>NC_071390.1:40685400-42046196 GCF_022682495.2 Desmodus rotundus
AGTTTGCTTTCTTTCTGGGAGGACAATAAAATGTGTTCCATATCTAGAATAACCTGTTGACTGGGAATCTATATCAGCAGAACTGCCAGATGAGCTCTCTCTCCAGATGGGGCCACCAGCTTGCCTCTACAAATGGGTGAAGCTGCTGGCTGGTATCTATGCTCAGGTGATTCTGCAAGCAGGAACATGGTCCACCTACATCTGAGTACTGGTTGCTGTAAGCCTGACTCCTTCTGCATCTCTGTTTGATTCCCAGTGGTCAAGATCTGCAAGTTCCTCTAGTGATCCCCATGAAGTGAGACCTGAGTGAACCTCCCAGGATGCATTTTATAATGCTGGGAAGCTGGATATCACCGTGGGCTCTCTATTGCCCACTGGAGAGGCTGCAAGTCCAGGGGGCACTGTTGATACAGTGCTGTGCTGGCCTGGGAGAGGAATGATGTGGTCAAATGGGAACAACCCGTTTTTAGCTTTCCAGTGTGGTTTTTCTCAGTCTTTGTTTTTCATGGGGGTGCTTCAGACTCACCCCTGTGTTCTAGAATTTTCACAGTGGTAATTGTCTACAGATAGTTGCTAGCTGGTTTCTTTGTGAGGGGTGATGATTAGAACAACCTTTGGTACCATATTAATGATGTTGCTGTCCTTCTGTTGGGTGATTTAAATAGCCTTTTCAAGTGATGTTCAAGTCCTCAAGGGAAAAAGCAAACCTCAGTGTCCCGGATTTCTCTGTCTTCTACCTCTCTTCCGGACATTCTCTAAGGAAGTGTGTCTGTGTATGGGGTGGGGCAGGGTGGTGAGGTAAGAATTTATGCAGGCTCATGATAAAATGAGAGCGCCAAGGTCTTTAGCCTTTGTTTTCCTGACTCCTCTAATATCAAGTGCCTTCTGTTCATTTGGTTACTCCTTCCCTTGTTGGCTTAGTAGTTTCAGTGGTCCAGAATCTGTCCACTTGGCCAGAACCTGGTGGTGCTTCCTGGATGACATGGCCTCTTCTATCCCCTACAGCCTTATTTACCCCTCTGAAGTCTGCTGTGACTTGCATTCAATCCTGCCTGGGTGACTTGCTGTTCTCCCTTCACCAGGGAGGCATCTCTGTGGAAATTCCCCAGCCAATGTCTCCGTCCCTTCTGAGCTCAGTCTATGCTGCTGAGGAACCGACAGTGACTCCGTGAGCTAATTCCCAGGGCTAACTGTGCTGTGTACTATTAAGGTTATTTTGGGGGGGGGGTAGTAGACCAAGTAGACCAAGTATGTACTGGGCAGTCAGCAAATCAGCTGCCTCCCAGAGACACAACAGTAAGGTCTCCCTCTACTTCTTGCTTTGGTATATGAGGGGGGACCCAAATAAAAACTGGAATTATTTTCTGGTGGGTGGACCTCTTGTAGTACAGGCTTCAACTGCTACTTGAGTGTTATAGGAACCCATATGTATCAGTTTACTATATGATGTTGTGAGAGGCTGTGTTTGGCTTCAGTGAATTTTTTTTAAAGACTCTTTCAATGCATTTGCCCATTTCATGATGGGTGATTTACGCACATATCTGCCCACACTGTGCTGAGTGTTCAGCAGTTTTTGCCTGAAAGTGGCATGAACCCCATGCCCCACCCTCCCTATTCAGCTGCTCTCACCCCAAGCACCCTTTTTTTGTTTTGTACGTGAAAAAAGTCCTCAAAGGGAAACTTTTTGCCTATGTGGAAGAGGTGAAACAAAAAAACAGCAGAAGCACCAAAAGGCATCAAATTTGACGAGTTCAAAACCTGTTTTGAGCAGTGGAAAAAAAATCTTGATAGGTGTATTACACCAAATGGAGAGTACTTTGAAGATGACTGAAGTTTAAACATGTAAGAATAAATACACAATTTTTTATAAATAAATTCCAGTTTTTTCGGGGGTCCCCCCTCATATCTCACATACCTTCTCTCAAAGTGGAAGCTCCAAGAAGAAAAATGGGAAGAATAATTACTTGCTCTCTTTTTCCTATCTCTCCTTTGCCCTTGTCTGTACTTGAGTGCTAGGAAAAATATCATTCTCTGTATTCTCTATCTTGTAAAAATACTTTATGATCTGACTTATTCATGCTTATTTGCTGTTATGGTAAATTGGGATGGTTGGCGAAAGAATAAGGAAATTTAAAGAACTCTTTTGTAACAGTAATTTTACATCCCAAAGCCTGAATATTATCTTTTTACTTTGTGTTTCTTCTATGATAGGATCCAGTCTTCTCACAAACAAGTGGATGTCTCCAATGGTTTAGAAAAGGCAAAAGATAAAAATTATTTTAAAACTTTCTGTAATGTTACTGTCGAATGGAAGAAATAGGTATGGGCATTATATTCATGGAGCCTAACATCTACTCCTGATTTAGACAGAATATTTTCTTGATTAACTGATTTTTTTTCACTTTTAAACTAGCTGAGATAATTTGGGTAAACAATATAGAAATTTGGATTTTTTCCTCAAGGAAAATGTTTTAATTCTTAAATTACTATATTTAGGGAAAAAAACATTTTATTACAATTTTATCATTGTATTCAAGACTGTTTTATTTTTCATACATTGTAAAATAGATACTACTATAAAGGGGTGCCTACATATAACATATGGTAATTACTGTTTTTTTCTTTACTTGTTTGACTCCAGGTAAGTGGTTTGACTGTGATTTTTACTTTTAAGGTCTATATAATCTCCACGTGATTCCTTCTACTTCTCATTGTCTCTGTGTAAACTTTTTTTATATCACACCAGTGGTGTGGGAATTCTATAGTTGGAACAACTTCTGTAAGTCATTTCAGAACTGATCCTATAGGAGATGGGTAAATTTTATATGCTACAATAAATTGTAATTCCTAGAACTAATCTGTATTAAGAGGTGAGTAATAAAAGCACCATTTGATCTTTGTAATTTATGTAGAAAAACAATTTGGCTTAGTTTTTACATCTAGGACAGTGATTGACACATAATAGACATTCAATGAATACCCACTGTTGCCATTTTTACTAGTTCTCTACTTGATAATTATATATAATTTAACATTAAAAAGTAATTAAATACTGAGCAGTTACTGGAGGGTCTGAAATATCTAGTGAATTTTCCATTCTATACTCTATTATTTTCAAAACTTGTTAGAAAAGCCTTCACTAACAAACTTTTTTTTTTTTTTTAAAGAGTGTTTTGATAGAGCCAGTGATAGGGATATACGGAGTGATTTGAGTCTTACCTCAAGATTATTCTTTAGACCTTTATATTTTGATTTATTTTATCTTTGCAATATAATAGAGGACAGAATTACTTCCTTTTTTATTTATTATCTGATCTCATCATTATTAATCACTTTACACAAATACCTCTCTTAAAAGCTACCAATGACCTCTTTCTCTCTCTCTTTTTTAACAAACCCAATTGTCTCTACAAAATCTCCATCTTTCAAGTTCCTTTCCTGCCTGTGACAGTGTGGACCATCCTTTTTCCTAGCTCTGCTCCTTTCATTCTCCAATACTATTTCAGATTCTTATGACACTCTTTTATGGCTTTTTTGCAGAGAATGCTTGACATTCTTCTGCACCTCATTCTCACTTTGCCCATTAGCAATGTAGGCATTTTCAAACCTTGGTTCTGTAATATAGTTTTTATATTACTCTTTTCATTTTTGTAGTAGGTAGATTCCAAAAGTGTACTCCTGCTCCAGTGAGCTACATCTTCTTGTACTCATACACTATTCTTGAATCTTTGTTGGACTTTTGATTTGCTGGTAACCAATAAAATGTGGCAGAGGAGACACTGGGTAAATTCTGAGGCTAGGGCAGAGGAACCTTTACAGTTTCCATCTTGAGTTCTTGGAACCCTCTCTTACTTAAAGCCTTGAGCTGTCACCTAAGATTCCCACTATCGTGAAGTGTCTATGATTGAGAGGCCACTTGTAGGTGTTTGGATGACAGTTCTAGTTGAACCCAGCCCTCCAGCCATGTCTATCAATGTGGGTAGTGAAGCCCCAAGTAAGTTCATTTGCCAGCTGAGTATTGTTCTGTGAATACCATATAGAGCAGAAGTATGGCCCAGCTAAGGCTTGTTTGAATTCCTGACTGACAAACTCATGAGATGTAATATGATTATTGTTATTTTGAGTCAGAAGGAAGAAATGACTGCAAAGCAAATTATGCAGAGACTATTGGTTGTCTATGCAAGAAAAATGAAGGTTCCCTACAGCACAGCATTCAGAAAACTGAATTTCAAATTGATTAAAGACATAAATTTAAAAAGCATAATTTAAAACTCTTAGAAGAAAATATAGGAGCAAATAGTTATGCTCTTGAATTAGGGAGAGATTTCTGAAATAACTCAAAGCCTACAAGTCAAAAATGGTAAGATTAATAAATTTAATTGCAGTTAAAATTTCTTTGCCTCAAGTGAGACCATTAAAAAAGCAAAGAGACAAGCCACACTCCAAGAAAGGATATGATCAAGGTGTACCCTACAAATAATTAGCACTCAGAACATTGAAAGAATTCTACTTTTCAATATGAGAAAGAGAAACAACTAAATAGAAAATAGGCAAAAGCTATGAAGATGTAATTCATAGTTGATAATCTAGAGGTAAAAGGAAAAGTAAATTAACATCACAGTCAGATATTATTTTACATTCTTCACTTTTGTAAACATTTTTAAAAATCCAATTGCGTCACTAAATATTATCTAAGATGTAGAGCAATTAGCACTGTTAATGTGGAGGACGGATAGGTGATCTCTGCAGGCCCTGATGGATTAGTGGAGCTGGGGAGCCCAAATCTTCAGGGGCACCCATCCAGATGTGCCCATCTTACATACATCAAGGGCTCGAGTATGGAGTCTGCATGGCAGATCTGCCTCAGTTTAGCATTCAGCTATTTTTGAAAGTCTGTAACTCTAGTTTGGTTTTTAGCTCTTTCTGCTCTTCCATGCTAGGAGATAAGGACCTCTTTTTAAGCTACACAATAGGCCTTCTATCCTTCACTGTTTTCCATTACAGTTAACCCCTTGAACAACATGTGGCTAGAGGCACCAACCTCACATACTGTGGAAAATCCATGCATATAACTACAGTTGGCCTTCCACATAAGCAGATTTTCAGCCATGGATTTGACCCTTGAACAATGCAGGTTTGAACTGCATGGGTAAGTGTGAGTGTAGGGAGACCCACACAGTTCAAACAGCTTTGTTCAAGGGTCAACTGTAGGTGTTAATGGCTCCCAGCTTTCATTATCTCTGTAGGGCATCAATGCAACTTTATGATAACCAGTGATTCCACAGCCCTTGTTGGTATGGTCCCCTACCCTCCTTAATTCTCAAGTTCTACAACATCATCCAGGGTGGTCCTCCATGCTAGCATACTTTTCCAAGTCACCACTGATAACTATTTAAGCCATTGGTCCACTATCTTGTGTCATGGACTGTTAGTGCCCCACATACCACCTGAGGATTGTCAGACAGTGAGCAATCCTATCGACTATTGAGCAACCCTATTGGGGGGAGGATAAAAACTAAAAAAGAATTAAAAAATTTCAGTCTTCTGAAATTTTAAAGTTTTACAATCTTCTTTCTTGGACTATGCTTGGTTCCCACTGTGTCTTTGGATCCTTTGGGCAGCAGATGGAGTTAGGATTTTAAGATGTCTATTGGAGGGTAACATCAGTATGTATTAAAAGGGGAAGGATCACAATTGTGAAGGAAAAGGCTTCCTACTGTGAAGCTTACCTGATAGTCTGTCTGGACCAACCCAATTAGGAGCTCCAGAGTAAGCACTACCCATGAGAGGAATCTGACTGGTCAGAAGTAGCCAGGCTCTAGTAACTCCATTCTGTTCATTCTCTGGAGACTGCCCAGGAAGAGTATGGTCTCAGCTCAAAACTGAGATGGAGCCTGAAGGTGCCACCAACTAGAAACCATCAGTTAACTGCACTCCTTACAGCTAAATGGCAAGTTCTTTCTTGAAGGGAGTTCCCAGCGTTCGAACCCCCAGAGTTCATACAATACTGAAGGGAAATGAATGCTTTTATGTCCACCATATGACAAATTAGGTTAATTACCTGAAATTTCATATAGTCAACCATTTTGACCTCCAAAACTCACATTTTTATGGTATATGAATCTAATAACACTAGAATGTTCCTGGTGGCTTTATGCACAGTAGCCTCAAACTGGAACCAGTGTAATTGCCCATCAACAGTGGAACAGCTGTGCAACCTATAGCATATTAATGCAACTCATACTATACTGTATGGATGAGGTATGTTGTATGTAGCTGCTACTACATATACCACTGATGAATCACTTATGTTGACACAATGTTGAGGGAGAAAAAGCTAGATACAAACGAATATGTACTGTGTGATTTCATTTTTATAGAGTTTAAAACCACAAAAATCTAACCAAACATCTGGTTCCATTTGGGAGACTATTTTGGAAGGGGGCCTACTGAGGTGCTGGAAACTTTCCACACCTTGTTCTGGGAAGTGGCTACACAGGTGTACATACAAGTAAAACTTTATTACATGGAACACTTAAGATTTGTGTATTTTCCTGAGTGTAAATTATACTCCATATAGAGGAGTATAATATAGGAGTATCATTGCAGTACATTTGTAGAAAAAAATAGAAACACTATTTTATATTCACATGATGCAATATTATATAACAGGGGGACATATGAACTAGAATCAGCTTATGGATTTTAAACACGAGTTTAAACACGTAAGTTGCGAACTAACATGTTTGACATATTACCATTTATGTAAAATTTCAAAACAACCCTATCTCACTTCTGTTGCATATAAACAGTAAAAGTATACAATATATGTCCTGGGAAGTAGACATAACAATCATGGTAGTTGTATATTATCATAATAGGAAAGGAAGAAGGTGAGACTGAGAATGGGGGATAAAGACTCCTTCAACTGTATTTATAATTCTTTCATTTATTAAAACCTGAGGCATATTTGACAATATATTAACTTTTGATAATTTTGGCTGTTTGGTTACAGTTCAGAAGGGAAGCAGACCATTATTCCTTACTTGAAATAAGGGACTTGTAGGAATGAAACGGAAGGCAATGGTGGGGGCAGGTGAAGAAGTACATGGAGGCTGCTCTTTGGTAGTAAACCTAAAATCACTATGGGTCTTCTAGGATGGCATTTGGGAAAAAAAGCTGGACATGAAGGTGGGGTTTGTTCAAGCAAGGACCAAGTGGAATCCATAAAAACAAAGTGGAAGTTCCCTTTTCTGTTTCTCATTGACCTCAAAGTTGTGACTGGCCAATGGAAGGAGCTGGCATCCTTCACTGCACAGCCATGCACTCATCTGGCCCCGGACTTGGAGAAGCTGGGGGAGCTCTAGTGAGAACTTGAGGCATTGAGAACCCAGCTGCTGTGAAAAGATGAGTCAGCTTACTGGTGTGGAGGTGAAGGAGGACACTCACTCTGCAGGATGGCATGGCTGCTGCTTCCTTTCCACTTTCCAAAACTCTTGTGTATTCTCTCGTGTCCAGCCCTCACCTGGAGACAGGGAAAGGCATGTTGGGAAACATGTTTCCAGCTTAGCTAAGTTAGCAGAAGCCAAGTGCATGCGTTTTCTTCTTTTCACTTATATATATTTTCTGACTAAAAATTACATGCATTTCTTTTGTAGATTAGAAGCTCCTTAGGAGTAGTGTCATACCTTTAAAAAACCTATTGTATCTTTAGTATCTTGCACACACAAGTTCTCAATATGTATTTGTTAAATGAATAGTAATAAAATTAAAAAATATATAAATACTTGTTACTTGTTTGGTGCCTTCTCCCAAGAAGCAGCCCTGCCTCTTTTCAGAGAACCTTCTGGTAGACCGCAAAATGAACATTAGTGTTACTTATTTTGGAAGAATCCAATTTATATTGCAAATTTCCACAGTACCTCTGTCTGTCTTGAGTTAACCCAGTAATAGAGATCTATTATTCCCTGGCTTTCCTGTATCTATCTGATTCATTTTTGCAAAATTCTCACATGGACATGCCCCAGGGCACTATCGAATTGTCTGGCTTTCTTTTTCTTACCTTTTCATGAGCAGTGTCTTGCCATTAATATTTTAATGATGTTAGTGACTCCCCTGAGCCTGGGAAGATCAATTAAAGACAGGTATAGGTTCAGAAGATGAGGAGTATGACTTGGTACATGCTGTGTCTTCTCCCAAATAGTTTGCTTACTTGCCACATATGAGAACATACTCCCACAGGCCGTGAGCAGCTGTAGTCAAGTTCTGCGACGGAATGGTGGGAACTGCCTGAGTAAAATGGCTTCTTACAGTCTCGTTCCTTAGCATATCTCACTGCTATTGATGTATATTCTGCAGTACATTTTGTTATGTGGTAAGTTAGAGGAGTTCTGAATGTATTGAGTTTTTCCACACAGAAATGAACATGTATTGATTTTCATTAGCTTGCAGGTTGTTCATCTTATTATTTAGTCCACAGGACAGGAGATTTCTTTATCTTATTGATTTGCTTCCTTAGTCCTTACAGTGGGTTTCCCATTGATTTTTTTTAGGTCCTCAAATGGCTGTGCAATGTTCTTGCTTCCACTGGGGTGAACTTTTTTTTTTTGACCATATGTGGGAATCCCATTAAGTTTATTATTATCTTCCATGTAGGGAATAAAAATACGTCTGAAACTTTTATCATAAATACACTGCCATTGTGCAAGGGCTATAAGAAAGAAGGAAGAAACTCAAACAATCGTATTATTTACCAACGGAACCTGATATTTACTCATTTAAGAGAATTTTAGAGAGAGGTTTAGCCTTTTCCCTCAATCACACACACACATATATAGTGGAGGATACCTTGGGTTGTTTTCCTCTATCTCTACACTTCATTTATAACTAAGGACTTTGCCCACTGCCTACGCGCTGTGAAAATGAAGAACACATATATCATAGTTCTTATTTTTGAGGGTTAAAAGGCATAATTTCATTGTAAGTCAGAAAAAATATTTCAAGGAAGCTACAATGAGGCAGAATGATTTTTTTTTCACCTCTTTCTCCACACAAATAAAAAGCCCTTCATGCCGGCGAGGACGGAAGAATTTAGAAAGCGGTGTGAGGTGGTGTAGGAGCTCTCTGTCTTGCCGCTCACTCCATCCTGAGCCACATCTTGATAGCAGCTGATATAGGAATATGGAGATCTGTGAGATAGGGAAGGCCTAGGGAAGAGTGAGCCTCATGGAAGAGGTCTCCAAGCCATGATGGTGAAACAGAGAACAGAAATACTGATGCGGTATGTCCGCGAGAGGAGGTCGGAGACCACCTGCAAGTTTTCCAGAGTAGGGCAGGAGGCATCCCGGTGTCTGTGGCCCCTTGAACTCTTGTGGACTTTGTTTGGGGGAGGCAGCACTCTTGAGCAGGTAAGCGGCTGATGGGAAAGCCAACAAAGGCAGCTGGATCAGTCCCACCAGGGATGGGATGATGACATGTTTATACCCCAGGTGCCAGCATGGCAGGGGACATGGTGAAATGTCAGATGAAATAAAAAGTATCATCCGATGGAGACACCAGCTAGAACCAAAACAAATATGGTTAAGAAAATGCCTTTTCCCAACCCAGAAAACCTCTACAGGAAGGTATGAGAGAAAGAAAACACTTTATTTTTGAATAAGCATTAAACCAGAATGTGATGCACATCACTGACAATCTGCTAAGAGATTAAGAAGACAGAAATCTCCCTCTTTTATCTAGGCAAGAAGGTACAACTCATTACATGTGTGTTCTGAGATAAATGGCAACTAGCCACACATAGTTAATTCTAAATCTACCTGGGAATTGGAGTGATCATCTGTGTTACTTTATTGACTTTATAGAAAGGAAAATTTTCACTTTTCATATCTCATGACAGAAGGTGGCTTTATAATTGGGAGGCAGATGCCTGTGGAAGTGAGACCCCCCCCACCCAGAGACTAGGAGATGTGGGCACTATCCCACCTGATAAAATAGTCTGTATCTTTAGTCAAATATTCTAAAATAAAACCTAACTTGGATCATTTCAGGATATGTCCCTTGCACTGGTGACAATTCTATAAAATTCCTTTACTCTCTCAGTCAACTGACCATGCTACATGAAACAGGAGAGCTTTGGAGATGAAGGTGCTGGCAATAGATAAAATATCAATCCAGATAACCAAAGGGACCATAAGACACTCAAGTAGCCAACCACCACTTCACGTTGCTATTGTGAGGGATAAACAGTTGACTTTGTCTATGTGTGCTAATGTGATGTGACATTTGAAAAATATCAGTTAGTCTTTCTCTCTGCAACCTGGAGTTCCTAAATGATCACTCTGGCCAGGGTGTAAACTAATTCCCTGAAACTTCTTGACAGTCTGCTGCACTTTGTACACACCTAGCTGTCACCCCATCAAATTTCCTATCTGTGTATAATGTTTGCTCAGCCTGTGTTCCTTCATACTACAGATGGCAACTGAGAACCTTCTAATCAGGCAAGCATTGTGGTAACCCTCTGATGACCGTCATTTCTAAGCTTGCCAGGTAACACTGCAGAACCAAGAAACAAAGGTAATAAGCTAATATTTCCCAACCTTTTGTACATCACAATCTACATAGAGAGTGTAGGTATTGTCCAGAGGCAGATGAGGCTGCTCTTGCTGGCCACCCCCTGCTCTGCCCAACTGTTCCTAGGTCAGGAATGAGGCACGTCTGCGTATGGCTATACAGGACAGGGCAGCTTCATAGGACAACTTTAGATTGAACTGAATGTTTATCTCAAGGTCCCAGTTGTCTAGCTTCCGGGTAAATCTTGTCAAATTCAGTGATATCTCAGCTAGAAATAAAACACAGTCTTCTTTGCGATTTTCTCCCCATCCCCTCCTCTACCATGAGACTGATACTCAGGGGGCTTAAACGCTGTTAGAATTTCTGTGGGCTTGTAAAGACAAATATGAATTTAAAACAAGAGGTGCAATTCTCTCTGTTAAAAATAAGGGAAGAAGTATCCCCCCTCCCTTTGGTTACAGCATATTTTTATAAACTCGTAATTATAAATTTATGGAGAACGTTTTTAAAAATAAAACTCTTGCCAGTTTTACAACCTAGAAATGTCTTTCTCAAGGACCTGGGAGCCATTCTTTAGAAATGCAAATATCAGGTGGGATAGTGCCCACATCTCCTAGTCTCTGGGTGGGGGGGGGGGTCTCATTTCCACAGGCATCTGCCTCCCAGTTATACAGCCACCTTCTGTCATGAGATATGAAAAGTGTAAATTTTCCTTTCTATAAAGTCAATAAAGTAACACAGATGATCACTCCAATTCCCAGGCAGTTCTTAATGTCAAAAACTGAACTTACAAATCATTTGAATATGACATGATAATTCAATTTTTTTCTGATAATGAAATCAAATAGCTTTGGCACAAATGTATGGGAACTTTTCATGTATAGAGTTTGGAATTTTTTGAATTTTAAATCATATGAATATATTATCTTGACATGATTACAATTAAAGTAAAAAATTTTAAAGTAAAAAAAAAAAAAAAGAATGGCTCCCATGTCCTTGAGAAAGACATTTCTAGGTTGTAAAACTGGCAAGAGTTTTATTTTTAAAAACGTTCTCCATAAATTTATAATTACGAGTTTATAAAAATATGCTGTAACGAAAGGGAGGGGGGGATACTTCTTCCCTTATTTTTAACAGAGAGAATTGCACCTCTTGTTTTAAATTCATATTTGTCTTTACAAGCCCACAGAAATTCTAACAGCATTTAAGCCCCCTGAGTATCAGTCTCATGGTAGAGGAGGGGATGGGGAGAAAATCGCAAAGAAGACTGTGTTTTATTTCTAGCTGAGATATCACTGAATTTGACAAGATTTACCCGGAAGCTAGACAACTGGGACCTTGAGATAAACATTCAGTTCAATCTAAAGTTGTCCTATGAAGCTGCCCTGTCCTGTATAGCCATACGCAGGCGTGCCTCATTCCTGACCTAGGAACAGCTGGGCAGAGCCAGGGGTGGCCAGCAAGAGCAGCCTCATCTGCCTCTGGACAATACCTACACTCTCTATGTAGATTGTGATGTACAAAAGGTTGGGAAATATTAGCTTATTACCTTTGTTTCTTGGTTCTGCAGTGTTACCTGGCAAGCTTAGAAATGACGGTCATCAGAGGGTTACCACAATGCTTGCCTGATTAGAAGGTTCTCAGTTGCCATCTGTAGTATGAAGGAACACAGGCTGAGCAAACATTATACACAGATAGGAAATTTGATGGGGTGACAGCTAGGTGTGTACAAAGTGCAGCAGACTGTCAAGAAGTTTCAGGGAATTAGTTTACACCCTGGCCAGAGTGATCATTTAGGAACTCCAGTTTGCAGAGAGAAAGACTAACTGATATTTTTCAAATGTCACATCACATTAGCACACATAGACAAAGTCAACTGTTATCCCTCACAATAGCAACGTGAAGTGGTGGTTGGCTACTTGAGTGTCTTATGGTCCCTTTGGTTATCTGGATTGATATTTTATCTATTGCCAGCACCTTCGTCTCCAAAGCTCTCCTGTTTCATGTAGCATGGTCAGTTGACCGAGAGAGTAAAGGAATTTTATAGAATTGTCACCAGTGCAAGGGACATATCCTGAAAAGATCCAAGCTAGGTTTTATTTTAGAATATTTGACTAAAGGTACAGACTATTTTTTAAAGTTAGAAATGATGACAAAAAGGAAAGCTCTTATTATTGGTTTCTTAATGTTTTCCTAGTGCCCATTTATTCCTCTACTCAGCACTTTTTCTGAATATGTCTTATGTGGCAGGGACTATCATAGACACTACGAATGGGATGATGAACCAGACACAGTCGTGGCATTCAATGAGCTCACAGCTTTGTAGGGGAAAAGACATGTTAATGTATAAGTTATAATACAACAGGCCAATCAATATAGGAATATCAACCAGTAAGGCAGCAGTTAACTTTGCTGAAAGTTTCAAACACAAGGGTCTTCTGTGGTTCCCCAGTGCAACATTGTTTTACTCTACTTGGCCTAGTGAGTCAGTAAAAAACAGGGATCTTTAAAATTTGAAGAATTCAGAACTGTTTTTGTTTTCTTCCTCCTCTTATTAGTCATATAATATTAAACTATTCATGCAATTAGTCCTTTTGAGTGAAGATGTCAGTTATTTGCATAAACAGATATCCCTCCAGCAATATATAAACTGCCACACTCAGATTTGATAATGCCGAGTTATCTTGGACAAAATTGTAATTAAATCTAATTAAGTAGATATATGGTTTGGAACACTAATGGTCTTGAATAAATACATGTCCTCTGAAGCTATTTGCTCTATTTGTACTTTATGTCTTTTAACTTGCTTCAGTTATACACATTCAGCTTAATGTTTTATTTGTTTGTTTGTTTTGGGGAGGGTTAAATTTGAAATTATATGCTCTTCATATAGAAGATTTGATTTTACTACAGTTGCCTTCGGTGTCCTTATTCTTCCACTTGTTCCTAATTTTCAACTGATTGTAGGTTAACTTTATTTAACTTCACTAGTGATCAAAGGAATAGAGAGTTAAACAATAATCAGTTGAAATGTTTGACTATTACATTAACAGGAAAACATTTAGATACCCAATGTCTGGCAATGATGAAGTGAAACAATACACTGTTGGTGGCAATTAAATTGATCTGACTTTTCCAGAACACAATTTGGTGTTATTTGTGAGGAGACTTATGAGAGTCATACTCTTTGACCTATTTGTCACCTGGCTTAAGTTATACATCAATAATTAGAAAAAAATTTGGAATTTAAAAATGGTCATCATAGTATTATTTTTAATACCTTCAAACTGTCCATCCATAGGACTGTGGGGGGGCTCCATCTGCAGACCCCACCCCTGCCCCTGCCACTGGCCACCACGGGTGAGAATGAGTCTACCGAGACATGATCTGCTTGGGAAGGAAAGGTAGCCCATCTCTCAAAGGAGAAGGGCCAAGAGCCTTTTCCTCAATGGGCTTTTATTGGGTTCAATTTGCACAGGAATACAGGTAAAGCTCATCAATCATTGTCAGGCAGTAAGGATCAAATAAGAGATAACAAACAAAGAACTCCGAGGGCTTATTCTGAGTCAGAGTCAGTTAGCTAAAGGGCTATAAGACTTTGGGAAACAAACTCATTTCAGGCTTGGACTCTTATCATTTAAATTGAGGGTATTAGCAAAGCAGGTTTCACAGGATTTTATGCATTTTTTCTTAGGCCTGATCGCCCTCAGGGAATCCGAGTTTCCAGCACAGGACTGCACCACCCTCTGTCATTGTTTCAGGCTTAAGTCAGGCAGGGGAAGTAAGGCAGCCAAGAGATTAGGAGACTTCTTACAGACAGAATGAGGACTCAGGCTATGTCAAAGCTGAGGGGTGAGGGTCCATCACCCCCTTTTTCTATAGCCCCTGAATCCTTCCCTGTGTGCCTCTTTGTGACCGTGCCTGTTTTAAGTCATCCCTCCCTTGAGGAATCTTACCTGTTATTGGCTAACTGGTCAGGCTCAGGGCCAAGCAGGGTAAAGTAAAGTGGGCAGAGGTGGTGCCCCTGCCAGGGAGATAAGCTTTGTCTCCTTGTGGCTTATGGTCCCAAGGTCTCTGACTCAGCCTTAACCATTGGGGTTTACAGCTTCTGAAACCAGGCAGAGTGGTTCCCAACATAGGACAAGCACTTAAACTAACGATGGTACATAGTTTTAGAATATTATGGTACCGTACATCATTTATTATTATTTCATTAGTAGTTTTGAATGCTCATGTGCCAGATATGTGTAAGGCCTTAGCATGTTTTCAAACACTTGATTATGGAGACACTGTGATTAGGAGCAAAGATTGTACCTAGGCTTTGCCTGGTTCTAATCTGGTTCTACCACTTCCTGACCTGTGTCTCACTCTCTGTGCCTTGGTCTTTTTATCTGGTAAGAGAACCTACTTCATTAAGTATTTAGTTGTGAAGCTTAAATGAATTAGTGTATTTGAAGCACTTAGTGAAGCTCCTGACATTGCCCATCTGCTATATGTGTGACTATTATTTGTTATTTTATGGCAAGTGAGCTATACGTGACAGTAAGAGTTGGGTTTTTGTGAACCCAACTGCCTAAAGCCAAAGAATTAAATATAATATTTGAATGGAAAAAGACTAAAAGAATAAAATAAAACATTTACTGAATGATTATTTTAAATAATGATTGTGCTAATATAAATTTTTAATCTGTAAAATTTAAGAATATAAGAAATATAAATGTTATCTATTGAAAAAATAAATGAAATTAATCATACCTGGAATACTAACTCCACTGACATAAATAAATATAATGTTGGTCAATTGAGTAATTTCTCGTGTAGGTCAGGTTTATCATAGATACTTCAAATGTTCTTGAAGTCATTCAGAGTTTTTCTCCTTTCCTTTTATCCCCCAGGGCTCCCCTAGGTGCAAGGGAGAGGCTATGGAGCATCAGTTCATCAGGAGAGGGTGTATTGTCCTGGCTTTTTATTCTTGTCGGTGTTAGCTGCTGAATCCTTTTTCCTCCCAGCTTCTGTTAACTACATTTATTTCTCCTAGAAGATGTGCTAAGATAGCACATCCCTGTCCATTTCTAGTGGGAATTTTACTTCTCCTCTTTACTTTCTTGTCTCAGCATCCTCTAAGGTTCTCTCTCTCTCTCTCTCTCTCTGTCTCTCTCTGTCTCTCTGTCTCTCTGTCTCTCTTTCTCTTACGCTCTCTCTGACATTTCTGGTGCTGTTTTGAAACAAAAGGACATTTTTAATATTCTAGTCTGTTACTTGGAGCAGCTGAGAGCTCTTGGGAGCTACCTTAGGTCCTCTTAACATGGATAAGCTGTGCACTTCCTACACTAATGAGATCGCTCTGTGAGAGGGGTTGGTGGGGGGTATCCATAGGAGCTTCAGCCAGCCTGGAGTTTCATCTGGCAATTTCTGTACAGATCTCCCCTGCAATCATAACTCTGGGGTTCTGAATCCCAAGGGGCTCTGGGCACATTTGCAGGGAAAGAGACATGCTTCTTTTTAAGTACTGGAACTTTATCTCTTAGATCTTAGTGATTTCCATTGATGATAATGATTCCCATGCCCGAAAATAATCAATGTTTTGCTTGTTGAAGGACTTTCTAATGAGATACACTAATTTTTCTATTCTTTTTATTGATGTTTTTCTCCCTCCCCCAGGAACTTATTTACTATGTCTATGAGTTAACTACTAAGTTTGATGATTTCCTTGGTAAGGCTTCCATTTTTCATGGCATTTTGAAGCACCAAGGCATTTCTCACCATTCAGTTCCTAAAGCAATCAGAGCACACAGACTTTACTTCCTAACAGACATTGTAAAGATTCTGAAAAAGACCAGCATTTTTTGTAACCAAGTTATCTGTGGGGACTCACTCCTCTATTAACTAAAAAGCAGAATTGGCAGAGGCATGGGGACGGCTGCATATTCACTGATGCCATAAGCTTGATTTTGTTAAGACACAGAGTTTATAAGGAAAAAATTTTTTTTATGAATCAGTTGAAGTTTATGAATTTTAAAGTAATTTTCTGTTGAAGCTTGTCTTAATTTTGTTTGTGCTTTTGTTTCATTAGGTATCCCAACAGTGTTTGCAGTCAAGATGATTTAATTGAGTATTTGTTTAGGTCCTGGTTTCACAAGGCTAGATGAGGGAAATTACCTCAGTGCAAGAGTGGGTCCAAAGTGCACTATTTGGAAGAAAAGAGTCTGTTGCCTCAGGGAAATGTATTTTCTTATTTAGAGTAAGATTCAAAGTTAGCAATTCTTTCTAGGAAAGTATTGTGTTGTTTATTTTCAATATTGGTAAGAATACTCTACTACAAATTGCTTCCCTTTAAAGAGGATGTTCAAATAAACATTTTGCACTTTTGATAAAGAATAACCTAAGTTATTCTTAGGATAATCACAATTTGGGTAAACACAAAAAACAGCCCATATAGAGCAAATATCACTGTTGGCTTTTCTAGAATTTATAAATTATTGAAGTTTAAGTTCTGGCTATTTATTCAAGACACCATGATTATCTCAGTTTTGACTATTTTAATGTCATAGGGTTGTCTGTAAAGCCTGAGATCACAGGCAAATACACATGGTGCCGTCAATGCCATTTTCAAGCAATAGTAAAACAATAAAATAATATCATCTCTCTTTTCAGATGTTAAGTATATCCTGTGTAACTGCTGAGGAGCAACTCAGGTTCTGCTTTCTCTATTTAATGTCCTAAATAGACTTACGATTATGAAAAATGTCTTTGCTGCTCTTAACATATATTTTCATGTAATTATTCTTTTAACTTCTTTTCATGCAAAAAAAAGTCCAGTGTTGACATATATGTATGTCTCCAATTAAGGAAGCAGTTGCAAAATGATGGACCACACAATGTGTTAAAATTGGGAAATTTCTTATAAAAATCCTAATTTCTGACTTCTCTAGAAACACTTCTGTGTTCTAGTAGCTAAGGCCCACATTCCTCCACTGGTCCAGAGCTGAGAAAGGACTGCTCCTTTTAGGAGAATTTTTACTGTCTTCACCGCTTCTGTTACTTCCTTCTCACAGAGAACCTTTGAAGGCATTTTAGGTTGGACTCTGATTTTAATGGAAAAGTTAATACATATTTAGCACTATTCATTCCTTTAAGCTCAAGAATTATCACTAAGAAAATGTCTTCTCACAACAGAACCAAAAAATAGGAACCAAATTAACTTGGCTTTTCAAAACCTCTTCCCCAGGGTGGCACTAAGATCTAGTGAAAAGCTGAAGCATTCTATAAAAGGCTCAGATGGCTCCAAAATCATATTGTGAAAAGTAACTTATACTAAGCAACCACTGTGTGACATTGTTTTCTACATAAATGCAAATTCTCACATTAGCCCAGAGGAAGTAATTATATCCATTTTACAAGCAAGGCTCAGAGGAGTTAAGGCCAAAGTTATAAATCAAGAAGATGGTAGAGCTTGTTTCAAGCCTAGGTCGGTCTGGCCGCAAACACTGGATGCTGGTGGTGTGCTTATGTAAGCAAACATTGACATTATTGAAAGATTTATTTCTGTCCTTGACCTGGAGGTCAAATATTTTATATAAGGATATAAACACTATAAATTTGAATGTTAATTGTGTGTCTGAATCAGTATGTACATTTTCCTGAAAAAAGCTTTAGTTTTCATTAGATTCTCAAAGGGGACCAGTGACCCAGGGAAAGGCTAAGAAGTATGCATAATTGCTTAATGCAGACACTTCCTCGAATGAGAAAGTTTTACTAAATTGGCTCTAAGCACAACGTATCTGTTTCTGATGCAATCTGCTTGCCCTACATAGACGAATACTTCAGAGACCCTACGCCACAGGAATATAGGGTTTGCTCAATCTTAATATTCAACTATCTCAGCTTTGAAAAATGAAAAACAAACCTAACTTTCTTTTGCTTAAGAACATTTCCCTGTGTAAGGGAAGGTTCGTTTATAAATGATAAAACATCAGGGTAATTCTATAAATACACTTTTATTAAACTACAATTATTATTCTTCCTTTTCTTCTTCCTCTTTCTCTTACCATCTCTTTATTTTCCCCTTGAGCAATTCAATCCAAAAGCAATTATAAAGGGCCAAGCAACGTAAGTTTTCACACCTAGGGTGGTGGGCAACTCATGTGAGGATGATGCTAGTAGGTGGTGTCCGAGCACAGGGTGTTGAAAAATGTGCCAAGAGAAGAGAGAAGTTTCTGGAAGAGGGTAGCCCAGTGAAGATGTCGGACTCATGTTGAACATCAGGGTATGAGTAAGGGAGCAAGATATCCTTGTGAGGGGCAGGCTGGCACAGGATGTCAAGGTTTAAGCTGGGTGAGGAGGTCTTGCTTCTGAAGAATGCTCTGGCCCAGGGTGCTGGCACCTTAGCTGTGTGAGAAAGGCATTTCTGTGTGAAGGTCAAATCTCAAGAGGTCAATACGGGCATTCATGTCCATGAGATTGGAGATTGGAGAAAGCTGGGAGGGTGTGAGCAAGCTAAGGAGGGCATTTACACTGTGGAAGGGCATCTCCCCATACTCTAGCACCCTGATGCCCTATGTGGATCTGACATCAACATCACTGGGCCTCCCTCCTCCACAGACCTCTCTCTTCTCTTGGCACATTTTTCAACACCCTGTGCCAGGCTACTGCCTACCAAAATAATTACCCTTCTCACATGGGTTGTACCTCCCCTCCCAGGCGTGGGCACTCATTTTTCCTGGCCCATTTTAATTGCTTGTGTGAGATGTTGGAGCCTGAGTTGGGTAATAGCCAGAGTCAGCTCATGAAGGCATTCACATGAGAAAGGGGCAGCAGCAGCTAGCTATGGGAGACAGATTATATAAAGGAGTTGATAAAAACAGTAAATACATAAGGCTAATGGGGCCAAGTGTTTCATTGTTGGAAAAGAGTTACAAATACGGAAAGGGAGAAAACTAGAGTAAATTCTACGGTGTTGGATTGGAATTGGAGGCGTCAGTGTGAACCCGTGGTTTTTAGTGTGTGTGTATAGGTACAAATATAGATGTAGATATATAGATAGATATAAATGTCTGCGTGTATGTGTGTTCTACGTATAGTCACATGTCTGTCCACGGAGAAGGTCTGGGAGTAGCACCTCAGTAGTAATGAGTGCACTTAGCCCCCAGACCTTGTTTTCTGAAGACCATTCTCCCACAAAAGGCATCAAGACACCTTGAAGACTGGCTGCTTCCAGGGCGGGCAAGGCAAATGCAGGATGAGCCTGGAACATCTTGTTGACAAGGAAAGTAAGGAAGTGCTAAAAATATGCTGGGGAAATAATAGCCAAATTTAAGGAGATTTTTCTGATTTGAGAATTAAAAGAATAATGGTGATAATGAATCATGCTCCTTGAAAAAAATAGGGATCCATGAGTCAACATGATCACAAATACACAAAATAATAAAATTTGATGAGGGATATATTTACATGTCTCATAGTACCTCACCACCAAATACTTATTAATTACAAAGGAGTAACTTTTCAGTGGAGAAACCTGGCATCCAGTGCTTAATCAAGCTAGTGTAATCAGTAATAGGACAAATCCAAACCACGGGTCTGTCACCTGAAATGATGCAAGATGGAGAACATAACATCACTTTTGTGATATTCCTGCCAAAGGTGCATAACCTATGTCTAACTACGAGGAAAAGCCAGATGAACCCAAGTTGGAGACATTTTACAAAGTAACTGGCCTTTAAATTTCAAAAGTTTTAAGATTATGAATGCCAAAAAAATAAAGAAGAAAAAATACCTCTGTTCTCTTTTTACCTGTCATTGGTAACTCAGGGAGCCATGAGAAAAAGCATTATTTGAAAAGGCCCACTTAATAACTTTAAAAAGTATACAGAATCATGATTACTTGATACCCTTGGCACACAATTTTATTGTTGAAATTTGTAAAACATAATTCCTTTAACAATATATGACTTTATATAGGACATTTGTAAAAGATATAAGTAGGTAACCCGTAAAAGAAAAAATATATATAACTAATAAACTAAAAATAAACCCCCCAAATCCAAATCCATTCAACTTCAGTAGTGATTAAAGAAATGCAAATTAGAAGAAGAAAATATTGTTGCCTATCAGATTAGCAAATTATACACAAAACATGCTAATAGTGATGGCAAAAGTAAGGAGAATAGTGGGCACTATTATATTCTGTTGATGGGTATTCACACTGAGACACTTTTTCAGAAGAGAAATTAAGTACTATAGTTCAAAAATTTTTTATAAATGTGTATATCTTTTGACTGAACTGTTCTACTAGGAACTTGTCTAGTAAGTAATTGAGATTATATGCAAAGATATTTCTATAATAATATTTGTTGAAATGTGTTTTCTATTTGCAAAATCTTGTATTTTTATTTTATTGTTTAGATAACAAATGCAAATATTAAATGATGGCAGAGAAATATATATATCTATATCTATCTATCTATCTTTATTTCTACCTATATAAATAGTGAAAGATGTTATGACACATTATTAAATGGAAAAGTAGGTTGCAAGACAGTTTGAATGGCATCAATACATTTTTATTAAAATACATTTATTTAAGTAAGCAGACATACTGAGAAAAGTCTGGAAAAATATACAGTCAAATCTCAGTTCTCGAACAATTTGTTTCTCAACCAAGCTGCTCATGGGAAAAAATGTCTTGGTTGTTGTCTAGGAAAACTTGGGGTCTCGATTCTCTGCCCAACAACGCTTTCATGCCAATACCTGTATGATCAGTCACGTGTCTCTCAGGTAACAAATAAGAGATTTGGGTTTTGATGAAATGACTTCTCAAAGAGTTTTCTGGAATGAATTAAGTTTGATAACTGAGGCTCCATGGTACTCTAAAATGTTAATGGTGGTCATCTCCAATCAGTGAGATTATGGTGAATTTTAAATTTGTTCATTCTTTTTGTTTGCTCACCTGTATTTGCTTTAAATTGTGTAGTAAGAATTTAGTACTTATGTAATTAAAATTTATTAAAACTCCATTAACACACACACACACACACACAAGATTCTCATTATAATTTTTCCATAGATTGTTCAGATTGTTCATAAGAATTACATTTTCTTGTTTTTTACATTTCATTAGAGTAAACAAAATCCAATCTTATAATAGACCTCCTTTTTGCAACAATTTCTTGTTCATTTTATAAAGCCTGAAACTTAAAAAAAATAAAAGCATATAACTTGTCTTAAGGCATTTCCATAACTTGATCTAATCACACCAAGCTGCCAGAAATGCTTAAGGAGTTGCATTTTTTATTGGAGCCACATAGTGTTCAAGAAAAGTGAAGTCAAAATAGAATGAAATAAACTAAATGCCCAAGATAGGCGAGCATGCCAATATTCCAACATAGAACAGTTCCTGTGGTGACATGGGAATACAAGAAAATTAAATGAATTCACAACAGAGTAAGAAGTACAGCAGAGATTCATGTTACAGAAGCTCTATGGGAAAGAAAAAAAATGAGATTTCCTAAAGTCATAGTCAAATACAGATCCTTTATAAGTTGCCATTTTAAAAACTATTTATCCTTCAAAATTCAGCCTCTTTCCCTAATTTTTGAGGTGTTTCATCCCGGTTTGCAGTTATTTGTATTTCCAGACATTACTGAATTATACTGTGGTGGTGGGTCTCTCTAACCTGACTGGGGTGTGGGCAGGGACTGGGACTAAGACTGTCATTCTGTTCATCGCCTCAGAACAGTGCCTCTGGTTTACAGTTAAGTGGAAATTTTTTAAAATTTAATCTTTATTATATTTTTTCCATTATAATTTAGTCCCCTTATAACTCCCTCCCACAGCAATCACCACCCTGTTATCCATGTCCATGAGTGCTTTTTCCTTTTTACTCAATCCTTCTACATGCTAACCTTCCCACCTCACTAGCTGTCATCTTCTCTCCATCTATGAGTCTGTGTCTGTTTTGCTTGTTAGTTCAGATTGTTCATTAGATTCCACATATGAGTGAGATCATATGGTATTTGTCTTTCTCTGGCTGGCTCATTTCACTTAGCATAATGTTCTCCAGGTCCATCCACACTGTTGCAAAGGGTAAAGTTTTGTTCTTTTTTTAAGGCTGAGTAGTATTCCATTGTGTACATATCCCATAGTTGTTTTATCCACTCATCTACTGATGGACACTTGTGCTGCTTCCATGTCTTGGTGAGTATAAACAACGCTGCAGTGAACACAGGGGTGCTTATGTTCTTTTGAATTAGGGTTTTGGGATCCTTCGGACATATTCCCAGAAGCGGGATAGCTGAGTCAAAAGGCAGATCTATTTTTAATTTTTGAGGTATCTCCACTACTTTCCACAGTGGCTGCACCAATTTTCATTCCCACCAACAGTGCAAAAGGGTTCCCCTTTCTCTACATCCTTGCCAGCACTTGTTTGTTGATTTATTGATGATAGCCATTCTGAAAGATGTGAGATGGTATCTTACTGTGGTTTTAACTTGCATTTCTCAGATGACTAGTGATGTTGAGCGTCTTTTCATATGTCAAGCAGCCATCTACATGTCCTCTCTGGAGAAGTGTCAGTTTTTTATTGGGTTATTTTTTGGTGTTTAGCTTTGTAAATTCTTTATAATTTTTGGATATTAACCCCTTATGTGATGTGTCAGCAAATATGTTCTCCCATTCTGTTGGTTGTCTTTTTATTTTGTTGATAACTTCCTTTGTTGTGCAAAAACTTTTTAGTTTGATGTAGTCCCATTTGTTTGTTTTTTCTTTTGTTTCCCTTGCCTGGGGAGATATATCCAATAAAATAGTGCTATGAGCAATGTTCGACATGGTTTTGGGTCTAACATTTAAGTCTTTAATCCATTTTGAATTATTCTTGTGTGGTGTAAGAAATTGGTCTGGTTTCATTTTTCTGTATGTATCTGTCCAATGTTCCCAACACCATTTATTGAATAAACTATCTTTAGCCCATTGTATGTGCTTGCTTTCTCTGTCGAATATTAATTGACTATAGAGGTGTGGGTTTGTTTCTGGGCCTTCTATTCTGTTCCATTGATCTATGTGTCTGTTTTTATGTCAATGCCATGCTGTTTTGATAACTATGGCCTTGTAGTATAGTTTGATATTAGGTAGTGTGATTCCTACTACTTTGTTCTTCTTTCTCAGTATCACTGTTGCTATGTGGGGCCTTTTGTGGTTCCATATACATTTTTGAAATATTTGTTCTAGTTCTATGAAATATGCTATTGGAATCTTGATAGGAGTTACATTGAATCTATAGATTGCATTGGGTGGAATGGACATTTTAATGATGTTAATTCTTCTTATCCGTGAACATAGTATGTGCTTCCACTTATTTGTATCTTCTTCAATTTCTTTCTTCAGTGCATTTTAATTTTCCAAGTATAGGTCTTTTACATCCTTGATTAGGTTTATTCCTAGGTATTTTTTTCTTTTTGTAGCAATTGTGAATGGTATTGTTTTCTTAATTTCCCTTTATGTTAGTTTGCTATTGTCATATAAAAATGCAACTGATTTCTGGATATTAATTTTGTATCCTGCTACTTTGCTGAATTAATTGATCATATCTAATAGTTTCTTGGTGGTTCTCCATGTACAATATCATGTCATATACAAATACAGACAGTTTTACTTCTTCCTTTACAATTTGGATGCCTTTTATTTCTTCTTCTTGCCTGATTGCTATGGCTAGGACTTCCAATACTATGTTGAATAAGAGAGGTAAAAGCAGACATACCTATTTTGTTCACAGTCTTAAGGGGACACTTGTAGTTTTTGCCCGTGGATATGAGGCTGGCAGTGAGTTTGTTATATATGGCCTTTATAATGTTTAGGTGTGTTCCCTCTAATCCTGCTTTGCTGAGAGTTTATATTATAAATGGGTGCTGGATTTTATCAAATGCTCTTCCTGCATCTGTTGATGTGATCATGTGGTTGTTATCCTTCATTTTGTTTATGTGGTGAATCATATTTATTGGTTTGTGAGTGTTAATGTTACAGACATAAATAAGAATGCTGGCCCTTGAGGAACACAGGTGTACGTAAAACAGACCAATTGTGATGTGGGATTGCTAAGACTGCTAGTGAACTAAGTGCTAAAGAGCAAGTATTCAGGAGGTAGATGACCCAGAGAGAAGTGAGGAGTCATTTGTAGAGACAGTAAGTTAATTTATAAGCTACTTTTCTTACAGGTGGTATCCTGGCATCCTGAGGACACCTGAAGTGCAGGAGGTTTTTAGGAGCAATGAGTGGGAAAAGCAGAGGTGAGCCATTTGATTCCTTTTTGCATGTGCCTGCTGCCACTTCTGCTTTTCCTGAGTGTGTCGTTATCACTCATTTTAAGGATGGAGAGTGGCTCAATGGACAAGCTCTGGACAGAGAGTCAGGTGACTAAGGACAGTGCACATTTTGTGTTGATGCTCTTCCAACATTTATTGCCACTTCTTTTTGGTTGGAGGCACAGTTTTCATTAGTAGCACCACCCTTCCTCTATAGTCCATCTGTGTGGTTCAAGTGGATTCACATTCCCTTTTTCGTGAACAGTAGGCATGTGGCCTAGCCTAGCTAATCAGCACATTCTATCTCCCTATACACAGTGGTTGAATCAGTTTCATGATTCAAGCCAATGAGAAGTGATTTTGGCTCAAATGTGATGAGTAAGTTCACATAAAAGGGAAGCTATCTTTCCACTAGACTTGAGTGTGATGGAATATAAATCTGAAGTTTCGAGAGTACTTCTGAGGACAGAGCCTGCCTGGGAATAAAACCAGCTTGGAGCGTAGTGCTGAGAGATGGAGAGGGATGGACACCTGGACATCAGTGTTAGGCGTCTGGATCCAGTTTTATTTGAAGCAACTCTTGAGCTTCTCACTTACATGACCAACTACACTTTCTTTTCTTTCAAGCACATCTGACTTGAGTTTTTGCCTTTTGCCACAGGAAGAATATAACAAAGTTGCATTAACTAGCTGCTCAGTAGCTGTGCACCTCTTGGCAAATCTCAGCCTCTGACCAGGTAAAGGCCTCAGTTTCCTCATCTGTAACATACAATGATTGAACTACATATGTATATTTCACACTTTGGTACAGAGCATACCTCTTTTTTAAAGGGAACATTATAGGTCAGGTTAATGTATAAAATCCAAAGTAAAATACTTCATTTAATCAAAAGTGTAGGGTTCCAGAAGCCTGTTCCCGAGTCAGTAGATAACAACTTAAAGTCACAGGACAATGTGTCCTTTAAGATTTTTTCCTAGCGTTAATATTCTATGATTCTAAGTCCAGGAGGCTTTGTTAATACCCATGTGTGAATGTTTCAGTTTGAAATTCACAAAATTTGAGGGGATGACTTACTTAGTAGGGGGATAATGAGATGGCCACTAGTACAAGGAAACCCTGCAGTTGGGGAAGTATTCCCCCACTATTCCTCAACTGAGTTGAGTAAACTCCACTATTGTCCCAGTGGCAGCACCAGAATACACACTCTTGGTTGTGGTTATTAACTCTGTTTCATTTATGAAAGTTAGGACTGGCTGAACGGGGAAATATTTGACTTGCCCATTATTTTTTGTATGGTTGATCGGTTCTACCAAGAGCTCCAATTGAAATGGTTAGGGAGCAGCTCTTCTACCTTGTGTGTGAGCAAGGATTTCATTTCTAAACTGGGTTAAGCCGGTATGCTGAGTGATCCATTTATTCTTCTCACACTGTATCTGGATTTCATTAACGGAGAAGTCAAAAGGCCGTTTTCATTTTGGACTCCGGAAAGGTCATTTGTTACTCATGTTTTTATTTCCCAGTTCTTAATTTTGATGATGAGGAAGAAAAAAGAGAATGCCAGTAGTTTTTGATTAGTCTTACTATGAATTCATTATTTTCTGACTATGCCTGCTGGGCTTCAGACTCTAATTGTGTCTGTCAACATGGCAAAAACATTTTGGATGTAGCAAGACCACTGTAGACTGCTATTTCAGAAGAGGAAGCTTCAAATCTTTGGAAGCTTTTCTAGGCTTAAGGCATTAGAAGTCCCATGACAGGCCATTGGCACAGCATAATAAATAACTTCTCACTATACAAAAGCAAAGAAAATAAGGAAAAAATTTTATGATTTATTATTTTTATGGGTAACTTTGGCCATGGCTCTAAGATATCATAACAATGAAAACAGTGATAGTTCTAATAATGATGTTAATAACATGGAGGTTTGGTCTACCTAAGGCTATCATATTGACAATTTTGATTTCGAATAATGGAGTGTACATTTTATTCCAAGAAAATAAACTAAATTAACCTTTCTAGTACCTGGCAAACAGCCTTTGTTTGTTTAAACCCTATTTGCATTATACCATACTTAGTACCACTGCAAAAAAGTACTTGATAAAAGCTTCTGGTCATTAACATTCACATAATGTACTTAATGTTAAAGAATTCAAAAAACTTTTAGGGGAAGATTATAAGCGATGTGACTACCAGCTGAGTGAGGCCAATGGCTTCTAAAAAAGCCTATTATCAAACAAAAGGCATGAATATAGTATATGTATCTTCTTGTACCAGAAGAATAAAACAATTTGGAAGGAGACAATAGTGCAAACTTATTTTTGCATAGTGATTTTTTTAAACCAAGGAGACCTGAAAAAATATTTGAGAAACTAACAATCTGCTATTAATTTATCCATTTTTATCTATCTTTTAAACAAGTTTAAAAATATGGTCATTACTTCCCCCAAAATACTTTTTTTCTATGTCTCTCTGTGCCTAATCACAAAAGACATATTTTCTTGTCTTTGAGAGCGACTTTTATTTTTGTAACTTCCAGTAATACTTAGGGTCAATACTTAAAAGAGACATAGGAATTTAAAAATTCTTCTCTTTGTGGTAAATTGGTTGTGCTTTTAATGTTTACTGTGAGTCAGGACCACAAAAGACCCCAGAATTTATTTATAAAAAATTATGTGTTTATTCTTGTATGTTTAACCTTCAGTCACCTTCAAAGTACTCTCCGCTTGATGCAGTACACCTATTAAGATGTTTTTCCACTGCTCAAAACAGTTTTTGAACTTATCGATTTTGGTGCCTTTTAGTGCTCCTGCCGTTTTTTGTTTTACCTCTTCCACTTCTGTAAAATGTTTTCCTTGAGGACTTTTTTCATCAGGGGAAACCAAAAAAGTTGCTTGGGGCAAGGTTGGGTGGATAGGGATGGTGGGTCATGGGAGTCATGCCGTTTTTGGTCAAAAACTGCTGAACACTCAGCGTGGGGCACTGAGCACAGGCAGGTGCACTTGTCCCCATTGTGAAATAGGTGAATGGGTTGAAAGAGTCTTCAAAACAATTCACTGCAGCCGAATGCAGCCTCGCACAAAAACAGCAGCTGGTGCACTGGTGCAGACAGGTTCCTGGAACACTCAGTGGAGGAAGCATGTACTACAAGGGGCCCACCCTCCAGAAGATAATTCCATTTTGGGGGGGAACCCCATTATATTATAAAACAAAATATCTTTGTTTTGTAAAGGACATTTTTGTTAGTAGTCAGTTTGTTCATATTTATACCTTTTATACTTTAGAATATTATCAAGGGGCTTACATTTTGGCCTATTATGATACATTGTTAACTTGAAAATGCATAAAAATACCTCTTTGTTATTGTCTCATAGTGAAATGAGAAATGGATTTATTAGAAAAAATATACCCTATATTTTATGTATGATATGTTTTTACCATTAACAGATAATTAATATGAGCATATTAAATACACTGGTCTAGGCTCTGAGAATAAAGTAGCAAACTAAACAGACAAGCATTACTGCCCACCAAAGAACTGATATTCCGGTGGAGAAGATTATTAAGCCAACAAGGAAAACATGTAGTGTGTCAGAGGAAGTGAAGAGTCTGGAGAGGAAAAGCAAGAAAGGGGGCCGAAGTGCTAAGGCAGAGGGTGGGGGAATTGCCATCATAATCGGACCGGTCCCAGAAAGCCTCACAGGTGAGCAGAGACTGGCAAGGGAGACAAACATTCAGACTTGTTTTTTATTTTTTAATTTTATTTCATTATTTTATTTTAATTTATTTTCATTTTACTTTAATTTTATTTTTTGATTAGTGTCTTATCTGTTCTACTACACTGACAGCTCCAAAGGGCTGGACTCTGCTTTTATTTACTGCCCTATTTCGAGGTTTAAAACAATGACTAGAATATACGTGCTCAGAAATTTGTGTGATGGGTAAATAAACCTTATATAATAGAGTCTAGAGTACTAAGTTGTGGAAAAATGGCATTAAGAGGTATAAACCACAAAAAAGATTTATAGGAAGAGTTAATGCAAAAAGTAAGCTGAATAAATAAACTGAATATCACTTTACTTTGCCCATTTTCTTACAATGAAGTCGTTGTAAGGATTTTATGTGAATTAAAGGGAATCCAGTGTCCTGTATTCAACTATATTGTTTGATATAACAGAAATTAATGAGATGTTTCCAGAATAAATTTTTCTAAATTGTGTCATAGAGAACACTCAGTGTAATGAAAATGTGTGATATACCATTAAAATAAGTTTTATGTAATTAAAGATGTTTAGGAAATATTTAGTGCAAATTGTTGTTTGGAATGTTAACAAACTGTTTCTAAAATTTATATAGAGAGGCAAAAGACCCAGAAGTAGCTAGCACAATACTGAAGAACAAGTTGGAAGACTGACAGTACTGAGCCTCAAGACTTAACTGTAAAGTTACCATAATCAAGATGGAATGGACACGCAGATTAATAGAACAAAAGAGAGAGCCCAGAAATAGGCCCGCATAAATATAGTTACCCAATCTGGGGCAAAGGAGCTAAGGCGATACAATGGAGCAAAGACACTCTTTTCAACAAATGGTACTGGAACAACCGGACACTCACATGCAAACAGCAGCAGCAGCAGCAACAACAAAAACAACAAACTAAGCACAGATCTTACACCCTTCACTCAGAAAAAAGATCTTAACAACAAACAGAAAATGGGCATAGGTTCTGAATAGATATTTCTCCAAAGAAGATATGAAAGTGGCCTATAAACATATGTAAAGGTGTTCAACATTACTAACTCTGAAGGATGAAAACAAAAGCCACATTGAAATGTCATCTCACACCTATGAGTGTGGCTATAATAAAAAGGACAGGTAATAACAAGTGTCACCCACCAAAGGTATGAAAAATTGGAACCCAAATGTACTTCTGCTGGGAATGTAAACTGCTGCAACCTCTTTGGAAAACAATTTTGCAATTTTTCAAAATGTTAAACCTAGCCCTGGCTGAGTAGCTTAGTTGGTTAGAGCATCATCCAGATACACCAAGGTTGTGGGTTCCATCCTCATTCAGGGCACATACAAGAAGCGACCAGCAGGGGTGTCCCACCTCTGGCCCGCAGGTCGCTTGCAGCTCAGGATGTGTATGAATTCGGCCCAAAACACAATCGTAAATTTACTTAAAACGTTATGAGATTTTTTTCTGTGATTACATGTTGCAGTGTATTTAATGGGTGGCCCAAGACACTCTTCTTCTTCCCATGTGGCCCAGAGACGCCAAAAGGTTGGACACTCCTGAGAGGGAACAACAAAATGATGTTTCTCTCTCCCTCTCCCTCCAACATCAATTAAAAAATATTAAACGTGAAGTGACCGTGTGATCCAGTAATTCTCCTAGGCATACACAAATCTAGGAGAAACGAAACCACATGTCTACACAGCAACTGATACTCGTGTAGTCGTTGCAGCATTGTCCTTCCAAATGGAAACAACCCAACTGTCCCTCAACTGAGAAAGAAAAAGTGAAACGTGCTCTCTCCATGCAAGGAGTATTCTTAGGCAATAAGAAGGAATACAGTTACTGATACATACTACAACATGGATGAAGCTTGAAAACATTAAATGAAGGAAGCCGGTCACAAAAGATTCTATGATTCAATTTACATGAAATATCCTGAATAGGCAAATGTATAGAGACAGAAAGATTAGTAGTTGTTTAGGGTTGGGGGTTGAGGGGAATTGGGGACTGACTGTTAAAGGGTGTAACTTTTTTGAGGGGGGCTGTGAAAATGAGGGTGTTTTTTTAAACAACTTGGTAAATTTATTAAAAGCATTGTCTTGTACACTTTAAATGGGTGACTTGTATGATATGTGAGTTACATCTCAGTAAAGCTGTTCTTAAGAACATTAACGCTATGTTTCTGGATAGAATTTTCTAAAATGTTCTATAGGACACAGTGCAATGAGATAGTGTGGTATTCCTTTGAAACAAGTTTTTTGTAATTAACGGTGTTTAGGAAATGCCAGTGTTACCAGTGCCAGAGCGCGAGCTTGATGACGGCTGGTCCTGTGTCCATCTTTCACGTCATTGGGTCCTCACAGCCTAGGACAGTGTCTGCCACAGAACAAAATCTTGATAAATACTTGTTGAATAACTAGTGGAAGCAGAGAATATTAGTTTTCTTTACTGCAAAGCTTCTCAGAGACTTAAATGTGCATGTAACTCTCCAAGAGAATAGCATGTGCAGAATTTGTGTATTACTTCTCATTCATTGTAAGAGAAATGAAGTCAGATAGCTTAAGCCAAAGAAGAATCTTTTGAACTGTCGGTGGAAGTTTAGTAGTTGTTTTGGATTTAAGCATGGTTGAGTGTAAGACTCATGTGGTGTCACTTGTATACTCTACTGTCAATCTCTTTGTTGTGGTTTGTTGTTTACAGATTTTTTCCCACACCATTGGCCATTGATCATTTTTGTCTTATTTCATTCATGGTTATTCCAGCAGAAAAGAAAATCTTTCTCTCTCTGTAGCTTGTTACAGAAAATTTCCTGAAAGTAGCCTTGATTTTCTATCCTGGCTATGTGTGTGCATGTCCATAAATCATTCACCAGGGCTAGGAATGTGTCGATTTGTTTAGTCAGATTTAGCTCTCCTGTTGCCCTTGGATATAGGGGGTGGGTAGTTCTTCAGGCAAAAATAAGAATACTCTTACAGAGAAGGGAAGAGATAGATGTTGAATGCAAAATACAATCATGCATTAAATTAAAATCTGATCATATCTTTCTGTGCTTTGTAAATTAAAGTCAAATCATACTACTGCTGCATTTAATTTTTTTTGGATAACTTTTTTGAATCACAGTTTCTCAGACTTGGTACCTTCAGAAAACTGGGATTCCATGGTGTGGGGAAAGTGAACATTGCTCTGGAGAGAGCCCTCAGGGCTCTAAGGATAATGTTGAAGGCGGTAGAGGATCTGGGTAGTATTTCCGGCCTTTAGTATAATAAAGGGTCTGCATGCATGTGTGTGTATGTGTGTGTGTGTGTTTGGGTGTTTGGGCCTCTTTATGTGTCTCAAGTGGGACAAAAATAAGCAATTGTTAATGGTGATTGATCGCTGCTGAAGGGCCGTTTCCTCCTTCCATCCCTCCCTTCCTCTCTTTCTTTTTTCCTTTTGGGATACTGTGAGGATTAAGTAAATTAATTACATGTTAAGCCCTTAGAACAGTATCTACCACATAGTAAGTGCTTAGTAAATGTTAATTATGGCAATGATGATTAATCATCGAATACACTTGATACTTTTTGCATTTTAATGAGGTCACTGTTAAAGCTTTGATTTAAAAAAAATGTCAGTTTCCAATGTAGTTCCAGTGCTCTCTAAATGTCTCTCTCTCTTTGATCTCAAACAAGCAGGGAAACTTTCTGAAAGACCACATTGAGAGTAATGCATCAGAAGATAATGAACCTGTGTATCCAAAGTGTATATCCAGTCTTTCTCCTTACACACATTCTTCCCTCTGCCTAGAATCACCTTTTCCTCACATTCCCCCCCTGTGGCTCCTTGAAAGCCAACTCAAATACAAGCCTATTACAAAGTTAAACTCCTCTTTGTTTTGGACTCCACACTATCTCTGACATAAAAGGACTAGAGCTCAACACTTTTGTAATCATTTGTTTATTTTGGGGGTATTATTTCACCACTAATATTTATGTGCATGTACCCATGCACACTCACATATGTACATATGTATGCATTCTCAAACATATCATGATTTTGTGTATTACTTCTCATTCCATTGTAAGATGTATGATAATCTTACATATTACTTGATCGTAATAACATCACGATCAAGTGGCATATTTAATTGAATCCTATATATATATTTATGGAATATGAATGAAATAAAGGATACTTAGAAGGATAACAATCTTTCAACAAAATCATATTAAGCTTTCAAAAATCATAAAGCCTGGTGGAGTTACCTGTTCTTTGCATTATCCGTGTCACCGTATTCCTATATTCATGGAAATAATCAGGAGTGACTTCAGTTATCCAGAAATGGGTCACTTTATTCTATGTAGATATACAAAAAACTTTACAAAAAGTCCTTTCCCAAGGAGTACTATATAGATATGCCTTCTGCTTTCCAGAGTGTGGTCATTTTGAAGTGCACTGAGTAGAGTAGTTATAGAAAAAGAAAGTATCACGAAAACAGATGATAAAGCATACATATGCTTATATGTGATTATATTTAATTGGGGTGAATAATGTGATTGCAAAGATCAAGATTTTAGAAGTTACTGATAATACTCTACAAAAAAAACTTCATTTCTTTTTGAAATAGACTTGACACTTTTCATTCTATTCCCACTGCCGTTGCTGATTCAAATGTTTTTTTCCTCTTCTACCTGCTACCACAGTCTTTGCTACCCTGTTATCCCCAGTACTGCTTCTGTGTGCTCCAATTCATCTTTCGCACTGCAGCAAATAACAGTATAAAATAGAATTGAGGTTCAGCTATGATAGAGTAACTGGGATTTGCTTCTCACTGTAAACAGCTAAAAAATTGGACAAAATATATGAAAAAAGTTTTCAGACATTGGACATTAGCAGCATAGAATTGCAATTCCTGACAGAGGGAACACAAAGAGGGTGAGCATTAAGAGAGCCCTGCATTTCAACCTAGAGGCACTTTCCAGACGATGGTGAAATGAAGGGAATCAAAAGCAAACCATGAAGTTTATTGTTTCTCATTGAATTGAAGAGATAAAAGCTAAAGTTTGAGGAGGTTAAAGAAGCTGTAAATTGTAGGAAAGAATAACAGAGAGGAAGAAGCTAAAATATTGGGTTGGCCAAAAAGTCCATTTAGTTATTCCGTAAAATAAAAGACACATTTTTCATTTTCAGAAATGACTTTATTGATTTGGGTATTTTGAGTATGTCGGCTATCTTCTGCTATTGGCTTTTCTGGTGCTGCCAGGGGTGCTGCTAAACATCTTCCAATGCATTAGACAGCCCCACGGCAAAGAATTATCTAGTCAAAATGTCAATAGTACCAAGAAACTTCACAAACCACGTTTGACACATTTGATCAGTCACAGCACCTTCTCCATACGCTGCACAAATCTTTTTTTGCATTTCAGTTGCATTTCTACCTTTCTTGATATAATAAAGCATAATATGCCATAACCAGCCAGAACGAAGGATCATTGTTGAATGTCACGTACATTCAGTATGAGGGTCATAACTAAGTAGTAGGGCTAAATTAGAGTGAGGACTACTTTAAATTTGCCCTAATAAAGATAAACAACAAGACTTTAAGAGGATTAATTAAGCTTACCCTCAAGGAAATTAACTACTTATCATAAAAAAAAGTAATCTAACACTCGTCAAAAGAATACAACAGCACTCAACACTCAGTAATGTAAAATACAAAATATCCAGCATCCAATTAAAATATCAGACATGAGAGAGAGGACAGTGTGATCTCAAAACAAGAACATATGGTGCACATAGAATTAGCATATGAAGAATGTAAAGTGTCTGTTACACATCCCCTAATATGCTCACAGATTTAAAGGAAAACACAGACATAGTGAGAAGGAAGTTAAAGAGGTAACATGGACCACATGTGGGTTCTAGAGATGAGAAACTCATTATATAAAATGAAAAATTCACATGACCAAATTAAAAGAAATTTAGGCACTGCAAAAGATAAGATCAGTGACCTTGAAGCTATATAATACATAACAAGACCATTCAAACATGCATGAGGAAAAAAGATAGAAACAAAATATAACAACCTCAATGATACATGGGACGACATTAAACAGTATAACATTGGAAAGAAGGGATACAAAGAAATTTGAAAGTTAATGACGGAAAATTTTCCATCTTGATGAAAACAACAAACCCATAGATTTAAGAAGCTCTGTGAACCTGATGTTAATACGAACACAAACACACTAAGACATCATAATTGAAACTGCTAAAAACCAATGTCTTTTATTTTCTTACAAACAGCTGATTAACTCCATATAGGGAAGAAACAAATTCCGTATCTCAAACTGTACTAGCCAGTTAATAATAAAATGATAGAATGAAATACCTAAAAACTACGTGTTTAAGCCAAAATAAATCAAGTAGTGAGAAAATTAATAATGAAGAACAATAGGACAAATAGAAAATAATGTCAAGATGGTAGATTTGACTTTAAATGTATTAATAATTAATTAAAATATAAATGGTTTAAAAACGCCAACCAAAAGGCAGAGATAATCATACTAAATGAAAAAGTAAGATCTAACTATATGCTGTTTACAAAAAAACCTACTTTAATATAAGACCTATATAGATAAAATAAATGGATAGAAATCATGTACCTTATAAGTACTTATTTAAAAAAAGAAGCAAAGGTTATATTAATATCATACAAATTTCTATTCCTAGTTCACTGGGAACTTTTATCAAGAATCAGTGCTATGCTTGGCCCAAGGCTTTTTCTGTACCTAAATATGGCTAACTGATTTTTAGCAGAGGCCAAGGGAATTTACAGAGAAAGGTTAGATTTTTCAACAGATAATTCTAGAAAAACTATGCTATGCCAAAGTTAAACACTTTCCCTTATCTCATACCATATAGAAATTCAAAATGAATCATAAATATAAAAGTTAAATTTATAATATCTGTAAGAAAACAAGAAATTATACAAAGTTTCTATAAGAAAATATTGCAACCCTGGAATAGGCAAACTTGTTTTTGATTGGCCAAGAAATAATCACAGATTTTAAAGGAAAAACTCATAAATTTTACACGGTAAAAATTAAAAACTACTTTTTGAAAGATACCATTAGAAGATAAAAGGGACAACAAATTTGACAACCTAGAAGAGATGAACAAATTCCTACCATAGGGGTGTCCAACCTTTAGGCGTCTCTGGGCCACAGTAGAAGGAGAAGAGTTGTCTTGGGCCCCACATTAAATACACAAACACTAACGAAAACTGGTGAGCAAAAAAAAGTCTGCGCATAATTTTCATGATATCCACCACCACAGATAAGCAAAACAGTCCTCGCATAATAACCCTAATTATGCAGCAGTCCTTTTGATAATCTTTTAAAATCATTGAGCATGTCCCAAGTTTGTGATCATTAGTATAGAATATGTACAAATTTAAGTAATAAAACTCACTATAAAACTTAGTAATAAAACTAAGTAATGCTGTAAATAATGCTTAGGATTTTGTGCTGGGCCGCATTCTTAGCCATCCTGGGCCTCATGCTGCCTGCGGGCTGTGAGTGGGACACCCCTGTCCTGCAACACACAACCTACCAAGACCGAATTGTGAAGTAGTAGAAAATCTGAACAGACTGACTAGTAAGGAGTAATAAAAAACCTTCTAGCAAACAAAATTCCAACGTGCCCCTGTCTGTATTTTAAATATTTATTGTGTCTAATGTGATTTTTGTACCTTCAGTTATTTAAGTTCCACTTTTTATCTTCTACTTTTGTCTAATCTTCTCTTTTATCACTAAATCTAGTTTGACTTCTGTTTACAAACAATGATGTTAACTTTTTTAGAGTATAGAAAATGTGTTGTAATTCTCTGCTCTTTCCCCAATTTCATTTTATAGTAATATTCTTTATATTTATTTTTCATAATGCATTTAAATTATTGAATGGGAGAAGGCTTTTTTTTTTCTAATTGTATGTGAAAGGACACAGGTTAAGCGTGATCTAAATATTAGAATCAGGCGTGTGGCCTTAGACATGCTCTCACTCTCCTGTGACGCCTTCTCACCACGTTTCCCGGGGCTTAGACTTACTTAGCCTTTGACTCCCAACGGTTCAGGGCAGCTCATGGGGAAGCACCTGAAGACCCGAAGGATTCTGGTCTGAAAATCACATTTTTTCTCCATTCTTCTTCTCACTTCACTTCCAGCAGTCTCCTACAGATGTCTGGCATTTGATGATAAACTAGAAATGTCAGAAAGTCATATTTATATGTAATTGTCATTCACACTCTGAAACATTATATGAATACTGAGAAATACAGTTGAATATTCAAGTGTTTCTGAATATTTCAGAATTTGGAAACATGCAGACAAATATCTAGGTGGCTGATAAAACGTTTTCATCTGCTTATTGTATCAGCTAGAGTGTGTGATTTGATATTCTGTTACTTTTCTTAGGAAATACATTATAAGTATACCTTTACAAATATATTCTTTATGTCAGGAACAAAAATTCAATGCCTTTAAATTTTGGCTGTTTGATTAGTATTCTTGTTAGTATAGCTGAAGAAAACATAGGTATGAAAATTATTTTAAAGCTTTAAAAATTATACATCATTTTGTTTAAATCCGTCAGACTTCAGCTTATACAGTATTTGGGAGGGGTTGTTTTCTCTGCATTAAAGTGATACTCATCCCTTAGAACCAGGACAGGCAGTTCCCGTAGTGTCTGTTAGATTTGTTCAGCTACTAGTTTCTTAAAAATACATCCAGAAATGGATCGAACGGCAGTATTGTGATGGAAACCACTGAGCTTGTTTTCTGTTCGGTTCGTCTTTGCTAAGCACTGGAAAGCCACTCCTCACAGGTGTGGGCTCCGGGCAGCCGATCTCATCCTGATTCAGTGACGGAGAACGAAGCCTGGTCAGACTTGAGCTCCTCAGCTGTTCATTGTCAGGATTCTGGAATCAATCGAATACAAAAGACATTAAAAAAAGCTCAGCAGCAGTGACGCAGCTGTTTACTTTCCTGTACAAAGAAGATGTATAGAGAGACCAGAGGTGAGAAAAAGAGAGGAAATAACCCCTGGATTCTTACAATATTCTATTTGTTGGTTCTTTTCCATTCCTGTAGCCCTGAGAGAGTCTGGACGTCTTTGGGTCACTTAACAGTCAAATATTTCCTTATCATAGATGATTGCCTCATAAAAAATATCCCCCCCACTTTCCTTCGAACTCATTTTCTAGTTGCATCCTTTTCCTTTAAACCAGTAGAAGTTAGTTCTCTTATTTTCAACCAGAATCCTAATTAATACGGCAATCACACTTTGAGGAAATATAAAATGAAGTGATTTGTTACTTTTGTGAAGCAAAGGAATACACAGCAATAAAATGTATTATGAGGCAGTTTTAAAATTTGCATGTGAGTGTTTCTCTGATAAAAACAGATTTGGGTGAAGTAGAGAAGAGAAATATAACCTAATTATTTTCTTAGAAGCATAGATTTGCTCTGCTTATATAAATCAGTCCCAGCCATTCCAATAGTATACGTGATTAAAAATAAGTTTGTCACTTAAAGTAATATTCAGTCACGTGGCATGAGTCCATTTGCCCATGAGTAGCTTTTGCAGTGTGCTCTGCTCCCTTACCTACTCCCCAGCTCCTGTCCTCGAGCATCAAGTGTACGGAAGTGCTCGAAAAGACCGTGCATGGGGGCTCTAAACTACTCCTTCACGTTGAAGTGGAGGGAAGACTTAGTGCACTGTTTCTGTGGAGGTAAAGGCCATTGAGATTTTATGCTATTTCCTTGGGAGGTCCAGGAATCCATAAGACTTTTTCAGGCATATTCACATACATTAGCAAAAAAATGTGACATTCTCAGGGGAACCTCTTTAGTAAGACTAATTTTGTGTTGGTGCTGAACCTGTCCCTTTAAGATTTTCCTCTGAGAGGGACTGGACAGGAAGATTTTGGTATTTCCCATCGATTAAGCCATCATAGTTCTTTGATGAGTCCCACTATTGATCTGACAGCTGTCAGCTTTTGAAAGACTGATGAGTATATCTGCCATGTGCTCTCATTCTTCAGTCTTGCCCACTTCAGTGACTTCTGTGGTGAGCTTTTATTACATGGTCTGGTTGCCTACTTGTTCACTATGCAGAGAGTAAATAGAGACGTGGGCTCTTGAATTTATTTACATAAATCTTTGGTGGCATCTCATTAGTCACAAAACAACTCTACTTGGAATATGATCACAACACTGATCAGATTTCCCTCTCAACTTTTAATCAGCAATATCAAGCTCATACATTATGATGTTTTTCATCAGCTACACAAAACTTGAGACATTCCCTTGATCCTGCAGGCCTCTAATCACATAGCCAATTACCTTTACCTATCTTGTAATTTTATCATGTTTCCCTTCAATGTTTCCCTTAGACAAGAATGAATGTCTAAATTATATGTGAATTCTGTCACTTCAGGTTTATTCCCTTTTCCACCTGAATTGTATCTATTGAGATAGTGTTGAATTTTTATCTCTTCCCATTTTTCACAAAACAATGTCCATCTCAGGTTTTCTAGTTAAGGTTTTCCCTTCTAGGCCATCTCTATTTTCATTGCTTAGCTTCTTGTCTCAAGCAATGTAGCTGCTCATATTTTTTCTCATTTTACCCATATTGCTCTGTAACAAGTCTCAATATTCTACTGTTTTGTGAAGATACGTGTTCATTGACTGTCTTCGTGTTGGGTAAGTTCCATATATTTGAAAACAGCAACAACAACAACAACAACAACAACAGAACTGAAATGAACCCCCTTCCACTTTTTATTTAATCCTCACCTGAGAATATGTATATTGATTTAGAGAGAGATGAAGGGAAAAACAGACAGAAACATCGATGTGAGAGAGAAACATCGATTGGTTGTTTGTGGTACACACGCTGGTTGAGGATCTCACCTGCATCCTAGGTCTGTGCCCTGACTGAGCATCGAACCCACAACATTCTGGTGTATGGGATGACGCTCCAGCCAACTGAACCACCAGGCCAGGGCAAACCCTTTCAGCCTTTTAGGCTAACATTAATCTCCCATTTTATTCAGTGGTTATTTAATTGGTTAGATACGTACAGAAGTAAGTGTTACTACTTTAGTATTGGAACCAGAGACCATGCAGTGTTCTCAGCCTCCAGTACAGCGAGCGAGGGAGAGTGCTGCCTGAAATGAGGCTTGTTTCTGATTGTGCATATTACAGATGAAACCAGTTTACACATAAAGGCTCAACTGCTTTTTGTTAAATAAATGCATAAATGAACATATTTAGTAGAATGGTTGTAATTAGTATTTAAAGTAATTGATTAATTAGTCACTTAGCAAATATTCCAAACTGGTTTCTAAGAGCACTTCACAATTGTGTGGTATGTCAAGCTGTTTTCTGAAGCTGAATTTTTGGCTTTGAATATTTGGTTTCTTAGTCAGACATCTCTGAAATTAACTGAATTTGTTTTTCAGGTCTTCCTCTTAGTTTTTGGATGAACTGACCTTGTGATGTTGCGGCAATTGCCTTTGCATACTTTAACTATTCTGGATGATGGTGTCAGATTGCAGGCCCACTGTATACTTGTGCACTGGGTAACACCACGGACACCATGTATCCGTAACCTCTGTGAGTTCCCCTCACAGAGGGGAAGTATGTAGTGCACAACCAGCGTGGCTATGGGTATGAATCCTGGCCAGAGGATTAATCAGTGAATGATTTTAAACCATGAGTGCTAGTTACTAATATCACCTAATGACCACTGGATGCTTTAAATTAGTGAAAATCTGCTTGGTTTGGATTTTCTCTTTGCAATTTTAAATAACTTTGTTTTATTCTCGTACGATGAAATGGTTTTGATAGAAACAGACCGTCACATAGAAAATTCATGCACCTTGGTTCCCTGGGAAACCAGGCTAAGAATAGCTTTCTTCACACATCCTGGTTTCTCTAATGAGGGCCAGTTAATAATGTGAATGCCACAATGTGACCTATAAATCGCAAGAAATCATTATTTTCTAACACTTTTTATGCACTTTACAAATATTCGTACTAGAAGCATTTCAGATATTTGCATGAATTTGATGATTTCCAAGGTGTTGTGTACATATGTGTGTATGTGATTCTTTTCACTTATTGGATTAAAAATGAACATGCGTGAAGCATAATGTATAGGTTTTGAGCAACTACTTTTGATAAAAAATGTTTATAAAGATATGGATACTCAAGGTTATTTAGTTAAAACAAGCTTTTAAAATGCATATCACAAAACGTTTCTATCATGCTTATATTTAAGTGCTTGATTTTGTACTATCCTCAGTATTTTCACTTATTGTAAATTTAAAGTCCCATCTTTGAAAGCCTTTTGCTAAATTTACTTATTTTTTATAGATAAGTGGATGAGCACTGCTTGGATATTAAACATTTGCTCTTTATTTAGTAAAGAAAGTTTTGGAAGTACTTTCCAAATGTAGCACATGACCAGTTGCAGTTTTCTTCATAAATTTTTACACATGCATGATATTTACTAAAAGTTTATATATATAAAATAGATCTCTTTTATTGTTGTTATGCATTGCCTTAGTATACAAAAACATAAGTAACCTATGAACCCCAATGTTCATATCAGCACAATTTACAATAGCCAAATGCTGTAGGCAACCTAAGTGCCCACCAATAAATGAGTGGATAAAAAACTATGGTACATTTACACAATGGAATGCTACACAGCATAAAGAAAGGAGCTCCTATCCTTCATGACAGCATGGAAGGAACTGGAGAGCATCATGTTAAGTAAAATACGCCAGGCATTGAGGAACAAATACCATATGATCTCACCTATAAGTGGAACCTAATCAACAAAACAAACAAGTAAGCAAGTTTTAAACAAAAACCTTGAATTAAAGAACAAACTGGCCCTGGCTGGTGTGGCTTAGGGGATTGAGTGCTGGCCTGAAAACCAGAGGGTTGCTGGTTCGATTCCCAGTCAGGGCACATGCCTTTGTTGAGGGCTAGGTCCCCAGTAGGGGCACATGAGAGGCAACCACACATTGATGTTTCTCTCCCTCTCTTTCTCCCTCCCTTCCCCTTTGTCTAAAAATAAATAAAATCTTAAAAAAAATAAAGAACAAACTGACAGTAACCAGAGGGGAGGGGATTATGGGGGAAAATAGTGGAAGGGTTGTCAAGGAGCATGTATAAAGGATACATGCACAAAGCCAAAGGTGGTAGGTTCGAGGGTGGGAATGGGTGGGGCAGGGGGCCGTGGAGGGGTGAAGATGGAGACAACTGTACTTGAACAACAATAAAAAAAAGAAAATATATATTTGTTAAGTGTGTAACCATAACAGATATTTTTTGAGTGTTCTGTATGCATAGGCAGTAGAAAAGGGGGAATTTTTGCCCTGAGATGTACTGTTCAGGATTTTGATCACTTTGAAGAGTAAGCTAACTTAGTTCACCAATGAAGCAAGTAAGCATTCTCTTTCAGTAGAAAAATTATGTGGAAAACCTAAGGCATCTTCTAATGCAAACAACATGCAACATAGTAATGGAAGCATTTATGTCCGGCTACAACTAGGCTCTGAGTAATTATCTGTGTAAGTGCATGTGGACATGTCTGACCGAATGCATTATTCTAATTTTTTTTGCCCTAGGTTTTAATAATCATGGTCTGAGGTGGATTAAAATAACATAGGTAGGCAGATTGGGAAAGCCCCATGATGTTCAGCTGTGGGAAAGTAAGAACAAAGTATAAACTGTTCCTAGGCCATTTGTTTTTATGTACCATGGTATAAAATAATTTTGGCGAAGTTTCAATGTTATTGGAAAGAGGTAGAAAAGACTAATAGATGGTATAAAATATTACAAGTGAGGACTTCTGGTATCTAAAGACAATGATGGCTGCCTAGGTCCACATCTCCTAATATTTCTTCTCAAAACAGTAGAGAACACCAAGAATGGAAAAATAAAACTACACAAAACCATGTTCTCAGCATAACTTAAATACAAAGAATACCCAAGTTTCAACATAATTCGATAAAGTGGAAAGTGTGAGCCCAGGATTTTGTATCTAGTCAAAGTGTCTTACAAGAATTCGAGCTATAGAAAAACAATTTCAACATCTCAAAACTTAGAACATTTTGGACCCATGAGACCTTCTGGAGGAAATTAATGAGGATGAGATATTTACTCAACAGGTGGCAGCAAAAACAGCAGAAGTTCTGCTGGTGAGCATTTTAATATATACAAACAAATATCTATGATTAAAAAAAGGTGAGATTGAGGGTGGAAGACTAAGTAAAAATGTTTTATGTTTTAAAGTACTTGTGACAAAAATGAATCATGTATTAGGTCACACAGAAAGTTTCAGTTCTATAATGTAGAAATACTGCAACTGTTACTCTTGTATCATAATGTAATAAAATTAGAAATTATTAACAAAAACAAAATACAAAGAGGCTCACCCACTTGAAAATGTTAATTAAGGAATCAGTCAAAAGGGAAATTCAAGCTGAAATTACAGAATTTCTAAAACAATTATGAAAATACTATATATCAGATCAATTATTAAAGTAATGATTTGAGAAAAATACTTCTCATTAAATAATTTTATTAGTATAAATAAAAAAGTGAAAACAAATTAAGTGTCCAGCTCAAAAATTGAAGAGAGGAATAATAAGAAAGTGTAAGGAAGGAAATAATAAATATAAAAGCAGAGTTTTATGAGGTAGAGAACAGGAAAAAGTAGTAGACCTAATTAATTAATCAAAATTCTTTTTTAAATTAGGAGATATACATGTTACCTGAAAACTTGATAAAGAGAAACATAAATACATGAAAAAGAATAAGGGGAAAGTAAACATTGAAATGAAAGAAAGTTAAAAAAAATCATGTGGAAAAATTAACATGCAAGAGTAGGTAAGAAAACACTTTAAAAGCAAAGTTATGAGGGAATCTAGCCTTTCTAGACTTTCCAGTATACTATTAAGGTACAGAATTAAGCCAAGGGGGTACGGAGGGATAAATAGACAAACAGGCCAGTGAAAATGTAGTTAAAGGATGGATGCGGTGTCTACTGACTGGAGCAATAACTGAATAAAGGGTGCTGGGAAACGGGGTAGCCCTGGAAGACAATGGAGTTAGATCCATACTTCACACCACTCACAGGAAGAAACTCCAAATGAATCAGCTATCTACATGTAAAATATATGACCATTAAGTATTAGAGGAAAACATAGTATTTTTTTTACTGTGGTCCATGAGCCAAATTCAACCTGCTGCCTATTTTCTTTTGTAAATTTTTTAGAAAATTAATTTATTTTTAATTATAGTTGACATACATTATAATATTACTTATCAGGTGTACAATATGATTCAATATTTATCTACCTTAGAAAGTGAATATCAAAATGCCTAGTAACCACCTGTCACCACACATAGTTATTCTGATGTTATCGACTCTATTCCCTACATTGTACATTATATCCCCATGATGTGTATTAAAACTGGAAGTTTGTACTTCATAATCCCCTTCCCCTATCCCACCCCTCATCTCCTAGACATCAATCACTTTGTTATCTGTATCTACGAGTTTGTTTTCATTTTGTTTGTTTCTTTTGCTTTCTAGGTTCCACATATAAGTGAACTCACACAGAATTTGTCTTTCTCTGACTTATTTCACTCACATAATACTGTCTAGGTCCATTCACATTGTCGCAAGTAGTAAGATTTTATTCTTTTTTATTTGGATATATGTACCACATATTTATTCATTCATCTATCAATGGATACATAGGTTGCTTTCCTATCTTGGCTGTTTTAAACAATACTGCAATGAACACAGGGGTGCACATATCTTTTCAAATTATTTTTTTAAAATTTTCTTCAAATAAATATTGTGAAGTGGAATTGCTGGGTTGTGTGGAAGTTTTATTTTTAATTTTTTGAGGAATCTTCATATTGTTTTACACAGTGGCTTCATTAATTTACAATACCACCTACAAGCACAAAGGTTCATGTTCCTCCACATTCTCACCAACATTTGTTATTTCTTGTCTTTTTGATATAGCCATTCTGATGTAAGGGAAATGATATCTATTGTAGTATTGATTTGCATTTCCCTGATGATTAGTAATGTTGAGCATCTTTTTATGTGTCTGTTGACCATCTGCATATCTTCTTTGGAAAATGTTTATTAGGTCCTCTGCCCATTTTTCAATTGGAATTTTCGATGTTGAGTTGTGTGAGTTTTTAGTATATTTTGGATATTAACCCCTTTTAAGATATATCATTTGCAAATATCTTCTCCCATTCAATAAGAAGCCTTTTTATTGTGTTGATGGTTTATTTCACTGTGCCAAAGCTTTTTAGTTTGATGTAGTCCTATTTGTTTATTTTTGCTTTTGTTACCTTTGCCCTAAGAGACATATACAAAAAAAATTGAAAACTGATGTCAATGTTTTCTTTTAGGAGTTGTATAGGTTCAAGTCTTATATTTAAGCCTTTAATACATTTTGAGTTTTTTTGTATATGGTGTGAAAAATAGTCTAGCTCCATTTCTTTTGGCATGTGTCTGTCCAGTTTTCCCAATACCATTTATTGAAGAAATTTTCTTCTCCCCATTTTATGTTTTTGTATCCTTTGTCACAGATTAATAGACTATGTAAGCATGGATTTATTTCTGGCTCTCTGTTTTGTTCTGTTGATTTGTTTGTTCCATGTATCTATTTTGTGTGTTAGTACCATACTGTTTTGATTACTATAGCTTTCTATGTAATCATACAAGTGTTAGAAGAAAACATGAGTAAATTCCTTTTTAACTTTCATCTAGGGATAGACTTGCTAATGATATCTCAAAATCCAAAGGAAATAAAAGGAAATATTGAAAAATTCAACTAAAAATATAAAATATCTAAATGGCAAAACAGTGTGAAGATGTTAAAAAGAAAACTGACAAACTTGCTGAAATTATTTTCAACACAATCAAGAAAAAAGGTCAATATACTAATATATAAAGAATGCTTTAAAATTGAAGGACAGAAATCAAAATGCACTGCAGAAAGTAAGAAAGAGATATTACCAGACATTTTAGAAAATATATGTAAGTGAAAATGTCCCTCAAGCATATGAAAAGTGTTCAGGTATGTTAATAATTAGAGAAATTATATAAATTCTTGTCAGATTGGTAAAAAGTAAAGTGTATGATGACATATTCTGTTGGTGAGGTTGTGGGGAAGCAGATACTTTCATACATTGCTGATGAGAGTGTAAACTGGTACAACCCGTCTAGAGGGCAATTTACCAATACTTAAAGCTATGGACTAAAAGTATCTCTCTGCCCAAAATTCACATGCTGAAATGGTATTAAGGTGGGACCATTGGGAGGAGATTAAGCTATGAGGGAATAGAATTAGTGCTCTTACAAAAAGAGACTCCAGAGAGCATCCTTGCCCCATTTTCCAAGTGAGGACACAGCAACAAGATGGCAATCTATGAACCAGAAAGTGGGCCCTTACTAGACACTGAATCTGCTGTCATTTTGGTCTTGGACTTTCCAGCTTCCAGAACTGTCAGAAATAAATTTCTGTTATTTATAAGCCATCCAAGCTATGGTATTTTGTTTTAATAGCCCAGATGGACTAAGAGAGAATTTGGGACTGAGAAGTAGATACTGCTGTAACAAATACCTAAAAATGTGGAAGTGGCTTTGGAACTGGGTAATAGGGCAGATGAAGCTGGAAGTGTTTTGAGGTGCATGCTAGAAAAGGCCTACATTTCCATGGCTGTACCATTAAGGGCAATTCTGGCGACAGTTCAGAAAGAAAAGAGGAGAGCTGTAGAGATACCTAACATTCTACCTAAATAGAGTATTGGTAGAAAAATGGCCAATAGAGGCCATTCTGATGAGTCCACAGGCAGAGTTGAGGGACGTGTTATTAGAAACCAAGGAAGGCTCTTATTATAAAGTGTCAGAGAGCTTCACTGAATTATGTTGATGTCATAGTGTTTTGTTGAAGGTAGAACTTGTCACTGATGAAACTGAATATTTAGAAGAATTTTTATAAGAAGTGTTTATAAAGAAGAATATAAGAAATTTCTCAGCAATATATTGAAGGTACATCTAAGCAAGTACTGAAGCAACTCCTTCTGACTGTTCACAGTAAAATTCAAGAGGAGAGAACTCACTTGAAGATGGAACTGTTCACCAAAGGGAAGCAGAATCTAAAGATTTACAAAATCTTCAGCCTATCCATGTTGTAAAATATGAGAAATCCTGTTTGGGAGAGGACACAAAGGGTGTGTCCAGGCCACCTGAACAGGTGATGATAACTAAGAAAACAATAGATGTGCTTAACTTTTGATGCAGCAGTCCTATTTTTTGGAATTTGCCTTCAACAAAATGAAAATAAAATGCATATATTTATTTATTAGGAAAATTTGTAATTGCAAATTGTTGGAGACAATCTACCTGTGCATGTATGAGAAAAATTGGTTGACTAAAATATAATGTATTTACACAATGATGCTCTATTTTGTTGTCAAAAAGAATGAGATAGATCTTTATAAGCTGATATAGAGTAATTTCCAGGATGTATTGTTGAATGAAAACAGAACAGTGTCAAAGAGTATCCTATAGTATGGTACTATTTATGTAAAGAAGAAGGATAGCTCTGGCCAGGTGACTCAGTTGGTTGGAGCATCGTCTGGTAAACCAAAAAGTTGTGGGTTTGATTCCTGGCTAAGGCAGATACCTAGGTTGTGGGTTCAATTGTTGGTGGGGGTATGTATGAGAGGCAACTAATGTTTCTCTCTCACACTGATGTTTCTCTCTCTCTCTCTCTTTTCTTCCTCTCTCTCTCTAAAATCAATGGACACACCAGAAAGACAAACAATCCAGTTAAAAAATGTGCAAAGGACCTCAATAATCACTTCTCTAAGGAGGGCATACAGATGGCCCATAAACATATGAAAATATGCTCAACATCACTAGCCATCAGGAAGAATCAAAACCACAATGAGATATCACCTCACACCTGTCAGAATGGCTATCATTAATGAATCAATAAACAATAAGTGCTGGTGAGGATGCAGAGAAACGGGAACCCTAGTGCACTGTTGGGAATGCAGACTGGTGTAGCCACTGTGGAAAATAGTATGGAATTTCCTTAAAAAACTTAAAATGGAACTGCCTTTGACCCAGTTATTCCACTGCTGGAATTATGCCCTAAGAATTCCAAATCACCAATTCAAAAGGACTTATGCACACCTATGTTCAGAGTGGTGCTATTTATAATAGCCAAGTGCTGGAAACAGCCTAAGTGCCCATCAGGAAATGAGTGGATAAAAAAACTGTGGTACATTTATATAATGGAATACTACGCAGCAGAAAGAAAGAAGGAACTCCTACCTTTTGTGACAGCATGGATGGAACTGGAGAATATTATGTTAAGTGAAATAAGCCAGGTGGTGAAAGACAAATACCATATGATCTCACCTATAAGAGGATCCTAATGAACAAAACAAATAAACATACAAAATGGAACCAGAGGCATGGAAACTTGGAACAGATGAAAGTGACCAGAAGGGTGGGGGGAGGGGAATAGTGGTGGAAAGAATGGGAAGGGACTAAATAAAGAACATGTATGAATGAACCATGGATATGGACAACAGTGTGGGAATTGACTGTGAGAGCAAGGGGTGGGGTGGGTAGAGGAGGGCACAGGAGGAAAAATTGGGACAACTGTAATAGAGTAGCAACAAAAAGTGATTTAATAAAAAGTAAAATCAATGAACATATCCTTGGTGAGGATAAAAAACAAAAACAAACTAATCAGACAACTAGAACAGGAACAGATTCACAGAAATAGAGATCACATGGAGGGTTATCAGCAGTGAGGAGGAGGGAAGAGAATGGGGGAAAAGGTACAGGGAATAAGAGGCATAAATGGTAGGTACAAAATAGACAGGGGGAGGTTAAGAATAGTATAGAAAATGGAGAAGCCAAAGAACTTACATGTATGACCCATGGACATGAACTAAGGTGGGGAATGCTGGTAGGAGAGGGGGTACAGGCTGGAGGGGAATAAGGGGGAGGGAAAAAAATGGGACAACTGTAATAACATAATCAATAAAATATATTTAAAAATATATACCTGGTCAGTTATGCAAAATGAAATACAAAGAGCAACCAGAAACTAATGTGTTGTTGACAGAGGGTAGGTGGAAGGAGTGTGGGAAGAACGGGCAAATGGGAATGAGGCAGAAGACAGGAGGGATGAGTGGCGCTTTTCTGAATATACTTTTTTACAGAAAAATAGTTCTGATGCTTTGAGCCGTGGTGATTCTTCACATGACCCAACATATAAATAATTAAAATTAACCAGAATTTTAACTGGTGAGAAACTGAAAAGGAAGAATAAGTTAAATTTAATTGAAGTATTAAAATATATAGCATAGCCATACTGAAGACTGGGAAGAAATTAATCTAAGTTTTCTTTTTAAAACAGCATTTTGATAATAGTACTTGAGGCTAAGGATAAAAAGAATTTTGCACAAATACTATATTTTATTATACTCACAGAATTTTACCAATATATCATTATATATATATAATGTGTATATTTATATATATTTATATATGAATACATACATATACACACACAAAAATCACAAAATATATATTATACAAACATTAAACTTGTTTCCCACGGGGCTAGCGGTATTACTTCTGAAACTACTTTATATGTATTCAAGACTGAGACAATAAGTGTGCATATTTTGAATAACTGGAGCTGTATTTCTCACTCAAAGGAAAGACTTCATAAATAAGGAAACGGGATAAGTGAGAATGAACTCCCCTACTGCCTGCCTGCCTGCCCCTCCCTAATTCTCTCTGTCTCTTTCTCCTTTCTCTCTCTCTCTTCTGTATGTATTATATACACATGCATACACAGAGTGAGAAATATATGTATATATGTACACATGTATACATGCATATACCATATTTTTTGGACTATAAGATGTACTCCCCCCCCAATTTGGGAAGAAAATAGTGCTTCTTATAGTCCAAATGTAGCTTACATTTACATTGGTGAAATATTATGTTATTTATATTATTAAATATTTTACCACATTTTTTTGCTTCAAAAATTTTTCCCCTATTCTTCTCCTCTAAAACCTAGGTGCATCTTATGGTCCAAAAAATATGGTATATGTGTAAGTGACTGGGTTTCTGTGTGTATAGATATACACACGTGCATTCGCACATGTATGATGCACTTGTTTGTGTGTGTATGTGTGTGTGTGTATACTTACGTATGCACATATGGGTGGGTAATACATCTATCTATCCACTTAAATACCCTAGCTCTGTCAAATGAATGGACTGGGAAGCAATAGTTCAGTACCATTGACAACTCAGTACCATTGAGACAAATCCGAGCCTGAGTTAGTGCAAGCACACAAGTGATCCTGGAATATTTTCTTGTGCTGGAAAATAATGAAGTGCTCAGAAAATGATAGGGACTTAAAGAAAGGACGTAGAAGTCTACATAAAAGGACCTCCAAAGGCCATCTCTGGGACACTTTGAGAAGCATACATAAATATAGTAATATATTATAGACCATAGAATACAATAAATATCTGTGAGCCCATATAAATGTAAATGTATAATTGAATAAATAAATGAGAGAGAAAGGGCTGACTTTTCTTACAGTAGAATTCTAATTAGTTAAATGTAGAAGGAACAATTAGCAATAGAAAATCACTCTGGGAAACACCACAATAATACATTTTGCAGGCAAGAATCATAGATGGATGCTAAAATTAATGGGGAAACTTATGAAGAAAAACATGTATATAACCTCAAAGTAAATATATGTATTATACTTATTAAATACATAGTTATATGTATTAATATAACATAGTTATTATTTATTAATTAAAACCGGAAAAGGGTGTTTTTATAGTGCCAAACTTTGGCAGATACTACCTTATTGCAGTAATGAAGTTAGCATGACCAGTTATAGGTCATATCCAGCTCCTGTATATCTGATATGATGTGCTATAAAGGAGCACAACATCAGTTCTACAAATAACACTTCTGTGATAGTTTTGCCAAAAATAAATGGTACAAAATTATTCAAACTCCAACTAGGAGAAATTCTACAAAATAATATTCTCCAAAATGTCAAGGTCATGGACGACAAAGAAAGACTGAGACAATGTATCATACTGGGAGACATGTTGTGGGATTCTGGATTAGATTCTGAACTATTGGGCATTAGAGGGGCAATTGTAAAAATTTGAATAAAGACTTTAGATTAACTGGTAGTATTGTTTCGATGTTAACATATTGGTTTTAATAATGTTACTATGACAAGGTACAATGTTAACATTAGGGGAAGCTGGGTAACAGTTATACCGGAACTCTAAATCATTTCTGTAACCTAAGATTGTTTCAAAATAACAATATTCAAAATAAAATGTTAGAGACACTCTAAAGAATTTGTGGGAGTAATCTCTCTTTTCTTTTTTTGGCACTGTTTTGTAGGATAATGTTTTTTACCTCATTTAACCAGACAGAACAGCATTTCTAGGTTGAAGATAACAATTTATTCTCTTAATCCTTGTTTAATTAATAATCCTTAAAATTACAGGAAGGGACTTTTTAAAAATTCTGAATTCCCAATGGATAAGAAACAATTAGTTGAGAAGATCTGAAATAACATTATAAAATGAATGAAACATAATTAATAATTATGCTACTTCCATGTTCAATATGGAGTCAGACTGAAGAATTTATTTATCGAAAGGTACTTACATGTCATTCTTAAATTATATGTAAGACAATAGCTTCCCTTGCCCACAACAGTACTGTGACAAAGACCCTCCCAGTACTATTTAGGGTACAGAGCTACTCACTAGAAATGAGGTTGATACTTTTCCTACTTGAACCCAGGAGTCACTGAAGTCTTCTGACAAGAAAGAGCCTCCAAAGACCTCACAGGTGAAATCACTGTGAGTTTAGATTGAATGAATAACCTTAGTAAGTGGTAGAACTCATTTTACACAGTGATGGCTGAGACATGAGGTCCCTCCAAATCTAATCTGCCCCTGGAAAAAATGCCTACACATGAGATTATGAACTAAAAGAGCTACCACCTTTAAGAACTATAGTATGACACTCACAGAAATTGAATTGGCAAAGACATCATATAAGCAGTGGAAGTGGCCCTCAGACTGGGTAGCCAGACCCAAATTTCAGTAGATAGAGAAATAATGGTTCTTTCCTGTGGATTAGGGGACAGCTGGGAAGCTGGGCTGACCTCTTTCAGTCTGAATCAGCCTTAGATTCTTGGTTAATTTTGATGAAGACATATTGAGAGGGAGATGTTAATATTTCTGCAAATAGTGGCATATTTTTATTTGAGCAACTAATTGGAAAAGTAAGAGTTGTGTCTTTATAATCAGGTTCAGATCAGATGGCAAGTCATAAAGAACCACCAGGGTTGAATGGTACAGTGTTTGTAGTGAGAAATTCAAACTTTATTCTCTGGGTGAGGTTAGCCAAGAGTTCCTAGGCCAATATCTCTACACATGCTTCATTTCTGAAACTTATTTTTTCTGTGTTGAATTTTTGGGCTTATGTTCGATACATCTTTGTCATATTCATTCATAAGGGAAGTGATTGGTTCTTGAAACCAGTGAGGAAATCAGAAATGAACTTTCTTGAAATAATTCTTTATAGTTGAGTCTATCAGGATAAATTGGAGCTTAAGAAATAAATTTTTTATCAAGGTTATTAATGTGTCTGTTTGTAAATATTATCTGCAAATTCATGCAATGCCAGCACAGTAGAGGAGAAATCATGACTGTAAATATCGTACTCTTTGTTCCAGTTGCTTCCTGAGAGTCTAAGGAGATACTCTGGGAAAGAGTGAATCTCTTCCAAGTGTTGCCCGTGGTGCTCTTATTCAGCGTATGGCAGAACAAACACAGTCTTCAGAGTCAGAACAAAATGGATTTAAATCTCATCTTTATTTACTATTTAGTAGCCATGTGACTTTGGGAACGTTAATTAGCTAGCTTGTCTGAGCCTTAGTTTTATGATCTGTAAAATAAAGGTAATTATATTTCTCTCAGAGGTTTAGTGTGAACACTGCTCTCCCAAGATGTGCATGTCCTAAACACGAGTGGGCTTAGGGAGGTTGAAGACCCCCTACAAGGTTGGCAGAGTGCAGCAGGAGGCTCACCGTGTCTGTGGCTTCTTGAACTCACGTGGACTTTGTCTGGGGGAGACAGCACTCGTGGACAGGCAAGGGGCTGATGGGAAGACGTGACAACAAAGGGAGCTGCATCAGCCCCAGCAGGGATGGGATGATGATATACTTGTCCCTCAGTAGATTGCCAGCATGGCAGGGGGCATGCTCAAGTGTCAGATGAAATAAAATAATATCATCTGAATGGAGAGACCAGCTAGAACCAAGACAAATATGGTTGAGTAAATGCCTCTTCCCTCTTGGGCAAATATAATAAAAAAGAAAATCTTCTCCCATCCCAGAAGACCTCTACTACACAAAGGTGTGAGAGAAAGAAAATACTTTTATTTTTGAATATGCGTTAAACCAGAGTATAATGCACATCACTGGCAACTGTTTAATAGGTTAAAAAGAGAAATCTCACTCTTTTATAGGCAAGCAGGTACAACTCATGCATATATTCTGAAGATAAATAACTAGTCACACATAAGTCATCTTACATTCACCTGGGATTTGGAGTGATCACCTGTGCTAGTTTGCTGGCTTTACATAGGTATACCTTAGAGATATTGTGGGTTCAGTTCCGGACCATTGGGATATAAAGTAAATATCCCAATAAAGACAGTCACACAATTTTTTTTTTGTTTCTTGGTGCATATAAAAGTTATGTTTACACTATACTGTAGCCTGTTAAGTATATAGTAGCATTATGTCTAAAAACAATACATACTTTAATTATAAATGTTTATTGCTAAAAGATGTTAACCATCACCTGAGCCTTTTGTAGTCATAATCTTTTTTGCTGGTGCAGAGTCTTGCCTCGGTGCTGATGGCTTCTGATTGATCGGGTTGGTGGTTGCTGAAGGTCGGGGTGGCTGTGGCAATGTCTTAAAGACAATAATGAAGTTTGTTGCAGTGATCGACCCTTCCTTTCACAAACAACTTCTCTACAGCATGTGATTTTGTTGGGCAGCATACTTTTAAAATCGAGTCAGTCATCTCAACCCCTGCCACTGCTTCAACTGTGTAATATTCTAAATCCTTTGTTGTCATTTCAACACTCTTCACAGCATTTTCATCAGGAGTAGATTCCATCTCAAGAAACCCCTTTCTCTGCCAACCCGTAAGAAGCAACTCCTCATCCATGAATGTTTTATTGTGAGATTGCAACAATTCAATCACATCACCAGGCACCACTTCTAATTATAGTTCTTATTCTGTTTCCATCACATCTGCTTGTACTTCCTCCACTGAAGTCTTGAACCTCTCAAAGTCATTCATGATGATTGAAATCAACTGCTTTCAAACTTCTGTTAATGTTGGCATTTTGATCCTTTTCCACGAATCAGCAGTGTTCTTAATAGCATCTTGAATAGTGAATTCTTTCCAGAGGTTTTCAATTTACTTTGCCCAGATCCATCAGAGGAATCATGATCTACGGCAGCTATAGCCTTATGAACTGTATTTCTTAATAAGACTTGAAAGTCCGAATTACTCCCTGATCCAGGGGCAGCAGAATGGATGTTGTGTTAGCAGGCATGGAAACAACATTAATCTCACTGTACATCTGTATCAGAGCGCTTGGGTTCACGACCAGGTGCGTTGTCAACAAACTGCGGTACTTTTAAAGGAATTTTTTTGCAGCATGTCTCAAAAATGGACTTGAAATATTCAGTAACAATGTCATAAACAGATATGCTGTCATCCAGGCTTTGTTGTTCCATTTAGAGAGCACAGGCAGAGTAGATTAGCATAACTTTTAAGGGACTTAGAATTTCTGGGATAGAAAATGAGCGCTGGCCTCAACGGAAAGTCACCACTTCATCAAATGCACTAGTCCCTAACGAGAGAGTTAGCCTGTCCTTTGAGGCTTTGAAGCCAGGCGTTGACTTCTCTCTGGTCATGAAAGTCCTAGACAGTTATCCTTCCAATATGTTTATTTCATCCACACTGAAAATCTGTTGTGCAGTGTAGACACTTTCATTAATTATCTTAGCTAGTTCTTGCTAACTGCCTATAGCTTCACCTCAAACCTTTATGTTAAAGAGATGGCATTTTTCCTGACCTCTGCTGGCTTCAAACATATTTCTATATTTTCTTCACCTCTCTCGGCCTTAATAGAATTGAAGAGTTAGGGCGTTGCACTGGGTTAGGTTTTGGCTTAAGGGAATATTGTGGCTGGTTCGATCCATTTAGACTACTGAAACTTTCTCCGTATCAACAATAAGGCTGTTTTGCTTTCTTATCATTTGTGTGCTCATTGGAGTAGCAGTTTTTATATTCTTCGAGAACATTTACTTTTCATTCACAGCTTGACTAAATGTTTGGTGCAAAAGGCCTAGCTTTCAGCCTATCTTAGCCGAAGACATGTATTTCTTACAGAGCTTAATCATTTCCAACTTTTGATTTTAAGTGAGAGATGTGTGACCCTTTCTCTCTCAAACACTTAGATGTTTCTGTAGAGTTATTAATTTGCCTAATTTTAATATTGTTGTGTCCCAGAGAATAGAGAGGCCAAGAAGAAGGAGAGAGGTGGAAGAATGTCCAGCTGGTGAAGCGGTCAGAACATGCACATATTGATTGTTTGCCCTTTTATATGGGCACAGTTCATGGTGACCCCCCAAGTTACAACAGTAATATGAAAGATCGCTGATCATAGAGCACCATAATAACATAGTAAATGTGAAAAATTGGAAATGTTGCAAGAATTATCAAAATGTAACACAGAGGTATGAAGTGAACACATGCTGTTGGAAAAATGGCACCAGAAAACTGGCATGCTGGAGTGGGGTTGCCAAACCCTCAATTTATAAAAAAGTGAAGTGTCTGCGAGGTGCAGTAAAGGGAAGTGCAATAAAACGAAGTACGCCTGTACCTTGACTTTAATGCAGTGAGACTCATTTTGGACTTCTGACCTCCAGAACTGAAAGATAACGAATAGGGGGTCTTTTAAGCCAAATTTGTAGCATTCATTACAGCAACTGTAGACAACCAATGTAATGTGTAAAGAGCCTAGCACAGGGCTTGGTAAATAATGGACTGCGATGTTATTGTACTGCTAACATTTTTCCATGTTTTTGGATGATCTTCTACCCTACCCTCCAGCAAATTCTTCTCCTAGAAAATTTTCTGTAAAATAGAACTTAGTCTGGCTACTTGAGTTGGGATTCGGCTATTTTCTTTTGTGCAAAGGGAGATGAAATCAGTACCATTTGGACCATGAGCCAGACAACTTTTTCTCTAATGGGCTAGATAGTCTATTTTAGGCTTTGTGGTTCATATGATCTTTGTCTGAACTACCCAAATACGAAAGTAGAGCAGGAAAGGAGCCATAAGCAATATGTAAATGAGTGTGCCTGTGTTCCAATAAAACTTTATTTACAAAGACAGGCAGTGAGCTGCTTTTTATCTGTGGTCTGTAGTTTGTTGATCCATGATTTATACTTTTGCTCTTATTGTTTCTCTTCACCTTCACACAAGGTAGTTCTCTCAAGGTTAAGGTGAGAAATAAAGGTGAATCAAATCCTCCCATCACTGGACTCATTCAGAAGACTTTTCTCTGCTTGTTGTATCTATTTCATCGGTGAGTTGGAAATCATAATAAGACCGATGACTATAATAGCAACAGTCATCATGTAATCACTATAATTTAATAAGACAATAGAGAAAGGGTTTGTTATTTTCTGAAACCCTACTCCAGGCCACAAGGCTGCCTGGATTATTTATTTATCTCTACAGGTGCAGACGCTGCTACTTTAAAAGGAATCACCATTTATCAAAAATTTGCTAACCTGAAATCCTGAAGGTGCCATGTTCTGATTTCTAAAAACATAAAATATTCTGAATGCCTGTTTGAAAGACAGTTAGAAAGAGGGAATATAATTAGAAACTCCTTTCAAGGTCTTAGTTTCTCCTCCTTGGGTTGAGCAGTTTCAATACGTCTGGACTTTCCTTTTTGTCTGTTACCGGTTTCCACATGCTGTGTCATTCACCTTAAAATGTGACTGTAAGCTGAGCCTAGGACCCTGCTGCACAGGGAGGCGTTATTGATTTCTTGGAGAGTAGCAAGAGGACCGGCAATGTTACTGTAAAATGTGGCCGACAGCTTGTGACATCTAATTTACTATAATGAAATCATGGGGTTCTCTAGCTCTCAGGCCCGCAGGAGAGGTGAAAGGTCATGAAAGTGAGGATCCTAAGCAGCCAGGCATGAAGGGTAGTTCATTCACACAGTTCAGTCTCATTCTGAAAGGAGATTAGGTGGATTCATCTGCTCTGAGTTAACCAGCTGGTCTTCTCAGCAAATGAGGAATCGTAAATGTCTAATCGTGACTGTGAGGGTTACGATTAAATTGCTCAGTCAGGAAACCTTATTTTTGGTTCCATTTTGAAGCCTTACAGATTGTTGTAAATATTAAACACAGAAATTTTTCTTTATTCATGAGAATACTTTAAGCCATCCTTTCAATTAGCTGTTAAGTCTCTTTTTCAATGATCTTTGTTAAGCTGTACAGCAGTTTGAGAGGTTTTGAAGTCTATTACACCCAGTCCCTGCTTAACTGATGTGCTTTGTTTTTTCTTTTGTTTTCTTTTGACTGTTATGGGGAAGACACAAAAGGAAAGGAAACAGCTGATAATGGGCTTCGTTTTCAGACTCAGGGACTTTCAGGGTTCCTTACAGCCTCTGGTACACATTTGACTCAGTATCTAACCTTGATCCACATATCCCCTGAATGGCCTACGACCTCTCTTTCCTCAGATATATGATGAGTGAGATGTTATGGTAAGCAACCAGGAATCTCTCAGCATAATATTATGATTTTATATTTATATTCCTATTCATGTAGTTGGTATCCTGATTGGATCTTTGAGGCACAAAATGATTGCTGAGTCTCATAAGAAAGTTGAATAAAATTCAACATATATTTCATACTAAAGGCTGCTTGTTCAGCAGTTTAAAAAACTAGCACGGTGTTTGGAGGAGTGCTGGCATAGACATTCATACAAACTGCATTTTATTTTCAGTGCTGTCATTCCTTTTCATATAGTAACTGTGACCCATTTAACTCTCTGAATCTGTTTCTTTATCTTGAAATGGAGCTAGCAGTTGTTACAAGTGGACCCACAAAGGTGGTCGCGATTCAGTCTTTCCTGAAAGTCAGCCCCAGATGACTGGCTTCTGCCATAGGGCCCAGGTGAATGAGAAGCAAAGCACTGGGTGGCCTGGAATGCCTTGGCCTTCCTGGACTGGAAGACCCAAGGTCTCCCTTCCTGGGCACCAAGGAATAACAGTGAGCCAACACAGGTGACTCATATCCTTAGTTTATTAATGCAGATTTCACATGCAAATCAGCCCTAACTTCTCATTACTAAACATGCAGCGAATCAAGGACACAACATCACCCCTCAACTGGAAGCGGAGTCATTACAAAGTATATTGAGATAAAATAAAAGTGGCACTTTTCACAGGGAGGCTTATAGGGATAAGCAGTTTGCCTAAACATCACAAAAAATAAAGGATTAGCAAACTTCCATTTCCCATTTTGGCAAACTAAGTAATTTATACCAGCTCTCCACTGAGCACAGATAAAACATCTGGAAATTCTATGAAAACATCTGCTTAAAGGCATTGAATTAAGAATAACATAGTGAAGGGTGATCTAACCAGGATCTGCAGGTGAGAGCAGCCTGGACTGGTGGAGGATGCTGTGCCCTCAGAGATGGGTGTGAGCTGGTACTCCACAAGTCCCTGCAGGAGCCTCTACCTCAGCGGATATCATTCCAGTCCCTGAAATTGAGTTAAAGTGATCCCTAAGTGATAGTGGCCCCAGGTACCTGGCTGCAGGAAAATTACATCTGAGTGGAAATATCATCTTGGTTTCATTTGTTTTTTGTAGTTCTCCAAAATATTTATTAAAAAATTTCAGCAAAAGATTAAAAAAATACAAAAAAAATGTGAACAAAAAAAGAGCTGAAATATTAAAATGACAGTAAAAAAAGCGATCCATATATTGGAGTAATCTGATACAAAATAAAACTAACTTTGTATTACATTCTAGGATCTAAAGGAAGATTGAGAAGTTTGGCAAAGAATTTTAAAATAGGGAGAAATGCAAACAGAAACAAAAGAATTGAAAAATACAACTTAAATTAAGAACCTACTGGTAGATTTAACAGCAGCATAAAACTGAAGAGAGATTAATAAATAGAACCTAGATCAGGACAAAATGTGCAGACTAAGTGCAGAGAGATAAAAGGGTGAAAAAGATTCAGTATAAATGAAATAATCATTTAGGATACACCAAGAAGGCTGATATACATCCTTTGGAGTCCTGGATTAAAAGCAAAGGAGTGGGACAGGAATGTATATTTAAAGAGATAACAGTATTTTTTCACAATTTCAAGAAGTTTCACAAATCATAAAGATGATAAACAAAAAGAATTCCAGATGAAAGCATACCAGACCCCAGTCAATAAACCTCAGGAAAACAGAGAGAAACATGTTAAAAGCAGACAGTGAATAATCAACAGATTGACTTTAAAGGGGCAAAAATTAGATTGGTATTTGAATTGTCAACCGAAACAATGAGAAAAGAAAAGTGCAGGTCATTTTCACTCATAGGCACTAATGTAAAAATACTAAATGGAATATACTCAAGCTACTCTAACAATAACTTAAAAGTGTTACACATCCATGTTGGATTTATGCCAGAAATAGAAGCGTGTTTAAGATTTATAAATTGATCAATGTAATTTATTTATAAAGGGAAAAAGTAACTTGATTTTTTAAACTAATATTTAAATATGTTAAATTTTAAATATTTAAAGTATATTTTTATGTAGATGTTTATGTATAATGTGAAAAATAAAACAAAACCTCAAGAAAGTAATTTAGTCATGACTTGGGATAGAAAAAGCAAAAGCTTTACCATATTGAAAAAGACTGATAAATTTTACTTTATAAAATTAACAGCTTTACATACAGCAGAAGAGATATTTATAGCACATATATCCAGTAAAGAGTTGATATTCATGTTACAAAAAAATTTTCTGTGTAGTCAACATGAAAAAGACAAAATTCAGTAGCAAAATTGGGCAAGATATTTGAGTAGGCACTTCATAGACAAGGATATCTCAATGGGCAATAGATACAGGGAAAACTACTCAACTATAATAATTATCATGGGGATGCAAATTAAAACAATAATTGGATGCATTGATATGCCCATTAATATAGCTAAAATAAAAAGACTGACATTTCCAACTGCATACAAGGATACAGAACACCTGAGTTTTATACATTGCTGGTCACTAACCACTCTGTCTTAGAGGAAAGCTCGTTCAGCAGCTGAAGTGGGACAGAGATGGGGAGCTGGGAGAGAAATCTCTGGAAGCCTTTGCCTCTGTGGGTCAGCTGGCCCGTCCCTCGGGCAGTGGAGCCTGCAGTTGGTGAAAGAGAGCAGAGTGCAGTGCAGAGGAGAAAAGGGGAGGCTGGAACCCATCAGACACACACAATGCAACTACTAATGAAGCCATCAGAGCCATTTTTTGGTACTATGTTGCTTTTGTTCCTTCCCTCCTGCTCCAGGTCTCGGGCAAATTCTAATCCAGCACCAGACAGGAAAAGCTTTCTGGGAAACGTAGCTCCCAGCTTAATAAAATTGACAGTACAATTATTCAACACCTTTTACAATAAAAATTTAACTATCTATAAGTAGACAAAAAGATGAGAGACATTTTCGTAGATTTAAAAACCCAGACTTTGGAGTCTAACAATCCTAGATTTTAATTTTAATGTGATCTTGAGCAAATTACTTAGTCCCTCCGACTCTTAGTTTCCTTGCCTATAAAATAAGAAAGATGATATATGACTCATAGACTCATTTAAGGATTAAATTTTGTAATGTATATACATTTCTCAAGTCAGTGCCTAGTTCATTGAGTTCAGTGCCTACTTCAACAAGTGGTTCCTTTTAGCAATATCACCACTGTCAACTTGTAAAGATCCTTGGACATTAGAATCTCCTGAGGAGCTTTTAAAATACAAGGTCTGTCTGGAAGAGTCCAGCCATTGCTAATATAATGAGACTGTTTTGCATGACATCGATGTAACCTGGCGGTCAAGGAGAGTGGACTGGAATGTGAACAATGACAACATCACTGTACTACTAGTCAGTGGGGGTGGTAGACGTCATTGAGGGAGCATGTGTTCTGTGTGGCCATCACATTCAAAATGACTGCCCGGGCACAGCAACAAATCTGCATCAAGTTTTGCATTAACTTGAGCATTCCTTTGTGGAAACTATTTGGATGGTTCAGAAGGCCACAGCTATGAGCAACTGGTGATTGGCAGCTTCATCATGACAACAACATCATGTCTCATGCAGAGTTTTTTGGCAAAACATCAAATCACCCAGTACTCAGCCCCACTACAGGTCAGATCTCGTGCTCCCTGACTTCTGGCTTTTCCTAACACTAAAATCACCTTTGAAAGGGAAGAGATTTCAGATCATCAATGAGATTCAGGAAAATATGACAGGGCAGCTTATGGCAATCCCAACAAAGGGTTTTGCAGAGTGTTTTGAAGAGTGGAAGAGATATGGGGAGCACTGTGTGAGGTCTCAAGGTGCCTACTTTGAAGGGGACTGAGGCATCATTGTCCTATATACAGTGTTTCTTGCATCTTGTGTCTTCTTCAGTAAATGTCTATGTTTTTCTTATTACATGGCTGGGTAACTTCTGGACAGACCTCATATGCAGACTCTGATGCAGACTCTGCTGAGAGACACTGATTTGTTTGGTGTATTTCTCTGTCAGTAAGGGAGCGGTGGAGACAGGACACCCTCTACCTCACAAAATCTTCAGTCACAGAGCAAGTCAGACTCTACTAGCTCTCTGTAGTCCAGCATCCTTTGTTTACAACTTTTACTTTCCTACATGCTCTAGATGTGTTTCAGAGGGTAGACACTTGTGTTCTTTACATTTACAAGTCACGGATGACCCTGAGTACAAATGTGAGAAACCTTGAAAGGGAATGTAGGAAATATCTTAATCCTAATCAACATTATTTTGAGAAGCTGTTACTATAGAACACTTAAACTCATTTAGATTCCTGCTAGTTACAGCTTCTGTGTGTAACCTTTTAATGAACTTTGTACCAAGCTGAGGCATGGAATGAATGAGAGACATTCTCACCGTATCCTCCTTATCACTGACTACAGAGAGAAGTAATGTCATACCGGCCAGAACATAAATGCGAGATACAGTGGTGAATTAATTCACAGGTATGTTGAATGCAATATGAGTGAAGAGAAGTGAAAATTTGCTTCTTAGAATTCAGTGGGAAGTAATCAACAAAAGAAAAAAGCAAACAAAATATAACCAGAGACACTGAAGTTAAGAACAATCTAACAATAGCCAGAGGGGAGTGGGGAGGAGACAGTGGGGAGAAGGGATTACAGGAGCTACTATAAAGGACACAGGGACAAAACCAAGGGGGAGGGTGGAGGTGGGGGAGGGAAGTGGGTTCTGCTGGTGTGGGGTGGAGCGATGGGGAGGAAATGCAGACAACTGTAATCGAATAACAATAACAATTTAAAAAAGAATATTTTTAAAAAGTAATATAGAATGCTACATCAAAAAAAAAAAGGATTCAGTGGGAAGGTAACTACTAATCTTCAAGTTGTACATGAGATCCTTTTCATTGGCAGGCACTCTTCAATGCTTTAAAAGTTTAATAATCTCTGAAGAGGAGTTAAAAGTGGTTTTAAATGCCATTTGTTTTATGTTCTGGGAAAGTGAAGTGGAAATGGGAACATTAGGGTCATAGTGTGTTGTTATTGAAAACGAATCTCATCTTAACCTCTACTTCACAGTATTTGTATATTTTTCATGAAATGAGACCACCCATATTTTAAGACTTAAGATCTACCTTTCACATCTGCCCATCTCTGGTTTGTGGGCTGCTTTATTGTCTTTTTTGAGCTGGTTAGCAGTTTGATTGTTAGAGCTGTATTTTCTAAGATTTGCCTTGTTTCACTCAAATCTATGGTTTCTTTGAACTAAACTGGTGGTATGAATTACCAAAAAAGTGAAGAAAGACACAGGTATTAAAATATTATGTTTTGGGAAAAGTGGCGTAGTCAAAGAACTTTGGAATAAAGCTGAGAAATGAGCAATTTTTCGTGGTAGTTTAGATTTTGCTCTAAATTGTGGGAAAAATAAAATCTCTTTCTACATTTTTCCAGATTTAGATAAAACAGTTGTATGTGATTCTTTATTCATAGACATGGGGTTTGCAATGGCTTTTCCTCCCTTCTCCTTACCCTCAATTTTTGGCGATAGTTGATGAATTCAGTAAGTATTCATCTGGTGTCTAAAATGTTCCATGAGCTCCTCTAGGCAACAGTGAAAACGCAAAGCCTGTTTTCTTTTGGGGGCTACAGTTAGTTCACCATACAAGTAGGGATGTTCATTGTTGGCCAGAGCTTCTTTAACCACAGCTCTGTGTTGTGTTGGCTGCTATCTTTCCTCCGGGCACGTGCCTCAACCTGTGGCCTGTGGGCTGCATGCGGCCCAGGATGGCTGTGAATGCAGCCCAACTCAAAATCATAAATTTACTTACATTGTTCTGAGACTGTTTTATGATTATGTGTTGCAATGTATTTATTGTCTGGCCCAAGACAACTCTTCTTCTTGCAGTGTGGCCCAGAGACGCCAAAAGGTTGGACACTGCCGCAGCCCTTGGGACTCAGGTGGTGCCAATTCCTCCTTCACTAACTAGATTCTGAAATGATCTCCAGCCATCGTCTGTAGATGTAATGACAGAAACTGCAAAAGATGTCAATTGTCAAAAATAACATGTGCCAAGCACTCTCCCAGTTATCTCCGTGTGCCTTTTTACTTGATCCTGACGATAATACTAAGAAGTAGAGACTGTTATTATTTTTCCCAGGGGTATCAAACTCATTTTCACCAGGGGTCACGTCAGCCTCGTGGTTGCCTTCAAAGGGCCAAATGTAATTTTAGGACTGTATGAATGTAACTACTCCTTAACTCGGGGTGAGGAGCTCAGCACTGCCACCAGGCAGAAACAAGGTGCCGGGCCAGATAAAACAAGGTGGAGGGCCAGATTCGGCCGGCAGTCCTTGTGTTTGCCACCTGTGGTTTATGCTATTACATTTGTCCCAATTTCTCCCCGCTTCAATCCTTTCTTCCCAGACTGCCCCGCACTTCCATAGTCAATCCCCACACTGTTGTCCATGTCCCTGGGCCCTTCGTTTATGCTGCTTGACTAGCCTTCTCACTCTCTTTCAAATAGTCCCCACCTCCTCCTTCTTTCTTACTGCTGTCAGTCTACTCCATGCTCCCATGCCTCTGGTTCTATTTTGCACATTAGTTTATTTTGTTCATTAGATTCCTCTTATAAGTGAGATCATATGGTATTTGTCTTACTATCATTTTGTCCATTTTCCTGTATGGAAGAAGGTTTTAAAGAAGTCAAACACACTTGGCCAAGGTTACTTGGCAATTAACGACCTAGCTGGGAATCAAATCTGTAGCAGTCCAATCAAAATATCAGGCTCTTCACACCCTACATGAATAAAGAAATATTATTTCTCACACATATAGGTCCTGTTATTTTTAAATATAGATGCTAAGGTTCATCAAATGTCAGTTAATTTAAAGACACACTGATTTTATGATACCTTTACTTTCACTGTCTGTTCTCTTATAAAGGAATAACTACCTTAAAATGTAGGGTGACACTCAAAATTATTTGACATTTAAAAGCAGTTCTTATGCTAAAAAATAAATGTGTGTTGGGAACTACTTGTACTGTACTGTAAGCTTCTTGAGGGCAAGGGAAGTTATTTGTTTAACGTTATGTTTCCAGTGCTGAGCCCTGGAAACATACAAGGAGGGCACTAAGTATTTGGTAAATGTACACATGCAAGGATAATGAGTCGCATTGCTAATTAAGGAGAATAGTGGCACAGACATCCAACTATAACAATAGCTATTTATGCAGCAAGGATTGGAGTGAAATGAGTAATTGGATGACGGTGTGGTAAACAAAGGAACATGTGGGAGACAAATGTCAGAGCTAAACAAGAAGAATCCGATAAGCTAAAAAGGGAAATTGCTGTTTTTGAACATTCTTCCTACTCTGTTTTCTTAAAACTGATACCAAGAGGACTCATATTGAGATGAAAATTATGAAAGCCGTTGTTGAAAATTAAATGCTCTCTTGATGCTGTGTGTATTTTGGTTTCCTTGCATCCCATAACTAGGTATAATTCTTTAAATTTAATATATGCAATCCCCCAAAAGAAAAAAATATATACATTTTATATCTGGAGAGAACACATTGAGTTTTGGGATCCCAAAAGAATTAATTGTTTTTCTACTTTGTAATTATAGGGAGACCAATGAGTGGGAATGAATATTTTTGAGATATGGCATTTTCTTGTTTCTTTGTGTTTTAATTTTGCTCTTAATAATTTTTTCTATTGATTTAAATTAAACAGTCCCCTGTTTATGAGAGACTAGAGGAAATTTAATATCCTCAAATTAAGGAAAACAAACAAAAGAGAAGAAAACATTTAGCAAAATTGATTCTTGAATTGCACTTTACGTTATGATTTGAGCTTTTCTTCTTTCTTTTTCTTTTTTTTTCTCTTTTTTTTTTTAATATATTTATTGATTATGCTATTACAGTTGTCCCATTCCCCCCCCACTCCACTCCATCCTGCCCACTCCCCTCCCTCCCACATTCCCCCCCTATAGTTCATGTCCATAGGTCATACTTATAAGTTCTTTGGCTTCTACATTTCCTACACTATTTTTACCCTCCCCCTGTCTATTTTCCACCTATCATCTATGCTTCTTATTCTCTGTACCTTTCCCCCTCTCTCCCCCTCCCACTCCCTTAATGACAACCCTCATGTTCTAGTTGTTTGCCTAGTTTGCTCTCGTTTTTGTTTTATGTGTGGCCGTTAATAACTGTGAGTTTGCTGTCATTTTTACTGTTCCTATTTTTTATCTTCTTTTTCTTAGGTAACTCCCTTTAACATTTCATATAATAAGGGCTTGGTGATGATGAACTTCTTTAACTTGACCTTATCTGAGAAGCACTTTATCTTCCCTTCCATTCTAAGTGATAGCTTTGCTGGATACAGTAATCTTGGATGTAGGTCCTTGCGTTTAATCTTGGGTAATGTAATTATGATGTGCCTTGGCGTGTTCCTCCTTGGGTCCAGCTTCTTTGGGACTCTCTGAGCTTCCTGGACTTCCCGGAAGTCTATTTCCTTTGCCAGATTAGGGAAGTTCTCCTTCATTATTTGTTCAAATAAGTTTTCAATTTTTTGTTCTTCCTCTTCTCCTTCTGGCACCCCTATAATTCGGATGTTGGAACGTTTCAAGGCGTCCGGGAGGTTCCTAAGCCTCTCCTCATTTTTCCAAGTTCTTGTTTCTTCATTCTTTTCTGGTTGGATGTTTGTTTCTTCCTTCTGGTCCACACCATTGATTTGAGTCCCAGTTTCCTTCTCATCACTATTGGTTCCCTGTATATTTTCCTTTGTTTCTCTTAGCATAGGCTTCATTTTTTCATCTGTTTTTCGAATAGATTCAACCAAGTCTGTGAGCATATTGATAACCAGTGCTTTGAACTGTGCATCCGATAGGTTGGCTATCTCTTCGTCGCTTAGTTGTATTTTTTCTGGAGCTTTGAAGTGTTCTGTCATTTGGGCCATTTTTTTTGTTTGTTTCTCTTGGCGTGTCTGTTACTTTAAGGGGTGGAGCCTTAGGTGTTCACCGGGGCGGGGTAATGCTGGTGGCTGCGCTGTGACGCTGTACGTGGGGGAGGGGCCGAGTGGGAGCAATGGCGCCCGCCTCACTCTCCTCCGGATTTCAATCTTCCACTCCGATACCCACAATCAAACTGGGCCACTCTGGTGCTGGTTCCCGAGTAAGTGGGCCTGTGCACACTCTAGGCCCCTGTAGGTCTCTCCAATGACCTCTCCTGTGAGGCTGGGAGTCTCTCCTGCTGCCGCCCCAACCCCCACGGGCGTTTTCAATCAGAGGTTTGAGGCTTTATTTCCCTGAGCTTGAGCCCTGGGTTACGCGGTTTGCTTCGCTCCCTGTCGTTTGTCGGGTTTATCTGTGGGCGAATGTGGTGCTGCGGGGTGCTACCCGCCACTCTGCTTGCCCCGTTCTCCGCCACTCTGAGTCCAGCCCTCTGGGTTTATCTGTGCAAATGTGGGGCCGCAGGGTCCGCTAGTGCTCGGACTGCCTGCGCCATTTGTCCCACACTCCGCCAGTCTCAGTCCCGCCACAGACACCAGAGTCCTCTCCACCCCGGTGCCCGTCTCCGCCCCTCCTACCAGTCTGGATGAATGGTTATTTTCTATTTCCTTGGTGTTGGTCCCCCTTGCTGTTCGATTCTCTGTCAGTTCTGGTTGTGCGAGGAGGCGCAGTGTGTCTACCTACGCCGCCATCTTGGTTCCCCTTTTTTTTTTCTCTTAAGAGAGATTTGATATAGAAACAGTGCACCTCGGGAGAGTGTGCTAAGCTTTCACAGCTCTTTTCTGAGGTGAATGGTGTTTCATTAATTTCATATGAAATCTTCTTGTGTGACAGCATAATTATAATGTCATACAGCTTAGCTGGATGGCTTTAAATGATCTTCCAGTACAACCCCAGAAATGAAGGGTCATGCAGGGTACAAGGAGTCTTCAAGATTCCATCTTGAAAACTAAGTACTCTTGGCATGGGGCAAAATTGCTAATGTGCTTCTCTATTTGAGGTGACTTCTATTGCTCATACGGCACCTTACAGTTCAGTGCGATGTCTCTAATTCTTTGAAATGTCAGTCACTTCAGTTTACATTTCTCTTTGCTTCAGGTAAGAACCTAGGAAAACTGTACTGATCGAGAAGATAGCATAGGTAGGAAAGATGAAAGACTTCCTCCACACTTTGGTATGAGATGGGAAGAATGTAGTTCTGGATGTTAGAACTCACTCAGTAAATTGGAGACTTACAGGTGGTGTGGTGGGCAAAACTTTTGTCCATTGAAAGCAGATTTCTTTCGTTCATCACTGAGAGCACATTGACATTCAGAACTTTCCACAAGTCATTAATTGGCTCTTTTGTATTACTTGAATTTATCCACATCCATCAATTTCTTGGAGCTCCTATTGCTTTTAATGGAGGTTATAGGAAAAGAGAAACATAGCATAAATGTAACCTCAGCACAGTGAGAAGTCAGATTTCTTCCTCTCTGGTATGTGTAGGTCTCTGTAACACAGAGTTCAATTTTTACCCCTTCAGCACACGTAGTTGGAGAAAGAGGGATTCAATCAAGGAAGCTCAGAAATGGAAAACCAGAAGTTGTACTGTTATTTTTAGCTTAGTACTATTGTCTTTTATTTTTTCCCCACAATGCTGCAACAACCAGTATGTTGAATAGAGAAAAAAAGTCAAAGTGGTTGTATTACATTATGGAGAGATAATACATATGACATTTTATTTTGTTTTTTCAGTCGGTTACAATGAGGAAATGGCCACAGGATCTTGATGGTACGTTGTCATGAAAATGAGTTGGACTAGGAGTTTACCAGCTGTGTGACTGAATAATTTCTTTGGTCTTTGGACATAAACTTATTCATTTATAAAGTGAAGATGGACTATATGGTCATATGAAATAGCTCTAAATCCTGAAATTTATTGACTCTCAGGTTACGTGTCTACTACTTCAACATTAGTGTGCTGTGCTAGACTAAGGAATTGGTGGGTGTATTTCTTCTTATTCAGTTTATAAATTTTCAGAATGAAACATTAAAGTGACAAGTAATTTTGCATGAACTTCCAAAAAAGTGCAAAATTTAAGAGCCTTCATAAAGCTCGTGTCTTAATCTTTTGTTTTTGACACATTAAAAATGAATATGTTGCCCTGGCTGGTGTGGCTCAGTAAATTGAGTGTCAGCCTGTGAAACAAAGGTTGCAGATTCCCGATCAGGGCACATGCCTGGGGTGCAGGCCAGGTCCCTAGTAGGGAGCATGCAAGAGGCAACCACACATTGGTGTTTCTCTCCCTCTCTTTCTCCCTCCCTTCCTCTATAAATAAATAAATAAATAAATAATCTGTCCTATACATTAAAAAAAATGTATATGTTTAACCATCACATAATACTATATATTAGGAATTCTTGTTAAAAAATTTCTGTTGCTAATGTTTAATTCTTGAGGGTCCAGATGTTAGAGGATTGCAATTTTAAAATGTAATGTATGCATCGAGCAGCAATACAGCATATTCTGGTACAATATGGGTTATTATTACCAAAGTATTAATTATTTGAGAAAACGGAATTTTCTTTGAATCCTCTGGGATGGCACAAGGCAAATTTTGATGTAGTACCCGCATTAGTACTTCCAAATTGCAATACACATAATTACACACAAAATTCAAGAGTAGAAAGCAGGAATATTAATTAATATGAATTTTACATTCTGCCCTGTATTTTAGGAAGAAAACAGTTTATCTTTTACTTCCTTTTTAAAATTCTTCATGGCTGAAACAAAAGTGAGGTTCAGCAAATTATCTGGAGAATTTTGAAAAGTATAGTTCCTAAATGTATGAATTTGGATTTTTAAGGAATACATTGAATTTAAAACAAGTAAAGGGATTTTTTGGTATTACTTACTATTCAGTATACTTTAAATACTTTCTGAAGCAAATAATTCAACAAATAGCTAAGAAGCAAGAGGGCAGGCAAGCAAGCAAGAAGGCCAGTCAATGATGAGCAATGTATTGTCTTCCTCTCTTCCTCATTTCTTTGTTTTATTGTAAAGAAAAGAATGAATTTTCTATTCGGAAGCATTAAAAAAGTTATTGGCAGGTATGTTAGTTAGCAACATTATTAGCATGAGGGAAAAAAGAAAATAATCAAGTCTGAGATAAATGGTGTGATGAAGTAAAATATGGCCCATCCATTTGAAAGATGATCATTAAAATGAAGATTTTGTAGATATAGGTATGTACCTAGGCACGCAGGTTGTGTATGACTGCCTGAAATTCTGGTTGGCCAGTGGTTTATTTTAACTGATTTCATCCCTGTCAAATGGGTTGTTAAATATTTTAAATATCATACATAAGATGTAATAATACAGGAAATTTTTTAGGATATAAGGTGATTTGGACAGAGTTTCATGCAAAATTTAACAAAATGGTTGATTTACCTATATTTCAGAAAGCCATTCAAATATTTAAAAAAGTTAAAACAACAGAAAATCAGTATAAAAACTTCTGACATTATTAAGACAGGTAGACGGTCAGTGTGATCATTGTTAATTTTATGCAACTTGACTGGCCTGAGACACCCAGGTGGCTGATAAATTTCTGGCTGTGTCCTGGAAGGTGCTACTGGAAGACATCAGCATTTGAATCAGTAGACTGAGTAAAAAGATGCCCTCACCAGCATGGATAGGCATCATCTAATCCCTTGAGAGTGTGAATTAAAGTGGGAAAAGGGTGAATTTGCCCTCTCTTGCTTGACTTCAGGCATCCATCTTGCCTGACATAACATAGACACAAGTACTCCTAGCTCATAGTCAGTTAATGAAAAAACTGTTTAAAGCAGAAAATCATAAAAATGCATCTATAGAGAGATTGATTAATTTTTATATTTAAAACATATAAATGTATTCACCAATGTTTCGATGAGGCAAGGACTTTCTGTGAATCTGGGACTTATGATTAAAGATTCAAATCGCCTTCTTATCGGCCATGTACACATAATGCATTAGTTATAATTTTCCTTTAGAGTGAGAATTGAAAATAGAGGCAAAGAAAATTGACTGCTGAATCCTGAAATGTTATTGGGACTGGTTTTTCCAAATCATTTGAAGACATTTCACCATTTTAATATGACACCATATTTTTTTTGTCATATTCTTTTACTTCTTTCTTATTTAAATTTTTTTTCAGTTGCAGTTTACATTCAATATTATTTTGTATTAGTTCCAGGTGTACAACATAGTGGTTAAATAATCACATACATCACAATGTGTTTCTCTTGATATTTCTAATACCCACCTGATACCACAAATAGTTACTAAAATATTATTGACCATAATCTCTATGTTGTACTTTACACCTCCATGACTATTTTGTAACTACCAATTTGTATTTCTCAATCCCTTCACCTTTTTTCACCCAGTCCTCCAACCTCCTTCCCTTCTGGCAACCATCAATCTGTTCTCTGTATCTATGAATCTGTTTCTGTTTTGTTTGCTCATTTACATTGTTCTTTAGATTCCAAACTCTCATGTAAGTGAAAGCATATGGTTTTGTCTTTCTCTGATTGCCTTATTTCACTTAGCATAATTCCCTCTTCTTTCAGTCCATCCATGCAGTTATAAATGTTAAAATTTTATTCTTTTTATGGCTAGGGAATATTTCATTGTATATATATCACCACTTTTCATCCTCTAGTCTCTGATGGGTACTTGGGTTGCTTTCATATCTTGGCTATTGTAAATAACACTGCAAGGAACATGGCGGTGCTTATCTTCTTTTGAATCAGTGTGTTGAATTTCTTCGGTTATATTCCCAAAAGTGCAATCACTGGGTCATAAGGCAGTTTCATTTTTAAATTTTTTGAGGAACCTCCATACTGCTTCCACAGTGGCTCCACCAGTCTGCATTCCCACCAACAGTGCACTAGGGTTCCCTTTTCTTTTTCTTTACAACAAGGGGAATGTTTCTTTGAAAGTTTATAGTACATTAGGTGATAGGTCACGTTAACAAATAACTTTTCATTGTGTGAGTTGAAGCCATTGTGTTGGGTTGTGGAAAACCCCTAGGGTTTCTACAAGCAGAAATAGTTGAAGAGGCATTCTTGATGGGCAGTGGAGTTATCATAAGCAGAAAGAGAAGTTCAAAAGTCAATGGAAGAACCATGAAGAGTTGAGTATGTCTGGTTAATGGGTAGATTCATCACAGGTTAATGGTAGTAAGGGAATCAGTAGCCAGATCTTAGAAGGCTTTGCGAACTTGGGCTTTTACTTTTGTGAGGTTTATGAGCTGAGAATGGCATGATATGAGTCATACCTTAGGACAGTTATTCTGTCACTCGGTGGGTGAGGGACTGCAGAAAGAGCACTGGGGAGGGTGAGGGGATGGCGTTTTAGCAGGCTTGTGTCTCTGATTTGTTCAGATCTTGTGTTTGCCTAGAACTTTTCAAAACTAGGACTCCAGTGCTTCTGTTTCATATGTAATGATAACACTGTGCCAGGCTGTATTTGTGCTGAGTTTTATGGGCCAGAATTTGAATGATTTTGTTCAGATGTTAATAGATATGGGAAAGGGCACAGCAGGAAGTGAGGCTTCATGTTTTGCAGACCTCATTTCAAGTTAGTGGCTAAGACTGTGGGTAATAGGGCTTGCAGGTCTCCTCACCGAGGAAATTGCTACGCAGAAATTAAATGAAGATATAAAGGCATCCTCAGAATTACCACTCATGGCAGCCTAAATATACAGTATGCCTTGTTTCAATTAAAATATTTATTAATTTAACATAAAGCCCTTTGCAAATGGGGTTACAAAAACAGGAGACCTAGGCGAAGATTAAGATTGCAAGTACTATGCTAATATCAGACATTTTTACTGTTATGGTGATTCCAGGTAGAAATGGAACTTTTAATGCCATAATAATAATTTTCTTGTTCATTGCCTTTAAATACTGGCCATAGATATGAATTTCTCTATACCTGTTTAGGTTCCCAGACCTGTTACAAAGGCTCAAAACAGGCAGATGGAAATGGTTAGTTTTTAATGCCTTCAGAATAGACTCTAAAAGCATCTCCTCCTAGTTTTTTGGTGTGAGCTGAGGGATTTTTTCTGAACCATTCTCCAATGGCACTAATGATTCAGGGCCTCCAGGCCTTTCCCCCACCCGCCTTCCTGTCACTTCAGGATCTAGTGGGTTAAATGGGACAGCTAGGCAGGGAACCTACTTTGGCTATGGTTGAAGTTATGGTCACCAATGGCATTATTTCCACCAAGCAATGGAGCTCAGGCGAAAGCCCCATTCACTGGTTTCTGTGATGTGCTGTGTGAGTGAGAGTGTTTGTGTGGCTGTCTAGTTGTTGTGTGGTTGTATATACAAACCCACTAAGTACTACAGTCAAAGGCTTAGACATCTAAGACCTATATAATATTTAACAATTAACATATTAGTTAGCTACTGCTGACTAACAAATCACTCCACCACTTGGAAGTTTCAAGTGACAATCATTTATTATTGATCACAAGTTAAATGGTCAGCTGGGTGGTTCTGCAAATCTGAGCTGGGCTTAGAAGGATTCTCTCAGTCTGCAGTCAGCTGTGGGCTGTTAGGTAACTTTATTGATCTTGTCTGGATTACCTCCTACATATGGGGCCTCAGGTGAGACATCTGGACCAATTTGGTCTCCAGCATATCTCATCTTCTGAGATGCTAGCCCAGGTATATTCTAAAGGGAAACTCAGGGTGGGTGGGGGAGAGCAAGTGTGGAAGCCCACAAAGACTTTTGAGGTTTTGAATTAGAACAGGCACACTATCCTTTCTGTCACATTCTATTATACAAAGCAATTAAAAAAATTAGTCCACATTTACGGAGTGAGAATATAGAGAATATAGACTACCCTTCTTGTTGGGAGGAGTTATAAAATCATATAGAAAAGGTGGCAGATATAGCATAGTGTGAAGTATGGGGTCATTTCTACAATTAATCTCCTGCATCTAATAAATTACAAAATCAAAATTAACACGTGTTTATTAAGTATCCACAAATCAAGCATTACTTTAACTTTATTACTGCCATAGTAAGTATTAATAAATCTTTCTTTGCATTTGGCCATGAGCACACATCTTGTAGACTTTCAACGACAAGCCGTGTAGTTGACCGAGGTCCCCGGATGTTTGGCTCTGAAAGCCATTTCTGCATTTGCACTGCAGCCATCATGCCTCCCATGAACTGCTCCCAGCCAATAACTGAGCAGGGCAGAGATACTAAAGCAGGCTTGTTTCTGGCTGGCATGGACCTCCTCCGATGGCTAAGTTTGTATCAAGAACTTCTCAACAGCCTTACCAAAATTGTAACTGTACAACATGGGGTTCACCTGCTTGTCATCCTAATACATGACCTGAAGATTTGTGGTGAAGGAAACAGGTTTTTATTAACTGGGTTCCAATTCTGGGGGTGCTGGAGAGCACTCCTGCTCTGAGCCCCTCATCTGAGAAGTTCTGTTCTCTGAGCAGAACTTCTCTTGCTCCCCAAAAGATTATAAGCCAAAACTATGCTCAGAAGTCTCCCATTTCCTTATATGACCTTTTTGGAGTTTAAGCCGGCCACAAAAAACAGATCTCCATGCTCTCTGGAATGTGCACTTGTTGGTTTCAGAGCTATCTCCTTGCAGCAGCTCTCTCTTTCAGGATCTGGGGCGCACTGCTCTCAGTCTCCACGGAGCAGTTAGGACCTATGTGCCGTGCTACCCTGGATCATAGTGTCTCAGAGGCTGGAGCCCAGTGAGGCACCTGTCCCAGCGTGGGACCCTACCTTCAGGAGCGGGCTTCCAACCACGTGGGGTCTGAACCCTTGGTGGAACATGCATCTGCCAGTCACTCAAGCTCTCCCGTGTGGTCAGGGAGCAAGGGCGAGGGACTCAGTGTCCAAGAGCACCTGCAACCAAAAGTCCCAAGCCCAAGCGCTATAAGGCAAGGGTCAAAAGAGAGCCAAGATCCTGCAGCCAGTGCACAAAAACCAGACAGAGCTTCTCTCCACTTCCTGTTTAAAAAGTCCTCTCTCCCAGAATCTCATGCACTCTGGAAGCCAGTGGGAGTGTCCAGCTTTTTAACCAATGGTCATGTTTATCTTTGCCCCTTTTTCTGGGCCTGGGCAGAAGTCTCCGGTCACCCTGGGTGGGGCATCCAGCCCCCAAAGCTCGCTCAAGTGCTGTGTAGCCTGTATGACTTAGTAGTCTCAAGGTTCTGGGCTGTTAAACCTCAGCTCTGGTTTCAATCCAGGGAACTCTCTGCCCCTCCGTCTGCTGACTACACTGTGTTTATACTAGCCTCTTGCCTCTGCAATTTCCCTGCTCCAGGCAGCCCCTGTCTTAAGAAGGCTGGCTGCTTTAATCTGCCACCTTGGCACCCTTCCCTCCCCACTGCCTTTCCTGGCAAGAGGTGGAGCACTCTCTGATGGGTTTGGAGGTCCCCTTCCTGAATTGAGATCCCTTGCTTTCCAGTCATTTCTGCTCCAATCTACCCCCTTACAAAACTTCCTTAGACTACACCATAGTGTAGGAGGCGACCACCCATCTTTCTCTCCCTCCCTCACTCAGAGGCAGACTATAATTGTGATCTGATGACTCTCCAAGCTTCTCCTGATGACCCTCTTCCCACCCTCCCATTAGGTGTTTTCCTTAATAAAATCCTTGTGCTTTTAGTCATGTCCTGGCATTCACAATGAACTTTGCAGAGAACTTGCACTAATTCACATAGCTAATCACAAATTAATAAAATTATAAAAAGACTTTCAGGCTGCTTTTACAAATCCACAGAGAGATAGGTGTAGATTATCTCTCTGTGTGCGCCTGCGGCTGTATCTCTATTTCTATGTGTATCTGCGATGGTAGGCTATGGGTAATATTTATATGTTTGATGTTTTGTTGGGTTTAGTCTTCATAAAGAAAGTATTTTTAGAGCCTATAAGGTTTTATAATGATCCTAGTGTATGCACTGGGAGGAGTGAAATGAGGTCAATCACTTGTTGAATTCCTATCATACTTTTGACTTGCTTCCAAATGCAAAATGTCCAAAAATTAGAGTATGCTTATTTTTGTTTATAATGATTCCATGACTACTTTGGGACTGTTATTTTCTTCTTATTTTTGGGATTGGTACACTGGGTACTTTTGTTACTGTTATTGTCTTTTTGCTGACTATCACTCATGTGCTGATGTGACAGCTGTGTAATTCACCAAACTGTTGCAGGCCTTAACAATCTAGTCAAGCAATACTGCCTAATTTTTCCTTGTCATAAAACCCTTAGGGAGACTATTCAAAAACTGGCTGTGATTGACTTAAATGAGAAAAGATGCTCAACCTGTTGAACAGTGTCTCAGACTATTTGCTATGGTACATGTATGTGCATATATAAATTTGAGTGTACGGTGGGTATGTATACACAGACACTTGCCTCTGTTGAATTCTGAATATTTCAGCAATTTTTTGTTAATACAAAGTTCTTGATAATCATTGCAATCTTTAGACATTACGTATATCATTGAACAAAGAGAATAAAAGTCCTGTCTTTAAACTGGAATTGTTTTTTGTAAGAGTTTATTTAATTTTATTATTTATTCATTTATTTTATTAAAATATAGTTAATATACAATTTTGTATTAGTATCAGAAGATGGTTATTTAACATTACCGTACATAATAAAGTGATCACCACGCTAAGTCTAGTAACCATTTGAAATCATACAAAGTTATTATGATATTATTGACTGTATTTCCTATGCTACACATTACATCCCTATGCCATTTGTGACAACATGGATGGACCTAGAGGATATTATGCTAAGTAAAATAAGTTAGACAGAGAAGGACAAATACTGCATAATTTCACTTATATGTGGAATCTAAAAAACAAAACAACCCTGGATGATGTGGCTCAGTAGATTTAGCACCAGCCCGAAAACCAAAAGGTCCTGGTTTGACTCCCAGGAAGGGCACATGCCTGGGTTTCAGGTCAGACCGCAGCTGGGGGATCATGAGAGGCAGCCAGTCAACATCTCTCATGTTCTCATGCCCGATGTTTCTCTTCCTCTCTGTCTCCTCCTCTTCCCCTCTCTCTAAAAATAAATAAAATCTTAAAAACAAAACAAATAAACAAACAATATAAAACAAAATTAGTCTCATAAAGAACAAACTGATAGTTGCCTAAAGAGAAGGGGTGAAAGGAAGGGCAAAAAAGGTGAAGGGAAATAAGAGGTACAAACTTCTAATCGTAACAGTTTCATTGAGATCTAATTCACATACCATGTAATTCACCCATTTAAAAGTATAAAACTCAATGGCTTTTAGTATGTTCACAGAGTTGTGCAAACATCATCATAGTCAATTTTAGAATGTTTTCAAAATAACAATCTCATACCCAATAGCTTTTGCTCTTCTACCTCAACCCTCCATCCCCATAGCCCTGTGTGACCATTGAGGTACTGAGGATCTCCCTATTCGGATACGACATGTGAATGGACTCATACAATCGTCTCTTCTTTTGTGACTATAATCTTTTACTTAGCATTATGTTTTCAAGGTTCATACTGCTGTAGTACTTTATTTCTTTTTGTTGCTGAATAATATTCCATTGTGTGGATTTATTTATCCATTCGTTAGTGAATGGACATTTGAGTTATTTTCACATTTTGACTTTTGTGAATAATGCTGGCCTGAACATTTGTGTACAATTTTTGTGTGGCCATATGTTTCCATTAAGTATATTCTAGGAGTGGAGTTACTGGAACATTTGGTAACTTTTATGTTTAATCTTTTACAGAAACTGCTAGACTGTTTTTCAATGTGTGGGACCATTTTGCATTCCCGCTATCAGTGTAGGAGTGTTCCAATTTCTCCCCATCCTCATCAATACTTTTTATTATCTGCCTTTTTGTTCTAGTCATCCAAGTGAGTGTGAAGTAGTGTACCTATTTACACAGTGGTTTTGATTTGCATTTTTCTGAGACATAAAGATGTTGGACATCTTTTCACATGCCTGTTAGCCATTTGTATGTAACTTTGGACATACGGGGTGGGACAACAGTAGGTGTATAGTTTTTCACATGGAAAATCATAGAATAATTAATAAATAATAATACAAGAATAAACCGTTTTGTGTACTCACACAGCAGCACAGCATGACACAGCAGAGGGAAGCTTACAGAGACACATGCTTCCAGATAGTGAAATGTTTGGACCGAGGAAAAGACCCTCCTCCTGGTTTCTGACCACACTGGGATGTTGGGATGGGACTCTAAAAAGAGTGCGGGTGGAGACTCCCTCTCTTTCCTTCCCCTTGCTAGTGCAGTTGAGGGTCGAGGGCCAAGCGTTCCTGGGCTGACCTGCCCTGGTGATTGTGTGGCCAGGTGACAAGGCTCAGGCCCCACACGGTAAGAATTGGTGGCAGCACTGGCCACCAGAGCTGCATTGCCTGGTCCTGTCAGCCAGGTACACACAGTGTCAAGAGAGGTCCCTGAAGTTGGACTGTGACCTGGAACCAGCTGAGCCACCAGAATAATCATGCTAAAGCCACCTGCATATCCCAAAGAATGGTATTTTCAAATGGGAGAAAGGATTCCAGGTGCCCCTTTGAACTGATCTGGCAGAGGGTGGACAGGTTATTTACCTTTAGGTGTTTTAAAGGGAATGGACTTTGAGGCAGAAGCCCCTTATTCTTCCAAAATGGTATAGTCTTTAAATAAAAGACTCTTTTCCTTTTCACCAAACCTCTGCCTCCGGAGTTTGAGTAGTGGGCAGCAGCGCCCCATGGGGCTGTACCATAACACCTTCATATATAATTTGCAGGTGTTTTCTCCCAATCTTTGAGTTATATTTTCACCTTATTGATGATGTCTTTTGAAACACAAAGGTTTTTTATCTTTGATGAAATCCACTTTATCTCTCTTGTTGCTTGTGTGTGTGTATGTTTCGTGTGTGAGATCAGTGTTGGTTTTAGAAGACCAATGTTGGCTCTTGTTTCCTCCATACTGGCAATGGCTAAGTTGTCTGTCACTTAGCCCTGACTTTAGTAGCGGATTGCTGGCACACCGTGTTAAGAAAAAATGGAACAGAGGAAAGTTTGCCAAGGAAACAGGAATGGTTAGGATTATACATCCTTTATCACATGTCCACATGATTGATGCTTTGTGAAAATAACTATTATTTTCCTTGACTGCCTAAGAAGGAAATTTATGACATAGCTCAAAAATGATTTTGATGAGGAGAATAGTAAATCAGGGTAGCCTTTCTTCTTCTTTTATTTTCTCTTGAGTCCTGCATTTTGCTTCATACAGGCATGCTTCATTTTATTACAGTTTGTTTTATTGTACTCACAGATGTTACATTTTTACAAATTGAAGGCAAAAGCCTCCATCAGCAAAAAGACTACCAATCACTTTATTGTAATAATAGCTTTATTGTGGTAGTCTGGAGCTGAACCTGTAATATCCCCAAGGTATGCCTGTATTATTAATTTATTTGTTCAATAAATATTTATTAAGAATGTTCTAGAAACTTGTGATGTAGTGAATAAGACAGGCATAAGCTCTGCCCACAAGGAGCCACATTAATTAGTGACCCCCACCTCTCTGCACTTTTGGCTTACTGCCTTTTTATCACCCTTAACCCCAGGATGCCAGATAGAAGTTCTGGCACTAAGAGCTTGAAACTGCTTGGTCAGATCCCATCTTCTAACCCAGGTTTATCAGGCTAGATGGCAAAACATATCATTTCTGACCTTGACAAAGTCAAGGTGCAGGTGAAGTGGTGGACAGTAATGTGTAGGTAGTTGCTCAGAATAAATGGAGCAGAGTTAGAACATTCCAGCTCAAAGAGTTGTATACCAGACAGTGGTTTCAACCAGCACAGGCTCAAGTTTGTGGAAATTACGATTGTATCATTTCTCAAAGTCATTCTAACCTTGAAACAGAGCCAGAGAGACAAGTTGTAGACACACTTTAAATCAGTGTTTCCCAAAGCCCAATGCAGATTTATTCAACTTGATATTTGGTACTTTTTTTAAATCCTCACTTGAGGACATTTTTTCATTGCTTTTGGAGAGAGGAAGGGAGAGAGAAAAACATTGAGGTGAGAAAGAAACATTGATTGGATGCTCCTGTTTGCACCCGAACCAGAGACCATAGCCTCTCAACTGGGATCAAACCCGCAACCTAGTTATGTGCCCAGATTGGGAATTGAACCTGCAACCTTTTGGTTATGGGAGGGCGCTCCTACAAACTGAGACCCACACTGGCCAGGGCAATTTCTGGTACTTTTTAAACTGGCACTTTTAAAATGAGCAAGTGAACATAAAATCACCTCACAACAAATTCTGTTATTTCAAAATTCTTCTTTTCCCAAACTTACAATCAATATTTGCTAATAATTTCAAGAACTAAAATTTCTTACTCTTGCTATTGTTTAAAACCATTTGCTCTAATCGAACACATCCATCTAGACCAGTTCCATTTCTAAAAACATCTGGTCTCACAAGACTGAGAATGAGGCATACCCTTACAGAAATACCCAAATTAAGCAATTTTAGAAATACCTAACCTGGCCAAAGCATGATAATGAATATTGCATTTAAACTTTTTATACTTAAAATATTCCAAACTTTAATTCGTGACACATTAATAAATCATTTCTTTTTAACAATGAATTTCAGCACTATATACATTTTATCAAATCATCAAACAGAAAGTGAAAACATCATTCAATTATCTGGATATATTTTTAACAATCATTTTGATAAAATGACACAGATGATTGACCATAGAATTTCCTATGAATAAAAATATTTTCAGATTGTGATGATACTACTTTAGTAGCTCTTGTAACACTATATCCATCCCATTTTTATTGTTTTATTTTTTTCCTTTTCATTGGAGGTAATAAGAGGAAACATAGTTGAACAGTTCATTTTAAATTGGCTGGGTAGCCATAAACTAATAGACAGATACATAAATACTCAATTGCTTCTACTTGTAATTTACACTTTTACCTGCAGGCAGGAAGCCATACTAGAAAATTAAAGGAAGAAAAGAGGTGTTTGTTCGCCTAGTTTGATCATCATCCTAATAGAGAACCTTTTTTTCCTCCTCGTAATGTACTTTCCAGTGTTATATCTGATTCTTTCAAGATTCCATTTGACATATGGAATTGAAAATAAGGTAATAACAAGCCTACTGCTTGAGAAGATTGTTTCTTTTCATTTTTTGCTCTTTCATGAGCACATTGAGAATATGTTTTTGATCAAGAGCCACAGTTTTACTTCCTTATTTGTATGGGAATCTGAGCCTGATCTGGCCTGAATGGCCCAATTGGCAAACCTATAAGCATGCACAGGTATGTGAGGCTTCAGAGGAAATGAACCTATCTTATTAAAAAAATGATAAAATACTAGTAGGATTTGCTATTTTGATTTTGATTTTCCTACTTATAGAGTTAAAGGTAAAAATTCACTTTTTAAGGCCTAGCTGGTATAGCTCAGTGAATTGAGCACAGGCCTGTGAACCAAAGGGTCACTGGTTCCATTCCCAGTCAGGGCACATACCTGGGTTGTGGGCCAGGTTCCCAGTTGGAGGGCGTGCAAGAGGCAACCACACACTGATGTTTCTCTCTCTTTAATAAAATCTTTAAAACATTCAGTTTTGATCACAACATAAAAAAGTAAAGCTACTTTCTAACTTATAATTGACCAAAAAATAATATTTGTTGGTTAGAAAAAAAAGGAAGGGTATTAAGCCTAAGGTTTCAATGTCAAAGGGAACTTTCAACTGTTTAACCTCCTGATTCTAGGTAAACTATAGAAAATATATTTTCAGCTCATTGAAAAATTTAGATTGGTTTGGTTTGATGGCTGGTATATGAACTCACAATAAAATTTTATTTAATGGCTGTTAATTGGTATAAAATATTTCTTAAGATTCAGACACTTGGGTTCTGGATGGAGCAGAACCATTAATTCATAAGTCAGGAATGTTTTCTGGCCCGAGACTTCTGATCTGTAAACTAGAGGGTAAGTGGTAAAGAGGTAATAGGAAATGCTTTAGCTGAAATTTCTACATTACCATAGGTTTTTTCCCCCCCTAAAATTGCTTTGATCATGTTATTTTATCTCTTTCTTCTATCCTTTAATAAAAATGTAAAATTAGGAGGTTACTGAGCTATGCTGAGATTGTTTTACATTTCACTCCAGTGTATTTATTTTTATTACAAAATAAATATAATCAGATTAAAATTCACTATTGTGATTCTAAAATACTGCTGCATTCCCTGCCCTTTTGAATTTCCTGCCTTTAATGCATCTTGGGGTTTCCTCCATCTGCCAGGGACATTCTACTAAGGATAAGCCATTTAGATTGACAACCCTGAATAGAGGATGGGGAGGTGATCAAACATTCAGGTGAGTCAATTTTTCTGGCAAAAAAAAAAAAAAAAAAAGGCATCCACTGTCTTGCCCAGGGAGGCCCGTTGAGTTTTTTTGCAAAGCTGGGTTCAGAGTCAGGTGCAATGCAATTGATATATTGCCAGTCCCCTCCCCCCATGCAGCCCTGGGGGCAAGGCCACTGAGCAAAGGTGCCCTTTGGAATTGGAGAGAGAGGCTTGGATTATTTCCTAAAATGACATTTTCAGCATCTAAACCCCTGACAGCTGGGTGGTTTAGCTTTCCCTTTGGAATCGTTGCCTTTCCTCTCAATGGTCTCTTATCACTCTCCCCCAGCTCTCTCTGCCTCACACAGATGGTAGTTCGGGAGATGTGAATGTAAGGAGAAAACACTGGTGCTATAAAAATAAGCTACATTGTCTTCCCTGTGGGTTTCTCTCACCAGTGCAACCGTTGCTGCTGTCATGTCCTATTTGTAAAAGGTGAAAAACAGTTGAGGGAACAGTGATAATAGAAAAAGTCAATGAATACATAATATTTTTAACATGAGTTTTTATGTGCCAGGGATAAGGACTTTTTTCTTGCTTTTAAATGCAAGTTTAACTTTTCAATTTTAAGGGATGGCTGTCTTTTCTCTCTGGTTTAAAACACATACTCACACACATTACTTAAAAGACACCTCTAAGGCTGAAAATATTTGAAAATTTATTGATGCTTAAACTGTTTTGCTCAAAGAAAGTTAATGATGCCCAGTACAATATTTTTCTTATTCATTTTTAATTCTAGTCATTCCTATTGCTCATCATCAACTGTCAGATGATCGTGGGGAATATCAAGCAGTTACCAGCTGTCCTATAAAGGGTAATGATTATTGATAGATTTTATTTTTCTTCATAATGATTGTAGATTTCAAAGGTACTTTGTAGTATATTTTTATAAAAATAATGATGGTGGAAAAAAACTATGGAGGTATTGATGGGAGCTGGTTCTGTTTTTTTGTTATGCGTTTGTTTCAGAGAAATGAGGGAAAGGGTTGGGCAGATTTGGTGTTACCATGACACCCAGAGACGGCTCCAAGGGGAAGGCTAGGGTCAGAGGGCTACTGCCATCTCCAGCGTTTCAATGTGCCTGAGTATCGGCAAGAATTTCACAGTGAGGACAGAGCAGGAGATCCTCCCTGGGCCAAGGGAATGAATTTGACTACTAAGTCTAATCCAGATTCATTACTAGCAATGATAAATGGCTTTATTTTTTAAAATATCACCACTCAATATTTAAAGAGATGCACTTTCCCCCCTACATTGTTTGGAAGTAGCATGTGTAGCAGAAATGGCATTGTTTTTTAAAGCTAAGATAAAACCTGTCTTCTAGTTGTGTCGCTATTTACAAGCTGTAAAATTTGGGGCATACCATGTTACCTGTCTGTGTTCTATTTTCTTAATCTATAAAACTTGAATGATAATACTTGTGCTGCTTACTTCACAAAATTGATGTGTAATAATATATGCAATCTTCCTTTGTGAGCTATAAAATTAAATATACATGTAAGTTGTTATTAGTGCTGATAGGTTAGAACATCTTTATATGTCTCCAGGTTGTAATATTTTAAGTCTGTCAAAGGATGTAAAGCAAGATTGCTTTTAATCACAGCATCAATGCAGTTCATAATGACATTTTTTTCCATAATGCTTGTGTTGAGGATTTTACATGAAGCTATCAGAAGTTCACCAGAGCCCTAGAGGTTTAGAATTAGTAAGAGATCATTTAACTTAAGATTTCTCTGCCTCACTAGACTTACGTTAAATCAGAGGATTGGAAGAAAATCTCTTTGATCAAGAAAACCAGATTTTTGCCACCTCTAAAATATTCTAAAGATTTTGGGAATATTTACCTATTTCTCTCAGGTCTTTATTTACCACTTTTCAATAGTATTGTAATACTATGTATGGTGCCAGGTGGGTACTTGATGTATTGGGAGGATCATTTTGTAAAGTATATGATTGGCTAACTATTATGCTGTACACCTGAAACTGATACAAAATAATAGTGACTGTAAACTGTAACTGAAAGGTAAAATTAAAAAACAAAAATAAATGATGCTTATTATTGTTAGATTGTTTCGTTATAACTAAGGAAATTCATCTCTATTTGCCATTAAAAAATAGAAAAATTATTAGAAGGATATTGAACCATCACACAAAACTGAAGAAAAAAATGAACAACCTAGCACTCAGAAAGGAAAGCCTTTCTGAAGGTAGTCTTCTATGTATCTTAATATCAATAGTTTCCTAATACTCTCTCTAGGTGGTGCCATTAACAATTAACAGCACCAAATTCCTGACTTCTAGTTTCTCTTTTACTCTGGTCTCAACACAATATTTTCTTAAAAAGAATCTAAATGGTCCAACTAAGACTGATCATAAAAGGTCTAGTTCTGGACAGGGTTAATATCACAGCTTGGTCACTGGACTATTAAAGTACTATTAAACTAAATGCATCTTTCTGGAATGGATTAACATAGTAATGATTGATATGGTGACTGCATTTTTCCCAAAGTCCAACTGAAAAGACAGTAAAAAAAGTCCGTGTTATGTGCAAAGTGCAGGAGGCAGCTAATGCCAGTCTTAAACCTTAGATAGATTCATGGAGAAGATAAAAGACAAATCCTGCAAAGATTCATCATTTCTTCACAAGTTTAGACTCTTCTAAATTAAAGAGTCTATTTCTCAGGGTTGTTAGGATGCTTCTGCTAGATGATAGAATAAGGATGCTATTGAATTGTCACTGTGACTATCATCTTGTCTATCAAGTTTTAAGACTCTGGTAGGTGGTTGCAAAGATCTACTTGCCTTGCAGTCACCCACGACAAGTTTTGTTTGTATGTTCCCTTGCTCATTAAACTGCCACCTATCAGCCTGGGTGGACTGCTTCTTTCTTTGCTATCTTCTTACCTTCCATGTATGGGGGCCAGTTTGTGAACCAACAAGCTAGATCAAATGAATATATATATTCATATACATATATTTTTAAACAAAACTTGACTTTACACACAAAACTAGTTTCCCATAGATTACATTCCTAAATGAGTGGTATAACAGTAACTATTTTACAAAATATAAATAATATCTTTAAAAATTTGAGATAGGTCATTTCTTTAACAAAAAATGAAAAGGACTAACCATGAGATAATGGGACTTAATCTGCATTTAATAGTTTGGTTTATCCAAAACAACTAGGAAGATGAAAGATTGTCATAGAATAGGAGAAGATATTTGTAATACATACATTTGACAAGGAATTCATAACCAGAATATATGAAGAACTATAAACCAATAAGAGATAGACAACTACTTTTTAAAAGACTTGTGTAGGCACTTCACCCTGAATTTTACTAATGGCAAATGTGCTCAAAATAATTAAGCTTTTTATAAATAATTTATTTCTTAGTGTGAATAATTGCAAACAAATATAGAATGAGTTAGGAGAGGACAGTGGGTCTATTAAGAAATGGTAACTTGGGGTAAGTATGCTAAAGGTAGAAAAAATATGGAAGGTCAAAGAATCATATTTTGTGCTTCTGAATTTGTTAATAAATATATTTTAGTCACTTAAAAAATGTGCTTGCTTAAAGGTTGATTGGAGACAAATGGGTAGAGAAGAAAGTATGATTCCTTAGTATATTGTTAGAATCTTTGTAATTTGCTTAGATTACCTAGTCGACTTATTTTATTTCAAAATTATTTAATGAGCATATACTACAACCAGGTACTTTGCCAGGTGCTAGAAATAAAATGGTGAAAAGGATACACATGATTTCTGTCATCATGAAGAACATTACAGAGGGGTAGGATAGATAAAGAAGAAAACAGACAATTGTAATATAAGTTAGTAAGTGATATTATGGAGGAAATGTGAAAACAATGAGGCCCTAGGAGCTCCTAACAGTCTACTTTTTAGCATTTTTGATGTATATTGATATTGTCTTCATATTTTCTGAATGGTTGTTACTCCCAGTTCCCCTCAGTTATGAGACCCTCTGGCTTACTTAGCTGGACTTGAGTCTGGCTCTAATAAAGCCTATCAAATTAGTATTTGAAATTACGCTTTAGGATGTATTTCTAGTGCCTTATGATTTGTAACATTCTGAACCATCTAACAGTTCTAGGAGAAAGATTTAGCTTTTTTTTTTTTTTTTTTGATGAGAGAGAAGCTGGCAAACTATTCTGTATAACTTATGAGAAAGAAATAGAAAATTGGAAGTTATGAGGAAAAAAGGGTCAGAGAAGAAACTAATCAATTTTTATTGTACATATATGCTAATAGCTAGTCAGTTAGGAACAAAGTGGCTGTATCGTATAAAAACAAACTAAGGATGTGAGTCAGATAAAAAGTAGAGTAGGCAGATCAAATGGCATATAATTTATTCAGGTTAAATTCAAGGGAAAAAAATGTTTCCTCGAGTGAAACCATTGGATCGTGAATTACTTTCTAAAGGAGAGCCTGGTCATGGCAAGGCTTTAAAGATTTGACAGCCCGATAAATGTGTCCTTTTCCACAGCTGCATAGGGGAGGAGTCTGGGGAAAGGCTGGGAGGCTCTGCCGTGAGCTCCGTGCTCAGAAAGAAGGAGAGAGAAGACTGTCCTGCCTCTCCACTCTTCTCACTCCCACCCATAACCCAAAACACATAAAAAGACTCTTCTTTGTGACTATGTCAAGAATGATCAAAGACACTGTCCAACATTCCATGACTTAAACTTTTGGTCAGTGGACATTATGCTAAAGACAAAAATCTTTGGTGCATGAGACAAAGGCACTCAGATTTGTTGATTTGTATTGTTTTCTTATTTTCAATGGCATTGATTTCTGTTGTAATTTTTATTATTTACTTTCTCTGGCTTGCTTTAGGCTTAAATTGCTAATCTTTATAGTTTCCTAAGGTAGAAGCTTAGAATATTGATTTTAGATCTTCTTTTCTAACATATGCATTCAATGCTGTAAATTTCCCTAAACGCTGCTTTCACAATATCCCAGGGATTTTGAGAAATTAGATTTTTATTTTTATTTAGTTTAAAATATGTTTTATTTCTCTTGAAACCTCCCCTTGGATTTATTATTTAGAAGTGTGTTGCTTAATCTCCAAGGATTTTGCTCTATCAGCTTCTGCTGATGCCCTGTATTTTCCTCTCTCTCCGGATTTCGTGGTGACTGTGTGCCCGACCTCCGCTCTCTGATGGAGTTAGGAAAAGCCATTGATACTCAGTTTTTTTCAACTCTTCCCTTGCTGTGAGGATAGGAGTGATGACTTTTCTGCTCTTTACAATCTTGGAGCTGAAGCCAGATGTCTGTCTGCTTCTTCAATTTTCAGTACAAGTCATTCCTGTCTTAAGGGATGACTTCTGAACTTGAACCCCTTTTGATTTTATTGATTTTAATTATGATAATTTTTAATTGTTATCATGGATGAGTATGAATTTACTGGAGGGTTATGTACTGTTATTGTATTTCATGGCATATTGTTCTAGAACTGGTTTTAGACTGGCCTTGAAAACATGGTGACCTGTTAAGCTATTTACATTACCGTAGAAAATAACATTGCGTTTCTCAAACAATATGAGTGAGTGAATTTTAGAAGTAAATTTTCTATATTAGGCTCATTTACCTTTAGGAATACATCTGTAATTTAAATGTGTGAGATTTCATATGTTTGGCAGTAATTTCATTTATTGGTTGTGTTTTCCAAATGTTGATTGTATATATATTAAAGGTTATGATATTTGAAAATTCTGACTTCATCATAGCATTTGGCATATTCTGGGAAATTTTTTTGATAAAATAAGTCTAATGTATGTAAAATTTCTGTGGTATCCAAAAGCCTATGCAGAGCCACAGAAAAAAGAAAGGATGTGTTCCAAAGAACCCCAGGTCAGTCAAATGTCAGTTGGTGTTTGTAAAACCTAGGTCTTATGGAAACAGTATACATATCTGAAATTGATTTAAACAGACTTGCTTACCACAGAACTTCTTCAAGTCTTACTGAACATAGGTACACTCTGAATCTCTGAGAGGGAGAATCCTCTTTCAGTGGAATTACTATGAAAGAGTGTTTCAGAGAATACAGATTGAAAAATTCTGCACCAGATCATTCTTTTCAGATAATTTATGTTAAGATTCATTAATTACTTTTTTTTTTTTAGTAGAAAGGTTTTCTTCTTTGTTGGGGACTGGATCCCTGCAATGATGGAGTGCCACATTACTATGGCAACATAGAAAACAAAGTGCTTCCAACCAGGGATACTTCTTTTCATGTAAAAGAACTTGTCAGAAGGTTTCTCAAACTAATTTTTCCAAAGTAGAAAATGTGCTTACAAAATATGTCTGAAATAATAAAACCTTTAAGTTTTATTGAACAAAAGTACAAAAGTACATTAGTTTAAAACTGCATTGTGGGCAGAACAGATTATTAAAATTGTACAAGTTGTTCATTATCATAATTTCATGTAATATAAGGTCTGAAGTATACTATTTGCAAATAATTTAGAAAAGTTGTTTTGATGGCATTCTTCCAAGTTTTCCCTTTAAGCCTGAATTGTCTTTGATATGCAAAAAAGACAGTATGTATATTAATTTCTTAATAAGAATGTCAGAAGGAAAGCTAATTGACTAACATGAGAAATTTCAGTGGCATACAGATATTTAGGGCCTCCAAACACCATTAATTCAGGACAAAGCACAGCAGGTCAGTCAAATATCATAAAGGGACAAAATAAGGAAGTATGATGATAACAAGGTAATAAATTGAACTACGAGCCAATGATCTTGCTTTCTGCACCACTCTTCAAAGAGAAGATATGTGTGTGTGTGTGTGTGTACAAAGAAGTTGGAAAGTTATGTTCAATGTTTTCCCCCACTTGTGTATTAAAATTCTCACTAGGGTTGGCTTTGCATGTAAACACATATCTGCCTATTAGTGAGCCCTGTGTGCTGCCCCTAAAAAACAAAGAAACACATATACAACAACATTGGTTTATTTTTGTGCGACATACAAAATACTCCTCATTAACTTAAGAGAATATCAAGCATATACCATTATTTCAATATATATTTATTCTTTCCAAGACTATGTGCAGGAGGAAGGAAGGAATGCAAAGATTATCAGAATATATGTAGGTTTCAAGGAAACCTGAAATCTAGTAGTAGAATTTAGAAGGGATAGATTAAAGACAGGTAAAGAAGAGAATATTGATGGGGGAAGGTCTTGGAGCCAAGAAGCTCACAACAGAATAGGGTTTAAATTTGTAAAGTAGAAAATAGCTGGAAATGTAGCCACTTCTTGAGGTAAAAGAGAAGAAAACTGTCACATTTAACTGTCTACTTTTTGAATAAAAAGTAGAGAAGATGAGATCAATCAAGGTTTTGAAAATAATGAGAAAATTTCCTATTTCTTATGGAGCATGGAATATCTCATAATAAATACATGAACTTGTGAGTGTCATTGGGGTTCAGTGGTAGTTGAATGACATAAATTTGTCATGGGGTAAGTCAATAAAATTAAGTGATTTCTCTGTGTTATGGAAGAGCTAAGAAGAGAGAATGGGGAAAGAGGGTGGTTTGGTTCATGCAGACGAGATTGGCAAGAAGTTTAAGAAGGAGAAAGCATCCAGAGTGGTCTTTAATGGTTATTGATTTAGTACCTCTTATGTTTCAGAAACTATGGGTGGGAAAGAAGACGCAGCCTTGCTACCTATGAATTTAAGGTCTGTTAAGGACAAAGGATAAGCAGATGATTGCAATATGGAAATTGTGTGTAGGATCACGTCTTCATGGGCATGGAAGGGTGACTCAGTGGGATAGCATGAGTATTTCTTTACGCCTTGAAATACTGAAGCTTGTGTAAATGTGTAGCCTTCTTTTGAGAGTACTACAAAAAGCAAGATATACTTGAAGTTCGGTTTGCCATGACCTTAATTTCAGTATTGGATGAAAGTCAGTGATATTTTGTATGGGATTTTTCTTTTGTACACTATTGAGAAGCAAAAGTCATTCTGACTAATTTAAGGCTCAGCTCCTAAATATGTTTTGTGTGTATGATGGATGAGAGTTATATTGGTATTAGTCAGTACAGAATAGGCAGAAAAATGCTTCAAATTCTAGTATTACTAAAACAATCATTCTAAGACATAATTAGACCAATAACAATTAGACCACCTCACTCGGCACTGAGTCTCCAGTGGAGCTGACCGAATGAGTGATTAAGTAATACAGAACCCATCTTACTTTGCTATTCAACCTGACCTACCTAGAGTTCTACCATAAAAACCAATGAACCAATAGTAAATCTATCCCTTTAATATCATTTTTCAACCATGTCTGTTATAATGCTGAGTGCCTAGCATATCACATCATCTGAAAGAGGGCCTTTCTTCCAGAATTTCAAGCAAATTTACTGAGGGTGATTCCAATGAGACTGACCTAGCTCAAATGCCTCACCTTGAACCAACCCCTTGAGCTTCTGTGATACATAGTGCCAATGGCTTATACAAGGTCATGTGTTCACCTTTCCGGTCAGACAGTAGACTTATTCCAGGAATTCCATGAATCCAAATGTTGGAAAGAAAAAAATGGATTTGGGGAAGGCTATTCATATTCTATATCAGGAAGCTTAAATAGGCCTTGTAGTTTAATTAGGAATTCTTCTGGAAGCAAATTTTTCTTCTGGCTTTGTAAGAGGTGAGAAAAACAAACAATATATTTGTATTCTCTCTCTTTTTTAAAAAAAAGTAAAATTGGGCCCTGATTTGAATTAGATAATAGGAGTTGTTTTGTTAACAGAAGTTTTTTTTTTTTTTCTTCTGATAGAAGCATTGCTTTCTTAAATGTCTCTTGTACTGTTTTATACATAGTTAAATATTTGGAGGCTGAAATTCACATTTTGCCAAAGAAATTAGATTTGGCTTCAGACAGAGCCTTTTATTGGCTGCGTTCTCTCCTTACAGCAGGATATAAATGAGAGAGGGAGGGGAGACTGGGAGTAGCGCAGGGGTGGGTAGATTGTTTTCAAAACAAATCCCTGAGAAACAAAGACAGGCTGGTTTGTTCTAATACTTATTTAGACTTTGTGAGTTCTCCAGATGCATGTTGATTTTCCTCCAGATGAATTTGGCAGAATCAAAGAAGGGTTTTCCCAAAATTCTGCCAGCTTAGGTAAAAATATCATTTTTATACAACAAAGATTATTCATTCAAAGATTTGACTAAACACTCTACTTAGTGCTTAGTCAAGTATTGGTAAGGATTTTCTTGAACAAAGGGTGATATAAATTTAAAATTAGGTTAATTTTATTACTTATTTTCAAAACTGTGTGACTTGTGAAGCATAGTTAGAAATATATTTATGGGTGACAAAGCACAACATTAAACCATTTGTATGTTGTTTAGAAAAGAATGATTACAGTTTATGTGGAACCATAGCACCATAAAATTCCAATGTCAACTTTAGAGTTTTCAAATTAAGGAGGCAATATTAGCATATTTATTAAAGATGAGGTAATTAAGCTCAGAAAAATATTTACCTCATAGCTTCCCAAACAGAATATAACAAGGTAAAATATCTATAACATATTGATAATGCTATTTAGTTGAGGCTCCAATAGACTTATCAACACAGTATAGTTTAATTTTGAGAGAATTTATTCAAGGATATGTTTTGGATGTGTTTAGTTCAATAATCTAAGATTTTACTTAAACTACCTAGAGAAAGCCAGAAGATGACACATTCCCTCTCCCTTTAAGTGTCTTGTCTAATTCTTTCCCCATTTCATTCTTTGGTATTTTGTCAATATCTTGTTGATACTGAAAAAAGCCACCTGGTTTTGTTCTTTACATTCTCCAGCCACAGAGCAGATTCAGAGAGTCATGATGTATCTGTGACATGGGAAATCCAATTAACTAACAGATAGGGGACCTTACTTATCTTTCTAAAATTGAAAGGATACTGAAAACTCAAAGGTTATTTTGTTGTGGGAGGTTCAGCTCTTCTTGCCCACGCAGTAAAGGTAAAGATCAGCAAGTTGGTTGGTTAGCATGCAAGCAGGGTTTTCTCAGTAATTCACTGGTGCAGAAGAGAAGGGGCCCAGCCGAGGTGGGTGGGAAAGGCATAGGCACTCCTGCTCTCGGTCCTGAGGATTTATATAATTTGTGGGATGGGGTGAGGGAATTACATATCGATTTGGTGGGAGAAGGTGGTACGGACTCCTCCAAGGTGGGGAGTGACCTCCTGAGTGTAGGTATGAGTGCTAGTCTGTTAACTCACATTTTTATCTTGCTCCAGACCACCTCTCGTCATCCATTGTAAAAACAGATACCTGGCCAGAGGCAGTTCATCAAAGTTATCTATGAGCCTTTTCTGCAAGTACTATGGACCCCCTCGCACCTCTCCTTCTCTTAGACTTCTACCTAACAATTTCACCAACAATAAATCTAAAAATGTGACATATATATATATATATGTATATTGATATATGTATAAGAAAATAAATAAAATAGAGAAAAGAGAGAAAGAGTAAAAGAAAATGAAAGCTACCCATATTCTCATCACCTATATGTGTCTAGGTGATGATCCATAATAAATTAATTAACATATCTATCACTTCACATAGTTACTATACTTAATTCTTAAAAATAAACTTCTTTGTAAATGTTGAGATATTACATAAATATTCCCTCCTGTGCTTAATCGTAGAGCAGATACAAGTGACACAATGCCAACGCTTTTTAGTACAGAACACAGGTTTGACTACCTACTAGTGGTTGAAGCATTTTATCTCTGCCACTCCCAGGTTTAACTTCCAACACTCCTCCTGTGATAAAATCTAGGAAAAGGATATATGCCTGACTTTTGGCTAACCATTTATTGGGTTCTGTGGTGATGATGGAAGAGGCCCACAAATGAAAGATTCATTTTAATAACCACATTATGGTGCTCAAGCCAGATGCCCTGACTGCACATCTCCCCTGTGGATGGTCAGTCCCTTAAGTTTGTCCAAGAAGTGTATTTAGATTTAATTTGAGAATTTTTCAACTACAAAATCTCAGTTTAGCTTTTGCGTTTCCCAATAAAGTTATTAAAAGTTAGAAGAAATCTGTGTGTCTTTCGTTCGATTTCAAAGCTCAGCAGCAATCCTCCCAGTGCTTCCAGTCACAGCCGCAGCTCCCACGGTGGCCAAAGCTGCCACGTCACAGCCCAGCTCATGAATGTGAAAGGAAATGACCACGGACAGCACTTCCCAAAGGAACCACAATTTAGAAAGAAAATAATCGGTCAAGAATAGAATTACATACTATAATCAAGATAATTCTTTTGAAGCAATTTACTATTTTAAATGATTAAAGCTTAAGTAATGGTCAACAAATATTTCAATAGTTCCACATATAAAATTTGCATCATTTGTGAACACAGATATTCATCTTGTTCTGAGTCCATATCCATGAAACATAAAGCCTTCAGATCAGATTTTCACAATGCTAATTTTGCTAGTTTGTTTCCCCTTTATATTAAGCAAGAACAAATCAGACCTGAATTTTACTGGTGAGATGCCAGTATCTGAAATTTGAAGTAGTTGGATTCAATGATGATTTAGAGTTGATTAAACTGTTTCTCTGAATTGTTCCTTTTCCTGCAGAGTGTTTACAATGCTCAAGTATGAGCTGTGGTTTATAGTGATTCCATTTCACAAGACACATTATTTAAAGGAGGTCTACGAGCTGTGTACATTTTTGGAGTTTACTTTGAGATCTGTTCCTACTTCATTTACTCCTATGGCATTTTTGGATTCAGTGCTGGTACATAGCATTCAAGAAGGAGCAAGGAGATATGCCTGAAGTGATCTCTGAAATCTTTTTAGGTGTAGAAAGACTGATGAGAATCCCTGTATTATGAACCCTAGGTTTCTAGAGGCTGATATTTCTGCCCTCCCCTAACTTCCACCCCCAAATAGCAATTCCCATCTCTTTGTTCCATTGTGGTTTCTTAAGTTATCCTGGCAGAAACAGGAGACAAAGTTATTTTAATTTTTTAATTCTCACCCAAAGATATGTTTATTGATTTTTTTTTTTTTTTTTTTTTTTTAGCGAGAGGGAAAGAGAGAGAGAAACTCCTGTGTGCACCCTGACCAGGGACCAAACCCACAACATATGTATGTGTCCTGACCAGGGATGGAACACGCACCTGTTTTTTTTTTTTAGTGTACAGGGTGACACTCCAACCGACTGGGTCACTAGGCTAGGGCGAGATAAAGTTCCTAATAGATTTTTTTAGTATTTGGAATCCTAGACTTGCTTTGGAGTCATAATGGATTCCAAGTGGTCAAGCATCAGCAATGTAGTGCTGTCTTTACAGGACAGACCCAGGTCAGGGATGCCCCACGAGAAATGTAGACTTTAGAATGGAATGATAGACATGAATGTCTTCCATCATTTTTATTTACTTATGTAACTTACTGAATACAAGCTTTTAACAACTTCTGCTTTGACAAAAAAGATGCAGACTCACAAAATTGACACACACACACACACACACACACACACACACCTATGCAGGTCCAATTCAGAAGTAAATTTTAGATCGTTGAAAGAAGGTAGCCATTACAACATACTTTCTAAATCAGACTTCAGAATAATCAGTTTCAATAAGAGGGGTTTAATTTGAAAAATAGAGTTTTATATTTAAAAAATAAATCACTGAGGAAAGTTATAGACACTGCATTTTAGAAGGTCTTTAAATTTAGGTTGTATTTTAGCTTTTAAAGATGATCTTACCTTTAGCAGTGTGTGACCTTGCAAGTGTTTTGATAAGTTAGAATTTTTCAAATGTTTTAAATACATGTATTCATATGTCAGTATCCAGATGCATCATCTGTTTTTTAAGTTGGTAGATAATTTTTATTCCTGCTTTGCTTTCATACATTTTAAAAAAGCATATATATTTGTTGGGATATACTATTTTTCTTTCTTAGTTGCTTGTTTTGAAGAATTTATAAAAATGCTTCTGTGTAGTGAGAGGAATGCCAAGAAGTTAATGGAAATGTTAATTAATCATAAACAAAGATGATAGTAAATCATAATATTCCAATCAACCAATATCTGAATCCATCAACCTCCACAAATTGAAATATTTTGAGTATGTTGTCAAGAAGTACAAATGTCCTGGAAAATCCAAAGGAAGAGCTAAAGTGTTGATAATATGGCGTCTAGAACCTTTCCGTCAGTGATGAACTGATGGAAATAATTATATTACATGTGATCAAAGCCAAATGGTTTAGTATAGCAGCTCTAGGTTTGTTTTTACTGGTTATTTCACGATGATACTCTGAATTATATTCTGTCTATCATACAAGTTTCCAGAATATTGAAAATTAACCTAAAAAGCAGGTTAAACAATCAAATAACATTGTAATTCAAGTCATTTATTTGAAAAAAGCATGCAAATTCTTTTTTTCCTCATTAGAAAGTCTGATAGCTAATGACTTCCTAGAATTTCATATTAGGCTGAAGGGAAAATGCTTTCAATTATTCTAAAATATATGTTTATTTTGGCAGGTCTATTAACTAGGCATTTTTCTACTTACAGGATCATTGGTTTAAATTTTGCCTCATGCAGAAATATTATTTAACATAGATTTATAGTTGGACTATGGACAATATTAAAATTTCATGTTTTTTTTGCCAACTACAATTCTTTGAATATTTTCACTTATTGAAATTCTTTCCATATCCTGGTCAACTCTTATAATAACATTTTCTGCCTGTATTTATCTAGATTTAGAGATAACTTTATATTTCAAAATGTGTTATTTTTGCTAAGAAAAGTCCCTATCAAATGTTTCCCTAGAAAAATGCTTATGTGAAACCAAACTTGAGAGACAGGGTTAAAAGCTGATTTCTAGATGCTAATCTGTGTCTCTCTTACTTATCTTTTTCTTTCCAGAACCTAGAAGCATGACTTGTACTATTACTGGTGGAAATGGGGCCCTTTGATGGAGGTGAGGAAAGCATTCCGGGGAGCCAGGGGACCCATGAATGGGAGGATAAGATGTAGTGGTAAGATTTATTGTAGAAGCAAAATCAAAGGACTGCCCCTGGTTTCCCAGCGTCTTATTTCTGCCTGTCCCACTATGGAAAGAGTCCAGTCTTGTCTTCATCAAGCCCAGAAATAGGGCCAGTGTCCAGACATTGTGCCACTGGTTCAGTCCATGTCTCTGTCCCATTCCTGCTACCTTAGTTTCTGCTCCCAACTGCACTGCAGCCGGTGCTGCAGCTGATGCTGCGTTGCTGTACCCAGGCTTATTCTTGGAGGCTGCGCTGGGAGACCACATAGCTGCTAGGACTACATGGCTGCTCTGGAGAGAGAATGCACGAATGAATGGGGTGAATGCATGTTGCTGGGTAAGATATAGAGACAGAAACACACCGAGAGAGGGGCGTGGGTGGGGTAGGGGGAGAGAATGTGCTTTGTTAAGCTTGGCTTATATTATCTTGGGTTTGGGAAAATCAGTTTAACCGCTGAGATAAATTCAGTTTGTTTATTACACTTGAAGATCCTATGTATACATTTGAAATACTAGCCAAATTGCCAAGACTATGCTAAGATTAGAAAGTGGTAAGGTAGGGTACTAATCATCTGATATGAGTCATAAGGTGGAGACTAGAACATTCTGGAACTAGATCAACTGCACAGGGACCTAATACAGAGATTTCCATGAGGGTCCCACGTGTGAGGTGCCAGTTTTTCTTGCCAAAGATGGAAGATAGAATAACATAGAATTTTTCAAAAAAGTTAAAAACATGACTTTTTTTTGCAGGTATAAAATAAACATGTCAAAGATTTAGCTAACCTTTTAGTTAATAAAGGAACCACCAAATTCAAACCTGTTGAGAATTTCTTACAGAAATTTAGATTCTCTACTGGACAAAATTCATTTGCATTGCTATGAACAGGAATCGTTTGCATCACTACCAGGCTTCTGTAACTTCTGTCTTTACCAAGCTTTCCAACAGCCCAGTCAGTAACAAGTCTCAGCGATCATTCCCAACCCGTTGCCCTGGAGGGTCAGAACCGGAGGGTGCGCTGAACACGCTGAGTCATCTGTGCTGCCCATTTCCAAGTCTTGGATAATTTTCTTGATGATTCAGGACACTTGAGTCAGAATGTGCAATAAAATGTGGGGCGAGAAGGTGGGCAGGATCTTGCAATTCAATTTGAAGAGTTTATTATGAGTGATTCAGAAAGCACTTCAGAAATTGACAGTACTCCAAAGATGATCCTTATTCAAAACTTTTGTTGGTTTAGATTCTGAATAAAGGAAGTCAATTATATTAGCTCATGGCATATTGGAGTTTTGATGTATGTGTGTGTGTGTTTAATTTAATTTCTCTGACATGTATTCAATTATCAAAATGCACTGTTTTCATATGTCCTGAAAGATCCTTGGGGCACAAAGTTTTCACAGGTGCTGGAGTCCCTATTGGCAGCTATTAAAACTAATTTAGTTTCTCTTGTTCTTTCCTATGGCATTTCCTGTTTAGCCAAAATGTTGCAGCTTCCTCCTTAACTTCATTGTTCTAGATCAGTGATTTTCAACCTTTTTCATCTCATGATATACATAAACTAATTACTAAAATTTTGTGGCAACCAAAAAATATATATTTTGCCTATCTGACAAAAAATAGGTATAATTTTGATTCATTCATACCCGATGGCTATTGTGTCGGCTGTTGTCATTTTTTTAATTTGACAATCTAAGGGAAAAGTGGTCAGCGCCCCTGACTAAATAGTCAGGTATTGCATGTTTTAAAATTTCTTGTGGCACACCAGTTGAAAATCACTGTTTTAGACAACTGAACCAAAGGAAAAAGCCTAATACGTTTAAAAAGAGCTGGCATGTATTTCGGAGTTGATATTGGGGAGGAGAGTCAGTAAGACTGAGGCCATCCATAACTCTGAAACCGGGCTGAAGTGTTTAAACAGATACTTTGGCTTTTAATTTTAGAAATTGTAAAACAAATGACAGGTACATTGAAAACTGCTGAGTCTGAATACGCAAGCTCTTCTAAATAGAAAGTAATGCAAAGCTGACTTTCAAAAGTAAGAAAAATGTGTGGTGTTTTTTCTATTTTAAAGGAAGGCAGCTTTAAGCCTAGGGATTGCAAAGCAGAGATAAAGAACCCCATAACATTCAGAAAGAAACTCTCTCCCGGATGATCAGTGGTAAAGTCAGATTTACTGCATGTTCAGGTGCACATTATGAAATCCATTGTTTCTCTCTTTTTATTTATTTATTTTTCAGTAATATGCTTTAACAGAGGATCAACAGGGGAAATAATTAATGGAAATGTACAAAATGGAAGAAGAGAATGAAGAAAACCATCACATTAATCATTATCAGGCCAGCTTACATGTTTTTTTCCTTTTTCCTATTTTTTGGGGGGGAGTATATTGTATTTTTTCTAGCTTTATTGAGGTATGTTTGACATTTAACATTGTGTAAATTTAAGGTGTACAATGTGATACTCTGATACACTTACATATTGCAAAATAATTATCACAGTTGGGTTAATTAACACCTTAATCACCTCACATAATTATAATTTCTTTTTTGTGTTGAGAAAATTTAAGATCTACTCTCTTAGCAAATTTCAGGTATATAATACAGTATTGTTAACTATACTCACCCTGCTGAATATTAGATCCCCCGAACATATCCATCTTCTAAATGGAAGTTGTACCGTTTAAACCATCCCATTTCTATCACCCTTGGCCCCTGGCGACCACCATTCTACTCTTTGGTTCTATAAATTTGGCTATTTTAGATTCCAAATACAAGAGATACAATACAGTGTTTGTCTTTATCTGCTGTATACCTGTTAGCATAATGCCTTTAAGTTCTCACCTTCTATTCTGGTTTGCATCTTTCTTTTTCTTATGAGCTCAATGCTGATTGCATTTTAGGCAGTTTCTAGCTAATCTCTAATATAAGGATTTTCATGAGTTTTAACTGTCAGAAATGGAACTATAAAAAAAAGAAATGGAACTCGCAGTGAGTACCTTTCAATCTTTATCTTACTCTCTACTTAGCAACACAAGATACAGTTGACTTCCTTCTAATAAGAAAAGGAAAAGAAAAAAAAAGTGTTTTCTTCTCTCTCCCTTTCTGAGATAGCATAGTATCCTGATTTCTTCCCATTTATCTGACTTCTCAATTTCAGTTTTCTTTACTGGCTTTGTTTTCTACACCAGATCTTAACATTTGCTTCCTCTCTCCTTAATCTAGACAGATTTTCTAGTTTATCTCATTTTCTAGCAGAGTGTTAAATACCATCTCGATGTGACTGCTCTCACATTTACTTTTGTTCCTGTTCTCTCCTTTTAATCCCCAGACATATAGATTAAACTATGTTCGTGACATTTCCATTTAGAGGTCTAAAAGGTATCTATCTCTTAACCCCTTAATTTCTCATTGTTCTTCTCTAGTATTTTCCATCTCGGTAAATGGCATTTCTATCAAGCCTGTTTTTCATGTTGTGAAGCCGGGAGTAACATTTGACACTTCTCTCTCTTACCTCCCACTTGAATTCATAATCATGTCCAGTCAGCTCTACCTCTAAGCTATATATCTCAAATCTATTGATTTCTTTCTCATCTCTACTGCTGCCGTTTGGGACCAATCCACAGTGATCTGGTGCGGCGGCCCCCAACCTTTTTGGCATCAGGGACTGGTTTTGTGGAAGTCATTTTTTCCACAGACTGGGGTGCGGGTGGGGGATGGTTTCAGGATGATTCAAGCACATTACATTCAAGCTCACTTCCCAGTTCCTATCAGAGGTTGGGGGCCTCTGATTGGAACAGACCTCATTCAGGTCTCACAGCTTTCATTCTTTCTTTCTTTTTCTCTTTCTTTCTTTCTTTTTTTTTTAATACTGAATATATGTGTAATTACATATGATGATATATAACTTTTTTCCTGAGTAAATTGTTTACATCCAAATTTTTTATGTGCAATGATCTAATATTATTTTCTAAATATTATTTCACTGTGATTTTAATTATGTGTTTAAATTACTTAATACAAAAGTTTAAGTTTATAAATATAGTTACTATTTTAAATATGAAATTAATGCTTTGTATGTAATTGAGTTCAAATATATGTAAGGGCATGCATGAGTGGATATATATATTAAACAATGAAAGTCCTGGGTTGTACCTTTCACCAAAAGACAGACACTTCCTACAGACTTTTAAAAATAAGTTTTCCTCATACATACACAAATGCAAAAAATTTATAACTTGTGTTTTTCATTTAAAAATATATCGTGGCATTCTAAATCATTTTAACACTGTACTTTTTGTCCTTGGTTATAGTATTTCTACTTTTTGTATCATGAGATGTGAAGAACAACAATAGGGAAAGTGGCCAGTGCTTTGTGGGCTGGTCGGAACTGTGCTTTGTTAGGATTGATCGATGGTGACCTAAACGGCGGTGGGAAGCAGCCTGGGCGGAAGACCCGGTGGGTGCTGGAGCACTACTGCAGGAGAAACGGAGTCCAGAGGAGACAGAAGCGGCAGGAGCAATGGCGCCAGGTATCTGAGGTGTGTGTTGTAATGATCCGTAACTGCATGCCGGTATATGTGAGGGTGGAAACATGCTGGTGTGAGAGCAGGAGACCCAGGAAATTTCTGATGAGGGAGATCTTACCACTGACGGATCACTGAAGGACCAGAGAGGAGGAGCAGGAGAGGACACACTGATCGGACTATTGTGCTTTTCCTGCCTTCTCTTTCCCAGTGGAAAAGGGTAAGAGTAAGAAATGAAGTGAATCTTGTAATTCATAGTGCAATGCTTAAGTCTATGAATCATAAAAAATTGCAATTTCTTTAATGGACATTAAATATAGAGGAGTATGTAAAAGCTACACCATCTTGCCAATTCAGTTATGTTAGGTATCCCCTTAAAAATATAGTTTATAGAAAATATCGACTCCATTCATTTTGTATCTCAACCTAAATGTTTTTTAAAGACCTAGTGTTGAAAATCACTGTGGTTAATCTACCAGTACCCAGTTTGAAAACTAGAACATACTATAGTATAATAATATGAGGTCATGTTCCAGGAAAATTTTTTATAGCATACATACTGAAAATACTTAATATTATACTGATTTAAACATACTTATTAATATAGTAACTTTAGTTACAGTTTATAATTATGTATGGTTAGAGATGGGAAGAAGAAAAATATCAAAGTTCTTCTCTTCATGAAGTCATTCAGCAACCTTATGAGACTTAATAAATGCTGAGATATGGAAAAATAGCAGAATATGGGGTTCTATTAATAACTTTGGATATATTTTATTCTGCTTTCTTATTATTTCTCAAGGAGCACATTTTCCACTGTTGTTGAAATGGAATATATGTGGTATGTAATTATATTCTAAATAGACATACATATACACATATATCATGTAGAAAATGAAAATATAATTACATCAATTTTATAATAATGATTTGTGCCAACAATTACTCTGCATGGGAGAGAATGGCACGTTGTAATAAGCACTGGCCTTGAGCTCATAAATATTGGGGTGATGTCCTAAAGCTTTATGAACAAGAAAGACATTCACTATTTCATGTATTCCGTGATAGATAATTTCAGTCTCCCATTTAGATATTTGAAGTGATTACATTATCTCATTGATTCTACAGTCTATATTCTCAATATATTTAGTTTATGTACAATATCTTTTACATACTCTACAAGCTAAATGTGACACAGTAGATCCACATTACAAGTTAACTTTAGAATGATTCAGCCATCTTATTTAGCCGACAAAAGTATAAATATTAAGCAATAGCAATTTAAGATTAAAAATGAGAGGAGCAAACCCTTCAGGCCAAATGTGTGGGATTTCTACCTGTTCCTTACCCATTGCCAAGACTTTGGTAGTGATCCGAAAGGCAGGAAGTTCAAATGCCCAGGATTTGCATTGAGACTTTCCTTTAGTTCCTTCAAAATTTGCTCTCAAAAGTGCATCCACAAATTGATAACTTACAAGATTGGATTCATAAAATCACTCATACTTTATCTGCACACAATTTCAGTGATTTTTAAAGAGTTACCTTTCCTTGTGTCCTGAGCTTAGAGCCCAACCTCCACGTAAGGTGGATTCCACTATACTTCACAAAAACAATTCGATCGCTTCTCCCTCAGAAAGTGAAGATCATTAGTCCATCTTCACCCACAATTGTTAGTAACTTACAGAATTTCTCATGGTTCATTCTCAAATGCGTCCCTCTATCCGAGAGGCAGATTTGTTGGCAGCAGGTGTTGTTTGGCTCCTGAACTTAGGGTGCGGGATGGAGGCACCCTGTTCAATCCTCCTGCCCTTCCTTGCTTGGGGAGTTTCTCTTTGCTAATTTCTGCTGTTGACCCAAGTGACCTATTGCTCGAGGCATGAGTGGTAATAGAGCCTTTATTGCTTCGGGTTGATGATAGTATACTTTAAAGTTGCAATTAGGTGATAAAATAACTTCACACAAAACACTTAAAAGTGAAGTTTTGTTCTTTCAATTTTAGTTGAAGAATTCCCTTCTTATCTCTTTTCTCAAATAGGTATAAACCTAATACCTCTTAAAAGAAAACAAACTTCTTGAAAAAAAAAAAGAAAAGAAAAGAAAAGAAAATGAAACAAAACAAATCTTTGCTTGCACTTGTGGCATTTCTTCCTGCGCCCGCACCCCTTTCTTTCGCAGCAGGACTTCTAAACCGAGGGTTTTCTGTTACAGCAAAGCAGAGAGCAGCCCTGCACAGGGTTTAGTGTCCGAGCAATCGGGTCCCCTGCTCAGCTGCAGCTGATTGTGTGAGCTGGGGCGCCGTCCTCAGTCTCCCTGTGCCTCAATACTCTTATCTGCCAATGGAGACAACAGTGGCAAGTACCTAAGAGGATTTTTTTCAGCAGCTCTTTTGAGACACATAATTAACTGCATTTATTTAGAATTAGAATTTGTAAAAGGTGAAAGATTTATACAATCTGAAGAGAAACCAGAGTATGGTGGAGGGAAGGGGAGATAATGCAGACAATTGTAACTGAATAAAAATAAATAAATAAATAAATAAAAAAGAAAAGGTGATAAAGTTGATTATTAAAATTAAAAGATGGCATAGCAATGTATTTATGGACATTGAACAAAAGTCATGTGATATTTTAAGTGAAATACTTGTAGGTATGATTTCTCTAGCTTATTTGGCAGCTAAAAATCATAAAAATCCATAAAAAATAAAAAATAAAATTAGAATTTGATAATTTCTTATAGATGTATACACATGCCTAAAACCATCACCACCTGCCAGAGACTCACCTCCCCACTGGCTTATGTAATAATGTATGTAGAACACTGAGAAGAGTCTTGCAAATAATAAAAAATATCAGTTATTGCTGTATTCATTTTTATTTCTCAAACCTCTAAGGTTTCTCTTCAATTCTACTGTAATTATTGCCTGAAATGTTATCCATGACCGCTGTGGTTGTGAAATCCAATGACATTTCTTTGTTCTTATTTTCCTGGTAATTTCTTCTGTATGCGATACGGCTATGAAAACCTGCCATAGAATTCATGTTATGAATAACTAACATTTTGTGACGGAAAGGCCATGACCAATCATTGTGACTATTGAAAATGATAAAATATTAAGCAAATTTATTAATTAGTTAAAAAATAAGTGCCTATATTGTGTTAAATACTGGAGGTAAAAAGACAAGTAGACGTAGTCCCTGACTGCCAGGAATTCTGAAAAACAGACGAGAAAAATATAATAAAGAAAATGTTAATACGGTGTGACAAGAGTGATAGTATATATACATCTAAGGTAATGTAGAAATTCAAAGAACACATTTTTATGCCTTGGAGAGTGGAGGTGACTTCACATAAATTGATATTACGGCAATTGTTTAAGGATGAGTAATAGTTTATCAGGTGGATAAGAACAGCTAGTAATTTGAATTAGCAGGAGTGTGCAGGGAGTTCACTACAGGTTAAAAGATAGGAGAGGAGAAGGGAAGATCCTGGATATGAGGTCAGAGGGCTCAGTAGTGGCCAGAATTTGATGATCATAGAGGCCATTGAAAGGATTTTGAGTTTTAGTTTGTGAGTAGAAGGAAGTTATTGAAGGCTCTGGAGCAGGGATATAACCTGAATAGCTTTGTATCTGAAAAATATATTACTGATCCCAAGTGGAGGAAAAACTGGGAGTTGGGGAAAATAGGGTGGAGGCAGTGAGACCCATTAGGCCACTGTTTTGGTTAATTGTTCAATCTTTTGATGACATGAGGTTGCATTAAAGCGGAAGCAGTGGGCAGACAACTGGGGCAAAAGATTTGAAGAAAGAGTGAGAGTTTGAGGCATGGGAGACGGTGAAGATGATTTAAGATTCCCACTTGGGAAATTCAGTTGATGGTGATGTTACTCACCAACATATGAAACTCATGGCTACATTTAACACAGAAGTAAATCATTTCATCATGAAACGTATTCATATTATTTATTATCTATACACTACACATTTTGAAAACTGTCCACAGAGATAAAATTTCCTTGTTTGTGTGTGCTGCAAAATTTAAGAATGCCACTGAAATGGATTTGCTCTATAATATAGCCTTCCATATTTTTCATAGTGCAAGCAATTTGAATAAATTATACCTTGGCAATATCTTCTTGACTTACTTTCAAGATGAAGCATCATTAATACTAAAACACTGTCCTAATGGTTTATACCCTGCCGTCATCTTATTGGCAGGGCTCATCTTATAAAAATACTGCAGTGCGCCAATTCCCCCTTGAACTTGCCGTATATTAAATTAAAGACAGACCTTGCATTTGGCTTTCATGTTTTAATCCTCTATCACTTTTTTCAAGGCCATGTAACTGGACTCTTGTGTGATAACAAAGTTCAGTGATATCCTCCATCTTGGTGTTGCCTCGAGTTTTAGCAGGAAGGAAGGAAAAGGAGTACAGGGACTCCACCGCCCTTTGATGTTGCAGTGCCGGCTCGGTCAGATTTTTCTTCACTGATGATGCTAGAGGACAGTCTGTTAGCTGCACTGAAGAGAAACCTGGGTCCTAGTCTTTATTCTGCCACTAGCTTAGTTTTGACTTAGAGAAAACCATTTTACTTGCTTGATCCTCAATCTTATTATGTATAAAATAGGTCTCTATTCTCTCTAAAACTCTGATTTTTCTGAAGGTCTGGATGAATTTAACTTCTATTAGTTTTGTTTTCAACTGCTTCTAGACCAGTGGTTTGTTTCTTTTTTTAAAGGTCTATTCTCATTAGGGAGAGAGGAGAGGGATGGGGGAGGGGGGAGAGAGAGAAACACTGATCAGCTGCGTCCCACACTCACCCCAAATGGGGATCGAGCCTGCAGCTTGGGCATGTGCCCTGACCAGGAATTGAACTGGCGACCTTTCGGTTACCAGAGGATGCTCAACCAACCAAGCCATGCTGGCCAGGGCTAGGCCAGTGGGTTTTAAAGTTTCTCAGTAAAAAGACAGTAAGAAATTTAAGAAAGAACTAATAATGTGATACTTAAGACATTGTGAAGAAGTTGCTGAAACATATTACTTTTACAATTTCTGATAAAAGCAAAGTTCTTACATGTGAAGATGAAGACTCATTAGTAGCCCAGAGGATTCTGCAAAGGGCAGCTAGAAGCTATGCAATGAGAGCCATATCATCTTGATAGCGTCCAATTAGGCAAGAGCTGTAGAACTCACGTTAGGGTAATTTGAAGCAGATGCCAGCAGTAAGACACAGATGTGGGACATTTTTTCAAGGGCAACAGAAAGTGTATCATATAGGATAGCTGGTGGCTTCATCGCCGTATCTCTTTCCATGGGGTTACAATGGTAAAACGCTCTGACTTGCAGCTGATTTCAGGCTCTTAGATTACTCCCAGCAGCAGGCTGTCCCCCAGGAAGACATACCTTCAGAGCTGAGGGTCATTACATTTTGATATATTCAGTCTGCATGCCCTTTTCACAATCTCCTATCTCACTTCCCAGATGCGGAAGTCACAGTAAATATCTGAGCATAACACCCAGGGTTTTACCACCCAAAACCAGAAACACGTGGACAACTTCGATAACCCAGGATTCTCATCAGGAAGAGCTGTGCTGTCTCATTGCTATTGCTGAGAGCATAAGTGGATAATTCCTGAGCATCAAATGTCAATACATTTTCTTAGAGCTGGGCTTAGGAGATCTAATCCTTCTCTTCTCATAAAAGTTTGTTTCTGGTTTTCATTCCATTCAGTGTGAACAGCAAACTTAAACTCCAGTTTCTTCCCTTTCTCTTTGGAGTCACTGTGGATCACCCCAATCTCCCTAACTCTCTTTTTCTTTGAAGAACCAAACAGAAACTGTGAATACCGCCTCTGTGCCCAGGAGGGTGCTGGGCTATGAATCAGATATAGACAGTAAAGGTCAGTGTTGGCGGTAGTAAAATAAATGTAAGCATGTGTGCAGAACAACTGAAGATAATTTTCAAAACAACATCATCTCTTTACAGTTTCCTGAGAAGCTTGGGTCAGGATGGAGAGGATTGTAAGAGTTGGCTCGGTGGAGAGAGGTTTTCCTGGCTTGGTACATCACAGAAAAGGTGTGTACATAGGATTTAGCATAATTTGTCAGAAGTTCTGAATCCAAGACAGGGTAACAGTTGAGGAGCTGAAAGAGGTTAGGGTAAAGAGAAAGGAAATGGCCTCTTCAGTTAATGCAGAACCTTGGAAATGAGGCAGAGGAGAGTGGACTTACAGCTTCGGAAAAAGCAGGTTGGCATATTGAATACAACACAGTGGAAAAGACCACAGCCTTGGATTCTGAGAGGCCAGGTTGCTAATTGTGGTGCTCTCAGTTCATTGCTGTAAGACCATACTCAACTTCCCTAACGTCTCTAAGCCTCAGTTTCCTTTGCTGTAAAATGGATACAGTGTCAAGTAGCAATGGCATGGATCTGTTGTTGGAATTAAGTGTAATAATGCTTTCCAAGTACTTGACAGAGCCTGGCCCAGAGTAAGCGCTCAATATGTTAGCCATAATTCTCACTGTTGTCTGGCAGCCACAGGCTGATTGCATTGAACTGGGCAGAATGACCTTCTTCCGGAGCTCTTTCAAGGTTTTCCAAATTAAATGGGCTCTGATTTATTTCATAATGTTTATTGCTTTTTCTCAAACTTTAAGGTGTTCTTTCTCTATTGAAAGGGCTCCAATTACAGACCATAGTTCCTAAAGCTTCTGAAGGCACTTTCTCTTGTCTGTGTGTGTATGTGTAGTTGAAATAATCCCTGTGTTCATCCTCCTGGGAAGACAATTGGCTGTTTAGCAACAGCCTTACCAAATGAGCTTATATACAACATATTATCCATAATGCCCAGAATCTTTTTAGACATCATTTATTTCCAATGGGAGAATGGGTTTCCATTTTATATCTCTGCTGCTAAAGATTTTTCCCTTGGAAAATTGTCCTGCAGTATTTATGTTAGATCTCACTATGTCTACCAATCTCCCCAAGCTTGGCATTCAGCAATTCAGTAATCGCTCCTGTTTACTTTTTTTCCTGTCTAGAGTCACCTGCACATGTGTTACTTCTGGACCTAAATCACCTGCTGCTTCACAGGGCGGGTTTGTGTGGAACATTGGAACCTACTCCTCCGCAAGTTTGTAATGCTCTGTTGTAGACAGTTCATTCAGTTTTGTTTTAATGGGTACAGTTCTCCTGTGCGTGCAGTCTTCACAAACAAAACTTCTATGTAATTTTTGTGTTTCTGGAAACAAAATGAACTCATTCATTCATTTATTGCTTATTTTGGGGTAGGCACTGTGTTAAGTCATGGAGATCAAGTTCCTCCTCTTAAACACTAACATTTTAGTGAAAGAACAAAACCTATAAAAATAGTTACAATGTAGCACAGAATTACTACAAGAGGCATGAAGAATTGCTGAACCAACTCAGAGAGGGCAGAAATGACCTTTTGGTTAAATTTTGAGGTGGTCTTCAAAAGATGAAAGAGAAGAGGAAGACTTATTTTAATAGTCTGCAATGACATGCATTTAATATTGAATATTTACAATATATATACCTTTCTAATGCACACAAATACATATCCAGACCAGCATGGTTCAGCTCTGTGCCTTTGTATACCCACCTTGTAGTACAGTGAATTTCTTCTTTTCATATATCATCCATCCTGTTCCAGGATACATGCAAGCTAAATGACAAATTACACTATCCACAGCACTAGTCTCCATGTAAAACTCAAAATCTGTTTTCAGCTGTCACTTATTCTTCATTGAAAACTCTCCTTTTTTTGTCTGTAGCATTGCATTTGTATGGATACACTGGGCAAAGTGACTGCGTTCTCACTGTAGCCCCCCCTCTTGGCACAAGACCACATGTATCCCGAACCTTCTCACACTGCCCCCTGTCCCTTCAGCTGCCTTTTTAACATCTCTGTGCTTCCCTGCAGCTTTTCTATCTGGACAGTTGTCCTAGGTCCTCACATGGAGCAGCCTCTCGTCCCTGTGTAGGAAGTAGGAACGGATGTTCTCCTTTTGTACTTTTTACAAGATGCAAGCTCTCCAGTCTACTCTCTGAGGATCTGCTGGTACCTAAGATGTCTTTGGTCTTCCTCTCAGACTTAGTTCACAGATCCTGCAGAAATGTGTAGCACACTTAACACACAAATGTCTCAGTTTTTGTGGCTTTAAGTAATTAGTTGAAAAACAGTTTGTCTTTAAATGACATGAGCATAGTTTGTAACTGAGCTGTATTTGGTATATAACATTGTATAGTTTTAAGAAGGAAAACACGTCATACATACATATTGCAATATGATTATCTCTATAGCATTATCATGTCACATAATTATTCCATTTAGTAGTGAAAAAGTTAAGATCTGATCTCTTAGAGATTTTAAAGTGTATGATGCAGTATTGTTGGACTACATTCACAATGCTATGCACTAGAACGCAGAATTTGTTCATCTTCGAACTGGAAGTTTGTATCCTTTGACAAACATCTCCCCAAACTCCTACCTCCAGTCCTTTGGCAAACACCATTCTACTCTCTGTTTGTACACGTTCAGCTTTTTTTGATTCCACCTATCAGTATGATATAATATTTGTTTTTCTCTGACTTAGCATAGTGCCCTCCGAGTCCATTTATATTGTTGCACAGGTAGGATTTCCTTCTTTTTCATGGCTAACTAATGTTCATTGTGTGTGTACATATATATGAACAAAGAAGGTATGGTGTATATATATACCATATATATACGTACATGTACACACACACATATATATCTCATTCATCTGCATGTGTACAGTAAGGTTCTTTCTGTATTTTGGCTATTGCGACTAATGCTGCAATTAATGGTTTAGTAAGAAAAAAGGAGCAAATTATTTTAATTTAAAACAAAATATTCTTGCCCTGGCTGGTGTGGCTCAGTGGATTGAGCACAGACCTACAAACCAAAGGGTTGCTGGTTTGATTCCCAGTCAGGGCACATGCCTGGGTTGCAGGCCAGGTCCCCAGTAGGGGGCACGTGAGAGGCAACTACACGTTGATGTTTCTCTCCCTCTCTTCTTCCCTTCCCTTCTAAAAATAAATAAATAAAATCTTAAAAAATATATATATCCTTTAAAAGGGATTAAGATTAAATTCTCGAATCTAAGAGTAATATTGGTGTGGGGTGTTTGTGGTTAGGTGGCTTGAGTACCAGGTAATTAAGGAAGAGTTTGACATTATAATAACAGTTACATGAGATTATCCTTCAACATATGTTCAAAATATGCAAGAGGATATGGGAATAGAGGTTCTCAATATGCTGACGCCTCAAAGAAAGAAAACATGTACTCTAGTTGGGCCATAGCCAAAGATTTTATGAAGGAAGAAATATTTGCACTGGAATTAATAGGTGAGCTGGTTAATTACTTTAAAAAAATAATTGTAAGTATAAAAATGCTAAATGCTCTGTGTTGGCAGAGAAAATCTGACAAACGTCTATCCACTGAACAGACTAAAGTCATCTATAATTTCATCACCCAGGAAGACTCACTGCTAAAATTTAAACATTCATTTCAGATAAACTTTTCACTTATATATACATTAAAATGTATTTTTGTATACTGACAAATCATGTATGTATACTTTTCTACATTATTTTAAACTAGCATATCATTAGTATTACATATTGTTAAATATTTCTACAATACATTATTTAAAAAAATTGAATAATGTTCTATCATGTTGATATGCTGTGATTCACGTAATAATTCATGTAATTATCTCTCTATTAACAATTTGAGGTCCTGGATATAAATATGATTTCAGTTTTTGGATATAGGCCTAGGTGTAGAAGCAGTGAAGGTAACTACATGGAGAAACTTGTAGAAATGAGACTGCCCAGAGAATATTTAAGAAACAATGAATAGATGTGTTTGGGCAGCATCTGGGTATATGAAAGCTGTTGCAGCAGTCATTGCACTGGGTCAGGGCAGACCCAGCGAGCTACAGAGGCAGGTCCAGTGTCCAGAGTCTGGGGAGGCATTGCAGGTCTGCGTATTGCACCGAGACAGAATCAGAGCAGATGCTTCAGGGAAACTCTCCTGCATGGAGAGTGTGGGAGTGAATTGAACAGGGGAGATAGTGAGGGGGAAGATATGAGACAGCAGGCTATTTTAATATGGAAAGCAAGATAATGAGGGCTGGAACCTGGGTGATGATTGTAGCAAGGGAAAGGAGGAGATAGTGGAGAGAGGAGTTTCTAAGCATTTGCTGTAGAGTTCTTTGTTTAATGCAAATTAAATACATTTTGGGGATACTTAGCACGTATATTACCAGCCATTTTCTTTCTGAGTGCTGCTAAAACTAGTAAGTGCAATATAATGACACCGCTAAAATAAAACTGTTTTTCCCTTAATAATGCTGCAGTCTCATTATACAAAATAAGCCAATGTAGAGTCACAATTCCAATAGTTTAGAATGAACTGCTAAAGAGGGTTTTTTTTTTGTACATTTCAGAGGCTGTTTTTGATAGGTTTTTAAAAAAAGTTCATGTAGCATTTTTTTATATATAAATAATAGATAGGTGTCTGCAGTTGCTGTTTTGCTAAGTCCGTTTTCCTATCTGATGACTACCTGACAATTTTAGGCATGTGCTAACCTAAATTGCTTTTAAGAGGGTTAACAACTTTAAATGTTTTTTTCTATTTATTTTGATAATAACACAAAAGCAATTGTTTATAGAAAAATCTGTTTAGAGAAGGAAGGAGGCATAATGTAGGAAGAGGACTGGGGTTAGATGCAAGAGTGTCATGTTTTAAGCTGAGTTGGCCATCGGTCAGCCTTAGGCAGGGCGCTAAACCTCCAGGCCCTCGTTTCTATATCGCTAAAGAACCTCTCCTACCAGTTCAGAAGCACAACTGTTACTGTTATTGCTACATGACTGCCATAGGACTATCACTACTGTGTACCTGCTGCTACTCTTACTATTACTGCTAATGACATACCTCTCTTTCTCTCTCTCTCTTTTTTTTTTTGGTGGGCAGAAACACTCCTCTGAGGGGATTTATGTGCATTACTTCCAACCCCCATGAGATATATAAAATATTTCTGTTTTATCAAGGAGGAGACTGGGGTGCAGGGAAATTGAGTAACTAGCTCAAGGTAAGTGGTGATTCTGAAAGTGAAACTCAGATCTGTCCACACTGCTTCTGTAAAGCTAGAGGAGAAGTAGTTGGACCTGATCTGCTACTGAAGTGCTGAGAGGATTTAAAACCTGCGACTTCCAGAGCAGAGGAGCAGAAACCCTACTTTCCTTTTACACTGCCAGTTGGAGAAAGACAGCCTCGTCTTCCCTTTGCTCTTTACGCTGCAGGCAATGTACTAATTTTTATACCTAGTCCTTGAATCTTTTTAATCAAATTCTGCACATTTTACATTTCCCTAGCCAAATGTAAAGATTAATGTGACAATTTTGGCCTTACAAATACTAATAAATCACAAAAATTCTGATCTTATATCCTTCCTCTGCTACTATTTTAACATAAGTGGTCTCTTAATTTCAGTGCCAGGCTAGACTTATTTCCTGAAAGGGGGCGTTGTATCTGTCTTGATTCCCACTTTACCCCTCCATAAATATTTGCTGAATAAACACCTTAATGAATGACAGAACATAAACTCTTGGACAGGTCATTTTATTAAAATATTTTGTTAAACCTAAGTGATTTTATGGTCAAACTCTTGTTCCCCAAACTGGAATTGAAATGAGTTGAAACTTATTTTGATTCTTTTATAGAAAGGGGCTTAAATAGTAGTGTTAGGCAAATTTATATTGCACAAATTTGACAAGAAATTTAGCTTATGATCTTAAAGATTTAAATACCTAAACACATCTGTAGATGTAGCTGTGGGGACATTTTTATGAGATAAGGAAAATTATGCAGTAAAATTAAACATTTTTTGTGTGTAAGAATTGGTGTGATTTTATAACTTGGATGATATTTGAATAACTACTTTTTAAAAGGAAAATAAACAACTTTTCAAAGATTAAGGACAAAAACTTGATTGAGAAGAGATAGACAGCTCTGTAAGATCTATTTACTTTCCTTTTTCTCTCACCTTGATTTTCCAGCTCTTCTTTTCTTAAATCTAATTTATTAAAATTAACTCTTTAGATATAATTCATTGATAATTTATTTTTTCCAGTTTAGAGTATAATTGAAGGTCATTCTTGGTATAATCCATGTGACTGCTTTAATAAATTTATTTTATAATTAGTGAATAATGCAGCTAAAGTACAAGTGAGATTATTCTGAACTTAAAATGATGTCAGAAATTGAGGCAATTAGTCAGAGACTTAGGTCTATAGAAAACACTAAGTGACTGTAGGAATAGTTTAATTTTTAAACATCTTGGCTGGAATTTCAGCTTGGGTAACTTCAGGTAAAATAATGATATTTTAGGTGGGGTAGGTAAAATATTTTAATATACGTGTATTTAATGAATGAAGAATTTGAGTCTGATTTGAAACATTAAATCTTAAAGGTAACTTCCATTGTCTTAAGATCAGCTGCTTTGGCTAATCAAGTCTTAGTGAATGAATTTTCCTTCTGCTTTAGGTTTACTGGAGATCGTAGACCTGCTGCTCTTTATACAGAGCTGCTCCTATTCCTCTGTGAGAGGCAGTGCCTGCCAAGAGCACAGGGAACAGCCCTGCTCCCCAAGGGGAGTAACTGACTTTACTTCTGCCCTGGTCATGTCTGCTTGTGTCTGTCTTTTGGCACATAACGTTAGCTGCTTGCCTCTTTGATGGTTAACAATGCCTATATGAACTGTGGCTTTTTCCTCACAAGAGCAGGTACATTAAGCTCTACTGTGCATCTCAGTGAGATTCTCTGAGGGAGAAGAGTATATTGTCATTTGAATATTTAAAAATTCCTTTTTTCCATTTTTAAATCATTTTTAGTTTTTAGTTGCAGTTGACATACATTATTATATAGTTACAGGTGCACACCCCAGGGATTAGATGTTACATAACTTACTAAGTGATCATCCCAATAAATCTCACACTCATCTGACACCATACATAGTTGATAGATTATTATTGACTGTATTTCCCATGCTGGGATTTACATCCCCATGACTATTCTGTGACAACCAATTTGTACTTCTCAATCCCACCACCTTTTTCACCCATCCTTCCAACCCCCTTCCCATCTGGCAACTGTCAAAATGTTCTCTGTATCTATGAGTCTGTTACTGTTATGTTTGTTCTCTTATTTTGTTTTTTAGATTCAATTATTGATATACACACATATACATATATATATAGAGCCATTTTATTGTTCATATTTTTGATTTATTTCTTCTTCTTCTTAAAGAAGACCCCTTGACATTTGATGTCATACTGGTTTGGCGGTGATGAACTCCTTTAGCTTTGTTGTGGCTGAAAAGCTCTTTATATGTCCTTTGATTCTGATAGCTTTGCTGGTAGAGTAATCTTGGATGTAAGTCCTTGCTTTTTATCACTTCAAATATTTCTTGTCAATTCTTTCTGGCCTGTAAAGTTTCTGTTGAGAAATCAGCTGACAGTCTTATGGGAGCTCCCTTGTAGGTAATTAATTGCTGTTCTCTTGCTGGTTTTAAGATTTTCTCTTTGTAACCTTTTGCATTTTAATTATGATGTGTCTTGGTAGGATGTCTTTGGGTTTATCTTGTTTGGGACTCTTCTGCACTTCCTTGATTCGTATGTCTATATCCTTCACCAGGTTAAGGAAGTTTTCTGTCATTACTTTTTCAAATAGGTTTTCAATTTTCCGCTCTCTCTCTCTTCTTTTTCTGGCACCCCTATGATGAGAATGTTGATACCCCTGAAATTGTCCCAGAGTCTCCTTACACGACACTCATTTTTTGGATTATTTTTTCTTGCTGTTCTGATTGGGTGTTTTTTCTTCCTTATATTCTAAATCACTGATTTAATTCCCAGCTTCATCTACTCTACTGTTGATTCCCTGTAAATTGTTAATTTCAGTTAATGTGTTCTTCATTTCTGAATGGTTCTTTTTTATGGCTTCCATGTCCCTTTTTATGCTGTTGAAATTCTCACTAAATTCCTTAAGCATCCTTTTAACCAGTGTTTTAAAATCTGCATTTAGTAGATTACTTGTCTCCATTTTGTTTAGTTCTTTTTCTGGAGTTTTGGTTCTCTTCTTTGTTTCTTCAGCAGTATCCCTGTGTTTGTTTCTATGTATGTCCCAGGTTTGGTAGAGTGGCCTAATGTAGTAGATGTCCTGTAGGGTCCAGTGGCACAGCCTCCCCAATCACCCAAGCTGGATACTTACGTCTGTGGACGTCTGTGTACACCCTTCTATTGTAGTTGAGCCTTGGTTGCTGTTGGAACTTCAATGGTAAGGATTTACCACCAGGTCTATCAGCTGCAAGGACTGGCTGCAATCGTCAATCTCTGACCACTCTGGAGGATCAGCTGTGCAGAGGCCTATCCCACAGAACAGGAGTTACTTCATTGGGGCTCTGGTACCCACTGAGTCTGTACCTTCAGTATGTCGCTTGTGGAGGTGGTTGGGCCATGATGCTTTGATGTGGTCTGAAGCTGTACACTGGGTGTGTTAGTTCTGGGGCCTCCTGAGAGGTGCAGGCCAAGGTCAGCTGCTACCTGTGTTCTTCCTGGGGCCATTTGGCATGAGTACAAAGTGATCTGCAGATGGCTTCTTCTTGTGCTGGGCTTGGGAGGCTGAACTAAGGCTGGCTGCTGATAGAGTTCCAGGCCTGGTGCCACTTAGCAAAAGGTATGAGGCAAACTGAGGCCAGATATTGCGTGCTTGAGAGATTTTTAGGAGGCCTGAAGCATGAGCCATGACAAGCCATCCATATGGAAAAACCACTGGAAAATACTTGGGTGGGCCTGAAAGTTGGTTGGGTTAGGGCCTCAGGAAATCACCAGGTCAGGCCAAACAACATTAGCCAGGTTGATAGAAACTCAGATATGGTACCTACATGCTGGTTCTATGTAGAGAGGGCTCAGAAAAGGAACAACGGCTTTTGCCAGCCCTTCTGCCTGGAAGAAAGCTACCCCCCTCCCCCCCAGCTCTTGCCCTGATGCCAGATAATTCAGTTCCTCTATGTATATCTCTGATGCCTTTCTAGCTGCTGCCCCAGTGCTAGAGCTCACTGGGAGTGTGTCCAAGTAAGTCTGTGCATGGGCCCTTTAAGAGGAACTACCTGGGACTCCAGAAGTCCTCCTTCTCCCTCAGCTTTTTACAGCCCAATTTTATGGGGACTTCTTTTCCTGGCACTGGAACCCTTGAATGGGGTGCTTATGTGGGGACTGTGAGCCCTTGCTCCTCAGGGAAGACCTCTCAGCCCACATATCCTTTCCAACTTTTATCCACCACACGTTGGTGTGGGACCAGCCTGTTCCACATCTCCACCCTCCTAACAGTTTCAATATGATGTTTTTAATTCCTTAGTTGTAGAACTTTTCTTGAGCCAGATTTCAGCTGATTCTGAATGATGGGTGTTCTGTAGTTTAGTTGTAATTTTGATGTGGTTGTGGGAAGAGGCAAGGACCATGTTTATCTACACTGCCATCTTGACCAGAAGTCAAAAATTATTCTTTAGAGACTAGATTGATCTTCCTGATGTATGGATAAGTACAATCAGTCATGCCAGTCTGGCTGGTCACTCATTTTTGTTCACTGAATCCCCACCCATCCTTTGCATTCGATTTTAGGCAATGCAGAATCTTGTAGCTTCTTATAGGCTGACTGGTTGAAAGAACACAGGCAGTGAGTAGAGTAACACTTAGACATCAAATTTGTGAGGATGAGGATACAGGTGGGCTTCCATCTCACTTCTTTTTAGGCTAGTCAATTAAAATATACTATAAAATATATAAAAAAAATTATGTTTTGGCTGACCTGCTTAGAGTCTGAATATTAATTTATCTTCTATTTCCTTAATTTAAAATTATGGACACAATTGATGAATAAAACATTTCATTTATCTTTTCTATTTATATCTTGTGCCATATCTGTCATCCATTATTTTCTACAAGGCCACTGTGCTGGGTGTCTTTGTCTGTCTCTCCAGGTCCACAATCCAACTTTCTCTATTCTGCTGTGTGCCCTGTGTGAGCCTGATTTCTAAGAACTGCCTCAGTGTGCTCTCTTGCTTCTAGATAGGTTCGACAACAGGAAGCAGAGGTATGAGAGTAAAGGATAGGAGAAGAGTAGAGATTATATATTATTTGTGTTTCAGAGACCAAAATTTAGATGTGACTACTTTCCTCTACTGAAGATTACAGCTTCTTTTTTTAATAATCTAAATTATTGAGATACTTTTGTATTTTTATTATTATTTTTATGTTGTTCAAGTACAGTTGTCTCCATCTTGCTCCCACCACTCCCCCCACCCCACCCATCCCCACCTCCCACCCTTGATCTTACCCCCCTTTGGCTTTGTTCGTGTGTCCTTTATACATGTTCCTTGATGACCCTTCCATTTCTTCCCCTGTTATCCCCTCCACCCCACTCTGGTTACTGTCATTTTGTTCTTTATTTCAATCTCTCTGGTTAAATTTTCTTGCTTGTTTGTTTTGTTGATTATCAGCCAGCCATCTCCATGTGGATCTCTCCAGGTACTGCTAACTACTGACTGTAGAGTTGATAAAGGTGAAATCTGAGAAGAAAAATTCACTATTAGTTGTGCCAAGTATAGGCTTATCATGGTGTGATGATCAATCAAAGCCAATCTTAGAGGATAATTGCATTTGGGGGAATCCTCATTAGGATTTTGAACTGGCCTGAGGAAGAGAGGGCCACTTTACTATAAGGACAATTTATACAGGGGATTATAAACTGCCCCACATCAAAGGAAGACAGAGAACCAATTCTGGCCAGAATTACTGTTGCTCTTGGCTACTGCAGTTGGTTAAAGATGTGTTCATATTGCAGTATGCCAATATGTGGATCTCTTGGAACTATTTCCCACCACTTCAAAAATGTTTACTCTTGCCATTAGGGTTGTATATTCATTTCCAGAGGGTGCTATAACAAATTACCACAAACTGGGTGGCTTTCCATAACAGAGAATTATTTTTTCACAGTTCTGGAGGCTAAGCAGTCCAAATCAGTTTGTCAGCAGAGCCACGTTCCTTCTGAAGGCTTTGGGAAAGAATCCTTCCTTCTTCCTAGCTTCTGGTGGCTTCCAGAAATCTTTGGTATCCTTTGGCTTATAGCTATATCGTTGCAGTTTGTATGCCTGTCTTCATATGGCCTTCTTTCCTAGGTATCTCTGTCTTTCCTTTCCTTTTCTTATAAGGACGCACATTGTATTTAGGCCCCACACTAATATAATCTAGTATGACTTCACCTTAACTCAACTAATTATATCCCACAAAGACCTTATGTCAAAATACATGACATTATGAGATTCCAGATAGATACATAAGGTCTGTCCAGAAGGTATCCAGCCATGTAATATGGAAAATAGAGACATTTACTGAAGAAGATACAAGAAAAATTGTACATAGGACAATGACACCTCAGTCCCTTTCAAAGTAGACACCTTGGGACCTCACACAGTTCTCCCAATCACCATCAGCTGCCCTGTTGTATTTTCCTGAATCTCACTGATGGTCTGAAATCTCTTCCCTTTCAAAGATGATTTTAGTTTTGGGCAAAGCCAGAAGTTGCAGGGTGCCAAATCTGGGCTGTAGCTGAATGACCTGGGTGCCTTGATGTTTCGCCAAAAAACTCTGCATGAGACATGATGCATGAGTGGGTGCGTTGTTATTGTGATAAAGCTTCCAGTCAGCAGTTGCCCATAGCTGCGGCCTTCTGAATCATCCAAATAGTTTCTGTGGAGGAATATTCAAGCTTATTGCAACATTTCATGCAGATTCATTGCTTGCTCACTCAGTCGTTTTGAATTCGATGGCCACTCAGTAAACATGCTTCCTCAATGGCATCTACCACCCCCACCGACTAGCACAATGAAGTCATCATTGTTCATGCATGCACATTCCAGCCCACTCTCCTTGGCTGCCAGGTTATATTGATGTTGTGCAAACCATTCTTGTTATATTAACAATGGCTGGGCTTTTCTGGACAGACCTTGTGTATTACTTGAGGACATCATTCAACCTAGTATAGGTTACTTCTCACAGGTAATCTGACTAGCAAGAGAGATAGAGAGTGGGGATGGACAGAGAGAGAGAAAGACAAAGAGAGGGCTTTGATGACCTTATTTGTGCATCTGAATCCGGGTCACCAGATCTATACAATCAGTTGCATCAGCCAACACACATTGTCTTTTGCCTCAGGTGACATTGAGTTAGTCTTTTATCACAAATACCCTTATTCCTGCAATATAATTTCTAATCAGTTAATAAAATTATGCCAATAAAGAGTATGTTTGGAATACAGTATCTTTCTTTTTTTCCTGGGACTATGGGTTGTACCCTGGTGAGGCATGTATGCAAAAGTCCTGAAACGAGGAAGTGAATGGAAAGAAAGATTCGTGGGCTGAAGCGGGTAGGGTAAGGCCTCATAATGGGTCGTGTTATTCATGGAACACAATAGTGCTCCATGACCAGACTAATGATGCCCAAGTGATTCTAATGTATAGTCAGGATTCAGAACCTGAAAAATTATTAAAAAATCATGCTGAAGATTTTTAACTTTGCCCCATAAACATGATACTGTCAAAAGAGATGCCATGTGAGAGTCTGAGGATTCTGTTCTGATCATGGTGTTAGGTTTATTGTTATAAACAATAATGCCCACAGCAACAGGATAATTTAACATTCCCATTTTATAGATGCGACTATTGAAACTTAGGTTCAAAAAGGTTAAATAACTGGATATCACATAGCTAAAAAGTGGCAGAGTTGAGACATTGAACATATGCCTTTTTGACATCCAGGCCTTAGGCTGTAATTATTGTGCTACAGGTTTATTAAGATGATAAAATGAGTATCTTAAAAAGGTGAATGTACTGGTGATATTCAGGATGAATTAAAGGTGGATGACATTTGGCACTAAGGCTGGTGAATTGGTATTTTTGTCATTATGCTTCTGATCTCAAGCAATGAATCAGATCAATGAACTGTTGATTTGATCTGTGGCTCAGCAATCAGTCAAGAAGAGCAGAGAGATCTAGTATTGTTGGATAAGATATACATATTGCTTCTACTGTGCATATTCTGCAGTGGGGGTAGATCCCCTGTACAAAGTAATTTAGTTCAACGTATTCTGTATGATATTGTGGCGTATAGGTCATTTTTATATAAAACTGTGTATGTATACACAATGATAGAAAATCAATCATTGTAGCATAAGCTTTCAACCAGAACATTTATTATGTTCATTTTTACTTCTCTAGGTTATTTATGCAAGTATTCTCTCATATTACAGTCTTTAGTAAATTACAGTTTATTTTGCAATTTACAACTGTGTTTAAGTTTCTTGCATCTTTTCCATCACTAATCTATACTTGGTTATGCTAATAATGCCTTTATTATCCTAAAAATAATTATTGATTATTTTTATATTGTGGTCATACACCTGGATTTAGCTTTTAGGGGAATACTTGATTCAGTGAAGGTCTAAAGAGAAGCAATTTTTTGTTTTAACTCTTTTTTTCACAGTGTATATCATTCTCTTCACTAATGATGTTAGTATCAGTAATAGAATTAATTAAAAGCTCAATTGTATATTATATATATTTTAATAAAATACTTAACTGTTGTATTGCAAATATGCACTGATATAAAAAACTACATTATATTTACAGTTCTCTTGCCTAACAGTGGTGGTATTAACATGCAAAACAATAAGTAAAAATTGTCAGCAGAAAATGAACATCAAAAAATCACTACATAGTGTTTGAATATAGAGGGTAAATGGCCCAAGAGAAAAATACCACATTGTAATTGCATTTCTTTACTTTTCTATAGCCAGCCAGTCCTCTCCCTGCCTTGAGACTCCACATAAAGCATTTTTATTAGAGACAGTGATATTCAGTCAACATAATGATGCTATCAGTTTGGCCAAATACCAAAATCAATGCCCTAGCTATTTGTCCAGCATCTGTGCTGCTGAAGGCAGTGCTTTCTGTTGACTCCATAAATTAAAGATCAGGTAGCACATGAGGAAGGCTGGAGAAGCTGATTCCCACAGAAGCAATGGTGGGTGTTCATGTCCTTTTTTTTTTTTTGGTTCCCTCTTTTTGCAGTAGTGGAAGATTTCTGAAGAATCATCACTCATTTTCTTTGTGCTACTAGAGAGTCGTGTCCATTTAGAGCAATTGCTTCAGAGACTAAGTGTGGCCATCTGCTAATAAATAAATGATCAGTCCATTCGGAATACCTCTTGCATTGTGTCTTGGTATCTTTTAGAGAGTACCGGTCAGAGGCCAGTGCCACTTCTTTTTGATGTTAGCTTCTGTGCAGTGTCCCCAGTGGATGTGATCCGTGCTGCACAGCACATGACATAACTTTGTGAACATCTGTTGATTTCCTGTTTATGCCAGGAGCTTATTCTGTGTTACTTAATTTCATCCTTGCCATAACCATAGGTGTTATTTTATATATTATTTTTGAGTTGAGGTAGTTAAAACTCAGAGAGCTAAGTCATTGGACCCAGGTAATCAAGCTGATAAGTGGAGAAGTAGGAGTCAAACTGAGGTCTTTTTGGCTTCAACCTGTGGTTTTCCCAGTACACCGTGATGCACCTGGTATATTGGTTTTGTACTTTTATTTATGGGTTGATACAAATTATGTTTACACTTTTCAGGGAAGGTAATTGCTTGGGTGTGAGAACCAAATGATTTGTTCCTATAGCTCCAGAGCCACTATGAAGGTGAAGGACCAATTCAGTATTTGGAAATGATTAGCCATTTTCTCTTACTTTTTCTGTAGTTTGGATTCCTGGGAATAAATTCATTAAACTTAGGGTTCCTTGTTGACAGAAACTGAATTTTATTTTTTGTTGTGTTCAGAATCTAACACAGTGACAAGAACATAGAGGGAGTTCAGTCAATACTTGTAAGTGAATAAATGAATAACTCAGGGTTACCAGGCCTCTTGGCTTAGCATACCTACATGGATTTACTTAGACTGTGAAGATCTGGCCTAATCATTGTGAAGGGCTAGAGGAAGGATGCAATTGCATACCAATTACCCTAAACCATGTTATATCTGATGGACTAACTCAGGTGAAACTGTAGTGACTTCCAGGAGAGCTGCTTGAGAAGAATTCTGCCACAGTGGAATCACTGTTAATTGTAGATATCAATTTATCATCTATGCTTTACATCTGTGGACAGCATGGGGCAATGGATAAGACTTGAATATTTAAAAAATTCTGTAGATGCATCTTTTGATATCACAGCATATTAATTACTATGATAGATTTTACTGTTCTGAACAAGGAAATTAATAATGCCAGAAGAATATATTCAGTATCAAAATTTCTACCTGGTGGCAAAATAGAGGCCAGAACAGTGTGTTCATTGCCTTACCTCCTTTTAGTTCTTTAATTACGTTGAATGCGCTTCTAGACCTTTTTCAGTCCCTGAGTGATTACGGCTGTTGACTAATAATGCATCACTAGTATGCTACGGTTAACACTCTTGATGTGCTACTTGAGAGATCCAGGAAGGGCAGCGCTGTAAGCAGATTGGCTTTAAATATTAGACGGAAAGGTACACTGGTAACCAGGTACTTCTGTTGACACCTACATGGACTTTTGTTTACAAAAGTATAATTTTCATCCTTAATTTGGGATCCTTTATTCAGTTCAACATTTGGCAATGCCCCTGCTGTTTACGTCTATTCTCCTTGGGCCAATCTTATATTTAATGTCATCCTGCATCTGTTTCTCAACCTTGCCGTCTCCCTTGGTATTTTCCTTCTATTGCACAATAAATCCAATCTGAATTCTCTCCATCTTTGGAAACAACTTGTCCTTCGGAAGCCAGATCCCCCTTTGTGCTATGGTGTGGAAGTGTAAAATGAGGCAAAGGAAAATGTTTCTCTCTAGCATTCCTTACCAAGTATTTGTACTAATGTCATTTGTTAATAGTTTAGATTCAAACTACCCAAACAATGTTTACAGTAGAAAGAAAAATTTCCTATCATCTACTGATTTTATCTGAACAGAGAAGAAAAAGAAATGAATTGTATAAAAGAAATTAAAGAACATTTGGAATTGCTAAGACTGGAAACAACCATAAAATTCAAGTAAAACTTTCCTCTATTGAATAACAATAGTAGTAAAATCAAAACATTAAAATTACTCAAGTACAAGAATATGTTTATTAAGTACCATCATATTTAATTCCTCCATTCCTATATTTTCAAGAAGGTTTATTATGGCACAGCCTTGACACGTATTTGCAAACATACTCAGGGCAGGGTAAACAAAACTGGAGAAAGCAGGGGAGAGGAGGAAATTTGCCTTTGCAACATGCTTTTGCAAGTTATGCATACATACATTTCCCTATACATCCAAACTTATTGTACGGCGTGATTCTGAGGACAGCTTGCAACGTGAAAGAAAGACTCCATTTGTTACTGTCACAGTGAGTAGCCAGATATGGCTAGATTACTTGAAGGTAATTTTAACCCCTTTTCCTCAAACACTTTAGCCAAGAAAATATTAATAAAAGTACTTAGGGGAAAAAAGGCACTGAAGAAATGAAAGATTTTTAAAAATGAATATATATACACAATAATGTGGAGGTTTTATTTTGTTCTTCATGCAAATGCTAATGAACTTTCATATTTTACGCGATAAACTCATCATCTCTTTGTGGTACTTAAAATGACATCTTCATGGAAATTTTAGAAATGCTTAATTACAGGATGCCGAGTATAATGCATACTGTGCCAGTAGAGCATTGCTCATTGCAAGCATGCAAAATATATGTCAGTTGAAAGAATTTTCAAACTAGAAAATACACCTCAACTCTCATGCTGGCAGGTGAGAGTTCCTCTTTTAGCATTTTCCCCCAATGTTGTTTTTGCTCCTTCTAAAGAATTCGGTACTGGGAGTTGAGCAAGAAGTCAAATGTCCTTTCTTTTTTTTTAAGTCCTGATTTTAATTAAAGACATTTAAAAAGAATACCAAAAGAGGCAAGAGGAAGTATGTGTGAGGCAGTAGGTTAGAGAAGGTAGATTATATATAGAGAGAAAATATCTTCAGATACTTTCCCTAGAATAAACACAGCTTTTTAGTGATTCCATAGGGATCCCACTGTGAGAAGTGCTGGGCAGTGGGAGGAGACAGGGCCCTGGTAATTTAACAGGGCTGCCTCTCACACTGAGCAGGAGGCCTAATTGCCCAAGAAGTAGCTAACATTTCCCCATATATCTTTTTTTAAAGGTCAGTTGGGTAGCAGAAGCAAGCAGAGTAGGATACTGCTGACTCAGGAGAAAAGAGAAGTTTCTTCATTTTTTGGAGAGAATTTAAGAAAAACTGCTCTATTTGACCTGTTATTTTGTGAGTCATAGAGGAAGCCGTTTATTGATCTTTGACATAACACCTTCTTTTACCAGTGCAGGGAATTCTAGCTCTTTCAGCAAGTTCCAGAGCCACCTCCCCATTGATTTCATTATTGCAGTGTGGAAGGGAAACCAACTTCTTAAGTTCTCCCCTCATGGATTTATTATGCATGCCTTTCATATTTTAGTTATTTTGTTTTTAATTTAACACGTTTTTGTGGAGGCTCTGCTATGTTCCTGGGTGCACAGTGGCAAACTCTTCTGGAGCTCACAGTTCATATTCTGTCTCTAGGATCCTTTTTAATTTTTTTCTTCTGTGCTGCCAGTTTATCCAAGTCAGTCATACTCTTCATAAATTTCTCTTTCTCCTTTTTATTTTATTTTTTTAAAGATTTTATTTATTTGTTTTTAGGGAGAGGGGAAGGGAAGGAGAAAGAGAAGGAGAGAAACATCACTGTGTGGTTGCCTCTCTCACTCCTACTGGGACCTGGCCTGCAACCCAGGCATGTGCCCTGACTGGGAATTGAACCTGTGACCCTTTGGTTCTCAGGCTGCATTCAGTCCACTGAGCCACACCAGCCAGGGCTCTTCCTCCTTTCTAAGCCTTTCTTTCCCAGAACATGTGTTTCTTCTTCTTCTCAAGCCTGTAGTATTTCTTCGGTGTTTACTTTAATTTACAGCCACATTTTGCTATGTTAGTGTCCCTGGAGGTTTGTCAGCTCTGGGTGCCCTACTAACTGCATTTGAAGTTTCCTGTCACTCAGATTTCCGTCTGCAATCCCCCTATTCATGTCATCGGCGTCTAGATCAGCACTCAGATTTCAGTGCTCACAGAAGGGTTTGATGGGCTCCAACACCAGTGGGGTCTGCTGCTTCTGAAAATTCCTCTACGCGACCTTAGTCAGCTTTTCCTCCCATTCTTCTCCCAACCCCAGCTATTTTAAACTTAAATTTTCCTCATTTTCTTTACCACATTCCTCTCACTCTCTGCAGCCAACCTGTTCTCCTGATTCACAGAGAAATGGAGGCTACAAATGAAGGGAGAATCTCCCGTTTTTCATGTCAACAAATTAATCTCCATCTTCACTCTTTAAATCTTCTTTTCTTCCTCCTCAGAAGAAGACATGTTGATCCTACTACCTGAGATCTTGGTTTCATCCCTTAGGGGTCTCCAGCCCCCTTAAGGAAATTTCTCCATCAATTTTCTCATTGTTTTTCATCAGCTTCATTACATGCCACTTTTCTTTTAGTATAGAAATATGCTTGTTTCCCCAGTCTTGAAAAGTAATCAAACCTTATCAATTCCCTATTATTTATAGACACCTTCTAGAAAGATGCCATATTCTGGAAAGAAACACCTGCTCTTTTCACGGCTCACCTCCTGGCACTTCCGTTTTCTACTACAGCCTGGTATATTTCTGCACACTGCGCGGACTCCGTTGTCGACTACCCGATAGTGTGTCTACACACTCCATGGACAGCGTTATCAGCAAGGTCGGCTTCTAGTTGTGAAATTCATAAAAGACCTTCCCATCTTTGTTTTCCTGTAGTAACCAACCTCATAAACAAGTCTTTTCTTAAGGGTACTACTTTGTTGACCTATTGAAACCTCTTATTTTATGGTTGTTTTTTTTTACCCCTACATTTCTGTCCACTTCTTTTAACCTCATTCTTTGCATGTTTGTCTTCTTTTTCTATCCATCTCTGTTGATAGTTCTATTTTTGGAACCTTTCCTCTACACTATCCTGTTTTGTAATTTCAAATAACAGTCTTTGTCGACAATTACAATGTTCATATCTCCAATATGCTCATTCTCTAACCTTGGACCCTATAGTGAGTTTCTTCTGTATTCCTCCATTTGCATGTCTCATAAGCATCTAACTGAGCATGCCTAAAACAAAATCCATTCTGTTTTCTACCACAAAGCTGATTTCTTTTTGTTTGTTTCAGCTAAGGATATTACCTATTTCCCAAAGTCTTTGTTGCCTCCCTCTGTCTTTTATATCCCACATCTAACTGATCAATGAGTTCTGAAGATTCATCTTCTTACAAGGTCTAAAATTTTTCTTCTTCATCTCCTATGGCATTATTTCACTAAGTTCTCTTGATTAGGGAGTACATACTTAAACAGCCTTCTATGTCAGTGGGTCTTAATCTTGGCTATACACTATAGTCAATTAGGGAGCTTTTAAAGGCCCTCATGCCCTGACCACACCCCAGAGCTTTACATTAGGATACATGAGAATGGAGATCAGGTGTTCCAATGTGCAGTAAAGTTCATCAGTCACTACTGTAAGCAGCCTGTATGCACCAAATGCTAGGGATGCATAACTCAGATGCTAGCGATGTGGTCAGAGTGATGTGTTAGCCTCTATAAACCTGATCGTGTTATTCTTTCTTAATACCATTTAATGCCTCCCCACCGCCTTCAGCTAAAAACTAAATTCCTTAGCATACCATTAGTGCACCTTATTTCTCATTAAATCACTTATTAATTTTAATAAATATTACTTATATATGGTACATAATTCAAAAATTATAAAAGAATATACTTAAAAACCACTTTTCTTCCACTAGTTTCTCAACCCCCAGAACCTTACTCCCCTCCACAGGCACCCAATGTTCCCACTGCCTTGCATGGAATATTTCATGTATTCTTTTACTTTTTGAAGTGAGAAGGATGGAACACTATAACACTGCTTTGCTACATGTTATTTTCACTTAACAGTATACCTGGGAAATACATTTATCTCAGTACATAGGAAAAGATGGATTAGATGTCATCGGATCCAAAGTGCTGCACAGTTGCAGCGAGCATCCTTGCACGTGTCACTTTGCGCGTGTGCAGCACAGGTGTGTGCACTTTACATTTTGGTAAGAATTGCCAAATGACCGTCCTTCAAGGCTGTGCCTCTTTAGATTTCTACCAGCAGTACCTGGTCCCCACTCCCTGTCCAACATGCAATGTTAATCAGCTTTTTATATTTGTCCTTGTGTGTTTATCTCAACATGAATGAGAATGAATATTGTTTGAAGTGTTGAGGTGTCCTGTCATTTCTTCCTCTGTGAATGGTCTATCCATTATTTTCTCTGAGCTCTTTTCTGTTTTACAATTTTCTAAAACATTGACTAAAATCCTAAAGGAAAAGATGGTTAATTTGCTGTGAGAGTGTGGGGTAGATGTGGGAGGGAAAATCTGAGTGCGTGTTGACAATACTAACAAGGACAGATGGACTGAAGGGGGTAAATAGGCCCAGCAGGCACCCAGTCACAGGTGGCACAGAGCCTTGAATGTCGCAGGTGGCAGAGAAGGAAGACATGGAGCAAATTCTTTCTTGAAGAGTGACTCTGACCTGTCAGTAGCCACTCTGGGATGAATTCCTCCAGGAAGGATACACAGTCAAATTTGCATCTGAATATCAAAGAGACCATGGTTGTGAGTTGAGCCAGGCTTCCATTGCCTAATTATATACTAGCAGAGACCAAACTGAAAATTGTATATAAGGAAGGTTTTAGATAGAAAGTTCTATTGTTTCCCTGGGGAAATAATATCAAAGTGGTTGAATTTTTTCCCTATGACTCTATAATAAAACACAATTATATCGTATTCCATAGAACTAACAATATGAATAGTTATGAAAATAAAGTACATGATTTGTGAGAAAAGATTTTTTAAGCTTTAAACAACATTTTATTCTCATATAAAAATGTTTACTTAGGGATATTTTTAAAACAAAATTAGGCTAAATATTTGATCAAATGTCAGGTGTCGCCATATGGGTTAATCTGGCTTCTCTGTGGGCTAAACCTGTGTGAATAAAGGAAGCTCCAAGGACGGATTCCTAAAATTTGATCACAAATAATGTTTTTTGCCAAAGTGCTTAAAATGAGAATGGGAAACCTTAGCAGTTAGCATGAAGTGGGGGCTAAAAAGTTAAATTTGATGCATCAGCCATCTATTGTGAGAATGAGATTGTAGGATTATTCACTGAGTTCTTAGTTGAGGTCATTACTTTTTCTCTCTTTAGGCTTAACTTGTTTTCCACTCAATTTAACTCTCTTCCTAAATGACCACTTTCCACTTTTCATGGAAAACACAGACCAGTAAGGTCATTGCACTATTGAAATGATTAGAAATTTTCTTCATGGAGTTTTAGTCTTCATGTTATATAGGGCGTAACATTTATTTTTTTATTTCTTAAGCCAATTTTTGTTTTCTGGAAGACAAAAAATATGTCCACTATTGGCTCTGTTTTTTAATATATACATATATAAATATATATATATATTTATTTAATTTTATTGTTGTTCAAGTATAGTTGTTTCCATTTTCCCCCAGCACTCCCCCTAACCCCAACCATCCCTACCTCCCACCCTTGATCCTACCCCCCTTTAGCTTGGTCCATGTGTCCTTTATACATGTTCCTTGATATCCCTTCCCCCCTTGCCCCCATTTTATTCTTCTTCCCCCTACTTCTTAAATGTATGCCTATCTTGGTTTAGTTCACAGTTTTCCTCTGATTCTATCTACTTTATTCATGTTGCAGGGTTATAAAATTCTCTCATGCTACACCTCAGATGTGCAGAGAAATTGTAGTTCCCCAGACTCCCATCAGCTGATTAGAGGGAAATTATATTTTAGTTATATCTGCTTTAAAATTTGGTGTGACTGAAAAGTGCTAATTGTCTCTAAGGTATCACGTATTCTGAGATTAAAGGAAACTACCCAGTTTTCCGAAATTCTGCGCCCTTTACATCGTATTTCACAGAATAATGACAGGGATGTGCCTCACGAGACCTCCCGGTGGTGGGGTGGGGTCACGGTCCTGGGGTGGCCTGGGCCCTGGCCGTCCCTGTGTCCTGCCCATTCTGTACTCATGGGTGCACTGAGGCTCACTGGCCTTCACCTCTGGACTTGCTGGCACTGTAGACTCCTCTACAGGCCTCATTAGGCTGTTAGGCAATACATGCTTTTTCCAAACTTCTTTTTTCTGTTTTGAGAACATTTGAGAATGTCCTTGGATTCTTTATTTGGTCTTCACAAAAGCTGTTTCTTCGAGACATCCCTTTTCTCATCCACATGTTAGCCTGAGGTGCAGACCCTTAGTTGCTTTCATTCTGCTGGAGGGTGTGGAGATATTTTCTAAGACTGATGGCCCCCCAAAGTGGGTCTAGCCTTCCCAGATGCAAAAAGTGTCCGTTTCTCTGCCCTCTAAACACCTCACCAGTGTGCTGCAGAGGACTGGGTCTTCAAAGGGCAGAAAAAACCTTTCTCAGGCCCTCTTTATCAGAGCTCACTCTGTCTCCCCTTAAGTCTGCCAGGCATCATTAACTGTTGTTTCTCTAAGCCTCTAGTCTCAGGACTGGGAAGATTACCAAAAGCATCCCCTGCACAGGTGTTTTAAAACTTACACAAGCAGGACATACCAGACTGGAGCACCTGAACCCTGAACCCAAAGGTAACAGTGAAACAAATTGAAGCCTGCACTCTCAGCCTGAAAACTGATTTACAACTAATTGCCTTGACTACCCAGCTACAACCTCCTCCCCTTTTTAATCCAATAAAAACTCACAGCCTCTACCCCTCAGCGCTGGGGCATTTCTCTGCACTAGCCCTTTCCCTCTCCTGGGAACGTAAAAATAGAACTTTGCTCTCTGCATTTTCTTCCTGTTGTGAATTCTTTCACAGCCCGCATCACTGGCCACCCTAACAGGTATGGGCCTCAAGCTCTCGCTATTTCCAGATCTTGCAGAGTTATGTTACCTCCTTAGGTTTGAGTAATCTACTCCTCTTTCTAGAGAATCCACCTTCCTTTTCCCCAGATACACTTCTCTCTGCCCTCATCATCCAGGGTATCTGGCAAGACCTTCTTAATGACTCCTATGTGCAGACTGATTCTTTGAGGTGTCAATGTCTATTAGGTCTCACATGTAATTTGGGCAAAATAAATCTTTTTACTGTAATGTTTCTCCCTCATTTCAAACTTTTTCTCAGATGTCATGGACATCCCTACTCCCCTGTTGACCCCGAGTCCCGAATTGCTCATGCCAAACACCAGGAAATTTTCCGTTTCTTTTTGCCCGCACTCTTCAACCCTGGACCATAGCCAGTAGAGCACACACACTGTTAGCTTTTCCTCTAAAACTTAAACCTGTTCTACCCATTTCTCTTATCTTTTGTGTCAGCTATGCTAATCATCTCCTTTCTCCCGACTGGCTTTCTCACAGTATCCAGAGTGGCATAAATCAGACTCGTTGTCTCTCCCTTGCTTAAAATTCTTCATGCCTGTCCTACTGAGGAGAAAAGCCTAAATTTAACACTCTGGCCTACTTGGCACTCCATGATCTCGTCCTTGTCTCCTTTTGTATTTTTCATCTTCGGTCACTCTGTCTCTTGTCCATTACGCTTCAAGTACTGAACTTCTCTCTGCTCCTCAAACACAGTAGTTTATTCCTGACCCAGGAATTGTGCACTAGGGATCCTCACTTCCAGAAAGACTGTTGCCCCGCTCTTGGCAGGGAAGAGTTGCCTCCATCCTGTTATTTAAATACCAGCTTCAGGGTCACCATCTCCTAAAGGCCTTCTGCAGTCCCCTAAGTCAATTCAGCCACATGGTCCTTGGCTATGGCTTCTCTTTATTTTTATTCTCTGCATAATATTCAGCATTATCTTATGTTCTTCTCAGTAATGGTTTGCTTGGTTTTTTCCCATCTTCCTCCATTTCACTCCTGAGCAGTGAAATGGTTCATCCCAGGTACTAAAAAAATTATGCATAAAAAGAGTAAATCAATGAATAGGTAAATACGGGCAGTCACAAAGGAGGGTTTTGTTCAAAGAGCTTCCGCGTTGGCACCTATAATGTCCTTGAGGGTAAACCCTGACTACCTTTCTGGAGGAAAGGAAAAGAAAGCATGACACAAATTAATATCTGGAAAAATTTTCTGCCCACTGTGTCATAACTATTTAAATAAATGAAGACAGATGAAACTGTATGACTTTCACGTTCTTAAAGCCAAGTAGACACGAGCAAATCCCTGAACATCTGTGTTCTCATTTTTCTCATTTTTAAAACTTGAGCAATAAATCTTGCCTCGCAAAGGAATTTTGAGAAACAAATGAAATTGTACACGTGAAAGTGCTTTATAAAGTGTTGAAATAAAAGCTAACCTTTACAACACATCACCTTTGTGCCCCTGCACAAGTGGATCTTAATAGAGAAAGAAGGTAGAAGCAGAGGACTTAATTTAAAGCACAAGCTCATGATTAGGTTGACCAGCCATCTAGTTTGCCTGGCGTTTCCTTGGATGTGGGCCTTTTGTGTGGACAAGTGGGATGATGTGGTCCCATTCGTCTCTGGGTTCTGCATCGGTCAAACCATAGTAAGGACCCAGCGTCAATGTCATGGCCTGTAAACACGAGGTATTGAGGTAAAGTCTGGGAGTCCAGAGGGCGCTGAAATGTGTGTGGAAACACGAGTCCGGAATCTTTCACAAGCAGAGAAGCATGGAGGACAGTCACACATCAGAGTGTGTTTGTGGAGAAGATTTAGGAAATAGGGTGACGTTTTACCTAGTTTTTTAAAAAAATTAATATAGGGCATCATACATAGTTTTACAAAATGTTTCAGTTATGCAAGATGAGGAAGTTCTAGAGGTCTCCTGTACAAGGTACGCAGTGCCTATGTTAACAGTTCAGTACAGTACATACATATTTTTTGAGGGTAGATCTCATGTTAATCCTTTTTACCACCTAAAAACAACAGAAAAGGTGAGGGGACAAACTAATGCAAGGGAATGATAATGGTGACTGTGTGTGCCAGGCCCTCTACTAGCTCATGACAATACAAAAATGAGGGGCATGCGATCCCTGGCTGACCACATCTCTGCATCCCTCCGGTCTCCTCAGTCCTATTTCATCTCAGCATAAAGTACAGTTCTTTCCAGTTTTCCCTGCTCCCTCCTAGTCTCCAAATATTTAAGTACTCCAAAACATGATTCATATAGCAACTGGAGTGGTGTATTTAAAGCACTAATCTAATCCTTTCACTACTCTGTGTAATTGCTATTAAATACTAATAAAATAAGGAGCCTAAATGCAACTTAAATATCTCTAGCCCTTTGGTGCCTCATCCTCATTGTTGCCACACCGCCCGCTCATTGCTGACTTTAATCACTTAGACCCTGATCCAGTTCCTCATATGCCATTAACGACATTCCTTCCCCAAGACCTTTGTAAGGGCTGCTTCCTTTGCCAACAGTGCACTCACCACTGCTTTACCCCCTTGCCTGGCCTACTGATGGTTCAACTTAATGTCAACTTAAATGTCACTGCCCACAGAATGGGAGACCCCGGGGGAGCCTTCTCTTTAACCATTCTCATATTAGCTTGAGCTAGTCCTATACAGTTCTTATTTGACTGTAATTTAATAATTATTTGTGTAACTAGTTAAAGCTCCTAACATGACTCTAAGCATCATAAAGCATCAATGAAATCTGTCTTTTTTTATCTATTGCAGTGTGTTCCCTTACCCCTAACTCCTAGTATAATTCTTAGCACATATTAGACAATCAGTAAATATTTGTTAAATGAAAAATAAGCAAATTAATAGATGAATGAATGAATGAGAGTCAAAGAATAACTTCTAGGAGCTCACACTACATTAGAGAAATCTTGTAAAATATTTATATGCAGAAATGCTAATATATACTATGTTATTTTGGTTACATCCTACTAAGCCCCAGTGAGGCAGATAATGCAGGGATTATTATCTGCACTTGACAGAGAAGGAGACTGATACCCTTATAGGTCGAAGTAGCGAGGCCAGGGTCCCATGAAAACAAGAGCTAGAACCAAGATCTGATTTCAAATCCTACACGTTTTCTTTTGCTCTGTCTCTTTTTATGTAAAAGGAAAACGCAAAGAAACTAACGAGTGAACAAAGACCCTGGGCAGCTCTTTAGTCTAGGAGCACACCATGCAGTGAGTATGCTGTAAATCTCCCTGTCTCCAACACCAAATCATCCGAGGCCTGCTCTTCTAGAAATAGCACTTGGCTGAGATGTGAGTGGTCTGTGTCACTGGAGAGCTAGCTGCAAGAGAGGGCGTGTGCATGGCTGTGAATGAAAGCTCAGTATCCCTGGTGCTGACAGCAGGCCTCACTTACACAGTGTGTGTTAACTCAGCGCCACTGGTCGATTGTCAAACTCACTTGCAAATCTTTTAAAGAGAAATTACTCACATCCAACCCAGCTTCAGAGAGTGAGGAACAAAATCTTCAGAACAGGACCAATAAACCTACAAAATTTTTTTTTTACATTCTCCAGAAGATTTTGATTATCAGTCAGATTTGGGAATTATTTTATTTACTCCTTTGATTATTATAATTTTGATACTTAAGCTTAGATAGTAACTGAGAAAGAAGAAGTGATTTGTATAGTTAAATAATACAGCAAGGACTCAAAACTCAGGTGTGTTGACTCCTTACAGCTGACATATTTATTTCATTATGACACACTCTTTTTTTTTATTGTTGCTCAAGGGCAGTTGTCTCCATTCCCCCCTACCACTTCCCCTTTTGAAAGAAACACCATATCCTATAGAAACACTATAGAAACACTGTAACACCGTGAAGAAATTTTAATGAAGGTCGCTGAAAAGTGGTGTTACTTGGGTTGAAACGCTGAGTCCTGACTTAACCCTGTTTACCATGTGTTAACAAGTTACTTTGTGAACCCCTCAAAGCAGTGGTCTTCAAATTCCAGTGTGGGTAGGACTCTGTTGGGACCCCACACTTGGAAATTCTGATTCAGTGGGGCCTTAGCAATGTGTACCTGTGAGGAGCCCCAGAGGAGGTTCTCATGTGCACAGTCAGGCTTTGGTGAACCTTGTTCAAAATTGCCTTCCAGTCACAGTGGGATTGGTTTCCTCTAGAGTGGCGGTTGCTCATTAGAACCACTTGAGAAATAAAATAAATAAAAATAACTGATGCCGAAGCCGCATTCTAAGAGATTCTGATTTAACTTGTCTGGTGGGATAAGACCTACTTAATAGTATTTTGGTAAAGCTTTTTCCATTATTCAAATGTGGAACAGAGGCTTTAGAAGATAGATTAATTGTTAGAACCACAGGTATTAGCTGTACTTCCAGATTAAGGCAGCAGAGAAATTGAAGGAATTCTGATTGCCTTTGTGCTTTCAAGGCATAAATAAAATTATACAGTATTTTACAAAGATAATAGAACACTCTGTGCTGACAATATGCTAACAGTTGTGCGCTTGATGATTAACATATAATCCACTACTTGAGAGATTTTTAATAAAGCATAATTATGGAGCCACTTTCAAGAGGTGGGAGGAAGCAAGCCAGCACATGGGATTACAACTAAGACTAAGAAAAAGGAACAGTTTCCAATTCAGCAAGTTATATCCATGTGATTTCTTTCATAAGAGTTATTAATTAGACTGTTTATATTTTAATTGAAAAAACAGAAGTGTAGTTGTGTAACTCCTGGGAGGTAAGATTTTTTCCCACAACAGCAATGGCAATAACAACCACAAAAGAACTTTAATTACAATTCTGAAAATTAATATAGAAAACTGAAACTCAATAAATATTTGTTGTTTATTTAGTTTTAGTTAGAAAGAAATACCGTATTTTTCAGACTACAAGATGCACATTTCCCCCCCGAATTTGGGAGGAAAATGGGGGTGAGTCTTATGGCCTGAATGTAGGTTACATTTAAATTGGTGAAATATTATGTTATTTATGTTATTAAATATTTTACCACATTTTTTGCATCAAAAATTTTTTTCCTATTTTCCTCCTCTACAACCTAGGTGCGCCTTATAGTCCAAAAAAATATGGTACATCTTTCCCAGATTCACAAAGTAATTTCTTCAAAGATGTAATTCCTTCTAGAATTGGTGCCTTGCACTGATGGCTGAAATTATAAGCATTTTTGAATGTCAACTATGGAATAGAAACTATGCAAAATGCAAAGCAGAGGAAGATAAGGCCATGATTTTCAAGGATTTTCAGGTCTTAGGGCAACACCCTTCACACATGGAAAAATTAACAAGAGCGCAGAAACCTAGAAATCAAGAGCACTAAAGGTTTGGTTTTGGAATCCTTATTTATTAGTTTCATGATCTTGGCAAAAATTTCTTATCAAAATATAAACAACACAGTAACATTTCTTCTATATATATATTCACATATATATAAATAAATATATTTTAAATATATTTTATTGATTATGCTATTGCAGTTGTCCCAGTTTTCCCTCTTTATTCCCCTCTGCCCTGGACGCCCCCTCCCACCTGCATTCCCCTCCACCCTCAGTTCATTTCCATGGGTCATACTTATAAGTTCTTTGGCTTCTATGTTTCCTATACTATTCTTAATCTCCCCCTGTCTATTTTGTACCTAACATTTATGCTTCTTATTCCCTGTACCTTTTCCCCTCTCTCCCCCTCCCTCTGTCCACTGATAACCCTCCATGTGATCTCCATTTCTGTGATTCTGTTCTTGTTCTAGTTGTTTGCTTAGTGTTTTTTTTTTTTTTTTTTAGGTTCAGTTGTTGATAGTTTTGAGTTTGTTGTCATTTTAATGTTCATAGTTTTGATCTTCTTTTTCTTAGATAAGTCCCTTTAACATTTCATATAATAAAGGCTTGGTGATGATGGACTCCTTTAACTTGACCTTATCTGGGAAGCACTTTACCTGCCCTTCCATTCTAAATGATAGCTTTTCTGGATAGAATAGTCTTGGATTTAGGTCCTTGCCATTCATGACTTCTAATACTTCTTTCCAGCCCCTTCTTGCCTGCAAGGTTTCTTTTGAAAAATCAGCTGATAGTCTAATGGCAACTCCTTTGTAGGTAATGGTCTTCTTTTCTCTTGCTGCTTTTAAGATTCTCTCCTTATCTTTAGTCTTGGGTAATATAACTATGATATGCTTTGGTGTGTGCTCCTTGGGTCCAACGTCTTTGGGACTCTGTGAGCTTCCTGGACTTTTCTATTAGTTATTATTTAGATAGTAGAATATTAAAACATCTTTCTACATGGTATGCTTTCTACAGAGAGCATACTCTTCAGATATAACTTCAATCAATTAAAGCTATATGAGATAAAAATTGTATAATTTCAATTGTGGGTCTAGAAAATTATCTTAAAACAACTTAGGAACACATTATTTAGAAGCTGAAACAGTCATTTAGGTGTACATTTCATACTCAATTCACTCCTACAACATTTCTGTGTCTATTTTTATCCTTAGTATGTCTAATTTTAGGTCTACTTCATAGTAGATAATATAGATGGAAGCACGTGTTTAAATTTTAAACATGGTATAAATTATCATTATCATAACATCTTATGCTACTCATTTACAGAAGGCTTTTAGTGGGAGATAGTATTCTTTCCATCCTTACCCCAGCAAATCTCTCTCTTTTTTTAAAAAAAGTTAAATTTTATTGACTATGCTATTACAGTTGTCCTGATTTTTCCCCTTTGCCCCCCTCCACCCAGCATCCCACACTCCTTCAGGCAATCCCCCCATCATTATTCATGTCCATGGGTCATGCATATAAGTTCTTTGACTACTCCTTTCATATACTGTACTTTACATCCCCATCATTATTCTGTAACTACTATTTGTACTTCTTAATCCCCTAACCTCTTCACCCATTCCCCCATACACCCTCCCGTCAAAGCACTATCCATATCCATGATTCTGTCTTTGTTCTTGTGTGCTTAGTTTGTTTTTTAGATTCAATTGTTGATAGATATGTATTTTTGCTATTTTATGGTTCATAGTTTTGATCTTCTTTTTCTTAAATGAATCTACTTAACATTTCATATAATAATGGTTCGGTGATGATGAACTCCTTTAGTTTTTTTGTTTTTGTTTTTGTTTTTTTTTTGTCTGGGAAGCTCTTTATCTGCTCTTGAGTTCTAAATGGTAGCTTTGCTGGGTAGAGCAATCTTGGCTGTAGGTCCCTTCTTTTCATGACTTCGAATACTTCTTGCTAATCCCTTCAAGCCTGCAAAATGTCTTTTGAGAAATCATCTGAAGGTCTTATGGGAACTCCCCTGTAGGTAACTGACTTCTTCTCTCTTACTGCCTTTAAGATTCTCTCTTTATCTTTAACATTTGGCATAATTATGATGTGTCTTGGAGTGGGACTCTTTGCATCCATGTTGTTTGGGATTTTCTGTGCTTCCTGGACTCGCATGTCTATTTCCTTCACCAACTTAGGGAAGTTTTCTTCATTATTTTTTCAAATAGATTTCCAATTTCTTGCTCTTTCTCTTCTTCTGGCACCCCTATGTTGTGAATATTGTATGTCTTGAAGCTGTCCCAGAGGCTGCTTATACTATCCTAATTTTTTTGCATGATTTTTTCTTTTTGTTGTTCTGACTGGTTGTATTTTTTTTCCTTATGTTCCAAACTCTGCATCTGATAGATTGCTTACCTTCATTTCATTTAGCTCTTTTTCTACAGTTTTGATCTGATCTTTTATTTGGGCCATATATCTTTGTCTCCTTGTGTTGGCAGCCTCCCTGTGTTTGTTTCTATGTATTAGGTAGAGCTGCTTTGACTCCATGTCTTGGTAGTGTGGCCTGATGTAGTAGGTGTCCTGTAGGGTCCTATGGCACAGCCTCTCCTATCACCCAAGCTGGGTACTTGAGGTGTGTCCTTCATGTGGGCTGAGTACACCATCGTTTTGTAGTTGAGCCTTGGTTGCTGTTGGCAGATCAATGGGAGGGTTTTACCAAGGCCAGTCAGCTGCAAGGATTGGCTGTGACCATTGACCACCAACCTCTGCCCTCCATGGAGGTTCAGTTGTATAGGGGCAGGGTGGTGGTGCTCCAATGTGGTCTGTAGCTGTCCACTGTGTGCACTGGCCCTGGGGTTTCCCAGGCCAAGGTCAGCACCCAGCTGTATTTTGCCCTTTTGCTGGTGGCCACCCTTCCTGAGCTATAAAGCAGTCTGAGATGGCTGCTACCTCTGCTTGCTTATAAATTCCTGGACAAAGCCAAGCTGTCAATCTAGGATGGTTGCTGCTCGTGCTGGACCTGGGGCTCACTGAGGATGGCTTGTTACTTGTTTGAGAAGATTTAATGATTTGTGAAGCATGAGCCAAAGCCAGACATTCATATGGAAATGCAGCTTGGATGAGCCCTTAATTTGTGTGGGGCAGAGTCTCTGGGGATCTCCAAGGCAGGTCAAACACTGTTAGCCAGGCTGATGGAGTGTCAGATATGCCAGCTGTGTGGCTCTGAGTGTGGGAAGCTCAGAAAGGGGACAAATAGCCTTTGCTCACCCTGATGCTAGACACTTCAGTCTCTCTCAGTCTGCCACTGGTGCCCTTCAGGCTGCCATCCTGGTGTTGGAGGTCAGAGGGAGTGAGTCTGAGTGAGTCTGTGTGTGGGTTCTTTAAGAGGAACTTCTTGGGACTCTAGAAGTTTCTTCCACCAACTCAATTCCTGCTGTTTTGCACCCAGAAGTTGTGGGCACTTATCTTCCTGGCACAGGAACCCTGGGCTGGGGGGCCTTGTGTGGAGCTGGGAGTGAAGGTAGACATGTCTCCTCGTGTTGCTAATTTTGATGTGTGAAGAGGTGAGACATGTCTGCCTTTATTGCCATCTTCACTGGAAGTCTCATTATTTCTTTTTTCCCTTTAACATTCAAGTCATCGAGGAGCACAGTCTTTATATATAAAGTGTCAACCAGACTGGTACTTATGATTCTGATTTTGTTCTTCTGAACTTAATGATCCCCTTGCTGTGAAGGTGTCTTAGCTCAGGCTGCTATAACAGAATACCATAGACTGGGTGGCTTATAAACCACAGAAATTTATTCCTCATAGTTCTGGAGGTTGGAAGTCGAAGATGGAAATACCAACATGGTCAGGTCCAGGTAAAAAACTCTTTCAGGTTGCAGATGGATGTTTTCTCATTGTATCCTCATTTGGTAGAGAGAGGGTGAAATATTTCTCTTGGAGTCTCTCTTAGAAGAGCACTAATCCCAGTTATTAGGGCTCCACCCTCATGAACTAGTTACCTCCCCATTTTCTAGCATCATCACATTGGGGTTTAGGATTTCAAAATATGAATGGTGGGCACAAACATTCAGTATATAACAGAAGGTTATTGAATGAATGAATGCAGGAGCTATGGAGTCAGAACATCTGTGTCCCAATAACAGCTAATATGAGTGATATAGATGAACAGTTTCACCTGATTAAATTTCTTATCATTCACCCTCCATCTCCAAGATATTCCCCTCTTATGTACTGGTCAAAGTGAAAAGTTAAACAGAATACAATAGCATCATCATTAAATTTAAAATTAAAATGGTGGCAGTAATCTGTTTTCTACATTATTGTGGTTTGTTTTTGCATTATTTTTGAAAGGGAAACAGAATGTTCCAAAGACTTCCACTTGGATATTTGTATTGCAATAGCCCAATGCTAGCTATTATAATAGATGAATTTAAAATCTTATAGTTTTACATAGTAAGTATATTATTCTCACTCATGTCACAGCCCAGGGTATTATATAATGTATAAATGTACATTTATACAATGGGGTACTATGAAGGAAAAAAATATACTTTTAAAAGACAGGGTCTAAAAAAGAGTAGTCACAAGCAAGAAAATTCCAGGTCTTAGGGTACTTTATAGGGAAGCTATCTGACTAGTACTACCCTGGACTGTGACATGAGGAGAATAAATAGAAAAAAAGAAGTAATTCCTACCTTTGCTACATCATGGATGGACCTGGAGAATATTATTGTAAGTTAAATAAGCCAGTTGATGAAAGACAGATACCAAATGATCTCATGTATAAGAGGAATCTAATGAACAAAATAAACTAATGAGCAAAATAGAACCAGAGGCATGAAATCATAAAATAGAATGACAGCTGTAAGAGGGGATAAGGGAGATGGGGACTGACTGAAAGAAGGTGAAGGGCATAGTCAAAGAACATATATAAAGGACCCATAGACATGAACAATGGTGTGGGGAATGATTATGGAAGTGAGGGGTGGTCCAGGTGGAGGGGGGCAAAGGGGAGAAAAACTGGGATGACTGTAATAGCATAAATAATTAATAATAAATAAAAATAAATAATAATTAAAAAATTTAATTATAGTCGGCATACAATATTATATTAATTTCAGATGTATAACCCAGTGATTGGACATTATATAACTTACTAAGTCATCACTCTAATGAATCTAGTATCCATCTGACACTATACATAATTATTACAATATTATTGTTATATTCCCTATGCTACACTTTACATCACCTTTCTCATCCAGTCCCTAACCCCCCTCCCCTCTGGCATCCACCAGTTCTCTCTCTGTTAGACCTTTTTTGATTTAGCTGGCATTTGGGGAAAGAAGAAAGATAAGGAAGGAAGAAAGGAAAGAAGGGAGGGAGGGGTAAAAAGAAAAAAAGGAAAGAGAGGATTTGCCAGAGGTTTTTGTGTCTCAGAACTTAAAATTGAATACTCATATTTTGTTGGCCAGAACTCAGTTCCATGGCCAAATTGCCTTCAAGAGAAATATAGCCCAATATGTACTCTGGCATTAAATGAAACTTAAACTAAAAAATTACCTAGGAAAAATTTTGAATTCCATTAGGGGTATTGCAGAGGTTAATAAACCAAATTTCCATTTTCTGCTGACTCCCATAAATTTTGACTGGCATTAATGTATTAGCATTGAGTCCAGCCATATGTGGTTCTGGGCTTTTCCTTTTCCCGAGTGCAAAGGCATCTTCTGAAGTAGTTTTAGATGCATTTGGGAAATATAGAACAAAGACTCTGCATATGTCCACATTTTGGGCATGTCATTGATAGTCCAAGATTCTTCCTCAACCTCTCTGTCATTTAAGGGATTCGGATCAAAGACTTTGGTGAAGGTGTATTGTGGTGGCTCCTGCTGCCCAAATCTGGTGTATGAGAATTTAACCACCTGTTTCAGTCCCAGGGACCCCATGCCTAACCTACTGTAGCCAGACATGGCTGTGGGTCAGATAATTTCATTTTGCACGTTGGCCCCGCTGCTTGCTTATTATGGTAATCATGCCCATTCTTTCTCTGGCAATGAAGTGCTTCTTCTTGATCTCTGATGTCTTGGGATCTCCTTATTCCCAATGAAGTCAAGAAACTACTTTAAAACCACTGTTTCCCTCCAATATTCTTGGCCCACAAAGGGCCACCACATACATTTTTAAAAGGTACTGGAAGTGGTTTTCTTTGGCAGAGAGTGGATGACTGGAAGGGTACATGATGGGGATTTCTGAGGTGCTAGAATGTTTTGTTTCTTGTCCTAGGTGGTGATTAGGGAGACATGTCCCGTTTGTGTTCACCTGGTACTCAGTCACCAGGTAAAGTTGTGGTCAGAAGGGTGAGGCTCAGGTGAGGTGGCTTTCTTTAGGATGCATGTCCTAAAGTAGCTGACACCTGGGAATTCTCCACTGACCATAGACCTGCAGCTGAGCACTAAGGTCTTTTTAAAGAGAATATTGCTTGAATATAGCATGATATAGGCATTTCTGTATCCATCTAGCAGTATATTTTAGATTATTTTGAAAAAATTTAAGTTTTGAAGTAAGACTCACTGAAGGTTACAAAAATAGTACAAACAAGTTTGAGGGGCCCTCACTCACCTTCCCTAATGTTAATCTTACGTAACTTCAGTATAATGATCTCCATTAGGAAATTAACACAGAAACAATACTATTAACTAATCTATAGACCTTTCCAAATTTTGCCCTTTACTTTACTCATTTCCTTTCTGTGGACAAAATCTAATTTAGGATCCCACATTGCACTTACTTGTCATGAATTATACTTTATTTTGTACATATACATTCATATGCGTGAGATCCTTAACAGCAAGTAACCTGAACATAATATCCTAAATACATAGCAAAGTGTTTGGCGATATAGTTAGGAGGTTACTAATTGTAGAATGAATAAACCCTGCAGGCTTTTCAAGAGCAGGCCGTTATTTAACCCCAATTCCTAGTACTATACCCTCAGCTAATACTCAAATCATTTGTTTAGTAATTTGTTTAGCAATGAGTGAAAATGAAATATATAAATTGGGTACTGCTCATATCACAAATGACACAAATTCAGCAGCAAAAAATACAGCTCCTTTTTATCATTTAAAAAATGTTATGTTTGAAATGAGGAGAGAATATAGTTCAAGAGAAGATAAAGCAAAGCATTGGGAATACCTCAGGGAGATGGTTTTTAATCTCATTTTGAAATGTGTCCTTGCCATGGGTTAATAGAAAAGAGAAGGAGGTGATTTTTGCAGAGGATGGTAATGTATAAAGGCACAGAAGTGGAAGACTGGCACATGGGCACAAAACATGGTGGGGCAGAAAGCAGGATATTTCTTTTTTGAAATCAATAGACAGAGATAATTTATTGAAGACATTTATCTATGTTTTGAGTACTAAATAATTAGAGCTTTTGAGTGATAAATTTCTGTCTGAACTTGATTGGATTTTGCGTGATAGAAGCTTGCTTCATTCATTCATTTATTCATTCATACTTTGAATGGGTAAAAAGTCCCAAATCATAGAAACCTAATCACTTACTGGGGTAGATTAAAGTGGATTTGGAAATAATAATTCAGAGTAAAATATGGATTTTCTTCCTAATCATATTGCTGCTATAGAAAAATGTACAATTAATTTTAAAATCTAGAGTCTGAAGCATAATTTGCTTGGTTAATTAGTTTAAGAAAAATCTATTAATTGCATTCTTTATTTGTTAAATCATAGCACTTTCCAGTTATTGACTTATAGCATATATTCATAATGCCAGTTATTTTTTGGTGGGCACAGTCGTCAGTCACTCTCCTTTTATTTTACCAATGGTGTAGTAATATTTTTATTTTCATATCAGTGTGCAGAATTTCTTACCTGGCAAAGTGCATACTTTTCTGATATTTCTCACAATTTTGGATTTTGTTTCCAAGTGTCTGTTTTTCGTAGAGTATGATGGCTGTAAATGGAGTGAGATTTTAAATTAAGCCTGGTGTTATCCTGGGTGAAAAGGATCAGTACACAGTGTGGAAGGAAGCTGAGTACTTAATGTAGCTACTTTCCTTTTCCCAAGGCTTTAATTCTCCTCCAGATGATCAGTTGAGAAGGCAGTGGCCAAAGACTACCTGGCATAATACTCGGTGTTTTTTTCCTCTCTCTTAGTTTGAAATCCAAAGCACAGCTCATAAAAACAGCCAGATAACATATTAAACATATTACAATATTTGTTGCATCTAAAATATTAGATTAATATTTCTTCATCTTTTAATAATGAAAACAAAAAATAAAGAAAATATTTTTTGGTATTAGAAACCCCTTTGAAATGCATGTTTTTTGAACTGGCCATATTTATGAAGAGAATTTAAGTGCATATGTGTCGTGTTACAGTTGCCTTTGCTTGCATTAAACTATTTTCAAGTGTGCTTAATTTGGGAAAAGATGTTTAATCACAAGCATCAGTTGTGTGGTATGTTAACTTGACCTTCCATATTTGGTCTGCTGACACCGCAAAGCATATAAACCAAACTCCTCATTGTTCTCTTCCCAAACTGGCTCCCCCCATTCTACATTCTTTGTTTCTTTTAATAGTATCACCATCTGCACAGTTGCTCAGATGACACCCAGAGTGTTGGTTACCTCCAAGTGGGAGCACACTAGACGACCTGCACATTGCACTTGGGTCCATTACAGTCACACACCACAAAGCAATGATTGGCCAGTGATGGATCACATATGTAACTGTGGTCCCATAAGATTATAATGCAGCTACAGAAGTCCTATCTCCTAGTGATGTTGTCATCATAATGCCTCAGTGCAACTGATAGCTCATGTGTTTGTAAACAAACCGGTGCTGGCAATAGTATAAGAGTATATAGGACATACAATTTTGTAGGGTACATAATACTTATAATGATAATAAAGTACTGTGTTACTGATATATGTATTTACCATACTATATTTTTTATCATTATTTTAAAGTACTCTTTCTACTTATAAAGAACGTTTGCTGCAAAGGAGTATGCCATTTTACTCCAGCAACAGCTCCTACACCTCATGTTTACCATGTCTCTCACTTGCATCATTTTCTCTTGTGTTTGATTTAATTTCATGCTGTTGGGTTTATCATGGACCCTAATTGGGTAACATCCACTGCTAATGTTACCAGTAAGAGGCCACATTGACTGATTAACCTGGAAACAAAATTAAAAGGGATTAAGGACTATGAAGGTAGCAAACTGGTGATAATTATTGCTTGCACTTCAGACATGTCCCATCCCACCGTAGCTACTACCATCCTGAAGAACAAGGACAAGGTGATGGGAACTGTTAAAGGGTATGCTTCATTGCAGGTAACTAGACCCACAAAGATTTAAGAAGGGCTTATATAACTACATGAGACATGAAGAAACTTCTAAATACCTGGATTGAAGACCAGACACAGAAGCATATTCATCTCAGCATCCTGAGGTTAATGGCTAAAGCAAAAAAGTTTCTTTACCATGTTGAAAGAAAGAGCTGGACCCCACTGTGATGTTGAATTTACTGCTAGCTCTGGCTTGTTGAAACAATTCAAGAATCATTTTTATTATATAAATTGAAAGTGTGTGGTGGCTCTCTGAATTCTGATGTGGAGGCAGCTGAAGAATTTTTGGAAACTCTAGATTAAATGAGGAGAAAATTACTTGCTAGAGCAAATATTCAGTATGGATGAAACCTCCCTATTCTGGAAACAGATGCCTGAAAAGACATTCATCCATAAGGAGGCCAAGTCAATACCGGTTTTCAAGGCTGTTAAAGACAGGATATCAGTCTTGTTTGACGGCGATGTTGCAGACTACAAATTGAAACCCTTTGTGTTCTGGCATAGTGAGAACCTTAGGGACTTCAAGTATATCAACAAGCACAAACTGCCAGTGTATATGGGCAATAAGAAGTCATGGATGATGACCTAGCTGCTCTTCCAAGATGAATTGCTACTTCAGTGAAATGGAGAAGTACTATTTGGAAAATAACATACTTTCAAGATTTTGTTTATTGTTGATAATGTTCCTGGACATCCTCCTTTTATTGATGACCTTAATTCCAACATCAAAGTGGTGTTTCTCCCTCCAAATACTACCTCTCTCAATGGATTCAGGAGTTACAGCAGCTTTTGAGGCCTACTGTCTGAGGAGGAGCTGTTTCCAGGCTATTGCTGCAACTGAGAAAGATACTGAGATGACACTCATGCAATCCTGGAAGGATTACGACGTCTATGACTGCATCAAGAACCTGGCTTGGACTTGGGGTGATGTCTCCAAAGAGTGCATAAATAGCATCTGGAATAAGATACTCCGAGATTTGTCCATGACTTCAAAGGCTTTGCCAAGGATAAGAGGTTGAAAGAAACAGCAAGGCTATGGTTGGTATGGCAGACAACTTTGATATGGGTGTGGATGAGGATGCCATTGAGGAACTTGTACAGGTGGTTCCTGAGGAACTAATGAGTGAGGAGTTGTTGGAACCAAAACGAGAATACATAGCGGATGAAGAGGCAAGAGAAATGGAAACTGCAGTAGAAGAAATAAAAGAACAACCAAAAAAATTCACAGGAGAGTGGTTAGTAGGGGCTTTTGCAAACCTCAACAAATTCCTTAAAAGTTTGAATACTTGGACCTCCAACACAGAAATGTTTTATTAATAGAGAGGAATTCTCATGGTGCATTATCTCCTTAAAAGCAAATCTATAATGGATAAAACAAACAAACCAAGCAAACCACCATAGACATATTTTTGTAGAGTGACTGACCCCTCCTCAAGAAGTTCCTCAGACAGGTCCTTCAGGAGGCGCCCCAGAAGGAGAGATTGCCACAGTAGGATACGACAGCTCCTGGAGGCCTTCAGTGGAACAAGGTGTGGAAATAGAAGAAGTGATGTTGATGATCCTGATTCTGGGTAGGCCTAGGCTACAATATGTGCCCATGCTTCGTTTTGAACAAAAATGTTTAAAAATAAAGAATAAAAGAGAATTAAAATAAAAATAAACCGATAGAACAAGAATATAAAGAAAGAATATATTCTGTTCAGCTATGCATTGTGTTTATATTACTGTTATTACAACAAAGTCAAAGTGTTAAAAAATTAAAAAGTTTATGAAGTAAAAATGGTATAGTCAACTAAGGTTAATTTACTATTTAAAAACATTTAAAAATAAATTTAGCATAGCCTCAGCTTGCAGCATTGACGAAGTCTACAGTAGTGCACAGTGAAGTCCTGGACGTCCACCTTCAGTCACTGTGCGCTCGCTGACGCCCAGAGCCGCTGTCCGTCCTGCAAGCTTCACTCATGGTAAGTGCCCTAGATAGGTCTATCATCTTCTAATATTTTATACATATTCTTCCTGTGCCTCTCCTACGTTTAGATGTGTTTAGATACACAAATACTTAACACTGTGTTACAACTGCCTACGGTATTCAGTAACATGCTGTAAGATATAGCAGTAGATGTATAGTAGACTATACCATCAAAGTTTGTGTTAAGTACACTCTATGATGTTCACAATGATGAACACATTTCTCAGAATGGATTTTCATCATTAACTGATATACAATTGTATAGCAGCGATTTTCAATTGGTGTGCTGCAAGAATTTTTAAAACATGTGATCCTTGATACTTAGTCATGGACATTGACCTCTTTTCTGTTAGATTGTCAAATAAAAAATGACAACAGCCAACACAACAATAGCCTTCCAGTGTGAATGAATCAAAATTATATCTATTTTTGTCAGATCAGCAAAAAATATAATATAGTTTTTGGTGGGCTGCAGAATTTTAGTAATTAGTTTATGTGTGCCGTGAGATGACAAAGGTTGAAAGTTGCTGCTGTCTAACAATGATCATTCTTCATTTTAATGCTTAGGAGTTTCCTGAAGAAGACTGTGTGTCTGTCTCTTGATGCCAGGCCTTAGATCATTGTCTGGCACAGAACAGACAATAAATGTCTGAGGAATAAGTACAAGATTAAGTGAATGAGTGATTCCTTTCTGTCTCTTATATCTAATTATCCTCCAAGATCTATTGATTTTATTTTTGGAACACAGGCAGGCCTTGGAGATATTGCAGGTTTGGTTCCAGGCCACCACTATAAAGTAAATATCTCAATACAGCAAGTCACACATTTTGTTTTGTTTCCCAGTGCATATAAAGGTGATGTTTACACTATACTATAGTCTATTAAGTGTGAAATAGCTTTATGTCTAAAAAGAAAGTATACATACCTTAATTAAAAATACTTTAGTGCTTATTTCACTTAGCATAATGCTCTCCAGTTCCATCCATGCCATTGCAAAGGGTATAAGCTCCTTCTTTCTCTCTGCTGCATAGAATTCCATTGTGTAAATGTACCATAATTTTTGGATCCACTCATTTGCTGATGGACACTTAGGTTGCTTCCAGTACTTGGCTATTGTAAATTGTGCTGCTAAGCCAGGCGGTGAGGGACAAATACCATATGATCTCACCTTTAACTGGAACATAATCAACAAAAGAAAAAAGCAAACAAAATATAACCAGAGACATTGAAATTAAGAATATTATAACAATAGCCACAGGGGAGTGGGGAGGGGATAGTGGGGAGGGGATAGTGGGGAGGGGAGTTTACAGGAGCTACTATAAAGGACACAGGGACAAAATCAAGGGGGAGGGTAGAGGTGGGGGAGGGAGGTGGGACTGACTGGGGTGGGGAGGAGGGAAGGGGAGAAAATGCAGACAATTGTAACTGAATAAAAATAAATACATTAATTAAAAAAAAAGACACACTTGAAAAAAATACTTTAGTGCTAAAAATATTAAGTATCATCTGTCTCTTCAGTGCATCATAATCTTTTTGTTGGTGGAGGGTTTTGCCTTGATGTTTATAGCTTTTGACTGATCAGGGTAGGTTTCGTTAAATGTTGGGGTAGCTGCGGCAATTTCTTAAGCTAAGACAACAATGAACTTTACGGCATTGATTGCCTCTCCCTTTCCTTAACAATTTCTCTGTAACATGTGATGCTGTTTGATAGCATTTTACCTGCAGTAAAACTTCTTTCTAAGTTAGAGTCAGTCCTCTCGAACACTGGCACTGCTTTATCAAATTACTTCATGTAATATTCTAAACCCTTTGCTGCTTCACCTTGCACTTTTATGTTAGCAAGGCAGCTTCTCTCCTTAAACCTCATGAACCAACCTCTTTTTGCATCAAACTTTTCTTCTGCAGCTTCTTCACCTCTCTCAGGCATCGTCGTGGAATTGAAGAGAGTTAGGCTTTCTTCAATTGGCTTAAAGGAATATTGTGGCTGGTTTTATTTCTATCTAGAGTATTAAAACTTTATATCAGCAGTAAGGCTGTTTCACTTGTCATTCATGTGTTCACTGGAGTAGCACATTTGAAATTTTTAAAAATTTTTTTATAAGGGGGTGACAATTAATAAAATTACATAGGTTTCAAGTACACAAATCTAAGGTACATCATCTGTATATTTTATTTTTAATTTCCTTCAAGAACTTTCCCAGGGCTTTCAGTCTCTCTCTCTCTGGCTTTCTCTTGGGCTCTTGGGTGTTCTCAGGCTCTCGGGGATTCTTGGGTTTCTTGTTTTATGTGATAAATTTGGTCAGTTGCTGAGCCAGTTATAAGACATTTACCAAGTCTTTTTCCACTAGTGGAGACATTTCTGATGCTTTATTGATCATGTGGTAGAACTATTGACTTATGTTAATAATAATGACCTAAATAATACTCTTACTTTTCTGAGCACTTACTATGTACCAGACACTGCTTTAAATATTTTGACATACTACTTTTAATCTTTGTAACTACTCCATGATTAGGTACTATTAAAATTCAATTGTACAAACAAGGGAAATAAGGCAGAGAGAGATTAAAAATTTTTCCAAAGTCCTCACAGCTAGGAAGTATTGAAGCTGAGCATTAATCTTGGGTGGCCTGGTTTAAGACCAATGCACTTAATCACTATTATAACTGTATTTGTTATAACACACACTTCAAAGAATATAGATCATATGCTCTTAAGACTTAAGAAGTTTAAGATGAGGATCATAATTAAATCAAGGAAAAAATTCCAAATGGAGTGAACTAGAAAAGAGAATGAAATTGGTAACTTGAAGAGTTTTCTAAAATAAGAAATGTAAGAACATACATGAATTTATTTTCAAACATATTAAACATCTATGTGTTTTAAGCACTATCCTTGGAACTGAGATCATATCCCTAACAGTGATGGAATTGTCTAAATGTAATTACTGATTAAAATATATTATAAAGTGGTGGCAGGAAAATGGAGACAACTGTACTTGAACAACAATTAAAAAAAAAAAGAAAAAAAGGGTAATCCGCATACACAATACTCCTGAGAGCTCAAAGTGCTTACACACTGTGCACTTCTTATTAGAAGACATAGAATTTCTGTAGGGTGGCCATGAAGTTTTCCACTCAGATATCCTGGATGACAGCCCACTGTGAGGAGCACAGGTGGCTAATGGCCTTCAGTTGAAGCACCTTTGGATGCTCCAGCATTCACTCCATGGACATGCTTCCTATAGGCTTCTCCCAGCCGAGCACTGAGCATGTATAGGTGCTAGAGCCCAGCCACTCCTGCATTACTTTTGACTTTTCCAAAAGACAACTTATTCTTAGTAACTCTCTTTCAGCTTAGCTGACACCTTCTCTGAACTGCATTGCCTTCTGATACTTCCATGCCTACTTTTTCCCTCTTGCCTTTATAGATTTTAGACTTTCATCTGGGCCTGGAAGCTCTCCATACATATTTCTGCCTCCTCTCCTATTTCTTTTATCTTTCCTATCTATGTCCTTTATAAATTCCTGAGACTTCTGATCCTATCATGGCATCTATTTCTCAACAGCAATACATGTATTATATGGCAGATGTGAAAGATCATGAAATTTAGAAAGACCTAGTATGTTAGTTCAGTGCAATTTCTGGGGCGTGGCAATGTTCACAACCCCATGAATTCATTATGTTCACTCTATCATGAGTGAGATGCTGATTATTGCATCTATGAAAGAAAAAGGAGGGCGATTTATAGGGAACACATTACATTTTTAAAAAACTTTAAAAATCAGAAAGTTGTAAATAAAAATGTGTGTGTGTTGTATGAGGAGAGAAGGAGGAAGAGAGAGAGAGAAGCAAAATTGAAAAATAAAATTGTGGCATCCCTTTGTAAGTAGAATGAGTTTTAAAAGACTGAGAGAAATCATGATAACATTAGAAAATCAACTCAAAATATAAATCAGCCTTTGGATAATAGTTCTAGAAAAAGAATAGAGCAATATGAGGGGGAACTATTTAGAGAAATATATCAAAGGAATCCTACTCTCTTTACTACAGACAAGTAACATATACTAACACTCCCACTGAGGATAACTATAAAAGTTGGATAAAAAGATTAAACATTAAATAAAATAAGAACATCTTTTTGAATACATCAGAGAGGTACCAGAATAGAAGAAATTCTGTCAGATACTGACAGGAGCTCTTATATACAGTTTGGTTCATTTTGGTAAAAGTGAAAGATAGTTTATTCTATTCAAATTTATACTCTTAATATTGAGCCACAAATAAAATGATGGTTTGCTTTTAAGTCTTTGATTTGAGATGAAGTGTCATTGAGTTGAAGTTGGAAACTTAATTTGCACAAGTGTCTACCTGGCACTTATATTCAGAGGAAACAAAAAAAGTGCTGTCTACACATACTCAAAAGAAAACCCTTTGCTCATATTAAAAGATATTTAGTGATAAATGATGGGACAAAATCTGAATACTGTATGTATGTATATTTCTAACAATGTTTCAAAAAATTGTTAAGATAAAATAGTGGTGTCAACTTTGGATTGTGGATACATATTCTAAGGTCTCAGGAATACATTCTAATCAGAATTTTAAAAAGAATATATTCTTTTAAAGTAAATAGTACTTTTACTGAAACTGACTCTGTCTCTGAGCCAAAGCAATTTGAAAGTCTGTTTGATAAGTGTCTTCAGTGGAAGAACCCAATTTCCTGGTTATGATGGCTTTCAATGAAAGAAAAAAGTCTTAAAGAATGATATATTTCTAAAATAGAATAAAGTAACAAAGAAAAGTTGGATCAATTACTGTAGAGAGTATTAGCAAACTTTCTAAAGAAAAAATTCTTTATACTTAGGTTTTCAACATTGATGTAATATATACAATTTGCAATTTATTTTCTTTCTCTCAAGAGTATAAGCTCTATTCTCAAATCTATCATGAATTTATATATTCGGGATAACTCATTTTATTAATCTGAGCTAACCATAGTCACATTTTCAAATTTTGCTCTCCAGATTTAACCTGCTCATACTAATAAGAGGTCATGTTTTTCCCTTTTGTATCTATGCCAAGTCAGAAATTCAGAAATGTTCAAGAATCAAGAAACTTTACTCAGTTTGTCTCTATATCCCTCTATGTATGTATCTGTCTAAAATTTGTGTTTTGATATGAATAATATTAAGAAGTACCATAAGCTTGCAAAGAGAGAAGGCGATGTTTTCCACAGTGGATATTAGTTATAACTACGTACCTTATTTTAGAAGACACAGTTTAACCAATGTGATTATGAATATACATTTATAAAGGATAGAATGTATTTGCTAATCTAGTCTTTCTAAAAGTTTCTCAGGGCAGAGGTTATTTAATTTCATTTACTTGTTTCTTAGATATTTTTTCAGTTCATTGATGCAGCCATTTGAAATAACAGGTATTAAATATCTACTATTTACGAGGGTCTTTGTTTTATCATATGAAAGTTAGAAATTAAAATGGTCTTAAAATATATACCATAAAAATCTACCAGTTTGATAGGGGTTGGCAAGAATTCCATTTATTAATTAGTATGGTACTTTGAAATGTAAAATTGCCCAGCCTAAGAGTGCATTCTCTTTCTTTTTTTTAAAATTAAATTTGTTGAGGCAACATTGGTTAATAAGATTATATAGTTTTGAAGTGTACATTTCTATGATGCATGATCTGTATACCACATGGTGTGCCCACCACCCAAAGTCAGTTCATCTTCTGGCACCATATATTTGGCTCCCTTTACCCTTATTACCCCCACCCCCTCCATCTGGTAACTACTACGCTGTTGTGTTTGTGAGTTTCAGTTTTATATGCCACATATGAGTGGAATCATACAGTTCTTAGGTCTTTCTGACTTATTTCACTTAGCATAATATTCACACAGCCCGTCCATGTTATTGCAAATGGCAGTGTTTCATCTTTTCTTACGACGGGGTAGTATTCCATAGTTTATAGGCACCACATCTTCTTTATCCAGTCATCCATCTTGGGAGACTTTGGTTGTTTCCATGTCTTGGCCACCATAAATAGTGCTGCAGTGAACATAGGGGTGCATGTATCTTTGTGAATATATCCTTGCAAATAGATACAAAAGATGTATCTTTTCTTAATTTTTTTAGGAACCACCATACTGTCTTCCATACTGGCTGTGCCAGTTTACATTCCCACTAGCAGTGAATGAGAGTTTCTCACAACCTCTCCAACACTTATTACTTTCTTTTTCTTTACTTACTGATTTTTTGTAGACTTTGATCTCTATTTCAATAAGCATGTAAAAATATAGCATGTTAACTATGGCAGATATATATTTTTTAATTTTATAAATTTACTAAGTATATATTCCTAAAAGAAATACTTTCTGGAATAATCAATGTTCTGAGCAACTAAATGGAAACTCCCTAGTTCTTGGAACCGTCAACTCAATTGAAGTTTGGTAAAACAAAGACATATTAAAAGTGTTGTCTTCCATCATTGTCAGGAGTGTGCAGTCCATCAGAATAATCTTTAGCTGTAAGGCTTTAGAACTGGCAATCATTTCTCTGAAAATAGAAATTTGAAAATATACCAGTTCTACAGAAGTGAGTTTATTTAGATGAATAATTTTGCAATTTAGATATTGTTCTTTAATGATGCGTGGTTTGTAAAATTGAAAACACTTTAAATTCTGTGCTTACAATTTATTCACTCTATTGAAAATAGATTCCTACTGGGATAGTTATTAAGCTATTTTCTTTTAGCTCCAAACATACTTTTTATATGCTTCGTGATGCTGTGGCTGGGACTCTGAAAACTATTATTTCTCTTTTGGGAGAAACTATTAAATTGTACCAGTAGGGAGCACTGGAGAGAGACCAGAAGGCAGGAGGTAAGAGAAGAAGTTGCTGCTTCTAGTTTGACTTTTCCATTGGGGTTGTCCAAGTAAAGGCTCTGCATATGAACAACAGCAGTTGGTTCCAATCATCATTTTCTTTCCCTTGCCAAATCCAGAATCAGCCTATCATACCCTTCAGAAGTACCAGCCGCAGCCTGTCAGTGAGCTCATGAGATGGCTCAGCTCCAGATCCAGGCCCTCAATTCCACATTGTCATTTCTGATGACCCAGTTCCTCCTTCATTCCCCCATTCCTAGCGGGGTCGAGCTGCTTCCTCTAGTTCCCATTTATGTGTTGTCTCAGGGTTTCCTTTTATTTATCCTTTAAGTAACTGTTTAAAATGTTTATGCTTTTCTTTGCATACAACATATCACATATTTGCATTAGTTGTATATAATGTATTATCTGTTCATATAGCTAGTGCAGTTTTTTTCTGACTGGACCCTGATGGATATACCTACCAGTATATACTGAGTGAACAAGTGAATTTTACATATATTTTGTATTGTATAACTGTTTTATCTTCAATTTTTCAGTGAGGATGTAGAGAGCTAGAAAGGTCATTTTTCCCAAATTGCAAAAATAACAACAAGAACTCAGAACAGTTGGAAAATTCACAAAGTTTTGAACTTACCAAGAGCTGAAGTCACAGGACAATCACTAACCTATAATCTAAGGATATACAGTTGCCTTGATGAAGGGATGGGATAAAAGCTCTTTTTTAAAAAAAATTATATATTTTTTCCATTACCGTTTGATCCTCCTATACCCTCCTCCACCCTGCAATCACCACACTCTTTGTTGTCCATATCCATGAGTCCTTTTTCCTTTTCTCTCAATTCCTCACCCCCTAACACTGCCTCCTGTCCCTGGTAGCTGTCATCCTGCTTTCTATCTATGAATCTGTCTCTATTTCACTTATTAGTTCAGTTTGTTCATTAGATTCCACTTATGAGTGAAACATATGGTGTTTGTCTTTCTCTGACTGCCTCATTTCACTTAGCATAACGTTCTCCAGGTCCATCCATGCTGTTGCAAAGTGCAAAATTTTCTTCTTTCTTTATGGTTGAGTAGTTTTCAATTGTGTAAATGTCCCGTAGTCCACTATTTGATGGACACTATTGATGGACACTTGAGCTGCTTCCATACCTTGGCGATTGTAAATAATGCTGCAATGAACATAGGGGAGCTTATGTTCTTTTAAATTAGTGTTTTGGGTTCCTTCAGATATATTCCCAGAAGTGGGATTTCTGGGTCAAAAGGTAGATCTATTTTTAATTTTTTGAGGTATCTCCATACTGCTTTCCACAGTGGCTGCACCAATCTACATTCCCACCAACAGCGCAAAAGGGTTCCCCTTTCTTCACATCCTCACCAGCACTTGTTATTTGTTGATTTATTGATGGTAACCATTCTGACATGTGTGAAATGATATCTCATCGTGGTTTTAATTTGCATTTCTTGGATGATTAGTGACACTGAACATCTTTTCATACGACTATTAGCCATCTGGATGTCCTTTTTGGAGAAGTGTCTATTCAGGTCCTTTGCCCATTTTTTTAAATTGGGCTTTCTTTTGGTGTTGAATTTTATAAGTACTTTATAAATTTTGGATATTAACCCCTTATCAGATGTATCAATGAAAATGTTCTCCCATTCTGTGGGTTGTCTTTTTGTATTGTTGCTTTTTTCCTTTGCTGTGCAAAAATCTTTTAGTCTGATGTAGTCCCATTTGTTTATTTTTTCTTTTGTTCCCTTGCCTTGGGAGATATGTCTGATAAAATATTGCTACTAGCAATGACCAAGATTTTGCTGCCCATGTTTTCTTCTAGGATTTTTATTGTTTTGGGTCTAACATTTAAGTCTTTAATCCATTTTGAATGTATTCTTATATGTGGTATAGGAATGTAGTCTAGGAATAAATGTAACCCAGTATGTAAAAGACCTGTACTCAGAAAATTATGAGATACTGAAGAAAGAAATTGAAGAAGATACCCTGGAAGCACAGTCTGTGTTCACGGATGGGAAGAATTAACATCATTAAAATGTCCATTCTACCCAAAATAATCTATACATTCAATGCAATTCATATCAAGATTCCAATGACATATTTCATAGAACTAGAACAAATACTTCAAAAATTTGTATGGAACCACAAAAGGCCCTGCATAGCAATATCAATCCTGAGAAAGAAGAACATAGTCAGAAGAATCACAATATCTAATATAAAACTATACTACAGTCTGTAGTAATCAAAATAGTGTGATACTGGCATAAAAACAGATACATAGATCAATGTAACAGAATAAAGAGCACAGAAATAAGCTCACACCTTACAGTCAATTAATATTCAACAGAGGAAGCAAGCACATACAATGGGCTAACGATAAATGAACATTCATTAAATAGTGTTGGGAAACATTGGACAGATACATGAATAAAAAAGGGATAAAAGCTCCTATTTTGGCATATCCACTAGGTGATGGTTAGGATTCAGCTAAAATACTTAACAAATACAGAAGGCTGAGTGTCAAGTATCAAGCTAGTATAGTAACTCTGGAGGCCATAGACACAAGGGGATTTCACACTCACTCCCAGCATGTTACCATGGAAATCATTGGTTGCTCACAATAAAAGATAGATGGCAAGGTAAAAGATCTGAGAATGTGGACCTAGCTCCTGGAACAGGCCTGAGGAAAGGGTTAACACAACTCTGGAATAGGCTCAAAGGCCCATCTGGATCATTCTTTGCTATCTTCCCTAGAAACAAGAGTCCTGGAAAACCACCGGGACAAAGGAAACAAATCCTCTTACTATTAGGACAGTTGTGAAAACCTTTGCAGCTAGGAAAAATTAACATGAAAAGGCCCTCTGCCAATAATAAAATGTAATTCCTTAATTCCTGTCCACAAAGCCTGAGTAGGACCTTACTGTAAATTGAAGGGAGTTTTGCCCTAATACTTGGATTGTGCAAGAATGAACTGCTGTTGGGTTTGAAGGGTTGTAATGTGATGTATTGAAAGCTATTAAGTGCAACTTACAATGCTTAATAAAAATCTTTCTTCTTTTCGTAAAAATAAATCCCTTTATCATTGAGAGGACGGGGATGCATGCTTGGTTTAGAGCTTCATTTGGTGGTTGGACAGGATTACTGAGACGGCACCACCTCTGAGATGGGAGCACAGCGCCTAAGACTGAGACTTAATCAAAATGGAAGAGCATACCCTCCCCAGAATCTCACCACTAGCCTGACAAACAAGTGTTGAATAACAAGTAACAGGCACATATTGCTGGGGGAAAGGCAAGAGCATGGATGAGGACTCTCTGTGAGGCTCAGAACAAAAGGAAGGCCTAAACTTGGGTGTGCAGCTATACATTAGGTGTATTCTCTGGTGAATCATCCCTTACCCTAAGCACAAGGTGACATTAGAGGGATTTGAAGCCTATGGTGCACTATGGGTAATCACAGCAATAACAAATCCCAAATCTGACTCCACTCATGACAAGAGTGAATTACCTACTCACACCAAAGATTTACAGAAGGACAGAAAGATATGCTCAATTCCAGACACAATCCTTTTTATCTCAGTTCCCATTATTGCATATGTCTGTCAACAGAAAATCACAAAGAATAGAAAGAAGGAAGAACAAATTTAAAGAGACAAAGCAATCAATAGAACCATATTAAATATGAAAGAGATGTTAGAACTAACAGAGAATTTAAAATAAATGTAGATATTTAAGTGCTTTAGTAGAAAAAAATGGACAGTATGTATAATCAGATTAGATGATTAATTGAACAAAATATATAGGACTTATAATAATAAGTAATTAAATAGAAATGATAAAAATGAAAAACATTAATGGAGATGAGGAAAACCCCCAATTGGCTTATCAATAAACTCAACACGGGGACAAAAGAATCAATGAACTCAAAGCTATGTCAAAAGAAACTATCCGACTGAAACAGAAAGTGATAACAAAGTAAAACAACAAACCAGACCAGAACATTCAAGAGCTGTGTAACAAAATCAAACATATGGCTTACTAGAATTCCTGAAGGAAAAGTGGGTGGAACAAACATTTGAAGAATTAATGCTAAAGAATTTTCCAAAATTAATGACAATTATCCAACCAGAGTTATAACATTTATGTTTTCTTATTTTCAATTGATCTAAAAGGCAGATGATTACATAAAGCAAAAATAGTGGCTATGTACTGTGTTTTCACAGCATATGTAAAAGTAAATTGTACAACAGCAGTACAAGGTATGGGAAGTAGTAATTGGGATAATTGGTATTAGACTGCTAGAAAGTCCTTACACAACTCATGGTGTGTTACAATATTATTTGAAGGAAGAATCTGATCATTGAAGATCTATGTTGTAAAACCTAGGCAACCACTAAAATGAAATAAGCCAAGACTGGAGATAAAAGGAAATTGTAAAATGTACTCAATCCTAAAAAAGACAAGAGCAAAATGAAACAAAACATACTGGGGTATTGTGTCAGTCAGGGTTCTCCAGAGAAACAGAACCCATAAGAGATAGCTCTAGATTTAGAGAGATTTGTTTTAAGGAATGGACTCACACAATTATGGAAGCTAGCAAATCCAAAATCTACAGGGTAAGCCAGCAGGCTTGAGATCAAGGGAAGAGCCAATTTTACAGTTTAAGTGTGAAGGCTGCCTGCTAGCAGAAGTACATCTTGCTTCAGGGAGGTTAATCTTTGTTCTATTCAGGCGTTCAACTAATTCGATGCGAGGCCCATCAACATTACAGAGGGCAATCTGTCTTAATGAAATCCCACTGATTTAAATGGGAACCTCATCCAAAAAATACCCTCACAGAAATGTCCAGAATAATATTTGTCCAAATATGTGGGCACTCTGCCCTAAACAAGTTGACTCATAAAATTAAACATTATAGGTAGCAAAGATTTCTAAGTTATAAAACCAGCAGCATGATACATTGAAGCAAAAAAAAATGATAAATGGACTTCATAAAAATTTACAACTTGTGCTCATTAAAATAAACTAATAGAATAAGAAGACAAGCCATAGCTTAAGAGAAAATATTCCCAAACTATATATCTAAGTAAGGAATTGTAGCTAGAACTCTTAAAATTAATAGTACAAGAACAAATATCTCAATTTTTTAAAAAAATGAGGTGAGGGTATTTAAGCAGACACTTCAGTAAAGAAGACAAATAGTTGGTAAATAAGAATATATAAAGGTTAGTAATTAGATAAATAAAAATTAAAGTTACAGTAACACTAAATATTTATTAGAATAGCCTAAAAATTCTTCCTTTACCAAGTGCCAATAAGAATATGGAACAATTGGAATTATTATACTTTGGTGGTTGGAAAGAAAAATGGGGCAGTCACTCTGGAAAAGTGTGGCAGTTTTCTATCAAATTAAATATACATTTACCTATGACAGAGTAAACCTATTCCTAGGGGTACACCCGAGTGAAATTAGACTGATGTTGACAAGTATGTGGTTAGATATTTAGTGATTTATTCATAAAGACCAAAAGCTGGAAACAACCCCAAAGTCCCTTAACTATGGAATGTGCAGACAAACTGTGAGATGTCTACACTTGGAAATACTACTATTCAAATGAAAACAAATGGACTACCCATGCATATAAGAATGTGGATGAAGTGAAATGGATTATTCTTAGTGCAAGAAGCTTGAATAAAAATGCTGCATAGTATATGACTCTCTAATGTGACATTCTTGCAAAGGCAACACTAAGGGACAAAACAAAGATTACTGGTTTCCAGGTGCTGGGGTTGGGGAGGAGTTGACTTGAAAGGGGCATATGAGAATTCTGGGGATAATGGAACTGTTACTTACCTTGATTGTGGTGGTGGTTATGTAACTGCATATGTTTGTCAAAACTGAATTTTACTGTATGTAAATTATACCTTAAGAATAAAAATAAATTTTATGTACTTTCTATAGTAGTGTCATTTTCAAAGTGGTCCTTTTAGAATGGAGGTTATATAAAATCAAAGTGCAAATTTCATAATTAAAATATAGATCTCTCCACCCCATGTGTCTTTTATAGTAGTTCCTGAAAACCCCTCTCCCCACTGTCCCCTCCCCACTCCCCTCTGGCTATTGTTACATTGTTCTGAACTACAATGTCTCTGGTTATATTTTGTTTGCTTTTTTCTTTTGTTGATTATGTTCCAGTTAAAGGTGAGATCATATGGTATTTGTCCCTCACTGCCTGGCTTATTTCATGTAGCATAATGCTCTCCAGTTCCATCCATGCTGTTGCAAAGGGTATAAGCTCCTTCTTTCTCTCTGCTGCATAGAATTCCATTGTGTAAATGTACTATAGTTTTTTGACCCACTGGTGGAGGGATGGGGAGAAAATGCAGACAAGTGTAATTGAATAACAATAAAAATTTTTTAAAAAAAGATTATTTTGTAAAGCAATGTAATTCCTCGTTGACTACAATAGGAATATAATGCTTAATTGCCAACTACATGTCAAAGACATGTTAGTTGAATAAAAGATCTACTATAAAATTTAAGGTCTCCAAAATAAGAGTAAATATAACATTCAAAATAAAATTGTATCATTATAGAATAAAAAAAATAAAATATATATCTAAGATTTGTAAAGCTCTGGAAACATATTTTTACCTTCATTTACTCCATATATAACCACACTCACTGGAGAATCATGAGGTAGGAATGTCAAGTATTTGCTAAATTTTGGGAATAAGTTTTAGAATCTTGGTTATACAGAAAAATGAAGATTGTGTTATGAACTATATTTAACTAAAGGGTTGTCATCAAAATAAATAATCTTAAACCTTCTTTTAGGCTAAAACTTTTATCATATTGCTATTTGTTTTAAACTTATTTGAAAAATAGATAAATGTGGGTGTTGAAAAAGAAATCTATTTTCTGAAGAGTATTTCCACTCGTTCTGAAATAGCAGTTTAGCATTTATATCTTACAGTGCTATTTATTAACATACTGTGGCATGTAGTAAAAATGAGGAGGAATAAAAACACTTTCCTGTCATGAGTGGGAATTGCTATTTATTATTATTAAGTTACTCACACTTATTACCATGTTCTGTTTCTGAAAATATAATGAAATGAAAGAATCTGTAATTTTTAAGTGTTGTAGTAGGCAAAGGTTACTGTTTTAACAGGAGAATTCTTAAGTGCCATTGGTCACCCTGTTTCCTTTTGTGCAGTATTAGTACATTATTTATTGATTATTGTTTCTTCTATCTCACCGGAATATAAGCTTTATTAAGACAGGAAATTGTTTCTTTTGTCCACCATTGTATGTTGGCATAGTACATAACATATTTCATTTTATTTATTTATTTTTAAAAATACTTTTATTTAATTTTTATTTTAAATACACAAAAACAATTTTGATTTCCTTTTTTAGATTAATGGAGAACATTTATGGTTGTATTTTATCTCCGCAAATGGATTATTAGTTACATCTTCTTGGGTTTACAATATAGCTATTTAACTTAGCCAAACTTTAAATATTACACGAATTGACCAATAGAATAAGGAAATTCAATGGCATACTTTCATTTCCTCTCTTCTATCCTTTACATTATTATTGTTACATATTTTAATTTTACATGTTAAAAACTCTCATTATATTTTTAAAGTCAATTATGTTTTAAATTATTGTAAATAAGAATATAATTTTTTATTAGTCATCAGTAATAAAAAATCTTCCTTCCTCCCTCCCTTCCTTCCTCTTTCCATGTTTAAGTTCAGATAATTCTAATTTACATATCTTCAACTTCACTAATTTTTTTCTCAGCTGAGTTCACTGTGCTAATATGTACGTTGAGGAGATTCTTCATTGCTGATACAGTCTACATAAATTTCCATTTCGAGCATTATTATTTAGGTATTTGTAATAGTTTCCATCTCTCTCTTGGTATTGCCCATCTATTCATGCACATCATCTACCTTTTCCATTACAGCCATTAGCATAGTAATTATAGATTATTTAAAAATCTTTAGCCTGGCCGGTGCGGCTCAGTGGATTGAGTGCTGGCCTGCCAATTTAAAGGTCACTGGTTTGATTTCCAGTCAGGGCACATGCCTGGGTTGCAGGCCAGGTCCCTAGTAGGGGGTGCACAAGAGGCAACTACACATTGATGTTTCTCTCCCTCACTTCCTCTCTCTCTAAAAATAAATAAATAAAATCTTAAAAAAATAAAATCTTTGATAGTTTCACCATCTTGGTAATTTCTGAAACAGGTTGTGTCAACTGCATTATATCTTGAATGAAACTTATCTGTCCTCTTGCCTTTATGTGTCATGCAACTTTATATTGAATGCCAGATATCGGTATTGAAGAATAGTAAAGACTAATGTCTATAGTATTTATACCCAGACATGGGTATGCATCTTTGTTTGTAAGGCAGTCTAGGAAGTTGAGTCACTCTATTCAGTACTTGTCCTGGGCTTTGGTTTTATCACAGTTGGTATGTACAGTCTGTGCACCACAAACTTCAAATTTCTCCAATGGTGGGATATTGAGTCTTCTATTTAGCGTGGGTCCTGGTATGATGGATGATTCTTGTTATTCTTGTTCAAACTTCAGCTTTCAACATGCTTTCTCCAGAGATAGGGTCTCTACTTACACTTTTGCCCCTTTCTGTGTGATAGTAGGGACTGTTGTTTGATACTCTGTTCTAGGTTTGTGGTGGCATCAGAATGAGGGCTGCCAGTTCTCCCTGGTCCATCCTCTGTCTGGGGAAATCCTGAGCACCTGGGCCTTGTGTTTGAACCCTGCTTAAAGGTTTTCCTAACCTACTCCATGGTATTTATCACTCTTTTTTATTATTTCTATTTTAGATTGGTTCTGGTTAAGAAATTGTGGTGGAGTAGGTGAGACATAAGGTTGGAGAGAAAAGCAGGGCTTTTGTTATTCATGTTAAGAAGGTTTGTTTTACACATAGGGACATGAGGGAAATAGAATCATTTAACGAGTCAGATCTTTGTAATTTCATAGAGTCCCATTTGTTTCTTTTTTCCTTTATTTCCCTTGCCATGGGAGACATATCAGCAAACATATTCCTATGAGAGATGGCTAAGATTTTACTGCCTATGTTTTCTTCCACTATTTCTATGGTTCTGTGACTTACATTTAAGTCTTTAATCCATTTTGAGTTTATTCTTTTATATGGTGTAAATTGATGGTATAGTTTCACTTTTTTGAATGTACCTGTCCAATTTTCCCAACACCATTTATTGAATAGACTGTTTACTCTATTATATGCTCTTGTTTCCTTTGTCAAATATTAATTGATCATATAGGTGTGGATTGATTCTGGGGTCTTTGTTCTGTTCCATTGATCTATATGCTTGTTTTTATGCCCGTACCATGCTATTTTGATTACAATGGCCTTGTAGTATAGTTTGATACTGTGATCTCTTCATCATTGTTCTTTCTCAAGGTTGCTGAAGCTATTCGGGATCTTTTTATTTTTGACTTTTTTGTTTCATATAAACTATAAAGCTTCTGCACAGCAAAAGAAAACACAACAAAAGGAAAAGGGATTCCACCTTATGGGGGGACATATTCACCAATGATACATCTGATAAGGAGTTAATTTCCAAAATATACAACTGGACTACAGGAAGACAAGCAGTACAATTAAAAATGTGCTAAGGAATACAATTAAAAATGTGCTAAGGACTTGAATAGATACTTCTTAAAAGACAACTTACAGATGGCCAGTACACGTAAAAAATGTTCAACATCACTAATTATCAGAGAGATGCAAATTAAAACCAAAATAAAATATCACCTCACAACTGCCAGAATGGCTACCATCAACAATTCAACAAACACAAAGGTCTGGAGAAGATGCAGAGAAAAGGGAACCCTTTTGCACTGTTGGTGGGAATGCAGACTGGTGTAGCCACTGTGGAAAGCAGTATGGAGACACATCAAAAAATTAAAAATGGATCTGCCTTTTGACCTAGTGACCACTTCTGGGAATATATCCTAAGAAATCTGAAACACTAATTTGAAAGGATGCATGCACCCCAGTGCTCATAGCAACATTATCTATAATAGCCAAGATCTGGAAATAGCCCAAGTGCCCATCAGTAGATGAGTGGTTAAAAAAATGCTGTGTTACATTTACACAATGGAATGCAACATGGCCATAAAAAAGAAGGAAAGCTTACTTTTTGTGACAGCATGGATGGACCTGGAGATTATTTGCTAAGTGAAATAAGTGAGTCAGAGAAAGACAAATACCATATGATCTCACTTATATGTGGAATGTAATGAATAAAATAAACTGGCAAACAAAATAGAAACAGAGGTATGGGTGCATGGAACACACTGACAGCTGTCAGAAGGTTGGGGGAGGGAGGGACTGGATGAAACAAGGTGAAGGAAGTGGCCAAAGAACACGTATGCATAACCCACAGACGCAGACAACAGTGTGGTGATGGCCAGAGGGAAGAGGAGGTGTGGTGAAACAGGGATATCTGTAATATTATCAACAATAAAAATAAAGAAAAGAAAAAAAAAGGAATAGCTAAACTAAAAAAGTCAACAGAAAAAGAAGCATTTTATTTAGAACATAAAAATAAATGTTAAGAGAGTTGGCAAAAAAAGCCAGATCTTTGAAGGACTCTTATGCATTTAAATAATGTTTTAGAATCTTGTCTACTTTTGAAGCATTAATATTTTCTTGTCTCGTACAACGCTTTTAAAAAATGTCAAAAGAACAACATGTTTCAAGGAAAGAAATATTAGTTCAGTGGCAGATAACCCCTTCTGCACTTTTGAAAGTAATAAAATTCCAAGAGAAATCCCTTGGTTTGAGAGAATTTTTAAGACTGTGCAGGGCTGTAGGACTCAGAGAGTCATGCGTGGGAAGTATTTGTGAGCTCTGGCATTTGAGAGAAACAACGTAAGGGAGGGAGGGATAAATTAATCCAATTCTCAGAGACAGTTATTTGATTATATTGAAGTTACGAATGGCTGTTCCTTTAATTTGGCCTCCCGATTGCTGTATCCACATCTGGGCCTTGGCGTGTGGGTTTTATGTTCTCAGATTCCTTGTCCTTGCTCATTCCTTGCACTGAAAACATGCCTGGCTTGATTCAAGGCACAGAGACAAAACCATGGAATGCCATTATCATGAGTATTGGCTTCTCTGCCATAGATGTATGTTTAAATTATTACTATAAAAAATACTACCTAAGAACTTACTGATTTAAAAAAAATTGTTTATTTTTTCTTAAGATTTTACATTCTGGAACTCAGTGGAGGCTCTTCTTATGTGATATTGGTTGGCAGGGATCACTCAATCACCTACATGTACCTCGTGGCTACACTGAGAAGTGTAATAAAGCTTTGCTGACATGTTTGGCTGCTCACTTTTTCTCCACTTGGGCTCTCTTCTTATCTGTCCTCGCCTCATTCAGTAGCACAACACAGTTATCTTTACAGCAAGAGGGTTGGCTTCTCTAGAGAGACAGGGAACCTGCCAGGCTAGGCCTGCACGTAGCACGGCATCACTCCTGCTTTACTCTACTAATAAGGTCAAATTAGAAGGGCAATGTGACCCAAAGGGAGGGTAAGCAGGCTCTGCTCTTTGATGGGTAGAACAACACGAGTGTCCATGAGGAAAGGATTTAATGACGGCCATCTTTTAAGGCTATATGCTAGAAAGCAAAAGCGACTCTAGTGACAAAAACAAAATTGGCTTACCCCACTGGTGAGAGGGTCCTTGAAAGAACCTCAGTCATTACTCTCCAAATTGCTTCAAGAAACATTTTAGAGTTATTCTTAATTGAAGAAGGGATGAACAAAGGAATCAATGAGATTCAAATGTGGAGAAAAGTAGACACTGTAGTTTTTATTCAGTAGTTTTTTGTGTAGAATACAATCATAGGGGACCAGTCAGCAGTCTGAGAATTCTCTGAGGCCTATTTGCAAGTAACTTATAAGCTTTCGTGATGATTATTTTTATGTGCCAACTTGAAGGGGCAAAATTTCTGGATGTGTCTGTGAGGGTGTTTCTCAAAGAGATTAGCATTTGAATTGGGAGACTGCTGAATCAGATGTCCCTCCTCAAGGTGGATGGCTATCATGCAATCCATGGTGGGCCTGAAGAGAAGAAAAGAGTAAATTCACTCTTTCAATTTAAACTGGGGCATCAATCTTCTGCCAGTGGACATTAGTGATCCTGGTTCTTGTGCCTTGGAAGTCAGACTGAATCACACCACACACAGGCTTCAGATCCTGGGACTTCTGAGGCTCTGCAATTTCGTGAGACAGTACCTATTTCTCGCTCTCTCTCGTTCTCTCTCTCCACCCCTCGCTGCACCCCCCATCATTTTCTATGGTCTGTTTCACTGGAGACACCTGGCAAATACTCCTACTTGCCAACCAAATCTTTGATTAAGAATATTTAAAAGTTCTTATAATATTGAAGGGGGCTTTTAAGTCTACTCTGGACATTAGGTTGCAGTTTAACACTTAAGTTTAATCCTTATGTTTGATTATTCTCTACTTAATTTTTATACATCCCCGTACGTGTTGCCACACCTGACATACTAGGAGGCGTGAAGTGAAACAATACCCAAATGCTGATTTATGCTCTGTCCTTGGCCTATTAACATATGTGGCAGAGTTCATCATAATCTAGATATGTCTTGTTTTATGTGTTTGTGTTTTTCCACTGTGTCCAAAACAGATGCTAACCACTTGCTCTTGCATAGATATAAACCACTGTGATAATGTTGCCAGGTTATGAAGGAGATGTTTCAGGAAGAATTCTTGAAACCAGAGATTCACTTAAATTGGAGTACGTGGTGGCGATGACAGGATATGAGACTTTACATGCAGTGGGACTAAAATTAAAATATATGGGGAACATTAATGAAACTTTTGAATTCAAGAAACTAAGTGTAATATTTCTCCTAAGACAATTATTCCTCAGGCCTATTAAATGACTTTTAGTGACTGCTTAGGCTAGGACAATAAATCTCCGGATTATACTGGGAATAACATAAAAGTTATCTTGTTTCATTTAATTTCATTAGTATTTAAGGCTTGCATATACATTTAATCAAATTGGTTCAAATCGTACCTTCAGTAGAAAAATAATTAGGTAAAATGGTATGTGAGTTGCTGGGTTTTGACACTTTAAAAGAACATGTAATTATGTTTGTCTAAGAATTGAGTACATGACCTAACAGATATCCTTTTTGATTATTCACGTTTTTCCTTTGTTATGAGTCTGTTTTCATATTTAACAGTGTCTTGAGCATAACAGATGTTCATTGAATGTCCATGGTGTGATTATTTAGGAGGAAGAATACCATTTTCTATTGTACAGTATATTCTATAAAAAATGAGGTGAGCATAACTCTGGGTGCAGGATTATATAAGTCCATTGGAAAATAACATATCATGTCAGGGAAATTTTTTAGATTTACTTCCAAGGTAACTTCACAACAACTGTTAGAAAACGTTTTGAAAGACGTTTTTCACAGTTCTGTCGCCAAAGGTAACCTGTTGACTGTCTTGGCATTTAGCAGAGGTCGGAGAGGTGGGGTAGGGGAAGCATGGTGAGAGAAAGGACCCTGGAAATTACTGAGAAATTATCTTAGAATTCTAGCATTCTACAATTCTAAAATACTTAAAACAAAACAAACAAAAAACTCCCTGTTAATTGGCCCCTCATGTGAGTATTATCAATATCAGCTGAGTATATTTTATTTGCATTTTAAAATATTTTAAGTTAATGCTCAATCTATAAGTTTATGTTTTTAAAATTACTATACTGTATTATTTTTAAAGGTTTGGTGTTGGATCTAAATTTAAGAGAAATATATATTGCTTTTAAAATTGAGGCATAATTGAATTTGATATGTAAAAGAGACAATGACTTTTATTTTCTAGCTAACATCTAGTTGATTGCGTATAGGTGTTTTCCAAAATAGCTTTTCTTCCCCTAAAATTGCAGGAGGTGGGGAAGTAAGGTTTGTCATATTTTATCTTGAAATACTGGAAGAAGGAAATTGGTTGATCTATGAAAAAATGTTTGTCACTAGATTGTTTTATTGAAATGCCATTTCAGAGATCAGTTTTTTATTTTTATTCCTGTTTTTACCCACATATATATGCAAATGAAAAGAATATGAAACCTTTTCTCTTACTGTTTTCTAACATCTAAATGCAAACTGTTATTTAAGTCTACACACATTTCTTTTTCAGTTGCCTTAATCTTTCATGAAATTTAAATGGAAAAGTTTCATCTTGTATATATAGTGTGAGTTTGCATTATTCAAAGTTAATTTATATTTAAAAATTTTCTACACATAAGCTTGTGCCTGAATTTTCCATAGAAAGTTCACTTTTAAAAAGTAAAGGGTGGACTTAATTTAAGCCACCAAATATGGTTTGGAAACAGGTTTAGATGCAGGAGACATACAGTTAAAAGGACTTCTACTATTTTCTCTCATTCCTGAAAATAACAATGTGCTGTATAAGTCAGGTGGCATTGAATTTATAAACAGCATTGGGGAAGATGCAGAGGGCACGCTGGGACATTTCCGTGGATGTAATCAGGCCACCCTAACCCGACCCTGATGTCACTGTACAGGGGCCAGGACTGAGGTGGGTCTGTCCCGGCACTGTGTGTAGTGTGTGGGTTCTTGATTTTGCGCAGGAATGATTTTGTGGTATAAGTCCAGGTGATTTTGAGAGTACATTTATTCAAACTGGCTACAGGGAAACAAAGGAAGGGCTTAGGGTAGAAGAGGCAAGATTATAGAAACAGGAGTGAGCCTAGGGGTGGCTACCCCTGGCCCTTTAGGAAAAACATTACAGAGGTAGAAGAAGTGAGCCAGCTGGGCTGTGTGGACTCACAAAACAAGTCACATGGGCAAAAGGAGGGCCCGTGGAGACAGGTTCCAGGCATTAGCCTGGGACAAGTTGCTGTTGCCCACTGCCTCCGTATTGCAAGTCTCCTGGAAACCTTTAGAGCTCAGGAGAAAGAAAGCAAAGGTACATACATGCCTGAGGAAGGAAGTGGGGAAAGGTGCAGATGTGCTCAAGGGAGAGTGCACACTGGGTGCTTTGTCTTATGGGTTTTTATTTCTTTTCTACAGACAGGAATTTTAGGGGAGGTCTCAGGGGAGGATCTCAGTAGAGTATTCATCAGCTTTCCAGGTATGTCCTTTAATATGCTGATGCATCAAAATGAGCATATAGAGCATTGAGCAAATGAGCATTGGTCATTGTTTGATCAATTTCACTTTCAAAGAATGTCACCAGAAAGGGACCAGGACCGATGTGAGTCTGCCCTGGAAAAGTTTGGAATGTGTAAACCACTTGCTCCTAAGTGTCCTTGTTTAGGGAAGATAAGATCTTGCAATTTATTAGCTGGATATAAATTGCTGGGCTAACTATCTGTCTCATTTTCCCCATTCCGCTTGCCAAGGAACTTCCCTAGATTCTTACTAACCTGCCTTAGGGATGCACAGGGTATTATTACAACCAGACACCAATCAGCACATCTCTGCTTCTGACTTAGTTGTCCCCCAAACTGCCCTCTCAAAGCATATCTGCAGTATGATTTGCACTCTAGTCCTCTGGGAATTAATATGGTGTCTGTAATTTTCCTGCCTTTTTGATCGCTACGTATGCAATCTTAAAACAGTTGTCCATGCTGGTTGCTTGAGACCACTGATTTCTGGCTTATGGTTGCTAATGCCTAATGCAGTGCGTGCTGACCCACAGGCCAAGGGTGCCGCATGGTGCCCTTGAGTATTGAAAGTAGCAACACTGACTGGTGTGGAGAGATTTTTGTCTTTTTGCTGAAGTCACAGGCAGTTGATACTGCTGTCACTTTGGCTTTTCAAATTCCAATTTACTTAATTAATTTGGACATGCTCTTTTATCACAGCCCCCTTGCCTGAGGACTCAGGCATGAGTCTATACAGGCTGGGTGAGGGGACAGACTAAACGAAAGACTGTGTTCAATATGTCCCCTCTCTTTGACACACGGTAGTTTTATTTTGCACCAACTTTTACATTTTTATCTCTTTTCTTATGGGCGAACAACTTTGTTTGTTTTAGTGAAGACCTTGCTTGATACCTTATGAAAATTGAACACTGAAAATCCCAATCTTCAGTCTTTTGGAAATAATCAGACATCAATTTTAGCGAGAAATTAAGTACAAGTTTTAATTATTGCCACATTAATACATATTAAAGACAATACTTTTAAACTAATTTTACATTTTTTTACTCTACCCTTTTACATTGGAGACAACATTGGGTAAAACAGAGAAAAATAGCATTGTACTGTACCAGTTGTATTAATCTTTTGTCCCAGAGTCATTTCTACTCTGGAGGTGGTAAAAAGCTTTAGAGAAAGGCTTTCTCTTGAGGCATGAATAAACAGTGTCTGTTGCTAAAGCAAATAAAATCTCACCTACTATTTCATACATTTGGTGAGAAATGAAAAAAGGTATATTAGAGCTCTCCAGAGAAGCAGACAATTAATATGTATGTATGTATAAAATAAGGAATTGGTTTACATGATTACGAAGGCTGAGAACTCCCAAGACCAGCAGTTGGCAAGCTGGAGACTCAAGAGAGCCAGTGGTGTATTTCCAGTCTGTCTGAAGGCCTGAGAACCAGGAGAGCTGAGGGTGGAAATTTCAGTACAGGGAGGCAGACCAATTCCCCGCTCAGTCAGTATGTATATTCCATTCATATTACTTTCCTTATTTTATGCTCCACAGTAAACCTGCTGATTATAATTTATCTAAGTAAATGTTTGTTGAAGTTATTGAAATGACATTGGTTAACAAAATTATATAGATTTCAGGTGTATAATTCTGTAATACATCATTTGTAATTTTGTCTAAATGTTGGAAAGTCACTGATGAGGCAGACTTAGAACATTCTGAACTTAAGTAATTAATTACTCCTTGAAAGTATTTTAAAAATTGCATTCTTTATTTTGGTTAGTGATAACCACTCATCTGGCCTGATTATCCCTGGGAATTTAAGAGCAAAGAGGTGGAAATTCAGCAATATAACCTTACTTTTAAAAATGTTTCTGCTATTTTTTGCAGAAAATACTAAGCTAGAAGCTGGGTTTTCCAGCTTCTAATTCTGCACACTTTCCATTACATTGTGTCGCTATACATCATTCTGACAAGTTCTGTGGGAAAAGGGTGCTACTGTTAATTTACACCTTCAAATGCACTTCTTCCCAAATAGTATAAAAAATGACCAGGTATGTCTTTTGAGGAGAGAAACAGTAATTAATTAAGTTCATTATTTTAAGTAAAAAGTCATATCTGGTTTCAATGAAGGGAATATGAATATAAAGGAGAATAAAATCTGTTCATATCTTTGATCACTGAGGAATTCTGAGGACTTCCTTTAGAGAAGCCAAATTTTAGGGTCTAAATAGAGGCAGCTTTGTTCAAGGAAGGCTTTTATTTGTCTAAATTTTTGATTACTTTGTATCCTTTAATCTTAATACAGCCACTCTCCTCTCTTTTTCCTTCTTGTTCCTGTTCTCTGGTACATAGTACATCCTACATTTCACGGGTATGTATTCTGGAAAACAACTCTAATATCTGTTTCAACATGGCCTATGACAATTCCTGTTTGTTTATTTTATTTAGTTAGGAATCTCTTTGTGGCAGGAAAAAGACCATACAAACCAGCTAGTAAAGTGGGTTTTGTCCTAAGAACACAACAGGAATTCACAGGAATTTTCAGATGGCAACTCCTGTGAAATAGGACTCACTGGAAATGGAATTTAGGCAGATGGTCTTTTCCTCATGTTTTCTCTGTTTCTCCAATCTTTAGTCTTTAATGGCCAGTTCCTTTGTATGCCTTTAGGAGATAGTGTGAGCTCTGAGGCTATAGATGAAAGCACATAAAAACACTGTTTTTAATGAAAAAAAAAATGAAGTTTTGGCAGTACCATAGAATTCAACCCAATATAATGCCTAAAATTAAAATCCCTGCCTATGAGGTCTTGAGCAACCAGTGTCTTGGTTTCTGGAAATTGACCTAATAAGAGAAACTAACTAATGTGGTTGCTTTGTAGATTACATCAACCAGTATATTTAAAGGAGTCAGAACAGTTTCTGAAAACATGTAGGCACTATACAATGTTTGCTTCCAATATAGCTTTTACTATATTTCTCTTTTGCTCTCATGGCTCAACTTGCACATGAATTTTGACTGATCAAGGCTTTGACTGCATCTTATGGTATTCTCTCCCTTGTCTACTGCTGCTACTGGATTCCCGCAACATCTGTTTTCTTCATTTTGAAAGCCTGGATTTACTGACCTTAGTTCATTAACCATCACTTGTACCATTCACCAGTAAGGATTGAGGTGAACTAAAAGAGGTGGTGTGAGTCATATAGTACCAAGCATGGTCACCTACGTAGTAGGTTGTATGGGTGGGCAGTTTCTCTATTCAGTAAAACATATATTTCAAAAAAAGTCAAGTACAATATCCAAAACAAATGAAAGACATTAGAAACAGTGGAGGACAGCCCTGGCTGGTGAGGCTCAGTTGGTTGGAGCATCGGCCTGTGGACTGAAAGGTCATGGGGTCGATTCCCAGTCAGGGCACACACCCAGGCCGCAGGCTGGATCCACGGTCAGGACGCGTTCAAGAAGGCAGCTGATCAATGTTTCTCTCTCACATCGATGCTTCTCTCTCCTTCTTCCTTCCTCTCTCTAAAGCAGTGAAAACCAACATATTTACAGATAATTGAAAGATACATTTTGTTGAGAAAATTTGTGTTCAGGACCTGAATTTAAATCAATAATAAAAAATTTTCACTGGATGGTTTTACTCCTAAATTCTATTAAACATTTAATGAGGAAATCATACCAAAATTGCATAACTCTTTCAGAAAACAAAGGATGGAACTTTCCTTAACACATATATTAGGCTACCATAACCCTAATATCAAAACTGTGGAATCATAACTCTGATATTTAAAAACCTGATGACAATAAACATTTAAAAATGTAGACACATAGAGGCAGACATCCTCAACCAGAACAACAAATAATAAGTTAATTTCACTAACATATAGAAGGATAATATATCATGTTCAAGAGGAATCTATCTCAGAAATCATGGTTAATTCATAACGAGAAAAACTTCAATGCAGTTGAACACATCACAGAATAAAAGGAAAATAATTGGACTTTTTAATGGAAGGAGAAAAATCAATAGTCAATATCAATTTATGAAATACATTTCAGGAAAGTAGAAACAGAAGGGAATTTCCTCAACCTTTTAAAAGACATATGTAAAAATCACATTTATTAAATGGTGAGACAGTAAACCTCCCCCCCAATAATGGAAACAACACAAAAATATTTTTTTCATCACTTATATTCAATATTGTTCTGTGGTTCCTAGTAATAAACCAGAATAATAAGAAAAAGAAAGGAATGGCATAAAGATTTAAAATGTCATTATTTATAGATACATGATTATACATGTAAAAAGTCCTAAGGAATTCATGAAAGATTCTAAAACTGATAAGTGAAATGGAGCAAGATCACAGAGTACGAGGTACATAGTGTTTTATATCTAGCAAATAAAAAATGTCTATAAAATATTTAAAAAATACATTAATTAACAAAGCTATACTCATAATGGCAAAATATTTCCCTCTTCTGTATTTAGCATCTATAATGAAAATAGTCTTATAAATCAGAAAAAATAACACCCAAACAAAAAATAAGCAAAGGATATGAACATACACTCAAAGACAAAAAAATGTAAATTATAAAACATATGAAAACATTTTCAACCTGTCCAGTAATCAAAATGATGGCAATTTAAACCATAGTGAAATACTGATTCTCAACTCTCAGAAATCAACATTGAGCATTACATTTTTTTAATTGTACATTTAAAAGAATGTTTTATGTTACATAATGTTAAAGATACAAAAAATTGTTGCCACCTGAAACCATTTTGAATTGAAAGTAATTTAAAGTTTCCCCGATCTCTCTTATCTGGACTATCAATTTTGTGAAATCACATGGTACTGTTTCATTCTGGTGCTAATTTACTTTGATGAAAATGCAAATGAGCAGTAGTGTCCGTTCCTATATGAATCATATATGAATATATTATTTCTCCTCCAGATATCTTTAGAAATAATTTGCATGGAGCACAAATGAAGGATTGAAGCATCAAGGCACAATCATGGCTGTCCAGAAAATCATAGTAATGAAAACTGTCTGGCATGAGACTTCTGTGGTTGGCGCCCCTCTCTTTTATAAGCAACAAATTAAGCCAAACGGAAGCCTGAGAGACAAAGTAAAAATAGTGTCTTTCAGAAAGCAGCTGCAGTTGTCACCAACTACATTTGGCTTCTTCCCCTGTGACCTGTTTTTTAAAATTTTGAAATATCTGTGAATTACAGAGATTAATATCCTATTTTACAAATAATGGAATTGAACATTGGAGAAGAAAAATGACTTAATGTTGTTTAGTGATCAAGGGGCAGAATCTCAAATCACTTCAGGTCCTAACATTCTCAGAGTAAGAAGTAAGTGGTTTGATATCTCCAAAGATATATTTAGCAAGAGCTACATACAAAAATACAGTCACTGGGGATTGCAGCATCTTTTAAAAAGGACAACTACATGATAAATGTACATAAAATCATATATCAAACTTCACATGCCTTAACAGCTTGTAGGAATGGGCAATATTCAAGAACCAACCATCAACCTATACTTAGAATCTGAAGATTTTTTTCAACCTTCTGTGAAAAATTTCTTCCTACCAATTTCTTATTGTTGAGGATTTTGCCTAGGGACCTCGAGGTCCTTTCAGTTTGAGGTTCATTGAGGTTCTTTGAGGTTCTTCTAGTCTGAGAGAGTAGATTAGAATTACCCAAATAACAAATATAGACAGAGCTCAATCTCCCACCCAAATCCCCCATGGGGCTTTTTAGCTTCCATGTAAACCAGCTGATTAATAACACATTCTGGAAATGCATGGGTCTTTTTCTAGTGCCTCCTGCTAGCTGATTTCTATTGTACGTGCATAATGAAAGGTTACAATCTGTTGTTACAAATGTAATAATCTTGTGTTCTAGGTTACTAACATTAAAATGCATAAATATGTGTTTTATTTTGGATGTTGTGTTTGTCAATTAAAGAACATTGATATTAAGGACATTGAATAGCTCTAATATTATTAGTGCAATTAAACTACAGAAAGAGTAAAATGATGCCAGCTAGAAAACAGTGACCACTGCATAACCCCAGTTTAATTGGATCATGAACTTTGTGTAAACACTGGATTATCAGCATAAGCAGGCAAAGGTCAGCCCTTGAATAGTTTCTGCTCTTTCTAAATATATGTTTGAGTTTTACAATTTATGGATAGGACCTAGGAAATATGGGAAATGAAAGGTCTTAGTGACAAATTAAGAGACCTATATTATAATTTATTTTGTGTCTAGTTAGTTTGATTTTAGACAGTTTACTTGATTATTGGCCTTCAGTTTTCTCAGTTACAAAGGCCTGTACAATAACCTTGATACTCCTTAACTTTAAAATATTATCTCCAGCAAGTCTCTCTAACCTTCAGTCACATAGAAATATTTTCCGCTTCAAGAAAATCTCAAACTTCTTGCCTAAAGTTTCTTCACACCTTGTTTATGTGTATGTTCAAATGCTTTGCCATGAGTTCTTTACATGACTAGTCCCTCCTTTCATAATTTCTAGTTAAATGTCATCTCCTCAAACTAGTCTTGTGATAAACTCATCTATGTAGTTCTCTTCTTCCCGCCCTGTCCCTGGAATTCTTTATCACAAGATCTTGCAAGAAGTTTCTCTATTTTTAATTATATATATATGTATATATATATTTGTTTGTTTATTCCATTAGTCAGTTTCTCCTCCAAATAAATTAATTTCCACAAGGACAGAATCTAGGGTCTTATGTGTGTTGATGCACCTACTCTGCTTCATCTAGAATTTCTTTTTATGGAGCAATGGCTTCAGAGGGTCCCTTCTGGCAATGGGAATGCAGAACTCAAGTCCAAGGTTGCTGGGATGACATCTTTGCCCACCATTTAACACTCGTCCCCAGAGTTGGCACTGTTTGTGCTAAAATTGCATGACTCTGAATACTAATTTTTTTGTACATGGTATATTTTTAGTATAATCTAGGGGTCAGAATAAACCGAAGGTACTTGGACATTTGAATTTTAGCTATATTATTTGCTCCATTTGTTTGAACTTCAAAAGTAGCATTTGTTTACTCTATGATAATAAGAAACTAAATGTGCTTTAGTTTCCTTGTGGTTTATTTTTTAAGTAGTTTCCTTGTTTATACATTTATTTATTTTACCTTTCCCCACAGTATTTTGCCAACTTACATCTGAATTCATCAAGTTTACTAGTTTTACTGCTAATAATAAGCCCTGATTCTTTTTTGCCTTCAATACGGTACTTTGCCTTTGTGATCAATGATATCTAAACTACAACTCATCACTAGAAAGTATTTGTTGAATGAATACTTAAGTGAAAGAATATTACACAATTCTTTCTTTCATCCAATTTTAACTTTAATTCTATTTTTTCTATTTGTTTGCATTTTATTTACCAATCAATAGTTATAAAAGAAATGAGACACACTTCTTAATAATCACACTGGGAATACTTATCTTCTTAATGAGCTGTGTTTTACATTAATAAAACTGCGATGTTTAACCTACCAGGTTTATTAATATTCATCAACTCATCTATTCCCATTGAACTGTAGGATATTTATGTTTTCATCAATTTAAAATTATAAAACCTGATAGGACTTCATAATCTACCCTTCAGAACTAGAACAGCTTGGGTAAGTTACTTTTTCCTCAAAGCTTCATTTCCATTATTTGTAACCTATGCTACCAAACTCTTCGCTTCATGGCTATTTTGAGGATTAAATTGAAAAGCACAGGTGAGGAAACCTGATGCTGCATCACACGCAGCGTCACATTCACTATTTTAGTTGTGTGTCTTCCCCTTTCCTCTATCCCATAATCAATGCTTTTCCAGCTGTTTAGGCTTCCCCCATGAAGTTCATCTTCGCTCCTAGTAAGCCCTCATTAAATATTACTTTTCTCATACTATCTCCATCTCTTGTATATTTTCCTGTATGTTGCTGTCTTGGTAGAGACCAGATTATGTAATGTCACATAAAGTAGAGCTTTAAAAGCATTTGTATTTTGTTCTTTTTTCTGGATAACTTCATCATCCTTATGATACTAAAATGGAAGACATTGTTTCCCTCTAGAGTGCTTAGTGTATGTTATTTTTGCACATAGATTTGGGGGGAAACAAGCAGGATGGGAATAAGTGAGCAACAGAGCAAATGCTGGCCGTAGCGCTGTGAGAGTGCTCATGAATCAGGAAGAATTACACACTTTAAAATAGAACCTCCTGTGTTCTCATTCCTACTGAACAACTTCTTGACAAGCTAACCCACTCAGTGACAATCTTCATATTAATCTAACTCTACTACATTCAAGACATTTGACCTGCAAATACTAGTGGATCATAAATGAGGCTTATTCCCTATCAGTGTTTGTTTGGTATTCCTAATACTAATCCAGTTGGTTATAAAATTAATCCTTCTACTACTCATCACAATACCACTCTGTATTTTTAATGAGTGAAACAACAATTCTGTGCTTTTTAACAAAGCATGATTTTATTCTCCAAACCAATGAAATAAACCGTGCAAGCATTCTTTTTAACAACCTGCTGCATTTCTTCATGTTTATGTAGGTACGGTAAGTTATTTTTAGGATACAGAAAAAGGTGCAAGCTTAAAAGATCAGCTGCTCAAGAAATAATACCTTCCATTGTGTGCAAGTGAAACCGAATAAGGGCTGGAAATGAAGAAATTGTTTATCTTTTATTCTGAAAAATTCCAGCTTTTTAAAATATCAGTAGTAGATTCTATTACAAATCTGTTTTTCTCAAGTAGCTTGGAAAACAGAAGCTAATTTTCACAATTACAATGGTGCTGTTTTTTGCAAAGCCATGCCATTCCTGCTAATGTTGATAGAAGTTGTAACTGGGGCAGCAGAACATTATAGTTACATGTGATGAGAGTTGCAAGTGAATTTTTAGACTAATTTTAGGAAAAACACATTAAATTCATTTATGATACACAATATGTAATCTTTATGTAAAATGATTTGTCTGCTTAGATGCCATCTAATGTTCAGACTCTGCAATACTTGATTTACAACTTAAAACTATTTTTATTGTTCAGTTACAGTTGTCTGCATTTTCTCCCCACCCCTCCACCCCATCCCAGCCAAACCCACCTCCCTCCCCCACCTCCACCCTCCCCCTTGGTTTTGTCCCTGTGCCCTTTATAGTAGTTCCTGTAAACCCCTCTCCCCACTGTCCCCTCCCCACTCCCCTCTGGCTATTGTTAGATTGTTCTGAACTTCAATGTCTCTGGTTTTATTTTGTTTGCTTTTTTCTTTTGTTGACTATGTTCCAGTTAAAGGTGAGATCACATGGTATTTGTCCCTAACCGCCTGGCTTATTTCATGTAGCATAATGCTCTCCAGTTCCATCCATGCTGTTGCAAGGGTATAAGCTCCTTCTTTCTCTCTGTTGTATAAAATTCCATTGTGTAAATGTACCATAGTTTTTTGATCCACTCATTTGCTGATGGGCACTTAGGTTGCTTCCAGTACTTGGCTATTGTAAATTGTGCTGCTATGAACATTGGGGTGCATAGGTTCTTTTGAATTGATGTTTTGGGTTCTTAGGGTATAATCCCAGCAGTGGAGTTGCTGGGTCAGAAGACAGTTTCATTTTTAGTTTTGTGAGGAAATTCCATCCTGTTTTCCACAGTGGCCTCACCAGTCTGCATTCCCACCAACAATGTACTAGGGTTCCCTTTTCTCCACATCCTCTCCAGCACTTGTTTGTGGATTTGTTTATGTTGGCCACTCTGACCAGTGTGAGATGGTACCTCATTGTGGTTTTAATTTGCATCTCTCTGATGGCTAGTGATGCTGAATATCTTTTCATATGTCTCTGGGCCCTCTGTATGTCTTCCTTGGAGAAGTGTACGTTCAAGTCCTTTGCCCATTTTTAATTGGGTTTTTGTCTTCCTGGAGTGGAGTCATGTGAGTTCTTTATATATTTTGGAGATCAGGCCCTTGTCTGAGGTATCATTGGCAAATATGTTTTCCCATACTGTTGGTTCTCTTTGTAATTTGGTGCTGTTTTCTTTAGCCATGCAGAAGCTTTTTATTTTGATGAGGTCCCATTTGTTTATTCTTTCCTTTATGTCCCTTGCTTTAGGGGATGTGTCTGTGAGGATGCTGCTGCGTGGAATGTCTGAGATTTTCCTGCCAATGTTTTCCTCTAGGACTTTTATGGTGTTATGACTTATATTTAAGTCTTTTATCCACCTTGAATTTATTTTTGTGTATGGCGTAAGTTGGTGATCGAGTTTCATTTTTTTGCATGTAGCTGTCCAGATCTACCAACACCTTTTGTTGAAGAGACTATTTTTGCTCCATTTTATTCTCCTGCCTCCTTTGTCAAATATTAATTGACGGTAAAGACTTGGGTTTATTTCTGGGCTCTCTGATCTGTTCCATTGGTCTATGTGCCTGTTTTTATGCCAGTACCAGGCCGTTTTGATTACAGGGCCTTGTAATACAGTTTGATATCAGGTATTGTGATCCCTCCTGCTTTGTTCTTCTTTCTCAAAATTGCTGCAGCTATTCGGGGTCGTTTATGGTTCCATATGAATTTCTGAAATGTTTGTTCTATATCTGTGAAATATGCCATGGGTACTCTAATAGGGATTGCATTGAATCTATAAATTGCTTTGGGTAGTATGGCCATTTCGATGATGTTAATTCTTCCAATCCATGAGCATGGTACATGCTTCCATTTGTTTGTGTCTTCCTTAATTTCTTTCTTCAGTCTTGTGTACTTTTCTGAGTACAGGTCTTTTACCCTCTTGGTTAGGTTTATTCCTAGGTATTTTATTTTTCTTGTTGCTATATCAAATGGGATTTTTTTCCTGAGTTCTTGTTCTGATGTTTCATTGTTGGTGTACAGAATGCCTTTGATTTCTGAGTATTGACTTTGTATCCAGCTGTTTTGCCAAATTCATTTATTAGGCTGAGTAGTTTTTTGGTGGAGTCTATAGGATTTTCCATGTACACTATCATGTCATCTGCAAACAGTGACGGTTTCATTTCCTCCTTTCCAATTTGGATGCCTTTTTATTTCTTTTTCTTGTCTGATTGCTGTGGCTAGGACTTCCAATACTATATTGAATAGGAGCGGTGAGAGAGGGCATCCTTGTCTTGTTCCTGATCTTAGTGGGAAAGCTCTAAGTTTTTGTCCATTGAGTATGATGTTGGCTGTAGGTCTCTCATATATGGCCTATATTATGTTGAGGAATGCTCCCTCTATTCCCACTTTGCAGAGTGTTTTTATCATAAATTGGTGCTGTACCTTATCAAATGATTTTTCCACATCTATTGATATGATCATGTGGTTTTTGTCTTTGTTTTTGTTTATGTGGTGTATTATGTTTATTGATTTGCAAATATTGTACCATCCTTGCATCTCTGGGATGAATCCCACTTGGTCATGGCGTGTGATCTTTTTAATGTATTGCTGGATTCAGTTTGCCAATATTTTGTTGAGGATTTTAGCATCTATGTTCATCAGTGAAGTTGGCGTGAAGTTATCTTTCTTTCTTATGTCTTTATCTGGTTTTGGGATTGGGATGATGTTGGCTTCATAAAATGAGTTTGGGAGTCTTTCATCTTCTTGAATTTTTTGAAATAATCTGTGGAGGATGGGGGTTAGCTCTCCCTTAAATACTCTGTAGAATTCTCCTGTGAAACCGTCTGGTCTAGGACTTTTGTGTGTCAGAAGCTTTTTGATTACTGTTTCAGTTTCATCAGATGTTGTTGGTCTGTTCAGGCTTTCTGCTTCTTCTTCATTGAGTTTTGGAAGGTTATATTTTTCTAGAAATTTGTCCATTTCATCTAGGTTTTCACACTTCTTGGCATATAGTTCTTCATAGTAATTTCTTACAATCCTTTGTATTTCGGTGGTATCAGTTGTAGTCTCTCCTCTTTCATTTCTGATTGTGTTTATTTGGGTCCTCTCTCTTTTTTTCTTGATGAGCCTACTAAGGGCTTGTCGATTTTGTTTATCTTTTCAAAGAACCAGCTCCTGGATTCATTGATCCTTAGAATTGTACTTTTGGTCTCTATGTCATTTAATTCTGCTCTGATCTTGGTTATTTCCTTCCTCGTACTTGCTCTGGGTTGTTGTACTTGTTGTTGTTCCTCAAGTTCTTGTAGGTGTAGGGTTAGGTTGTTTTTACAACTTAAAACTCTTTTTAAAATGATTCTGTAGCTACCTACAAAAAACAGTAATCATTTTATCTCCTTCTGGGATGATTATTTAATGTTTTCTTTTTTTAAAACTGTTGGTATTTTCATCATACACACTTAACATAATGTAAATTATTTTTATTTTTCTTTCAACATTTGTACGTGTCTAAGAAATAGGGAATTTGCAGAACTGGCTGAGATAAGAATAGTAGGCACTTATTAAATGTAATTAAGATTTTTTTACATATAATGATGGGTTATACTGAATTTACTTTAAGATAATATTTTAAATTTGTTCAGGTTGACCATATTCAGTCAACAGAAATAAAGTTATTTGGTTGCAAGCTTATTTACTCTGAAGGTCACGTTCCAATAGTATATAATTTTGAAAACACATTTGAGTAAATAATTCCATTAAACTACTTGTGATTATTTTTTAAAATCTGTTTTATTGTGAATGGATATAATAAAGGAAATGCTCTTAAGATATTTGGAAAAGGGTGAAGGGTTATAATTTTAATTAGAGTACTATTTAGTATGGTAGGCAACTGCCTTTTAGAATGCATTGAGACCAGAAATAAATGAAGGTGCTGAATGTGAGTCAGTAATTTGGGTGTCAGAGTAACTCTCCAGATAGAAAACAAGCATCATCCAGTAATGCGACGTATAGAAACACAGTGATTATTCTCTCCATCCTAGAAATAACGTTTAGGGATTGGAAGTTGACTTTGCAGGTAATCAAATTCTTACTTCTCATAATTAGGGTTTATGATTTGGGATGAAAAGGCATATCTTTATGTTTGAGGTATATCCTTGCTTTTTTTTATCCTAAAGTATTAGATTTGTCAGGGGTGTGCAACCTGCGGCCCACGGGCCACATGCAACTCAGGATGGCTGTGCATGTGGCCCAACACAAAATCATAAATTTACTTAAAACATGAGATTTTTTGTGATTATGTATCACAATGTATTTAATATGTGGCCTAAGACAACTCTTCTTCTTCCAGTGCAGTGCAGAGATGCCAAAAGGCTGGACACCCCTGACAAATCAAGAGCTAAATAATTCATTTATGTGCATAAGGGTTTGGGGTTTTTTGGACATCCAAGCATAAATGAAAAAATAGTTTTCCTTAAGGACAATAATTCCTACAATCAGTCTATGAAGAAGTAAAGGACAAGTGTTGAAATTGTGTATGTATGTTCATACATGTATGTGTTTATTTATACACATACGTGCATGTATTTATGTATGTATTTACACGTATATATTACATTATGTGTATATATACATATATATTTAATAGTTTTAATGTCAAAGTAATTATTCAAAGGAATCAAGAATTACACAATGACCACTTGAGTTTCTTTCATTGCCCTTGAGGAGTAGATCATCATTAGGGTCATTGAAACCGGTTCTGTGTCTATTTCCAAAATTTTTCATAATCCCAAACAGAAACTCTGTCACAATTAAGCAATAACTCCCCATGCCCAGTTCCCCACAACCCCTGGCCAACTCTACTTTATTTTCTGTCTCTATAAATTTGTATATTCTAGATTTTTCATGTAAGTGGAACTATACAATATTTTTACTTAGTACGATGCTTTCAAGGTTTATCCATAACATGTCATGTACGAGAACTTTGTGCTTATGACATTATACCATTCCATTGCATGTACATATCGTGTGATTTTATTATCTATTCATCGTTGATGGGCACGAGTTGTTTTTGCCTTTCCACTATTATGAAATATGTTGCCGTGAACCTTGGTGTATAAGTATGTATTTAGCCCCTGCTTTCAGTCCTTTTGAGTATATACGCAGAAGTGGAATTGATGAGTTATAGGGTAATTTTATATTTAGCTTTCTGAGGAATTGCCAAACCGCTTTCCACAGCAGGTGCTCTACTTCACATTCTCATCAGCTTCAAGACTTCTCTCCGACTGGGGGAGGGGCTCATGAAAGGGTTAATACAAACCAAAGCTCTCCTGCCATTTACACGTGGTCTTTTCCTTCATTCCCCACACACTTGGTTGCTGTAAGCCTGTGACTGTTGTACAGTCTGACAAAGTTGGTGCTAACAGTTTCTGCTTGCTTGTTTGATTTTTCAATGGGGAAACAGAACATGGAGCTGCCTACTGCCCCCTTTTGCTGATGCCACTCTCTTCAGCTTGAGACACTTTATATGCCCTTTCTTCATCTAGGATGAATTCCTTCCTCTGTCTTCTCCGCTCCCTTGCTCTATCTTTTATGCATCTACACATTACCTATTGATGCTTATCATGTATTGAAATTCCTTTTAAGATTACAAACTCTTTGGGGCCAAAGATTGTAATTTACTTTTTTCCCTACCCTATTTGATGTTTGTTCAATTGAATTAAAATATAGTTTTGATTTCATTTCTGGGAAAATACAGTACAATATTTAAGGACTAATAGGAACCATCTTAGACTAAAATAATTCTGGCTAGTTTCTGAAGTGCAGTCCAAGGGGATGAAATTATTTCAAATTAGTGAAGTCATGTTGTAAGTATGCCTTTGAGCATTAACAAGTAATTGCTAAGAAGAGACAGTTCAGTCGTTATGGAAAGAGAACTGAGTTTGCTGTTTGGGAACTCAGTTCTACTTCTGTTTCTGGTCCTCTGTGTTTTTGTCTGTTTTATTTTATTTGTTTTTTTTTCTCTCAACGCTAAGAGGTTGTGGTAGAAATCTCTTAGTTATGTAGCATAAAAAGATACTTGAGAAAAATAAGAATGACTTCAAAAATTCTGTTGTAATGTTTTGGTATGTAATATCTTTCTGAAACATAAACAACATGGACAGCTTATGGGAAGGCTTTCTAAAGCTCACAGGCAAACTTGTACTTCAGGGGCACCTGCATAGCTGTGCCATAGATACATAGAAAAATTGTGTCTTTTCAATTACCAAGGATCTTTTTCTAAGTTAGGAGGTTTTATTTTCACTTGCTGTTCATTTCCACCAGATTTCCCTTTATCACAGAAATAGTAAATAATTATTTCTATCATTTGCTCTGATCTTAGCCCTGGAAGTAGAGGTCCCAGGAAACTAGAAATCAGTGGATTGGTTCCTTTAAGTCCTGTAGATTCCCTGCAGTGGTGCCAAAGGCAGAGGCTTCAAAACCCATCTGACACACCGACAAACAAGCAAACACACTCAGAACTATGCCTTTGTGTAGAATCCCTAGGAGCCCTGAAGAAAAACTGTAACAATTTTTCTCATCAAAAGATTCTGTTGGTAACCATAGCTTCCACATACCTTACTCAGTGTATAAAATATGCCTTATTATTAAAATAGGACAATTAATATGTCTCTATCATGGACTAGAATTCCCTCATTTGCTAATTGGGAGGTTGGTTATATCATTTACATGCTCCTATTCATATTTAATGTACATACTTATCATTTTAGCTTGTTACTTTTCTCGTTTCATTTTATTATTTTTGTAACATCTCAAATTTCAGAGGAGACTTTCAGTGAAATTACTTTGTTATCTATGCTAATAGGTTTATACAACTATTTTTGATTTTGAAGAGGTTCAAAGCACAGCAAACACAAGATTGGGAGACTCAGTTTGAAGCACACACAGCTACTTCTTGATTCACTTTAAAGCTGCAGTGAACTTGGGTCAGGGGCACATGGATGTCTTATTTGGTCTTTATAGTGTTTAAACATTTGGAGATTTTGTATAATTTGCTACATCAAAGAAAAAAACAACAAAAAAATGAGGCAACTTCGAGCTTACATTCTCGTGTGGCAAAAATCACTTGAGCTAAGGAGCAACCGCTTTTTGCTGGAATTCTCGTTAATTCCCCACAGTTTGCATCATTCTCTACTGAGGCTCACTCGTAGCCACTGTACCAAGTATTCTGTCCTCTAGAATTCTAGGCTTGCAAACCTTGTTTTAAGGGCATGAACTCGATTGGAGTACTAAAATGGGCATCTTGCAGTATTTCATTTCCTTCTTTTATGTGAGATAGAAAAGATAAAAGATATTTTAAAACTACCTTTTTAATATTTATGCTGCTGCTTAGAAAAATTGTAGTGTTATATTACTATTGACTAAGAAAATACAGAAATATTTTCTGTTGCCATTGTGTGTGTGTATGTGGGTGCATAGCCCTGCTTTAAAGGTCAAAAGATGAAAACAAATAAAATCCTAAGATGATTGGAAGGTGTCAGTCCAAATCTAATGATGAACTTTTCAAGGCAAGAATTCAGTGTTTGCTCACAAATTCCTGTTATTAACACAATATACAGAGGACTATACTGCAGAAGATGCTTCATTTGAGAAAGATGATGAGTCTTGTTGTGTAACTGAAATTAATTTATTTTTGTTCAATTTATCTTCTGAAAGCAGTTATAAGTTTGCTTACGGCAATGAAGATCCTGCTGGCTGGCGGCTTGCAACTGATAAGCTGTTTTTGAAATAGTTATTTTCCAATAGTGTTATTGAAGTTGAGCATATTTTACTTCTCCTCCTCTCTTAATATTCTTTTACATTAAAGCTGTGTTTTCTCCTTTGAAAATTTTATATTGAATAGGCTATGAATATGGAATCTGAATCTTAACTCTGATACTTTTGAAGTGTTCCCTAGAGGAATTAGAAATATCATGTAAAATATGTCAGAGGTCTCATTTGGGACAGAATAATTTTAAATAGGTCCAAGTCATGTAATCAGCTTTTAATTTCATTTGAGAGATGCATGTTCACATTGATATTTCAAGACAATGTTTGATAATAAATATAGAATTCACATTTTAGATAATTTTTAATCTTTATATATTTAAGTCTAAATATGAAAAATGTATTCATAGCTTACATACATATAAATTATTCTTCCAAGCATATGTGCAGAGCATGAAATATTTTCTAAGAAATATGCATTGACCCTAAAGTGTTTTCTGTTTTAGAAGGCAGGCTCCGTGAGCACAGGAACTACAACTTTCCTCTTCATCATTTCCCCTCAATGCCTAACACATAGTATTTGCTTAATAAGTATTTATAAATACTTATTAATATGAAATAAAGCAATATTTAAAAAGATATGATTTTCTTTCTTTTTAGCTATTTTTTGTTTTTATAGCTGATTTTTAAGAACAGATTTAACATATTTCTATTTCAAATAGCAAACTGAGAAAATATAAGCAATTTATATTTCAAAGAATAAATGTACCAGATTTAGAGAGAGAGCTCTTGTGAATCAATTAAATTAAAAAAAAAAAACCAGAAGTGAGCAACAGACATGACAAAACAGGCCGAGAAAAAAAAGAAACATAAAGATGTCATGCTTCCCTGGGTGACCTTCTAGTTAGTCATGTGGAAAGCCCTTCATCACTTGTAAGCCTTTGTCAATCCTGCCTTTGGGAACATAGTTTACTAAAACATAAAAGTCTGAACTGAAATGGCAAAATAAAAGAACTGCTCTTCTGGAAATTCTCAGCATCTCCATCTCCCTGCCAGTTAATATACAGGGTCTGGCAAAAATAATACCCCTTTTTAATTACAGAATCATAAGCATGTAATTCTGCAGCATAACAATATCATACCCAAACACACCATATGATATTTTAGGTGAAATGTTCAAATTAAAACTAGAAATTATTATACCCACATTATTACCCTACCAACCACACTCAAGCAGGCCTTACTTCTGCCAGACCCTGTATATCAAAATCTGATTTGAAAGAAATCATTTTTATGGGGGATTTTCTGAATGATTAGCATGTTTGTCTATTAAGACTTTTTCTTTCATTAAATAATAAATTCATGCCATTCATTCAACTGATATTTATTGGTAATATTTATTAAATATTAAACATCTATTAAATGCTGATAAGTAAACAAATCAACAAACAAGAAGTGTTGGAGAGGATGTGGAGAAAAGGGAACCCTAGTGCACTGTTGGTGGGAATGCAGACTGGTGAGGCCACTGTGGAAAACAGTATTGAATTTCCTCACAAAACTAAAAATGGAACTGCCCTTTGACCCAGCAATTCCACTGCTGGGATTATACCCTAAGAACTCTGAAACACCAATCCAAGAGAACCTGTGCACCCCAATGTTCATAGCAGCCCAATTTACAATAGCCAAGTACTGGAAGCAACCTAAGTGCCCATCAGCAAATGAGTGGATCAAAAAACTATGGTACATTTACACAATGGAATTCTATGCAGCAGAAAGAAAAGAAGGAGTTCCTACCCTTTGAAACAGCATGGATGGATGGAACTGGAGAGCGTTATGTTAAGTGAAATAAGTCAGGTGGTGAATGACAAATACCATATGATCTCGTCTATAAGTGGAACCTAATCACCAAAACAAACAAGCAAGCAAAATAGAACCAGAGACATTGAATTTAAGAACAAAATGACAGTAACCAGAGGGGAGGTGGGAGAGGATAATTTGGGTAAAGGGGGAAGGGTTTCCAGGAAAATGTATAAAGGACACATGGAAAAAAACCAAAGAGGGGTAGGATCAAGGGTGGGAAGTGGGGATGCCTGGGGTGGGGGAGAGTAGTAGGGGGGAGAGAAAAAGAAACTATAATTAAATAATCTCCAACTCAAAAAAATTGGGGAAACAATGCTATGCATCATATAAAAGCACTATGAAAAAAAATGCTGTATACGTAGAACCAAGTAGTCAACCTTAAATATCTTGAGGGCATTCAGACAAAGCACTATAATTGAGGAAGTTTAGGCTTTTATAAGAAAATATAAGCTCAATTAAACTAAACTAAAATATATACTCAACTAAAACAAACTGGGGTTTCAGCTAAAGTATCCCTAGAAATATATCATCTGAAAGAGTTAAACACCAAGGAAGCATAACACAAGGGCTCCAGAACAGAGCCCTAAGAGAATAAAATCAACAAGTGCATGGAGATGAATAAGTACATTGCATGTTCGATAAACTGAAAGTGCTTCAGTAATGCTTTTCTTTTTATTTTCTCTATAATTAAGAATCATTTATCACATGAACATTATATATTTTTGTACAGAAATTAGATAACATATACAGACAAATATCAAACCATTAACTTGAGAATAGGTGTTAGTGTTTTGGAGACTAAATATGTAATAACAAGATCATGTAAGGGGCTGGGAAATATTTTTTATACCATGTAATTAATATTGTTTACATAAATTAATATTTATGTACAAAGGTAGTAAATGTTAAGTACATAAAGTTCCTTTTATTCTTGTTTTATTGCATATTTAACCAACCCTTATTGTACAAAGAATACATTATTTAATTTTAAGAAAATAGTATAAATTACCAATTTTGGCTATAGTGGAATAGCTTGTATAAGACCACTACCTTGGCTCACAACAACTGGAAAGGGGACATAAATTGACAGGCATAAGAGAAGACACCACTGGTTTGAAGGCATCAGAGAACTGCGGAGGCAGCTGTGTCTGGAGAGGCCAGATCATAGACAGTGGGATGGGCAGTGAGATTAAGGTTGCCTGATGCAGCCAATACAAATCTGGGATGCCCCAGTACATTTGAGTTTCAGATAAATAATGAGCAATTCTTAAGGATAAGTATGTCCCAAATGTTGCAGGAATTCTGAGTGTTGTCTGGCAACCCCGAATGAGGCAAATCTAATGTTTTTGACTGTGATTATTCTGTCAGGGCTTTTGCTAATTCATGGCAAGACACAGAAGGCTGAGATTGTGGACAGAGGCAAGAAGCTAAGAAGCAGAAAGGCCAGAAGAGCTTTAGATAATATTTATAGGCCTAGAGTATAAAATATTCATATTTGGAATTGCTAAAGGATCCAAGATACAAGGGCCAAGATTTTGGAGAAAAGGCAGGTGCAGAGAGAACTCAACATTTTCCTTTCTACATATTTGCTGATTTAGAAAGGCAGAGAAAGAGACTATTAAGTCAAACAGAAAGAGGATGAAAAGCAGTACATAGTTTAATGTACTCTCAGAGAGCTTAGAAGACAAATATTGAAGGACAGAATGCCAAGTTCTCTAAACTCATTTGGGAACCTTGGAGAGTTACATGGAAGTGGGGCAAATCAGACTGGGGCTGAGAGTAACTCTTATAACCAACCTCAAATCAGTTCAGTCCCTGAAAAAATTGGAAGAACTTGTCCCTCCTCGGCTTCCCAGAGGGTGAGGTAAACCTTCTATGGGGAAGCAGTGCATTACCTCAAATGCCTACCTTTTTTCAAGCAAAATATTTAATTTTGGTAAAAATTTACCAGACATACCAAAAAAAAAAAAAGGCACCAAGAAAAAACAAAACAGAGAATAGAAATAAATCTGTAAAATATCTAGATATTAAAGTTTTTAGATACAAATTTTAAAATAACTGACTAATATATTCAAGAGAATAAATAATATGATTGATAGTTTTATCAGAGAACTGAATTCCCAAAAAAAGGAACAAAATGAAAATTCTGGAACAGAGAAATGCAATAACTAAACCTAAGCATTGAATAGATAAATTTATTGAGCTGGAACAGATCAGCAGATGCACATTGAAAAGGGAGACAGGGGATATACTCAAATATTAGGGATAAATAATGAGAAAGCACTCTACAAAAATAAGAAATACCATTGGTTTAATTTAAAGATAGTTCACATAAATGGACATGCGGACCATGTTTTTGGAACAAATAACTTAATATCGTAAAGGTGTTTCTCCTCCAAGTGTACTATAAATTTAATGAAATCCTACTGAAAACCCCAACAGTTACTGCTGTGTGTGTTGGAAATTTACAGGCTGACTCTAAAACTTATATAAAAATGCAAGAAACCAATAATAATCAAAACAATCCTGAAGAAGAGGACCAAACAGAGGATTTACACTACCACATATCAAGAATTATAATAAAGCTCTGTAATTAACATAGTGAATTTTTGGAGCAATAGAACAGAATAAAACTTTTAGAAACAGTATCTTTCTGTATTTATATCCATATCTGTATCTATAGCTATACCTATTTTTATTTATTTATCCCATCTATTCTATCATCTGTCTGTTTATCTATTATTGCCTGTCTATCTATCAATCAATCTATCTATCTATCTATCTATCTATCTATCTATCTATCTATCTATCTATCTCCTACCTACCTACCCACCCTTGAGTTTTACAAAGATGCCACAGAAATGCAGTGGAAGAGGATAGTCTTTTCAATAAGTGCTTCTGGGTCAGTTGGGTATTCCTATAGAAAAGTGAATGTATCTTGACCTTCATCTCACACCAATTTCAGATGGGTTGAGAGCTTAATATAAAAGGAATTGCAAAAAGCTTTTAGAGGAATACATGGAAAATAACTTCAGTGTAGGCAAATACTTCTCAAATAAGACATAAAAGCAGAACATATACATGTATTTGACCCAGCAATTGTACTCCTAAGTTTATATATAAAAAATGAATGCATATGTTATTGATCAATATCTACTGTTCATAGCAGCACTATTTATAAGCCTGAAACTGGAAAAAACACCAATGTTTATCAGCAGTAGAGTAGGTGAGTATATTTTGTCATATTCACATAACTGAATACTATAGAGCAGGAAATTTCATGAAATATTTGTGAAGAAATACAGAAGAGTGCATTTTATATGATTCCATAGATGAGATTTAAAACCAGCAAAACTAATCAGTAGGTACAGAAGCAATAACCGAGGTTAACATTTGTGTGGAGAAGTGATTGGGAAAGAGTATGCAATAGGGGATTCTGGTTAGTGGAAATATTCTGTTTTTAGCCTTTTTTATGTTTAAGTGAACCATATAAATAAGAATGTACAAGGGAATGTATGGCAAGTATTCTTTTGCAATGGCGATACAGGTTCGGATAATTGAAAAGGCTCCCAAGACTCTACTGAGCCCACTCATGGAAGGCAAAAATACAATAGCATAGGAGACAATAAGTGCATGCAAATATCACGGCCCCACAAGACTTTAGGTGCACTTTCCTAGGTTCATTTCTTAGTTACAAGGGATGCATTTTGCCTCCAGATTATGAAACTCCAAGATGAGTGTGAATAAACTTGGTTGCAGGAACACTTAGGCCAAGTCAGGCTGCTTAAGCAGTTACACCAGATGTAAGTCATCAATAAACAAGCTGGTCCTCGAATATACTGGGGAGTTTCAAATTTAAAATATCCTCATAAATCATTAGCCCACACATTCTTGGACAAGAGTCAGTACCACACTTCCGGGTGTCCCTGGAGGTAACCATAAAGCTTTCCCAGTCGAGCAGTAAGATAATTTTGTCTTACACTTCTTATAACGAAAACCCAGGTCAAGAAATACTACTTTTCAAAAACACAGTGGGTCCTCAAAAAAATTAAACATTAAGTTACTACATGATCCAGAAATTGCATTTCTGAGTATACCTCCTGAAGAATTTAAAACAGGGATCTGAACAGGTATTTATGAATTGACGTTCACAGCAGCATAATTTACAATAACTAAAAGGTGGAAGCAATCTGTGTCCATCAACAGATTAATGAATCAACAGAATGAGATAGACACATACAAGGGAATTTCCTTCAGTCTTTAAAGGAATATAATCGTGGTACAGACTACAACATGGATGAACCTTAAAGACATTATCCTTAGTGAAACAAGCCAGCGCTAAAGGACAAATATTGTGTGACACCACTTACATGTGGTCAGATGCACAGAGAGAGAAAGCAGAAGGGTGGCTGCCTGGGGTCGGGGGAGTAGGGCACGGGGAGCTACTGTTTCATGGGCACAGAGTTTCAGTTTGGAGTGTTAAGTCCTAGAAGTGAACAGTGGTGATGACTTTACAGTAGTATGAATAACTTAATGCTACTGAACTGTGTGCTTAAAATGGTTAATGATCAATTTTGTGACATATATTTTACCAAAAAAAAATAATAGCACTTTCCGGTCACTCTAAAAGCCCTTTTATGTGTTCTGACCCAAATGCAAATACTTCTGCCCCCTCCAATTAACCATAATCCTGACATTTATAGTAACCAATAACTTAACATTTCTTGATGCTTTATCAAAATAGTATGCATTCCCAAGGTTCTACTTTAGTCTTGACCATTTTTTAAGAATCAATGTATACTCTTTTTCAATCTATACATCTTTATTTTCCTTTTGATGCATTTGTTGAAGAACCAAGGGTATTTGACCTATAGAATTTCATTGTCTGATTTTTTTCTGTTTGAATTATTATGATTCAGTTTATCAAGTTTTTCTCCTAGGAACTTGATAGCAATAGGAAAACTGTATTATTGGCAACATTGCTTATGATAAAAATGACCCCACATTGGCAAATAACATTTGTATTAAGAGAAACTGTTAATGAACTATAAATTACTGATAGGGGGATTCTATTTGGGGGGCTTACCTCAGTGTGGTGATTCTCGTCACTGGTATGTGCTTCCAGGGTCCCTATAAGTTATGCCTGTATATTGTTAGAAGACATATTGTGGTTTTGCACTTGACCAAGGTGAACATTTCCTTCCAAATCTTACTGTCACTTTGGAGGCTGAGGGGACTGCTGTGTGGGTTGCTGCAGGACACCTACTCTCATTGTGTGGAATGTTTGTCACTCCCTCCTGCCTCTGTTTCCTGTGCCAGTTTTTGTGAACCTGATGTCAAGTGTGTGGCCCATGATTGTCTTGTGAATGGATGTTAGATTGGACTTTTATAATTCTCAGGTCTGCATTACACCCACTCTCCTATACTGTTATAGAGTCCATTGAAAATGCTTGTGTTGGAAATTGAAAAAAATTACAACACTAATATTATTATATGTTTTAAATTTTTATGCCATATTTATTTCTACTTTTTGTTTTGTTTTCACTACACATATAATTGCTGTTGTCAATGAAATGTGAGATTAATACAGGGCTTTTTGACTAATATCTTTTCAGATAGTGTGACATCATTCAAAATACAGTGGCACATCGACCAGGTGCCTATAATAAGATCGTATTTATGTGGAGGTTATTTACATGCATATGAACAAAGGTGGCTTCTATTATCCTAAAAAGTAATTTTAGGGAAAAATCTCTTATTCCTGGTAGATACAGTAACATACTTAAAAATATTTCTTTGAATAATTAGGAAGAGTTGATTTTTTCTCCAGAAAAATGTTTATTAAAATGGTAGTGACATCATTCACCAAACAGAATAGGTGTATGGTTTTTATAAAGTAAATATGAGTGTCTTTTATGCATTAATAAGTCACTATGGAAACTTCCTCTCCAACTTCTGTCCTGTAGTTCTGGCAGACACTGTAAATGTGAAATGGTTTCACTCAGAAAGTACATTTTCATCTATGATAAAATCTAATATAGAGTACAAGAAATGGCGGAAGATTAATTACGGTGACTTTGTTTCAGATCTGTGACAATATAGAAATGTATAAATATTAAATTCAATTAAAATCTTAGAGTTTAGTTTGTTTTCATAATGGGTTAACATAGTAAGAGGTTAACTCCTCCCTTCAGTGTTTTTCTTTTTTTTTTTTATTCAGTTACAATTGTCTGCATTTTCTCCCCATCCCTCCATCCCACCCTTCAGTGTTTTTCTTGATAGAGAAATGTTTTGGATTATGCTAGGACTTTAGACAAGTGTCGCATTCTGGGGCCTACAGGAAAGGAAACTTGTTAGCTTAGAGTAGGAGGGTGGGCAGACACACGGAAAATATTGCATTTTGTATCAGTTCACCAATGTCATCCAGATCATTCGTGTTACCTAGGTTGGTCTGGGGGCAATGGGAGGAAGAAACACTTATGAAAGGACAGAAAATATAGTGAGCGGCAACTGCTACTTCACAAATGGTGCTGTGAAAGTGGTCTAACTGCATGGGTTACCCAGCTGTAGAAGTGGCCAGGCAGCGAACCGCCAAGAAAAGTGGGGCATATCGAAGTGTTTGGCTTTCAGGGTTGGGCAACATCAATGCTGGATAAAGGTGGTATTAAATTCGTGGAAGGACAGAAGAATTTTTTCATCAGAAGAGAGTTTGCATCTTGTAATGTTTTCAGTTATGCTTTCAGTGTGATTTTTTAGGCACTGATACTACATGCAGCTCTCAGTACTGAAGACATGATAAAGATAAACTGTTTTACATAATGGCTGTGCCAATGTATATTCCCACCAACGGTGTTCTGCACTGATACTGGAAATTTGCTAAGAGAGTAGGTTTCCGGTGCTCTCCTACACACACACACACACACACACACAGTAACTACGTGAGAAGCTATGGCAGTTAGCTCCACGGGAGTGATTATTTCACTATATATGTATATAACATTATGTTGCATCCCCTATACATATACAGTTTTTACTTTAAAAATTAAATAAATATGACATAAAAAAGGAATTGGACATAAACCTTACCACTGAGAGGTTCACTATTTAAGGAGACACAAAGGAACAAATGTCTTTCAGATCACAGCTGAAGAATTGATTAATTGTGTTTAGTAAAGTCTTAGGAGATTTCATTTGGGCTTATTAATGGAGGCTCAGTAAAATAATGTACATGGATACTATGCATTATTTTCAGACATCCCTGGTAAACAGAGGGGCTCCTTCTGGTGTTAGGTATTCATTTTGCAACACAAGTTTCACTGACCAACAAATGTGTGTCAGGCACTATTAGAGTACTAGAGATACAGCTGGGAGCATGATAAACACTCTGTCCTCTTGAGACTTATGTTCTAGTGGGAGAGACAAGTAATCAACCAAAAATAAAATGTATCATAAAATGTACCACAAGAAGAAGAGAAAAATATAGGGAACTGTTCCATGTGTAGGAAATGTAGCCCAGCTCCCACTTGGAAAAGCCAGGGGTGTGAAGTTTGGCGGGCAGGACCCACGCCCATGGACAGGTTCTCCCATGGAGAATCAGGCCTGCATTGTACCTGGGCTGCTATGAGACTTGCTTTTGCTAAAACTCCCTCACCCTGGATTGAGGCAGCAAATGTTTACTAAGTGTCTTTAACTTCCTAAAGTCTGTGCTAAACCTCCCAAGTATGGAGTGTAACCAGTTTAACCACTTTCCCCCTTGAGCTGTAACATCCTGTTCTTTGAAGTAATTAGCAGTATTCCGTCCTTGGTTGTCTGTAAAAGGTAATCACCTAGAGTGAATCTGTGCATAGTAAATGAGGACCATCCTCGATGTAATGTGCCCAGAAAAGCAATAAAAGCCTGTCCAGGCGGGGGTCGGTTCTCTCTTGGGCTCTCTCTGGCCCTCTCGCCCTCTCTCACTTAGAGATTGGCCATGCCATCCCTTTTTCTCCACAGGATTTCTGTAGTCCATGTGTATTTGTCTATTGCTGCCACAACACAGGATCCTGCTGGCCAGGATCTGCATCAGAAAAAGCAAGAAATTGGAAATCTATTTGAAAAATAATGAAAGAAAACTTCCCTACTTTGGTGAAGGAAATAGACATGCAAGTCCAGGAAGCACAGAGAGTCCCAAACAAGATGGATGCAAAGAGAAAAGAAGTTAGTTACCTAGAGGGGGGTTCCCATAAGACTGTCAGCTGATTTCTCAAAAGAAACTTCAAAGGCTAGAAGAGATTGGCAAGAAATACTCAAAGTCATGGAAAGTAGGGACTGACAGCCAAGATTGCTGTACCCAGCAAAGCTATCATTTAGAATGGAAGGGCAGATAAAGAGTTTCTCAGGCGGGAGAACCAAGATGGCGGCGTAGGTAGACACACTGCGCCTCCTCGCACAACCAGAATTGACAGAGAATCGAACAGCAAGGGGGACCAACACCAAGAAAATAGAAAATAACCATTCATCCAGACTGGTAGGAGGGGCGGAGACGGGCACCGGGGTAGAGAGGACTCGCGTGGCTGTGGCGGGACTGAGACTGGCGGAGTGTGGGACAAATGGCGCAGGCAGTCTGAGCACTAGCAGACCCTGCGGCCCCACATTTGCACAGATAAACCCAGAGGGCCGGACTCAGAGTGGCGGAGAGTGGGGCAGGCAGAGCAGCGGGTAGCACCCTGCGGCACCACATTCGCCCACAGATAAACCGGACAAATGGCAGGGAGCGAAGCAGACTGTGTAACCCAGGGCTCCAGCTCAGGGAAATAAAGCCTCAAACCTGATTGAAAACGCCCGTGGGGGTTGGGGCGGCAGCAGGAGAGATTCCCAGCCTCACAGGAGAGGTTGTTGGAGAGACCCACAGGGGCCTAGAGTGTGCACAGGCCCACTTACTCGGGAACCAGCACCAGAGTGGCCCAGTTTGATTGTGGGTAGCGGAGTGAAAGAGTGAAAGCCGGAGGAGAGTGTGGCGGGCGCCATTGCTCCCACTCGGCCCCTCCCCCTCGTACAGCGTCACAGCGCTGCGACCAGCATTACCCCGCCCCGGTGAACACCTAAGGCTCTGCCCCTTAAAGTAACAGAAGCGCTAAGACAAACAAACAAAAAAAAATGGCCCAAATGACAGAACACTTCAAAGCTCCAGAAAAAATACAACTAAGCGACGAAGAGATAGCCAACCTATCGGATGCACAGTTCAAAGCACTGGTTATCAATATGCTCACAGACTTGGTTGAATCTATTCGAAAAACAGATGAAAAAATGAAGCCTATGCTAAGGAAACAAAGGAAAATGTACAGGGAACCAATAGTGATGAGAAGGAAACTGGGACTCAAATCAATGGCGTGGACCAGAAGAAAGAAACAAGCATCCAACCAGAAAAGAATGAAGAAACAAGAACTTGGAAAAATGAGGAGAGGCTTAGGAACCTCCCAGACGCCTTGAAACGTTCCAACATCCGAATTATAGGGGTGCCAGAAGGAGAAGAGGAAGAACAAAAAATGGAAAACTTATTTGAACAAATAATGAAGGAGAACTTCCCTAATCTGGCAAAGGAAATAGACTTCCGGGAAGTCCAGGAAGCTCAGAGAGTCCCAAAGAAGCTGGACCCAAGGAGGAACACAACAAGGCACATCATAATTACATTACCCAAGATTAAATGCAAGGACCTACATCCAAGATTACTGTATCCAGCAAAGCTATCACTTAGAATGGAAGGGAAGATAAAATGCTTCTCAGATAAGGTCAAGTTAAAGAAGCTCATCATCACCAAGCCCTTATTATATGAAATGTTAAAGGGAGTTACCTAAGAAAAAGAAGATCAAAAATTGGAACAGTAAAAATGACAGCAAACTCACAGTTATTAACGGCCACACATAAAACAAAAATGAGAGCAAACTAGGCAAACAACTAGAACATGAGGGTTGTCATTAAGGGAGTGGGAGGGGGAGAGAGGGGGAAAGGTACAGAGAATAAGTAGCATAGATGATAGGTGGAAAATAGACAGGGGGAAGGTAAAAATAGTGTAGGAAATGTAGAAGCCAAAGAACTTATAAGTATGACCTATGGACATGAACTATAGGGGGGGAATGTGGGAGGGAGGAGGGTGGGCAGGATGGAGTGGAGTGGGGGGGGAAATGGGACAACTGTAATAGCATAATCAATAAATATATTAAAAAAAAAAGTTTCTCAGGCAAGAAAAAACTAAAGGAGTTCATCATCACCAAATCATTATTATATGAAATGTTAAAGGGACTTATCTAAGAAAAAAGTTGCCAGACGGGAGGGTGCTGTGGGGGCATGGATGCAGAAGTAAGGGGATTAAGAAGTACAAATTGGTAATTACAGAATAGCCATGGGGGTGTAAAGTACAGTATAGGAAATGGAGTAGCCAAAGAAATTACATGTATGACCCATGGACATGAACAATGGTGTGGGGATTGCATGAGGGAGAGGGGGGTGCTGGGTGGAGGAGGGCAAAGGGGGAAAATTGGGACAACTGAAATAGCATAATCAATAAAATATAATTAAAAACAGAAAACGCATCATAATACAATTTTAGATTCTATTAACTACTATGATTCAGAGAAAGCAGAGTAAAGAGTTGCAGTCTGCTTGAGCGAGGGTGATCAGGGGACCCTTCCGAAGAGAAGGCGTTTGTGGACCCTAAGTCTGACTGATGAGGGCGAAGACAAGTGAGGATGTGGGGAAGATTGTTCCACACAGTGCAAACCACACACTGAAGGATGTACTTACGCTGCATTACTTTCTACTTTTCTGCTGATGGATTTGAACTTTTAACTTTAGAATCAATTAGCCTTAAAACTTTAGTTATTTTTTTTCAAAAAAGTTTTCTCCTAAATCTTTTTTCTGGACTGGCAGCTCTTACACAAACAAAGGCAATTTTCTCTTATACTAATTGCTCTGTCTCTTAATCACTGAATAATTACCTCTATTTGAAGCAGAATTTTTCAGTGTTCCTCTAGAAATCAGTAGGAGTGCTCCCTGAATTATAGGTGCTGTTTTTTAGTGCATAATGCGCATAAAAAGAATTTAAGAAATGTCTTTCTTTTGTCCAAATACAAGTATTTTGACAGTTTTGCATTTTGTTATTTTTTTTGACTGATCCCATATTGAAACTACTAGAATAATTACATTAAAATAATTCACCTTAATTTGGGGCATGGGAGTCTAACATTATATTTAAAATTAATAGGAACTATGATTTTCACAAGTTTAAAAGTCAGTTATCTGGGGAATGGAAAATCTGATCTATTATATAAGAAAATGGAAAAGAAAGAGGGAATCCTATGACAGTATTTTTTCAGAGGGGGGAATTAGAGGTCAAAAGTTTTTTTTTTTAAATATTGTTTAGATTTAACTTTAACTTCTTTCCAAAGTAAAGCCACACACACACACACACACACACACACACACACACACATATATATATATGGATTATTGTTCTAAAATAATATTAATTGAAATCAAATATAAATGAGACGTTACTATAGCCATAATTATAAATTATGTGAATCGAAAAGTATGTGGAACCATATAATAAAACCATGCTTATAATAATGGCTTTATCTGCCATTCCCCATCTCGCCAGTCCTAGAAGACTTATTGATGCCATCACATTAGGCAAGATCAAGACTGACATTCTAACGGGCTGCTTTGCGGGTGTCATTTAAAACTACCACTAAATCCTTTGGGGTTTTCTAGGAGATGAGCCAACAATACTACTTGAGAAGCTTGTTTACATAAGGTGGAAGGTTCAGGAGTCCTTTAAACAGCTACCCTGTTATAGTCCCAGGAACCTTGCTCATACTTGTGATTAGTTTGTAAAATCTATTTTGACGGAAGGGAGATCCTAGATGACAGCATTTGCTAGAGGGACAATTGGGATGTAGAAGCACGTTTCCTCAAGTAAGGAAAACAGTATGGCAGCCTGAATCTGGCTCAGATCATGGCCTGGAACGTTCCCTGGAAATACACTGGTCAGCTGTGCTTAGCTGTACCTTGGCCGCCTGTGACCACATGATTCAATACCCTCCTGACCAAGCAGTAGCTCATTTCTATTTTTGGAAAGGAGCGATTTCTGGTATGAAAGAACACGTGCTATTATTAAAGGGTCTGCCTGTTAGAAATGTTCTTGGCAGCAAACAATGGAAAAATCTGACAAGAACAGGTTTATTGGCCCCATGCAATGAGTAGTCTCCGGTTACAGAGCTCAGGACTGAGCGGCTCACTGACGTGTTTAGGGATCTAGGATCTTTCTATCTTTCTGCCCCTCCATCCCAGAGAGACAAACATTCTAACTGGGGTTCAGAGACTCATAGAGATTTGCAGTGACCGTTCTTAAGACTTTGAGAATGACATAAGAAGATAGAAGGAGGAACTTCTGGGGAAACATTTGTCTTCCTGTTAATCGAGTTCAAGATAGCTTGTCGCTCTGGTATCTGAGGTATTACTTGAAAGGTGGCATGTTGTGCTCACAGGCAGGTAAATCCTGGGGCATTCTATTGTATCTATGCCTTTTATTTGATTTTAGAATGTGTTTTTTAATATGTATTTTGCAAAGGAAAAAGGTGAAAAGAGGATAGGAAATCATTCCAGTGGGATGAGTTTAACATGTGCAACAAAGGAGGTGGAGTCCAGGGATCTTGACTGCTCATTCGGGAAAGCCACAAAATCCCCAAAGACGACTGGATGGAGCAGAATAGCCTTTATCACATTGCAGGGAGCACCCAGGGCAGTGGGTCGGGGAAGCAGGACCGCACCTCCCTGGGTCCCAGACGAAGGGGGCCCATGTCCTAGAGAAAGAAGGCGCGTGTCCTACCTGTGATCTAAACTGCAGTACTTCAGTGTGCACATGCAGAAAGAAAAGGTCAGGAGCAGTCACAGGACAGGGAGCCCTTCCCAAAAGGGGCTATGGAGGGAATTACCCTCCATTTCCAAAACAATACACATTCCTTCCAAAAATGTCCCTAGGGTTTTTTCTTTGCTGGCTCTTTTCCTCTTTCCCTGCCCCCACCCTCCATACACACACTTACTATAAAACTTGAAAATAGAAAGCAAGAACCCTCAACTGTTGTAAATCATGCAGTTAAAGTTAATTACATATAAGCATGAACGTTGGATCACTGCATAGACTGTTAAATTTGATTTCTTATTACCTATTGTTAAACTGTGTGAGACAGAAAAAAAAATTAGTGTTTTGCTACTTAGGTTTTTTTTTATCATTAACATTGCTTTACAGAGGCAAAAACAGGTTTTGAGAGACAATGTAATGTTCCTTAATTATGAAACAGCCTAGATATGGACCTGGATTTGAGACCAAGCATCTGGCCGCAGAGCTCTGCTTCCTGATACGAATAGTTAGCTTCATAACTGTGGATCGTTTTCTCCAGCCGCTAGTACCAGTGCCCCGTCTCCAGCAATTTTCGGACAGGCCTGCTTCATCCTGTCTCTTTGCAAGTCTCCAGGCTAGAGTGATTATTAAGCTCTCCATTTGCATACCATTTTATTTTTCCTCAACAGCTTATTTGTTATTTAAAAATTTTAATAACTTCGTCAATACAACATTGACTATTCTTAGTTCTTGTGTTTTGTAGCCAGAATGATGGATCAGAAGAGCTATGCCTAGATTAAAAATATTTCCCTGAGTTTTAAGGTCAGTGTTCCATATGAGAGATATACTGCAACAGCCTCTCTCTCTTTTTCTTTCTCTCTATCGTGGACTCCCATTGCAATTAAGTGACCAGGGTTTTCTCCGTTTTCTTCTTTTACAAATGTAACCAGAACAAAGATAAAGAAAGCTTTAAATACTGTCCCAATGTAACTTTGTAATTTGCATGTTAGTTGTCCTCAGCGGTGCAGGCTGCTGTAACAAATTACCATAAACTGAGTGGGGAAATCAACAAATATTTATTTATCGTGGTGGGGCAAATTTTAATGGGAGGACCCTGAAACTTGGTTATTTATGGTAGAGACGCATCAACACAAGGTCTTCCTGGAAACAGACCCTTGCCTCTAAAAGGGTTTTGGTGTTCCAGTTGCAGTTGTGTCCTGGTCCTTTGATTCTCTGTGGGTGGGTTGGGGGCAGGGAAGGGGTGCACAGCCGGACTTGGCTTTGTTTCTGGTGCAGTGGAGGCCAAAGCTCTCTCTCTGCGCTTGCCCTGACTGCGTAACTTGCAGTTTCGGTTTGTTGTCCCTTAAAAGAAACTCAGACCCTTGTTCAATAGAATAGGGCCATGTTGAGCAGGTTCTGAGGTAGAAACCCACACTGAGCGGCCCTCTTTCACCGCGTCATGCCGTACACTCTGTCTCTGATCTGAAGACTGCCTGTGCGTTCTGCTGTTACGCTGACTTGGCTCAATCACCACTTTTTGCTGAGGTAATAGAAGGGTTATTGAAAATTCTCTTGCTTCTCCTTGGTAGAAAGATTCAGTTTCTTTTTGGAGTTCAAGCTGAAAACAGATTTACATGGTGCAGCACCGTGGCACTTTCAGAAGGGCAAGGACTGCTATTTAATTAATTCAAGCCCAGTGTTTCTATGTGACATTATTAAACAGCCATTTCCTGCTCCTTCCGCCTTACCTATTAAGCAGCTCAGGGGAAGCCCTATTCAATCATTGTTATGCTGAACACTGTGAGAGCCTTGCAAGCATTTTCTGCAGAGCTCTTCCTCTGCTGCATTCAGATTGACCAGGGTACATTTCTGGAAATGTCCTTGTATTTATTGCTTTAGTTTATAATTGGAATATGCCCTCCAGTTATGGTGCTATGAGCCCTTTAAGAATCATTTCGGGGGTGTCTGTTGAGGGTGGACGGCTGGAAATCTGCAGGAATTAGGAACGGCATATTCTATTCTTCAGTCTTCTGTTCTGTTATTGTTAATTGGTGGTTACTGACTCTCTATTGTTAGGAGCAACTCGTGATGCCTGCTGGTCTTGTTTTATTTAGAAGAAACTGAGCACACTCTTTATAAGACCAGAGTTCAATTTTGATGAGCTGCTGGCCATTTAACTTGTTTCAGGTTGTTTCCCGTGACAGGCACATTTACTGAATTAATCAAATACAAAGGAAATGAATGCCCTGCAATATTTTCCATGAATAAATAAGATAAAGCAGAGAGAAGCTATCAGTTAAATATGAATTAAATCAATAACATTAAAATCCTACATTGGGATATCCCTAATAACATACGATTCCATTATTTTTAAATATACCACAGAAATTTTAAAATATTTAACAGTTATGTTTGTATCATATTTTTTTTTCTTAAAAAAATCCATTGTAGTTATCTGAGAGCTCTTCTCAACCCTGTTCTTCTCCTTGCTTACCCAGTGGTTGCGAATCCACATGAACACATTTTCACGCATGGTGTGTTTCACCCTTTCAGAGTCTAGGGGAGCCTTCCTTACAGGCTGTCTTCCGCCCTTTCCCTCTCTCCCTTCATGGCTCAGCGTTAGGCTTTTAAGATCAATCTATGTTCACACATGTGGCTCTAGTTCAAGCATTTGATTGCTGTGTAGTTTTCAATTGTATCATTAGATAACAATTTATTCTCTAATTAAAGACATCTACATTGTTTTTAGTCATTTTATATCTTCCTTTAAGAAAATGAGTATAATTAACATAAAATAAACTAAGACCATTGTAGACACCTGTGTAACCATCACCCAGATTAGACACAGAACATTTCTAATGCCCCAGAAGGTGCCCCAATGCGTTTTTCTGATCAATACTTCCCCACCCTTTACCTTCTATACCCCTGAGAGCAACCACTTTCTGATTTCTATCGCTGTGGATGAGTTGTTTTTTTAAAAATTTTAGGAGGTCATATAAATTGATGAATACTTGGGCTGTTTCCAAATCTTTGCAATCCATCAACAAAATAAAAAGACAGCCTACTGAATGTGAGAACGTATTTGCTGATACATCTGATAAGGGGTTACTGTCCAAAATTTATAAAGAACTTATAAAACTCAACACCAAAAAAAACCAAACAAGAAACAAAAAATCTGATTAAAAAATGAGCAAAGACCTGAACAGACCCTTCTCCAAAGAGGACATACAGAGGGCCAATAAACATATGAAAAGATGCTCAACATCACTAATCATCAGAGAAATGTGAAATAAAACCACAGTGAGATAAAATCACATCATACTTGTCAGAATGGTTATCATTAATAAATCAACAAACAGCAAGTGCTGGCAAGGATGTGGAGAAAAGGGAATACTTTTGTACTGTTGATGAGAATGCAGATTGGTGCACCCACTGTGGAAAGCAGTATAGAGTTACCTCAAAAAATTAGAAATGGAACTGTCTTATGACCCAGAGATTCCACTTCCGGAAATTTATCCAAAGAAAGCTGAAACACTAATTTGAAAGAATATCAGCACCTCTGTGTTTATTACAGCATTATTTAAGTAATGTCCTTGTTTTAAAACATACTTTTGAATCTAGTCTGATACTCTTAAACTTTTAATTGGATTTTTATTTCATTTACATTTATTTTAATAGCTAATGTGTGAGGTCCAAGAGTCTCAACTTGGTATTGGTTGTATATTTACCCTATTTGTTCTTTATTCTGTTACTTTATTCCATATTTTTCCTGGATGATTTGAATATAATACAATATTTTGTTTTTTGTATTGACTTTCTAGTGATAGCTCTTTGTGTTTTATTTTTAGTAGTTTCTGGTATCTTTAAGTTAAAGTAGTCTGCCATCAAATAATAATAAACTATTACATAAAGAGTTTAGAACTTTATGGCAGTATAATTTTATTAACTCTCTTCCTTCTTGCAGAATTGGGTTTCCATCTTGTATTATTTATCTTCAGATTGAAGTTTTTTCTTTTTTAAGCATTTCTTAGAACATCTCTACTCGACATGGATTCTCTCATTTTTTTTCATTCTGAGATGTTGTTTATTTTACCTTAATTTTTGAACAATATTTTTAATGGATATAAAATTTTAGGTTGACATTTTCTTTTTCCTACTCCATTAAAATTTTATTTCCATGGTCTCACCTTCTTACCTCCATTATTTTGGATAAATAAGTTATCATTCACACTATTATTCCCTTGTAGATTGCATGCCATTTTGTTCTGGGTGCTTTTAACTTCTACCTTTTCCTTCATTTTTGTAATTTTCATTATGATGACAATGACATTTTCATGTTTAAGTGTGATTTTCTTTTTATTTGCTCTGATTGAGCTTTGCTGAGATTCTTGGATTTGAGAATTAATATCATTTATCAAGTTATTAGGTTGATTGATATTATCTCTTCAAATATTTATAGTGCTACATTCTTTTTCTTATGATATTTTAATTAAAAATATGTTGCTAAATTCTTTGATTTTTTACTACAGATCTCAGATCTGTGTGTAACACAACAAAAGGTAGATTAGAGACTGAAATGCATTTTACTTACCTCCAGGAAGAAATGCATTTTTTCCATAGTCAGACAGTTAAACAGATCTAAAAAAATAAAGACCTGTAGTTTGGCAGCTTTTAGTGTGATTTTTCTCAACATTGGCTTCAACAATGCTTTGAGAGTGGGATCAGGACTTTTCCATACGGAAGATTTGGGTTATAAGCACTACTGAGGTTCCAGAGATCTTTTGGAGCTTCACAGAGAAACTGCTGATTTTTGGAACTGTGGGATCTCTCTTAGTATTGTAACCCAGATGCCAGGTTTTTCATTTGCTGGGGTGTTGTCTTTGCTCTTCTCTTGTTGTCCCTACTTTCTGTACCACAGGGGTCTGTCTTCTTAGCACTGAGGCCACTCCCTCTACCTTGAGCAGGTCGTGGCCCTGTAGTCTGTAAAAACCTTGAATGCCTAACAGAAGTTACTCTTGGTTCACTTATTAGAACTTAATCTTGTATGGCTGAAAGCTTGGATGTTCCCAAGAAGTTTCTCTAATATCTTTTACCTTCCTGGGATGCCCAAAATTGAATGCTCAGGTTAACTTTCTTCAACTCAACCTTCATCCTACGTCCTCCTGCTTCTGAGGGACACCTGTACTTAGAAGAGGCTTTACATATGTCTGGGGGCATATCTCTCAATTTTCCATCTCTGCCCCACTTTAAAAAACAGTTTTTTTGACACATAATGACATACACTAAAATGCCTATTTTTAAACTGTGTTATTTGATAAGTTTTGATATATGTATGTGGGAGTAAAATCGTCATCACCACCACAATCAAAATAATGAATACATGTGTCACTCAAAGTTTCTTTGTGCCTTTTGTGTTTTCCTGTCTCATGCCTTTCCTTGCCCCTCTACACCCGACAACTACTTTTGATTTACTTTTGATCACTATAGATTAGCTTACATTTTGTATAAATGTATCTAGTCATACAATATTTGCTCTTTTTATTTCATGAGAGTCCAGCCTCTTCACTCAGCAAAATTATTTTAAGACTTATTCATGCTCTTACATGTATAAATAATTCTTTCCTTTTAATTGTTGATTAGTAATCAGCTGTATGGGAATGCCAAAATTTGTTTATACAGTCATCTGTTCCTGAAAATTTAGATTATTTATAATTTTTGGCTACCACAAATAAATCTGCTTTCAACATCTGTATACATATCTTGTAGACTTTTTGTCATTTTCTTGGAGACTATCTATCTATCTATCTATCTATCTATCTATCTATCTATCTATCACTTCTCTATTTATCTATTGTAATCTGGTGGCTATTTCTTTACCTTTTAAGAAACTGACAAATTATTTTCCAAAGAGGTTGTACCATTTTACATTCTTACCATAAGTGTATGAAAGTGCCTCCACATTCTCAACAGTACCCAGTATTGTCAGTGTTTTGAATTTTAGGCAGTTTTTTAATTACAGGGCCACTGTAATCAGAACAGCCTGGTACTAGCATGAAAACAGACAAATAAACCAATGGAACAGAAATAAACCCAAGTCTCTACAGTCAATTAATTTTTGGCAAAGGGGGCAGCAGTATAAGATGGAGTAAAAATAGCCTCTTCAACAAATGGTGTTGGGAGAGCTGGACAGCTACATTTAAAGAAATGAAACTCGAGCACCAACTTACACCATACACAAAAATAAATTCAAGGTGGATGAAAGACTTAAATATAAGTCGTGACAACATTAAGGTCATAGAGGTGAACATAGGCAAGAAAATCTCAGATATTTCACACAGCAGTATTTTCACTGATATGTCCCCTAGAGCAAGGGACATAAAGGAAAGGATAAACAAATGGGATCTCATCAAAATAAAAAAAGCTTCTGCATGGCTAAAGAAACAGTATTAAAATAAAAAGAGAACCAACCGTATGGGAAAACATATTTTCCAATGATACCTCAGACAAGGGTTTGATCTCCAAAATATATAAAGAACTCACATGACTCCATTCTAAGAAAACAAGCAACCCAATTAAAAAATGGGCAAAGGGCTTGAATAGACACTTCTCCAAGGAGGACATACAGAGGGTCCAGAGATGTATGAAAAGATGCTCAGCGTCACTAGCCATCAGAGAGATGCAAATTAAAACCACAATGAGATACCATCTCACACCGGTCAGAAAGGCCATCATAACCAAAGCAACAAACAACAAGTGTTAGAGAGGTTGTGGAAAAAGGGAACCCCAGTGCACTGTTGGTAGGAATGCAGACTGGTGCAGCCACTGTGGAAAACAGTATGGAATTTCCTCAGAAAACTAAAAATGGAACTGTCTTTTGACCCAGCAATTCCACTGCTAGGATTATACCCTAAAAACCCTGAAACACCAATCCAAAAGAACCTATGCACCCCAATGTTCATAACAGCATTATTTACAATAGCCAAGTGCTGGAAGCAACCTAGGTGCCCATTAGTAAATGAGTGGATCAAAAAACTATGGTACATTTACACAATGGAATTCTATGCATCAGAAAGAAAGAATGAGCTCCTACCCTTTGCAAACAGCATGGATGGAACTGGAGAGCATTATGCAAAGTGAAATAAGCCAGGCAGTGAAAGACAAATACCATATGATCTCACCTTTAGCAGGAACTTAATCAACAAAACAAACAAACAAGCAAAATATAACCAAAGACACTGAAATTGAGAATAGGCTGACAGTGACCAGAGGGGAGAGGGGAGGGAATTTCACGGGAAAAGGGTGAAGGGTTTGTAAGACACATTATAAAGGACACATGGACAATAATGGGGGGATGGAAATGGGAGGGAGGGGGGAGGGCTTGGGGTTAATCTGCAGTGTGGGGGGAAAGCAGAGAACTACTTGAACAACAATAAAATTAGAAAAAAAAGTAAAATAAATAAATAAATAAATAAAATAATTTTAGGCAGTTTTATAGGTGTAGTTTTAATTTGTTTTCCCTAAGACTAGTAATGTTGGATCTTTATATGCTTATTTGCTTATTTCTTTGTTAAGATATCTTTTGCTCATTTTATCATTATTATGTTTATTTTCTTAATATTTGGATTTAGAGTTTTATATTCTGGAAAAAATAATTTAGCAGATATATGCTTTGGAAATATTTTCTTCAAATAATGTTCAAATCTTTTAATTCTCCTGAGAGTGTGTTTTCAGGTCAGAAGTTCTCAGTTTGATTAAGTTTAATTTTTCAGCTTTTTCTTCATGGATTATACTTTTGTTGTCCACTGTGAGAAATCTTAGCCTACTGCAAGGTCACAATGATTTTCTCCATTTTCTTTGGTAGAAATTTTATAGTTTTATGTATAATATGTGGGTCTATGCCTGATTTTAAGTTAACTTTGTATGTGGTGTGAGACATAGATTGGAATTTATATTTTGCTTATTGATTTGAAATTTTTCCATACTATAAGTTGAAAAGACAATAATCCTTTCCCTCCTTAATTAACTTTGTATCTTATCAAAGATTATTTGAGCTTATATGTGTGGGTCTATTTCTGGGCTTTCTGTTCTGTTCTATTTATTTATTTATTTATTTCTCTCTCTTAATACCAATATAACACTTACTTATACTGTAGCTTTTTAAGTATTGAAACTGAGTAGTTTTAAGTCCCGACTTTGTTGTTTTGTTTTTACCCCCAATGTGATTTGGTTGCTCTGGGTCTTTTGCATTTCCACATGAATTTTAGAATTAGCTTCTTGATTTCTGGGGGGAACAAACCCTGACCCTACTAGAATGCTGATCTGGATTTTATTGTATCTAAAGATCAGTATATGGTGAATTGATATGTGAATAATATTGAGTATTCTGATTCATGAACACATTTTAGCATTCTATTTTATATGTCTTCTTGAATATCTGTTGGAAATGTTTTGTAATTTTAAGTGTATATGTCTTGTGTATTTTTTTTTATTTCCTCATTTTTAGAGAAAGCAGAAGGGAGGGAGAAAGAGAGGGAGAGAAACCTCAATGTGTGGTTGCCTGTTGTGCTCCCCCCATTAGGGATCTGGCCCGCCACCCAGGCATGTGCCCTGACTGGGAATTATACCAATGACCCTTTGTTTTGCAGGCCTGTGCTCAATCCACTGAGCTACATCAGCTAGGGAAATTTTTAACAGATTTATCTTTATTCAGTGATTGATTTATTCAATAATTTGATCCTATTATAAATGGTAATACATTCCACACTTTGATTTCTAATTGTTCATTGTCAGTATATAGAAATAAATTTATTTTCCTATGTTGATCTTGTGTCCTCTTACATTGCTAAACTCACTGATTATTTCTTATAATCTTTGGTAGATTCTTCATAGTTCCTTAAACATGATAGTGCTGTATGCGAATACATTTTGTTTTTCCTTTGCAACCTTGACGACTTTTGTTACTTTTTCTTGGTTTATTTCTTTCATTAGGTCCTTGTGTGCCATGGTGAATAGAAATGGTGAGAGTGAACACTTATCTGGCGCTTGATGGTAGAAGGAGGAATTCAGTCTTTTGCCTTTAAGTATGATATTAGCTGTATGTTTTTCATAATTGCTTTATAGTGATTGGGTTGAAGAAGTTCCCTTCTACTTACAGTTTACAAAAAGTTTTTATAATGAATTGACATTCAATGTTGTCATCGAGTTTTTATGCATATACTGAGGTGACCGTGTAATTTGTTTCTTGAATCTACTTATATTATATATTATTAACTTGATTGATTTTCAAAAGTTGAACCCACTTTTATTCCTAGGATAAACTTCACTTTGTCATTAGATATTATATTTTTAGATGTTTTGGATTCTATTTGTTATTATTTTGTTGAAAAGTTATGCATCTATTTATGAGTTATACGATCTATTGTTTTCTTTTCTCTCAATATCTTTTTTTCTGGTTTTGATATTAGTTTAATTGTGGCCCCACACACAAAAAAATGAGTAAGCCAGTGTTTCTTTCACTTCAATATTCTGTATTGAGTTGTACAGAATTGGTATTGAGTCCTTTTTCAGAAATGTTTGGTAGAATTTGTCAGTGAAGTTATTTGTTTTCAAGTTTTCATAGTTGAAAGGATTTTATGTACAAATTTCATTTCATTCCAGGTTATGTAATACCCCCAATACTTTTAATATTTTTCTTCATTTAATTTTTTCCACTGTATAAGAAATTCCTTTATAACATCTTGTGTGATTTTCTTCATGTTCTTTATACTTGATATTCTTGAAATTGTATGATTATGCGGGTTTACAGTTTTCATAAAATTTGGAAAACTTTAGCTCATTATTACTTCAAAGACCATTTCTCTTTCTTCTTTGTTTCTCTCCATTGATAACTTCAATTAGTCATACATCATGTTGCTTGTAAAAATGACCCCACAATACTCTAATGAGCTGTTCATGTTTTAAAAAGTCTTTTCTCTGTCTCATTTTTTATGTTTCTTTTGCAGTCTTCAGATGGCAAGGAACTTTGAAAGATGTTATTATTATTTTTCACTAAGATGAAGAAGATAAAGAACTTAGTGTGTTGAGTTCCTAACTGCTTCACTTTCTTCAAGAGTGTTACTGTACATTTAAGTTTGTGAGGCCCAATGCTATTCATTAATTTAAATTTAATGCATCAGGAAAAGGGTTATCACATGAAAGGCTCATGTATTCGACATTTATTTATTAAATCTTTATTTGTGTAAAGAATTAGAACAAGTGATTTGTGATATACAAATATGATTGTTGCTCTCCAAGAACTTATATTTAAGAAGGAGAAATGCAAATATGTCTCAGGGAAACAAATAGCAGGATGCTAAGGTGTCCTTTAAGATTCCCCAGCCTTTCAGTGCATATGCCCTGCATTATCCCTAAAATTATGAATTTACTGGATTTTGCTCCTGTGATTAGGTTATACTCTATGGCATAGTTGACCTTAAGATAGGGTGATTAACCAGGTGGGCTTGGCCTGATCACATGAACTCTTTAAGTGCAGATGGTTTTCTCCAATGATAAGAGAAGAGGGAAGTCAGAGATATTAGAAGAGTGAAATGGGTTTGACGTGAGCGGGTTCTCTATTGCTGAGATGGAGGGAGCTACGGTACAAAGACCTGAGTGCACCCTCTACGATCAAGAGTGTTACCGGTTGGCAATCAGCAGAAAATGGGGACTTTGATACTAAAAATGCAAGGAACTGAATTTACCAACAGTGTGAATGAACTTGGAAAGTGAACTCTGAACATGTGATACTTGCAGCCTGAGCAGAGAACCCAGTGATACTGTGCTGGACTTCTGACCTATGGAATCGTGACTTATTATGAGATACTGTTGTAAGGTGCGAAGGTTGTGGTAATTTGTTATATAGTAATATACAACCATGCAGGCAGTGTATAATATGCATATGAAACTAAAACTACAATTGTACAATGGAGAGACATTCCTTTTGGTTGAGGAAAATCAAAGATGGCTTTACGGTGTATATGAAAATGAGTGGTGCCCTGGCTGGGTGGCTCAGTTGGTTGGAGAGTCTTCCCATACACCAAAAAAGGTTGCTGGTTCAATCCTTAGTCAGGTGGGGCATGTCTGGGAGGCAGCCGGTCAATGTTTCTTGCTCAGATTGATGTTTCTCTCTCTCTCTCTGTCTCTGTCTCTCTCTCTCTCAAAATCAATAAAGATATCCTCGGGTGAGGATTACCCCCCCAAAAAAGGAAAGAAAATTAGTGGTTTTTGAGGTTGTCAGGGGATTAGGACATGTGGAAAGTGAAATCTAGGAAAATGGACTAGCATGGTAACAGTTAGAAAATGAAAATACATTTTTATTAGCTAGGCTAGAGCATCTTTTCAACAAAACTTAGAAAGAAGAAGGTTTAAAATTGGGTTTCTCAGTATAGTTTACGGCCAGTTGTGTTAGAATCACTTAAAATATTTGCTAAGGTGTAGCTTTCTATGATCTTCACCAGATAGACGTACTGAGAATCTGTGATTCTGGATTTTTGAAACATCTCCAAAACAAACTAGTGAGCAGAATAGAACCAAAGGCGTGGAAACATGGGACAGTCTGACAGAGGGTGTGGTGGTGGAAAGAAGGGGAAAGGAGTAGTCAGACAGCATGACCCGTGTGCATGGACAACAGTGTGGGGATGACTGTGGAGTGGGGGGTGGCCTGGGTGGAGGAGGGCAAAGGGGGGGAAATTGGGACAACTCTAAATAACAGTAAAATATTTTAAAAAATAAAACATCTCCAGGTATTTGTTATGCTTCCTAAAAATTTGTTTTATATTAAGAACCTAACTATAAAAGTGAGAATTTTATAAGGATGTTTTATTTGTTCGTTCATTTATACTTTTCTATTCCTGGTTTGTTTTCTTCTTTTTTAATAAGCACAGAGTTGATGTGATAAAAGGGTACTATAAACATTTATTTTGAAGATAGTATTGTAGACAGAAGAAGAAAATAATAAACAGTTGAAAATTAGTTTTCTCTAATAAATAAAATTTAATAATCTCAACAACATAGTTGCAATAGAAAAGACAGAATAGAATGCTCTCAGTAAAGTTAAAATGAGATATTAATAGGCCTTAGTGGCTCATTTGATGTTTGCCTTTGTGCTGAGAAGAGAGAGTGAAGAAGGGAAAGCAAAATTCCTGAAGCTACTACTTTGGTACAGTTCAGGTTAGACTCTACATAACTGAGTGGATGAGAATTTGGGGTTTGGAAAATAAGGGTTGTGGTAAGACTAAAATGCAAATCAATTTTTATTGTTGTAGAAATAGTAAATGAACTTACTAGATTTGATTTCACTTTAGTTCTTATTTGGGGGAGGACTGATCTTTGAAATGCTAAATCTATGTTTTTATGATGTGTGTGTGTGTATGCACGTATTTTATTTTTACTCCTGATTAGTATCTAAATTCTTACTCATTTAATATTTTCTTAACTTCAGAGTTGGAACTCACACTATAAATGTTGATTAACTGAAAAAACAGTTAGTATAACTAGAATTACATATGGCATTAGTGATCATTTCGCACTAGTTAAATTTTTTGAAATTTAGTGTGAAATGGTCTTAGCTTAAGGTCAATAATTACGAATGCTGTCTTACATTGATAGAGTCCTAATGGCAAAGTCTGCCTTTGCCTTCTTCAGTTAGGTAACCGGGAGAATAGAAAGAAAACTTGTTACAGAGAGGGCAGGGGAAGGGACAGTGGGGAGAAGAGTTTTTGGGAACTACTATAAAGGACACATGGACAAAACCAAGGGGGAGGGTGGAAGCAGGGGAGGGAGGTAGGTTTGGCTGGGGTCGGGTAGAGGGGGGGGAGAAAATACAGACAACTGTAATTGAACAACAATAAAATGATTTTTTAAAAAGAAAACTTGTGAGTAAAATTGAAGCTATTCATCTGACATATTGAAGGGTTGTGTGTTATTGTATGAATTAACGATTTCAATGTGCAGTTAATTTCTTCTTTTTTATGTAAATTTCTGAATACCTTACAACTTTAAGAAGAAACTTCATCCTATCCTACATCATCTTCCTCCCCTTGATTAACAGAGAAATATATTTTGTAATTCTAGACCTGGCTGGTCAGCCACTACTGTGCTTTGATCTACACTTTGCACATCAGGAAGCAAATCTAAACGGAAAACTCCTCTTTGCTTCCAGATGAGATGTGTGTCCCAAATGTTTATGCCAGATTTACAGTCTCTGTGAAAGAAGCCAAAAGGGAAAAGAGAAAAAGGAGAAATAAGAGAAAAGCTTTCATATGGGCAAGCTACTAGAGAAAATACTTCTGAACCATTAGCCTCGTGGAGGTAATTCAGTCTAGATGTTCTAAGGCTGATTAACGCTGGTGTCAGTAGCTTAGGGAATGCGGAAACGTTTGCTACTCTAAAATGCAAATGCAGATTGTTTGAGAGGAAACCTTCACAGTGACATTGAATTGGCCTCCCGATTAATTTATTGTATCACTGTGTACATTTATCGTCTTTTAAAATCTGTTTTACTATTAACGGCATCTATGAAGAGCTGTGTGGAGATAGAAATTGACAACAGAGTAAATTGACGAATCTTGACACTTACACATCACACGAAATCAGGGCATAGTGTATTTAACACTGGGGATATTCTATGACCCATTATTTTATAAATCTCTAAGATTACTTGATTATTTTGTGATAATATGTGGTTTATTTAATTCTTCAACATTGTGTCAAAATCTATCCTCTTTTAAAAACTGTTCCTCCAGCCCCTTATCAAGACCATCCTCACGTTCTGTGAGATTTATACGTAAATAGTTCTTCCTAGTTTGGGCTACCATTATTCTTTACGGAGGCTACTCCAGTAACTTCCCACACTCCATTCTCTACTGCCTTCGAACAGTGCTCCATACTGTAGAACATTCTCTTTAAAGCAAAATTCAGAGCATGTCACCCATCTGGTTCTGATCCTTTAATAGATTCCCATTGTTCTTGGGATGAAGATCAAAAATATTCTCTTTTTTTACAAGGAACTTCTGAATTTCTTCTGATTGTGGTTCTTGCATGTCACACCAAACTTCCTTCACTGCTGATTATCAGGCCAGGTCAGCTCTGCTGGACAGGGCCTCATGCTCTTTCTGCCCCATGACCGATGTGCATGCCAAGTGGCCTGGAGTCCTGAAGAGTTTGCTTTCTTGCCTCACCCCATCCTCATCCCCCAAAACATGCATGTAGACACACTCACCTACTTCAACACTCTACAGATTTTATAGGTCAGGTAAAATGCCCCTATTACAAGTTATCTGCACCAGTTTTTCAGTTGTAGGTCATATCCTAATTTCCATGGTTTTATAGTACCCTGTCTTCTGAGTCTTATTATAGTTTTTAATTCTACATTTTTTGTCTGATTATTTGATTTCATCCACTCTCATTTGATTTTGTCTACTTTTCCATTAGACAGTATATTCCCTGACTATGGAGAGTATGCTTGCTCCTCTCAATATTTTATCAGCAGCATGTAACACAGGTTTTGGCATAACTAATAGTTGACTGATGACTAGATGAATAGTTAATTTTGAAAATGGATCACTTTTCAGGGCTGTAAATAAGACTTTTCTTAATAATACAAAATATATACTAATTTAAGTTACTGATAAATATGTACATATACATATAGATACTATATAAGTTTAGTTCTTAGTATGCCTTTACCTATCTATGAAGTAATTATTTGTACACTTCATTCCAAAGTGAGATGAAATAATTACACTTTTTTATACAAAGTTTCTTATATGTATCATAGGACACTAGATTTATTCACCTTTTTAAAAGAAAAGTGAGGACATGAAGTTTTTATTTTTTGATCTAGCCCTAACGCACATGGGAGTAAATGTTCTGCAAAAGCAGAAAGAAGAAAATACGATTATGGAAAGAGAAATAAAAGAAAGAAGCTAGACCAGAAGTAATGGTATCTGCTGCATTTCCTAAGAAGAAGGTGGGAGCAGCGCTCAGGGAAACTCAGAACTAGTCTAAAGCACCCACCACATTTTACAGATGAAATTTGGGTGTAGAGGTGTTGAGTGATCTCGTGCAGAAACTAACTTCCAAGTTTAATGTTTTTTACAATCTACCAATGCAACAACCTGAAAAATATTGGTGACAACATTAAAATAACAAAGATAATCCATTTACAAATTTCTTTATGGGAGCAAAATAGTGAATTCCTGAGGATGCCAGCTTCACATCTCATCATTGCAAAGACCCTGGTTTAGTGGGCTAAATAACAATATTATTTAAGAAGAGTTAGTAATAAATAAAATAGAGAAATAATAACTAAAAAGTTAATAATAAAGAGTTAATATAGCATATAATTTTTATGTGCTTTTAAATAAGCCATTATATATTTATTGGACTTCACCTTTCTCCCAAAAATTTGGGGTTAATTAATGTACGTAAACTAACATTCTATTCACTACTCTTCTAATTTAAGAAACAAAACTGAGGTGTTCTCACCACACTATAAACCAGGACAGTCGGGTTTGAAGTTAGCAGAGCCCTTCATGCTTTACATTCCAATAAAGATTAAGGAAGAAGGAGGCGCACATAAAGCCTCACTAGGACTGTTAGAATTAGCGCTAGGCAAAAGGTTGTGTGCGTGAGATGATGGGGGAATGACCGGTCACTGCTCATTTAGGTAGGAGCCTCATTTGTTCATTACATTGTTGCAAGAAGGATGCTCTTATATGTGATTCAGAGCCATAACTCCAGATGCACGTTAGACATAAAATATTTTCAGGTGTTCACATACACTACTGTTATGCTGAAGACACAGCGAGTTCACTCAGCATGCATTCAGGAAAATGTCCCCTGTGACCAGACTTGCAAACAAGACTGATAAAAACAAAACCTTTCTCTATGGTATGTTAAGTTTTACATGTTTTCAGCCATTAACATCTTTACTTAGTTGCACCAAAAATCAATGCTCAAAGTTATAACTAGAATGAAATTTAGATTGTGCATGATTTATTGCAAACCTATTTTTGTGCTTGAAAAACACTTAATTATTGGAAGTGAACATGTTCATATTTGAGAATGCAGGTGATGCACTATCACTTTGTGAGTAAGGATAGCTGGTTAAAGTAATATTTAAGTAGATTACAATAAGAGAAAGCCTTTGAAAACAGCAAAGTAAAATAACTGGTCACTGGAGAATTTATCTAGGTGTGACCTGCCTAAGTCAGCTTTAATTATTTTATTCCTCTAGTCAAATTAGGTTTATATAATTAACTTCATTGAGATAACATTTTGAACTTTTAATCATCTATGTAAACATATCCTAAGACAATTAAATATTTCTGGTGATCTGACATCTCGAATTGGGTTTTCTTTACTAAGGCTTTATTTGAATTAAATCTGTCCAGAAAGATTGTTCTCCTATGGATTATTTCTCTAGAAAAAACATATTTTTTTCTAATAGGATGTCTAGATGCACTTGTATTATCATTAAGTATAAGATACTGGAGATAGTGGCATCCTGGCTCCTACACCAGGAAATGCCCACAATACTAGCCTTGTTGAATATCTAGAAACACACGTATATGGATAAACAATGGGTAGTTTGACTATGTGCATGTATGTGTAATGTGGGGAATGATGAGAGCCATTAAAAAATCAAATTAAATTTAAGGCAAAGATTCCTTTAATGTTTTTTAAAAGTATCCTTTAATAATGCTAAGTGACAACATAATAGTTTGAGTTGAAAAATCATTCTTTGCATTTTGAATACATGATATACCAATCTCACTTCCTTCTAATTTACTGTCACCTTTCAGTAGAATATTTGGGACTGTGTCAAAAGTTATAATTTCCATAACATTTTTAAGTTTAGCTGTTTGTATGAAATATATTTAGATGGAGTAAAGATTAGGGTACTAGGTTAGCTGGATGTAATGAAAAGTTTTCTGATTCTATAAGCAAACTTCTGTTGTCTGAAGAAGTATTGAAATTCCATCTTGATTGCCTAAGAAGGGAAAGGCTTTTTCTGTTTTATGTCACCAATATCATATTATCTGTCCTAAATGCCGCATTATGGGGCAAATATAAGCCATTTTCTTTAGAGTTCCTAGTTTAAGAAAGAGCATCAGGAAGGAAAGACAAATACGCACATAAAAACAAATGCCTAAGTTCCGTAAACAAAGCCTCAACTCGGTTAACAGAGCCAGATGTAAAATGGAATACAGAAAAGGCTGCCAAGGCATCTGTCAACATAGATTCAGCACCTGGTCTCAACTGCTTAGTTGTCTGTACTTCACACAGTGAATAAACCACTGTTTTATATTCTCTTCTGTGAGCTCTTATGCTTGGGATATCACTGAATTACTTAAAACAGCCTCAAAGTACATGCCAGGAGCATGTAAAGACTTAGTTCATGGTTTTCCAAGTTAATAATGTTTATATAAAATTGAGTCATTGAGAAAGTAAGAGAAACTTTCCTAAATATATGTGGATTAATTTACCATCCTTGCTGTGTTTATAAGAATATTAATACCTTTTATTGAGTATTTACTGCCAGTCCCTGCACAAAGCACTCCACTGACACCTACCACAAGCTTACATGGTAATGAACGCTCTGATTGTTTTCAGTTTAAATGGGGAAACTGTGTAGATGACAGAATTGTGTGGTGAACCTGACTATAGCCACCCCATGGTACAAACACACTGCACAGCATCTGGAACCGTGCATAGTAATGAACTTAATTCCTGTGATTAGGTTATATCAAATGACACAATTAATTGAAGAAAGGGAGATTATCTAAATCCCTTCAACTATTGTTTTTAGGAATAAGTTCCTGTTCTTACCATTACTTCGTAAGCATTGAGATTCCTTTCTTAAAAGCATATTTTATTGGGCATGCTATTACAGTTGTCCCATTTTTTTCTTCCCTTTATGCCCCTGCACCCCCCTCCCACCAGCATTCCCCCTGCCCCTTAGTTCATGTCCATGGGTTATAAATAAAAGTTCTTTGCTTTCTCCATTTCCTATACTATTCTTAACCTCGCCCTGTCTATTTTGTACCTATCATTTATGCTTCTTATTCCCTGTAACTTTTCCTCCATTCTCCCCCGACTCCATCCCTGCTGATAAGCCTCCATGTGATCTCCATTTCTGTGATTCTGTTCCTGTTCTAGTTGTTTTCTTTGTTTGTCTTTGGTTTTGTTTTTGTTTTTTAGGTTCAGTTGTTGATAGTTGTGAGTTTATTATCATTTTACTGTTCATAGTTTTGATCTTCTTCTTTTTCTTAGATAAGTCCCTTTAACATTTCATATAATAAGGGCTTGGTGATGATGAACTCCTTTAACTTGACCTTATCTGGGAAGCACCTTAGCTGCCCTTCCATTCTAAATGAGAGCTTTGCTGGACAGAGTAATCTTGGATGTAGGTCCCTGCTTTTCATCACTTTGAATACTTCTTACCAGCTCCTTCTCGCAAGGTTTCTTTTGAGAAATGAGCTGATAGTCTTATGGGAGCTCCTTTGCAGGTAACTGTCTCCTTTCCTCTTGCTGCTTTTAAGATTCTCTCCTTATCTTTAATCTTGGGTAATGTAATTATGATGTGTCTTGGTGTGTGCTTTCTTGGGTCCAACTTGTTTGGGACTCTCTGAGTTTCCTGTACTTCCTCGAAGTCTCCTTTCTTTGCCAGATTGAGGAAGTTCTCCTTCATTATTTTTTCTAATAAGTTTTCAATTTCTTGCCCTTCCTTTTCTCCTTCTGGCACCCCTATTATTCAGATGTTGGAACATTTAAAGTCATCCTGGAGGTTCCTAGGCCTCTCCTACATATTTTTGAATTCTTGTTTATTCATTCTGTTCTTCCTTCAAGTCCAAATCATTGATTTGAGTCCTGGTTTCCTTCCTTTCACTGTTGGTTCCCTGTACATTTTCCTTTATTTCACTTTGCATAGCTTTCACTTTTTCCTCTATTTTGCAACCCTATTCAACCATTTCTGTGAGCATCCTGATTACCAATGTTTTGAACTGTGCATCTGATAGGTTGGCTCTCTCTTTATCACTTAGTTCTATTTTTGGAGCTTTGATCTGTTTTTTCATTGGGCCATATTTTTTGTCTTGGTGTGCCTGTTATGCAGTAAGGGGAGGAGTCTTAGGTATTTGCCAGGGCAGAGCAACCCAGGTTGCTGTGTTGTGTCGCTGTATGTGGGAAAGGTGTCCAAGAGGAAACAATGCTGCTTGCTTGGCTCTTGGCCAGCTTTCAGTCACTTCCCCCACTACCCACAAGCAAATTGGGCCCTTCTGGTGCTGATTCCCAGGTGGGTGGTTTGTGTAGGTTGTAGGACCCTGTGGGTCTCTCCAGCAAACTCTTGCTGTGAGGCTGGGAGTTTCTCCCACTGCTGCAACCCTCACAGGTTTTTTCAGTCAGAGGTTTTGAGGCTTTCTTTCCCCAAGCTGGAACCCTGGATTATGTGGTCTGTCTCCTTCCCCAATTGTTCCTCCCAGTTTATCCGCACGTAAATGTGGGACCACCTGCTCTGCCAGCTATGGCCTCTCCCACCCTGGTCTTCCAGCTTCTACCTTGCTGTGAGTCCTCTCTGCCCTGGCTGCCTGTGTCTGCCCTTCCTACCAGTCTGGGTGAATGTTTCTTCTTTAACTCCTTGGTTGTTAGACTTCCATACAGTTCAATTTTCTGGCAGTTCTGGTTATTTTTTGTTTTTAAATTTTGTTGTTCTTCTTTTGGTTTTGCAAGGAGGCAAAGTGTATCTACCATACCTCCATCTTGGCTGGAGGTCCTATTATTCATATTTTTGATCATCTTCTTTTTCTTAGGGAAGTCCCTTTAACATTTGATTTAATAAGGGCTTGATGATGATGAACTCCTTTAACTTGACCTTATCTGAGAAGCACTTTATCTTCCCTTCCATTCTAAATGATAGCTTTGCTGGATACAGTAATCTTGGATGTAGGTCCTTGCCTTTCATGACTTGGAATACTTCTTGCCAGCCCCTTCTTGACTGTAAGGTCTCTTTTGAGAAATCAGCTGACAGTCTTATGGGAACTCCTTTGTAGGTAACTGTCTCCTTTTCTCTCATTGCTTTTAAGATTCTCTCCTTATCTTCAATCTTGAGTAATGTAATTTTGATGTGCCTTGGTGTGTGGTTCCTTTGGATTCCTTACCTCCGTTTATTGAGAACCAACTTTTGTGTTAGGCATCACCATGTACACAGTGGGATGGACACAAAGGGCTGCTTAGGGCAGAGCACAGTAGTGGGCTGTGGCGCTTAAAGCAAACAAATACTCTAATGTGTTGAGCCTCTCCAGGAAACCCAAACCATTTTACTAATATCTCAACTTTTTCTTTCTGAACTTTGTTGTCCTCTTCTTTCTTCCTAGAAATTTAATAACTATAGTAGAGATAATTTTAATGATTAAGTTCTCCAGTGTGATTCCTGCTTCACAGTGTGATTCATTTTTGGTTAGAGAGAAATGTCTCTCAAGAGGCAAGTAGATTGATAGTGTTGCCTTGGATTATAAGTGAAATTACATGAGAAAAATTGACTGTGGATATTGTTAGTATGGCCGGTGCTATGGGCTGTGAAAGAATTCACAAAGAAGAAAATGCAGATAGCAAAGTTTTATTAATTTTCCAACAGAGGAAAGGGACTGGGTGTGAAGAGATACACCAGTAGCAAAATGTTGGGGCTGTCAGTTTTATTTGGGTGATAAAGGGGTGGGGCTGCAGCTGGGTAGTCATGGCAATTAGTTGTAAAACAGGAGGTTTCAGGCTGAGTGTGCAGGCTTCGGTTTGTCTTGTTGTTATCTTGGGTTCAGGGTCCAGGCGTTTGTGTCTTGTATGTTCTGTTTGTGAAAGTTTTTAAAACACCTGCATAGGGGATGATTCTAGTAATCGCTCCAGTCTTGTGCATAGAGACTCAGAGAAACAAGTTAATGATGCCTGACAGGCTCAAGGAAAGAGATAGCTAGCCCTGATCAAGGGGGCCTGAAAGGGGCTTTTCTGGCCTTTCAAATAGTGCCACATAGATTTGAGAAATCTAAGGAAGACAAAACTAAATATTTGTATATTTATGAAAGTTCATTGTCAAAAACAAAATAAAATGAGATAAAAGTAGATGAGAATAATTAACAACTTTGAAATTTTTACTCTGCAGAAAGGAAAAGTAACCAGGTTTCTAAATGAGGAGATTCATGAACATAATGGCACTGTTAAAATGATGGCTTCTTAACTGTTTGTATCTTCCTTGAAAAAGAACATAAAGAAGAGTAATCTGTATAATTAAAATATAGTAAAAGCAGGGCCAGCTGTCTATTGTTAAAAATAAGTTAAAGAATACTTGGAATATTTAAGCATATACAAATTTAAAAGGCAGGGTAATCATAGGAGGAAAAGCACAATGAATTGATTTAATCAAACTGGCTTTGAAAGAATGTGTGGGACTAAAGAGGTAGTCCAATTCTGAAATAAAGGGTATGTCACTGATTGTTTAAAAGGTGGAAAATAAAAGAAATTACCCTATGTTCTTCTAGCAAAGTGATAATTGAATAAAATTCATGAAAAACTGAGTATTTAAAATACAGTGAAAAACTTCAAATGTTATATGGGATTATTTAAATGTATATCCATTTCGTAACTTAATTATGTAACATTAGATTTTTAACTTTATATTCCATTAGGAGGACATAATTTGGCTCAGGATGCAGTTGATAAATTAACTGAATTAAATTATAATGGTATTATTATAATAGTTATAACTTAATGACTATTTGAATCACTTCTTTAATTTTTTTCATCACTTAAGCCTTAGCTAAGTTATTTAAAATATTTTAATTTCTGGTGTGGCTCAGTGGATTGAATGCTGGCCTGCAAACCAAAAGGTCAAGGGTTTGATACCCAGTCAGGGCACAAGCCTGGGTTGCCAACCAAGTCCCTAGTTGGGGGTGAGGGACAGGCAACTAATCGATATATCTCTCACACATTGATGTTTATCTCCCTCTCTTTCTCCCTCCCTTCCCCCTATCTAAAAATAAATAAAATCTTTAAAAATAAAATAAAATATTTTAACTTCTTAGATTTATTTCATAATTGTTTTCATCATTAAAAGATTACTAATGGAAAATAGAACAAGTGTTTTCTTTGGTTTTAGCTATCTCATACTTATACCTTCAACAGTGGCTCACCACATATTTGAATTTGGCCAGTGTTTGAGCACAGCAAAATATGCTTATTCAAATATTTCAACAAGTGCTGCCTGTGAAAAGCAAATCTGTTAATGTTTTTTAAGCTCTAGTTTCCCAGCATCTGGGATCTTCCTTAGGTTTGCAGAAGATGCCTCCTGAAAAAAATTCTGTATAGGTTCTTAGTCCTCCGTCCTTCCCTCCCTTCCTTCTTTCCTCCCTTCCATTTTTAGTAATATGCACCCTTAAAGCTTCTAACTAAATTAAAGAACAATCACTGAAATCTTCTGATGATGGGGAAGATGTTCTGTGAGACAAAAACAGCTTTATCCTTAATTTTCATAATTAAAGCAAATGAATTGATTCTTTCTCCTACATTGCATATTTCTAGAAGACACCATTAGTTTTCCATTAATGCATTTCCTTTTTTGGTAAGAGAACTTGAGGGACTTCTGCTCTAACATGATTTTGAAAGGGTTGTAAAAAATTTTAAGAGAAACATCTTTGAGAGACGCACCTGCATACGGTTGGGACGTAAGTGTGAATAAAAACTGTCCCAGTCAAGCTTTTCAGCGGCTATACTCTTCTAACTTTTGAACCACAATATGGACTCATAGATGCTCAAGGTGTAGAGTGCGTATAGAACTTTTTAAAAACCAACCAAAATCCCTCTAATTTTCTCATAACACAGCATTATAATTATATTTTCCCATTGTATATATATATTAACATATAATTTACATGTAATAGAACTCATCCTTTTTAGTAATAGCTCTATGAGTTTGGTATGTGTGCCCAGCCATGAAATTACCACCACAATCAAGATATAGAATAATTTCATCCTTTTCCCAAATTCCTTTTATCCCTTTGTAGGGAGTCCCTTTCCCCATTGGCAGTCCCTGTCAATCACGGAACTGCTTTGTGTTTCTATAGTTTTGCCTTTTTCAGAATGCCATATAAATGCAGTTATAGAGTGTGTAGCATTTTTGAGTCTTCCTTCATGAAATGAATGGTTTTGAGGCCAGTCTGCTTTATTGCCTGTGCCAGTACTCCGTTCCTTTCTATTTCAGTATGTTTTCCATTTTGTGGATTTCCAGTTTGATTACGCATCCCCAGGTTGAGGGACATCTGGGTTGTTCCCAGTCGTTTGTGATTATGGATAAGACCACTATAAACATTTGTGTAAAGGTCTGTGTAGGAACATTGTTTCTCATGTCATTTGAGTAAATATTCGGGATTGATGTTGTTGAGTCATTGGGTAAGTGTATGCTTAACTTTATAAAATTCCAAAGCAGTTTCTAAAATTGCTGCACTATATTTTTTGTCTTTCCACCAACAATGCATTGCAATTGCTCACTTCCTTGTCAGCTTTTGGTATTATCAGTTAATTCTTTTTCTTAATATAATTGACTCAAATGGGTATATAAGATATCTTTTTTGTGTTTTTAATGTGTGTTTCCCATATGACTAACAATATTGGTCATACAATTTAAGTTTAGAGCCTATATGAAAATGTTTTGAACATGTTATTGATTTTCAATTTAGCTATTAATTTTTCTCTGCACATTCCCTTCCACTTCTTCCCATTCAAGAAGACGAGTTTTGTGCTTTATTACTTCAAGAAATGTATTTGGGCTGAAAGTAGAAGGCGCTTTGAAGACTTACTGTCTTTCTTGCCCCAAACTTTGGTCTCTTGAGAACAATAGGTTTTGTGGAAGAAAATTTCTTACACTTTACACTATTTCCCCAGGACAGAGAAAAGAGAGTTATGTGGTATCCTGAAGAGTGAAAACTCTACCACTTTCCCAGAAAACATATGAAGAAGATGCTTAGCTTGAAAGGGGATTGTTTCTGGGATGTTTTTAGAGAGGTGGTTTCATAAGCACCAGGTTTCTCAATCTTGTTAAAGATCCCAGTTTCTCCCGTGTGGCATAAGGCTTTTGAGCTGCGGGATCTGAAGGCACTGACATTATTTTGGACCAGTAATTTCTAGCTGTACCCATGTAGCATGTGTGCATGGATGCCTAAGGGAAAAAAGAGGCTCCTTCTCAAGGACTTGCTATTCTACGAGATTCCAGAATCTTGCCAAGACCTAGAGGGTATGGGTACGGAAGTGCTCCATGAAAAAATCTGGTTGAATTTTCCAACAACAGTGTGAGCCACTCATGCATTGACTTTTAAACATCATGTTTAGCACTGGTTTATTTAGCATCATCTTAGCTATGCACCCCATCCCCTGTGTCAGATTTGAAACTGTCAGATATGTTTATAAGAAGAAGTGAGGATCAAAAGCTTTAAGTACAGTTATGCCCCATTTAACAATGTGGATACAATTCTGAGAAAGGTGTCGTGAGGAGATTTAGTCTTTGTGCAGACATCACAGAGTGCACTTCATACACACCTAGATAGTAGAGCCTGCTGCACACCTAGGCTACATGGTAGAGCCTTCTGCTCTTAGGCTACGAGCCCACACAGCATGTTACTGTACAAAACAAGAGATTAAAGCAAGCACATGAGAAAATGATAATTAAGAGATCTGCAAGCCAGGAATTAAGTTCTCACCAGAAACGGAACGCTGCCAGACCTGGATCTTAGACTTTCCTGCCTCCAGATCTGTGAGAAAAAAAAATCGTTCTGATTAAGCCATCCAGTCTATGGTAGTTTGTTACAACAGCCTGAGCTGACTGATACGACTCCCATAAATCGAGTGTTACTCTTTCATACAGGAGTATATTAACTCTTAGCAGAAATTCCTTTCAAAGAGCCAGTAAAATGACTTTGGACCGTCAGTGGATAATTATAGTTGCTGAAAAGCCTAATATTCATGTCTTTTTAATTATGTTTTTCCATTTGACCTGCAGTTCGGTATTTTTCTTTTGTTGTGTTAGAAGATCTAAGGGTGGTGTTCCCCTCCATCCTCTTTAGACAAAGTCCTACAGGAAGGAGATTGAGACATTGGGTAAAATTTTTATTGGGAAGGGATTGACAGATTCTAAGGTAATATAAATGATAGATAATGTCATGTTACACCCAAAATAATTCACTCTTGGAAACAAAAAATCTAAGTTCAGAAAATCTATTGGAAAAATGATAATATAAATATGGGGTCAAATTCTATTGTGTGAAGAACTGGAAAGAAAATAATGTTTATTTAAGTTAAATAGAATTAAAACAAATCCAAAATCCTTCTACAAGACTATAAATAAACCTTTAAAATGCTGCTCTTATTTTTGTTAATAATTAGTCACCAATTTATAATGTATTTTGGTATTTTTATGATATTTTAATAGTACAGTAATTGTTACCCATTATCATTTAAAATACAATTGAGCAATTATTTAATTTAATTTATATTTATAAACATATTTTTAAAAAGATAATAGCAAATGATGGAAGGATTAACAAATTCACAGTAGTATACCGTAGAGAAGTTAGAAACATGGTATCTTGGGGAAAAATATTTAAAGACAAATACCCTAATGCTTTTATCTTATTTCAGATATGCCTATTGTAGAAGCCATGCGGATTCTTCTAATAATGGTTTCAGATTACTTCTTTGCCTCCAGACTTCTTCAATTGTTAATCTGCTCTTCCTCAAACAGTTATATATTGTGAAATATTTTATTTTTAAATAACATTTCGAAGTGTTGACTGATAATACTAATTATCTGCTTGAGGAGAATCTTTAGGCTAAAACAATACTAGGCTGATAGTAGACAAAAAATGAAGACAACAGTATTTTCTTTTTTTAAAGATAAAGCATTTACACTGTCCAAGGCAAAACATTATTTACTCAAAGAAAATGTTATTTGACAAACTATTAAAAGGTATCTTTGATGGTGTTAGCTCTTTTAACTATTTTTATATGCTGGACCAAATGCATACTCATGAATCTTAATGGTGCAAATTCATTTCTGCAAGAAAAAGGCTTATTATTGAAAGGTAGTAGTTATCAGAACCATGGGCTTTGGGTTAGAACTGAGATCAAATTTTGTAATAACACTCACTAGCTCTGAGTCTAAGGGTAACTCCTCTAACCTCTCCAAGCCTCATTATATTGTACTTCAATGGCACAATGTTGTGAGGATTATATTGGGTAATGCATTAAAGCATTTAGCACAATATTTTTACAAATAGTAGGCATTAGATAAGTTAGTTATTAGGAGAGTTATTTTGATTAGACAATTATGTTTTTCATGAGAAAATTATCTTTCCAAACAACACCAACAACAAAAACTTTGATGGGCAGAAATGACATTTGGTATAATGCTTTAAAAGTTTCCCTCACCTGGCTAGTATAGTTCAGTGGACTGAGTGCCAGCCTGAGAACCAAAGGGTCACTGGTTCGATTCCCAGTCAGGCCACGTGCCTGGGTTGTGGGCCAGGTCCCCAGTAGGGGATGTGCGAGAGGCAACCACACATTGACGTTTCTCTCTCTTTCTTTCTCCTTCCCTTCCCCTCTCTCTAAAAATAAATAAATAAAAATTTTAAAAAATGGTTTACCTCAAAAGAAGTAGCGTCCTATGGAAAGTGGAGGTGCAAAATCTGGGGAGGTGAGAAGAGCCTCAGTGCAGGCCTGCCCCCTTTCTTTGACCTCCCGCACACATCCCACCTGCTTTTCTATGCCATTGCCATCTTCTTAAATCAATGTATACGAGCAGGAGTACGGGAGTTTGAACACACACCTGGTATATTTAAACTTGCCATCTTAACACAGACATGGCCGCTTCTGCCCTCTTGTAAAGATAAATTTAAAAACTTCTTTTAAATCACTGCTGTTAGCTTGTTTGCCAAAGGCTGTAGGGAGATATTTCATTTTAAGAACTTCACAGAGGAGAGTGAATAAGGACGTATTTGTATTTTCATGACATGTATTTATAACCTCTTTACTAAAGATAATTGAGACATTTAAGTATTTGTATGTCTGATATATTCATTATATTTTAGTTCACAGGAATTTATTATCATTTGTTCTCTGCCATTTTTCACCCAAGATTCAATGTTTTTGACTAGTGAGATTTCAAGAACTTTAGGTAGATATCAGTAAAATGAAAATTCATTTGCAATATTAGCTGTAGACTTGGTGCATTTTATTGCCCTTGCAACCACATTTTTTATTACTCGGAGTGACGTAACAGTCTGCGTGTTACCTCTTCCGCAGTAGCTGTATGACCCATACGACAAAAAGTCTGCTTCAACAGGTTAGTTTTCCTTCTACTTTGGAAACAAAAAGACAAACTGGTGTCATAATAATGAATTTGCTGTTTAGCCATCAACATTTCTAGTACTGGATGTCTCAGAGCATCATGAAATTTTCTTCATCAAATACATAATTTTATCTCTGTATAATATATATACTTATATGTAGATGCCTAATTTCTTCATATACTTCAGAATTGGGTTGTTTACTTAACCTCTCTGAATTTTACATTTTCTATTTGTAATAAAGGGCAAATAATAGTGCCTATCATGTAGGGTTTTTATGAGGATTCGACGATATAATGTATAGCAATTTTAACACTTTGCACAATACTTAACATATAGCAAACTCAGTAAGTACACACTTGTTTAATTATTACTATCTTTATTTTAACGTTAAGCACCCATATCTGGATGGCACTAACACAGCGTTCAAGGAGACTAGGTCCTTAGGACACTTGTCCCTCAATTCCAACATCTGGATCATCTTGGAGACTGGTGTGTTCTGCTGACCACTTTTTCCCTGAATGTGAGTCACATTTCCCTATTTCATTTATCTCCAGCAGTTTTTTTGTTGTTGCACACTGGACATTGTGTGGTCCTTTGAAGGAATCTGGATTAAGTTGTTTCATAAATAGTATTGAGTGATATTCTGACAGATAATTAGTTTATTGACAGATCTTTTGGTCTTGGTAGACTTAGTTTTATTTTTTTCTTCAAGTGGGTCTGCTTTGGTTTTGAGTGCATCCCTTACCCCAGTACTCCAGAATTGCAGAATAGTTACACCAGGCAGATTTGTCAGAGTAATTGTTGTCTAGGTGCAAAGACGGGTAGGTTCCTGAAAGAGAGAGATAGTGTGTTCTACTCTGCCATCTTTGCAGACTCCTCACTATTTCATTGCCTTTTAAATTAAGAGGTTTGTCTACCAAACACTATGCTTACAAGCCCCTGAAATAATGAGTAATCCTGTGGTTTTTTACTGTGTTTTCCTTTTAAAATATTGTTGTCCTATTATGTACTTACAAATTCACATTGATTGAGATACGTCTTTTCCAAACAGTGCTTTGATGTCCAAATAAACTGATTCAATTACTTTATTGATTATAAAGGAGCTTTCTAATCCCACAGAGTTTGGAGAATTCATATACATGCAAATCTCAAGGGTGATTCTAAAAAGACACTCCAAAAAAGTGGACATATATTACCTCATTTCACTGGCAAATTAGCCTAATAATTTTAGAGTTATAATTTCATTCAACATAGGTTTTAATATAAGAAGAATGTTAAATATGACATGTACAAATGGTACTTGTTTCTCAATAAAATGTATAGTGCCTGCTATTCTTATTTTTCTTTTTCCTATTTAAAATTTTGGCTTTATCGAAGTATAATTGACATGAAAAATTGTTCCTCATGGTGATCTGATATGCAAATACATTGTGAAGGAATTCTACCCATCTAGTTAGTTAGCACATACATCACTTCACATATTTGCTTTTTGTCAGTGGAAATATTTAAGTTCTATTTCCTAATTAAATTTCATTATACAATACAATGTTATCAATTATAGTCACCACGTTATATATTAGACCCTCAGACCTTATTCATCTTATAGCTGAAAGCTTGTACCCCTTTACCAACCTCTCCCTATCCCCCTATTTTCTTAATTTTGATGCCTTCTAATAACCATTGGCCACATATTATGGCATTTTGAATAGTCAGACAATGCTGCCCGAGGTTGATGTTTGTTTGCATATTTTGAATAAAAGTGATTATTTTATGTGCATAGGTAAGTTTTTTCTAGTAGCCATTTATTCTTTACCTGTGATATATTGTAAATTAAATAAAAATTTGGACATAAATTTATATTACATTTCTTTGACATCCTTATTATTATCCTCAAATTGGATAATAATTCATGTGGATTTTTTTCATATTACCAAATTTTGTTATCTTCTGATTTGGAAATAGCAATTTTCTTTGGATTAGAAAAACTATTCTTTTGTGAACATTTGGAATCAGTCTAAAGTAATTGATAGGCTCTAATTTATTTCAGGAAATATCTCCCAATATAAAATACTATTATGAAGTGATTTTTTAAAAACAAATGCTGTTTCTTCTGTTGAGTTACTACTATTTAAAAAATTAATACTGATCAGGACTTTCTAGCATAGTCAAGGCTGAGCTTTCCAGTACTTAAATGCAGAGATATGATATTTTTTACCTGGACTCAAAAATAGAAAGAAATGGTAGGAAAAGAAATTTATAGCTCAGAAAAAATTAGAGTATCTAAAAAAAATTACATATGGCACATGTGGGCACATTCACACATAATTTACTTTTGGATGTTAGTATAAATATATTGTTTCTGTTTTTTTTTTAAAAATTTAGGAATTCTTTCTAAATTGTTTAGTTTTGTCTACTATTACTACAAAGTTGTGTGTGTCTGTCACTATATTATTGATTATATGATTTCAAGCATTTATTAAACAATAAGAAAGTGATATTTTGATAAAGCAAAGGGTATTAAAGTTATTTATCTTTCTGTACTGTTTGCCAGTTAGACAACTTTGTATACAGGACTTAATCTCAAAGTTATTTTATTTGCTAGAATAATATTGAGCATGAGTAAGAGAGCCAAATCCATGAAACTGTGGTTGGGACTTATATAACATAAGTTCATGGAATTTTAGAACTAAGACACATGAAATTCAATCCCTTTAATTTAAGGGAAATATTCTGAGGCTTACATAGCTGAAGAGAATTGCTCACTTATGTTCAAGTTTATACAGTTATCAAGGCTTAAGCTGATTCTCAGAGAAGAACAGCATTTAATCCCATTGGGAAAAAAAAAAAGAAAAGAAAAAGAAGAAAGGAATTCAGAGACATGGGAATCTGTGAGCACATGACAATGAATATAAGGTATTTATTGCTGCCAATGCAGCTAGCTCTAGGTAAAGGTTATAGGTAGGAAGAGACATGGAATGTAAGCCAGAGAATTTATATAATTACAGAACACAGAATGAACAGTATAAGTTGATGTAGTGTGGACAAATATCATTTGATTCCCCCTTCCCTTTGAGATCTAGATGCAACTACCTTCATACACTCCCCCGCCCCTTAATTGTCATGGGGAAGCCTAGAGTTCACACTGCGTTTTCTTTAGCCGAATGTCATGTAACTGTCCTTGACTCTATACTCGGGATTCCCTTTGAAGTAGTTGGGTTGCGGGTTGTCAAGCCATCTCAGAGTGCTGTCTCTGTGTATTGTTGTTTCCACCATATTCACATACCCACAAACACACACGCACATACACGTGCTCACGGAGAGCCTCAGTTCCCTGCATCCCAAGTCTCTTCCTCCAAGGAATCCTTTTTTTTTTCCTGTTTTATTCAAGAGCAAAAATTTCCACATGTACATCAATTTAGATAGTATTTTACTATGATTTACTCAAAAGTAATCAGGCTCTACACATAGTTCTGCATCTGGCAATTTTTCCTCCATAACATGCAGGGAAGTATTTTCTTATCAGTACACTCCAAGCCATTTTATTTAAAAATAGTTTATATATTAGTTTATCTTAAATATATAGCTCAAATCTATTTGTTGGGATTACGTTTTTGCTCAAGAGCCCTTCTGTGTGCTTGTACATATGGATCCAAGGATACCTTGAATCTTTTTTCTTGGCAAAATTTTGTTATTGTGTATTTAGGGTCAATTTTTAACATATTCAAAAAGATGCACACATTTTGATAGGCATTGTCACTAATTTTTGAAAATTTGTCCTAATTTTTTACTTTATCAAATATATATAAACATAAAATTACATACTTCATTGATAAAATAAGGTGTCATCTAATCTCTTGGTTGAAAAATAATATTCAATTCTTTGGCCATCTGTATTTTTTTCTAGGCAATATCTCTTGTGTCTACATTTTGCCTGTTTTTTACTTTGGTTATATTTTTCTAATTCATTTGTATAAGCCTTTTGTAAATTAGGCATGTACAATAAACTGTATTTCTGCCACATCTTTTAAAAATATTTCCTTATCTTGGCTGGTGTGACTCAGTGGGCTGAGTGCTGGCCTGCAAATCAAAGGGTTGCTGGTTCAATACCCAGTCAGGGCACATGGCTGGGTTGCAGGCCAGGTCCCCAGTAGGGGGCGCATGAGAAGCAACCACACATTAGTGTTTCCTGCCCTTTCTTTGTCCTTCCCTTCCCCTCTCTCTGAAAAATAAATAAATAAATCTTTAAAAATATATTAAAAATATTTTCCCAATCTAATGCATATATTTAAATTTTTGATTCATTTTGAGTTATTTTTTAATGTAATGCGATCCTTATTTATTTTTAACATTAATTTCTTATGAGCCGACAGTTATAATGTACATTTTCCTATTATTCATTTTCTGTTACATTCAGTTAATCTTGAATTTCTGTGATTTATGTTTTATGAATGTATTGATAAATATGCTTGTGCATTTATGACAGTTGTACATATTCTGGATTAAATGCATTATTGCTATAAAGTAAATCTCTTAAAATTTTATATATTATGTGTCTTAAAATTTTATATATTAGAGTTTTATGTTAATATCATAACTTTGCCTAAAATCTCAGTATTTGTCTGGCAAGTCTCTTTCTTTTCTGTTTTTCTCAATCATCTGGTTTATACATATCTCTTTTAGCAAATAATTTCCTTTAGTTTTTCTTTGTACTTTTGTGGATACTTGTGACTTTCTTTTAATTAGGTAAAAACATTTAATAATTGTTTGTTGTTGCAATAGTAACTCAGGGTTCTCCAGATAAACAGAATAAAGGGAAATAGATATGGACATCGATATGTAGGTATAAAAGATGCAGATATCACATATATGGAGGTGTATTATAGAAGATGACTTACATGATTAGGAAGTCCAAGAAGTCCCACGATGAGCTTTCTGCCAGTTGGAGAATCAGGAAAGCTCGTAGTGTGATGCAGTCTGCGCCTGAAGGCCTCCCTCTCTGAGTCCAAAAGCCTGAGAACCAGAAGTGCCAATGTGCAAGGACTGAAGTCTTAGTTCAATCAGGAGCAAATTTCCCCTCCTTTGCTTTTATTTCTTACCAGCTATCTGGGCATCCCTTAGCCTAATCAAGTTGACACATAAAATTAATGATCACATCAGGTGTTAATTCTGTCACTATGTATTTATTCTTTTGAACTTTCCTTTTTTTCTTATTTTTTAATTTTGATTATGTTTTTGATTCCTTGATTTGTTTATGTATTTATCTTCTGGTAGTATGGAATGGTCTGTTTTAATTATTTTAATTGTTTATCTTTTTAACTCTATTAAAATTAACTTTATATATCACTTACCCTAGTCGATGAACATCTTTAATTGGTATTTATTTGCAACTTTGAAAAATGAAAAAGCTAAAACTAATATTTCCTATTACTTCCATTTCTTTCTTAGCTTGACATTTTTTATTGGATATTTTCTTCCTTATTACAAATGATTTGTTTAGTATACTTATGACTTTAAATCACATATACTGAAATTTGTTTCTTGTATATCAACCTTTTCTCTTATCCTCTTGAAACTATGGGTTTCCTATCCAGTATCCATTTCACATTCTCCATTCCCTCTTCTCTTCTGCTTTCCCAACAGATACCTGTTTTGTACATGCGGGTATATGCCCTTGCTCCTCACAGCAATATGGCCCAGAGGATGCTGTGTCTGCACTCAGGTATTGAACCTTCTAGTCTATATGTGCTAGTCAGCAAATGCCTGTACTTTTGATGGCAATTATTAGTATGATAGTGAGCAGATGAAACACCCCAATCTCATTGAAAGAAAGGATTAATATTTCACGGTTGTGGGAAAGACTTGCTCTGACTCTCTACTGTCAAATGTGGTGGTAGTGGTGGTGGGAGGCACTAGGAGGTAGAAGACTTACTTAATGGCTTCTCAAAGGCTACTTACAATTATAAACAGATGTAGACTTGGAATTAAGCCAATGCTGAAGATTGTCTAATAGACAAAAATATCCTGGGTCTTTGATAACATTATTGAGGTGCAGGTTCTACAATGTTTGGAGGCTTCACTAACTCTTGAATTCAGGCATATGAGATAATATTTTCATTGCGTAAGCCAATTTATATAAGAATTTGTAAAAGCCAAACCAGGCATATTAAAATTAAATTATATTTACTCACATTCTTCTCCACCTTTACTTCTCAATTAATATTGCATTTTAAGCTTTATATTATTAAGATTTTAAACTTCAATTGTGTATTATATTTCTCACTTCTCAGAGTTGTTTAGCCATTATTTTTGTTGCATTTAAGTTTGATACTTACTCCTCGAGTTTCTGCTAAGATCCTCTTAATTTGGCTGGTGGAATTCCTTCCTTAAGTAGTGTTTTTCATTTTGTTTTTATTTTTTTAATAGGAAGAAATGCTCATAGTTTCTATACTTCTAAGAATTTTTATTACCATTATATTTGAATAAAATATTTGTCGGAAATTTGCATTTCCTTAGCACTATCATTACCTCTTCATGTCATCTGCAACGTCCTTGGGTTTCAGATGGTTCCTTAAACACAGTGATGCCCCTCAAGGAGGGGCCACTCAGTTTGACTTCTCATTCCCTTTCTTCTATTCTAGTGGGACCTTCTACTTTCTAAAAGAAAAAGGAAATGTGCATAACAGATTGTTTTGGTGCCTCCTTTAAGAGCTCACAGTTAGGGAAGTGAAAGTCATCTGGAACTCTCAGAATACCTCTCTTCCTACCTCCTGCCCACCTCAGCTGTTTTCTCATTTGTTTTCTGTGCAGCGATATTTCTATTTACTGTTGGAGATAATGAGCTCTGGGCATTTATGGTCCTTCTGTGTTTTATCTTTTGCTGTCCTTAAGCAGTGAATACCCGATTATGTCAAATACCATCATTTTAATGTTGTTTTTTTACTGTGGGGCTTCTTCCATTGAAATTTCAATCTGTTTTCCTAGGGCTACTCTTTGTACAATGCTTCAAGGAGTTATGCTACGTATTCCCTATACCTTTTCCCCAAATCTCCCCCCTCTCCCTCCCTACTGGTAACTTCCCATGTGATCTCCATTTCTGTAATTCTGTTCCTATTCTCATTGTTTGTTTAGTTTGTTTTTGGTTTTGTTTTTGATTTTTAGGTTCAGTTGTTGATAGTTGTAAGTTTGTTGTCATTTCACTGTTCATAGTTTTGATCTTCTTTTTCTTAGATAAGCCCCTTTAACATTTCACATAATAAGGGCTTGATGATGAACTCTAACTTTGCTTTATCTGGGACGCACTTTATCTACCCTTCCATTCTAAATGATATCTTTGCTGGATAGAGTAAACTAGGTTGTAGGACCTTGCTTTTCATGACTTTGAACACTTCTTTCCAGTCCCTTCTTGCCTGTGAGGGTTCTTTTGAGAAATCAGCTGATAGTCTTGTGAGAACTCATTTGTAGGTAACTCTTTGCTTTTCCCTTGCTGCTTTTAAGATTCTTCCTTATCTTTAATCTTTGGCAATTTAATTATGACTTCTCCCTGTGTTCCTCTTTGTCTCCAACTTGTTTGGGACTCTATGAGCTTCCTGAACTTTTATGTCTATTTCACTCATCAGTTTGGGGAAGTTTTCTTATCTTATTTTTTCAAATAAGTTGTCAATTTCTTACTTTTCTTCTCCTGCTGGCATCCCTATAATTCAGATGTTAGAATGTTTAAAGTTGTCCCAGAGGTTCCTAATCCTCTCCTCATTTGTTTGAATTCTTGTTTCTTCATTCTGTTCTGATTGAATGTTTATTTCTTCCTTTTGTTCCAAATCGCTGATTTGTGCTCTGGTTTACTTCCCTTCACTGTTGGTTCCTTGTATACTTTTCTTTATTTCACTTTGTATAGCTTTCACTTCTTCCTTTATTTTGCAGTGATACTAAATTATTTCTGTGAGCATCCTGATTACCAGTGTTTTGAACTCTGCATCTGATAAGTTGGCTATCTTCTTGTCACTTAGTTCTTGTTCAGGAGTTTTAATCTGTTTTTTCATTTGGGCCATATTTCTTTGTCACAGCGCACCTGTTACATTGTAAAGGGTGAAGCCTTAGGTATTTACTAAGTCAGGGCAACCCACTGTTGTGGCTCTGTATGCGGGGGATGGGTCAGAGGGGGGACAATGCTACTTGCTTGGGTCTCCCCACACTTTCAGTTGCCTTCCCCACTTCCCAGATATGAATTACACCCTTCTAGTTGCTGCCCTGGTGCTGATTCCCAGGTAGGTGGGCTTATGTACATTCTAGGACCCTGTGGGCTCCTCTAATGGATTCCCCTATGACACTGGCAATTTCTTCTGCCAACACAGCCCCCTCAGGTTTTTACAGCCAGAGGCTTTGAGGTTTTATTTTCCTGTCACTAGAACCCTGGGATGCATAGTCTGTCTTGCTGCCCAGTTCTTTCTTCAGGCTTATCCTCATGTGGATGTGGTACTGCCTGGTCTACCAGCTGCCACCTTGCCATGTGTCCTCTCTGCCTCAGCTGCCCATCTCCATCCCTGCTACCATCTGGATGAATGTTTCTTTAATCCCTTGGTCGTTGGACTTCCATACAGTTCAATTTTCTGCCAGTTCTGATTGTGTTGTTTTTTAAATTGGTTGTTACCCTTCTTTTGGTTGTATGAGGAAGTAAAACATATTTACCTATGTCTCCATCTTGTCTGGAAGCCTATTTTTTAATCATTAATGTCATAGTAAGTTTGAAATAGAAACAAAATAATGAAACACCATAGTCCATAGTAGCCAGATTGTTTAGATAATCACAGCCACAACAATGAAATTTTGAGTGCTTAATATTTATCAGATACTATATTTAGTGATTTGCCTACATTATATCCTTTAATCTTCACAAAACTATATAATTTGCAAGTATTAATGTTTCTGTGACTACTATGCAGACCAAAGATTAAAAGGTTGGGACCTTGTATAAGGTGAACAAATATTAAAGGGGAGTCATCATTTGACTTTAAGACTCTATGATTGACACCCCCAAAAAAACCCTGGGGAGTATTTCAGGGGAGAGTATGCAAAAATAGCTGTTGTCAACAGAAGAATTAAAATTCTTTTTCAAAACTAGCACTTCTTAGGCCTGAATAACATGTTTGCCTCAGCTAGAGAGTGGATTAGAAAACCCAAAAGTCCGTCTGAGAAACTTGGAATGGCCCAGGGGGCTTCAGGAAGAGGTTTTGAGTATGGCTGGGTTAGACTGAGAGGATTTTTTTTCCATCACCAAGACCAAGGGCAAGTTTTTCTTGGGACTGGCCTAGGGGAAGGAACAAATTTGTGACACTAGTGAAATTTTGTACAATATTAGGCCTGATGGACATCAGCTTCTGCAGTGGAGTTCTGAGAAACCTGGGAGAAAAAAATGAGCACATCCTAAAAACTCATAAGCGAGCTCCCAAAGCAATGATGCATCTGTGTTTAAGTGGTGCTAATGGTTATGCAGCCCAGGCTTTTGCCTCACTCTGCTTTCTATACCCTCAATATTTAATATTTGTGTTAATCATTCTTTTAAGTTCATTAAACTTATAAACCTAATTTTATAGAATTTTTCTGTAAATCAGATATTTACAAATTGCTAATTTGTGAGTGCTATGGAAATATACCACATATTATTAATCTACTAAACCAATTACCTGGACAAATTCATGCAAATGAATGGATTCAGCCACGTGTTCTGTAGCTATTAGTATAAAAGTAATTAATTTTTGCCTCTGCAAATGCCCCCAATTCCCACTTGAAATACAGAGTTAACCAATTTATTTTAATATGTTCGGCACATGCTGACTGCCAGCATCACTATGCTTCCAGGAAAGCTTAAGCCTTACACTTAGGCATTGCATTAAGCATGTTTCAAGCTCCTGTAAATTTGATGTTTTAGCATCTTCCCTACATGCATATGCTGGACACTCCTGGTTCTAGACAACCTAATAATTTAACTGAGTCACTTTGTCTTGGCCTCTTTCCTCCCTCATAGTACTCCTGATCCTTTGGGAAACATCTTCCCAGAGGTGTGCTCTTCAAATAGAAACCAATCAATCCAAAGCCCACACAATAACCACTTCCTTTATCGGACTCTTAATGGACCACTATCCACCTGTCCTAATCTCCAGGTAAAGGGCCAGGTACCAGAAAACTAGGGACAGCTACTATGTAACAGAGGCCACTGGAATTATTCAAGCAAGGCAATTCTAAACCTGCTGAACCTGCCTTGCCATTCCTTTCCGAGCAAACTACAGTAATGTTTCATGTCCAAATTCTCCCCTATCCCTCTTCTCCTGATGGACTTGGGTGCTTCCTTGTGTGTCTCTACACACCCCCACCCCTACCCTGGAGTTCCCTCTTTGTGGGAACTCTAACAAACTACCTTTTCAGTGCATGTGTTTCCCAATCTGCTGTCCTTACTATACCTCCAATGTTCTATTGAAACACTTTATTTATATTTTAAAACAGCCATGTAGTAGCTGTTTCCTCCAGACTCTCAGACAGTTTTTGACTTATCTCTGCATTCTCTGCCTCATCAGCATTTTTCTCATACACAGTGGGGAAAGGTAAGGCATGTAAACTCTGTTTTGGGGGAAAACTCATATTTTATATGAAATTTTCATTAATTATAAGTTTACATGAAGTTATAAAGAGTAATACAGAGATCACTGTACCCATTATTCTATTTTCTCCAATGGTAGAATTATGCAATACTACGTATCACAGACAGCATTTGACATTGATGCAACCCTCTGATCTTATCTTGCTTTGTAAAACATACTTTTTGATTGTCATTGTAGATAGAAGCGGATATCCCAATATGAATATCATTGTCTATGAGGATTAAATGGTCAGTATGTGAATTGAGCCACCATGTAGAAGGACTAAAATTTTCAAAACTGTATTCAGACATGGTTTAATTTTGTGAACTGACATTGATTGGGGACCAGTTCCAATTTTGGACGTTTGTTCCCACCATCTCGATTCTTGTATCTTCAGGAGAGTGTTTTGACATCTTGATTGTGTATCTGATTGAATCTAAGCTTGTTGCTGCCAAAGCATCTCACTACCCCAGGTAGCCAGTAACTCAGGAGGAGGAGAAGAAAGCTGATACACAGTGCAGACCAAAGAAAATTCCATTTACTGCTCTTACCCAAATCATAGTCAGACTTCTGTGCTAACAATAAATTCTTCCTTTCTTAGGGGCTTTCTTTTCAGTCTTGTACCCTTATGCTTTCCATCCTTTTGTTCCTTCTGGGCTACTTACTCACACTAGAGTTGGCATATTTGGTCTCATAGATCTAGGAAGACAGAAACAATTATCATTTTTAATTGTTTTCCCTTTTGCTTGATGTAAGATGTAACAGTATAAGTAAAAATGCAAATATAAAAGGCTGGAATTTCCTGTTTTCAGTTTTAAAGATTATTTACTGAAATGAGCTTTTCTTTGCTTTATATGACACCAGCAGAGGACAATTCACACCAGCAATTCTGTGCTTCCAAAAACTATGATAATCGTCTTTTTTCTGTACTGAATGACAAATGAAAAGCTATATAAAATTTTTTTCTCTTGTGGGTTTCTGAGTATCTGCTTCTAAATATACTAAAAACATAAATTCAGTATATATAATTTTGGTGAGCTGAAAATAAATGTACATATTTTGGTAGTCTAATGTGCTTATAATTCTACTCAAAAGCTAGATCAAAGATTTTATTTTTTAACACTACCTTTGAACAGAATTGGTTATTAGCATTGTTTGATATAAAGGAAAAAAGTATCTTTGAGAGAAATAAGTCAGGAGAAGTAGCTTACATTATTTATCCTTCAAAGTAAATAAGTATCTTGGGAAATATTTTCTTCCTGAAAAGCTTTAAAATTGGAAAGAGCCAGATTTTTGGTGGTTAATTCCTCTGAGTGCAAACCATAGTACCACTGTACTTCCCTAGGTGTGTTTGTGTTTTAGCCTCTTTTGGGGATTGAGAGAAACATCTGTACAACTTCAACATCCAAAGCGATACCTACTGGTCACATGACTTATGGAAATTGCTCCTTCCTCAAAAACACTCCCCAGCAAACCTGACTAGCATATGTTTATCACCTCATAGCAATTCGACTGAATCGTTTTCTTAGATACATTAAATTTGTGCAAAAGTTTTATATTACATTTATGCTGCAACTTTTTACAGTTCAGTTCTGATTTATACACTCTCCTTGTACTGATAAAATTATTTTTTAATTATATGCTTAGGGTAGTAAATGTGTTCTATTCATTTTTATAGAAACTGAAGTAAATAAAAAGAAGTATCTACTGACTATTCAGAGGTATTCTGGCTGCTATACTAGACTTCTATATGATGGGAATATCTTTGAAGTTAATGAACTCCTGCATATTAGTAGTTAGTTGAATATTTTCGTGGTTGGAATATTTTGTGTAGCACTGAAAATGTCCTGAAGCTACTTAGTGTTTTAAACGGAGTCATTTTAATGGATGTCTTTCAAAATATTAAAACAATTTCCCTGCTTTTGTAAAAGCTGGGGTAGGGGATCACAATTGAATTGAGTTTTTTGAGTCATTTCAAAAGTCATTAAACATGAATCATTTTAGCAGACAGAAGAGCTGGTTACTTGAAGACAAGATGTTTGGTAAGTATGAGAAAAATCCTTTGTCCTAGATAAAAAAAAGAAAGCTATATCTACCATTGAAAGTATGCTCTCCATTTATTTCTTTTCAAAAAGGTCTAAATGGATTTAAATAGCCCAAAGTATTGACTACTTTTAGAGAACACTGTGGAGATCATGCTGATCTAATTAGCAAATTGCATGCTTTTTATATGCCATTTTCCTTTTTATTAGCCAATTGGAAATAATATATTATCAAAGGGAAACTCACTTTTCTTTTTTTATGTGGTACTTTGCCCCATGTTCTCTAGCTCTGCTGCCACAGTTCTATAATAATCTTTTTGAATATGGACAAGTACCTTAATTCTTTGCTCCAGTTCACTTTCCTGGGTAGGGGAGATAGCACCCCCCACTGCTACGTAGTAAATTACTACTCCAAGAAACTGAATGCCATTCTAGAGCATTAAACCTCAAACACTTAGTGCACTTTAAGAGAACTAACCAAGATTTTTTTACACACAGACTGGATCCTTTAGACAAGTTTCAAAAAAGACAACTAATGAAAGTGTTCATATAGCACTTTGTGAAGAATTGGGATTCTTTTATGCAACATTGAATGACACACACTCAGAGTGTTTTGGGTAATTTTACTTAAACAGGAAATTTTAAACAGTTATCTATAATTGTTTCGTTTGGGGCACTGCTTAGTACTGTTGAGAGGCATCTGTGTAATGAGCTCTGTGCATCCGCTGCAGGCCATGCTGATCAGACTCAAGTGCGCCTGGTGCCCACTGGCTTTTCTTTGTGTGTCTCCAGACAAGTCCATTTCAAAATTTTCATATTGACTGTATTAAAATTCCTCTGATTCTCTTCCTAAGTCACATTTATCAGAAAATGAGCTCACTACTCACACCACTGATCTTTTTGTAGATCCTCATACTTTTCTTTCTTTTTCTTTCTTTCTTTCTTTCTTTCTTTCTTTCTTTCTTTCTTTCTTTCTTTCTTTCTTTCTTTCTTTCTTTCTTTCTTTCTTTCTCTTCCTTCCTTCCTTCCTTCCTTCCTTCCTTCCTTCCTTCCTTCCTTCCTTTCTTTTTTTTAAAAAAGGGGGCCCCTGCCCTGGCTGGGTGGTTCAGCTGGTTGGAGAGTTGTCCTGTAGACCAAAGTTTGTGGGGTTAGATATCCGGTCAGGGCACAGATGAGAGGCAATTGATTGATGCTTCTCTCTCTTTTTCTCCTTTTCTCTCTATCTAAAAGTAATAAAGCATATCTTGGCTTAGCATAAAAAAGAATGAAAGAATGAATGTATGAATGAATGAATAAATAAATGAAAAGTGTCCTGCTTTCCTTTAAAGAACAAATACCCCATCTCTTGGTAATGCTCTCTGTGGTCTTCACTAGGCTGTTACTCTGTCCAATATACACTTTAAACAATATCTTGTTTATAGATTTTTCTCTTCTGCTTATACTTTTCTTTCCAAACCATTCTTAAAAAGCACTGATTTATTCTATCTTCTTCACTGCACTGTCCTCACTCACTGCAATGAGTATGGCCTTCATGATGTCACTAGTAAACAGACAAATTACCACAATCAATATAGAAGTTCACTCTCAGGTTTTGGGCACATGTACAATCTTAATGGTGACATAACCTGATCCTTAAATGTCATCCTTCTCAGTTAGATGACATAAAGTTAGGGCAAGTTCCCAATGCTGAATCTTATTAGTCAGGAGGTATTGAATAGATGGATAAATGAATAAATGGCAAATAAATAGGATTTGGTTTCCTAAGACTTGGTTTCTGTCATGACCACGAAGGAGAAACTTTCTGCAGGTGTTCACAGCCAGAGGAAGCTAGCTGCAGGGAGTTATTTTATTTGTCACATTTTGGAATGTAACTTGCTTATAATGATGTAGCAGAGAAATTGGTTGGACTCATTTCTCTCTCAGTGCAAAAATTTCCAGGTATCACTGCAGTGGGCCCCTAACAGGGTTATCTTGGTACAAGGTACCACTTACAGAAGTACCTGAGATCCTGTATCTAAGAGGCTATATTTCAGATCAGCTTTGCCTCAAATGCTATTTTTAGACCAACTTTGCCTCAAACACCAAGTCATTCAATGAATTCTGTCCTGTACTTCTGCTCATTGTAGGCTTGTAGAGCTGTGTGGGTAGAAAGGGAAACTTTAAGACTCACTTATTTTGGTAGATTGATTTCAAAAATATCCTCCAAATGTCACCTGTTTCTCTCTAGACTCTTTCTGATGTGACTGCAGATTCTCCCATAAAGATGTAGAATCATTACCCCCACTGAGAACTGGGCTGCTTTATTGTCTTTGACCAATACAATCTGGTGGAAGTGACACCGTGCTAGCTCTGGAATAGCCTCAGAGTTCTTGCACTTTTTTGCTCATTTTCTAAACACCATTCCACTGTCACGTGCACTTTCCCAGCAGGCCAGGATCACTCCAGATGAGACTACAGACTATGGATTTGGGGGCTGATTCTTCCCTTCAATGAATCTTTATGCTGCTTAGTTCTATCATTTCTAAAATCATAATTTGTAAGTTTAAAAGATATCTTTGGTTAAAAAATACAAGCACCGACCACCTAGTAGGCATTCAACAATAATTTACATTATGCTACATTGTTTCCTATTCCTCTCTGAATATTTCACTGTTCCTAGTCCAGTATGCAGGTCTGCTAAATGCAACAAAACATGAATGCCATTGCTCTGGACTGAGTTCTGAGACACCAAAGATAAATAAGCAATGCATGAAACTCACGCTCAAGAATCTTACAACTTTTAATGCAAAGTATTAATTAGGTCCCTATACAGGCTACTTCACTAGGAGTCTCTGTCTCCTTTCATTGCCAAATCTCCAGTCTTAGAAATTGTCACGAGATTGTTTTATCAAAGACAAAACTGGCCCAGTCACTCCTCTATTTAATAAAAATAACAAAGAGGACAATACCCATCCTGGTTTGTTTTATGTTTCTAAAGATTAGTCTCTGAATTTCTTATAGAACAAAGTCTTTTGCAGTCTTTAAAATTATTGTGTAACATCTCTGAACCTTGGTTCCTTATCAGTAAAACAGATGTAAAATCTTCAAGCATTTGATAATTAAATGTGATAAGGATTTAAATCATTTAGAATGTCTTATATAAGTGCTCAATAAAAGGTAGTTATTTCTATTGATTATATTCTAATGTTATTCTTACCATCTCAAGACTTTTAACTCAATTGCACAGGTAATGTTCCTTTTGCCAGATAAGATAATATCCACAGGTTCAGAAATTAGAGTGTGAATATATGGCGAGGGCCATTTCTCAGCTTAGCATAGTGGGTTTAAAACTTCTTAAGCCTACAAACACAACTTTCTCCCTCCCTTACCCTCTGTCTAAAAATAAATAAATAAAATCTTTAAAAGAAAAAAGAAATCTTTTACAATGTGAGTGCAGTAATGCAAGTCCTATACTTAAACACAACAAGGGCTCCCCCTGGAACTCAGAATAAAAGGCAAAGTCCTGAAAATAGACTATAAGTGCTTATGTAACTTGTGCTTGGCTATTCTTGGCCACATCAGTATCCTTGTTCTTCTTCCCACTTACCTGGCATGCTCCTGTCTTGGAATATTTATTCTTGTTCTTTCTACCAGAACACTTTTCCCAAATAGTCTCATGGCTCACTGATTCCTCCCCACTAACTCTTTGTTGAAAGTCATTTTCTTAAGGACATCTTTCTAGAACAGACCACACTATTTAAATTTTTACCCCACTCCTATATTATTTTTGTTTACGTAATTTATATATTTACTTATATACATCTTTATTATTTATTTAAGTGAAGTAAAGTTTCATACTGTGAAATGCCCGAACCTTAAATTTTCCCATGATGATAAAGAATATTTACATCACTTGGAAGTCCACTTGTTCCTCCTACCAATAAATTGAACCGCTTCCCTGCCCCATGGACAACCACTGTTCTCATTTCCATCATCATAGATAACTTTTACCAATTCTTAAACTTCATAAAATAGGGAGGCTTCCAGCCAAATAGAGACATAGGTAGATATGCTTCACTACCTCCCACAACCAAAAGAAGGATAACAACCAATTTAAAAACAAAAAAACCCCAAGCAGAACTGGCAGAAATTTGAACTGTATGGAAGTCCAACAACCAAGGAGTTAAAGAAACATTTATCCAGACCAGTAGGAGGGGCAGAGATGGGCAGTTGGGGCAGTGGGGATGCATGACAGGGCAGTAGCTAGTGGACAGGGAGGTCCCACATTTGTGTGTGGATAAGTTTGCAGAAACACCTGGGGAGCTAGACAGACCTCGCAAACCAGGGTTCCAACATGGGAAACTCAAGCCTCAAAACCTCTGGCTATAAAAACCTATGGGGGTTGGGGTGGCAGGAGAAACTCCTAGTCTCACAGGAGAGTCTGTGGAAAGGCCCACAGGGTTCTAGAATGTACACAAGCCCACCCACCTGGGAACCAGCACCTGAAAGGGCACAGTCTGCTTGGGTAAAGTGAGGGAAGTGACTGAAAGCAGGGTGAGTACAAAGCAAGTGGCTTGTTCCCGCTCTGACTCCTCCCCCACATACAGTGCCACAACTAAAAAAAGTGGGTTGCCCGGCCCTGGTGAATACCTAAGGCTCCACCACTTACAAAGTAACAGGTGCCTGAGACAAAGAAATATGACTCAAATGAAAGAACAGATTAAAACTTCAAAACAAGAACTAAGCAACAAAGAGATGGCCAACCTATCAGTTGCAGAGTTCAAAACGCTGGTAATCAGGATGCTTAAAGAAATGATTGAGTACAGCCACAAAATAAAGGAAGCAATGAAGGCTATGCAGTGTGAAGTAATGAAAAACATACAGTGAACTGACAGTGAAAGGAAGGAAACAGGGACTCAAATCAACAATTTGGAACAGAAGGAAGAAATAAACATTCAACTGGAACACAATGAAGAAACAATTTTAAAAAAATGGGGAGAGGCTCTGGGACAATGTTAAATGTTCCAAAATCCAAATGATAGGGGTGCCAGAAGGAGAAGAGGAATAGCAAGAAATTGAAAACTTATTAGAAAAAATAATGAAGGAAACTTCCCCAAACTGGTGAAGGAAATAGACTTGCAAGTCCAGGAAGCTCAAAGATTCCCAAACAAGTTGAATCCAAGGAGAAACTCACCAAGACACATCATATTTAAATTACCAAGATTAAAGATAAGGAGAGAATCTTAAAAGTAGCAAGAGAAAAGCAAAGACTTACCTACAAAGGAGTGCCGATAGAGTATCAGCAGATTTCTCAAGAGAAACCTCACAGGCAAGAAGGGGTTGGAAAGAAGTATTCAAAGTCATGAAAGGCAAGGACCTACATCCAAGATTGCTCTATCCAGCAAAGCTTTCATTTAGAATGGATGGGCAGATAAAGTGCTTCCTAGATAAGGTCAAGTTAAAGGATTCATAATCACCAAGCCCTTATTATATGAAATGTTAAAGGGATTTATCTAAGAAAAAGATCAAAACTATGGACAGTAAAATTACAACAAACTCACAACTATCAACAACTGAACCTAAAAACCAAAACCAAAACCAAAAACAAACTAAGCAAACAACTAGGACAGGAACAGAATCACGGAAATGGAGATCACAAGGAGGCTTATCAGTGGGGAGGGGGAGGAGAGAGAATGGGAAAAAAGGTACAGGAAATGAGAATCATAATTGGTAGGCACAAAATAGACAGGGGGAGGTTAAGAACAGTATAGGAAATGGAGATGCCAAAGAACTTATATGTACAGCCCATGGACATGAACTAAGGTGGGGTGCAGGGCAGCGGGGGATAAAGGGGAGAAAAAAAGGGGACAACTGTAATAGCATAATCAGTAAAAAATACTTTAAAAAACTTCATAAAATAGGATCTACAGAATGTATTCTTTTGTGTCTGGATTTTTAAATTAAATATAATATTTTCAAAATTTATCCATGTAGTCACATATCTATAGTTAGTTCATATTTATTGCTGAGAAGTATTGCATTGAATAATTATACTGCAGTTTAATTACCTATTTTTCTACTGATGCAATTATGTATTGTTTTCAGTTTGGGACTATTTTTAATAAAGCTGCTACAAACATCTTTGTGTAGTTGTTTGGTTGACATAAGTTTTCATTTCTCTTGTACAAAAACCAGTGTTAATCACAGTTCTCCAGAGAAACAGAAGTATGTGTGTATAGCGTGTGTGTGTGCACACACATGTATGTAAGGAGGAGAGAGAGAGAGAGATTTTCTAGTTTCAAGGTCCAGTTCATCCTGAGAAATTGCATTTTTCTCCTTGGATTTTATAAAATTCCCTTAAAGCTTATAATAAACTCTTATGGGAGCTAGGTGTAGCAGAACACTATCAAAGGAATCTTTGATTGTCATTTATATATTTTTATATACCTTTTTAAAATTTGGGTTTAAAATATAATTTGAAAAGTGTGAAAAATTCTGATGAGGAAGGAACTAGAAACAGTGAGACTGGCAACCATTATTCTGGCAGCTTGAAGTAATTTATTAGTATTCTGGTTTTTAAATGAAAAACCAGAATACTAATAGCTGACTGATTTGAAACTACTAGGAAAGTCTGGCTAAATTTTATTTACACCACTATAGTATGTGTAGAGTTTACCTTATTAAATATATAAATTCAATATGTAACCTTTGTGTTTCATACGTATGTTTTTGTTCCTAATGGAAGTCTGTAACAAGATGCTTTAAGGAGCTCTGAGACTTCTGACCAGTCAAACAGCTGTAGGTTTAAATTAACTTAGGAATTGATTTCCTTTTCAAGCAGTGTTTTACTAAATGCAAAAGTATAGATTGTACTACTTCTTCAAGAATCTTCAAATTGATAGATCTAAATTTTGCCTTTGTACCCTGCTTCAAGTTACACTGTTTATACATGAAAAGTTCCACAACACCTAATTTAGTGGCAAAGGCACTTACCTAGATCTCTAAGGGAATTTCTTCTCTGGTTGCAGGCAAACAGGGAAAACTGCATCTTACCCTGGTGGCTGTTTTCCACCCTCATCATCTGGAATGGGCAAGAATTTGGTAAAGGGGGAAAGATTGTCTTATATCCCGGAAGAGAACACTGAGATAAAAATTTGAAAAGAAAAAAACCTGAATTGAGTGTATTTATGTCTTTGAATCATCATGAGTCTGTTCATTGTTCACTTTTGATTTCATAAGTAATAATATCTCAGGTTAGCACTGATCTGGCAGAAACCTAACTCTACTCCCTTTAATGTTCTATACACTCTTTCTAGATAATTTTATATTCTCCCATGGCATGAATAGCTTCTCATGACTATTGAACTAATTTGTTTGGGATTAAAAAATTATATATATATATATATATATATGTAGGTATATGTATATCTACATATATATATATATATATATATACACACACACATACTTCTCTACATATTGTTTTAAAATCTCATTGGAAGCTAATACTGTTTATAGATACTGTTTAAAAAATTCCACATTCTGGTATAAAAATATGTAGAAAATAATTGTTAACCTTTTTTCTAGAATTTACATTTTATAAAAATGGATTGATAAAATAGTCTCCAATGGACGTTTCCTAAAGGATTAATTATTCAATCCACTTTTCACTATTGAATTTAGATTACACCAAATATTATTTTTTTTAATATTTTGGTTTTTTTCCCTAAAATTCTTTTTACTCCATATTTTAGTCCTTTTCTTGGAAAAGGGGCTGGTTCCTGGGAGTTTGGAAGGAAGGGCAGTGTGGTTTCAGGACTCCACTTCCTTTGTTCAAGCTTGAGCAAAACACCCACTCTTATTCTTTCCTTTCAGAATGAGAATGTGGCAGTTGGGAGGAGGTATGTACTTTTTACTGGAACCTCAGACACCAGTGTGCTTCATGCCTAATAGAAGGAAAAGGTTCCACCCTCTTGGCCATTTATTAGATGGCCAGTTAGGCAGAGATTAGGAGTGTTTCTGGCCATTTTCTCTCTAGGAAGCCTGGACCCTAGTGCAGGGTCCTTTGGTAATAGGGAAGCATAGCTGAACATTACCGGAGAGTTTGAATTGAAAGAAAATATGACTGGTTTTTATTTGAACTCTGGTCCACTTCCTCCCAGAAGGAATTTAGATTCTGCCCAGGTTTCTTTTTCATCCTTCACCAGGAAAAAAAAAAAAAAAAAAGAGCCCTCTAAGGGGTCAGAAAACAAAGTTACCACATATAATAACTTTTAATTTTTTCATCAGATAATTTTATCCTTAAAAGAAGTCCCAGAGAAATTTAACATTTAAAAGGTGAAGATTTCAGTTCTTTATAGACCACTCAAATCTTCCATACAAGTTAGTCCATTTTTTTAAAGCTGTGTTTTGAAGTAACTTTAAACTTAACGGAAAAGTTGCCAGCATTGTACAGAGAGCTTCTATTTACTGCTCGACAACATCCACTAATGTTAACGTCTCACATAATAGAGTGTTGTCAAACCAGGAGATTAACATTCCTTATGTCAATTTTACCAGTTTTTCTACCATTCTCTTCTTTTTCTGTTCATGAAGCTTATCTAGGGTACTATGTTATTGATATATTTAGTTTGAGTTTCAGTTTTTTTTTTCTATTAACAAACTGTATTTTTGTAGAGTAGCTTTAGGTTCACAGAAAAACTGTAGAAAGTGCAGAGAATCCCTGTATGCTCTCCGTTCCCACACATGCACAGCCTCCCCCATTATCAACATCCCCCATCCGAATGGTGAGTTGCTACAATCCATGAGCCTACAGTGACATACCATTATCACCCAAAGTTTATAGTTGCCATTAGGGTTCATTCTTGGTGGTGTATGTTTATGGATTTTGTTATACCTTATGGACAAATGTATAATGTCCACCTTTCATACAGCATGATTTTACTGCTCTAAAAATCCTCTATACCAAGTCATTCCCCCTTCCCCCTTAACTTAGGGCAAGAATTCATCTTCTTACCATATTCATAGTTTTCCCTTTTTTATGATGTGATATTGTTGGAATCACATATACTTTTTTCAGATTGCCTTCTTTCACTTGATAGTATGCATTTAAGTTTCTTCTATGTCTTTTCATAGTTCGATAGCTCCTTCATTTGAGTGCTGGCACATCCATTGCCTGGATGTACCATAGTTTACTAATTTATTCACCCATTGAAGGATATCTCAGTTACTTCCATGTTTGCCAATTATAAATACATCTGCTATAAACATCTGCATACATGTCTGTGTAGATATAAGTTTTCAACTTATTTGAATAAATACCAAGGAGCCTATCTTCTGGATCACGTAAGTGCGCTCAGTTTTGTAAGAAATCTCCAAAGTGCCATCCAAAGGGCTGTAGCATTGTGCATTGCCGCTAGCGATGACGAGAGCGCCTGTTGCTTCGCGTTGTTGCAAGCATTTGTCATTTTTAGTGTTCTGGATTATGGCCATTCTGATGAATGTGTAGTATTGTATTTAGTTCTTATTTTTTCTTAGTGTCCTCCAATTTGAAATAGTTTTTCAATCTTTCCATTCATGCTTTGAAACTCTTGAAGAATTATCAGTTATTTTCTAGACCATTCCTCAGTTTGGGTTTGTCTGGTATTTTCTCATGACAGAGTGGCGTGAAGCTATGCTGTTTTGACCAGAAAGGCACAAAGCCAATCTGCATCTTTTTCAGTGTATTGTATCAGAGTTTGGGAGGTTGATATGATAGACTTATTATTTGGGATATTGATATTAAACTTGATTTACTTATTATGATGTCTGCTGAGTTTCTCCACTGTATATTAATAAATTAATCTTTATAATAAAGAAATATATTTTATGGGAATCATTTGAGGCTAGTCAAAGCATTGTTTTTTTTCAAACTTTAATCTTTGTAGTAAAGAAATACATTTTAGAGGAAAAACTCTCAGGCTATTCAAGCCATATTTTTCTTCAGCCTTCCACCTAAGTTTAGCATCTACAGGCGGGTCTGTATACAACAATCTAGTATTATCAGTATTTACTTTGTTGATCAAATCGTTCAAGCTTTGGCTCATTGTGAACTCCTTTAGTTTGGTTCCTGTGTTCTTTCAACATCCTCATCTCCATTTTTTTTAAGTCACGCATTTATTTTTTGGCAGCACGACTTGTTCTGGGCTCATTTACTTTAACAATCCACCTCAAAATACGATAGATTATACTCAGAGATAACAACTATTTTTTTCTCCTGAGCAACTGTATGAGTCAGGGGATTCTTTTATTTTTACCTTACTCCTTTTATTTTTCCTGAGGAACATGTGCGTGTAGAAAAAATTGAGAATGGAAATTCATGTTTGGAGATTGCACATGCTTAACTTTAACTTACTACTGATCAGTCAAGTAGAGTAGTTAAGCAGGGAGTACATTATTAATCAAATTCTCAAGGAGATGTTAGGGCTGCAGATAAACCTTGGAGTTATCAGCATATAAATGGTCCTAACTGTAGGACTAGATGGCATCACTTTGGGAGAGAATATCATTAGACAAAAGAAAAGAACTGTGGATTAGGCACAAAGCAATTTAATATTGAGGAACTAGATAGAGAAAGAGGAGGAGATAGCAAAGGATGATGAGGAGTTACAAATGAAATGGGAATATAAGGAAGAGTTTGATATACCAGAGCCAAAGGAAGAAAGGATTTCAATAGGAAATGATCAGCCTATGTTGTCAAATGCTGTTAAATGTCCAGCAAAATGAGCTCAAGGACAGAGCACTGGATTTAGCAAGATGATGTTCGTATAACTAAGATAATACACTGTAGAGCTTATTCTAACTTTTTCATCTTTCCGCTATCACTCTGACATTCTGCTTCTTACAAAAATAGCACATTATTATATTTTCACTTTTACCTCATTCTCTCTCCCATTTAAAGGTTTCAAGTGGACTTGGGGATGTGCTGATAGGAAACCTACCTTCATAGCTCTTGGGATGATAGGTTTTGTCCTTGTGGAAAATACCATCTCCTTTTGACAAGTGTGTGTTTCCTGAAAGCTTGCAAAATATAGATCTTCTCTCAAACATCTACATAAACCAGGTTCAATTTTTCTACACTGGACAGCCTTTTTTCATAGATTTTGCTTTATGTCTGTTTGTACAAGGAGGGATCTCCCCCAGAAATGGAATTGTCTTCTGGAAGGCAGGCCCCTTATAGTACAGGCTGCCCCTGCTAGATGAGTGTTCTAGGAACCCGTCTGCATCAGTGTACCAGCTAGTGTTTTTGTGACAGGCTGTGTTCGGCTTGAGTGATTTTTTTCTGAAGACTTTTTTAACGTGTTTGCCCATTTCATGATGGATGATTATAAACACAACTGCCTACACCGCGCTGAGTGTTCAGGAGTTTATGACCAAAAAATGGCATGACCCCTGTGCCCCACCCTTTTTGTTCACCCAATCTTGCCCCGAGAGACTTTTTGTTGTTGTTGTCTCCCCCAATGAAAAAAAGTCCTCAAAGGGAAATGTTTTTGCTGATGTGGAAGATGTGGAAAAAAAAATGGCAGAAGCACTAGAAGTCATCCAAATTGATGAGTTCAAAAATTGTTTTGAGCAGTGGAAAGAGTGTCTTCATAGGCGTGTTGCATCCAATGGAGAGTACTGTGAAGGTGACTGAAGTTTGAACATGTAAGAATGAATAAATACACAGTTTATTATAAATAAATTCCAATTTTTTGGATCCTGCCCTTGTATTTCCCAATTTTATTGAGGACTCAGTTTGCTCTTCTGTTTATTTTCTTTAGCCTTGTTTTAAAGTAGGTTTCAAAGAAAAGATAGTGGCAGTGTTTTTATAATGTGGCATAGGGAGTGATAAAGGAAGCAAAAGAAATTGCGCATAAAACTTTGTCATGTTCATCCTCTACCTGATCTTTTTTAAGAGTTTTACATTTCTATAGCCACCTGACATATCAACAGATTTGACATGTAAGATTGTTTGTTACTTATACATTTTATTTATAAGAACATTATGATATATTTTAATATCAAGAAAGGCACTCATTTCTTTTTTATTTTATTTTTCATAAGTAGAGTTGACATTTAGTTGATATTTCATTATCCCAGAAAAATGTTAAAATAAACTTCTCAATTTCAAAGTAAAAGATATTAGGAAGTGCTGGAATTTGATAAAGCTCCATAAATATCATTGCAAGTGGTGAAAACACATTGGGCAAAGTTAAAGATACCAACTCTATTATAGGTAAATAATAGATGGAAAGGTATGGTTTAGATATCATAAAATAATGAGTTTATTAAATCCAGTTCCCAGAATTAGCCTTATGTAGCTAGTCATTGATGGTGCTGGAAAACTACATGTGCCCCACGCACAGCAAATAATCTACTTAGCTTCTCGCAACTAACAAATCAGATAGCATACTCTTTAGACAAGCAGATTCCATAGAAAGAGAAAGGGAATGAATACGAGGGAACTATTCAGGCCTATTTCCTAGCCTGAACTCACTGAACAGAAATGTACTTCTCTCTCCATGGGTAACTGAGGTGGCAAATTGATAGCAAGCCTGTTAAACTAGTAATTATTCCTCCCACATCAGAGGACAAAGGAACAGGAACTATGGTCTTTCTTCTAATAGTTGGACCATTCGATACATGTTGCACTTATGTGTTAATTTGAGATGATTTAAAATTTTTCTATCCTATTTTTCTATCACATAATATTCTATCCCTTAATTTAGTGAAGTTCTAATACCTAAAAATGAGCTAGAACATGTTTGTTAAACCATTTGGATCTGCCACCTATACTGACTTTCATTTTTGACAAACTGTGATTATTTTATGAGCAATATGGTTTAGCACTTTTAACCCCTCCTGAATTATTTGTAATTTACATTTTCTAAATATTTCCATCCCTTATTGATAATAAAATCTATTGGCACAGAGTTGTACATAATATTTTCAATAATTCCTTAAACTCTTCCATATCTACATGCTATTCATTTTATTCTATTTTGAATTCCCAGTGTTTGGATGCTGGTGCATGGTAGGAGATTAATAAATATATATTGATTATATTTTCTCTTAGCTCCATATTCCAGCATCAGTTAAAAGAATGGCACAAATTTGATTTGTATAATTTTGCATTGGCTGAGTTCTCAAAAAGGAAACATAAGATTTCATAACTGTTCATTTATCCTGCATTGTATTCCTGCTGAATACTATGGTTAAAAGAAAACAAATTTTAATAACAGTAATGGTGTATGAGAACAAGGAATTTAATAATAAACTACACATGAAACCAATATAATTATGACAATACTAATAATTTATTTTGCTGTCTACTTTATGTATTATGAAGTAGTATTGAGGATAGATTCTAGATAAATGTGGAATATTTTTCTTTCTACCTTCAATTAAGAATGTTAAAATAAAAGTCACCTAGTATTTTATTTCAAATACACACTTTTTTTTTGTGGAATTGTAATGTTTGAATTTACTAGGTAGGAGAATATTTTTCACGTTCTCTCTCTCTCCCTTTTTTTTTTTTTTGAAATTTTGTTTTACTACCCACTCTTTATAAACCATAAATTGGTATTGCAGGTGATCGAAGATCAAGATAGGAAGGAATACAGTTGAGATTTTGGAGGAATAAAAAGTAGAGATGGAGAAAGGATGCAAAAAAGAAAAATTTAATTAAAAAATCCTACATCCCTCAGATTTAAGCACAAAGTTTCCCAGAGTCAGAAACAGACATATGGATGTATGAAGGGCCCATCCGAAGTACTACAGATGAAATCCATAAGTAATTTTCACATGGCACCAGTGATTAAAACATTGTATTTCTCCTCCAAACCCACATTCTAATCTGTGCTTTTTGAGGTTTAGTCTGGGGCTCCTCCATCCACATTTCTTCATTACCAGTTGGCTCTAGTTAAGACTCTGCTAGTAAGGAGAGTCAGGCCACTGCAAGGCTGGGAGAGGGACCTGTGTCTTGCTTCTTCCTCTATTTCCTCTGGATTCCTGTTTGTCTGTGATTCCTTTAAATGTCATACATCAGCAGCGCGTCTTCACTGCAGCGACAGCAGATCCTTCCCATAGCAGTCGCTGAATTCAGTGTGCAGTTTTCCCAACATTCTCAAAACCATTCTCACTTTTCCCCACTCCCAAGAAACCAGCACTAGTCAAGCAGTGCTTTCTCTTTGGAGGTCTGAGCTTCAGCTCTATGGGGTCCCTTCTCTACATTTTTATAATTCCAATGGCTTCTCTTTGTTCCCTCCCTTTGTGCCATCGACCATAGGACTGGTTGCTGCTCCCTGCACTTGTGAACTCCATGACACCTTATATTTCTCTTTTTACTCTTTCAGTTACATGAACAACTTTATATGCAGTTAATAATTTTTATATTAATTATCTCTGTTTATAGGACAGCTGTGATTTCTGTCTTCTTACCAGAACCCAACTGATAGAAATACTGATCCAGATGTCAAGAGAATGTGTCTATCACTTTTTTTTTTGCCTTCATCATATAATGAGCAATCCCGTGTGGGAAGTATGTCAGTTTCAGAGTCAGATGAATCAGGGTCCCAGTCAGGCCCCACCACTCCCTGAGACTTCACTGGGGATAGGTGACTTGTGGAATTTTGGGAGAGTTACTTTAACCTTTCTTAACTTCAGTCTTCTCAGCTAAAAATAGCATCTACTGACAGATTCGTAAGGATTAAGTGAGATAATGTCTGCAAATCATCTAGGATGTGCACAATAAATGATGCAGATGAATGTGATGAAGATTGTGGTAAAGACAAGATATGTTTTGATTATTCAGACATAGGTAAAGTTGATTGATAACTACTGTTACTCTCAGTGTAAGGCTCTATCAATATAAGTTAGGTGACTTATTTTAAGGCCTAAAATTCTAAAATTTAGACTTATGAAGTGACATATTATTTACAAAATTAGTGACAAATATTGGACTCCTGTTTATATCTAGAGACTAAACATTCTCCAAGACTAAAATCTCCAAAATAATGTATCATTTAAGTTTATCATTTCATAGTGTAATCCTTGACAGTGTTATCTGTCAAGTTAAACTTAATTGACTTAATATCAATAATTGTAATGCTATATATGAAAGTGAAGGTCAATGATAAAATTTATCCAAAAACCTTACTTTAATAATACAAATTAACCAAGAGGAAACTTGTATTTGTCTATAGTATGCATCCCATCTTAAGGGAGGCAATAGGGTGTGTTGTTTAGATCATGGACTTGACATTAGATGGCCTGGGTTCAAATCTAGACAATATCTGGCTAGCTCTGTGAATTTGGACCATTTACTTGACTGCACTGTGTCTCAGTTACCCCATTTATAAAATGAGGATAATGATTTCAAACACATAGGTTTATATAAACTGTTACAAATAAAGCACTTAGAACATTGCTTTTCATGTTATAAAAAGATTGTGTTTTATCAAATTTAACATTCATATAGTAATATGTCAGTAGAAAAATTTCAAATTTTTCCCTTTTTTGTTATTAAGAATGTAGCTTTAAGAACTTCAAGTAATTACTTTGACTACATATAATTTATAAAGCACAAGGCTACCACCTGAAAGGCAATGCCACATTTCTACCATCTTCTCACATCACACTGTAATAACAATAAATTATATGGGATGGCAATTATGTGTGAAGTTTTCATCAGTAACTAAAATTTGTGTTGTCTAGCAAATACCTAAGGCTCCAGCCCTTGCTATGTAACAGGTGTGCTGAGACAAAAAAAAATATGGCCCAAATGAAAGAATAGATCAAAACTCCAGAAAAAATACAACTAAGTGATGAAGAAATACCCAGCCTATCAGAGACAAGAGTTCAAAACCCTGGTAATCAGGATGCTCACAGAAATGGTTGAGTATGGTTGCAAATAGAGGAAAATGTTAAGGCTATGAAAAGTGAAGTAAAGGAAAATGTACAGGATACCAACAGTGAAGGGAAGGAAACTGGGACTCAAATCAATCCTTTGGAGCAGAAGGAAGAAATAAACATTCAACCAGAATAGAATGAAAAAATAAGAATTCCAAGAAACGAGGAGAGGCTTAGGAACCTCCAGGACAACTTTAAATGTTCCAAAATCCTAATCATAGGGGTGCCAGAAGGAAAAGAGGAAGAGCAAGAAGTTGACAGCTTATTTGAAAACATAATGAAGAACTTCTCTATTCAGTCAAAGGAAATAGACTTCTGGGAAGTCCAGGAAGCTCAGAGAGTCCCAAATAAATTGAACCCAAGGAAGCACACACCAAGGCACATCATAATTACATTACCCAAGATTAAAGATAAGGAGAGAATCTTAAAAGCAGCAAGAGAAAAGGAGACAATTCCCTACAAAAGAGTTCCCATAAGACTATCAGCTGATTTCTCAAAAGTGACCTTACAGTCAAGAAGGGGCTGGAAAGAAGGATTCGAAGTCATGAAAAGCAAGGACCTACATCCAAGATTACTCTATCCAGCAAAGCTATCATTTAGAGTGGAAGGGCAGCTAAAGTGCTTCCCAGATAAGGTCAAGTTAAAGGAGTTCATCATCACCAAGCCCTTATTATAAGAACTATTAAAGGGACTTATCTAAGAAAAAGAAGAAGATTAAAAATAGGAACAGTAAAAGGACAACCAACTCACAACTATCAACAACCGAACCTAAAAATACAAAAACAACGAATTAAGCAAACTAGAACAGGGAGAAATTCAAAGAAAGAGAGATAACATGGAAGGTTATCAGCATGGAGGGGAAGAAGGGAGAATGGGGGAAAAAGTACAGGGAATAAGAAGCATAAATTGGTAGGTACAAAATATACAGGAGGAGGTTAAGAATAGTATGGGAAATAGAGAAGCCAAGGAACTTATATGTATGACCCATGGACATGAACTAAGGTGGGGGAATGATGATGGCAAGGGGGTATAGGGCAGAGGGTGATAAAGGGGAGAAAAAAAAAGGAACAACTGTAATAGTATAATCAATAAAATGTATTAAAAATACAAAAAATAAGATAGATATTCAGGCTAAATTACAGTGTGAGGAATTGGCTAGTCCATTAACTTGGCTGGGTGCAAACTATTTGTTATCTCTTTTTTCTTGAAATTTTTTAATGTGATGACCTTTGACCAAGGAATAATCATCCCTCATAAAGAAGATATTGATTACAAATGTGTTCCATTTGTGAAGAAGACGATATGAATGAAAATTTGGTAAATGTTGAGTTACATCATAGGGAAAATGCATCCAATAGCGTTGGCCACCAAAAATGTATTTGAACTGAATACTGACATTTCTTTGGAAGGATGGTTGATCTTTGCTTGTTCACAAAAATGAAGACAATGATAAAAGGGGGAGGGGCAAAGAGCTGAGAAGAGTTTTTCTAGAGCACAGAAGTAGGTAAATTTGATTGATAGCTGGTATTACTCTGATTATAAGGCTCCTTAAATATAATTATATTAAAAGTGAAGAGTTGGTTTGAAATTTTCTCATCAATCTTCAAAATCACATAACAAAGCTACTTTCTTTCATATAATAAAGTTCAAGGGAATTGAAACAAATAAGGCCAGAACCATGAGAATATCTGGCTCTTTTGTCTTCATTATATTTCATCAAGTGTTTGATATAAAATATGTGAGTACTAATTACTCATTACTACTCATTTCACATGAGTAAGAACTCTTAGGGTTCTTATTTGAGTTTGAATTTAACTAAAAATATTTACATGTCAGTTAGAAACCAAACTCCCTGTATTCACTCAAAAGACATTGATTAAACACATCTACCATGTTCTAGGCTAGGAGATATGAGTAGAGAATAAGACATACTTTTTAGAAAATTTATACATTTATAAATAAAGCAGCCAGTTGGAATTTCTTAGAAATATATGTGTTTCTGCCCTTGGATACAATGAAACTATCTGTAGAAGAAGAGAACAAGGGAATAAAGCAAAATAGCAATCTATATGAAGAACTCACAGATATTTGCTGTCACTACGTTTAGTTAATGGTAGGGTGAAAGTTTCAAAAAAAGCAATGTGATTTTAGGATGAGTTAAAATATCAAGAGCATATGGATAAGAGCCATCTCACTGTATGCTATACACTAAGACCACCTCTTGCTCCCTGGCTGGTGTGGCTCAGTGTACTTAGTGCCAGCCTGCGAACCAAAGGGTTGCTGGTTCGATTCCCAGATCAGGGCACATGTCTGGGTTGCAGGCCAGGTCCCCAGTAGGGGGTGCATGAGAGTCAATCACACATTGGTGTTTCTCTCCCTCTCTCTTAGTCCCTGTCGTTCCCTCTGTCTATAAGATAAATAATTTTTTTAAAAAAGAACACATCATGTTATCCATTCAAGTCTATGTTTCATACTTTAAGAGGAGGAACCTTGTCAATATACAGTGTATACGATCACACCCATGAAAAATGAGAAAAAGTTAAGAGACTTGTGAATGGTAAAAATGTGTGCTCTGGTATTCTTGGTGCATGTACAAAATAAATTGAACTTTTTCATTGGTGTTTGAAGGCAGACATGGAACAACAGGGGAAAGGTATAGGTAGTAATAAGTGTTAAGGTTAGGTACCCTCTTCAGAACTGAGGCACACTTCAGCTGCTGGGAGTGATGACAGCTACTTGATAAGTGACCTCAACTGAGGAGAGTCTTCTCACCTGAGGGCATGTCTCCTCCCTGGAGACAGGTCAAATGTAATGGTCAACTGGTGTGCATTTTTTTTTTGTAGATGCTATTGCCCTAATAGAGAATGAAGACTTGAGTATGGAGCACAGTTCAATAGTAACATGGATAAAGTCTATTTGCCCCAATAAGCCCTCAAGTTGAGCATTCCCAGGAAGTTCCATCATCAAGTGTCAAGGGTCTTTAGGGCACAAAGGCCCTGTGTGTCTCGAAGACACAAGAACAGGTGCTAAAGTGGGTGGTTCATACTCCTTACATATTTATATCTAAACCATGTTGGAAGTGCTGGGAATTCCCTCAAGTAGTTGTCTAAAGAGAAAAATATAGAAAGTTCATTTACACAAAGCTGTACACAACATTTTGTCATCCACCCGGGATCCTCATCCCTAATTGCAATCATATTTATAGCTCATTTTAAAAATGTTCTGTCTTTATCCACCTGAATGTGCAATACACAAAGGCAGGAATTTTATCTGTGGTATTTTCAGTGTCTAAAGCAAGGTCTTTCACAGAGTAGGTATGAAATATATTGCTGTTGAGTGAGAGAATTAGTGAATGCATATTTGAATTAATCCATCTTTGTTAAAGAAAAATATATCCAAAAGGATGAGGAAAGATATAATGATGGGATGAGTTAAAAAAATAAATGATGAGAAAAATATAGTAGCAAAAAGTCAGGCAGGATATAAAAAGCACTCTTGAAATACGTGCCAGATGTTATGGGGGCTAATGTTACGGACTCAAAACTCCCTGTTACAGCATCTGTCTGCTCTTGAAATAACTTCTGGTCTAGCACTGAGTGATTAGGAAATAAATTGTTTTCACGGCTCACTCTTATAATGAAAAACAGGATATAATAATTTATGCAAAAATAGATATAGTCGGTTACAAAATGACATGTTATCTTGTCATTACCCCAGCCTGTGCACGGGCTGTTGTAAGAAATGTAATTGCCACGATAGAAAGAGAGTGGTATTACTTCTTTCTTGTTCAGCACTGCCTTTGAAGTTCTGTATGACTTGCTAACAAATGACTGATTCTGAATCTGAATAATGAAAGCCAGAGAATGAATGACAAACCCAAGCAAGTCCCACTGATCAGGTACAGATATTCCATTTTTCTCTTGGTCATTCTACTGTGTAATAAATGGATAGGGCTCTTGAAGCATGGAGCATAATAAAGGAAAATATTTTATATGTATTCTAGCTTCAAATGTAGCTACATCCAACTAAAAACTTTTTGCACAGCAAAGGAAACCATCATTAAAACGAAAAGAAATTCCCCTGAATGGGAGGACATGTTCACCAATGATACATCTGATAAGAGGTTAATATTCAAAATTTGTAAGAACTTATCAATCTCAACACCAAAAAACCAAACAACCCATTTAAAAAATAAGCAAAGGTCCTGAACAGACATTTCTTTAAAGAGGACATACAGATGGCCAATGAACGTATGAAAAAAATGTTCAACATCACTAATCAGCAGAGAAACGCAAATTAAAACCACACTGAGATATCACCACATACCTGTCAGAATGCCTATCATCAATAAGTCAACCAACCACAAATGGTAGTGAGGATGAGTAGAAAACAGAACCCTCACACAGGGCTGTGGGAATGCAGAAGGGACAGATAAGAAAATTAGAGGGAGCTAAGAAAATTAGAGGGACAAATAAGAAAATTGAATCTCTCCTCTACAGGGGAGATTCAATTCCCAAATACTCATTTTAAAAAAAAGATGGAATTCAGATATCATCCGAATATTAATTGAAATAAACTTTCCAAAAAACAACAATTTCCAAATTGATGGGGTACTGTAGAACAGAGTAATGTAGACCCACAACAAGGCATTTATTCATGAAGTTTCAAACACTGCCTAAAATTTCTGAAAAGGAAAAGTGGAACATCCAAGAGAAAGGAAACAGATTTCTCAACAGCAAAACTGCAAATCGAGGTCAATAAACAGGCTTTTAAAAATTTTAAGGGAAACATTTCTTTTTTTATGCATTTTTTTAAATTCAAGTACAGTTGTGTCCATTTTCCCACCACCACTTTCCCACACCCACCTCCCATCTTTAGTCCTACACCCCCCTTTGGCTTTGTCCATGTGTCCTTTATACATGTTCCTTGATGACTCTTTCCCTTCTTTCCCCCATTATTGCCCTCCCCCCCCCGCCCTCTGGTTACTGTCAGTTCTTTATTTCAAAGTCTCTGGTTATATTTTGCTTGCTTCTTTATTTTGTTGATTAGGTTCCACTTATAGGTAAGATCATACGATATTTCTCTTTCAGTGCCTGGCTTATTTCACTTAGCATAATGCTCTCCAGTTCCATCCATGCTGTTGCAAAGGGTAGGAGCTCCTTTCTTTCTGCTGCACAGTATTCCATTGTGTAAGTGTACTATAGTTTCTTGATCCACTCATTTACTGATGGGCATTAAGTTTGCTTGCTTCCAGCACGTAGCTATTGTAAATTGTGCTGCTATGAACATTGGGGTGCATAGGTTCTTCTGAAATGGAGTTTCAGGATTCTTAGGGTATAGTCTCAGTAGCAGAATTGCCAGAGAAACACGTTTCCAATCAAAAAGTTTTAAAAAGTCACTTTTTAAAAAGTAAAACATGACATAAAATAGAAATCATATTTAGACATTCATGATCTCAACCAATTTACCTCTTACATACCTTCTTCAAGAAGCAAATAAGGAATATTCATCATTAAAAGTTACAGTAACCCAGACAGAGACTGAAGCAGTTCAGGAACTAGTGTGGAACACGGGGAAGAGGTGAGGTGACGTGTATATAGTCCAAGGGAAATGTGACCGGCCCGCCTCCAGATCGAAGATTTAAAAAAGTTTTTTTGCCAAGAAATTGCACATCGTTTCTTGCAGTAGTAGTATATCAAATGGCAATAATGCAAGTTATTTTAAGAAATAAAGAAGAAATTTTAACCCTAACTTACACATAGTAAAAGAAGATTCACAGAACGCTTTGGTCAACAAATGACACACCTTTTCTTTCAGTAGTGTATTAAACAGTGATCATGGAAGTTGCTTCATAGAAGGGAAGACCAAAGAGGTCAAGCTAGTTTTACTCAGAACTATTATCCCTCATATATTAGCTTCATTGTGTAGCCATAATTGTAAAGTCATAAAGAAAAGAATGTGTTATTTGCTGAGATGAATTACCTACCGAAGCTATTAAAACACTGAAACTTCATTGGCATGTACATACACAGCATAAAGAAATATATTCAAACCACAAGACTTCTTTGAAAGAAAGAGCATTGAAATAAAAATCTGACAGTCGTAGATATTCAATATTCTACATATAAATAATACTGCTTTGCAGGCTCTGTATTGTATAATGTAGCACTTTTCTTTTCTAAGAATAAAAACACCACATACAATTACTAAGAACTAGTATTAAAATACTAAAAGAGAATAACTGTATCAAAGAGTTTATATGGAAATGTTTTTATGCAAAGCAGGTGACTCAAGTGCCCCTTTGCAATAAAACTATAACTTGACATATTTAAGAACTGGCTAACGATGTAGAGGACCAACCATGGGGGGAAGCTAGCAAAGTATGTTTTATTATAACCTGATGAATTCATGCCATAACATGGTAAATATTTTAGAATTTATGTAATTTAAACATTGTGGTGATAAATGATTGAGGGACTATTTTCGATTAATTGCTGAGAAACACAGCTAGCCCCGATTTGGGTAAATATGAAAGATAGCATTGTCAAGCAATGTGGTTTGGAATTTAAGTTTGTGTATGAGTAAATGTTCCGTGGGGTAGTCAGTCACCCAGAATAAGAAGCTTGTGCCGGATTATAAATTGATGCACTACTTCTTCACAGAGAAAGTATTTTCAAAAAGAGCAACAATGAAAAAAAGTCAGCTGTCAACTATATAGTCTATAAATTTGGTTTAGATGCGAATTTTGTAAAGGCTATGTGTTACATATTTAAATATTCTTTTATTTATATGATAATAAGGACGATGATTACAAATGACTGGTATTGCATATAGAGATGCTGGCTAGTCAAGGAAAGTGTTTTGTTGAGAGTTCTTGAAATATGCAACAAACTCTAAATAATTCTTCAAGATAAACTGGTTTTATCGCAGCTTTTTAAGGAAGTGATTTGGATAGCCAGACTTGCTTACCAGTCTGATATATCTGTTTTTTCCCATTATTTATTACTTCCATGCAATGAAGAAATTTAACAATTCAACGGCGGACAATAATTGAGGACACATACAAAAGCTTCAAGTTTGGAATACTGTCTATAGATTGTTATAACACATCCCATAATTTGACAATAATTATAAATGAGGTGGATAATGACCTCGATGTTGGACATTTGCCAAAAGGTTGCCAATGAACACCTTAACCTTTTGATATGTCATTTTTATTTCATTTTCCATCTGAAGGAAATCTATGCATAAGAAATTCATGGATCCAGACCTAATTTCTTTCACTGAAAGCTGATTTAAATTTAATTGTAAGTTTTATAAACAAATTGGTGAAACTAGCTACTGATGAGATTTGAAGGTGAACTTTGAAAATATAGCATCACGTGTAGCATTTTGGATGAAAGTTGAAGATGACTATCTGGCGCTCGCTGAAACATTTTTAAAAACGTCTTTTTCCAAGTATGCGGCTGTAGGAAGTGGGAGTCTGAGCAGAAGGCCAGGAAGATGAGCAGGTTTCCAGTGAACGTGACCAGGCACATGCGCAGAAGGAGCCCAGGGAGAATGGAGTGAACCTCTGCTTTGACTTCGCTGAAAGTCCCAGGAGGAGAAATTCTGAACACGTGTTTGAGATTTCCTGATTCCATGCGTATCAAATAACTGCAAGGAAAGAGAAAAAGTAACATTCAGTTAACACAGAAACATGGTTGCCTGTAATTTCAGGTGCATGAGTTAGTAAAGTACAGCCTTCTCGTAAAATAAAATGTCTTTTAGTTGTGCTTCTGTAAGATTGGTTACTAAGGGCGTTATTCAAACACAAGATAGATATGTTTAAATGTATATTATCCTTTGCAAATAATGTCACATTAAACACTTTAAATATTGGTGTGGACATTGTTCATTCAAAATGGATATAGGCATTTAATATGAGGAACTGTGTTTAATTTAAAACTTTTTGTTTACTTATGATAGAGGAATAACAAAATTCGTAAGTGTAATAGTGACTATATTAATCACCAATACTCACATTTTCAGTAAATAATAAATGTAGTGTTTATAATTATTTACTTTTTGTCCTATGTTTTAACTATTTTGGTTGCATTTATTAAACTGTAATTTTATGATTGAATCTAATAAAATAATTAGAGCATATACTATGTAAGTTTTTTTTTCCATTTTGTGGTAATTTTTATTATACTTTACAAAACTATTGTTACTTGATGAATTGGAAGTAAATATAACTGGCCTTTCACCACCAATAGTTTGAGAAACACTGGGCTACATTAACAAACTTTCCCGAGCTTCCAATTTCTCACTTAAGTAAGGACTAGAACAGTACCTGATTTTAAAGGTAATAATTATGTCTAAAGAATCTGCCAGGTGCTTCTTTTTTCTTTGCAGATTACAGTCCCTCCAATGCAGACATCCTTTTCTATAATCAACTTTTACAGGTGGTTACTTAGATTTTATTACCTATGTCTTTCTCTTGATTATCCTTCTATCTAACACACAAAAACAATTGAATTTCTTTTTTATCAATATTCTATACATGTCTTTTTCATTTTAATTGAGAGAAATAATTACCATTTTCAGCATTTTCTAAATGCTTAACCCTATGTTAAGAGGTTTTGGTATTATCTCATTATATCCTTTTTTTTTTTAAACCTGATCCCTTTATTTAACACAGTTCACAACAAAAGGCTGAATGAGTATATGAGGCTTTACTGAAGATTTGAAATGATGGAAGGAGGTTGCATGTTCCCCAAGAGCCAACTGACAGAGGTCAGGGAAGAGCTGTTCACTGTGAGTGCAGTCATTTTTAAAAAAGATTTTATTTATTTATTTTTAGAGAGAGGGGAAGGGAGGGAGAACAAGAGGGACAGAAACATCGATCACTTCATTCTCATATGCATCCTGACTGGGGACCTGGCGCACTGCTCCAATAAAATGCATCTATCGGATGACCATTTTGTAGACAAAACACCTGAGACTCAGAGATTAAACAACTTGCCCAACATTGTACAATTATAGAAAAAAGAAACTGAATTTGTATCTACTGTGGTCTGAATCTAAAATTTTAATATTGTTTCAATATATTTTTCAACTTATCTTTAACATGTGATATAGTGACCAGTACTTATTATCGTTAAAGAAATACCTACTAAATGCATTATTCAATACATGCAGGAATTAATATATGTGATTTAAAGTAGTGGGATTTTTCAATATTTTTGCATAAATGTTTAAATCAAAACTGATAATGTTATTGTCTCAAAAATTTTTCTTTAGGTATCATGAACATAGATAATTATTTTATATATGTATATACAAATGTCTGTCCAGAATTTATCTAGCCATGTAATATGAAAAATAGAGACACTTATCGAAGAAGATACAAGATACAAGAAACATTGTACTCAGGACAATGAAACCTCAGTCCCCTTCAAAGTAGGCACCTTGGGACCTCACAGAGTTCTCCCAGTTGCCATCAGCTGCCCCATTGTATTCTCCTGAATCTCATTGTGGTCTGAAATCTCTTCCCTTCCAAAAGTCATTTTAGTTTGGGGAAAAGCCAGAATTTGCAGGATGCCAAATCTAGGCCTTAGGAGGACCGGGACTGAGTACACCTGGGTAATTTGATGTTTCACCAAAAAACTCCGCACAAGACGGACGTGATTCATGAGTGGGCACGTTCTTGTGCTGCAGCTGCCAGTCACCAGCTGTCTATAGCTGCGGCCTTCTGAGTCATCTGAATAGTTTCTGGAAAGGAACTGTTACCTTTTTAAAATTAAATTAGTGCCTTAAATATTGGATGGTTTTGCCATCCAGACAAGCTGATAGGTTTTAGTTTAATATTTCTCACAAAAGTCTTGTGATTCTAACTAGTAACACCTGGATCCTACTGTATCAATGAAAGTTGCCTGTATCTTCAGTTCCTCCATTCTACACCAGCGGATTAATTGGAAGGTTGTAGAAAGCGGAGCATGGACAAATGGTCCTATGTGTTATCTGTTGAAAATGTATAATTCCAGTCCCCAGTTACTCAAATCTGGGTAAAAAATTGCTGAATGATTTTAGTATTCCTAATGGGGTGTGTCCACGTATCCCACTTTCTGTTTTCTACTGTACTGTACAAAGTGGTACATATTTATTATTTTTCAATATAAATTTTACAGAAAACCATTGATAATTTGTGATTCTGAAAGTAAGCTGTAGAATATACAGTATTGTCATCCTTGGTTTTGAAATAATAAGAATAATAATGAGATCATGAGTATTTGTGAATTTATAGTTTTCAAAACATTTTACATATAATACATCAACAAATAATTTAAGCCATCATATGTTTTACAAGTGAGAGATGTAATTATTTCAAATGAAATTAACAGAAACCCAACTCATAGAAGTATGAATAAGAAAGGAAAATTATTGGAAGGATACTGGCCTAGCTCCCAGAAGTGAAGGAAAGCTTCAGAAATTAAGACATTCCTGGAGATTACAGGACCAAGAACCAGAAACTTAATTATGGTTAAACTATCGGTCTATAGAAAACTCTGCCTGTGGTTAATTTACATGTTCCTATGGTTATTGTCACTCAGATCTCTTTATTTTATGAATCTTCTGCCTCTTCCCATTGGTTTACACAGACTCTGATCATAGGTGGAAAATTCAATGATTTGTGCGGAGCTAGGATGTGAGGCCGAGCATTCCTCTCCCCGAAGCCACCGCCCTTTGTACAATCTGAGACCCTCTTTTTGTTGTCTCAACACCTACTATCCTACACCACTGCAGTCTTCATGCTCTCAGGCCACTTCATCTCCTACGACTAGGGTGCCAATGTTGTCGCTGTGTCCAGCACCCTGTCCTTGAAAGTGGCCATCATTGCTTCTGTCTGCCTGGCCTCACGCCTTCCCTGGTCCCTGCATGCCTTCATCACGGTGACATTTGCCATCCAGATTTTTGCCCTGTGGCCCATGTCACAGAGGAAACTGAAGGCAGCTATGTGAGAGTTACGCTGTTCTTTGCACTCTCAGCCTTCAGGGGCCTGCTGTCCATTAGTGGGGTGGGAGCCACCCTATTGCTGGTGTCCATCCCTGCCTCTGCCTTTTCTATCTCACTTGCCTGCAGCTTTTTAAACAAAATATCCATGGGCCTTAGGATGGGGCTGACATCAAAGAAAACATCCAGGTTCCTCAGCTAAGTTAGGGACCTCCATTCCATTGTTCAGGCAACCTAACGAACCAGCCTCCCAACTAGGATTCCATCCAAGGCAGAGTTCCATTCTGGAGGCAGCGGGCTGATGTGGGTGGGAGTACAGAGATCAAAAGGGAGAGTGAACCCAAAGCTCAGATGGTGACGGTACTTATCCTGAAAAGCTTCCTGAGGCCCCCGGGATGATTGCCTCCCATGTGTTACTGTAGCAAATGAAACCATGTGGTTTCTTTTTTTTTTAATTTTTTATTGTTATTCAATTACAGTTGTGTGCCTTTTCTCCCCATCCCTCCACCCCACCCCATCCACACCCCCCTAATGGGTTGGAGTGTGCTGCTTCTGGGTTTAGTTTTTTTCTTTCGCAGTTATTAAATCTATATACATGGAAACTTAACCTGTGCCATACGTATACCCCTGCGGGTAATGATAATGGGCATTATCACTGTGTAATGTAAGGGGTCAGTTGTTAGGCTACTCTCTACGGGCTGTGTAGCTTTGTTTTTCAGAGTTGTGGTTTTCTTCAGTCATTTTTTAAGAGAAACAAAATGGTTTAGTTGGAGAAAAGAAAAACAGCAAGAACAAAAAAAAACAAAAGCAAAAAAATCCCCAGGCCCATAGAAGCAGCAAAACCAGGCAGAGTGTTGCACAGTTGACATTAGGAACAGCTGCATTGACTAATGACCCCCACTCTGGGCTGACCAATCAGTGGCACCATGACCCGGAGGAGACACACCTGAAAAAGTTGAATATGCCATTGAGGTCCTCCCCTGAGACCTGCAGATAGATGTCCTCAGGATGGAGAACCCAACATGGCTCTATGGAGCATGCCTGCACTTTCTCCCACCACCTTCTTTCCCCAGGGGTCTCCCCTCCCCCACACTCTAGCACACCTGAAACTCTCCTTTCTCCTTCCTCTCTCAGGGTGCATCTCTCTCACTCTCTCTCCCCTAAGCTCCAACAGCCCTTCAGTTTTGGCTGTAACTCTCATTTCTTCTATGGCTTGCTTCTTCTACCTCTGACATTCTAAATAAACTTGTTTTTCCTAGGTCTTTAATAATCACTTTTATATTAATAAAGGGGATTAATACTTCTGTTACAGACTCACTAGTCTGCAAAATAATTCAATTCAGTATTATTAGACAACAAAATAACTGTACCAAAGGATACTTCTAAATAAGTTAAAGGAAGTTATGAATTATTATTTTTTGCTGCAAAAAACTTTTGTTTTCATTTGGTTCAATCCATGGAAGAGGGCTCCAGGGTGGTTGAAAAGATGCCTAGTGGTTTCAGAGTGAGACTCAGGAAATAGCCAAACACCAGGGGAAAGCAGAGGGGCTTGTCAAAAGTCTCTGGACTCCAAAGGTTCCTAGTCATGCTTGAGGGTGAGCCTTTTTAGGAAATAATCACCCAGCCTAGCCTGGGGGCCAACCAGCCTGCAGAGGTTAGTCAGGTGGTCTCCCACCTTCTTGATGAGTTTCACCTCCTCATCCAGGAAGTGGTTCTTCCGGAGGACGTCACAGAGATGAGGGTCTGTGTAGGCAGAGCCCAGGGCATGCAGAGGTGGCTTCCGTGGTGTTCTGAGTTTTACCTCATTCATCTTGGGAAGTCTTCACCACATCCTGGAAGAGAATGCAGCCACCATGCTGGTTCTCTTTAAGAGATGCTGGATGCCCCCAAGCTTCTCCTAAGCTATTGTGGGTGAAGCATCTCATGCCCTCCAGAGCCACATTGTGTGGTTGAAATAGAACTCCAGAGAGAGGTAAGTGTCAGAGGCCCACAGGTGCAGGTTGACCAGGTTGGTGATGGCAGCCTCCTCCTCAGTGTAATAATTCTGATGAATTTGGGAACTCGTGGTTGTTTGGCAATAAGGAGAGAAGGTAAAAAATGGTGTTGGCTGGTTTTGGAGGCTGAGGATGGCTGAGGTGGTTCCAAAGGTAGTTACTGGAAAAGAGGTGGAGGGTGGTCAGAGGCTGGAAGAAAGGGCATCTCAACACCAAACACTGTTGAAGCAGGAGACCAGGAAGAGACATGAGACTCAGCTGGGTCCTGACAGTACTGCCCATCTGCCTGATGCCTTGACCATCACCACAGGGGCTGAGGGCAAGTGGAAGCTTCAGATTGGGGCCAAGAAGCAGCTAGACTGCTGTCCCATCAAATCACACAAGGGGACATCCTGCATAGTCATGACACAGGGAAACTGGAAGATGAAAGATTTATTAAGGAAGCCGTATTTGTTTTACAGTTATATTCATTCAGCTAAATTAAAAAATGTTTTCACCTCATTTAATTTATCACAATTTATCATGTTAGAATTGAATTCTATGTTTTTATGGTGATAAATGTGAATTTGGTGTGCTTTGTATACCATGAAGAAATTCCAGGAAGGTGAGGAGATATCATAAGTTGAATTAACATAAATTCGAGAATGTAACATAAACTGGAGGGAGAGGGACATTATATATATAATCCTCCCCCGTTAGTGCTACCAGTAAAATTGGACTTGAAAGATGGGAATTTTCTTGACTCCTAGAGGAAGCAAGAAACTTGAGTAAATGTGTGTGGGAGAGGACAGAAATTTTGAGACAGATTTTCTTGTCTAAAATTACCTATAACTTTTATTAACTAGATTCTGAATAGGATTTTTCCCAAAGACACATTTCTTCCCAAAAAAATAGCAGTGCTGTTAAAATAACCTTTGTTCATTGAATGGTGAGGCAATGTCTTACCCCAAATTTGATTTTTACCTAATTTCAGGCATTTAGAAATGAGAAGAGACATTTGAAGATTATTGGAAACAAGTGAATTGGGTTCATTATGTTTTATTATTTTTCTGATAATTGTCAAACACAGTCAACCTTTGCCTAACCTAGGAGCTTTATTTTGAGAATAGTTCACACTGTTTTGAGTACACTGCTTGAAAAGGCAAGCAAAAGTCATGCAAAAATCAATAGTTCCTATTTTATATCATCTTATTTATGAGCGAGATGAGTACGAGAGGTCTCCAAAGCAGAAGTAGTATCAATAGGTTTGCAAATTTTAATTGGGTCTTCTTTGGCTACTGTCAAAGAATTGTCTGTTCCGGCCTTCTGAAGTTTAATAAATAAGTTGAACATTTTTAGGAGGAGAGTAACTTGTCTCTTCTTAGAATTGTATTTTGCAAGCATTTTTTAATTTATTGAATCTAATGGTGTAATGTAGAATTATCTATAATTGGAATAACTTATTATACATTTAGTTGGTATTCATTTCTCTTTAGAAGGAAAGGAATTGAATAGATTCCTTGTCTAAAGACGGCTAATACAATCTCACCAATATTTTCTTTATTTTTTTCTATATTTTGTGCTATTCCGTATCAGTACTACTCTGCTACGAATATGTTTATTTCATTTACTAACATCCTGTCCTTTTCATCTTCAGCCAAGTCCAAAATATTGACTTTGAAAGAGTTTTGGAGGTTTGAGTTGGGCAGTTACAAAAACAAATAGGAACTAGCATTATTTTATTAAAGCAACTATGTTGGTTAGGATTTTCCTAGATTATTTGTATATATTTTCATTATTTCAACTAATTTTCCAAAAAAGAAAAGAAAGCACAACTTTGTGGGAGATTCCTATTTTCATTTTTAGGTGTTTTACAAATGATTGGACATGGGTGGGAAGAGGCTATGCTGGCATTTGAATACATATGTGATAACAAGGCCTATAATTTTTGTGTTTTAGTAGTGTCATCTGAGGTGTGTTACCTATAATGCTAATAGTTTGACATGAAAAATGGGCCTCCATGTTCCAATCAGGTTGGCTTGGAGTAACTAAAGACACAGCAGTCTCTTTACTGTGGGCCTTGTAGGAGGATTCACTGTACTGACGGTCAAAGCAAGTGTAATGACAGGGTCCAGGAGTGCTATTCATCAAAGTTACTTGACCCCAGAACTCTAGAGGAGAACTTTTTAAAAACTGTCATTCTTACTCTACTTTGAAAACTACACAAGGGAATGCATGCAAGAGAACCTCTTGCCCCAAAATCATGCTCCTCCAGTCACGGTAAATGTTCTCAATAGATACCAAACAGTAAAAGCTTTCCAAGTGGTTCTTTGGTACCCACCTAGACATTCACGGACTGCGCAGATATAAATATAGACCGTGTCATGGAACACTTCTCCTAAAGGGCTTATTTGCAGGTTATGGGAAAAGGTTGTGCTAAGTATACTCCTTTGCTTCTTAGATATGATGAGCTTTATTTGACCTAATTGACCAAAAAAGAAGTAATAAATCTGAAATTATTGACCAGGGTCATGCTATTATGTATTGACCTCAACAAGAGAAATGAAGTTTCTAACCAAATATCATAGATATCTTACTAGTATTTTGCTACAACATCAACCCATTATTTCAAAATTCAAATTGTAACAGTTCTGGCCCCAACACGAAAGTATCCCTGGAAAAGTGTCTTCACCCAGTGTGCCCCGTGGTGTTGTCTCATGTGGGTTCAGAAATGTGTCTTTCATATTCTTCTACTAAAGACAGCCAGTGCTGCAACCACACTGCAGCCTCTGCTGCGGGTTTCTCCTGCGGCTGCTTCTCTGCTGGGCGTAGGTGCTCTTCTCCTCTGGTAGCCCCTGATGCTCCATCCTTCCTCAGATTCCTTTCCAGCCAGCCACCTCTCTGGATAACTCTTAGACTAGCCCAATGGTAGAACACAGTCAAATTCTGACATTTCAACATTTAAAAATCAGGACAAATCAAGTCTCCGAAAGAGGAATGTATCCGCTTTCCGACCCCCCTCTTCCCCCCCAGTCCTTGTTTTCTACCTTTATTTTCCTCTTCCCAGGATGACTGACTGGAAAACAGCTCTTCATTTAAAATGTAGGATATGGTCTGACTCTATGAATTCACCTGAGTGATCAACACTGACTAGTTTCTGGACTTTTCCAACATTCAGGTTGTTTAGTCTTACCATCAGGTACAGGTCATGATGTGTAGCTTAGATTAAAACAAAAACAAAAACAAAAAAAACAAAACAAAAAACAAAACCCAACACCACTACAAACTGCTTTTGCTTTTTAAATGCTTTTTCTTCCCTGGATTACTTTCCTGCCCTTTTAAGGGTGTCCTTTAAACTCCTGTGTGTAAAAGCTTCAAAGGCTTAACTAATAGCACATGTGGAAATGTTTGCCTCCAACTCCTCAGGAAGTAGCAGTAACGTGACACAGAGAGGTCTTACACATTCCACGTACCAAAAAGAAAAAAGAGCGAGAGCAGAAAAAAAACTTCCCCAAAGCTGAGTTTGAATGCACATTCATGTTTTTAAGAACAACCTGTCCTTCTTATTTTTTTTTAAAAAAAAGCAAATTCCTGGGCTCCACTTACAGAGATTCTGACGTAGTAAGCATAAAGTGGGCTTTGGGAATCTGCATTTTCAAGTATCACCAAGTGACTTTGAAACTGGAGATCTAGAAGTTTTAGAAAATCTATTCTCGAAAAGTAAAGTCAGTTTCTGGAGTGCTGAAATAAGTACTCAAGTAAGAGTAACATTATTAAAGAGATCATAAGACTTTTAAATCTGTAACACCTGTATTCAGGTTGCTTCGCTACATTTAGACGTTCCTCGCGAACAATGGATCGGTACTTGTTTTACATTGCCACAGTCTGAAGTGCCTATTCTGCTGCTTCTACAATGTTTCCATTTTCAAAAATTAATTAATGAAAAAAATCCTGTCCTTTCAAACAAACACAAAGACAGAAAGCATTCTTACAAAAAATGAATACATGTTATAATTAGACCACTGCAAGTGTCTTAGTTGCTATGCCAACCTCAGTTCTTTTTCTCACCCAGTTCATTCTAAACACAGTGGTGGCTAGTTCCCCACTTCAGTGTCTCTGTGGGCTTCCTCCATCTCAAAGATTCTGAGTGAAGCTGTGCCCCCATGATAAAAGCCCTCTTTAATGTACTACTGATATATATGTGTATATACATATATCTATATATAAACACACACACATATATATGCTGATGTAAGAGTAAGAAGTAACGTTGCATATATATATCTATACATGTATATATATACCATTAGATATAGATACATACATAACATATAGATATATATATGCAACATTACTTCTTACTCTTCTCTTTTGTATACGATTCACTGTGGCCAAACTGTTCTACTAAATAAATTTCTCTTTAATGTCTCATATACATTTCTAACTATGCTTCTTTCTCATACAATTTTCTGACTGAAAAGCATTACTTCTTTTATCTAAGTCTAACTTATCATTCAAAAACCATTAAAAGTCTTAGTATATCTGTCTAAATACTTCATCTTTCAAAGTTGATTCCCTCATAAATTCCAATTAGAAATTTTATATGAGGTATGTGGATATAGCTTATGCCATTTATTATATATAAACATATGTATATGTTATGCATTCTACATAAACATATTTCCTTCTTATTGATATTTGGCCTGTTTTTTTTTAAGGGTAGTCAGGCCAAATTTTTAATCTCCCTTTCTTTCTCATTTTCGTATCCCAAATACCTTGGGCAGTGTAGACAAATACTACATGCATAAAAAAAATAAGCTATAAGGAGTCTATAAAGGCATAGTTTTCTCTTAAACTTAATACTTGGATAATATAACTCTCTTTAGGGAAAAATAACATTTTTGCTTGGACGAAGCATGAATAATGATTATTCCTAAAATCAACAGAACAGTCAGTGTCTCCACAGCCTGACAACTATTTGATTCAACAGCAACTGTTTTCCACTTGAGAAGTGTTGGCGGATCCTGAGGCGTCAACATACACAGTGGGGCGTGCAAGGAGTTTCGTCTGCAGTTTGTGCGTTGCACTTGTGAGAGATGGCACTTTGCTTACCAGGAGCTGTTAAATTTGCTTGGATTTACTGCCAAATTTGAATCCGTAGGCAATTCATTTTTATTCATAGTGGGATTCTTGGTACATTTTGAGGTAGATCTTGTCCGTGTGAACCACTATAACCCACATTGAGCCACACCCATGAACGTGTAGAATTCCTTGGAATTTTGGTTCCCTAAATGATCTGATTGACATTCATTGAGCTATAGTCATTGAAAGGAGGTCAAGAGACTGGAGTTCTATTAGGAAGTCAACCAACAGGGTTACTGAGAAAGAGGTTACAGTGTGGTAAAATGAACACCGGAGGTAATAAAAAAAAAGTTAGCTTTCAGTGGAACAAAGTAGCTTATGCACAGATCTGTTATATGCAAAACTTGTTTTATGCTACTGAGGTAACAGGACAAAATAATTGTTCTTTAAATGAATTTGTGACAGCTTGTGAGCAATGTTGAAGAAAAAAATAGTTTTTGGTACAAGATAAATTTTAAGTGGTTAGTGTGTGTATATGTATGAATGTATGTGTGTGAAACTATTAGAAAATTATGACCTAGAAATAACTTGTTATAAAACTTTGAAAGAATATCTTTCTAAATTCTGAAGTGGTAAGAGACCAAAAGAGAAGACATTTGACTAAGTTAAAATAATGTTTTGAAGGTCAAAAAATAATAAATGCAAGTTACAAATATGTATAGCAAATATTTAGACTTATTGTATGAGTTTTATTCAAGTCCTTAAGCCCTTAAGACCTAAATATTTAAGTGAACATAACAATCATAATATGGGATTAAACAGGTCATTGACTAAAACCAGACACAAATATTTTAATATGTTATATAGCTTTTTAAAGATTTTAATACATAAATGTGTATATAAATAAGGTATATGTGTACATTAAAGAGAAAAAATAATTTTTATACCATAAAAAAGGTTATTGTCTATTTCATCATAACCTCCATATTTTCTCTGTAATATTTTCCTCACCTTCATTGTTAATACCATAAAGATTTTTATGCTTTTAAATTCTACAGCTAAAATGTAAAACATTTTTTAAAATTAATTGAAATATGTTTAGGTGATCATGTGATGTCATAAGGCATGGTCAGTTTAGGGGTTTATCTTATAGAACATGTTTTAGCCCTGGCCATGTGGCTCAGTTACTCGAAGCATCGTCATGTACACCAGAAAGTTGTACATGAAGGTTAAATTCCCTCTCACGCCTAGGCACATCCCTAGGTTGTAGGGCATGTACAGGAGGCGACCAATTAATGCCAATCAGTATTTCTCTCTCACATTGTTATCATTCTCTGTCTTTCTCTCTCTCTCTCCCTCCCTCTTGCCCTCCTTCCCCTGTCTCTCTTCCAAAAATCAATACATATATCCTTGGATGAGGATTAAAATATTCAAAAAATATTTTTTATTTAAAAGTTTTAGTTTACTGCCTCACCTCAATTATAAAACCAAGATCATAATTATCAGTTTTTAAAATAACAGTTGTCTGGGGTTAACTTGCATAGGAATTTAAAAATCTCTATTATTTCTGATAGTTTCCAAATTAAAATATTACTTGGATGTTTATTTACCTATTAACATGAACAAAGGTTAGAAGTCTAGAATTCATGATGAGGAATTATATCTAGTACAAACATGTGGAAAATGTTGAACTGTATTTGTTACTAGAAAAAATCCAAATCAATATAAGTTGTTAAGTATCAAAACTTTTTAGAAATAATGAACATAGAAAGACTTCAATTACATAGGATTGAGCATTTCCTATATTTTTATAAAATAATTATGTTTAGAAAATTTAGAAAACATGCCCAAGATAGGAACACCATTAATGCCAATCCTAACTCAGAGATAAACCATTAATGGCAATCCTATCACTCAGAGATAAACACGTTTCGCACGCTGATACAGAGCTGTGGAAAACAACGCATGGTTGTATGACTAGGGTGTATGGGTACAGCCAGCGAGATGAACTGGTTTACAACACGAGAAAAATCCAACGAGTAGTGCCAAAACGTTCAAAAGGTTAATGTTCACTTGACTGGTAGTCTGTAGTCAGAGGGTTCCAGTTGTGGTTAGGCAGATTTATGAAATCAGGTATTGGGTTAAGTGTCTCTGATTTTCCTGAACTTTTGTGATTTTTGAATAGTTTGATTTAGCATCAGTGCCATATTTTTGGGATTTGAACTAAAGTTGGGAAGCCAGCAGGTAGCCAGTCATGAGTAAGCTTTCTTGACTTTTCGCAGAGCCCCCAGTGACACTTCTCTTCAGGACTACGTGTCAGAAAAAGTCAGAGACACTCTGTTTTGTAGGAAAGCCAGGGAGACTCCCTGTCTGAACTTGTTAACCTTTATAAGACGGTAAGGCAGAGAAATCAATAAAGGCCTGGGGAATGGCTTTGGGGGCCAAACGACAGCATCTCCCCCAGTGGGCGTGTGCGTGAACCTAGAACCTGGCCTTCATGTTTGAGTATTAACGTACATGTTTTACCTCAATCTAAGTAAAAATCATTCTAAGTAATTCATGTTTTCAACATCAATAATAATTGTTGGCTAGTGCTTTTTTTTACAAGTGTACTGTTATTTATTTAAAACATCCCCTATGTGGTTAGTTTTTTCTCTTACAAACATTTTGGAAGTAAATCTGGATACACAGCCATAAACATCCTTAATTAGTCCAGAATGAATGACTATAAATTCCATTCAACTTCAATACACTTAGATGAAAAAATGAAATAATAAAAAGTATATGCCATATAATAAATGAGCAAAGTCTGGAGGAGCTATAATAACATTACACAAAATAAACATAAAAATAACAAATATTACCAGAGAAAAGTTGTTACACAAGTAAAGATATAAGGCCCATTCTTTAGGAAGAATTAACAGACATGTATATATATCTAATATGAGAACCTCAAAATACATGAAGTAAAACTGAGAAAATTAAAGGCAAATACATGCAAATTAATTATCTGAGTTGAAAATTTTGACGTTTTACTAATTGATAATAACAAGTCCAAAAAAGGGTCAATAATGATATAAAATGTGAATAACCCTATTAACCACATTGAATTAGTTGCTATTGATAAAACACTATGCACAATAATGCCAAAGTGCTTACTCTTTCAAATTCATGAGAAATGTTCACCAATATTGGTCCTATTGTGACCACGTTTCCATGAATAAATCAAACAGTACAGACTATATACTATTATAGTACTAAGTTGTAAATTAGGACAAACATAATAATCAATAAAATTACATATCAATAAGGCTTCAAATATATGTAAACTAAACAATGCAGTTCTAACAACTTTTGGTCAAAGGAGAACTCATAAAAGAAATTAGAAAGTATTCTGAACTGATTGATAATTAAAATGTATCAAACTGACTTGGAGATGCAGTTAAAAAATAGAAGAAAACTTATTACTTAAAATTTAAAACTTATTACATATATTTCTTGTTTGAAAAGAAAAATGGTTTAAATTGACCTAAAGTTCCACTTTATGAAGCTAGATAAAGGTGAGTAAATGAAATACTAAATAAATAGAAAAAAAGATGATATAACAATGGGAGTAAATATAATAAAGAAAATAACAGACAGAATTAGAGATAAAAGTTGGATTTTGAAATGATGAAAAAAATTGGCTAACTCCTAGCAAGACTGATCAAGAAATGCAATTTGTTATGTAAAATATAAAGATTTGTCTGTGTGGATGTGGAACATATGAAAATTAAAGACTACCTGTTATAAAAACATTGTGGATAATACACCATAAAATATTAAATAAACTATTTATTAACTTAAAATCAATAGGGAACTATTTCTATATACTGAAGTGTCATTGCCATTCATTTAAAAATTATTGTGTAGAATTTATTATACAGCTCAGTCACAACTCTTTTTTCACAAATTTTATAGAAAGTAACATATTCCTCCCAATTTCTTGTTATTATAATAAATAGTGATATAATATGTATCTTTCTCATAATAGTGTGCAGAGTCTGAATTTTCCTTTGGAGAAAAGCACTAAATGAGAATGTGATACGTGTTCAGATGCATCACAGATACATATTTCCAATTTACCAACGAGAGAAGATTGTAAATGTTTAAATTTGTGTTAACACCATGTGAGCATGCTTTTTTCCCTTAAATAATATTAACTTGGTCTTTTGTTTTTTAAAAAACCTAGCCAACTTGATGACATATAATCCATTAAATTTAATTTTGCTCTTCTTTGATTAGGAAAGAGGTTGAAAAACATAGTGTGATCAGAATAGAAACACTGCAAAATATAGCTAAATAATATATCTTAAAAATAAACTCCTACTTTTCATTATTAGCATTTTGGTATAGGAATTTCCCGATATTTTGCCATAAAAAGAGGCAGCTATATCTGTATTATTTAAACTACTCGAGATCTACTCTTCTCTCATCCTGCAACCAGACCAAAGTAAACACCTAAATCAAATTGTGACAATTCCACTCTCTCTTGCAACAATTCAGAATTAGTTCTCAACAGTGAAATTTGGAACTGGGGGCAACCTTCCATTATGTGCACCAGGAAGAAAAAGGAAATCAATTTATACAGACTAAATGAAAAGGTAGAGGTGAAAGAGGTCAGGGGAGAATGGTGGAGTTAACTTGGTTGTAGAGTGTGTGCAGTCAGCAAAAACTAAGCTTAGATCAAGTCAGGTGTATCCTAGGAGCTTATAATGTAGGAAGTCTTCATGGTCAGACTTAGAGCGGTTATAATTTAGTAATAGCCTGGGGCTTCATGCAGATGGTTATATGATCATGTACCATTTCTACAGTGTAGCAATTAACCTGCACATGGTAATTGGTGCTATAATTAGTTTTGCCCATTTTCCCTAGAGACAAATTGTTCTAGCATTGTACCTATCTCAAATTATCTAGTTTCACTGCATTTCCCATCAGCATTTGTTAAAGGAGATTCTTTAAAGAACAAGTTTGATTGACATTTTTATATTCAACCACATTTTAAAATGTGTAAACTGTAAAAATAAGTGATTTTTAGAAGCACAAATAGGAAAATAAAGTTACACTGATTGGATTATGATGTCTACAGAAGAAATAAAATGGATTGGTATCTAATTATTGAAGATATTTATTTTTATCAAGGAGCTTTTCTTCAAGTTACTTGTGATTTCTTATAGTGTATGTGTACAAATATATGTGGTTTTATATCACAAAATGATATAGGGACCCAAATAAGTTGTTTAAATCAACTCGTCTTATAACAATTAATGTTTCTGTAAGTCATATGAAAAGATAATTATATAAATAACAAATGTGTCTATAATTAATTTCCCCAAGATTTTCCTCAATGAACTCTTGTTCAAGTAATTTAGAAGGGAAGTACATACTTCCATGCTTACAGTATTTTTTCACATTGGGGTTTTAAAAACAAAAACATTACATATAGAAGTGATGTGGAAAATCAGAACATTCATAGTTTTTAGTGTGATCATCTGCGTGGGAGAACGTGACTTAGAACTGTAGCCAGAAGCAATCCTTCTGTGCTGCTACTCTGGGAGGACACATCTGAAGAGACGGAAAAGATGTGCCTTACAGATGTGTTTCCAAGAAGGCAGTTTCCCAGGTTGGCACAGGGGCACATTTCCTAGGACTGGGCTTGCTAAGGTATCCAGCGTTCAACTACCCCAGAAAGGCAAGGGCAGGGCACCTGAGAATGGTAACACTGTAACACTGTAAACAGTAAACAGGGGAGCACAGACTGACACATTTTAGATTGCGACCATTCCACTAAGACTTACTGTAAGACTTACACGGGGAAAGTGTGTAAGCGATGGAGAAAAGGATTGAAGGTGTTTCCCATGTAGGATGCATCATGAAAGGGAGAGAGTTGAAGAGAGAATCTTCAAATACAAATGAACTGAGTTATCAAAACTGTTTCTTCTTTCATAATAGCTTATTTAAATCCAAGGAAAATCAATGCCAAATAATTAATAACTCACTAGATGGAGCTGTTGTTAATTGTAATCAAAGTTAAACCCTGGCTTTCCTGACAATTATTAGAATCAACACATTACCTAAATACCATTATGGAGTCTACTAATGTAATACAGCTTTTTAAAGAACATGTCTTAAAAAATGAACTGAAGAGGAGATGAAAATCCTCGTTAAGTCCATGTAATGAACAAAAATGCAATAGTTTCAAACCAAATTTCTGTGCACAGGTACACATTTGTGGCTGTTATGTGTGCATATATTACATAGTTGCATAATGTGCTTTTCTTGGGTGCTGAAAAATTAAGCAAATATGAGGCAAAATGTGTGAGCCCGATTCATCACTGTTAGAGTGGAAGATTACTGATAGGGAAGGGGAGGAAAATACACTTGTCCACGTAGTTATGAAACCGAGTTAGAGGCAGCCACGTGAAATCACACATTTAGCTATTATTGGTGCAGATGTTTACATATATAAATATTTACAAATATGTGTACGTGTGTATATTTATATAAACATATATAGACATATATATTATCATATACACATATATATTTTTTGCTTTGTTGCTGAGAGCACTTAAAATCAAGAGAACCTTTAGAAGAAAGGATCCCATCAAATTTTATTTTCTAATTGGATTTTACTTTCTAATACCAATTAGAAATAAAAGGGTTCAGGAATTCTTGACTAAATGGCTGATTCTGGGACCAGAGAAGGAAATATACAAAATGAGCATGGGACTTGAAAATAAGGAAATTCTCAAAAATATAAAGAGTGTCTAATGGCCAAACATGAAACTATGTAAGTGACAAAATAAGGTAGTAATGGATTGCAATACAAATTATAAAAAAACTATTCATTAATCCATACTGACATAAATGAATGAATAAAGAAGTAGGAAGAAACAACGACACTCCCATGTAGAACAATTTCAAATAATGTATGCAGTTGCTCCTTTCTGAACGGGGTGGCGCGAAACACCTCGCCCTCTAAGTGCAGGCTGTGCGTGGTGACTGTCTTCCGAAGAGCACAGGGTGGAAAGAGAGAGGGAAGTAACGCTGTGATGCAGACACCTGAACAAACATGCCCACAGCCGGGTGATCCCGGTGCACATCAACAGTGATAAGTCGTGTTGGTGCGATGAGGTGAAGACAGCACTTTACCGTTATGGTCTTCCTCTCTAACTGTATATGCTCCCTGTGTAGTCACGAGAAGACACATCAGAAAAATCCATACCGACAGGCACTTTATAAAATAGCTGACCAGTGCTCCTCAAAACCGCCAGGCCATCAGGAGGAAGGAAAGTCCGTAGTCAAGAGGAGACGTGACAAGTAAATGTGACGTGGTAACCCGGCTGAGATGCTGCAACAGAAAATGGAGTTGGGGGAAAAGTATGGATTTTATTAATAATGTATCATTTTAATTCATTAACTGTGGCTCAAATGAGTAATTTTTCATTTTGATTCATCAATTGGGGTTCATCCTAATAGAAGATGTTAATAATAGGGGAAATAGTATAGGCTATAGAGGAGCTCTCTGTACTATCTTCTCCATTTTTTGATAAATCTAAAAGTGTTTTAAGATCAAAAGTTTATTTATTTATTTACTTTTTACTTTATTTTTATTGTTTATGTCATTATCGATGTCTTCATTTTCGGTCCCCACCACCCTGCCCAGCTACCCCCTGCCCTTGTCTCTCCTTCCCTCTGGCCATCACCACACTGCCATCTGTGTGTATGGGTCATGCTTACATGTTCTTTGGCCACTCCCTTCACTTCTGCCAGCTAGTACCCCTGCCCCCTGCCTGCTAACAGCTGTCAGTCTGTTCCATGTATTTACCTGGAAGACAGAAAGTTTATTTTTTAAAAAATGGAGCATAAGGAAGACTTCTAAAGTTGCAGACATTTTGAATAGTGTAGGCAAGCTAAGCAATTAATGTAGGGTTTTCCCAAGTTGTTTATTTTCCACCCAGATGTTCATTCCAGTTTCTGTCATATAGAAGCAACCTCACTTAGGTCTGTGGTGACATAGCAATGTGCGCTCTCTCTCCTAATCATTACCAGACTTATTCAGTGGGGCAATATGTTTTTTCAAACATAATCAACTTTGCCAAAAGGGATTGTGCGTTATTTTCAAAGCCAATAAACTGCACACGCAGGGCAGGGCAAAAGGAAATTTGCAGTTGTGAATATACAAAATACGGTTTATTTTTGTATTATTATTCATTAATTATTGTATTATATTGCAAACAAGCAACTGTAAAAGCTCTTTTGCACCACCCTGTACAATCTACTCTCTGTGTGTTTGTCTGATACTGTACTCTCTCGATTTTCACTATATTCTAATGGTGTTGAATTCTCTACCTAAAACATGCCACTGCCATTTGTTTCTTGGGACATTTTAATTTGCTGTTCCTTTTGTTCTGAATGCTTTTCCCACAGATTTTGATTGTTTAGCATCTTCTTATAAGCCAGGTCTTAGCTCAATTTTTATGTCTTCAGAAAGGCTTTCATAAGACCAACTTCTCAAAATAACTTTCTCTAGTGAAAGCTACTCACTGAATTCTATCAATCTGTTGAATTTTTCATAGAATTTGCCACTATCTGCAGTTATTTTATTTGTTCCTTCAAGTATATTTTGTTTACCCTAATGTTAGCTCCATGAATATAGGCATTATGGTATCTACTTTACCAACGTATTCAACAAATATGTGTCAAATGCACGAAGGAATGTCATTGTCCTGTGGAATAAGGACATATCTGTAAACTTCTATCTCATCTCAGAGGGGATATAACTGAACAGACTACATGCAAACCACAAAGGGGCTCCCGGCCTGCTATCCATATAGAAAGTGTCTGATCCTGAAATGACTTTGTGAGACAGATGAGGAGCTGACATTATTTTCATTTGAATATTTCCCATATTTGAGTATCAGGATAACATTGGAAAGATGGAGAGACCCTGTTTTCTCAAGAGCAAAAACAGTAAAGTAATGGAGAGAAACAATCCAACAAGTTTTAGGCCCAGTAGAGAAGTTCCAGGGGAAAGATAATTGTAACTTTCATGCTTAAGCGATTTCACTGGTTTTGGTGAAAGTTCCATGAAAAGGGCTCAGCCCATCCATGCATTCTGTTCATATGTCCTGTCTAGAGCAGGACACTTGAAGAGCAGGTCTCCACACAGTCAAGGAGAGGGGGGCAGGGATACTGAAGGGCTAAGATATATCTATGGAGATGGAGAGAATGAGAAGAGAGTATGTATATGTGTGTGTGTGTGTGTGTGTATATATATATTCTCATGATAGATATATATATATCAGGGATGATATATATATCAAGGCTGATATATATAAATCATGATACATATATATATGTCAGCCATGATATATGAAAATTAGAGACATTTATTGAAGAAGATACAAGATACAAGAAACATTGTACGTAAGACAATGATGTCTCGGTCCCCTTCAAAGGAAGCACCTTGGGACCTCACACAGTTCTTCCAGTTGCCATCAGCTGCCCCATTGTATTTTCCTGAATCTCATCGACAGTCTGAAATCTATTAGCTTTCAAAGGTGCCTTTAGTTTAGGAAAAGCTAGAAGTTGCAGGATGCCAAATCTGGGCTGTAGAGGGTGCTGTCACCTGGTGATTTGATGTTTTGCCAAAAATCTCTGCATTTAAAAAAACTGTATATATATATATATATACTCTTATTCTATATGTGTGTAGTACCATATAGAATGGTATTACCATACAGAATGGTATTATCTGTGGTAATACCATATAGAACATATGTGTGTGTATACACACACACACATGTATTTGTTCTTATTCTAAATGTGTGTAGTACCTAGAAAACAGGAATTCTGAGCAGTTTGGAGAATCGACGTCTGCAAATTCTCACATGGATTGGCTATCCTCTCAAAAAAAAAAAAGGAAAATACTGTCATTTAAAAATGTCTGACAAAAGGGTTTTAGAAAAACAAGATTGTTCAGGATTTCTGTGTTTATATTCTATGAATGTATTTAATGGTTGATATTTGTGTGAAATACAATTTTCTGTCAATCAAACCTCTTCATATACTTTTGCACCAAGAATCTTTGGTCTAATTTAAGATATTCCTAGGAAGAATATAAAAAGGGAGTTTGTTACAAGGGATGTTTTCCTACATCATTACCTTCTGTTTATTCTATTCTAAGTGGTGGAAATCAGAAATGATTGCACAGATTATGACGTTACTGATAAAATGGAGTTTTGCGTCTTAGGAATCTCCCTGATCCCCAGGGCTCAGTTTTACCTGATGTAAACTAAATCAATACAACGCTTTCGTTTTTCTGATACTACCTGTGGATGTAACCTTGCTTGAGAAGCAAAAGTATTGTGTAAAGACAAATTGTGAAAGATGGCCAATGATTATGCTGTTTTGAAGCACAAGAAAGAAATTTAAAAAAAGCTTTTTACTCCACATTCATATCCTAATCCACACCATTTCTTTACTTCCCACTTACATTTTTTTTTCAAGAGTTTGCGGCATATGCTCACTGTATTTTCCTCCCTATTTTTCTTTAATCCCTTTGAATTGGGATTTTGTTCCAGACACTCCACTGAAACAGCATTAACAAAATGACCACATGAGTTCAAACTGCCAAATCCAGTGTAGAAGTATCCAGCTATTGCCAAATAAGGCCGCATAACAAGTCATCTCAATCAGTGGCTTACAAAACAAAACTGATTTCCATGCTAATGTGCAGCAGGCTGACTAGGGTTAGATTAATCCAGGAAGGGTTAGGTGGGTGGCTTCCCTTTGGTTGCTTGCTTGTTTGGATCGTGTTCAAGATCCACTACATTTCTCTGGGGCTCCCTGGCCCAGCTGTTACCCAGAGCATGTTTTTCTCATGGTGAGCGTTGAAATGTTATTGTCAGGCTTGAGTAGCAGGAAGAGAGAGGTTTGAACTTATTTTATTTCTCTAAACTGTCCACACTGCTAGTTTCAGTTCTGTCACTCCATAGGGATTATGTGTTCCATGTCCCACAAAATCTTTGGTAGTGGTGGTAGTCCCCTCCTATTCATCCTCAGAGCTTGGTCTTCATAGTTTGTTATACGTAACTTTATTAACTGTTTCACCTTGAAATTCATAGGACGTCAACTCCACTGTTCTTAATACTGCCTAGGCTTCTTTTTGTTCTCACCTAGGCCAGTGACCAATCCTAGATTTCAAGCCTGTTGCCTACAACCCACTCTGACAAATGTTTTCAAATTCCTGGTTTTTCGGCAAAGGAGAATAACCAACTCAGATTAATTTAAACAGATGAAGAATATATTTAAAAAACATGAGATTTCTCAAAAAATTAGGGGGTATTTCTGGAGTAAGATTCATAAACAAAGGAGACAATAGAGACTGAGGTTAGAACTACAATTAAAATCATGGTTTGCACCCAAATAATGGAAGGTATCCCAAACGTACAATGAGGTTCATATTTATGACATACAAAATATGAAATGTTTATTACTTCAATTGTTTTTCTTCTCCTCCTCTATCCTGATAATTAGATATTCATATTTAAAACTGAAATTAGTGTTATTACCTTTTGTTTGTTTATATCAAGCAAAGTTGAATAAGTTGATTAAATTATTTGAATTGTCTCTGAAGTTGGTACAATATCAGGAGTCTTGAACACTAAAGTTCTGTGAGTTGTATTAGCAAGTCTAATTTTTTAGTGTTTAGAGACTTCTCATAACCTACACAAAAGATAAGAAACCTGCTTCTGAAATTTATACCACAGCCTTGTACTTAGTAACTTTCTATCCATTTTGCTCATTTTTCAGTTGCATTTCTTCTTTTCAGACATAAATACATACTGTGCTAAATAACATTTACAGATTTTTAAAATCAATTTAAAATTAACATTATTCTTTCCTAAATACGCCAATATCTTTGTTTTCATCATGGAAACATTGCCCAGTGTTTCCCTTCAATTAAAAAAATTACAAGCCTCTCCTGAAATATCTATCTTCAGCATCATAAAGGGCACTGACATTTTGCAGTGGGAAGAGCATTATGTTTCTGGTCAAAGTTAAATAGTACTAACATTTCTTTTATTTATGGGGAAAGAAAAGACAGCACTGCCATATGCTTTAATCATTTGCGTGAGTTGCTTAACAAAAATGTGAAAGGCCTTCAGGCTCAAGAAGTATTTGCTGCTGAGCATTCAATTGCAATTGCATGCTTCCTAACTGAGCTGAAAACAGCCACGTCTAAATTTCCATTTCAATTTCCTAAGCTTGATAACTTAGAGTTCCATTTTGGGTAATTCTTTAGCAGTGCAGAGGAGATGGATATTCTAGAAATACTAGTAATTTGGTTTTAAAGTCAAGTTGAAATTTACTTAATGATATTTGAGGAACATATTTCACCTAGAAATACACCGTGCCTTATACAACTAAAGCACTGAGTATATTTTCTTTCCAGACTGTGTATACACGGCAAAGTAAACTAATTAATTATCCTCATTATTCACATTAAATAAGTATGTTTGCTTGATTTGGTTACTGGAACTTTTTTTGTTTTAAATTTAACTATAATTCCCACTATTTTCTACTTTATTTTTGAGTAATTTTTCCCAAGAGAACACACAAACTTAACCTGCTAATACACAGGCCAAAGCCAATGACATTGATTTGAAACAATTGGTAGCTAAAATATAAAACTGGTTTTATATATTCTGCTTGTATTTCAGATTATTTTTATGAATTTAAAGAATCAGGATGTAATTACTTTAAGGAGTATTATTTTATGTCATATTTAATGCATAGATATAAATACTTTTTTAAAGTATGTATCCATAAAGTCAATCACTCTAACACAGAATTTATGTCTTTTTACATTTTTGTATATGTGTGTGTATAAGACACAGTGAAAATAATATATACTAACCTTTTCAGTCACTGTTACTTATATGTTAAATGTTAGGTCAGAGATGCTCAAGAAACCAGACAAATGCAGCGACCTAAGGAGCAGGGTTTATTAGTGGGGAATAAGAGGAAAAGTGGAGCCAACCAAGGTGATTAAGACTCATGGGGGAAAGTGGGGCCAACCAAGGGAGGTTGGGGAGCCAACCAGGGAGGTTAGGACTCACTTGGTTGTTCTTAGGGCAGGGTTTTTAAGTGCAAAAACCCACAAAGGGTAACTGGTTGGGGAGTCAGAGTCTGATTGGCTAGAGCTGGTTGCTGGATATTATTTCTGCCGACCATTGTTCTTGACACACCTTGTCAGGCTCTAGTTAAAGCTGCATCCTGTTATGCCTGATCCCCGACCCCAGACCCCAATCTTAGCAGGGCATCTGTGTGTCCTGGGTAGGGTCGGCAGGCATTTTCCCAGGCTACAGTTTCCCACAATACAGTTTTCCCTCCTGGTGATTTTCCATTTCTCCTAGGCCTACCTAGGTCTGTCATTAAACATTTTGTCTTTGAGCAACATCTTTATAATTGCTATTATAATGGTACCTAATTAACTTGATGTTAAATTATAATTTAAACTATTTATCCAAAATTACTCTTATTTTCTCAAAATAGTTTATGATTAATGGAGAACATTGTGTTGAATAATTTCCTCAGGATGATTTCTTAGGTATGAAATTATTGGTATATAGTAACATTTTCCTTATCCTTTTTGTGGAGGAGGAAAATATTACCACATATCATCACTTCATTTTACCTGTTTTACCATTTTACATAAGCAGGATGTATATGCAGCATTGGGTTTTATCATGCAAAAATGATATTAGTTATGAGATTATTTCTCAAGTGGAATTTTTCTTCTCTCTCTCAAACCTAGTCCCACTTTATCTTATTCTGCTCTTCTTTCTATTTGAAGATGATTTTCTAATTGGTTAGAGGCATAGCTAATAGGGTATAGGGTTATTGTATATTCAACTTAAGATGACATCTTTTGTTCTGCCTTTTACAATACTTTTTCCTGTGTTTTATCATGCTTCTCCCTGTTCTAATTTCACACGGCTGTGTGGACTCAGAATGCCACTGGAGGATCAGCCGTCTTTTTTCTCTCTGCTGTGTATTTAAGCATTCAGTTCCAAATACTTAAATTGGAATGGGGAAGAAAAGAATAGAAAGTTGTCTAAGGACTGGATTCTAAGTCATGTGTTTCAATTCTACCTTTTACCCTGAATGTAATGAATTAATATTTTAATACATTAATAAATGAATAGATAAGAAACATTCACGTACCAACAATGTTTCATTTGGCTCAGAAAAGGAGAATGCAAAGATCTGAGTCATTTGTTTTTATGAGCAGGACATTATCCCAAGTTTATGGACTGTAATAGTTAGAGCCCCAGGCTAATTACAAATGTTCATATCCATGTTCTTGGAAAGACTGCAGTCCATGTACACTTGGCGTGGCCACATGACTTACCTTTGACAATAGCATCACGGTATTTGTGACACAAGAGGAGACTTGAAAAGTGATTATGCTTTGGCACTTGCCTCGCTTTGTTGTTCTTGTGGCAACTGTGGCCACCGTCATGGAAATCAGCTCAAGTTAGCCTGCTGGTCATAACCCCGGGTGTAGTGAGCACCACCTTCAGGTCTATGAGTTAGTGCACTCTAGATAAATCATCTCCTGGCTGACTGTTGCTAAATGTGTAAGCCTAAGCAATATCAAGGAAAAACCACCCAAAAGATGCAAGCTTATACTTAAAACACACACAATTGTGAGGAGATAAATATTTTCAGACACTGAATTTTGGGATGGTTTGTTATGTAGCAAAAACTAACAATTACATCTAGCTGTGAGTTGTTTCTTACCGTAATAGTACAGAATCAGAAGAGTGTTAGGATTACCAGCTATTATAAAACATTTACGTAATAGTGGCTGGTGGTACTAGACTTCAGCTTCCTTATATTTGTGTTTGAATAGTCCTGCTTTCAGGGAAGTCCTGAAAAAATATGCAGATTCACTGCCAGCAGTAAGGTACTTTTGTATAAGAAATGTATTTGCTCTGGTCTCATGGGTTCTGTTGTCTCTGGTGAACCAATATGTTAAATAACGTAAAAGGAAAAAGTACATCAGAATAAGTGAGCACTCTGCAAATTACATATATATATATATAATTATCAGTCTTATATATTGAGATTGGATGCTATTCTGTGTGGGTGTTTCCATGATTGTGATAGAGAATCTTACAGTATTTAAGGGATATGAACCTTAAATTTACTATTTTATTTATTTATTTTTGCATTATATTTTATTTTTTTCTTTCTTTTTTTTATTATTGTTCAAGTACAGTTGTCTCCATTTTCCCCCCACCACTCCCCCAACCCCAGCCATCCCCACCTCCTACCCCTTCATAAGTTTTGTCAGAATGAAACAATGATCAGCATTTGACCTAAACTATATCAAATTTTCTCTTAGATTTTTAAAACTTTTCTCATAATTTTCATTAAAATTTAAAAGACAGTCAATATTTTTGTAATTAATTCTATAAATGGAATCATTTAATTCTATAAAATGAATCATTTATAAACACCTCTTAGGTATTTACAACTACATAAACTAGTTATCCGCTGAAGAACTCACTCATAGTTATAAGTCTCCAACACAATAAAATAAAATAAGGCCAGGTAAAGATTCACTTGTGTGAAGAAATACTTCCTTGGGGAATTGTTGCAACTATGATTTTTTTTTAAACAATTGAATATAGCATTCAATCTTAACTAGAGACAAATGTAGTATTTAGAGATAAATTCTCAATTTGACGTGCTAAATGAATTCCAAAGTTTTGAACTTTGTTTCTAGTCTGTAAATAACCATCACTGAGTGCCTTCTGCGCATGGAACACCACACTGGGATCAGTGAATGAAAGCATCTATTACACAATTTTATGATAAAGGATGTTAGAATATAAGTGTTTTCCATGGTGATTTTACATTTCCTTCATTTCTTCTAAATATTTCATATGCATCTTATTCTTTCTTATTTTCCTTTCCTGTTTCTAAATATCTCAAGGTATAACTAAACATTTTTTCTAATGAATGGTAGTTCAATTACATCTATCTCTCCAGAAAGTATCCAGCCTTGTGCTATGGGAAAGAGAGACATTTATTGAAGAAGATACAAGATGCAAGAAACATTGTACATAGGATGATCATGCCTCAGCTCCCTTCAAAGTAGGCTCCTTGGGACCTCACACAGTTCTCCCAGTCTCCTTCAGCTGCCTGTCATCTTTTTCTGAATCTCATTGATGGTCTGAAATCTCTTCCCCTCAAAGGTGATTTTATTTTTGGGAAAAGCCAGAAGTTGCAGGGTGCCAATTCTGGGCTGTAGGGGGATTGAGTCACCTGGGTGATTTGATGTTTCACAAAAATCTCTGCACAAGACTTGATGCATGAGCGGGAACATTGTCATGATGAAGCTGCCAATCACCAGTTGCCCATAGCTGTGGCCATTTTTGTCAAATTGCCTCTCTCAGGCAATGAAGAACATTGAGGCAGTACTCCTTATTAACTGTTTGGCATGGAGGGGTATACTGCTGATGGACAACATCTTTCTAGTCAAAAAACATAGTTAACAAGGTCTTGATATTCCTGTGACTTTGCTGCACCTTCTTCTGGTGTGGAGCCATAGGGATGACTGGGCCTTTGTTTTGGGATCATAGCCATAGACCAACCATTTACCTCTGGTTATGATCTTGAGGAAATCTGGTTCATTGGTAGTGGTTTGAATCAAGTCATTAGCAACTGTAGCACGATGCTCCTTCTGCTCTGGTAGCAGAGCTGCAGAACAAATTTTTCCATGATACGTTTCATGCAAACATCCTGCCTTGAAATCTCAGACACAGCAGTTTTTGGAATCCCCAGATCAACTTCTAGTTCTCACACTGTCAGTCACTATCTTTGTTGGTTGCAGCCCATCCATGTTCAACATTCTCAGGTGTTCTGCTTGTTGCAGGCCTTCCAGAACATGGATCACTTTTAACATATTCTCAACCATCTTTGAAGTGTTTGTGCCACAATTTTATTTGTGCCGCACTCATTGCATGATCCCCAAAAGCTTTCTGAATCATCTGAATACTTTCCATGCAGGAATGTCCAAGCTTAATGCAGAATTTGATGCAGATTTGTTGTTCTGCTCACTCAGTCATTTTGAATGCGTGGGCCACACAGTACACAGGCTCACTCAATGGCATCCGCTGCCCCCACTGACTAGTACAGTGAAGTCATCATTGTTCACACATGGGCATTCCAGTCCACTCTCCGTGTCTGTAAGGTTACATCGCACAAATTGTTCTTGTTATATTAAAAATGGCTGGACTTTTTCTGGACAGATCTCATGTAAGTATGTGAATATATATGTCTCATTCTTCTATGTCTTGTTTTAGCAGTGTGTTAAATCAATTAAAATGACATAATATAGATTATGCTTATGAAGATGAAAGCAATCCAGGAGATATCAGAATGGTTGAGATTCTTTAAGATATACAGTATGGAAGTAAAATTATGCTGATTATAGGAGTATTCCATGTTACACACACAAAAAATTTACCCATCACTTTATGGGCATTTATTTACCATATATTTTATATGTATTTATTAATTTTCCCATTGATTACAAATATGATATGACAAAATCATACTCCTCCCCTCTTTATACTCCTTCTCTCTGTATGTGGGCCCACCTCTGTCAAACACGGACTCAAAAAGGTTTGTCTTTTGGTCCAGGGTTGACAACCCTGCTATTGTTTAGAAGGCATTTCAATAGAGTAGTCTAAAGAGGAATTGCTTTGTCTTTCTACAATGCCATTCAGGCTTTTCCGTGGAACAGAAAGGGTGATGTTATTGTTAACATTCCTTTCATAACAAATGATACAGAAATTTTGCTAGGTTTTTAAGCCATCGATAACTTAAAAATAAATTTTATAAAAAAATTATTTCCACATTTCCCTTTTTAAAGTAGCTGCTATCTGGCTCTTATTTCAATTATGCCTTATTTGAAGATCAAAAGTATGTTTACCCAAATAAAATATTTATAATTTCAAATGCTTGAGTCACAATGATTTCTAAATTTAGCTTTAATTTTCATATGTATTCAGTGATTTGAAATTCACTTTAATTTATTTTAGACAATATTGTGCTACTAAATTGTGGTCAATACTCATATTTTGGTAAATTCATATTTATACTGTAAACATTTTTAGGGTTTAAATAATATAATTGAAATCATGGATCTAAAAATATTGATAGTTTTTTCTTAGTCTCCTTATATTAAATTATATTAGTAATCATTCTATTAATTTAATCTCACATGCTGCATTTAGTTCAATGTCAAATAGAATCTTATTTCTGGATTTAAAATAGTTATACATCTAGATATTGGATCTTGCTTGAAAAATAAATGTATTTATTCAAATATTTGTTCAAAATCTATCACCTCAATTCTGCTACAATTTTACCCACCCTCCCTGCCAATGCCATTGCTTTTTCTCTCTCTTTCCCTCCCTCTTGCTCTTAAGTCAGGAATACATATTATTAACCCTGATAATTCAAACAACATGGAACTATAGTTTTCAAAGTGGATTATTTGTAGAACAAAAATTCAGGAAATTTTTGCTAAATGAATCCTCTCAAAAATTTATAAAATTGTGTTTACAAGATATATGCATTTTGTTAAAAAATAGAAATAAGTACCTCCACCTTTTTAAGATCACCAAATTGAAGTGAGGAAGATCTATAGCCTTATAGTTTGATGTCATTTTGGTATGGATTATACATAATCATAAGAGCATAAATGTAGCTAATAGATTTCAACTTTAGAACCTGTAGAAGAATCAATATTTGAAACAGTTAGTTATGGTTGCAATAAAGAAAGTAAATGTGAAATACCTTAGCAATTTAAAACATAAGGGACAAATACCATATGATCTCACCTTTAACTGGAACATAATCAACAAAAGAAAAAAGCAAACAAAATATAACCAGAGACATTGAAGTTAAGAACAATCTAACAATAGCCAGAGGGGAGTGAGGAGAGGGGTTTTCAGGAACTACTATAAAGGACACATGGACAAAACCAAGGGGGAGGGTGGAGGTGGGGGTGGCTGGGGTGGGGGGGAGGGGTGGGGAGAAAAGGCATACAACTGTAATTGAATAACAATAAAAAATTTAAATTAAAAAAAATAAAAATAAAACGTGAATGACAGAAATGAGAAAGATTGGAAAGGAAGACATAAAGTGCAGGAAGAAGTGATATAGAATACTGGAACCTTTATTTTCTATATAAGCATGTGGTAAATTAAGAGATACTGTCATAAGTTAATGGAACAGTTAAGATATATTATGATTAAAGGGTTTACATTATATAATATATTTTTCAAGATTCAAAGGTAACCTACATAAAAGTAAACTAAACATAGGATAAAAATTGACTATGAGAAGATGTCAGGGGAAAATAGGGGTCAGTTTGACTCGGCTGTTTCTTTGTCATTGTTTAAACATCAATAGGTTTTTGTAATAGTTACTAAATTGGGAAATACAGATGTTAACATATGATATAGAGTTATGGGACCACCAGAAATACTCAAGTTACAAATATTGAAGGAGTTGCCACACGGTTGTGGAACTGGAGGTGCTTTCAGATGGACTGTGATATTTATTTGGTACCCTCTGTATTTATTACTTTTCATTCTAGGTATTATACTTAAAGAAAGACCCTCCAAAACAAAGTATATTTGCATAATTTCACTTTTCTTTAAATCCTTTCTTTCCTCAACTTTTGCTACCCTTTCTTCCTAGCAACATAAATTGTTCAATAGATATTTGTCATATGATTATTAGTTAAAAACATTTTCAACGAAACTTTGAGGCATTACTCAAATTCTCAACTATTCTAACTAAAGTAAATACTTTAATTTCTTTTAAATGGTTATAATAGCATTTCTAGGGAAAAAAAAAAGAATGATCCACCTTAATTATTTCCCTACAGGGTAGTAAGTTTTTAATCCTCACCCAGGGACATCTTAACTGGTTTTAGAGAGAGGAAGGGAGAGAGAAACATTGATGTGACAGAGAAACATCGATTGGTTGCCTCCCATATGCACCTAGACCAGGGCAACCTAGGTATGTGCCCTGACGTAGAATTGAACCTGCCACCATTTTGGTGTACAGGTGAATGCTCCAGCCAAGTGAGCCACCCGGCTGTGGCTTATATAGGGTAGTATTTTCTTTAAGTACTTGCTAACACTCCCTTCTGAATAATTACCCTTTTTGCAAACACACTCTAACTCAAACAGTTTCAAAATGAGATGTAACTGTCTAAAAAGATATTAGAAGATATTTCCAAAAGTTTAAGAATCAACTGATTTGCAGTATGTTTCTATATGACAATCTTACTAATAAAACCTTGTTTACCAGGACTAGCTTATAATTCATGTAAGATATAATAAGAAAGGAAAATATGCTCAAAAAGATAAAATGTCCTATAAACTGTGATTGCTATTAATTATGAAACATATCAAGATTTAATAGAGTATTAAAGTTATAAGTGTGAATCATAGAATCTATTACAAAATACCATATGTAGAAAATTCTTTTTTCCCCAGACATTTTAAAAGAGTGCTGCTCAAGAGAAATACAAAACAGCCACAAATGCTGCCACATACGTAATTTTAAATTTTCTAGGAGCCATTTTTCAACAAGTAGCAACAAATTGGTGAAATTAATTTTAATAATATATTTTATTTAACCTAATATATACAAAATATTATTATTTCAACATGCATTCTGTGCAGAAAGTTAATGAGATGTTTTACATTCTAATTTTTTCACTAATTTTTGGACTATTATGTGTGGTTTAATTACAGTAAGTCCAGTTGGGACTAGCCATATTTCAAGTGCTACTATTTGGCTACTAAGTAACCTATTGGACAGCACAAATATAGATCATTTCTATCATCAAAGAATGTTCTATTGGACAGTGCTGGTATAGAGGAGAAAATGGAGATCAGGTAGACATTAGTGATAAAATATAATAAATAGTGCACACAACAGAGGCAAAAGATGCAGCCTTTTAGGGATATTCTTAGAAGCAACATACTCCTATTCTCCATATAATACTATACACAGGAAATCACTGATGAATTTGAGATTTTAATATTTTTCATTGGTATAAAATTATTCCTTCCAATGGCTATTAACAATGATGATTTATATTAATGAGTTAAATCAATTTCCAATATAAACCAGTTTTGTGAAATCAAACACAAAGACATCAGAAAAGCACGTCATAAGTGAGAAAAACTTATGTCAATGCTTTAGAGATGATTCAATTCAAATTCCATAGAGAAAGTCAGTTCTGATATGATTGTCCTCAGTATGTCTGACATACTGTGTCAAAATTAATGTATCATTATATGTCTTTATAGTATAGGTTGTGAATGTGCATGCATACCTGTGTGTGTATAATGTACATAGGTGCATGTATGTAATTGATCCCAGAAACAAGTGTTCAGAGTAAGAACAAAATGAAGACTTGGAGATGATCTGGTTATTGCGATTCTTATGGACCACCAAATGGAATGATGCTGCCCAAACTGGTTCCTACGATGTTATTAAAAGCGTGCCTGTCCGGGGTGGGGTGGAGGGATGGGGAGAAAAGGCATACAACTGTAATTGAATAACAGTAAAAAAAAATAAAAAAAAATAACACACACACACACACACAAAATAAATTAAAAAAAAATAAAAGCGTGCCTGTCAAAATGACGCAGATGATTGCTAAATCTCATTTTCTCCTGTTCTTTGTTAAACCAGTGTGCTTAAATAGAGGCTGGCACATCTTGTCTAAGAAAATGATTATTACAACATGATAATAAAAATTTACTGAATTTTTATCTTCAATATAATTCAAATCATATCTGCCTCAGAATTTAAGAAATAGGATAGATAATTCTACTTTTACAATTCTTTCTTACTGTATTTTGAAAATACTTCTGTCTGGCTGGAGAGTTCGCCCCTGCCCTGCTCCCAACTGTATGAATGGAAAAAAGAAAGGGATAAATAGATGAGGGGAGGAGAGGGGAAGGGAGAGGGAGGGAGTAGGGCGGGGAGGGGATGAATAGGATTTGAGTGTGGTGCTCCTGCAGTAGAAGTTGCAATGCATCTTGGCTCCCTTGATTGCTTCAGTTCTCAAAGTCTTTGCAGTGGTAGCAGGGTGACTGGCCTCTTCTAATTAGGGTATTGTAGAACAGGACATTGAAGGAAGGGTTTTATGGCTTTAGAATGTGAGTAAAACGATGCTGCTGTCAGTTTTCTATCCACTATTTCTAACATTTGCTCAATAACTCATTGCCTTAGTCATTAGTCTCTCATGTGTAACATGGCTATTTGCCTGGAGCAAAATACAAAGGTGCTACATCATTGAATTCTTATCATCTATTACGGATGTAATATTTTCAAATAATTCCAGAATGCTAGTTAAACATGACCTCCCTTTACTGAACCAGCAGGGAGTACGCGTCACGACATTTCCCTTCCCATGTGCAGTTTTCACATGTCTCTGTATTAACTTCCGTTCTTTCCCCTACTCCTCTAATTAAATTTACTAATCTTTTAAAATAAAATTGATTAGCAGAGGTTGATGAAGGAAAATGCATATATAATGGAAACGAGATGTTGAGCATTTTTTTCACATTTTTTTATTGTTGTTCAAGTACAGTTGTCTCCATTTCCCCCCACCACTCCCCGCCACTCTAGCCATCCCCACTCCCCACCCTTGATCCTTACCCCACTTTGGCTTTGTCTCTCCCTGTGTCCTTTATACATGTTCCTGACAACCTTCCCCCTTCCCCCCCCATTACCCTCTCCTACCTCCCTTCTGGTTACTGTCAGTTTGTTCTTGAGATGTTGAGCATTTTAAACCCTTTTCACAGTGAATTAAAAACACATGCAGAAAAATGCACAAAATCTGAATGTACAGCTATGAAAATATTATACAGTTAGCATCCCTATAACCACTTTTAAGGTCAAGAAGTAAAAATTATTATTTAGTGAGCATACCCATAACTACTTTCAAGGATAAGAAATAAGTGCCCTGGAAATCCTACCTCAGTAACAAATGGCTTTTTTTCTAAAGGCAACCACTTTTCTCAATTTCAAGTTAATCACTCCTTACTTTCCTTATAGTGGCACTACCTAAGAATACATGCCTAAATTAAATAATTTGGTTTTGTCTATTTTTGAGCATTATGTGAATGGAATTACACATTATGTATAATTTAGTTCTGGCTTTTCTTGTTTAATATTATATTTGAGAGATAAATCCCCATTATTTTGTGTACTGGTAGTTCCATTTTCTTATGATTGTTGTAAAGTATTTCAGTCTATGAATATACCACAATTTATGTGCCAGTCTTCCTTCTATTGAACATTAAGGCTTTTATGATTAATGCTGCTGTGAATATTCTCACACATGTCTCTGAGCTCACATTGTTGTGTCTCCTCCTAGGAGGAGAACTGCTGAGTTTTGCTATTTTTAAATTACTAGATCATAACAAACTGCTTTCCAAAGCAGTTTTATGAATTTACGTTCCCTCAAAGGAATGATATGAATTTCTCTGAATTTGCACAAATACCTGAATTTAATTTTATCCCTTTTTTAGTGTAATTTATTTTCACTTAAAAGGAACTTTAAGTTGCTTTTCCTTAATGATTAATGAAATTGAACAACTTTTCAATTATCAATTAGATATTTAAATTTCTTCTTTATCAAATCTCATTCCTTTTTTGGGGGGGATGTTCATTTTTTATTGCTTTGTATTCTTTATGTTTTCTGGTTATGTTTGATATAAGATTCAAAAGTGGCTCTGACTCTATCTTATTTTTATGACCAAATATTAATTTTGATAAACTTTATGATTTGTACATTTTGTGTTCTGTTTGAAGTATTTATATACCTTGAAGCCACAGATATATTAATTTATATTAACTTCTAGATCCTTTAATGTTTTTCTTTTCATATTTTTATATATTTACATGGAAATTATTTTTTAATCTTGTGAGTTGGTGTTACATTTTTCCTTTTTTTCAGATAAGGATACCCAATTGTCTCATGGTTATTTACTAAAAAAGTTGTACTTTTTCACTTCTCAGCAGTGCTCCCATTGTCTTACAGTAGATGTTTATGTACCAGGTAGATCAAAGTAGTTTTACAGTAGTTTGTATGGAAAATAATACAATAATTTATAAATAATAACACAAAAATAAATTCTGTGTTTTGCATACTCACAACTGTAAACCTATTTTTTTCCGTACTTTGTATGCATGGTCTCTTTTGCATATTAGAATTTGATCTATTGGTCTATTTCTCTGTCCATTCAACAATACAATACTGTGCTGAATATATAACTTTATATTAAGTAATCGTATCTGTAGAACAAGTCTTGCCACATTGTTCTTCCTCAAGGGAATTTTGGCTATTTTTGGCTTCAGTTTTCATAAATTAAATAATTGTGACAAAGGGTTTGCTGTATTTTGCTGTGTATGACGCATACTTTTTTGCTCAAAATTTTGAGGTAAAATAAAGGAAGTGCATTATACATAAGTAGTACCTGAAATATCTTGTACCTCTTCTTGAGTTTTGTAATTATTTGTTACATAAAATTTCTCATACCATAATATGTTCAAAAACAAATGCTAAAATTCCTTTGTAATACAAAAAAACAAGTATCTAAATATAAATGAATAATAAATTCAATTAAAAAATTAAAACAAAAGTTTGGATCAAAAACATGGGTGCACATTATACATGGCAAAATATGGTAATTTTATTAAAATCTTGAGCTGGCAAACACTATGCTAAGTGAAATAAGCCAGTAAGAGAAAGACAAATACTATATGATTTCATTCATATGTGGAATCTAATGAACAAACTGAACTAACAAGCAAAACGGAGACAGACTCATAGATGAAGAACAGATGACAGCTAGTGGGGGGGAGTGGTTAGGGTGTGGAAGGATTGAGCAACAAAGAAAAAGGGCTCATGGACATGGACAACACAGCAGTGATTGCTGGGGGAAGGGGGATGTAAGGGGACTAAATGGTAATGGAAAAAATATAATAAAGATTATACATTTAAAAAATCTTGATTTAAAAATATAATTTTGAACTATATATTAATTTGAGTGTATTGACATTTTTATAAATGAGACTTTTAAATCTGACCGTAACATAGCTGCCAATTAATGATTTAAAATTTATTTAAATAATATTTATAGTTTGTCCAACTAGGTGTTATGTTACTTTGTGATTTGAAAACGTATTAAAAAGCTACAGTAATCAAGACTGTTTGGTATTGGCATTAAAAACGACATGTAGACCAATGGAACAGAGTAGATAGCCCATAAATAAATCCATACATTTATGGTCAACTGATCTGCAGCAAGAGTACTACAAATACATAATGTAGAAAGCACAATCTCATCTTTGAATAAATGCTGTTAGAAAAACTGGATATCCACATGCACAAGAATGAAATTGGGCTCTTATCTCATATGACATACACAAGTTAACTCATTATAGATTAAAGACTTAAACATGAGACCCAAAACTGTGAGACTACTAGAACAATACATAGGAGGAAGCTTTTGACATTGGCTTGGGCAATGATTTTTTTTTTTGGCTATGATCCTCAAAGTATAAGCAACAAAAGCAAAAATAGACAAGTGGTTTGTCATCAACTAAAAAGCTTCTGCAGAGCAAAGGAAATAGTCAACAGAGTGAAGAGAAAGCCTATAGAATGGAGGAAAATATTTTTAAATCATCTACTTGATCAGTAGTTAATATCCAAAATATATAAGGAACTCAAACCAATCAGTAGCAAAAAAACCAAATAACCCGAATAAAAAATGTGCAAAGGACCTAAATAGACATTTCTTAGAAGAAAACAAATGGCCAAGAGTTATGAAAAGGTGCCCAATATCACTGATCATAAGAGAAATGCAAATCAAGATGACTTTGAGATATTGCCTAATACCTGTTAGAATTGCTATTAGAAAAAAGAGACAAGTGCTGTCATGGATGTGGAGAGAGGGGAACCATTGTGTACCATTGGCAGGAATGTAATTTGGTTCAGCCATTATAGAAAAAAATGGAGATTCCTCAAAAATTAAAAGTAGATCTATTATAGGATCCTGCATTTCACTTCTGGGTCTATATCCAAAGAAAATGAAATTGGTATCTCTAAGAGATATCAACATTTTCATGTTTACTGCAGCATTATTCATAATAGTCAAGATAAGGAAATAACAAAGGTCCCTCGATGCATAAATAGATAAAGAAGTTGTGATATAGATATAGGTAGGTATAGATATACGGATATACAGATATAGATATATAGGTATCTATAAATAAAATATAACCTTATTCAATCATGAAAAAGAATGAAATCCTGCCAATATTTGTGATATATTTGTGATAACATGGATAATCCCAGAAAACATTATACCTAGTGGAATAAGCCAGACATAGAAAGACAAATACCACCTAATCATCAGAAAAAAGATGTCATTTTTTTCTCCAATTTATATGAAGATTCCAAAGCAATCATTATTTAGAGAACACTAGAGAAAAATTTGAAGAAGAATACAGCTAGAGTCATCACTCTAGATATTGAGTTATTACAAATTTGTTCTTATTAGGAAAATATGGTATTTTTACAAGGAGAAATAGATTAATGAAACAGAATAAGCTGTTTAGAAACAGACCTATATATTCAGTCACTTTGAAAAAGGTACCCCTATAGTGCATTGACAACATGATTTCAATAACTGGTGTTTAGTCACTTGGCTATTAATAGGGGAAAAAATAAATCTTGACCCCTACCATATACCACATGCATATAAAAAAATCAGTTTCTAATAGATTTTATATGTAAATGGGAAAGGTAAAATGAAGAAAGCTACTAGAAGAAAGCATAGGATATTATCTTCATAATATTGAGGTACACAATTACCTAACCAGTACTAAATATAAAAGAAAATGATCATTTTGGTTACATTGAAATGTAAACTGGATCACATTAATAGTAAGAAATTATTGATGGCATCAACTAATGGCCCTGTTAGTAAGGTGAAAGTCAAGCCATAGATTTAGCATAGTTGTATACAATTGCAAACAAAGCACTCGATATTCTAAAGTTAACAAGAAAAGAGACAAACACCCTAGTAGAAAAAAACAAAATAAGATTCAGGTAGGTATTTCATGTTAGAAAACATAATCAGTGGACATAAAAAGGTACTCAAGTTAATTACTAATCAGGGGAAATGAGAAATAAATCCATACTGTGATGGTGATAATATTTACATAGCTAAATTACAATTCCAGCAATATCATTTTTTTGGCTAGTGTGTGCAGTAACTTAGATTCTCTTACAGTTTTGGTGGGACTGTATATGTATACAACTCTGTAATACTCTTGCCATTATCTACCATGGACAATCATGTGCAATGACCCAGAAATTCCACTCCCGAGTATGGTAATGAGCAAATATGCACGCATATGTTCACTTAAAGGCATGTACAGAAATATTCACAGAATCACATTTATAATAAACAACAACAACAAAAAAAACCTTAAATGTACGTCAGCATAGAATGGATAAATAACTAGTGGTACTTGAGGGGACAGGGAATACTTTTACAGTAAGGAAAATAAATTAAAATTGCCATAGTTTTGATGTGTTGATAATGTATCATTTCTTGATCTAGGTTCTTCTTCCATGCATTTGTTCAGTTTGTGAAAATTCATCAATCTGTTCACTTATGACTTGTGAACTTTTCTCTCTATATGCTATATTTAATGAAAACATTTACTTAAATATAAAAAGCTTAAATTAGCCAGTAGAATTAAGCCCATCTTTATTTTACCATAATTTTGATGAGTGTCAGTCTTTATTGATAAGGTAAAAGAAGCAGAGATTTGTATGCTGGATGAATTTTCCACTACCATCTATGATTCACGATCTATGTGACTTTGAAACTGGGTGAGCTAGGTGCACACTCAGACAGGGTCCCCACTACTTCATAAATGTGACTAAGTGCCTGGCAGATGTATGGATTATAGCACATCCCTTCTGGCAAAAAATTTTTAATATGACTTTCAACCCTCTGTTGCCTTCCTGCAAAGTATTCAACTCCTGTTTCAAATTTCATTTGTTATTTTTGTACACCCATCATCATGATGATAATAGTAATAGCCACAGTAATAGTAATAACAATATCAATAATGACAACAATAAGAGCTAAAACTTAATATGATCCAGGTGCTGCTATAAGCCACTACACTGTATTAATTTCTTTAATCCCCAACCTGGTCCTCTTTGATGGCTATGACTATTTCTCTATTTCAGAGTTGAAGAAACTGAATCACAGTTAAAACTGGTATGTTGCAAAACTGGATTTGAATCCAGGCCGTCTGCCTCTAGATTGCAAACTTTTTAGCATTATGTTATACTGTTGTATACGTACTTTGAACTCTTTAAGACAGGTTGGAAAACAGATAGTTAGATGCATTAAGGTTTACATATAGTGAGTGATATTCTGCCAAATTTATAGATGAGGAAACTGAAGACCCGCTTATTTAAATGATTTTTAGAGATCATGCCGAGAATAAAGAAGTAAACCAGGAGTGGATCCACACTGGATTTCAGACTGGGTCTAGAGCTCTCTCTTTGAACCATACTACAAAACTAGAGAAATTATTTCAAACTAGTAAGAAAAAATGGGTGAATTTTGAAGCTTTCCACAAAGATCTGACCTTGGGAACACAGAGCATTCTGGACCTGACCTCATTCCCATATTCTTCCCCGCACTCACTCACCCTTCTAAAAAGGTTGGGGCTCCTGAAAGCTGTATATGCGCTCCTTTCTCTTTCTGTCATGCCCATCCCAAATTGACTTTCTTTTTGTGCTTTATCCTTGTGATTTAAAAATATAAAGGACTTCCTTGTAAAATTAAGAAAGGTTAACTCTAAGGGAGGCTATGGAAGCAGGGACACTACCTGTTTGCCCTTGCCCATGAGTCAGCAGATGTCCATGGGTCGGCAGACGTCCACTCGAGCAGGCTCTCGCATGCTAGCCCCTTGTTATCTCTTAGGTAGTGGTGGTGAGTCTGAAATTCTGCTTCTGTGCTGAGTGAGGTAAAGGATATTTGCTCATTACAGCAGCGAGAGGAGTCTCATGGGTGCAGTACATGTCTGTACACTTTTTCCTTGAGTATAGCAGAACATTATTCAGAACTGATGCTCTTGGTGCATGAAGCATGACTGACAGTTTTATGCTCATTTCTTTATGGGTCCACAAAATCATATAAATAATTCTATTAACTACCAGGAATCCCTTGGTAACCATTGGGTGTGGTCCTATGGTTCTTTGCAAATTCCTCCACAACTATGTAAGAAAGCTATTTATTTTGAAATCACTGAAGCAGAGGAAACAGTAACCCTAATTTGCTTTTTAAAAATTTGATTTGTTTACTTTCCCTTTCTCTTCTTCCTTTATTCCTCTCTTCCTTTTTAATGTTTTACTACTAGTGAAACATTGTGCATGAAGTTAAAGCACATTTTTTGAATATGAAGCAAGGAAATAAAGATTCTTTTAAATATCAAAAATAATTATAATGAAGATGCTTAAGAAATAGAACTAAAGACAAAAATTTAACCAACCAAGGTCTTAAAGTAGAAAGGAGCTAATTTTGTAGACTTAAGCATTTTATAGTTTTTATACAACTAACAACTGAAATTAATTTTCTGGAACATGGCTCATTAACATTTTAATTGTTTATCATATTTTAAAATAATATTATCATGTACCATTGGATAAAACTAATAGTGCATTAATATGGTCTCACTTTAAATCAGGGACAGTTTGCAGTAACTAGAATTTTCAATTCTCTAATGACTTTTTGCCTCTGCTATGAAAAGAAAAAGCTTCTATATTAAAATGATATATGAGAGCAAAAGTAAATTTATGATCTAAACTTGCTGCGAATCATTTGTATTGATCTGTTTTGTTTCCATTCTGCTGAAGCTAATGGAAATCATTTGTCACCTGACTTGTCTCAGCTGATTTGAAAAAAAATTTGTACATTTATCAGACCAGCCCAAGGTATGGGACAAGTACACTGCTGTCTGTAATCACCAAGATGCAATCAATTGCTAGGGAAGTAGTGAACGTTCAGCTGTATTACTCATACACTTAAATAAATTAAATATTAATATGAACATTTACATAATACATTCCCATAAAACAGTAACTATTGAACATGTATAGTCCAGTAGACTTCTTTACTTATAAATAACATTTTAATAGTTTTTCTTTTAAAAGTTAAAGTTAAAATATTTGACATCAATTATGGTAACATTATATACATTATAATGCAAGTTAAAGCATGATTAGAGCAATGTATTTAAGTAAATAACCTTTTCCTGACCCATACATTCTTCTGAGTTGGGTGTAGGATTGAATATGGGAAGGGGGTCAGGAAGGGGAAGGTAATGGGGGGAAATGGAGACAAGTGTAATTGAACAATGAAAAAATTAAAAAAAAATTCTGGTGATTCGAGTCTTAACCTTTAATCCTTACATTTTATAAGTAAAATTTATTTGAAATTTACTTACATGAAAACTTAATGTATCTGTTTGTTCTTATATATGTGGTTAATCAAGTTGGCCTTGTGAAGCCAACTATACTTGTATAGTTTTCAAATTCTCATAAGATGTGTCTTCCCTACACCCCAGCCCATATACTTCAGCTCAAGGTAAAAGGAAAATTAGTCTCACAAATCTTTTGTGACATTCCTGCAAACTGTTAAAGAGCAGAAGTAATGGTATAAAGGATTATTTAAACTTTGCCATTGTAATTTTATGGTACCAAATCATCTCATATCAGGGCCGATTTACCCATGAAATGAATTCACATACAAAGCAGCACCAAGAGCCCAGGAAAAGAGTGAACAAGTTCCCAAAGTCACACCGTCCCTTCAATGCACATACGGCATTTGATACAGGGTAAGGCAAAAGTATGTCTACAGTTGTGAGTACACAGAATGCAGAGTTTATTCTTGTATTGCTATTTATCAATTATTGTATTATTGTCCATATGAATAGCTGTAAACCTTCTTTGCCCCACTCTGTACATTTCCTGTTTATTTTCTAATCCACTCTTTTCTGAATCTCCTCACTTTCTTCCCTACAAGTTCAGTAGTATAATAACACAAAGTTGCAGAATAGGCATTAATGTCCTAAAATGTATGATGTTGAGAATATGGGTCATTCACTCACTTATCCTTTATTTATTCAGTAAGTGTTTATCAGATACTTCTAGGAAACACGAACTCTGATAGGATTAGGGATACAATGATGTAGGAAAAGAAATTGCTGTCTAGGTTCTTTAAGAATGTACATTTAAGCAGGGTAAGTGCATATAATTCATTCTGCAGATTTTTCTTGTCTAATGACAAGTTCATGGCACAAGGCAATTTGATAAGAAATAGAAACCTAAGTTAGCTCATACTGTTCTTGAAATGGCCCTTTTAGTCACCTAAAAGCATATTTGGGTCAAAACTGTTACATAGATTGATTGTGTTTTTCTGAGCATCTAGAAAATTGTGAGCCCTTGAGATCAAGTATTTTAAGTTTTCCATATTTTTTATCTCTGTTAGAAGTTCAATTCATACTTGTTGAACACATAAATGAATGAACAAATGAATGCTACCATTTCCCCCGATGGCTTAGCATTCTCTTTGTGCTTTAAAATTAAAAGGGCTAAATTATACCAGTGATATTTACAAACTTGTCCAATATTTTTGGATATTATTAGTATTTTTCTGCATCTTTCTATTGTTGTTCAAGTACAGTCATCTTCATTTTCTTACCACCACTTTCCCCTACCCCACCCACCCCCACCTCCTACCCTCAATACTTCCCCTCTTTGGCTTTGTCCATATGTTCTTTATACATGTTCCTTGATGACCCTTCCCCTTCTTTCCCTCATTTGCCCCCTCCTCCTTTCCTCTGGTTACTGTCAGTTTGGTCTTTATTTCAATGTCTATGGTTATATTTTGCTGGCTTGTTTGTTTTGTCGATCAGGGTCCACTTATAGGTGAGATCATACGGTATTTGTCCCTCACCACCTGGCTTATTTCACTTAGCGTAATGCTCTCCAGTTCCATCCGTGCTGTCAAGAATAAACACCCATTCTACTACCAAGCTGTAACCTAGAGAGTCTCTGTACTAACAGTTAAGGTATATGTTATTGCAGGATACGTTTCTAAAATTCCATGCCAACATTACTCTTTTAGTGGTGCAATATAGACTCCTAGTCATACTCTTTGTAATTCATGTCAGTAATTAATGATGTATTTCCATATTTATTGACATAGAAAGATGTCTTTAATGCTAATAAATGTTAAGTTTGAAAAGTGGGCTTTACATTTTTAAATGATTCGGAGATATAATTCCAATGAAGATAAGAAACATATCATAAAGTAATAGTACATAAATCTGTGTAATTAAATCATGTAGATAGATAAATAATATAAAACTGGTAATTAATGTATGTACTCAAATATAAAGACATAACATTGAATGGGAGGTAGGGAGTAGATAATTCAAAAATGTTACTGAAACAACAGGGTACTTATTATAAAAACATGGATAGTTTATAGCTACCAACTCTTTACACAAAAATAACCTCCAGATGGATCAGAGATGTAAACACTGCAACAGAGAGGCTCAGAGAACATATTTATTTAGGGTTACTGAAAAACTGCAAATTTTTTCAAATTATTTCACAAATATTAAGTTCAATTGATATTGAAAGAGCAGTCACTTTAATTTTCTGAGTTTTCTGGCTATTACCAAAATATCTAGATGCTAATTAGTCCCACACTTAGACTACTTCTAAGGTTCCTAAAATCCTAGAGGAGACGACATGCTCATAGGTGAAATTAGATTGGGAGGTCTTCTATAGAATAGCTTTGCTTTTGTAGTAGACTCTCCATTCTGTGTCTAGTATGAATTTCTTGTATTTCTTTAGTGTGGTCACAGCCATATCATTCAAACCCAGAAAGAGAACAAGAAACTCTATGGGCTGGTGGAATGACAATTTTGCTTATTTTTTATGTTTATGTTTTTTGTTTGCTTGTTTGTTTTATGTTTAAAACCAGAAACACCATTTTAAAATCATTGAAAGAATTTATAATTTATGTTAACAACTGTCTCACTTTTTCCTTAAAATAAAATCAATATGTTATATTTTTTTGTTTAATGATTTTATACTTCTTAAAACCAATAACATACTTTTATTTATGTACTCTTATTATTTATTTACCAAGGAGATTTTTTCTTTCTCTAGAACTGGGTACACAACTATTTTTTTACTTTATATATTTACATATAAATGACATTAAACACTCTTGTTTTGAATGAGATTTGCTATGATTTTACTTCACATAAAATGAGAAGTAAAATTACCTCATCCTGAAAAGATTTTTTTACTGTTTCTTTTCACAAAGTATAATGATTTTTTTTCTAAAAAGAGTAATAATGGAGATATGAAACTGGGTGACTGACTATAAGACATCAGCTTGGGGTAAAAGTACCCAAATAGATTAGATTCAGCATCCCCACCTGCCTATAATAGGATCTTACTCAATGCCTTTCTCTGTGAGACTCTAATAGCCTTTGCTTGCTGTTTTTCTCTATGAAACTCTAAGAGCCTTTCCTTATATTTTTTAAACTTATAAAAAGTTCTTATTGAAGTATAATACACCTATAAAAAGTCTATACATCATTGATATATGGTTCAAAAAATTACCACAAATGTAACCTCTTGAAAAATCAGCACTTGGATCACGAAATAGAATCTTACCAGTGTTCTGTAAGTTTCTCTTGTGCCCTCCTCCTGACACTAACTCCATTTCCCTAGAGTAACTACTTTATTAATTTCTTCAGTTTAATTTTCTGTTTTTCTTTATTTAAAAAGAATCATACATATATATAGTTTTGACCTGACTTCTCCATAAATGTGATATTCATCTATATTGTTGTGAGTAGCTGTAAATTGTTCATTATAATTTACAAATAGTATTTCATTGTGTGACTACCACAGAGCTAATATATTCATTCCTTTTTTTTTGATACTTAATGCTCTACCTCTCCTATCTATTGCTTTAATATCATTTTTTTGCTGACCACGAAGTAACGCTACTTTTCATACACTTTAAGGTAATTCCTATCAAAGCTTTGTGGTCTAAAATTTCTTAACCTTTTGCTTACTGATCTCCCAGCAGAGAGAATGTACTTTCTTGTTCTGGTGTTACATTCTGGGAGCTGGATCACAGAGTACAATAGCTGAGGCTTCCGGAAACACCAGCCTTTTCAATGTAACCAGTGCTCTCTTTCTTAGTCCTCAAGTACCCAGAGGCAGGGAATGTAGAAACTGTGTTAGCTGGATTCAAATGCAATTTACTGAATCATAAAGGCCACTCCCTTGCAACAACACACATTCTGCTACTAAGTCCATGCCCTCTTTCAAGTCGAAGCATCTTTTCTAGATTATGTTAGACCTCCATATAGCATATTCCAGCTCCAGCCCACCCCAAAACACCTGATTACATTTTTACCAGAACAGAGTAAGAAAGAAAGGATGTTGGGATGCAAACATTTTCAGAGATACAATAAAGCAGACATTGCCACACTGGAACTGGTTGAAGATGAAGTAACTTTATGTCTTAGGAGTTGTGGAGAAAGATTCTGCCTTAGATGTGTTCAAGAAATTATTTAAGAAGTACTTGAGGTTTGCACCAGGCCAGAGAAAGGGATATACATTGTCTCAGAGTCCTAGAAGTCTTAGACATCCCCTCTATCCTTTTCTATTTATATACAAATATTTTAATAATTTTATTTCAAAAATTTTAGTGCTCCTAATTCTGTACAAATTCTATAAGGAGGCTCATTATTTCATTTTGAAATCCATCTAATCATTTTCATGACTCTGAATTGTACATTCTTGTAGAAATATTCTGGTTCATTTATTTGTTTGTCAATTGTATTTAGTTCAGAATGAAAACTCAATTGTGGGAAAAAAAAAGGAACCAATTCTGATTATTTGTGCAGAAAAGGACAGAAGTGACATGAAAAATGGTGCTGCTCATGAAATATACACTAGGTAGTAATTACCTGATGCATATTTGTGACATTACATTTGTTTTGGCTAAGAAAATGTGAATACATTTTTTCTACCTAATCCTTTTGTGCTAACCTTAGCTTTAAAAACATGTTTTTCTTTTCCTTAGAGTCCTCATAAGAAATTACCTTCGAGTGTCTTTGAAAATGATATTAAATCAAATGTCTCTTTCTATAAGTATACTTTTCCCTTCAGGAATCTTGTGATCATAATATCTCAAATGCGTAGTGGAGAACCACGTTGAAGTTATTGCCTTTTAACGACATTGTTTATATCAGGTAACTGATTGCCAGTGGATACTAATTATGGCACACTATCTTGCAGGTCCTACAGCTTCTTCTTGGTTCTCTGAAATTATTTGAAAACTCTTGCCCCTGAAAGACTGTCAGCAACATCACAGTGATTATCCATCAGTTCTTTGGTTCTTTTTTTATAAAGTGTATTTTATTGATTATGCTGTTACAGTTGTCCCATTTTTTCTTCCCTATATTCTCCTCTGCCCTGTATGCCCCTTCCCACCAGCATTCCCCCCCTTAGTTCATGTTCTCGGGTCATACATGTCAATTCTTTAACTTCTCCATTTCTTATACTATTCTTAATCTCCCCCTGTCTATTTTGTACATACCATTTATGTTTATTATTTCCTGTACCTTTCCCCCATTCTCCCCACCCCACTGATAACCCTCCATGTGATCTCCATTTCTGTGATTCTGTTCCTGTTCTAGTTATTTGCTTAGTTTATTATTTTGGGGGGATTCAGTTGTTGATAGTTGTGAGTTTATTGTCTCTTTACTGTTCATATTTTTGATCATCTTTTTTTTTAGATAAGTCCCTTTAACATTTCATATACTAAGAGCTTGGTGATGATGAACTCCTTTAACTTGATCTTATCTGGGAAGCACTTTATCTGCTCTTCCATTCTAAATGATAGCTTTGCTGGATACAGTAGTCTTGGATGTAGGTCCTTGTCTTTCATGACTTTGAATACTTCTTTCCAGCCCCTTCTTGCCTGTAAAGTTTCTTTCGAGAAAGCAGCTGATAGTCTCCTGGGAACTCTTTTGTAAGTAATTGTCTCCATTTCTCTTGCTGCTTTTAAGATTTTCTCTTTATCTTCAATCTTAAATAATGTAATTATATGTGCCTTGGTGTGTGCTTCCTTGGGTCCAACTTCTTCAGGACTCTGTGAGCTTCCTGGACTTCCTGGAAGTCTATTTCCTTTGCCAGCTTAAGGAAGTTCTCCATTATTTTTTCAAATAAGTTTGCCATTTCTTGCTCTTCTTTTTCTCCTTTTGGCACCTCTGTGATTCAGATGTTTGGACATTTAAAGTTGTCCCAGAGGTTCTTAAGCCTCTGCTCATTTTTTTTTGAATTCTTGTTTCTTCATTCTGTTCTGGTTGAATGTTTATTTCTTCCTTCTGCTCCAAATCGTTGATTTGAGTCTGGATTTCCTTCTCTACACTGTTGGTTCCCTGTATATTTTTCTTTATTTCACTTTGCTTAGTCTTTATTTCCTCCCTTATTTTGTAGCTGTACTCAGTCATTTCTTTGAGCACCCTGATTACAGGTATTTTGAGTTCTGCATCTCATAGGTTGGCTATCATTTCATCATTTAGTTCTATTTTTGGAGCTGTGTTCTGTTCTTTCATTTGGGCCATATTTCTTCATCTCAGTACAGCTGTTAAGTTATAAGGGGCAGAGCCTTAAGTATTCAACAGGGCAGGGCAACCCACTTTGCTGCATGTGGATCTGTGTATGCGGGAGGGGTCCGAGAGGGAACAATGTCACTTGCTTGGCTCTTGTCCCTCTTCAGTTACTTCCCCCACTACGCACAAGCAAGTTGGGTGCTTCTGGTGCCGATTCCTGGGTGGGTGGTTTTGTGTATGTTCTAGGACCCTGTGGATCTCTAACAAACTCTCCTGTGAGGCTGGGAGTTTCTCCCACTGCCACAACCACCACAGGTCTTTACAGCCAGAGGTTTTGAGGCTTTCTTTTCTCACCCTAGAACCCTGGGTTGTGCATTCTGTCTTGCTCCCCAGTTGTTCCCTCTGATTTATCTGCACACAAATATGGGGCTAACAGCCACCATCTCATCCACCCGGTCCTCCTGCCACTGCCTTGCCATGTGTCCTTTCCACCCTGGCTGCCTGTCTCTGCTCCTCCTACCAGTCTGGCTGAATGCTTCTTCTTTAACTACTTGGCTATCAGACTTCTATACAGTTTGATTTCCTGGGAGTTCTGGTTATTTTTCATTTTTAAATTTGTTGTCCTTCTTTTGGTTGTGCGAGGAGGCAAAGTGTACCTACCTATACCTCCATCTTGGCCAGAAGTAATTCTTTGGTTCTAAGCTTGGTACACAGTATCTTATGAATGCCCTTGTGTTTTATCTTGGTGTTAACCTTTCTTTTGTGATGTTCTTTCAGAACACTCATTTAATAACATTTACATTTCATCAGATGAGATTAAAAAGGTGTTTTGGGAAGACATTTCAAAACTTTAATTTCATTTTTAGACTATCCTTGTTTACTGGTGTTCTCTGAATTTCTAGTAATAATAATAGCATTTGTCTTGATATAGTCCATGTTTTAATTCCAATATACTTGCCTTTAATACCACTCTGGATGGTACTACATTTTTTATTGTTCTTCAAGTACAGTTGTCTCCATTTTCTCCCTGCTACTCCCCCCACCCCAGCCATCACCACCTCCCCCACCCTTGATTTTACCTTTGGTTTTGTCTATGTGTCCTTTATAGATGTTCCTATAAACCCTTCCCCCTTTCCCTGCCCATTATCCCCACCCACCTTTTCTCTGGTTACTGTCAGTTTGTTCTTTATTTCCATGTCTCTGGTTGTATTTTGCTCGCTTGTTTGTTTTGCTGACTAGGTTCCACTTATAAGTGAAATCATATGGTATTTGTCTTTCACCACCTGGCTTATTTCACTTAGCATAATGCTCTTCAGTTCTTTCCACACTATTGCAAAGTATAGGAATTCCTTCTTTCTTTCTGCCTTGTAGTATTCCATTGTGTAACTGTACATTTTTGATCCATTCATTTACTAATGGGCACTTAGGCTGTTTCCAGAACTTGGCTATTGTAAATAGTGCTGCTATAAACATTGGGGTGCATAAATTCTTTTGAATTGGTGTTTCAGGATTCTTACGGTATAATCCCAGTAGTGGAATTGCTGGGTCAAAATGTAGTTTCATTTTTATTTTTTGAGGAAATTCCACAGTGTTTTCCACAGTGGCTGCACCAGTCTGCTTTCCCACCAACAGTGCACTGGGGTTTCCTTTTCTCCACAGCCTCATCAGCACTTGTTGTTTGTTTTGTTTTTGATGGTCACTCTGACCTCTGTGATGTGTTGCCATCGTGGTTTTTTTAATTTGCATCTATTTGATGGCTAGTGATGCTGATCATCCTTACATATGCCTCTGGGCCCTCTGTATGTCCTCCTTGGAGAAATGTCTGTTCAGGCCCTTTGCCCATTTTTTAATTGGATTTTTTTGCCTTCCTGGAGTGGAGTCATATCAGTTCTTTATATATTTTGTAGATCAAACCCTTGCTCGAGGTATCATTTGCAAATATATTTTCCCATGTGGTTGGTTCCCTTTTCATTTTGCTGATGTTTCTTTAGCTGTGCAGAAGCTTTCTAATTTGATGAAGTCCTGTTTGTTTATTCTTTCCTTTATGCCCCTGGCTCTAGGAAACATATTGGTGAAAGTATTATTGTGTGGAATATCTGAAATTTTTCTGCCTATGTTCTCCTCTAGGACTTTTATGGTGTTGTGACATACTTAAGTCTTTTATCTATCTTGGGTTTATTTTTGGTTATGGTGTAAGTTGGTCATCTAGTTTCATATATTTGCGTGTAGCTGTCCAGCTCTCCCAAGAGAGCTTCATTTTATGCTCCTGCCCCCTTTGTAAAACATTAATTGACCATAGAGACATGGGTTTACTTCTAGGCTCTCTGTTGAGTTCCATTGATCTATGTGTCTGTTCTTATGCCAGTACCAGACTGTTTTGATTACAGTGGCATTGTAATATAGTTTGACATCAGGTATTGTGATCCCTCCTACTTTGTTCTTCTTTCTCAAAATTGCTGAGCTATTTGGGGTTGTTTATGGTACTACTTTTTGAAGGGAGGAAAATTTTAACTTTAAACAGTAATCACAAACTCACTAAGCTTCATTTTCAAGGGATGGCCAAGAAGGAAGATTCAGGGACAGGAAGATTCCCTGAAGAGTCCATTTTAATTAACTGATTTTATTAATGATCTTGATTTTGACATCAGACTTAGCACTTTTACTCAACTACACTCTAATATAGTATTTGTATATGCAATGTAGATCATTACAAATATATATCTCTCCTCTGGTACAACATAACTGAATGTATTGATCCTTTACTAATTTCTTTAGTAAAAGACGATATGTGACACTATTTTTGTTAACTACGTATGGAACAATGTCCATCACAACATCTATGGTAAAGTAACATTTGGCAGAAGTTTCTTGTCCTTCATTTAATGTCCAGTAATGCATAGCATTCAATGTTCATAGAAGTTCATAGGGATAAATTTTTTTCTTCCTCCTATTCTTCCTTCTCTACTATATTATTTGATATTTCTGTAAAGTCGTGTTTTCTCTTTGAAGATGCATTTGTATGATGACTGCAGAATCTCCTCTTCTAGTGGATTCTCTCACTTAAATTATGCCACATCTCCTGCATCATTTCTCAAACTTTGTTTTGCAACTAGGCACTAGTGCAGAGTTGTGGCCTGTAGTCTAGAAGGCAGTTCCCTGCACAAGTTCAAGGAGAATTTTCACATGGACTAAAATGAAGTTTGACAGTGTCATGGCTGTACAGTCACTTTTTAGGCTCTGCTTATAAAAATAATTTACAGATATTGGTTGATAGTTTTGTGAAATGCTAAATATGATAATCCATCATGGAGACTCACAGATCATATTAGTAAATTATAATTTTTGAGAAAAGTCTAATTGTGGTTGAATTATTTAGATCCTTTAATTTAGTTAAATTTATTTAACAGAGATTTTTCCCCCATCATTATTATTTTTTTAGGGAACAGCTTTGAATATATCATGGAAGGCAATTTGGAAAATGCTAGCTTCCATTCATAATGATACAGATATCAGAAATTGTTAAAATATATTGAATACTTCTTTTGGGATAGCTATTATGTTAAGTGTTTCATTTGGTCATGAAATTTAATTTTCTTGTAAAGCTGTACAATTGGTTCTATTTTATCACCAGTTTACAGATGGGTAAACTGACACTTTACTATATTCCTCAGGATCCCTCAGCTGGCTAAGAGGCAGAGCCTATAAATAAACTTGAGGTGGTTTTAGATGGTAGCATACTTTTTCAAAAGTATAGTATATGAATTGCTGCTCAAAGTGTGGTTCATAGATCACATCTGTGAGCTTGTTAGATATGCTCTATCAATGATGAGTTGTTGTATTAAGTTGTGCCAATAGAAAGTAGGCAAAAGTCCTTGGAGATTGTTTCCCTCCCAATACACATAAAGGCTCCTCAGGGTAAAGTCTTCTAGCTGCTGCATGTCTCCTTTTACTTTTAAAAAAATCTTTATTTTGCCTGGAGTGTGTATTTAAAGTCTGATGGTCTTGCATCCATCCTGAAATTGTAAGGCAACAGTTAGAGGAAAAAAACCAATACAGTAAGAACTGTGAAAAGACAAGATTGAGGAGCTTAGGATGCTGATGTCATTAAGACACAATTTTTATCCTGAGCTGTTGACTTACAGTATCTTATAATGTAAAAAATAAACCCCTATTTCATTAATTTACCATTTTCAAGTTTATGTTAGCAAATTCATATCTCAGTGTTTTGAACAACATGACGTTGGCCCTCAGGCAGTTTATATATAGTTTAGGAGAATAGAAAGACATAATGTGAACTTTAAAACAAAGTTGAACATGTTAAGATGAATTGATTAGTTGTATAATATGAAGTATCTGTCCATATCAGTATATTATCACAAAGTGTTGGAATAATCAGAGAGTGATTCAGCGGGAAGATGGATGCCTGCCTAGGCTTTGTATGATGGGTACACTGTGGGTAGGGTATAGAGAAAAGTGTCTCTCCATGATTTGAAAACACAGCCAGTACAGCTAGGCATGTGGGAATAGGCTTTTTGCTGTTGTTCTTTGCTTCTTTGTTTTAGGTAAAATTGATCATAGTATTACACTGTAGAATAGGTTGAAATAAAGTTTGTAGATGATAGGAGGTGAGAAGGAACCACATAATGGGTAGCATTGAGAATCAGCTACAGGAATTTAACATCATAATCCTATTGGACATTTTAGTGCTGCCAAAAATGAAATGAAGTAATCTGCTATAATGTTGATTTGAATTTTTATATTAAAGCAATTTTCTACAATAAAATTTTATTGAGTGAAACTTTATCACAAATAGTATAATAACCATTCTTATTTAGATAGAGCATCATTTTTGATTCAAGTAAACTTGTAGTTGTTTACAATGGTAGCCATTTTACCAAAATTGTCTTTTTGTCATTTAAGACCATTTGTTAAATACATGCTCCGTTTACTGCCTTATCCTAAGAGGTTAAAGTATAGAAAAGGAAGAAATAGTTGCATATCTATGAATCACACAGAATATAACATGTAATGATAAGTATAACTGTTTTTATTTATATACATAATATATGTTCTAACTCTTCAAGAATGATAAGGGAGATAAGAGGAAAAACTATCTGTCCAGGGGTCCTGACACGTATTTAAAGAAACTGAGAGGAATTAATTTGCTTAACTGAATAAATAGAAATTGAACAAGTACTGACTGATTCTATCAAAAATATTCTTAACACATTCTATGTTTTAGGTACTCAGTGCTAGGGAATAAAAACTAAATAAAATGGATACCTTGCTTTCAAAGAATGTGCATTATATTAGAGTCAATCAGATAATAAACAAATGTACAGACATCACGATAATGTTGTGGACAAAATTAAAGGAGTTACATGATACAGAGCAATGCTATATAGGGTGTTGTTTTATGTGTTTGTATTTGTGTGTGTGCGCATTTGTTTTTTAAGAAAAGGTAATATATGGATAATACCCTCAAAGAGAAAGGGAAGAGACCCATTCAGATATTTTTGGAAACTCACGATTGAGGAACAGCAAAAAAAAAAATCAAATATATTTGGAGCAGCCTGAGCACAGAAGAATGATTAAGACATGAGGTCAGAGAGCTAGCCAGCAGTGGCACTTGCACAGTCAATGGCAGAGAACTTGCACAGGCAGTGATAAGCACTTGCATGGGAGGAGCACTGGCTGACGGTCTTCTTGTAAAGCACGAACTCTCTCACCCTTCTAGGTATGCTTGTATGGTTGCAGGGTGTCTCCAGCAGCATCCCACATTATGTTATCAGGAAAGTAAGTCTCTTAGGGTAAATATAGTCAAAATCTGGCTGGAGGTAAGGCCAAGATGATGTGAGTGGATGGCCAAGAGGTCTCTGGTATCTTCCCTGAGGAACTGATGATCTAGATAAGATATAAAGAACATTGAAGACTTAACTTTGAGGAGTACACTGGTGGGTACCTCTTTGTATGTGTGTGGGGGGTGTGTGGGGTGTGTCTGTGTGTGTGTTTGGATTCATGAATAGGGAATTAGAATGGTCCCAGGAAGGTGGAAGCAGCATATGTGAAGATTATGAAGTAGATGGGAATATGTACTACTCAGGCCTTGAAGGAACCCCAGAGTGGTTAAGATACATAGACCAGTGAAAAATTAAATGAGAAAAGTCTAGAAATATAGAAAGAAGAAAGAATCTTCTAGGCCATATTATTGCTTTGGGTCTTTCTCCTAAGAGCAATGGAAATGCAACAATTGATGTCACAAAAGAAGAGTATACAATTAGATTTGCTTTTGAAAGATATTGTTAACTGCAATGTGGAGATCCATTAAAGGGGATTAAGACCAAATGTAGTAAAACACATAAGGAGATATTTTCAGTAATCTCAGCTAGCAGAGATGGTAGTTCATAATGATATTTTTAGCTAAGGAATGAAGGAAAATGAATGGATTCATGTGATATTTTAGAACTAAAATGAGACAACTTGGTCAAAAATGGGATAAATGGAGCAAAAGGAGAGACATTAAAGATATCTCCTGAAAAGGTGTTAGTGCTGTTTCCTGAGATATGGAACAGTAGAGGAGACCTCAGTCTGGGTTGGGATATGCGGTTCCTTAGGTTGGCCTTCAGTGTGTTGAATTTGTTGAAACTGTGGCATTTGAGTAGAAGCATTGTTGCATGTGAGAAACTGAGGATAACCTTTAAGGCACTAAGATGATCTAGTTTTCCATAATTGCTCTATAAATCATTTTCTGAGCTTTGTATTGTTAATGAACTGTTAGTGGCATTATTTATATACAAAACACAGACCACACAAAAAACCAAACTGCTAAACTTCTAAAATTTAACAGGCCAAAATACACCTGTAGTAGATCTGTTTGTTGTTTTTCTTCCTCATATTTCTTTCCAGCCTTTACCAGGTAAGGAGTATCGGTTCTCTTCTCTAGGGTATTGCCCAGATTACATTCCTGGAAAGGTCTGAAAGGAACACACTCCCGTATCTTACCCCCAAAACAAATTATAGATCATCTTGCAGGATCAGGCCGAGGATAGACTTCTTTGATAAAAGGACATCTTGATGAACTTCTGACTTCCAGTCAAGATGACAGCATAAATAAACACGGCTCACCTCCTTGAACAACCACATCAAAATTAAACTATAGAAAAGCCATCATTCAGAACTGTCAGAGATTGAACTGAATGGAAATCCTACAACTATGGAATTAAAGGAGAAAGTATATCAAAACTGGTAGGAAGGGTGGAGATGGGGGACAGGCTGGTTCTCCACCCATGTGTGGTAGATAAAAATTGGGAGGGATGTCTCAGGAGGGAGGGGTCTCAGCCCCACACCAGGCCCCCCAGCCTAGGGCTCCCATGCCAGAAAGACAAGTCTCTATAACTTCTGGCTGTAAAAACCATCAGGGATTGAGGCTGAGGAAGACAAACTGCTTGAATCTCAGGCAATTTCTCTTAAAAGGCCCATGCACAGACTTACTTGGGTGCCCTCCTTCTGAACTCCTATGTGGGAGCAACAGATTGAAAGGAATCAGAGACATATGGGAGGAAGTAAAATTATCCAGCATCAGGGTGAGAGCTGGGGGACAGCTTTCTCCCAGACAGAAGTGCTAGCAAAGGCTATTGTTCCTTTTCTGAGACTTCCCCAAAAGCCACAGAGCAGGTGCTGTATCTGAGACTTCATCAGCATGGCTCGTACTGTTTACCCAACCTTGGTGATTCCCTGAGGCCTGGCCCCACCAAATTTTCAGGCACACCTAAGCTGTTTCCAGTGACTTTTCCATATAAATGGTTTGTCTTGGCCCATGCTTAATATTTTCCTAAATTCTCTCAAACAAGCAGCATCTGACTTCTGCAAACCCTGTACCTGTTGCTAAGTTGTGCCAGGACAGTCACTCAAAGCAGCTTGATTCTCAGCTGGCTTCTCCTGGACAACTCTAAGCCCAGCATGAGTGGCAGCCATCTGCCTAGCACTTTGTAGCTCATGCTATGTGATCGTGAGCACAGGCAGTGACTAACCTTGGACATCCCAACAGCAATCAAGGCTCAACTACAACAGGAAGGTGTACATCATGGCCTACGCTGGGCTTGCCTCGAGTACCCAGCTTGGGTAATAGGAGAGGCTGTACCACTGGACCTTGTAGGACACCTACTACATTAAGGAACTCTACCTAGCCTGGGAAATTAAGTCCAGAAAAAGAACTAAGCAAAATGAAGAAAAACAATCTATCAGATGCAGAGTTCAAAACACGGCATATAAGGCTGCACAAGGAATGTAGTGAGGACCACAACAGCATAAAAAATATCCAGTCAGAAATGAAGGATACACTAATTGTAATAAAGAACGATTTACAGAGAATCAACAGTAAAATGCATCATAAGAATCAAATCAGCAATTTGGAACATAAGGAATCAAAAAACAATCAGAACAGCAAGAAGAAGAAAAAGGAATCCCCACCCACCCCCTGCAAATGAGGATAGTGTAAGGAGTCTCTGGGACAACTTCAACTGTACCAATGTTTGCATCAGACAGGTGCCAGAAGAAGAAGAAAAAGAGAAAGAAATTGGTAACCTATTTGAAAAAATAATGAAAAAAAACTTCCTTAATTTAGTAAAGGAAATAGACATGGAAGTCTAGGAAGCACAGAGAGTCCCAAACAAGATGGACCCAAAGAGGCCCACTTCAAGACACATTATAATTAAAATACCAAAAGTTGAAGACAAAGAGAGAATCTTAAAAGCAGCAGAAGCAGTTAGTTACCTTCAAGGGAGCCCCCATAACACTCAGCTGATTTCTCAAAAGAAACTTTGCAGGCTAAAAGGGATTGGCAAGAGATAGTCAAAGTGATGAAAAGCAAGGAAATACAACCAGGATTACTCTACCCAGAAAAGTTATCATTTAGAATTGAAGGACAGATAAAGAGCTTCCCAGACAACAAAAAAGATAAAGGAGTTCATCATCATCAAACCAATACTATATGAAATGTTAAAGGTTCTCCTTCAAGAAGAAGATGATAAAAAATATGAACAATAAAATGGCAATTAATACATATTTATCAACAATTGAAACTAAAATGCAAAATAAACCAGAAGAACAGAAACAGAATCATAGATACAGAGAATGTTTTGATGGTTGCCAGATGGGAGTGGGTGAGGGATGTTTGCAAAAGGTGAAGGAATAAGAAGTAAAAATTGGTAGTTACCGAATAGTTATGGGGATGTGAAGTATAGCATATGAAGTACAGTAACCAAAGAACATATCCATGACCCATGAACATGGACAATGGAGTGCAGATGCCTGAGGGAGCTGGGGGGGGTGGAAGGGGACAAGGGAAAATTTGAGGACTGTTGTAATAGCATAAACCATAAAATACAGTAAAAAAAGAAATGAGAAAGAAGACACCTTTATCCAACTTTTTGCCCTGTCCTATTCCATTTTCCTCACTTCTTCATGCAGCACTTGAGCAAGATTTCCCTTGTCAGATTCCGATTCTAGGGAATCCAACCTGAGATAGTTTATAGCAATTCCCCCTCCCCTCTTCTAAAACTCTTCCCAACAGAATCCTGTGGTTCAACTCGATGCAAAAACACATTGTCCTTCCATTTGAATTAAAATCCAGTCTTTAATTTCCCTGACAAATGTCCATGCTGTGTCTTATATATGTTGTGCAAAGCTTCTTAGTCACTTAGAAAGACTACCAACTGATGGTCACCCACCAGAGAAAACAACTATGAAGTTGTTATTATGGTTGAATGTTTCAATTAACTTATTTTATTTGGGCATGTTCCAATTATTAATCCTGCCATATCAGAAAGTTACAAAATCTGTTTTCTGAAATATTATTCAAAGAGTATACTATTTATTTAATTTGTATATGAAAAATGAGTTTTAAGGTTAAATAATTTTAAGATATATAAAATTTGCAAATATAACCAGATTTGTATTTGGCTGAACTCTTCATAGGCATTAACATACTAATATGAATTATGAAAATTTAGAGGATCAGATTGCATGTGATAACTCCCAACATTATTTAAGTAAGAAACACCAAGAGCATCTCAGTGATTTAGTACCCCAAGAAATGACTTTGGGGAACTGTCTAGAACTCCATAACTAGAACTCTACTGTTCTGTTTACTGGCCTCACTAAGAATTTGTATTCCTGTCAAACCACTTGCTACACACAATGCCTTCAGGGTTTATAATTAAATGTCATTTTATCAGTGTTTATCAGTATTGATATACCTATATCATTTAAAAAGCACTTCTAGTTCCACTGGAAACTCAGTTGAAAATGTCATCCATCACATTACTCACAACTTCTTATATCAAAACCCACATAACAATTACTTCTCAAAATTGATATTGGAAAAAGGTTTATACTTATAAGGTGAGCTCCTTTTTGGCTTTGCTATGAATAAATTCAGTGCTGAATATAATGCTAAATTGTAGTTACTAGCACATTTAAGTGTCTCATAACATTAGAATATTTAATTTGTTTTGCATTTTTAAATGTTTACTTGTCCTATTTGAAACTGTATTTGAGAAAGCTGCTCCTTAACTTTTAAAAGAAAATAGTCTTTTAAAATTTTTAAGTGATAGTAATAAAATGGTATAAACCTTTAATAAAAAATTATTTAATATATAAGTTGAACAATAACTTGTTATAATACAAAGAGCTTCTTGTGATTTTGTTGGATTCTGCAGACTATTATATAAACAAAACTATTTTTTATTTTTTAGTCTGAGCAGTATGAGCTTCATTTCTATTGAAATTCCACTGTCCTTTAGCTTTCCTACCTTTCAGGGAAATAAATCTGAGATGAGTTTCCATTAGACAAATGTTATTATGATGCAAAATATGGCTGCAGGGATATAGTTCATTGTGTTTTCCTATTTTGAAATCACAAGGGAATGTTGACCATCTCTGAATATAAACATGGACAACTTTCATAACATCTGCTGCTAATTTCAAACCAGCTGAAAAGTGATAATGATGATGAATATATTTGTTGATGATGCAGATACATTGGTCTAACTAAATTAGCTTGCCAACTATGGGTATCTAATTGAAAATACATGATTTGTAGTATCACCTGGTTGGCTTTATGTTTAGTTACATTTTAAATTGTTCCAATATGCTTAATTTTTTGACATATATTTTGAAGTTAATAACACAGTACAAATGGGAAATATTTTAGAGTGTTCCACGCTGTTATATTCATTTATTCATTCACCACCATACATCGTAAAAGCAAAATTTGACACATAGCTACACATTTAGGGCATGAAGCAGAAGCTATTAAACATGAAAAGTTATTTAACTGAAATATACTTCAAAATGCTTCCTATAATTCACTATTTAAAAAAAATATTTATTTTTAGAGAGAGGGGAAGGGAAGGAGAAAGAGAGGGAAAGAAACATCAATGTGTGGTTGCCTTTTGCACCCCCTACTGGGGCCCTGGCCCAAAACCTAGGCATGTTTCCTGACTGGGAAGAGAACCAGTGACCCTTTGGCTCATAGGCTGGCACTCAATACACTGAGTCACACCAGCCAGATCTAATTCACAATTTTATTAGGAATCAATTAATATATATTGAGAGTAAATCCATCTGTATAAGTAACATCTTAAAGGGGCTAAAATTAAAAGCCTTTATAAAATACACTGAATGGATTTAAATATGCAACTTTTATTTATAGGGTTTCTATGATAATAAACTCATAGCAACCTAGTGTGTCCTGGCTGACAACTGAACCTTTAAACTTTGGAATTTACTGTAACAATCACTGTAACATTTAATTCTTTGTTTTATACCAATAAATTGCAGAAAAGAAAGGCTACTTTTTCGGAGAAACCCGGAAAGTATTTTATAATTTTTAATTAGAATAAATTGGGTGATAGTATGTTTGCCTAATAGGTTTTTGCAAATCTTCAGCCATGGAATATTAACCCATTTTATGGGATCTCCATGTACTTGCCTGGTATTAGGCTTTGATTCCAAGTCATTGTGATTTGTTATTTAAGCAATGTGCCATTCTTATTAAATCTCAATTAACTGCATATTAGGGTATATTTTACAGTTAGGCTAACAAATTGAGACAGACATTATCAATAGCAAATGTTTTGCTTCTAATTTTGTGAAACTAATAAATAAAGAACTATTTATGGCAAAGTGATGGATGGAAAATGGTAAACTTTCTAAAGCCTCCATTAAGCCTCAGAGCAAATTTTAAGTACAAGATGTAACAATTTTGTCTTTCCCTTGTTTTACTTTGTACGTGAACGCTGCATAGTTCTTTTTACTATTCACCAATACAAAGCAATGTAACAAGTAAAGATGTCAGCATTAGGTGCAGCTGAAGAGAGTCGTTCTGCCTGTGTGATCTGCTGTTCTGCTAGTCCCTAGGTCCTAACAGAGAGCTACTTTCGAGTCTTCTCACATCTTCCCGCTTACATTCTTTGCGTTGATTGAGGAAATCTTTGGACACTTCCAAGTACAAATTGCAGGATCACGCCTTGATGCCTTTTCTCATGCCACGTTTCACTCCATCAGTTCTCCTTTACTTCAAAGTCTCCTGTTCGGTACTTTCTTCCTGACATACTCTGGAACTCAGTAATTTCTCAAATAGGTATACATTGATTAACTTCACTAATTTTTCACTGTTTTCTTCTGATTATCCTCCCTTAGTCTCTTTTGTACTTATCTTCTTATACTTATTCACAGATTGTAAAGTCTCTACTGTTTATTTTTATATATTCTAGGAGTCCAATTAAGTCTTCTCAAAAGATCATCTCATATTTCCTTAAAGCTCAGTCAGATGAGGTTGAAATCCTGTATGAGGAGATTATTCATTAAGCACTGTGTTTAACTTATTTCACTTCCACGAGACTAATAATGCTCATCTGTAATAGAGGTTCTGGTTACTCTCTCTTTATTTTTCTCTATTCTTTGCACGCACGTTTGCAAATAACTCCCATACTAAACTTTCCCCACGTAATCTAACTTCATTGTGCCTGCTTTTTTCTCCTGTGACTCTGACCTTTGCCTTCTACTATGTGATTTAAAGCACCAATACTCAATAGTGTGGTCTAAGGACCTTTGTCTTCCAACCACTCACTACTGCCTACAGAGAATTAAGTACCCAAAGAGAAACTGGTAGAAACTTCTTTATAGCAATTTGATATTGTCACAATAGTCAAACACATCATTGTTCTTCTAATAATTCTTTTTATTGTATCCATCCATGATAGTTAGGAAATTATAAAAAGATAAAAGTGGTTTCCCTAAAGTTAATTTAAGGAGCATGAACAGAGTGAGTCTACTGTCCTTGAAGTGACAAGTTGATTCTTTGACATCTTTTGTCTCAGTGGTTTTGCATAGCCGCTAGAGATGAGCGCAGCAAGAGCACCTGTGCAGGAAAGCGTCCTGAGGAAGTAAACTGGTGCCGTATCACCAGCATGGGGATGAGCGCACTATCGATAGACACAGAATGTTGGGGTCTGGCCATTTGTGCATCACTTTTAATGAAATAATGACAGAGAAAATTGAAAGCCCTGAAAAGAAATCCAAGCTCACTAAAGTAAGCATTAATTTTATAACTTCAGTTTTTGCAAAGCTTTCCATGTTCATCCATAGTCACTAATGTAAGAATGCTTTTGTCCAACAAATGTTTTTTAAATCATTAAAATATGTAAGACCCACGCTCAGCCATGCTGATGCAGTAGTAAACAAGTGTGATAGTAATTGTTGTCTGGCGACTTGACTGGCCGCAGGGCACCTGGATTTAAATATTTTATTTACATGTCTCTGTGACGTGTTCCAGATCAGACTATCATTTGAACGGGGAGATTCATTAAAGAGAGTGCCCTTCCCAACGTGAGTGGGCATGGTCTGATCCACCGTTGGCCTGAAGAGAACAAAAGGTAATGCAAGGAGAAATGTGCCCCTTTTGCCTTCCTGCCTGCCTGGTTGAGTTGGAACATTTTATTTCATCTTTTCTAGCCCATGGATTGGGATGTAAACCAGTGGTTACGCTGGTTTTCAGGTTTGCAGACTCAGACTGAATGACACCAGTGGCTTTCCTGGGTGCCCAGCTGCAGAGGGAAGATTGCAGAAATTCTCAGTTTCCGCAATCATGTGAGAGCAGTGATGAAAGACCAAATTATCTACTTCTCCATTAGTTTTAATGACTGACCATACAGTGAGTGAGTGATAAAGAAACAAGTCTTTATTTGGGAGTGTGTATGTGTGTGAGAGGAAAGAGGGAGGAGGGGGAGGAGAGTGCAAGGCCCTGGAGGTGAGATCCTAGAAAGGGAGATATTTATCTGTACCAATATTCTAATGAGAGGAAAGCTCAAAACTTTTAAACTATCCATGTGACACTTTCCCCCTCACCAGGAGTTTTCTCCACTTAATATTTGGTTATAGGAAAAAAAGAAGCCTCAAAATTAAACACCAAAAAAAAAAAAAAAAAACCCAACCAGAAACAAACCCAAACAATCCAATTAAAAAAAGGGGCAAAAGACATGAACAGACACTTGTCCAAAGAGGACATATAGATGACTAAAGGACATATGAAAAGTTGCTCGACATCCTAATCATCAGAGAAATGCAAATTAAAACCACAATGAGGTATCATCTCACACCTGTCAGAAGGGCCATCATCAATAAATCAACAAACAAGTGCCGGTGAGGATGTGGAGAAAGGGGAATGTTTTTGCACTGTTGGTGGGAATGCAGATTGGTGCAGCCACTGTGGGAAGCAGTATGGAGATACCTCGAAAAATTAAAAAAGGATCTGTCTTTTGACCCAGCAATCCCACTTCTGGGAATATATCTGAAGCAATCCAAAACACTAATTTGAAAGACTATAAGCACTCCTATGTTCATTGCAGCATTATTTATTATTGCCAAGATATGGAAGCAGCCCATGTCCATCAGTAGATGAGTGGATAAAACAACTATGGGACATTTACACAATGGAATACTACTCAACCATAAAAATGAAGGAAATTTTACCCTTTGCGACAGTATGGATGGACCTGGAGAACATTATGCTAAATGAAACAAGACAGTAAGAGTAAGACAAATATCATATGATTTAATTCATATATGGAATATAATGAACAAACTGAACTGACAAGGAAAATGGAGACTGACTCATAGATGGGGAGAAGGTTGATAGCTGGGGTGGGAGGTTAGAGGGGAGGGTGGAGGGATTGAGCAAAAAGGAAAAAGGAATCCTGGACATGGACACCAGTGTGGTGATTGCTGGGGACAGGAGGTGTAAGAGGACTAAATGGTAATGGAAAAAATACAATAAAAAAGAAAAAAAGCAACAAAAATATTACCAACAACACACCTATGAACATGTGTGTGCATTTCTATATCTTTCCATGTAGTATGTAATAAGGTTGGAATTGCCAGGTCGTAGGCTTTGAGTGAGAACACCAGCAGTGTGTGAGAGTTCTGCTCGCTGCACATCCTTGCCCAGACCTTGAGTTCTCCCTTTTCTCTTCAATCTGGTGAGAGTTGTAGGGGTGTGTCACTGAAGTTTTAATTTTTCTCTGGTAACTAATAATGGAGAACACCTCCTTATGCCTTATTGACCATTTAGGTGTCTTCTTTTAAGTGCCACTCCAAGATTTTGTTCATTTGTATCAAGTCATCTTATTGATTTCTAACATTTCTTGCAGTTTCCAGATGAATCTCCTCTGTCTAATATCAGTATTAAAAAGAATTTCCCATCAATTTTGACTTGCATTTTAACTCTGTTAATTTTCTTCTGATGAATTTAAAATTTTTTTAAAAAAATTTTTGATTAAGGCCGCCTTATCAACTTTCTTTATAGTAGCTATATTTTAGTCCTATTTAAGTAATCATTGCCTATTCCATAGTCATGAGTATATTTTCTTATATTTTTACTTAAAGCTTTATTCTTTTATATTTTCCACATTTTCCACATCCCCTCCTGTGTTGGTGTTTGTGTGAGGTTTGAGGCATGTGATTAACTTAATTTGGATCTTATTGGTGTTCACACTATCATTAACCTGTTTGCATTAAAAACCCTTTTTCTTTAAGCATCAGTTCAATTTTTCTGGTTTGGTGCCTCTCTTTTATTGTTTTCACTCTATTATTTTATGGTTCTTGATTACTTGCATACCATTTTAAAGTGACAGTTATAATTTGCATGTCAGTTCAATCTACAGTAAAGTAAAAGCTGCAGTAAGATATGCTACATGATTTAAGTTTTGGTTTCTTGATTGTCTTCTCAGGGTGGTTGTTATCAACTTAGCAGCTATTGGAGACACTCTCTTGATTCTGCTGCTCCAATTTCCACACTAATTGCTTAACCTCTGGGTTAATAACATTTTTACTTATTGCTTAGCTCAAATCCAGGAGAGGGAGAGGTCAACCAGTTTGTTTTTCAAATGGGCCCTCTGCCACTTCTTGTATAAATTGGGCTAGGCTTCCAGCCTGCTTAAGTGCTAAGAAGTTTATCCTCAATGCATGTAATTCTTTATTCATTTATTCTTAATGAATGTGTGCTATTATACCTTCTATTTTTTGGTTATATGATCCTATATCCTTTGTATTTGGAGGGATTTTTAAAGTTACATTGTTTATGTTTTCCCCTGCTGCTTTGACGGTATCTGTTCTCTTTCACATGTATCCTGCTATTGCATGGAATTTTAGGTGAAAATTACCTTAGTATAGTTGCTTGATATTGACTTAACCCAAACTTTTGTGATTATTTATTCTTACATATTTGTGTTTCTTACTGGAACACACACACACACACAAATATATAGACAATATACATGTAAACTTACAGTAGTCCCCTCTTACCAACAGTTTTGCTACACATGGTTTCAGTTACCTGCAGTTAACCTCAGTCCAAAAAATATTACATGGAGAATTTCAGAAATAAGTAATTAATGTTTTAAATTGCATGCTGCTCTTGAGTAGTGTGATGAAATCTCAGACTGTCCCACTTTGTCCCATCCAGGATGTGAATCATTCTTTGGCCACATATCTACATTGTATATTACCTGCCTGTTATTCATGTAGTAGTCAACTTGGTTATTAGATCGACTGTTGGTTAGGACAGTGATTCTGTTCAAGTAACCATTATAGTAGCTTACTGTTAATTCACAATGCCCACACCATTTACCACACTTCATTTCATCATGTAGGCATTGTATCATCTTACATCATCACAAGAAAAAGGGTCAGTACAGTGGAACAAGATATTTTGATAGAAAGAACCACATTCACATAACATTTTTATAGCATATCGTAATTCTATTTTATTACTAGGTATTACTGTTAATGTTTTACAGTGGCTAATTTATAAGTTATAATTAATCAAATAGACTTCTGGCCAAGATGGAGGCATAGGTAGATATGCTTTGCTTCCTTGTACAATCAAATAAAGGACAACCACCAATTTAAAAACAAAAAATAACCAGAAATGCCAGAAAATCGAACTGTATAGAAATCTGACAACTAAGGAGTTAAAGAAGAAACATTCATTGAGACTGGTAGGAGGGGTGGAGATGGGCAGCTGGGGCAGAGAGGATGCATAGCAAGGTAGTGGCTGGCAGACCAGGCGGTCCCACATTCATGTGCAGATAAACTGGGAGGAACAACAGGAGAGCAAGACAGACCACGCAACACAGGGCATCGGTGTGGGGAAATAAAGCCTCAAAACCTCTGTCTATAAAAACTGTGGGGGTTGGGGTAGCAAGAGACACTCCCAGTCTCACAGGAGAGTCCATTAGAGGGACCCATGGGGTCCTAAAATGTGCACAAACCCACCTACCCTGGAATCAGCACCAGAAGAACCCAATTTGCTTGTGGGTAACTGGGAAAGTGGCTGGAAGTGGGGCAAGAGCCAAGCAAGTAGCATTGTTTCATCTCTGAGCCCTCCCCCACATAGAGAGCCACAATGCAGTGAAGTAGGTTGCCCCACCCTGGAGAACACCTAAGGCTCTGCCCCTTACAATGTAAGAGGTGTGCTGACACAAAGAAATATGTCCCAAATGAAAGAACAGATCAAAACTCCACAGCAAAAACTAAGCAGTGAGGAAAAAGCCAACCTATTATATGCAGAGTTCGAAACACTGGTAATCCTGATGCTCACAGAAATAATTGAGTATGGCCACAAAATAAAGGAAGAAATGGAGGCTACACAAAGTGAAATAAAGAAAAATAAACAAGGAGCTAACAATAAAGGGAAGGAAACCAGGACTCAAGTCAAAGATCTGGAACAGAAGGAAGAAATAAACATTCAGCCAAAAGAGAATGAAGAAACAAAAATTCAAAAAAAAAAAAAAAGAGAGAGGCTAAGGCTTAGGAAATGCTGGGACAACTTTAAACATTTCAACATCTGAATCATAGGGGTGCCAGAAGGAGAAGAAGAAGTGCAAGAAATGGCAAACTTATTTGAAAAAAATAATGAAGGAAAACTTCCCTAACCTGACAAAGGAAATAGACTTCCAGGAAGTCCAGGAAGCTCAGAGAGTCCCAAAAAAGTTGGACAAGAGGAGGACCACACCAAGGCACATCATAATTAAATTACCCAGGATTAAAAATAAGGAGAGAATCTTAAAAACAGCAAGAGAAAAGGAGACAATTACCTACAAAGGAGTGCCCATAAGGCTATCAGCTGATTTCTCAAAAGAAACTTTGCAACCAAGAAGGGAAAGAAAAGAAGTATTCCAAGTCATGAAAGGCATGGACCTACATCCAAGATTACACTGTCTAGCAAAGCTGTCAATTAGAATGAAAAAGGCAGGTAAAGTGCTTCCCAAATAAGATAAAGGTAAAGGAGTTCATCATCACCAAGCCCTTATTATATGAAATGTTAAAGGGACTTATCTAAGAAAAAAAAGATGATAAAAAATATGAACAGTAGAGTGACAACAAACTCACAACTATCAACACTAAACCTAAAAAACAAAAACAAACTAAGAAAACAACTGGAACAGGAACAGAATAATAAATATGGGGATCCCATGGATGCTCATCAGTGGGGAAGGGAGCGGGGGGAGAATGGGTGTGGAAATACAGGGAATAAGAAGCATAATTGGTAGTACAAAATAGACAGGGGGAAGGTAAGAATAGCATAGGAAATGAAGAAGCCCAAGAACTTATATGTATGACCCATGGACATGTACTTAGGTGGGGATGCTGGAGGCAGGGGTTGCAGGGCAGAGAAAAAAGGAGAGAAAAAAAGGGACAACTGTAGTGCATAATCAATAAAATAATCTTAAAAGATTTATCAAATATATGTATAAGAAAAATATAGTATAAGTAGAGTTCAGTACTATTTTTCAGTTTCTGGCATCCATTGGAAGTTTTGGAAATTGTCTCCCATGGAAAAGGGGTGAATACTATATTTGGATGTATGTGTAATGTATATGTACACAAATATAAATTCTGTAATTGTACATGTATTATGTATATATACATATATACATTTATACACATAGGCATAGATGTTGGTATAAATAGTATGTCTAAATTTACATTTTAGAAAGTTGTGTATAGGAGGTTCATTCTTTTCGTGTACTAAATTTTTATTTTTTTTAAGTAAACTACTTAGTTTTGTATTCTCTGTTTTAAAATATTAATATCTGACTAAATGAATATTTGACACTCTAGCACTAAGTAGGTGAACATCTTCTTAAATTAATAAAAACTAAATTAGAGTCAGAAGTAAAAAGAAGCACATTGTCTAATCTATATATACCCATTTTTCACTCTTTGTTATTTCCAGTAGTTGACATGATTAAAATGAGCAGATTATTAATAAGACCAATGTTAGCTGAGATATAATTAATTAATAATATGTTAATGCATATCATGGGTGTCAGTTGCCCCTGCTGCTCTTGCTAATTATTTTTAAAAATTGTGTGGGAAAGACTTGCTGTTATTAAGACAGCTGAAGCTAATTCATTATTGTTAGATATAATTACTCAAAGCACTCTCTGAGGTCAGGAATATCATCATTCACCTTAGCATTTATTTTTAGGACAGTTCACACCAATAGAACAGTAAGAATTTTTAACAATATTTTGAAATACCATAATTCAAAGTAATGATATACTGCATGTTAAAACCTTCACTATTTATCGATCTAGTGCTGCGCAACTGAGAGTCAGCAGATTCATTATTTTCAGTGTATCTAATTTGTTATTAGGGCAATTATCAGGGAAACAACCTACTGAATCCAATGCAACAGTTTTATTAGAAATACTAATTTAAGTCTTTATTAACCAATAGAGTTGTTCTGACTTCTCTATTGTTGTTTACCATTTATTAACTTTTCCATAATGTGATGAATTTTAAACTAACTACATAGAAAATAATATTATTATTGAAATATCTGTGTTTACTATCAATACCTAATGATGAAATAAATATGGAAACTTGAAAGTAGTACTCTAAAATTATAAATATAATATGGCAATGAAGAAACAATGGTGTTATAAAATTAATATATAATACTCTAAAAACATCTTTTTAGTATGGCATATTTTATGATACAGAGGATAGTTTGAATGAGACATATATCTAATACAAAGATATAAACTAGTCATGTGTGAATTAAATAAATTTAATTAAGAAATAAAATAATTTAATTACCTGGTAAATTTAATTAGCAAATCAAATCATTTAATCCCATATGAGTATAATTAATAAGGCCTATAATTGGTGAAGGGAAAGCAAAGAGATCATATGAACTGAATTAAGGTGTGATCTAAGGGATCAATGGAGTAATGTGCCAGTATTTTATAGAATAAGAGATATTGAAGAGATTTCAAAAATATTTATGTAGTAGAGACTTGTAAAAACTATTGAACTCGCATCCTGTTGTAGTAATAAATAAAGTGTATCAACCTACTTGCCATATTGATTAGTTCTTTTCAATGGTAAGAGGGCAAAAGTGATCTATCATCTCCTAGAGTTAAAAGCTCCTACTTTTCTATTCTATTCTATTCTATTCTATTCTATTCTATTCTATTCTATTCTATTCTATTCTATTCTATTCTATTCTATTCTATTCTATTCTATTCTATTCTCTCTTGCTGCTAACTGGTCACCAATGATCCACAGAAGCCACCAAACAAAGTCTATGGCCTGTGTCACTGTATAACTGTGTCCAGCAAAACTCCTCAGCTAACACTGAAATATTTAGGCTCATCGTAGTCAGTGGATGCATTATCTAAACTAATGCAGTTTGTGTCTACCTTACACGTTGAACATCAATCCTTTTGAAGCATCCTGAATTAAATCTTATTCAGTCTCTGTCCTTGGAAGAGGAATTTACAGTATTTATTTATATCTTAGCAGCATTGATGCATTTTACTATCACTGGCTTCTTGAAATATTTTTTCCCTTGAATTTCAGGCTAGCCAACTTCTCAGTTTCCTTGCCTACATCATTGTGCTACTACTTTTCAGATTTATTTGCTGGTCTCCCACCCTCCCTTAATTATTAGAATACCCTAGAGGAAGTCCTTAAACCTCCTTATTGTCTGTATTTCTGCCCTGGATAATTTCTTTCACACCCGTGGCTTCAATCTACATTTCAGATCCCTAACATCCTCTTGCTCTCTATCTCCCATGCCCAAATCTTAACACCTCCAATTGATTCTTAAGACATTATAAACTTAACATGCCCAAAATAGAATTCTTTATTTCTACAAAAATTTATCTCTCTGTAGTCTTTTCCACTTCAGTTTATGAATTAGCAGTCAATCAGTTATTTAGTATAAAACTCAAGGATTTCCCTCTGAGTTCTCTCTTTCCTTCATCTACTATTCTAATCCATTTTGGCCTTTCTCCTAGGTGTATTCTATCACTTCTCGCCCTCTCCACAGCTGCCTGATAACATCATCTTTCATCTGCAATTAGGAATTCTAACTAGAGAAGTTACATTATTTGGTTTATAATTTCAAAGGCAATAATATTCTAATTAGTTTTTCATGCTCATTTTTGACTTTCTTAGACAATAGCAAGAGTGACATTTTTAAAGCAGAAATCAAATTATATAACTCTCCTGCCTAAGAATCTTCAGGTGATTTTTCATTATGTCTTTATAAAATCTAAATTCATACCATGATATATGAGTATGTTCATATAATACTAACATGCAGGCTGGTACAAAGTTGTAAAAGACCATCAGAATCATTGGGTGAAAGAACTGAGTTTTAATATGCTTTCATAAGCCTAAAATAATGGCTCATGGTTCATCAACTACATGGACTTTAACAACAACAATTTTTGTGTTAAATAATAAACCAAGAGTTCTGCTTTCTAGCTTGGTGTAATCTGTAAATTTGAAATACATTATATCTATATTTACATTGATGTAGGTTTTTACTACAACATTTTGTAATAGACTTACATTTTCTTCCTGGAATATAGCAATTATCTTCTACCTGAGTTCCCTACTTCCAGTCTTACTTTATAATTCTTTTTCTGTACCAAAGCCAAAATGACCTTTCAAAATTATAAATCAGGTCATGTCACTCCCTGCTTAGAACTTTTAAAAGGCTTCCCATTGTTCTTGCGGAAAAACAAAACAAAACAAAATGAATAAGCTGCCTTTACTGTGACCTAAAGATACTACTTGATTTGATTTCTGCTTACTTCTTTGACTTCTTGTCATATCTTCCTCTCTTTCTCTTGCTCCTGTTCAATAGGCTCCATCCACACTGTCCTCACTATTTGTGGGCTGTGCCCTGCTTTTATCTAGGTTATATTTTATGACTTACTACTACTGTTTAGAAACAATTCCCCATACCTATACAGCTGACTTCTCATTCCTGTCTCTGCTCAGACAGAGCCTCTAAGAGAAGCTTTACCCCAACACCCTGAAAAAGTAATGGCCTATCCAATCAGTGTCTATATAACATACCATGTCACCTGTATAAATTATTAGAATCTAATGATTATTAGAATCATTAGAATCTGAAATTATGTTCACAATTATTTGCTGTCTCATTTTACCCATATGGGTTAAATCCACTGGGATTTCAGCTCTCATTCATTGTGGTGCCTCTTAGCACCTGGAAGAAGGCACCACATATAACAATTAATCAATATACATAGGGTAGGGCAAAAGTAGATTTACAGTTATTTGTATGAGAGCTATACACAGGGGAGTAGTTAGACAAAAATCAACACCAAGGGCCAAATTGAAATTAATTTACACTTCTCAATTGTGAATTCCCCCTATTATTTTTAATCAGGCTACATAGTTCTCCAAGTCAATACCACGAGCAGTCTTCGATGTTTTTATTCAAGTAGAGAGTTGTTTTGTCTACAGCAAAATATTTCTCATCCAAGGTAGCATATTAGAATTATCTGAAGAACTAAAAACTGTATCAATATTCAGGCTCCACTCCAAACTGATGACAACCAAATATTTGAAGTTGCAGTATGGGCATTGATATCTTAAAAAAAGTCTCCAAATAATTAAAAATATTCAGAATTGTAAACCACTGACCATAGTTTGTTGTGAATTTATAAATGTAATATGTATTGATGATTGCATCTTTTCAAAGAGTTAATTAAAATATTTAAATATTATCTTATTTTTTAAAAATTGTTGTTCGAGTACAGTTGTCTCCATTTTCCCCCCACCACTCCCTCTGACCTCACCCATCCCCACCTCCCACCCTCGGTCCTAACTCCTTTTGGCTTGTCCATGTATCCTTTATACATGTTCCTTGACAACCCTTCCCCTCCCCCCATTATCCCCTCTCACCTCCCCTCTGGTTACTGTCAGTTTGTTCTTAATTTCAATGTCCCTGATTATATTTTGCTTGCTTATTTGTTTTGTTGATTAGGTTCCACTTATAGGTGAGATCATATGGTATTTGTCTTTCAATGTCTGGCTTATTTCACTTAGCATAATGCTCTCCAGATCCATCCAAGCTGTCACAAAGGGTAGGAGCTCCTTCTTTCTTTCTACTGTGTAGTATTCCATTGTATAAATGTACCACAGTTTTTTGATTAATTCATTTACTGATGGGCACTTAGGTTGCTTCCAGCACTTGGCTATTATAAATTGTGCTGCTATGAACATTGGAGTGCATAGGTTCTTTCGAATTGTTATTTCAGGATTCTTAGGATATAGTCCCAGCAGTGGAATTGCTGGGTCAAAAGGCAGCTCCATTTTTTGTTTTTTGAGGAAATTCCATACTGTTTTCCACAGTGGCTGCACCAGTCTGCATTCCCACCAACAGTGCACTAGGGTTCCCTTTTCCCCACATCCTCACTGGCACTTGTTGTTTATTGATTTGTTTTTGATGGCCACTCTGACCTCTGTGAAGTGGTGTCATCGTGGTTTTAATTTGCATCTCTCTGATAGCTAGTGATACTGAGCATCCTTACATATGTTTCGGGGACCTCTGTATGTCCTCCTTGGAGAAGTGACTGTTCAGGTCCTTTGACCATTCTTTATTTGGACTGTTTATCTTCGTGGAATAGAGTTGTGTGAATTCTTTATAGATGCTAAAGTCTCAACAAAATGTTGGCAAACCACATCCAGCAACACATTAAAAAGATCATACACCATGATCAAGTGGGATTCATCCCAGGGATGCAAGGTGGTACAACATTCACAAATCAATAAGCGTAATACATCACATAAACAAAAGGAAAGAAAAAAATCACAGGATCATATCAGTAGATGTAGAAAAAGCCTTTGATAAGGTATTGCACCCATTTATGATAAAAACACTCAGCAAAGTGGGAGTAGAGGCTGTTGTCTTCTTTTGTTAACTCTGAGTCTGCATATTTGCTCACCTGTGTGTTTATTTTTTTCTGCCCTCTCCCAACAGAATTCTTGTACTGATGAAAAGTGGATTTTCCCAAGCATATGTTATAATATTTTTAAGGTTAGAAAGTCTTGATAGGGATGCTACATTGCATCAAAATACCAAGTGCAACAGCTGTTTTTGATTATCTGCATTTGTAGAATTTCAAGGCATATCTGCCATAAACACACTTTTATGATATATGTGACCCATGATTCTATACTAGAAGCATCTGTGCAGCTCACTTGAAATATAAATACCTGGGCTTTACCCAAAATCTTTTGAGTCAGAACCATTAGAAACAGGCCTACACATATTTATTATGTGTAACCTTTTCTAATGGAGAATTTTGAATATATTTACAAGTAAAAAGACTGGAAATGCATCTTCATATGCCTATCACCTGTCCCTTACACCAGCAGGCTATTCTTAATTCTGCCTCATCTACAACCACATCCATTCCCTCTTCTTAGAATATTTGAAAGCAATCCCAGAAATCGTATTAGTATGAATACCAAAAAGACAAAGACTATTTAACATCATCACAGTACCATTATTATACTTAAAGCAAGTACAAATAATTTTTCATATTATCAAATATAAGTGTTAAAATTTGCCATTATCCCTACCCCTTTTTAAAGTTCGCGTAAGTCAGGGAAAAAGTCAGCATGGTCTACAGCCTATGTTTATCTTAATCTTGAAATTTCTCTCCATCTTTTCTTACCTGCCAGTTTATTTATTGGCGAAGCTAGACTATATAGTCTGTGGAGCTTCCACTACCTGAGTTTTGATTTCATTTTCTCTGCTTCACACAGAGCATAGGCAGTACGTTATGCTTTCAGAAGCTAGGAGAAATAAAATGACTGGCTGTTATTTCTCTTAAAATGTTAACGAGGGTTGACAATAGATTCTCTAGGCAAGTATATTTAGAAAATTGATTCTAATGTATCTCACTAGTTAAAAAATGTACTAAGGAAGTTGTTAAAACATCTTAAGTCCTGAAGACATTGTACCAACAAAAGAAGGAGGTTAGTCGAGTATGTTTCATGTCTGATGCACCATTGGTAATTAAAAATAAAGTGGGGGAAAAGATAAATCGCTGTGTGTTCCCAAGGAGTAAGGAAACTGATTTTGTTTCATTTTTAGCAGTTAAATTTTTATTTTTGTTCAAATGCCTTAACATTTGAATCACTGTATTCATGGACTTTCACTGAGATTGAGGATATAAGTCAATACTTTCAAAATTTGTATGATTATCAGAAAGATATATATATATATAGATAGATAGATATAGATATAGATATTATACACACACACATACACACACACACTACAAAATAAAGATTCTTGGGATCCTCTAGAGTGATATTAATCATAAGCTCTGGGAAAAGGGCTTGGAAATATACATTTGAAACAATTATTGCAGAGAATTTGTTGATTAATAGAATCCCAGAATTTATTCATTAATCAAAAAAGACAATAATGCCTTTGCTTACTTTTGGTTTCTAAATGTCCCTTCCCATTCTTATATCATTGCAGAATATTTAAAAAAATACATGTATAGAAGATTACGGCAACTATTGCATAATTGCATGGTTATGACAAGCATTTTTACAATGAGGAAGCTGAGTTTCAGAGGTAAACTGACTCCTTGGGTGTGGGCGCTCAGGCCAGTCAGACTCAGTCCAGTTCATCCGGATACAAATTCAGTAAGTATAAACTGCAGCAAGCTTCCCTACATTTATTTTGCCATAGGTAGTAATCCCAATCTTTCTAAAATCCAGTTCAAAAATATAGATTATTTTATATAATTGTGTCTATAGGTAATAAAAATGTTAAAATAATTACTAACAATTAGGGTAATTTCCACGATGGATAAATTCTTACTACCAAGTATTTCCATCCAATTAGATCTTATTCTAATTATATTATAGATGTGTACAAGTCCTCAAACAGCTGACACTACATTTATAACCACATTATTTGATCAGATGTTATGAATATATTTTGCATTTTCAAAGAAAATATTTCAAATGAGTTGCCTTACAATTCTAGTAAAAGAAATATTTGTGAAAAGACATCTATTTTGAGGAATCGATTTACCTAGGATTGGAAAACATCCTGACTTCAGCCAACAGAAGCAGCTTGCTCCTTAGGCAGGCCTGATCACGGTGCAGGGAAGCAGGAGGAGCTGGCTTTGACAGCATCTAGCAGGCTGTCCAACCTTTTGGCAACCCTGGGCCACACTGGAAGAAGAAGAGTTGTCTTGGGCCTCACATTAAATACATCGTAACACATAATCACAAAAAGAATCTCATAATATTTTAAGTAAATTTACGATTTTGTACTGGGCTGCGTTCACACAGCCATCCAGGGGTGCATGTGGCCTGCGGACCACGGGTTGGACACCCCCGGTAGAGTCAGAGTCACATATGGGACTCAATCAAAGAAGAGACTGGACCTCAGGAGGAAACACTCTACGTTTTCCATTCTCAGGAAATTAAATATCGACATTCAAACTTATTACCAATGCCATTTTTAGCCCTTTTCTGTTAAAAGTAGAATAATCTTTTTGTGATATTCTAAAAATGCAAGGCAAATTATGAGAAAAGGAGAAAGGGATTCTGTGTAATTCTAGTTTGCCCTTTATATGGGGGGACATCCCCCCAAAATGGAATTATCTTCCAGACAGCAGGCCCCTTGTAGTACATACAGGCTTCCCCACTAGGTGAGTGTTCTAGGAACCCATCTGTATCAGTGCACCAGCTGGCATTGTTGTGAGAGGCTGCATTGGGTTTCAGTGAATTATTTTGAAGACTCTTCGAACACCTTTACTCAGTTCAGCAGTTTTTGACCAAAAGTGGCATGACCCCTGTGCCCTACCCTCCCTATTCATCCAATCTCACCCTGAGCAACTCTTTTTGTTTCCCCGATGAAAAAAGTCCTCAAAGAGAAACGTCTTGCCCATGTGGAAGAGGTGAAACAAAAGAAGGGCAGAAGCTCTAAAAGGTATCCAAATAAGTAAGTGCAAAAACTGTTTTGAGCACTGAAAAAAAAGTTCAAATAGTTGTATTGCATCAAATAGAGGGTACTTTGAAGGTGACTGAAGTTTATGTGGGTGGGAGGTGGGGTGCAGGGCAGAGGGGAATAAAGTGGGGGAAATGGGACAACTGTAATAGCATAATCAATAAAATAAACATGTAAGAATAAGTACACATTTTTTAAAAAACAGATTCTGTTTTTTTGGGAGTCCTCTCTTGTATTTCTAGGTAGTGTATTGATGAAACTACATGCATATATGCTCCAAAACTTTTCATCAGTGTTTCATACTGATTAATATGACAATGTCAAAATAGTTATGGAAACATAGCCAAATGAATTTGGTATCTAGAATGAGAATGATTTGAATTAGTCTCAAGACAATTTGGAGCATGTGAACCAGTTGTCATTAAAGCATTAAATATAAAAGGTATTGAAGTTAAGTGTATGAAAAATATATTGTTTGTTTTTAAAAGTTTTACTTTCATGTCTTATTTTCCTGTGTTTTATTTTTGCTGTACTTTAGTTATATCAGTTGTCAAGTCTAAAAAGAAACTGTATGTTCTAATTTTAAACGGAACTATCCAAAATTCTCTTGGGCCAAGGACTTGTGAGAGCTAAATTTATTCTACTATTTTTATGCATGTTTTTAAAAATGGATAATATGTTAAACAATCAAAATGTTTCTTTCAGTGCCATCTGGAAGTTAATTGTGGTTGTTTAGTGGTGATTTCAAAAATATTACCATGTCATTTGCTGACTACTCCATCCTTTCTCCTTTTCTTATCATGTTAAATTATACGAGGTTATCAGCAACATCTATCCCACCACCTGTTTTGTAAATAAAGTTTTATTAGAACACAGCCATACTTATTCGTTTATACATTGTGAATGGCTGTTTTAGTACTACAAGGCAGCATTAAGTGGTTGTGACAAAGACTGAATGTCTGTAAAGACTAAATTAGTTATTATCTAGCTATTTTCTGACCCCAAATGAATATATATTCATTCATATATATATGGAGAGAGAGAGAATGAGAAAGGGAGGTATAGATAGAACAGTATTGTGGTGAAACATATACACATTAATATGGATCATTTCTTATCATCTGTTCCATTCATTTAGAATAGTTTTTGAAATTTATAGGGCAAGTCTTTTTTGCTTATTTTTAGCTTCTCTTTAACATGATTGTATTATATTCTAAAATATTAATTTTTATACTTTCTAAAGTTTTGTTTCTCTTTTGTTCTTTCATTATTCTTCTATTAGTGCTAATTTGACTTCATTGTATAACACAAAGCAAAATCGAAGGCTAATGAAAGCACTGGCTTTAGCATGAGATAGAAAAAATTGGATTCATGCCTGCAGCCTTTGTCCATTACAATTAGGGAACAGAGGGCTGGAGTGAATAGGACGATACAGAGGAGGAAAAACCTCCAGTTAGGAAAAGAAAGAAGGATCCAGGCACAAATAAAAGTCTCAGCTTCTAGCTTTTCTAATATGTGAATATTCACACACACATACACACACACACACACACAAACCACTAGTTATTCTCTGAGTTCAACTCAACTCAACCAATTGTCTGGGATACTTGGGTATAGGGAAGCCCACTGACTGAACAGGGTATGTGAGACCTGGACACTTTGGATAATGATGTGGATATTTGGGAAAATCTCTTGCCTAATCAAGGTAATGTTGAAAAAAACCTGAAGAGCATTTTCCAACATGTCAGAATACCATTAGGCACATTAACAGAATAAAAAAATATTGTAATTTTTATCATTATGTAATTGAAATTAAATTTTAATTTAATTATGTATATTTTCTACACTGTAATAAAATTATAATAAAATTATTTTAAAGTAATGATTTTATAAACCTCTAGCCAACATTTTATGAAAATTATATAAAACCTTCAAATATTTCAAATTTAAAACTTCAAATATATTGTGTGCTTTTATTGTTGTCTCTTGGGAATCTCAAAATTCAGGTGTACCAGAATCATTTGTGGAGCTTGTCAATATCCCAAGAGATTCTGAATTGATAGTTTTGTCATTTTAGGGGGGCAGTAAATAGCATCCCTTTCTTTTCTCCTAAGGTCAAACATGTAGGAAATGCATGTAGGAGTTAAGTTGATGGAGATGAAAACACTATTTTTAACTGACAATAGTACTGAGAATGCAGCTTTTGGTTTACGATTGAATGGGCTTATTCACTTTTCACTCCTGAATTAGACAGTCACCCCCAGTCAGTCACAGACACTTGCCGTGTGGACAGTCCAGTGCTCTGCTGGAGAGAAAGCTGCTCACCACGTTCATACCTCTTAGAAACACACCGGCTCCAAATGAAAAGCTGGAGAGCTAATCAGGGCCATTTCCTTCTCCCAAACTAATGAATCGAATTAATCTCTCTTGCCCTCAGGCAGAGGAATAAATAGGGTATAAGACAAGACCAGTAACGTTACTTTATCTTAAGTATTTCTATGTGCAAGGATCAGGAGGTAGGGGAAAAACCCTCCAGTGCCACAAAGTTCTTTAGTGGGTTTTATATCTATTGTGATATTTGAATTAGTAGTAGTCATGGATATAAAAATCCTGCATGTATAGGTTTGCATATTCATATTTGCCTATAAAAATGTCGTAATAGATTTCTGTGTGCTTTTAGTAAAAGTGTTGTAATAGATTTCTGTGTGCTTACAAAAGAATTGACCTTGACTATTAACTATAGTGGTAAAGCAAAGTGCATCTTTGTTTAAATAAATGAGATTGTAATTGATTGTTTTTAATTAGGGTGTTTTATTTATTTATAATCTCTGAATGCATTTGAACAGAAATCAATATCAGGCTTAAGATTTTGATGATAACATGAGAATGCAGGAGAAAATTGATGATAAAAGAACTCATGGACGTGGAAAACAGTGTGGTTAATTGTGGGAGCGAGGTGGAGGTAGAAGAAGGTATGAGGGGATTAATAGTGATGGAAAAATATGAACTAAAAGAAAATTTAAAGATGTTATTTTTTATAAAGTAATTTTTAATTATCAAATAAATAGAACTTCAAAAATTATATCATGAATTTCTTTGGATTCCTCCAGATGCAGACTGAGACCAGGATTCTAGTGCAAATAGCTTATTGAGGTAATGAGAAAAGGACGGGAAGGGAAGAGAGCCAATATAAGACGCCGGCATCTGCTGTGGGCCGCTGGAACTTTTTCCCTGAACAGACTCTGAGAGCCACTCTCGAATGTGTGCCTTGGGGGTGTGTCTGGTGGGATATGGGCGCACCACCTCCTGTCAGCCACATGGAGAACCACTCCTAGGGTAGTTAGTTCCCTGAGTTTCTTGCAAATGGTTTTTAGATCTAGAGGCTGAATTGGATTAAGGTTTGAATTTTAGGAAAGAATACTCCATAAATGATCTTGATTACTTCCTTACCAAGGCATGTCTTTTTGGTTGTTTCTGTACTTGGAATGTTGAGGTGATGAGCAGGTTCAGTTATTATTGGCTTAATTTATCCATTGTAAATTACTCTATCACTATTTCACTTGTTGTTTGAGCAGCCATTGATGGTTGTTACCCATATCCATTATTTTAGTAGAGGTTATAAGATAAGGATATTATAATTCTACTAATCATTATTTGTTTTATAGCTAAAATTTTCCTATTAAAATATTTCCATCATATAGTGTTTGGTTATGATAATGTACAATTCACAGAGGAAAGTGAGGGGAAATACTTAAGTTTTTCCTTTAGTTACTAATTTCATAACTTGACACCTCATTACATTCTAAACTTAATTATAACTATTTTTGACTCTAATGTATTTAGTATTTCAAATCACAGAAGCCTTGATTGTCTAATAGATAAATTGTCCAATGTTGTAGAATTTTATTTTAAATGGCTCATGCGTTGTGATGAATTTTCCACTGTTTTTTTTGAAAATTTTGTTCCCTTTTTCTTTTCACAGTGTTTTAAGCTTACCTTGTTCACGTTCTGTCCCAGAGTGGGAACAGTCATTTCCCTGAAGACTCATTTCATTTTAGAAAATAACACAGATTTTTGATATGACATTTCCATTTTTCATTTATTTCAACCTACTTCCATCTTATTGTGATGTTTTCTTTGAAGTTCTTAATTTTTATGTGTATAAAAATATTCTAACTTAATTGCATGTGGCTAACACATGTAATGTCTATCAAAGGCAGGCAAACTATGGCCTGTGGGCCATGTCCAGTCTTATTTTTCTTTAAGAAACGTTTTATTGGAACATAGTTGATGTGGATCCCGGCCAGCAGGATCCTGTGTTGTGGCAGCAATAGACAAATACACACGGACTACAGAAATCCTGTGGAGAAAAAGGGACGGCATGGCCACTCTCTAAGTGAGAGAGGGCGAGAGGGCCAGAGAGAGCACAAGAGAGACCCGACCCCTGCCTGGACAGGCTTTTATTGCGTTTCTGGGCACATTACATCCAGGATGGCCCCCATTTACTATGCACAGATTCACTGTAGGTGATTACCTTTTACAGATAACCAAGGACAGAATACTGCTAATTACTTCAAAGAGAAGGGTGTTACAGCTCAAGGGGGAAAGTGGTTGAACTGGTTACACTCCATACTTGGGTGGTTTAGCACAGGCTTTAGGAAGTTAAAGATACTCAGTAAACATTTGCTGCCTCAATCCAGGGTGAGGGAGTTTTAGCGAAAGCAAGTCTCATAGCAGTGGAGGTACAATGCAGGCCTGACTCCCTATGGGAGAACCTGTCAGTGGGCATGGGTCCTGCCTGCTGAACCTCGCACCCACTGGCTTTTCCAAGTGAGAGCTGAACTACATTTCCCACATGTGGAACAGTTCCCTATACATGGTCATGTTATTTTTTTCTTTGTATTGTATATGGCTGCTTTCACACTACAATGATAGAGAACATATTGCCCACAAAACCTAGGATATTTATCCTCCATCACTTCATGTAAAATGTTTGCTGGCCCTTGATCTATATGAATTAAAATCATTGAAATGTGTTGAGAAGTGCTTTAGGGTTTGACACAGTTTCATCTAAAAAAAAATGCTTCATAGGTGCTTGAAAAGGTCACATATCTTGAAATTGTTGTGTAAAACTTCACAGTTAGATACATTAATTCTTATTTGTTAGTGGGTTGTTCAAAACTTTTATATACTTAGTAATGTATGACTGCTTGTTTTATCAAATATTGAGAGAGATTTATAAGGCTATACTCATATTCATATGGCTGCTTATTTATTTATTTCTCCTTATGGTTCTGATTTATTATGTTTCATTAGTTTTTATATTAGTTGAGAAGTGACTAATTCATTTGTTAGTCAGTTAACAAATAGCAGAGATAATACAATTTGGACCTTGGGCTTACAACAATTTAATGTTAACTGGCACCTTTACCATACCTGGAACATGTGAGGACTTTAGGGCATTTTGGCTCTATTTCCTCCCCTCCATATATACTGTATACACACACACACACACACAATATGCACATCGATGCTATTTTTCCTTGTGTTTACATGTCCACATTTATTTTTGAGGACTATTTTTATTTGTATAGACTTTATTCTCTATTCCTTTTCATTCTTCACACATCTCTGTGCTTCTGAGAGGGATCATTTCCTGGAGTTAACTTCCTGCCTGAAGTTACTTTTAATAATTTCCTTTAATGCAAGTGTGCTGATTGTGGAGCCTCTCAATTTTTAAGTTAATATAACCATGCATTTATTTACTTTCATTATCACAGGGTACTTTTTTTTAAATCAGATATAAAATTCTAACTTGAAAGTTATTTTCTTTTACTATATTAAAATATTATTTTATTGTATTCTGGATTATGTTATTGCTTTTGAGAGGAGAACTGTGAGTTTAAATATTGCTCTTTTGATGATAATCTTTCCCCTCATCCTCTACATGCTTTTAGGATTGTGTGTTCATGTATGCTTATTTTTACACAGCTAAACTCTTTTGTTTCTTGATGTGAGTTTTTTTTATTCTTACTGGAAATACACTGGACTTTTTGAAGCTTAGCTCTCTTGCATTTACTGTATTTTTATTTCAATAAATTTTAGTTGTTTTTTTAATATGCTATTATATTCTTTTCTAGTTCTACTTCTTTGATAAAATGTTCTTTTTTATTTTAAAAAGTAGAATAAGCATCGTTGTTTTAAAACTTGTGACTGTTAATTCCACTGCTAAAAATATCTGTCATTATTTTTCTATAGTTGTATTTTGTGCTGGTTTCTATTCATACCTTTTTATCTTGTGTAAATGGTTATCTTTGACTTTGTTCTGTACTTGTGTTTGAAAAATTATTCATAGAAATAATGTGTGACCTAACTCTCATTTGTATTCAGAGAGGACATCACTTTGCTTTTGCTAATCATTTGGGCTCTGAAAATACAGGGTCATCTTAATTCATTTTCAGATGTTGAAATTTTCTAACGTGTTACCTTGACTAGAAGCTAGGATAGATTCTATGCTCAGGATATTTTACTTGTAGTTTATATTAACTAAAAGGTGTCAGCTATTTTAGTTTTTTCCATACACAATTTCTCCTTGGTTTTCCAAGTTCCATTCTTGGCAGGGTTTAGGCTCTGACTATAGCTTTTCTTAATGCCCCCAAATTTGCCGAAACACTTCATTACAGAATTTTGCTTTTACTTTTTAGCCACTAAAAATTTCTTTCCCTAAGTAAAGAATGCTTCTTTTTTTCCCCCACTCCAAATCTCCATGGGTTAAAAAGTGAATTCAGCAGATCAAAAAATGTAGTGGTTATGTGGGTAGAAACACATCCAATTAAATGTGTGCTTTTTCCTAATAGCCTCACATTCTAGTGCTTTTGTTTGAAATATAAATGGGTTTTAATGATATTTTTCTCTTAGTATGCAATCCTATTTTATAATGGTGATTGACTGCAGGTTTGGGTCCCACACTCCAAATTTATATGTTGGAGCCCAGCCCCTGATTGTGATGGTATCTGGAGGTAGAACATTTGAGAGATAATTAGGTTTAGACGAGTTTATGAGGCTAAGATCCCCAAAATCCTGCACCCAGGAAGAGGGCTCTTACCAGCACAGTCAGTGCAGGCGCGCTGATCTAAAAATTCTCAGTTTCCAGAAAAGCTGAACGTTAATTTCTGAGGTTTAAGTTACCCAGGATAAGGTAACAAACAATAAATAAAATCGGTTACACGTTACATTGTGTGTCTGGCTGGCTCCGCCTGTTCTTCCAAAGAGTCTTTTACATTTATCTTTGTAATACAAGAACCACGTGATCTTTGGAAAGTTACTTTTCAAGTGGTACTTTTAAAAATTTATGTACTTAAGATGAGAGCAGTATCTATTTCATATACAGTTGTGAACATTAAAAGGGATAATGTATTTAAAATGTTAATTGAGATAATTCATTAAAAAAAGACTAGAATAGGAAGTGCTAGAGAGAAGTACTCAGTAAATAATATTGCTGAGCATTTTATGTTGTTACTCCTTTTTATATTTTTTTCTGTACAGAGGTGGAGTTCAAAAGAATTTTTTAAATTATTCCATTGTAATAAAAATTTGTTAGGTAAATGCCACCTAGAGCAACATAAAATTATGTGTTGTACTTTTAAACCAGAATTCACATTATCATTCCTGACATGTATACAAAATGGAAATTTCTAAAGAGGCTTTTAGTTTTAATGCTTGATGTAACTTCCATCCTACCTTTCAGATATTGGTTAATGCTTTTACTTACAGCATGAACATACAAACAGGGTCCAGATTTTTTCATTTTTCTTAAGGGAAATGTAGATGCTGTGAAGTCTGTTGAATATTCCAATTTATCTAAGGGAACTTGGTCTGCAAAATCTAAACTATTTTTTTCCCTGCTGGTTGTTTCTTTGTATATTTTAATTATGACAAATATTTGTATTTTGAGTAAAGGTAATTTTGAATGAGTAACATGATACAAAGAAAAACAAGATAAAGTCAAATAAAATGGTAAAATTTGATGAGAATTTAATTGTTTTTGGGAGAAATGAAATACTTCACATAAACTAAATTTCTTATTTTTGAGTGATTCAGAGTATAATCTATGTGAAATTTGCATACCTGATATTTTGCTGGGTTTATCAGAGGTCATTACTGAGTACACTGTCAATGATAGCATTATATCTCATTCTCCTAAACGTTTGGATTGTGATATTTTAAATTTCGGGTCACTGATTGTTGTCAGTTGAAATTTTCTGCCTTATTTCCACAATGAAACAACTCTAGAGCAATGCGGAAAGTATAGAAAATGAACAAAGACTGAATAATTCCACTTCTGCTTATCGATACTTTTTCAGAGTTCTACAACTGAGGGTGATTCATCCAACTTTCCCCAGTCTGTTTTATTGCTCTTTTATCATCACATCCTCTTTTGATAACTAAATATTAAGTAGAGAAAAATATGTATTAGGGGAAAAAGTCACTTCAAGTTTTGGGGATTTTCAGTAATCCTAGTTTCAGAATGTCACCAGACAGTTGGCTCTCTTTCTGTGAGCAGTGATTAGAAAAAGCTCTAAAATTCTGCTTCAAATCCCAACATGTCTGGGGGGTAGTTTCCACACCACCAACTTCCATGGTAAGTCAGTTCTGACCTATAATTCTGACTACATGTTCTGGATGTGGTGTCAGATCGCACAGGTTAAAGGCACCGTTCTACAAGAATGTCATGTCCTCCCCAACCCTCAAGTCCAGTTTGTCACTTGTGAGCTTGACAGACTGGCTGCACATGCCAGGGACCTCCTCCCTCTTTGGGCTTGATTAATTCTCTAGAGAAGCTCACAGAACTCAAATATAACCTTTTACTTATTAGATTAGATTAGTTTATTATAAAAGGATATAACTCAGGAACTGCCATATGGAAGGGATGCAGAAGGTGAATTATTGAGAAAGGGCTCAGGGCTTCCATGTTCTCCCCTGTCACACCACTCTCCCCAAATCCCCATCTCCATGTGCTCACCAACACAGAACTTCTCTGATCCCCACCGCCTGGGTTTTTATGGAGGTTTCATTACATAGGCATGATTGATTGAATTATTGGCAATTGGTGACTGGACTCAATCTTCAGCCCCTCTCCCCAGCCCGGAGGTGGGGAGGTGAGGCTGAAAGTTGCAACCTTCTGATCACAAGGTTTGCTCCACTGGCAACCAGCCCCCCAACTGTAGGTACATTCTAAATGCCACCTCAGTAACATAACAAAAGACACCTTTATCACTCTTGTCATTTAAATTTTAAGTGTTTCAGCAGCTCTGTGACAAGAAGCATTAAAAGACCATATATGAGACATTTATTGAAAAAGGATGCAAGGTACAAGAAACATTGTGCCTAGGACAATGAAGCCTCAGTCCCCTTCACAGTAGGCTCCTTGGGACCTCACACAGTTCTCCCAAGGTCTCTTCCACTGTTTAAAACACTCTGCAAAATCCTTTGTTGGAATTGCCATCAGCTGCTCCGTCATATTTTCCTGAATCTCATCAATCGTCTGAAATCTCTTCCCTTTCAAAGGTGATTTTAATTTTGGGAAAAGGCACAAGTCACAGGGTGCCAATTCTGGGCTGTAGTGGGGCTGAGTGACCTGGGTGATTTGCTATTTTACCAAAAATCTCTGTACCAGATTGATGCATGTGTGGGCATGTTGTCGTGATGAAGGCTATGTTATTTGTTATATGTTATTTGGGTTTCTCTCCTGGTACAGGTGCTGTAGGCTGGGAAGTCCAGCTTGGGGTTTATACCCCACACTTCTCAGGGAGAATCCCCTGCTCCTGAAATATCCCTCCTGGACTTCAGCTGCCATCCGTGGGAGCCCAGCCAGCCTTCTCGCTTCTCTGTACTCCCTACCCGTCCTGTTGAGGTGAGGTATCTTCTTGCATCGGTCTGTTGTTATAAGGCTTCTCTACAGCTAGTGTTCAGTTGGTTATTCAGGATGATTTTTGTATAATTTAGTTGTAATTCAAGTTTGTTCCTTGAATTACAAGGAGGAGGTTAGTGTAGCTTCCACTTACTCCTCTGCCATCTTAGGTCTCTTGTCTTCTTTTTTATATAGTTTGTTGTTAATGTCTATAAATGCAACTGATCTTTGTATGTTGATTGTATATCCTGTAGCTTTACTGAATTTGTGTATTGTAATCTTTTTGGTGGAGATATTAGGGTTTTCTATATATAAGATCACATCATATGCACACAGAGAACCTTATTTTTTCCTTTCAATTTCATATGTCTTTTATTTCTTTTTATTGCTTGACTTTTCTGGCAAAGATTTTCAGGACTATGTTGAATAGAAATAGCAAGAAAGGGCATATTTATCTTGTTCCTTGTCTTAGAAAACAAGCTTCAGCTTTTATTGTTGAGTATGATGTTAGCTGTATGCTTGTCATAAATGGCCTTTATTATGTTGTGGTACCTTTCTTTTATGCCTAACTCACTGAAAGTTTTTGTTATGAATGGTTGTTGAATTTTTTTCAAATGTTTTTCCTCATTTATTGAGATTATATATGATTTTTATCCTTCATTCTGTTAATGTAGTGTATCAAACTCATTGATTTGCATTTGCTGAAACATCTTTGAATACTAGGGATAAATCCACTTCATTATGGTAAATGATCCTTTTCATGTGTTGTTAGAATCATTTGGCTAGTATTTTGCTGAGAATGTTTGCAAATATATTAACTAGGTTATTGGTCTGTACTTTTTTTTATTGTGTCCTCATTTCACTTTGTTATTAGTGTAATGCTGGGTTTGTAAATTAGTTTGGAAGTATTTCCTGCTCTTCAATATTTTTTCAAAGGGTTTTAAAGTATTTGTGTTCATTTTTCTTCAAATGTTTGGTAGAATATACCAGTTAGTCATGTTGTCTGTATTTTACTTTGTTGGTAGATGTTTGGTTATTGATTCAATCTTAATATTAATAAGCCTTTTCAGGCTTTCTATTTGTTTATGATTTTGTCTTAATAGATTATATGCTTTTAGGAATTTATCTTCTAACACATATAAACTCTACAATGGCAGGGTTTTTTTGTGTGTGTTTTGCAACTAAGTGTTTGCCAAGTGCTCCAAACATTGCATAGTACCTAATAGGCAAGGAAGGAAGGGAGAAAAGGGAGAGGTAGAGAAAGGGGAAGAAAGGAAGGGAGGGAGGGAAGGAGAGAGGCAGGAAAGGGAGGAAGGGAGGAAGGAAGGAAGACCATACCACATAGTGTTAGTGGCATTTGTATCTCATTCCAAGTGTTATATAGCAAAAGCATTTTTTTAAGAAAACTTAGTATCCTAAATATTGAAGTCCTTGAAAAATCATTTCATTCCCTGTGTCTCCATTATTTATAACTTCTCTCTTCCCCTTGACTACATCCCACAGACTAGTATCCTTGAAGTTATCCAATTAAAAAAAAGTTTCTTGGGGTATAATAAGAGTTTAATGCGATATTTCTACTACTAATAGTGGATATTTTTTAGTTCTCTCCTATGTGAAAATAAATCACATTTTCATGTGTAAAAGAGCTTGTATTTCAGTGTCATTTCCAATGCATATTATCAAATCACATTGATTTGAGCCATAATAAGATGAAGATGAATATGTAACACAAATAAAATATACTTCATTTCTTTATTGTATATTCTTTTAATTCTGATTATATATTTAGCTCATATCTCTTGTACAAAGTTTAGAGAAATAAGAACAATAACAATGGCTATTCTTTTTACTTTAAAATATTTTGACATTTATTGCTAAGCTAAATGCCAATAGTAGATCATATAGAGAAAACATATAGAGTAGCTCCTCATCATTCCAACAATAATTGATCTATGAACACCTAGATGGCCAATGTCATGGTTTTTCTGAACCCCCGTGGGCTACCACAGACTTCTGGACTTAGCATGTTATTGCCTATCTGTAAAATTGTTACAATTTCCTTATCTCTACTTCAAAGAAGATCAAAGGGAGAATATTTATTTAGGGGCATAAACTTTTAAAAACTGGCTTTAGAAGCCTTGATCAAAAGTTAACAGGAGTTAGTGTCAAATCTTTCTCTGTTGATTCCCCAGATGGCCCTGGCTATGGATCCTATTGTGATTTAGCCATAACTCTGTAAATTAATATAATAGCAAAACATAGCACTGTTGTTAGAATTAATTTGCACATAAAATGCTGAGAAAAATGTATTTTTTAGGATAAAGACTAATGTCTTAAACACCATCCTCATAAGTGGCTGAAAGAAACAACTTCAATTGATGTTAAACGCTCTATAATTCAGTAAATGGTGAGTGACTGAATATACAAAAAAACAATGGCCACACCATAGGTAACAACAGAACTCTGACTTATATTCTCCATAGCAACCAGCCCAGGAAATGAAACAACAATTTCTGCAGTAATTGGCCATATCTCTCAGTAGTTAGTGAAAGACTGCCACTTTTCCTGCTTCCAACTCAGTACTGACCTGAGAAAGCCAAATATGTTCTCCAAGCCAATCTCCTGAAAGGACCACTTCTAGTGAATCCAACTGAGCTTTCTCAGGCCAACAAAATCCAATCAGAGTACAACTGAAACCTTCCCTTTTTATTCAGTATAATTTCCCCATTTTCCTGTCTACCTTTGTGTCTCAACCAAATGCAAGTCATAATAGCTGATTTTATCATTTCGGTGGATTTTGTTTATTTCAAGATTCTGGAAAAATTGACACAAACATGTAAAAATTCCATCAGTTACTTTATCATATAGTTTCAATAAGGTGTAAATCATATTTTTCCTAGGTAATAAACAGCAAATCAGGAGATGATTTTTATATCACATTTTAGAAAAGACATGGAGGCAACCAAAGTGCCCTTCCGAAGAGGATTGCATAAGGAAGATATGGTGCCCATATACTATGGAATACTAATCAGCAATAAGAAAAGATGAAATACTGCCATTTTGACAACATGGATAGACTTTGAGTGTATTGTGGTAAGCTAAAGAAGTTAGTCAGAAAAAGCTAAGAACCATATGATTTCACTCATGTGTGGAATATAAAACTAAAACTTACAGACACAGGCAACAGTATAGTGGTTACCAGAGGAATAGGAGTAGAGAGTAATAAAAGGTAAAGAGAGCCGAATATATGGTGATGGAAGATGACTTGACTTTGGATGGTGGGCACACAGGGCAATATAAAGATCATGTACATAGAAATGTACACTTGAAACCTATATACTCTATTAATAAATGTCACCCCAATAAATTTACTAAAAAAAAAATATAAAACAGTGGGTATTTATGATATGGTAAATTTATAACACTGAGCACCCATTATGACATTTTAGTCTTATTTGGCAGAAAGTAATTCCTGTATCAAAAGTTAAGTTTTATTTTGAAGAAGAACTCCATTCTCCAAGAAGTGGCCAGGATCCAATGTTGGGAAGAATGTGAAAAAAATTGTCATCTAGGCATTAAACATAGGGATGCTTTCTTCTAAAAAGAAGCACAACATTAATTATGGTTACACAAGTGTTCCAAGTTTGGGGTATTTATATATTTATAAATTTTATTTTACTTTATTTTTTTGTTTTTTTTATATTTACAATTTTGTTTTCTTTATTTTAAAAAAAAATTGTCCCATTTTTAAAATTTTACTGTTGTCCAAGTATAGTCGTCTGACGTTTATCCCCACCCCAGCCATTCCAATCTCCCTCCCCTGATTCCACCCCCCTTGGTTTTGTCCATGTGTCCTTAAACAAAGCAACAGACAACAAGTGTAGGAGAGGATGTGGAGAAAAGGAAGCCCTAGTGCACTGTTGGTGGGATTGCAGACTGGTGTAGCCACTGTGGAAAACAGTATGGAATTTCCTCAGAAAACTAAAAATGGAACTGCCTTTTGACTTGGCAATTCCATTGCTAGGATTGTATCCTAAGAACCCTGAAACACCAATCCAAAAGAACGTATGCACCCCAATGTTCATAGCAACACAATTTACAAATAGCCAAGTGCTGGAAGCAACCTAAGTGCCCATCAGCAAATGAATGGATCAAAAAACTATAGTGCATTTACACAATGGGATTCTATACGGCAGAAAGAAAGAAGGAGCTCCTACCCTCTGTGACAGCATGGATGGAACTGGAAAGCATTATGCTAAGTGAAATAAGCCAGATGGTGAAAGATAAATATCATATGATCTCACCTACAAGTGGAACCTGATCAACAAAGCAAACAAGCAAGCAAAATATACCCAGAGCCATTGAAATTAAGAACAAAGGGACAGTAACCAGAGGGGAGATGGGAGGGGATAATGGGGGGAAAAGGGTGAAAGATTTTCAGGAACAACTATATTTATATATTTTAAAAAGAAAATATAATTACACATATCTTACTGTGGAAGCATATTTAAAGTATATTTTTCCAAATTAGTAGGTTAAGTATAATATTGTGCCAAAATAGACTTTTCAGAATTCTTATCCAATATTAGACAAATCTGACATAAGTATTTTTAACATCTAAATTTTTAATTTCATACTAAGGTGTATGGAGATTATCTTTCAGTGGCTGAGAGTTCCCACAGCCATTAGAGGAGTGAAGTGACTGTGTTTCATGAAGATCACACTGAAACTATTGAAAGGATGAAAGAGAAGATGGATTTCCAGCCATTCCTTGATAATAGTAAATATTTTTGGCCAATTCATTTGTGTTCTAGATACATCTGATTGTCCAGAGTGCTGAGGACTCACTGACTTTAGGTAGCTAGCTACCTCAGATTGACAGATTATGATTTTACTGATTTGCTGTATAGTGAAAAAAGGTAACATTTTGATTATGTTATAATATTGTCTCTAAGAATTCTCATGAGAAGTGGAATTTCACTTCTAATTTGTAGGGTATTCTGGTATTTCTTCATCCAATACCACCAGTGGTATTTCTTCATTGGGGTGGTAGAGAGCAGTTAGCATTCTGAGTTTTGAAGTACAGCCATTGACTTCCCTCCTTTTTGGACTCTCTGGCATCTCTATGGAATCAGAAGCATGCACCTGCAGCTTTTAGGGTCCCATCAAGTTTAGGTGGTATTGAATGGTGACTTAAGGCAAATTACAGTCTGAACAGGAAACTGACCTCTGGTCTGTGTAGGGGTGTCCGACCTGCGACCTGTGGGCAGCAAGCGGCCCAGGATGTCTATGTGTGCAGCCTGACACAAAACGTATATTTACTTAAAACATTATGTGCTTTTTTGTGTGATTATGTATTGTAATGTATTTAATGTGTGTCCCAGGACATCTCTTCTTCTTCCATTGTGTCCCACAGACACCAAAAATTTGGACATCCCTGGGAGAGTCACACAGATGATCAGTAGATGGGAAACAAATCAGATGTTTTCCTAGCTGTTTCAGGGTCTAACTTATCTCAATTCCTTTGATAAATATATCAGTTAGTCAGTGTCTGCTCTGATCTTCTGAATGGCCCCAAAATTGATTGTAGTATTCTAAAAATTTGTCCCTAGAAGAATCTGTCTCAGTAAAAATACCATTCTAAAAATTTGTGGCTGCCTTTAATGCTCGAGAAACCTCACACCTGTGTAGAATATACTCATTTACTCCTTTCAGAAAGGAGCAATGGTGGGGTGGATGTTCAATTTGTAACATAGTATTTCCAGGAAATGGAGATTCAGCATGGACTTTGTCTACAGGCTCCATATGAACATCCAGGTGGAATGTATATTTTTGGCTTCAGGATTCTCAGAAGCTCATGAAAAAGTAGTGGGTGTGGCTACTAGAGAGGAAATACTGTTGAGTTTTTTATTCTAAGAAAGCAGGTAATTGGTAATATAAATAAAAATACCAATGAAAATATAAATACATGAAGTTGATGGTTTTAACAAATAATTAAGCTGATTTTGTTGTATGACTATGATAATAATGAAGCCTATTACCTAAAGAAATATAATTTACCGATGTTGTCTCTCTGTGTCTCTATTTCTGGGTATCTCTGTCACTGTCTCTCTGTCTTTATGTCTCTGTATGTGTGTTTTGTTTAATTTCTTTCTTTTTTGATGGAAGGCAAGAGGCAAAAAGGATTCAAAGGCCATCACATCACCCATGAAATAGAGCACTCAGAAATTGCCTCCACTTTAAGTATTTATATTTGCATAATTATATACATATAAAAATAAATCTATGGTAGAGAGTATCTATTATCATTTAACATATGACCAATATTTAAGGAGGTCGTATTATCTGGCACTATTCTAAGCATTTTGTATGAATAACTCATTAAATCCTCAAATGACTGTTGACAGTAAGGGAATTATCCTGTTCCAGCAGTGAAAGTAGTAAATGTAGAGATGGTTAAATACCAAATAAAAAATGGTAAAGACGGACTTCATACACAGGGGTTTGATTGTAGAAAAAAAACTCTTGACTGATACATTATTTTGCTTTTCCACTAGGTGTTATGTATTTTCCCACATAACGAAATACATTTTGCTCTTAGCTGCTGGTAATGGTGGCCAATAGTTTATAACATCTGTTATAATTTATTCATGAAAGTAGGGATAAATTTAACATTACCTCCTGTTAGTTTATACCTACAAGGTTTTTGACCTCTTTTTCAATAGAAAAAATGGGAAGATTGTCACTATTTATTTTCTTTCACAATGAATTTGGTTGTTAGCACTGGTCACTGGGATTTTTTTTGCACCATGAAGATCACCTTATAAATTTGAAAAAAATTCTACTGTAAAAGTTCTTAGAAGAACTAAGGTCATGTTGCCATGCTGCATTGTCATTGAGGGAAGCTGTCAACTTGGAGTACCTTGTCTGTGAGGAGAAATTACGTTCAGTACAGTCATATTAACGGCATCTTCACAAGTGAATCTGCTGTGGAAATAAGTTTCTTTGGGCGTGAGCAATACAATGTATTTCCAAGATGAGGAAATTCTTCCGTGTTTTCTTACATTGAGAAAATTTTCATTTGGCTGTTGTGTTTTGTTGAATATTTTATCGATCATAAGATGCTATGTTCACACTAGTGATTTTCATTTTTTTATCACAGTTCTCATTTGGACGATCTTAGTTTGCTTGAGTACTTTGGACCTTTTATTTTACAAACTGTTTTTTCCTATTTTGGCAAAAATTCACAAGGCATTTCCATAAGAAAGAAATACATATGTCTAAATGTGATATGTATATTTATTTTTCCACTTGTTCTTATGTTGAGATACATATATTCATCTCACAATCAAGAACAAATGGACTTATACACATTGTATATATTTTTTAAGTCATTAATTTGTATTTTTGCCGTAATGTTCCTAAAAATTGACCATCAGATGTTGATTTGGTGGTTGTTTGCATGATTTTTCCTATTTCGTATATTTATTCTTTTTTGAAGGAAAAGTTGTTTTATACTAACGAATCATATATCTTTTTAAATAATTGAACAATGAATGAGTATAAAATATAAAATTCTAAAATTATGGGGTTTTAAAAGTGTATATAATTGATAAATTATGATTTTCTATTATAATAGTTTTAAATGCTTTAATGGATATCTAGTTTAAATTTAAATGTATAATACATTTAGTTGAATATTTAGTAATACCTAGTTTGCTGTTATACAGTAATTCTTAAATAAAATAAAGAATGAAAGTTTACTTTTAACACTACCTAAATTACTTCAATATTTAATAAATTTCCTAGTATTTTTGAAGGGAGATGATGAATTTTTATGCTATTTACAAATATGACCTTTGAGGTTTGTAACTGTTACTGAATTATAGAGTTGATACTTTAGAGTTACGTAAATTTTGGAGTAACCGGCAGTATTCCCCAGTGCCCATTAACTCACAATTTGATCATTAGGTAACTCGGTCAGGCATATGGCCCATCTGTTGCACTGACTACAAACTACATAATCTGCTTGAATCACCTTTCTTTTTTTTTGTATAGAGTTTACATCACTTATTTAATTACAATATAATTTCAGATTTTGTGGTTTGCAATATGTTTACTCAATGAAATTCTGTCCACATTGCATTCCTTATTCATTGCGTAGCAACTAACATTTCTTGGTAACAATCTGCATTACTTATCATTAGTAGTAGAATAATAGGACTAAATTATTTCTGTGTTTGCAAATTTTATTATGTGTTTATTATCAATAAGAAATGAATGCATTTTATTGAAAATTGTTCAAAATTTTCCTTCTTGTTCAGAAATTTGAACATCCTGTGAATATTAGCATAGATGTGCTTGTTTTCTTTTTAATTTTTTGGGACATTTTAAAATTAAAATATTAGAGAATGTGGAACTCTCATAAAAAGTTATGTCTAGAGAGATGCAAATTAAAACCACAATAAGGTACCATCTTACACAGGTCAGAGTGGCCAACATAAACAAATCAACAAAAAAGTGTTGGAGAGGATGTGGAGAAAAGGGAACCCTAGTGCACTGTTGGTGGGAATGCAGACTGGTGAGGCCACTGTGGAAAACAGTATGGAATTTTCTCAGAAAACTAAAAATGGAACTGCCTTTTGACCCAGAAATTCCACTGCTAGGATTATACCCTAAGAACCCTGAAACACCAATCCAAAAGAACCTATGCACCCCAATGTTTATAGCAGCACAATTTGCAATAGCCAAGTGCTGGAAGCAACCTAAGTGCCCATCAGCAAATGAGTGGATCCAAAAACTATGGTATATTTACACAATGGAATTCTACACAGCAGAGAGAAAGAAGGAGCTTATACCCTTTGCAACAGCATGGATGGAACTGGAGAGCATTATGCTAAGTGAAATAGCCAGACGGTGAGGGACAAATACCATGTGATCTCACCTTTAACTGGAACATAATCAACAGAAGAAAAAAAGGAAACAAAATATAACCAGAGACATTGAAGTTAAGAACAATCTAACAATAGCCAGAGGGGAGTGGGGAGGGGATAGTGGGGAGAGGGGTTTTCAGGAACTACTATAAAGGACAAATAGCCAAAACCAAGGGGGAAGGTGGAAGCAGGGGAGGGAGGTGGGTTTGGCTGGGGTGGGGTAGAGGGGTAGGGAGAAAATGCAAACAACTGTAATTGAACAACAATAAAATAATTTAAAAAAAGTTATGTCTGCCCTATTTTTGACAATATTACAAATTATAGCAGATCTGTGTATTTTTGGTAGAATATTGGCCAGTATACTCTAGTCATCAGCAGAGAGTTCTTTCAGACAATTCCTCTGATACATATAGATTCGTATTTTCTAGTTCTCCAGGAAGAGTTGAGACTATTAGCTTCTTGTTTTTCCTCAATAGTACAGATTTACATTAGGAGGAAAATGGAACATCATAATTTCTGTTATATGTCATCAGCACATTTTTTTCTAAAAGTTCTGTAACAAAGTATTTCACATTTCATGCACTGAAATAAATTGAAAAATTATTCAACTATTTATTTCTTTATTTTTCCAATTATATATTATAGAATAAAATGTTCTTTGCCTTTTTAAATGTCTTCTGAATCCATTAAAATCTTAGGAGTATTTCTCAGTCTTCATTAAATGTACTAAATTGCTTAAATTTAAATGTGTTTAAAATATTTGGAACTGGACAGGGGCATTTAACATTTTGCCCATGGAACACCAAACTACTCATTCTTTTTTATCATTTTGTTTTCTTTTATGTAATTAATTTGCATAACTCCACTGTGTCAGGAATTAATTTGATGTCGTATTTTAAATTTGGATCAGAGTTCTTTCCACTCTTAAAGCGTCAGCATGGCACTTCCGCTGCAGAACAACACTTCCAACAAGACAAAAATAGAAAAGCTGGACAAAATAATCATTTAACGAAACAGCTGGTTGAAGGCATCTGGGAGCAACATCTTGGCAGAAAATATGTGAGGTTTTGAAATCACAGAGAGAAAAGAAAGCGTATCCACCTTAGGGTCAGCCTGATATTTTCTGCTGCTTTTCCCATCCCAGCATGTATTATTAATTCCTAAGTCATATTTGGCAAGAGATATCCATTTGTATATTGTATACTTTTTCTCTATGTATATCTTTGTTGGATAGAAAAATAAGTTAAATGTGTTAATAACATAGTCATTGCTAAGGCTAATCATATTTAATTTTAGTATACTTTTGGCCCTTCAGCAGAATGATGAGTAGCTGCCTTATGTGATAGGTTTTTTGAAATTCAACAGAGTATGTGCATATTTTTTTCATTACTCTCACACTGAAGGGTTTTTTTAGTAGATTTTTAAAAGTAAAGTATCTACCTTGACAAGTCTTTGCACCACCTTTTATTAATTGACAAGCCCAGTAGTATGTTTAATAATGTAGAGTTTAGTTAACATGGCTGGGGCTTAAGTTATAGCATTTCATTTACTAGCTTTGGAAAATGGGAAGATTTTTTACATTATCCTTCTGTGTTTTAGCTTCTCATTTGTAACTAGGACAATTATGCTTTATACATAGTTAATGTTTGCGTTATTACAACAATGCATAGAGAGCAAAGTGAGAACTTGCTCAAAATTATTTGTTATTTTTACTATTAATACTTTTATTGGAAAGGCATTAATATAAATAATAATAAGGAGATGGTTCTCATTTATGATATTTTAAAATGTATTTTTAATGTTTTTTAATTTTTACTTATTTTACAGTAATTATAAGGAAAATTAGCAAATGTGTATTACTTCTTAGGTAAGGAATAATCACAATACCAATCCATGTAGCTTTCCAAATTAATTCAAAAGACACAGAAACAGCCATTTATCAAAAATTACTTTACAGTTTTACCTTGGCTTGTGCGGCTCAGTTGGATGGAGTTGACCCATAAACCAAAAGCTCTTGGGTTTGTTTCACATGCCTGGGTTGCAGGTTTGGTTCCGGGATGGGGCACCTGTGAGAGGCAACTGATTGATATTTCTCTCTCATGTTGATGTTTCTCTCCCTCTCACTCTCCATCCCTTTCCCCTCTCTGAAATCAATAAGTATGTTCTCAAGTAAGGATAAAAAAATTACAGTGGGGGGTGAGCTGGGCAGAGGAGGACAAAGGGAAAAAATTGGGACAACTGTTACTGTTATTCTATTGTTATAGAATAACAATAATTTTTTTAAAATACAGTTTTAAGAAATAATTATTAGTGAAAAAAAGAAACTACTTCTTCCAATTGAAAGAAGCATATTATTTTTGCCTGACAGATAATCAATCTACCAGAAGTAGATATGGTAGAGCATAAATCTCACACGCCTGCAAAGATGTTGCAATATGCATGTCCACCTCTAATTAATAATTAGATGAGTTTATAGTCGTCTTTTATGGGTTATGTAGTCTTGGTTAAATTACTCGACTTAACTTATGTTATTATAAAATGAGATTGATAATAACATCCTACTAACATTTTATGTCTGATAAATATAAAGTATTCAATAAATATTAACTTTATAATATTACAAAAGTATATTTTCTCCTTAATCATTAATTTTTGGCATTATATTTCAAGTGTGGAAAAGTAATAAAATTTTTTAAATGCTGTGTTTTTTAAGCATTAAATGGATATTTATAAAAATAATTGATATATTTTTAACATTTCAACTAATATTTTATATGAGAAACATGTATTTTAGATATATATATAAATGAGTTGCACCTAGAAAATAATATTAAGACCTTACAATCTCTCTCATTTTACAGATAACATAACTGAGATGTTTAGACATTAATTGTATTTTCCAGAATCACCAGGACTATTACTGACAAATCTGAAATTAAATCTCACATTACCTTGTTTCTCTTCTGCATTTTGACTTCATAGCTAATTGTCTCTTTTAATTTATTGTGACCACTAAGAAAGGGATTGAGGTAAAACTCTGTGATTAGTAATGCCTTAATATTCATTCGAAGTAAATTTCAGTTATGCTAGAACTCCTTACCATCATTATAATTTTAAATCTTTAAAAAAAAACTTTATTTCAATGTTTTCATTGACCCTATCCAACTATATCTGTTTTATTAATTTTTGCTGTCTCCATTTAAGATTTATTTAAACAGGAATATTATTTCTCAAATATTTTAATGCTTTTTATTGCCAATAGAACTGATATTAAGCCAAAATGTTTTCAAATATAATAGATACTTTACTTTCTGTAGAATAATATCATGGAGGATATCTAATTTAAAATGACTAATGGAGAACATACATGCATTTTTGCCTCTTCCTGGAAAATGACCATGAAGTTACATAGGTATTGGTTAGGAGCTAGCATTAGATGAGGGATGTCCACTGAACTCTGGAGATGCAAAATGAGGGAAATATATAAACAGGTAGAATGTTTTAGAAGAGGAAAAACAACAAGAAGTGAAACATTTGCATCAATAACCCCACAAAATACTCTTCAGTGAGTATACTAAATATATTCAAAGGTAGTAGTACAAGTGGGGATGAAAGCAGGAGAATTTGTTAAAATTCTGTTCAAGGAACAGAGATATTCCCTGTATCCTCCTTCCTAATTTTCATTTTTCATAGACTGTCAAATATTCTTCACCCAGCAGGAAGCAAGAGGTTTACTCTTTGGAGAAACCAGCAGGAGGCAAAAGGCTCCACTTTCAAACAAACAAGAGAACAAAACACATACACTCACACAAAGGAAGGAAGGAAGGAAGGAAGGAAGGAAGGAAGGAAGGAAGGACGGAAGGAAGGAAGGAAGGAAGGAAGGACGGAAGGAAGGAAGGAAGGAAGGAAGGAAGGGAGGAAGGGAGGGAAGGAGGGGGGGAGGGAGAAAGGATGAAAGAAGGGAGGGAGGAAGGAAAGAGGGAAGGAAGGGTAAGAAAGGGGAGAGAGAAGAAAGAAGAAAGGAAGGACAGAAGGAAGGAAGGAAGGAAGGAAGGAAGGAAGGAAGGAAGGAAGGAAGGAAGAAAATAAATTAATGATAGCTCAGCTTCCTAAATGGGGTCATGGAAACAAAGAAATTCTCCTCAAGCCTCACCCTTCTCTAGTCTTAGTGTGAAAACCTTCCCTAAGAATTGAATTAAAGATTGAGCAGGCAAATATACTTGGCAAGTAAAGTACGTGCTTTTGTAATGGAGTAATGCATTAGCATTTACATTGATTTGATATTACTTAAACAATTCAGGAAATAGACCAAAAAGCTCATGAAATTGGATAAGTTGGATAATAATCTTATATTTAGTTTTCTGTACTCTAGATTGGTGATTGAATCCAACGTTTGGTTTAATTTAAGCATCTTTGATTTCTGGCTTAGAAGAGGCTATGAATTTTGCTATATCTATATCTGTATCTATCATCTATCTGTATATTAACATTAGAATTTGTCCATGCTGAGGTATTTAGAGATAAGCTGTGCAAAAACTAAAATGCTGCTGTGCATTTGCTGTTTCATCAAACAACGAAACATAAAAGAAGCAGGGTGACCTTCTGTTTCTAGGAGTTGAAATGAGCATCACTAAAACCTTATATAATCACTTATTCCTCAGTCATCTGATTTGATTTGGATTGCTCATATCCACAGATTATGCTGTCCTCTAGCTCAGGAAAATGGTCAGAGCTGGGAATGAAGAGCTGAAGCCATCAGTGTTCACATGCTTTTGTTCTGGCAATTCTTACCGAAGGAAAGAATAAGACCACAAATCTTCACTGCACTGCATTGTTTTAAGAAAGTGATAAAACTAAATTTTCTAATCAAATTGCTCATTTGAGCAATTAGATTTTAATTGAACAATTTACTTACCAAGAATTACTTCAAGGCTGATTATGTCTTTCTGTGTCCAACAATCCTACACTATTAATATTATATTACAAACTTTATCCACTCTCCACAGTCCCTTAAAAGACAACTTGAGATCAGACCCCAAAACCACATGAACATTCATTTATAATTTCTCTCTGTAAGTCTCCATCATAGTAGTGTTCTTTACTGTAGCACGTTTAATAAAATGCATTCTCAACAGAGTAATACATTGGTCTGCCGAGAGCAATGGTCTCTGACTTTCAACAGAGATTTTTTTTCTCTTTTTCTTTTCTTCTTCTTCTTCTTCTTTTTTTTTTTTTTACTAAGTCTCCAGACTGCTTATAAAGTCGAAGTCCAAACATACCTGAGACTCAAGCTAGAAGTTTAGGTTCTCTTGATAATTTTTAATTCACTGAAACTCATAGTACAAAGATGGTGCTAGTCATCTTTAACTATAGGTAAAGTTTACTTGTGATTTCTTTACACTGGGTCTCAGTTTCAGTTTTTTTATTTTAGTGTCCTTGAAGACTTTTTCTCCAAGAAAAGGATATGAGCCTGAAAATTTAGCCCTTGTCTCTGAATTCCCTTGATTTGCTGGAAATGTTATGTGTTTTCTATTCTAGATCTGTTATCAGAAAGACTTTGGTTTTATTCATGTCTGTGGAATACCAGAACAGAAGTATGTTACTGCACTCCATAATATTTGTTCAATTAATGAGAACATTAAGTAATTAATGAATGGCTTTTAGGTTTCCCTTCACCTCTGGCACCTGTAGGTTTAATTAAATTTCTTCTGGAGGAAAATTTATTGTCAGTATAAACTATATTTTTATCATATTTTAACCACTATCTCTAGGATTTTATAGTGTGAGGATTTCTGTCCAGATCTTATGGGTGTTCTCATTATTAAACACTTATTCATCCAAATGCATCCAGTCAAAACCTGGAAAAGAAGCAGGTGAGGGGAGTAATAACTCTAAATGAATGGTTTAAGCCTGAAACAGCTATTTAAATTTCTAAATAGTACTAAATTTTAGTCTTGTTTTATTAGATTTAGATTTTCTATTTGTTCCCAAACAGATCATGAAGCTTATAAAGAAGACAAAATCAGCTGTAGACAAGTAAGGGAGTTACATTCCTTTATGCATCCCAATTATAGTGTTAGTAAATTAGTTACCTACCACTATAGGTCTTATTCAGAGACTTTTCAGTTTCCATTTTATGTATTGAAAATCTTGTTATTAGATAAATACAAAGTGTTTATGTTATATATCCTGTGATTAGGGTTCTTTTATTTTTAGAACTAGACAGAATATTTCTCTTATTAGTGAGTCTTGGGCACAAAAGAAAATTGTTTGGTGTTTCTCAGTCAGGGAGGTTTTTCTGTTTTTCTTATGTTCTTCCTGCCTTATTTCTATTACAGAACAGTTTTTTTGATATAAGAATATATCAGTTTATCAGTTTAGTGTCTTGCTAGGAAAATGACTTACTTAATTTATGAATATTCCACTTTTACAAATCTAAGCAAATTAATGGCACTAGCTGAGGATGCTACTACAGTGGCTCTCATAGGAAGCCACTGCCTTGCTGTTAATTAGTCACCCTCACCTTCATCGCTGAAAGTACAGACAATGGATTCAGGAATTTAGGAGATGGAAGGGTATAAGAAAAGAAAAGGAGAGGTATTCCAAGAGGAAGAATCCAAGTTGACCTGAAAAGTAAAACTATTTTTTAATTTCCTTTTGTGCTTTGACTATATTTATGATTATCTACAACTAATTCACTATATCTACACTTTCTCTGAGAGGCCGAACTTTGACTTAAATTCAGAAGTAAGGAACTTGCTGTGTATTTAATATTCCCATCTTTTCTGTTATACACACCTTTTTAAAAAAACTTGACTCTATGATTGATTTATTATCTGGGTTTGATGGTAGAAGTTCTCCTGCTAGAACACATGTGGCAGATTATTTTACTTGACCTTGTAAAATTTAAATGATAGTGTAATGGAATAGCTTGGAGATTGTAAATATATGGACAGCATAATTGAATAATTTATACAAATGTAAAGAGGAGAAGAGAAAGATTATGAGTGAAGATAATACAAAAGACTAAGTCCGTATCCATTGTGTTGTGTTATAATATGTTAGTTACAAAATGCTATAAAATCCCAAACCCCAAGCAAAATATCTTATTATTTATTATCTTTTTCTTTTTGATATATTTGGTATTATAATAATTTTAAATGAAAACTGTAAGCTAGTGATTATCTGTTGAAATAGAATTATAACCAATTTCCTTTATTATTGTCCAAATATTCCAATATCCTTATGCTTCCTTATAATCCTAAATGAAAATTCAAGTGTTTAGTTACTCATATCACATATGCAGTCAAATTCATTTACACATCTAACTCCCAATTTTTAGCAGTAAGAGCAATACACTAATATATTTAATCAAGTTTATTTTACAGCACTAAATTATCAAAATGCTATTATTTATTCAATAACCAAATTAAGGGCTAAAAATAGTTTGATTGCTTCATTGAACAGTTTAAATTATCTACAGTATGTATATAGCAATAGAAAGAAGAATCCCGAGGTCCATTACGAACTACCACTATTTCTTTAATGTATTGATATAACAAGATGTTAAACAATTATCACTTCAGGTTATTCTTTGGCTAAAAGAAGATGGAAATCATTCAAAGCAAGTGACTTTCTGCCTTATGATGAGTATGGCCTCTTAAAATTGCTTCAGAGTGCTGCAAATGCCAAGAAAAAATGTTTCATGCATTGAGTCTCTTTGTCTGTCTATTCTCTTGACAAGTAACTAGGCCAAGGGGAAGGTTGGGAAACTACAATCTACCCATAATCGCCATAAACTAGCACTGTCCATAAATAAAATATTCAGACAGACTTTACCTATGCATCTCCAAAAGAGAAATTCTTGCAGTCCTATTTCTCTTGACTTAGATATCTTCCACTAATTTACATCCTAGCGTTCAAAATTAACTTGTATTTACTGAGTGATATATGTACAAATTACTTCTTGCCTTTCATAATATAAGACCTGAATGTGCAATATCATACCTATTAGAAACAATGATGTTCATTGAATTCCAACCCTCATCTATGTTATGATTTTATTCATTCACTATATGAAGTACCCTGAAATCAAATTTTTTCCATATCTATGAATACATTTCTGTAATGACATTGATGTCATAAATTAAAAAATTTAAAAATAAATTCTTTTATTTGGAAATAAACTTAGACTGATGATTAGCAATTTACATGTCTTATTCATTTAGGAATTTTTTTTTACAGTCTTTGAGTTCTTTCAGGATGGCTAGAAAAGCAATTGATTAAAAATAAGCACATCAAAAGGATTTATGTTAAAAGTTACTAATATAAACTGTGATACTCTTCACATCCTCCTGGGGGATAATCAGCAATTTGCAGCTGTGATTTTAATGCAATAGTGTACAGATAAATTTTTTGTGTCATAAAGTCTATTATCTAAAAATCATTTAGATATATAGAGATCAAGTATTTTGTCCTGATCAATACTGTTATGACAAAATTACTATTAACAAAGCTATTAATCACTTAAATATTCTAATTGAGGCCTAACTTTTATTCAAAATCAATGATGAAAACATTTCCTATATGTTCATTTTCCTATACAATTGAGAAAAATAGGAAAAGTGACTCATAATTTGGAAAATAAAAACATAGTTTTCAGGAATAATAGTGAATAAAAATATCATAAAATCTTTTTTTCTCTGAAAAATAAGTTAAAATACACTTGTTAAAATTTAGAAAAAGGAAAAGGATGCATAAGGAGTCTTGAGAGCAAAAGCAATTCCAGGGAGAGAGAGGCATATTGCTGAAAGGTGTTACCATGAAGTCCATGAAAGGACTGTATTCTGTTCCATTGATCTCTGTCTGTTCTACTGACAATACCATACTGTTTTGAATACTATACCTTGGAAATATGGTTTGAAATGGGGATGTGTGATGCCTCCGGTTTTGTTCTTTCTCAAGATTGCTTTGTATATTCAGGGTCTTCTATAGTTTCATACAAATTTTAGGATTGTGTTTTCTATTTCTGTGAAGAATGTCATTGGAGTTTTGGTAGAGAATATGTAGAATCTGTAGATGATTTTGGGTAGTATGGAATTTTGACAATATTAATTCTCTTCTTGCTCAATGAAGATGACTATTAAGGGCTATCAGAGTCAGGTGATTGGTGGCCTTAAAAGCTGAGGGACCAGATGTGTGTACTAGCTTGTTCCAAGGAGAAACTAGTGACTTGTTTTTTGTTGTTGCTGTTGGGGAGGGCTGGAAGAAGCCGAAGAAGTCCAAAGGCTTCCTTGATCTCCAGGAGGGATTTCAGCAGCCTCTAGTGTACAAAATTAGAAGCCTGGTCCTCAGGCAGCAGCTTCTAAAGCAGGCAGATAGAACCATTTCAGGGAAAGATGTGGAGATGGGCATTTTTACCTTTCTGTTGTGTGGAGTTCTGAGTGGAGAGCTGTTAAAGAACTGCTTCTTTGTTGAAAGTCCTGTTTGCGGTAGAGCCGGATGATCTGGGGATCAGTGCCTCCGGCAGCAGCCATAAACTCTGGGGTACAGACGTGTGTTCAAGGTCTTTCCAAGGGGACACTGGTGACTCACTAACGAGAGAGGTCAGTGGAAGCGTCTGCAGGCTTCCTCAGTCTTGGGGGAGCATTGTAGCTAGCCCCGAGTTATGTGCTATATTAGAAATATGCCATTTAGGCAGCAGCTTTTAAAACATATAGATAAACCCTTTTGGGGAAATATTAGGCATTTTTACCTGCTCCCTCGGCATAGAGCCTTGGCAGGGGGGTGGGGGGTGGGGTAGTTGCAGCAAGTGCTTGAATGCCTGTTAGGAACAGCACTTTTGTTTACCACACTTTTGTGGGTTAGACGTGGACAAGTTTCACTGAGTCTGGTGTTTTGAGAGACCATCCCGCAGATGGAATCTTAAAGGTTGGTCACTAGATATGGAATAGAGAGCCCCGAAATAAACTCACACAAAAATGGTCAATTAATTTATAAAAACGGAGCCAAGAGTACACAATGGGGAAAGGATTGTCTCTTAACTGGGTAGCCATGTGCAAAAGAATGAGACTGGACCCTTATCTCACATCATATAAAAAAATCAACTCAAAATCGATTCATACTTAAACATAACGCCTGAAACCATAAAACCCCTAGAAGAAAACACAGGAGGTAAGCTCTTTGACATTGGTCTTTGCAATAAATATTTGTATTTGACATCAAAATCAAAGGCAATAAAATCAGATATAAATAAGTGGAAGTATATCAAACTAAAAAGCTTCTGTTTCAAAGGATGCTGTTAGGGCCCAGAGCAAGCAGCCCCCAAATATCCCACAATGACATATTGATAATTTTGAATTGAAGTAACTTGGAAAGCAGTTCAGGAAAGGCATGTTGAGCCTCCTTTCTCTCACTGAATGCAGAAAATAAATTTCCCCTGTGAACGATGCCCTCCTTGCTCCAATGGGGTGAGGTAGGAGAATTGAAAGAGCCTTCCTTATTGCCAGAGTTAAGGAATTCAGGGCTGAAAAGCCTGTATAAACAAATCTTGTTAATTCTTAACCAGTTATTACCGAAGCCCAAACTTTGCTTAGGTTTCTCACGAAGGAGCATACAAATCTAAGTTTCTCTTTCCTGTTAAATCTTCAAAAAGGTATTTTTTTTGTTTAAATAACATAAAACGCTCTATGCTTCTAACATTTCTCTCAGCATGATTTATGATCTCCCATGTGCAAATACTAAATTAGTGTTTCTCCTCTTAATCTGGTATTTTGTCAATTTTATTATTAGTCCAGCCATAAAAACCCAAGAGAGGTGGAGAGGGAAATTTCCCCCTTCATCCACAAAATCATAAATAAAATGAAAAGGCAGCAGATGGAATGTGATGGAATATTTGCAAATCACATAAAGGTTACTATCCAAAATATACAACTCCATATCAAACACAAAACAAAACACACAGAAAATAATCCAATTTAAAAATGGGCGGAGGGCCTGAAAAGACATTTATCAGAAGAAACAAAAGACATGCAAACATGCAAACATGGCCAACATGTACAGAAAAATGACTTTCAAGGTCTAGAAAATAACCTTTAAAAGTTATATTAGGTGTTCACAGAAATCAAGAAAATATTTTGTACGTCAGAGACAAAGAGGCTACTATAAAAATGACCAAAATAAAAGAATAAATTGTTCTTGGATATTAGACTATGATACTGATATAAAATATTCACTGGATAGAATGAATAATAAAACATTAAAAGGTGAATATGAAATAAGTCATATGGGAAACACTGAACATAGACCTGAGAGTATATAGAAAACCATTTGATATATAATCAACTAATATTTGGCAAAGGGGTGAGGATGCTCAGTGGATAAAAGATGGCCTCTTCAATATATGGTGCTGAGACACTTACATGCAAGAGAGTGAATCTAGCCCTCAATTTCACACCATTCAAAAATTAATTTGAAATGGATTAAAGACTTAAATGTAAGACCTGATATTGTAAAAATCCTTAAGAAAACATAGGGAAAGCTTCCTGATGTGGGTCTTGGCAGTTATATTTTTGGATATGATATCTAATGCACAAGCAACAAAATAAAAAATAAGAGGGCTTCATCAAATTCAGAACCTTCTGCCCAACAAAATTATCAAAAAATTAAAAGGCAACCTAGGTAATGGGATAAAATATTTGCAAATCATACATCAGATAGGGGATTAATATTCAAGCTATATAAGAAACTCATATAACTTAATAGCATAAAAACAAATACCCACTTTAAAAGTGGGTGTAGAACCTGAATATATATTTTTCCAAGAAAGATGTTCAAATGGCCAAAAAGGTAAAGGTTTCAAAATCACTAATCATTAGGGAAAGTCAAGTCCAAATCATGAGATATCATCTCACACCTGTTAGAATGGCTGTCAACGAAAATGGAAGAAGATACAGATGCTGGTAAGAATGTGGATGAAAAGAAACCCTCAAGTACTGCTGGTAGGAGTGTGAAGTGGTGAGACAGCACGGAAACGCCTCAGAAGATTAAAAATAGAGCTACCACATGGTCCAGCATTTCTATTTCTCGGTCAGTGCCAAAGGAAATGAAGTCACTATCCTAGAGGGATATCTACATGCCTATTTTTATTGTAGCATTATTTACAATACCCAAGATGTAGAAGCAACCTAAGTGTCCACTGATGGATGAATGAATAAAGAAATACATATATATATCACATTTCATTCTATGGAATGAAATATAGAAATATTCATTCTATGGATGAAACGTGATATATATATATTTCTTTATTCATTCATCCATAAATGCAAATATATACACGTAACACCATGCAACACACAAATGTATATTTACATACATGCTAATATATACACATGTATATTTACGTATACATATATGTAAAGACATGTATATACAAATATGTATATATTTATATATCATGAAATACTATTCAGCTAATAATGAAGGAAATCTTACTCTTCTCAAAATTTGCTTGTTTAGGTACTATATTTTTCGTTTTCTTTTTTAAAAAGATTTTATTTAGTTATTTTTAGAGAGAGGCGAAGAGAGGAAGAAAGAGAAAGAGAGAAACATCGGTTGCCTCCCATACACCACCACCCGAGGACCTGGCCCTCAATCTGGGCACGTGCCCCGATGAAATGGAACCGGCAGCCTTTTGGTTTACAGGCCAATGCTCATTCCACTGAGCCACATACTATTTTTTTCAAAATTAAAATGTCCTCAAAGACATATTAAATTAGTCAATGCATGCTGATTTTTACCCTCTTATTCAACAACTATTTAATCATTCACATAATTGATCACAATTATGTGTAGATAATTATGTTTGGCATTAATAGAGCATATGTAATTGCTAATCAAAATATTTAATCTACAGAATAAAAGTATCAATGGTCATAAATAACCACAAAGGAAAGTAAATCATTATCAATGTATAAAAGTATTATACACTTACTGCGTCAAGATGTCTGAGGAGGTAGACATTTTGCAGATGTAGAGGAAAAAAAGGAAGGACTTGGCAGGAATTACAATGTTTTATAGACCCACTTGGGATTGAGATAACGTTTTCAACCTTGGGAAAAATTATACCAGGCAAACTGATTGAGTGAAAATTACCCAATAAATTGTTCATGGACCCAAAAAATCAGTCTTGAGGAACGAATTTTCTGAATAAATATTAAAAATGTGCATACACATGCATTTAAATAGCCTGGAACATAAATATAGAAGCTGGTTATTTATTCTTATTAATATTAATATTTTCTACCTCAGTTCTTCTAAAGAGGAATATTCCTCATGTTTTTATTTCTGAGAGTGCACAGTCTAGTGCTGATCACAAAGTAGCAGATTAATAAATATTTACTGATTGGTTTATCTGTGAATCAGATTTAGAAAAGCAAATAATAAAAAGAAAAAAACCTAGTTGCACTGAATAAACCCACATGCCTTTGAAATTAAATTTGCATTATTCTTCAGCTTTGTGAGCTATTGAGATAAGTTATACTTTCTATTCACCCATGCAAAATATTCCTGACTTAATAATAACTTGATAAAGAATCATGACATTGGGGAAGTGCGGGATTTAGAAATGGTAACATTGCAAAAGAGAAAATGGGGCATTTTGTACAAATTTATAATTTTTTTTCTTCCTGATGTAGAATGAAAATAATAGTAGAAAGTGTTGCCAGCAGTTCTTTGTTTAATGGAGCATACACTATATGGCCTTACTTTATTTACAAATGCTTTTTTTTTCTCTTGGGATTGCAACTAGAATAGCAGGGACAGAGAAACAACAATTTAATAACCAGTCTGTGAAAGTCTCTCCAAAGGGTAATCATGAGTTTCCAACTATTACAATACAAGTAGATCTACTTGGGATTGAAATAACAACATGAAGTTTCAATCCCCTGGGAAAAATTATACTAGGCAGACTGATTGAATGGAAACTATCCAATAAACTGTTCATGGACTTTACAATCAGTGAACTGTATAAAAGAGACTCAATTTCCTGAATTGCATGTCAAAATCTAAATTTACATGACATATTCACTTGAAGTAAACATAACTAAGCATGCTGGGACATGAACTCCTTGGGGACAAACAGAGTGTCCCTAAGCAACTGCCTGACCTCTCAGTCACAGTATTTTGCTTGACTGTTCAAGAATATTACTGCATAGTGAAAAAAATGTGTAATGTCACTTGCATGATTATCGTGTTTCATTAACAAAAGTGCAATAGTTTCATTATTGCTAACTGTACCAATTTGTACAGTAAAAGTTCCTAGAAACAGAAAGGAAGTCTTCCAGTAATGGCAGTTTAAGTAAATCATATCAACTACCCCTTGGAGGATAACTAGGAAAGCCAGATTAAATATACCCAAATATCAATGTAAAAGCACTGGAGTACTTAAAAATTAATAAACATTTATCAGTTGTGGTAAATTAACTGTAACATCTGTACACTTTACAGTGTGACTCTTTGATCCCTTCCAGCAGTGGATGTAGTCTTTTTACTGCTCCTTAAACCTATGTTGGCCTTGGGGGTTGGCTTTTGCCAAAGTAATTTGGCAGACTGGCAATTTGCCATTTCTGAGCCTAGGTTTCAGAAGAGATTTCAAGCTTCTATTCTCTCTCCCCTGAGCCCCTGCCACCATGATTAGAACGAGCCCCGGTTACCCTGCTAGAGGATGAGATACCCCGTGGGGTAGAGCTGAGCCAGCCTAGGCAAGGACCTCCTACACCAGCCAGCCCGCAGTCAGCCCTCCACCCACCCAAGAAGGGCCACATCTGGCCCAGATTAAAAAAAAAAAATCAGGCAAGCCCTTTTTCATGAGTGAGAAATAATATGTAAGAATTGTTTTAATCACAAAACGACTTGAAATGCCACTACAGTTACCTTCTACATCAGGCCAGAAACCTTGGTTTTGTGATGTTTAGAGAAATGAGCCCAATATTGGAGGCTAATTTTCCTTTTACTTTATGTACTGATTCCTGTTTTGAAAGCTTGAAACATCAGTAACAATGACACTACACCGTTGAACTGTAATTCCATAGAAAGAAACAGTCTCCAAGGATGAAGGAAAAATTAAGGCATTTTCAGACAAAAGCTACAAAAACTATGAACACTTTTTTTTTATCATCAGATGGCACAAAAGGACATACCAAAGAATGTTCTCCTGGCAGAAAGAAAATGCACCCATTGAATTTTGGAGATGTGGAGGAATAATCAGGAGTAGGACATATATGGAATTTTATTTTTCTAAGGTTCTTAACATTTTTTAATAGGAGGGTGAAAACAGTTGCATGATGTTTTGACTTTGATAGATTGGGAATTGTTTTGAAGTCTCTAGGGGAATCACTAATGATTGTAAATAGAGTATATGTATATATGTGTGTGTGTATGCATATACATATATATATCAACCTAACAGAGTGTAAAATAAGAGAGGATAAAATATAGGATGATAAAAAATAATCAAATAGAACATAGAAATGAGGGATACAAGAACAGAATCATCAAAATGATAAAGCAATCCAAAAAAGTTGATTTTTATCAAGTATATTTGATTTAAGAATAAATGTAAATGGTATAATCCCAGCAGTGGAATTGCTGGGTCAAAAAGAGTTCCATTTTTAGTTTTCTGAGAAAATTCCATACTGTTTTCCATAGTGGCTGCACCAGTCTGCATTCCCACCAACAGTGCAAAAGGGTTCCCTTTTCTCCAAGTCCTCCCCAATACTTGTTGTTTGCTGATTTGTTTATGATGACCATTCTTCCCAGTGTGAAGTGTTATCTCATTGTGGTTTTAATTTGCATCCCTCTGATGGCTAGTGAAATGGAGCATCTTTTCATATGTCTCTGGACCCTTTGTCTGTCCTCCTTGGAAAAGTGTCTGTTCATGTCCTTTGCCCATTTACTCTAATTGAAAAGATCCTATGCACCCCAATATTCACAGCAGCACAATTTACAATAGCCAACTCCTGGAAGCAACCTAAGTGCCCATCAGTAAATGAATGGATCCAAAAACTATGGTACATTTACACAATGGAATACTGTGCAGCAGAAAGAAAGAAGGAGTCCTACCTTTCACAGCAGCATGGACAGAACTGGAGAGCATTATGCTAAGTGAAATAAGTAAGGCAGTGAAAGACAAATACCATATGATCTCACCTATAAGTGGAACTTAATCAACAAAACAAACAAGCAAACAAAATAGAACCAGAGACATTGAAATTAAGAACAAACTGACAGTAACCAGCAGTGAGGTGGGAGGGGGTAAGAGGTGAAAAGGAGAGAAGGGTTTTCAGGAACATGGACACATGGACAAAACCAAAGAGGGGTAGGATCAAGGGTGGGGAGTGGGGATGGTGGGGGGAGGGGAGTGGTGGGGTTAAAATGGAGACATCTGTACTTGAACAACAATTAAATTAAAAAAAATGTAAATGGATCAGAGTCCAATTATAAGTCAAAGATGATCCTATTTTAAAAAAAACCTCAAAACTTCACTTTTACAAGAAGCATATCCATATAGATACAGAAAGTTTAAAAATAAATAAATATATAGAAAGATAATAAAATGGCAATTGATAGAAAGTTGATGTCATTATATTTATACCACTAAATCAGACCATAAGGCAAAAAGTATTAATAAAGATAAGAAGGGATATTTTATAATGATAAAGCTTTAATTCACTTGGAAAATGTATCAATTATACATTTGTATATACTTAATAACATAGCCTCAAAATATATACAGCAAAAAGTACAGATCTTTTAGGGAAAAGATTCATGCCTGAAATTCAAGTGGAATGATTTTACAAACCCCTCACTACCTGCTAGAATAAGTCCCGAGATGGGAGATGAGTAAGACTGATTTGAATAAGGTTAACTAAGTTGACTAAAGGAATATATTTCACTACATGTCAAAACTGCACAATATATACATCTAAGCAAATAGGGAATATATGCAAATGACCGAAAAAACATAAAAACAAAGGTAAAACAGATGAATTGCCTCTGATATCAGTTCAACACACTTCACCCTTCCCTCAGAACTCAACACCCCAACCCACAACTACATTTACATACTATACACTCAAGCTCTCAATTTTTCATAATAAAATAATGCTGAGTGTATAAGTTTTATATTGTTTAAATATAATTTTATACTTTTATTCATAAATTTACAGGTTTTGTAGAAAATTTAGAAAATAGAGAAGAAATTTAAAAGCTCATGAAGATCATCAGTAATCCCTCACTCAGCCCAATCTCGGTTATAAGAGAATACATACAGATTTTGGAGTCAGATCCAAGTTCGAAAGATGTCTGTGGCCTCCAGCAGCTCTGTCACTTTGAGGAAAGGGACTTAATTTCCCCAGCTCCAATCTCCTCAGGTATTAAATGGTTAGAGTAACTGTACTAGTTAAGAGTATGCTGGTTTTAAATAAATAATTTCAATTACACAGGAGCATATTCAGAAATTAATTATAAGCATACAATAAAATACCTCAGAAATTTAGATACAGATATATACTGGGACCTCTAAAAGGTACAAAACGGGGAATGAAAGGAATGTAAAAATAAAAGAGTAATCACTGACCACCTCCCACATGTATTCTTCTTTGTCATGTGTAGCCCACTCTTCTTGCTCCAGTTCTTACATCAGATGAAAGACAACCATGAAAGGTACTGATTGACTGGAGTTTGGGCCAAGCTCAGCCAAAGCCTGATTCACTCTGAGGAAGGAAATGGAATCATCTTTTACAAAACTGAGCATTTTACAAAAGCTCAGTTGTAGCTTGACTGGAGATGGTGTGGCTGATGAGGGTAGCTGCATGAGCAGGGCAGCCGTGACTTTGCAGTGCTGCTGTGGAAATGGAATGTATTTAAATCTCGTAATAATACGTAGTTACAATGATCACAAGCATTCTGATTCAATTACTGATTCTAACTTGGAATGATTACTTTAAATCATTTTACTTCTTTTATACATGTACATGCATATGTAAATCATATACATATGTGTGTGTGTATATATGTACTTATATATACATACCACTTAAATAAAATTATACAATAAATAAAAGCATATAAATTTAAACTGCATTTTCAGAATATATATATAGAATATATATTCTATATATTATAGAATATAATATATACTCTATATATGATATATAGAGTATATATTATATTCTAACCTTTTACAACTTATTTATATATTTATTTTTAGAGAGAGGGGAAGGGAAGGAGAAAGAGAGATAAATATCAATGTGTGATTGGCTCTTGTGTGCCCCCCACTGGGGACCTGGCCCACAACCCAGGCATGTGCCCTGCCTGGGAATTGAACTGGAGACCCTTTGGTTCACAGCCTGTGCTCAATCCACTGAGCTATACCAGCCAGGGCTATTCTAACCTTCTTTATGAGTATTGGGGGTAAAATGAAGACAAGTGTACTTGAACAACAATTAAATACAAGAGGAAACTCTTTATATATAGTATTTTGGGCTGTCTGTGATCTTATTCTTAATATTCAAGTGCTATAATGGTTTGTTTTATCCAAAACAATCCTCATATTCAAGGTGAATTAGATAGTTGGCCTAAACAGATTGAAAAGGATGGCAGCAATATTCTGAAATGGATTTGTGAAATTTATTCCATTGTCAGGCAATGTGTCTGACTAATAATACATTTTTGATATCAGATAAAAATGCACAAAAGAGAGTTAAAGATATGCATATGAACATATCCTTCATAAACACAATACACAAAATTTCAAATTCTGTTAACACCAATTGTTAGTGACTTTATTTCACAACTCATCGAGCCTTTTGTCATTTGTTTTCTGATAGCTCTTCCACTGTATGATTGGATTTTTTTTGAAAAGTCTCAATAAAGGGAAAATCAATTAAACAAAATTTAAAGAAGTTTTTTTTTTCCTTTTTCCCCTTTATTTCCAGGTTCAGCATAGCGATTTGGCTTTGGTAGCTATATCTGTGTTATATTGTTTGAGATTAGGAGATTTTAAAGCTCTCGTTACAATGTATTTATTTATAAAGCAGAAGGTATAAAACTGTAGTATATTAACATAAACATGGAAAATAGCGCCTTAGCTCCTTTTGGCTCATAATATTTTGCAATTGTCTTTATTTTGTTAATATACAGGAGATATATCTATATCTACATCTAATTTATAAATATTCTTGCATTTTTCTTCTCTTTTGCTGCTGGCTGTGAACCCAAATTATATCTATAGAATTTTTTAATGGTTGTTCAGTTACAGCTGTCCCAATTTTTACCCTGTTGCTCTCCCCTGACCACCCCCCCCACAACTCCCTCAGTCAGTCCCCACTCCTTTGTTCATTACCAAGGGTCCTTTATACATGTTCCTTGACTAGCACTTCCCTTCCACTTCTTTCCCCTGTGATCCTTTTCCTCCTGCCCTTCTGGTCATTGTCAGTTTGTTCCTTATTTCCATCTCTCTGGTTCTATTTTGCTCATTTGTTTGTTTTGTTCATTAGATTTCACTTATAGGTGAGATTATATGGTATTTGTCTTTTGCTGTCTGGCTTATTTCACTTAGCATAATACTCTCCAGTTCCATCCATACTGTTGTGAATGGTAGGAGATCCTTCTTTCTTTCTGCTGCATAATATTTCATTCTGTAAATGTACCACAGTTTTTTAACCCACACATTGACTGATGGACACTTAAGCTGTTTCCAGCACTTGATTATTGTAAATAATGCTGATATGAATGTTGGGATGCATAGGTTCTTTTGAATTGATGATTCCGGATTCTTAGGGTATAATCCCAGTGGTTGGATCACTGGATTAAAAGGCAGTTCCATCTTTAGTTTTTTAAGGAACTTCCATACTGTTTTACACAGTGGCTGTATAAGACTGCATTCCCACCAGCAGTTCATCAGGGTTCTTTTTTCTCCACATCCTTGTCAGCACTTGTGGTTTGTTGATTTGTTTATTTAATCATGAATTTTAAATTTATTTATTTATTTATATTCAGTTACAATTGTCTGCATTTTCTCCCCTTCCTTCCTTCTACCCCACCCCAGCCAGTCCCACCTCCCTCCCCCACCTCTACCCTCCCCCTTGATTTTGTCCTTGTGTCCTTTATAGTAGCTCCTATAGACCCCTCTCCCCACTATCCCCTCCCCACTCCCCTGTGGCTATTGTTACAATGTTCTTAATCATAGCCATTCTGACCTGTGTGAGGTGGTATCTCATTGTAGTTTTAATTTGCATCTCTCTGATGGCTAGTGATGTTGAACGTCCTTTCATATGTCTCAGGGCCCCCTGTATGTCTTCCTTGGAGAAGTGTCTGTTCAGGTCCTTTGTCCATTTTTCAATTGGATTGTTTGTTTTCCTGGTGTTGAGTCATATGAGTTCTTTATATATTTTGGAGATCAAATATCCATAGGATATTTTTATGATTGTAGTTGCTTATGGGTAAATATTCTAAGTTGAAAGTATTTTATTTTCAAACAGGAAACTGAAGAGACCTGCAATTTTAACCTTTTCAAATTTGGGATAAAATATTGATATTGAGTCAGATAAACTCAGCTTTCATTCTTTTATAGGAGATAGTGAATATATTAATGGAAATAATGTGAAACTCGGAGAGGAGTCTTGATTACTGCAAAAAAAAAGCTATTTTATGCCATAAATAAAACTTTCTCAAATTTTGAGAAAAGTTTGTTCTATGACATTACTTCTCTTAGATATTCAAAAACATGAGAAAATACAGTCCTTAAAATAATTGTTTTTATTTATCACAAAGACTATATAACTCTATTATGAAAGGGGGATTTCAAAAATCTTATTTGCAAAAGTATTTGCAATAATCTTATTTTCTATAATTGCTTAATGTTAAGATTAATTAGATTACAAATTTTTGTTTGAAAGAATTGTCTACATTTGTAGACAATTGTTACCACTAAAGAATTGTAAATAAAATTTTGTTTTCTTTAATTTATTGATTTGAGGGAGAGAGACATCGATTTGTTGTCCCCTTATTTATGCACTCATTGTTTGATTCTTGTATGTGCTCTGACTAAGAAATACACAAGCAGCCTTGGTGTATCGGGACAATGCTTTGTGAAAAACTGATTCTGTGCTGAGATTCATATGGGGCTTTGCCTATATTATGGGGCATCTAACAAAAATAGAATCTCCTAAGATTTAGTCTGATTTATGTTAGGTAAAGATTGTCAAAAAAGTCACAAGAAGGAGGTGGATTTTTGTAGTGCTAAAAGTCAGGTTCCAAAAAAGTAAATAAATATAGCTCTATGTCCACATGGAATAAATGTTGCTCCACCTTTTAAGAGATATGAGACACAGAGTACCTTTGTTCCTGATGCATGTCTTATTTTCTTTATCAGGACTGGCTTTTAAAGTGAGATGGCAGCATAATACATTTCACTAAAATGACTATTGTAATAGATAAAGAATGTATCTTTAACTGGATGCAACTAGATTTTAATAGATAGTGATGACCTTTCTAAGGAATATATATACTCTACCAAGAAAGCCGAATTAGAATAATAGAGCACTGTACAAAAAGAGAAAATTCCTGAAAACTCAGTGGCTATATCCTCCACCAAATTTTTCTTTTATGCATACAAATTATCTTGTAGTTTTGTGATTTTTCAGGGCAATTGTCTTGGGAATCTAGTGATGACTTGGGAGTCTAGCTTTTTTATCTTATTCTTCCCCTAGCTCAGCCTCCTCACTCTCAAAGGTGCAGAGATTATGTGGAACATTTGTATTTCTTTTTTAATGCTTTGACCAGAAGTGACTCTTCCGCTTCTAACTTGTTTTTGCCTAACTTTAAGGAGACAGATAAATTAAAAATAGCATGGGGAATATTTGTTGATTATTACTATATTTGTACAAAAGATCAGACAATTTTGAGGAATTATGTAGAGCTACTTGCTTTGCCAGATATTGAGGCTTAGGAAGCTATAATAATACTAACAACAATTAGCAACAATGGACTATAAGAGATAACATGAAAAAAGACCCAAAGATGTAAGGAAAGTTAATAGGTGAAAGAAAGAATGATAAAATACAATGTGGTAAAGATGATGTTGTAGTGCAGAGGGAAAGAATTGTGATTTCAATAAATGGTGTGGATATATTGAATATTCGTACTGAAAATATGTTCTACCTCACACAATATAATGAAGTCAATAAGGTACATTCAGCATCTGTATGTGTAGATAACAATGACAATCTTTTGAAACATTTCAAGAATTTGGACTTGACAAAAATTTCTCAAAAAAGACAGTATTTCCAAACATCTGAAAAAAAATAATGAATTAGACCACATTAAAGTTAACAACTTCTGTTCTTTTACAAGGTGTGGTTCAGAGAGTGAAAATGCAAACCACAGTATAGGAAAAATATTTTGCAATTAACATATCTTCAGATAATTCAGGTATAATGTAATCCTTTATATTTTTCTACAGTAGAAAAAAGGAAAACCTAACAGGGAAACAAAGAAAATACTTGAATAGTCACTTTGCTGTGGAAGATAACCAAATGGCCAATGAACATATTAAAAGATGATCAATTTCATTAGTTATTAAGGAAACGGAAATCAAAATCACAATGGGACAGCACTACAGAAACAGCAGAATGGCTAAAACGAAAAATACATACCAAGTTTTAGCCTGTATGCAACTGTGAATTAACTGAAACACTTCTGTACTTGGCAAACTAATTTTAGAAAACTCATTAACAATATCATCTGAAAGTAAACAAATCCAGAGCTGCTGAATGAAGCTTCTACTCCTTGATATAAGCCCTATAGAAATGTGTTCAGATATTTACTGAAATACGGGTTCAGTAATGTTTAAAGCAGCACTATTCTTAAAAGCTCCAGGCTGGAAACAATCCAAATGCCCATCATAGGTGGCAGAGATCAAGGGGCAAGAAACTTTCCCATCTGAGGCCAGATAGTAAATAATTTAAGACATATGCAGGACATATGGTCTGTGGCACAGGTTTTCCACGCTGACATTATAGTGTGAAAACAGCCACAGAAAATACATAAGTAAATGAGTGTGGCTGTGTTTCAGTAAAACTTTAGTGACAAAAAAACCATGGCCGGCCCGGTTTGGCCTGTGGGCTATAGTTTCTCTGCCTGTAACATACATAAATAACTTTGGCACAGTTGAACAATGGAATATTAGAGAGCAATGATAATGAACAGACTACAACTACATGCATCAACATGGATGAATCTCACCTGTTTTTGAGTGGAAAAGAAGACATATAAATGTACAAATTTTAGAATTTCACTTAAGAACTGACCATCTGTAGTGTTAAGATTCTGAAGAGTGGTTACCTGTGTTGTGGGTGGGTGGGTGGGTGGGGTGGGGTCGGGGGGAGTGTAGAGGCTGAAGGAAAGTCCGAAATGGGAGCTGGAAGGGTGGTCTGGGAAATGGGCATGTTCTGTTTGAACTGGCTTCTTGTTAAACATGCACGCCTACTTTGTGAGAACTCAGCAAGCTATAAATTTATGATCAGAGCATGCTGCTGTATGTACATTATACTTTGATAAATATCGTTTTATAAATCGCATCAGGAAAGTATGGCCCAAAGAGAACTGAATGTCCTCATCTCCTTGATCTAACACTAGTAGGCATTCACGTTTCTCATATGCTAATTTAAATCTATTTGACTACGGTAGAGAAATGACAGGAGGTTAAATTACATTTAAAAGGAGACGTAAAACTAATTGTTATAAAAACTAATACTGTTCAGTCACATGGGCATATATAAACACAGAAATATAATTTTTCTTTATATTGTAATACATAACATGATAGTATTAAACTAATACATAAACATCTATGTTCTAATTTAGAATCAGAACATGATAATCTTTGGGTTCTCAGTTTCTCAACATTAAAATAAGACTATCTTTTCATTAAAAGTTTTCTTTTTAAAAATGTGTGAAATAAAAAGTTATAAATGGGAAGATTTAAAAATCAATAACTTTATGGAGTTACTAGAATTCTCTCCTGGCATAAAGATATAATATTAAAATGTATTGCTAAGAGATTATATGGCAAAGATAAAAATCATAAAATTATTTATAATTTTATAATTTATTAAAATGCAATACATCATAAAAATCCAAAATAGTAAATTGTTTAAGTAACTGACACTAATCTATTTTTTTTTGTCATTTGATGAAGACTTGATTATGTTTCATCTCTTGATTGTAAAATGATATTATAGATGTTTTCCTTTTTTGTTTTTTGGTTACAGTTAAAGTTCAGTATTACTTTGTATTAGTTTCAGATGTACAGCATACTAGACACATAATTTACAAAGTGGTCCCCCTTATAAGTCCAGTACCACCTGCCACCATGCGTAGCTACTACAATATTATTGACTGTATTTCCTGTATTGCACTTTACATCCCTGTGACTATTTTGTAACTACCAATTGGTACTTCTTAATCCTTTCACCCAGCCTCCACCCCCCACACCTGGCAATCCTCAGTTTCTTCTCTGTAACTCTGAGTCTATTCCTGTTTTGTTTGTCCATTTATTTTGTCCTTATTTGTCCTTTACTTGTACTTATTCCACATATAAGTAAAATTATATGGTATTTGTCTTTTTCTGACTTATTTCACTTAGCATGATACCCACTAGGTGCACTTACATTGTTGCAAATGTTAAGATTTTATTCTTCTTATAGATGAGTAATGCTCCATTGTATATATATACTGCAACTTCTTTTTTTTTAATTTTTTTATTGTTGTTTAATTACAGTTGTCTCCATTCTTCCCCAATTACTCTCCACTGCCCTGCCCACCCCTATCTCTCATATTTAATCCTCCCCCCTGTTTTCCTTGTTCATGGGCCCTTTATGCTTTTTCCTTGACCCTTCCCCTTCTTTCCCCATTTTCCCCCTCCTCCCCCTTTTTCACTGTCAGTTTGTTCTTTATTTCAATGTCTCTGGTTCTATTTTGCTTCCTTGTTTGTTTTGTTGATTAGGTCCACTTATAGGTGAGATCATATGGTATTTGTCTTTCATCACCTGGCTTATTTCACTTAGCATAACTTTATTTAATTGTCTATACGTGGACACTGAGGGTGTTTCCATATCTTGGCTGTTGTAAATAATGCTGCATTGAACATGAGGGTGAATGTATCTTTTTGAATTAGTGTTTTGTGTTTTTTCAGATCACTATCCAAGAATAAAATTGTAGGATCATAATGTAGTTCTATTTTTAATTTCCTGAGGAATCTCCACATTGTATTCTGTAGTGGCTGCACCAATCTGCAGCCCTACCAACAATGCATGAAAGTTTGCTTGTCTTCACATCCTCTCCAGCACCTGTTATTTGTTGATTTGTTAATGATAGCCATTCTGATAGATGTGAGGTGATATCTCATAGTGTTTTAATTTGCATTTCTTTGATGATTAATAATGCATTGCATCTTTTCATGTGTCCAGTGGCCATCTGTACGTCCTCTTTGGAGAAGTGTCTATTCAGGTCCTCTGCCCATTTTTAAGTTGAATTGTATGGGGTTTTCTTGGTGTCAAGTTGTATGAGTTCTTTAGAAATTTTAGGTATTAACCTCTTATAAGATGTATCATTGGCAAATACTTTCTTCCAATCAGTAGGTTGTCTTTCAATTTATTGATGGTTTCCTTTGTTGTGAAAACCTTTTTAAGTTTGATTTAGTTCCATTTGTTCTATTCTTTCATTTCCCTTGCTGAGGAGATACATCAGGAAAAAAAATCACTAAGCAATGGAAGAGTGTTTACTTCCTATGTTTTCTTCTAGGAGTTTTATAATTTTGAATCTTACATTAGGACTTTAATCCATTCTGAGTTTATTCTTGTGTATAATGTAAGAAGGTGGTCTAGTTTCCCTATTTTTGCACATATCTGTCCAGTTTTCCCAGTACCACTTATTGAATAGACTTTTCCTTACCCCATTGCATATTCTTGCCTCCATTGTTATAGATTAATTGACTATGTAGGTGTAAGTTTATTTCTGTGTTCTCTATTCTGTCCCATTGATTTTTATGTCTGTTCGTATGTCAGTCTTAATGCTGTTTTGGTTGATATAGCCTTGTAGTATAGTTTGCTATTAGGTAGCATGATTCCTTCAACTTTGTTCTTTTATCTCGATTGCTGTGGCTATTAAGGGTCTTTAGTGATTCCAAATGTGTTTTAGAATTATTTGTCTAGTTCTGTGAAACTGCCATTGATATTTTGATAGGGATTGCATTAAATCTCTAGATTGCTTTGGGGAGTATGGACATTTTAACAATGTTAAATTTTCCTATCTATGAACATGGTCTATACTTCCATAGGTGTTAATTCTTCTTTAATTGTTTAGTAAAACTGACCTGTGAAAACATATGGTCTGAGACATCTATTGAGAGGTACTTTTGATTACTGATTCAATTTCTTTAGAAGTGTTCAGATTTTTATTCAGATTTCTGTTTCTTCTTGGTTCAGTCTTGGAAGATTGTATGTTTCTATGAATTTATCCATTTCTTCCAGATTGTCCAATTTGTTGGTGTACAATTGTTCATAATAATTTCTTATAGTCCTCTGTATTTCTGTGGTGTCTGTTGTCATGGTTCCACTTTCATTTCTAATTTTATTTATTTGGCTACACTGTTATATTTTTTGATAAGTGTGGTTAAAGGTTTATTAACTTTGTCTTTTTAAAGAAACATCTCGGTTTCATAGATCTTTCGTATTATTATTTTTTTCCAACATATATATTCATTAACTAAGTTAATGAATATATCCATTAAGTTAAATAAAAATATCCATTTGAGAAATTTATTTTTAATATAAAAACAATTCAAAGAATCAAATATTCATCTTGGAGCAGATCCTTTCAAAAGACCCAAAGATAGTAGATGAACTACAAATTACTTTTTGACTTTATTTTATTTCTGCTCTGATTTTTACCATTTCCTTCTTTCTAATCACTTTGCACTGTTTTTTCTCATTCCTTTAGTTATAAAATTAGATTGTTTATTTGAGATTTTTGTTTGTTTGTTTCTTGAGATAGGCCTTTATTGTTATGAAATTTTCTCTTCAATTGCCTCCTCTATGCCCCATAGATCATGGGTTATTGTATTTTTATTTTCATTTGTGTCAAGGTATGTTCTATTTCTTTCTTGACCTCATTGCTAACCTATTCATTGTTTACTATCACGTTATATATCATCTACATGTTTGTGTGTTTTGTAGGGGTTTTTTTGTAATTAATTTCAAGTTTCATACCATTTAGTTGGGGAAGATGCTTGATGATTTCAGTCTTTTTAAATTTATCGAGACTTGTTTTTTGGCATAATATGTTGTCTATACTGAAAGATGTTCCATGTACACTGCTACTTTAGGGTAAAATTCTCTAAAAATACTGGTTAAAAGCATCTGGTCTAAAGTGTCATTGAAGGACTGGGACTGCTTATCAACAGGCACAGGGTGTCCCAAATCTTGTCCTTGCAGGTAGTCCCTTGAGGGTAGCTCAGCTGGTTAGAGCACCATCCTGATATGCCAACGTGGTGAGTTCTACGTCCATTCCCGGCACATACAAGACTCAACCAATGAATACACAAATAAGTGGAACAAGAAATTGATGTTAATCTTTCTTTCTCTCTTCTTCTCCCTTTTTCTCTCTCTCTGAAAAAAATCAGTAGTAAAGAAGTTTCTCTTTGCCTTTAAACTTTGCCATTTTAATTATGATTTGTCTTGGTAATGACCTCTTTGGGTTCATCTTTTATGGGACTCTCTATTTTTGTACTTGTATGCTTATTTCCTTTGCCAGGTTAAGAAATTTTTTAATTTTGTAATCATTATTTCTTCAAATAGGTTCTAAATCTCTTGTTCTTTCTTTTCTACTTCTGGTACCCCTATAACGCACATGTTATGCTTGATGTTGTCCCACAAGTCCCTTAAATTGCCCTCATTTAAAAAAATTCTCTCTCTCTCTCTTTCTCTCTGTTTTGATTGGAAATTTTCTGCTACCTCATCTTACAAATTGCTGACTCAGTCCTCTGGTTCATCTAATCTGCTATTGATTTATTCTAGTGTATTCACTGTTTCAGTTATTATATTTTTCATTTTTGATTTTTTATGGTTTCTGTGTTCTTTTTTGTGCTTATTATCTTTTTGTTGAAATTTCTCCTAAGTTCCTTGAACATCCTTACAACCAGGGTTTTGAACTCTATTTCTGCTAGATTGCTCGCCTCCATTTGATTAGTTATTTTTTCCTGGAATTTTCTCCTATTCTTTCTTCTGACACACATTTCTTTGTCTCTTGATTTTGGCTGCCTCTTGTGTCTGTTTCTATATATTAGGAAGGCCTGCTGCATCTCAACATCTTGGCAGAGTGACCTTATGTAGTAGGTGTCCTGTGGGGACCAATAACACAATCTTCCTGATCACCTGGAGTGCTCCAGCTGTGTCCCTCATGTAGGCTGTTTGTGCCCTACTGTTGTAGCTGAGCCTCATTTGCTATTGGTATGTTGATGTGTGGAATTGGCCCTCAGGCTGACTATCTATAAAGATGGTATGGACCACAGTGTAAAAGTTGTTGTGTGGGGGCTGACCCCACAGAGCTGGATTTGCCCCAGCAAGCTCTGTTGCCTGCCAACGCCACCCTCTGGGTATGTTGCTTATGGAGCTAATCAGGTGTTCTATTGTGGTCTGAAGCTGGCCACTGGGTGTGTCGGTTCTGAGACCTCTTGAAAGGGGCTCTGGTGAAGGCCAAGGTCAGTCACTGCTTGTGAATGGTCCTGGACTACCTGGTAGGAACTATATTTAGATCAGCAGCTGGTAGCTCCCTATGCTGGATCTAGAATTGCGTGGGAATGACCATGTTGCGAACTGAGGCTGGCTTAGCAAAAAGCATAGTACTCTCCAATGCCTGCCACTGTCTGCTGGCTGCCTGTAAGGCTCAGCCAATGAAAAATTTTGGGGCAGGATACAAGTTGGGTCAAGTGGGGTCTCAGGGAGTCACCATAGTGGGGCAAATGATGTTCACAAGGTTAATGCAGAAATGTTTCTCTAAAGAGTTCTGGAGGTGTCCAAGTTAGGTGGACAGAGTCTCAGATAGTCATCAGGGTATAGCAAGTGGTGTTCTCCATGCTAATGAAGATTTAGATTTGGCCATGTCGGGGAAGGGCACCACACAGGAAAGATAGAAGCTGTCACTTCAGCCCTTTCCCTGAAGCTATCCTACTCAGTTTCTCCCCGTATGTATCTAGTGCCTCTCGAGCCTTTGTTCCTCAGCCGAAGCCTGGGGTGAGTGCCCAAGGGTGAGTAAGTCTGTGCAGGACGTGGCAGCAGCGGTATGGTGGACTGGCCCCACACCATACTCCAGGAAGAAGCCTGAAGCTGGAGAGCCAACCACTTAGCGGCCTTAGGCTCCAAAGGATCAATAAGGATGGGCTGGATTTGGGGGCATGTTTTGGGTTTTAGTCTTTTTGACAACAGATAGGCTTTGTCCAGGTTTTCCAGAGAATATAAGCCTGGAGCCAGGGAGTTTCCTATCCTCCCAAATTCTGAAACTTTTTAATGAAGACCTCTTTTCGTCCCCACCAACCATTGTCTTTGGAATTTGCCTGTGGGCAGATGAACCCCACTTTTGTTCAGTACAGAATAACTAAATTAATGTTTACAAAATTTAAAATAAAATGTAAATATTTAGGAAGATAAGGTAAAAAAGATTTTAAAATTTAAAATAAATTATGATCACAAAACAAACTATATAAACTGCATTTACAGAAACAAAAACTATATTTCTAAGGACACAATCCAGAGTCAAAGAAAAAAGAACAATTATTTCTGGCTGATGAAACCACTTATTTTTCTCCTCTACTTTTTGTAAAGTTTTTAATCTATATGATTATACATTATATTTTCAACTTTAAAAATGAACAGTTAAATATATTTTTTCTCATTTTCTTTTTTTTCTTTTATCTGTATTTAGAATTTAAATGTTTATCACAGCTATGTTATATGAGAGTTCATATCAGTCAATGTTTATTAAACACCTCTGTGCTAGTGCAACAAGGAATACAAGGGTGCCTAATACAAATATTCACCACCAGAAAGTACTGAACAGCCCATATCAATAAAAAAATTAAATGAAGGGCTTGAGGAGAATGTCAGAAAAGTTATTTTAAGTTATTTGGACTGTAATTTCAAATATAGGTTTTATTTTTTTTCAAATAAATCTCAAATTGTGATTTAATTATTCACAAAATTATTTGAAGTAGAATCTTTCAAAAGAAATGTTTCTGCATGATTATGTTAACCTCTACATATATTATCAGAGATAGTTAACATTAGGTGGCACTCTTTTCCTTTTGCAAAGAAAAACAAAAAAACAAAACCTACTTCTATTCTAAGTTAGTCCAAAATGGAATCTTAAAGTATTTACAAAATGGTAATTTAATTAAAACAGATGGAATAGAAAGGTGTTGTAGAAATTATTTGACCACCAAATATTTAAATAGGAGGTATTCTATGCACAGTAATGTGATATGTTACAAGCAGAGGAATGAGAATACATGCAGCAGGTTATATGAATCAACATCTAATGAATATACTTTAAATGTTTCTATACATGCATTTTGGTTTGTCTTCATAAGGTTTTACACAGTTCTCAAAACTTTACTTTGCCATCTGAAGTCCTCATGGTCAGGGGTGAAATTCGCTTCTCAGTAGAGATATGAAACTTAAGTTAGGATGGCATTGTTTCTATTCTTGTTTATGTTAACAATTATTGCATTTGCTTCGGCATCTAAAATCAGATATTTTGTCCACTTGTTTAATGTTGCTCTATGAAAGTTTTTATTATGTCTCTTCCAATTTAATCTGCAGATTGTGGTGTACATGCAATCTAAATAATTGGCACTTTAACATGCACTAATGCTTTTCTAAGATTTTAAATGCGTGTCAGCAGCAAATGATCGCGGAACGGCACACACATGCGCAATCACATCATGAACTGTTAGCCATACATTTAAAGACACGTCCATGTTTTTGTTACTCGCTCAGTGTTTATCATTTTCTACCAGTTCTATTGTAAACGCTTTTCAAATGATCTTGTTCCTTTCTTTTCAAAACACCCTCTATCTTAGTGCTGTGGTGTTTCTTCTAATACACAAATCTTAAAAAGTTTATTACCACTTCTAATGCAATTGTTAATTACTTCTTTTGTGATTTTACCCACTTGCCACTAACGAAAAATCTAAATCTACTCCCATAATTGTCTATAAAACATCATGGTATTTACAGTTCCTTGAGCAAAGTTCTGAATCTTTCATTCCTACCTTCATATATACTCTATTTCCTTCCTTTTCATTCCAACAAATTCATGTTTGTCCATCAAATAACATCAGATAAATTTTACTCATGCACATAAATTAAAGTACTTTTCTTTCTCCCCTATTCTTGTGTTTTAGTGGTGCACATACCACATTGTCCTGGAACTGTGCGTGTCTTCTCCCCATTAGATTTCAAGGGGCTTGAAGCCAGGGAGCAGGTGCCCATGACGCTCAGCACATAAGGAGACAGAAGAGCGTAGTTGTGAAGAGTACAGTCTCTGGCGTCAGATATCTGTCTATAAACCCAGGTTTAGCACTTACTAACTCTGAGTTAATATTTAGGCCTAGAACATTGTAACTGTTCAATAACTATTTACAGTTACTATTATAATAGATACCTAAATAATACTGATTGCATGGATAAGATAATTTTCATGCCACACTTTAGGTGTTTTGTTTGATGGATATTGATTAGTCTCTAATATTTTATATTAAAAGAGTTTAGACTAACATCAGGACTTTCTGTTTTTTAAATAAACTCAGAAAATTGGCAACTTTTGCTCTATTCTTTGTTGACAAATTAGTTTTGAACAAAATTACAGCAGCTCCCTAAACACAAAAAATACACCCCCTGCCCGTTTCTTGCAGCCGCCAGCCTTCCCAGCACTGAGTCTGTCATTTGTCATCCTTAGCACTTGAATGGTATTTTTAAAAAGGTTTGTCAATATATAACTCACCCACTTAATTGTTCAACTCAATGACTTTCAGTATCTTTGTAGAGCAGTGCACCTATCACAGTCAACTTTAGAACATTTTCATTACCCTCCCAAAACCATACCTTAGCCGTCAACTGCAGTTCTTCTGTCCCCGTTCCTCGGCAACCACTCATCTACTTTCTGTCCTTGTGTATTTGCTTACTCTGGATATTTCCTATATATACACTCACACAATATGTGGTCCTACTGAGTGGCTTCTTTCACTCAGCATCGTGTCCTCAAGGATCATCCGTGTTACAGCATATGCCAGTACTTAATTTACTTTTATTGGTGTATAATGTTCCATTGTATAGATATACCAGATTTACGTATCCCTTTCTCAGGTGATGGGCATTTGAGTTGTTTTCGTGTTTCGGCTATTATGGGTAATGCTGCTATAAACATGAATGTAAAAGCTTTTGTGTGGACACGTGTATTCACTCCTCTAAGATATATACCTAGGAGGAGAATTTCTGGATCATATGGAAACTCTATTTTAGCCATTTAAAGAACTAGTAGGCTGTATTCCCATGCTGCCACATGAGTTTACATTTCTACCACTTGGAAACGGAGTCCAATTTTTCCACATCTTTGTCAACACATTATTATCTGTCTTTTTTTATTCTATCCAAAATATTGGGTGTGGCGTGATACCTCATTGTGGTTTAGATATGCATGTCTGGAATGACCACTGCAATGAGCATCGTTTCATGTGCTTATTAGCCACTTGCACCTCTTTGTAGAAATATCTATCCACACCCCTTGCCCATTCTTACTGGGTTATTTGTTTCCTTCTTCCTAAGTTGCAATGATTCCTTATATATTATAGATATGACATTTTTATAAGACATATGACTTACAAAAGTGTTCGCCCATTCTATGGATTACATTCTCACTTTCTTGATAGTTTTATTAAAAGCACAAGATTTAATTTTGATATTTATCTCATTTTTCCTTTTCTTATTTATGCTTTCAGTGTCATATAATCTATTAATCTTAGATCATGACCATTTACACCCCTTGTGTTTTCTTGAATTTGTATTATAGCGAACCTCTTATGTACAAGTCTTTAATGGATTTGAGTTGATTTTTGTATGTGGCATTAGACTGCTGATCAGCTTCCTTCTTGTCATACGGTTTTCCAGATGTCCCAAAAACACTGTTGAAGAGATAATTTTTGCCCTGTTGAATATCATAGAAACTGTGTTGAAAATCTATTGACAAAAAATGGCGCTTTATTTCTGGACACTTAATTTTAACCATTGACATGTATGTTTATCCTATGCCAATTTCACACTGTCTGGATCATTTTATCTTTGTAGTAAGTTTGGGAATTGGAAAATATTCATATTTTTGTTTTCTAGAGTGTTTTGGCTATTTTGGTTCTCTTGAATTTCCATATGAATTTTAGTATTAGCTTGTTAGGTTCTACAGAGAAGTTAGAAGGATTTGATGAGGATTTCATTAAATCTCTATATCAATTTGTGGAACATTGCCAACTTTATAAAATTGTCTTCTAATCCATGAATATGAGGTATCTTTCCATTTATTTAGGTATCCTTTAATTTTTTTCTACAGTTGTGTGTGATTTTCAGAGTATGAGTTTTGCATGCCTTTTATTTTTTGGATTTTATTGTGAATGAAACTGTTTTCTTAATTTTGTTTTCAGTTTGCTTATTGTTACTATATACAAACACAATTGATTTTTATATATTAAAATGTGTTCTGCAGCCTTGCTGAACTCATTTATTAGTTCTATTAATTTTAGTGGATTCCTTAAGATTCTCTATAACAAAATCATGTCATCTGCAAATACCATTTTATTTCTTCTTTTCCAATTATGCCTTTTATTTCATTTTCTTTATTGAATAGAAGTGGTAAGAGTGACATCTTTTTCTTACTCCTGGTTTTAGGGAAAAAGTATTCAGTCCTCTTTATTAAAAATGAAGTTAGCTGTGGGCTTTTTTAGATGTTCTTTATAAGACTCAGGAAGTTCCCTTCTATTCCTAACTTGTTGAGTTTTTTTATCATTAAGGAATGATAAATTCTGTCAAATTCTTTTTCTGTGTCTGTTGAGATATTCACACTATATGTGACTTTTATCCTTTATTCTATTGATGTGGTATATTACATGAATTGATTTTGAATGACATTTTTAATAGAAAGTTCAGAGGAAAGTAAAATATTTATTAGATCGATATTTCAATCAAAGTAGAAAAAAGTGCTTCCCAAGTTGGTGCAAATTTACAAAGAAATGAGAATAAATTGTGAAATGAGGCACATCTGTCTAATTCTAAAGTCAATTATCTTAGTCCTTTGATGAATATCTAATGAGAGTTCACAGTGGACACTTCATATCTGACTATACTGATTTCTTTTAGTGACATGGTTAGAATTTATAGAGAGAATTAAAAATATGAGTAGTATGCCTGGATTTTAGCAATTCATGTATCACAGTTTACACTATACTTTTAAATAAAGGAAAATATAGACTAGAGGACTGGGCCTTCATGAGGATTATTGCAATACAACTGGCTATATTAAAAGATTTCCAACAAAATGTTTTTGAAAGATTCACATAGTGAATCCTTTTTCAGTTCACACCTTGAATGATTCACTAGGATTATGAGATCTTCAGCCCAAACATTCCCAAATTTTGAAGATTTAGATTGCTATATTGCTATATACCTTTCCGCTTTTTTTGATAGTTGTGGCAATACCTTCATGCACTGGGGAATATTATTCAGCCATGAGAAAATGGTTTCAGTTATTTGCAAAAAATGGATGAAATGGGAGGACATTATGCTAAGTGAGATTAGCCAGACAAAGAAACACAAATACTGTATTGTATCAATTACATGTGGATTCTTAAAAAAAAAAAAAAAAAAAAAAAAGGCCAAACAGCAAGTACCTTGGTGGTTACGAGGGTCTGGGAGTTGGAGAAGATAGGGAGACACTGGACAAAAAATACAAGGCTCCACATATAAGATGAATAAATTCTGGTCATCTAATGTATAGCAGGGTGACTTTAGTTAACAATACTGTATTGTATACTGGGAATTTCCTCGTCTTAAATTTCTTTCCACCAAAAAAAAAGTGGTGACTATATGAGATAATAGATATGTTCATTAACTTGATCTGGTGATCGTTTTGCAAGGAATATGTAAATGAAATCATCATATTGTACACTTTAAATATATGCAATTTTACTTGTCAGTTGTACTTAAATAAAACTGAAGGAAAAAAGACATGTATACTCAAGAGTTAATTAATTAGCAAAAATGAATTTATAAGCAAATTTGTCACTGGAGAAATGAGTTCTCAGCATATGAGGCTGTTGAGCCACCACTGCTCTGAGTAAACACCATGAGGAGAGATTGTGTCCCACAGCCTCATGTCTTAGGAGCAGTGCTGTGTGTCTGGTCTGCCATAGTGGCTGGTCTGCAGGATTCAGCTCATCACATCATGTGGGTCTCTGCTGCCTGACAGCACGTAGGGCTGGCTGGTTCTGCAGTCAGAATATTGCTCTATATGTCTGAAGTATGCCAGTCACACAAGAAACCGTTGCTGTCTCCCGAGGACAGAGGGAACTGCCCCATGTTTGTAAGAATAGGCTGTGTGATATTTTTCTTCCTATTTGTTAATAAATGTGTTTTGTCAGAAAAAAATAGAGAAATTGTATGTTGTTACCTTTCATCTTTTCATTGGACTCTATTTTCAATCCTGTAGTATTGATTTTGGGGTCTAACATGACTTTAATAACCATGTACTTTGCCCTACCATCTTATTTTATTGCCTATGTTGTAGACAGATTCCCGTGGGGATTCCACTGACCCCAGGTGAACAGCTTGTTACGGAAATTATCCTTTAATAACTACCACAAATTAGCAAATGGAAGAACTTGGTTGTAATGCTTTCTAGCTGTGTGAGGATGGTAAAATCATTCTTAGCCTTATTCATATATTACTTTTACTGTGATATTGTTCATACCTGCACTTCCAACTTCTTCTAGTATATTTAAATGTCCCACTGGTACCTTGATTACAACATCTCCAGAATAGATCTCTCTCTTTCTCTCTCTCTCTTTTTTTTTACTTGAGATATAGTTAGTATAGTTTCACTGGAAATTGCTAATATCATCAACATTTATTTGATAAAACCTGAAGTCTGAAAATAAATTGTAATATCCATTCCCTTGCTCCATATGATTAGATCAACAAGCCACAGGATTAAAAAATTTTTTTTAAATTTATTTTTAGAGAGAGGGGAAGGGAAGGAGAAAGAAAGGGAGAGAGATATCTCATGTACCCGTTACTGGGGACCTGGCCCACAACCTAGGCATGTGCCCTAACTGGGAATCGAACTGGCAATCCTTGGGTTCGCAGGCCCGTGCTCTATCCACTGAGTTACACCAGCCAGGGCAAGCCTCAGCATTTTTGCCTTCTAAATGCTTGGTTAATACATTCTTCTCTGACATCTTTCCTGGTAGACATTATTATTTTTATACATAAATATATTTTATATATATACATATATATACACACACAAGTGTATAATATACAATTGATATATTGATGATAATATATGTGTATCTATGCCATATTTTCATATAATGCCCTCTTAAATGCAATTATGGATATTCACAATGATGCTAAAGTATGCTTTCAACTTTTAATTTGAAACAGTTCAGATTTATACAGAGTTGCAAACATAATGCAGCAATTTCAAATATGCCTTTTATTAGTTTTCCCTAAAGTTACTATCTTGCATACCCATATTGCAATGATCAGAACTAAGAAATTAACCATGGTACAGTTCTATTGACTAACCAATAGACTTTATTTGGATTTTACAAATTTCTCAGTTAACACCTTTTTCTTTTCTAGGAAAAGAAATTTCACACTGCACTTAGTTGTCATGTCTCTCTGCTCTCCTCCAATCTGACAGTTCCTCATCATCTGTCTCTCATGACTATGACACTTTTTGAGTGTTCTTGTCAGTTATTGTATAGAAGCCCCCTCAATTTGGGCTTGCCTGGCATTTCCTCTTGTGAATTTCTCATGGTGGTTTTGCATTTTTGTCGAGCACACCGCACAAGTGCTGTGCCATCTCAGTGCATTATATTGAGGTTATCTGACGTCCAGGTGTCTTATAACTGGTGGTGTTTAACTCAATCACAGATTAAAATGGCCTCTGCCAGATGTCTTCACTGCAGAGTTACTATTTTCTTCATTGTAACCAATAAAGTATATCTTGAGGGATATAGTTTGCAACCATGGAAATATTGTCTTTTTCTTCACAATTTTGACCTCTAAAGTTTGCATTTATGAGTGCATTTTGCCCGTGAGAGTCATTACTGTGGTATCCTTCGGGAAAGTTTTAATCTCTCTTGTTCATCCCACATGTAGTAAATTAAAGTCTTCATTAAGGAAGAGCTGTCCCTTTTCTCCCATTTATTTATTCACTTATTTATTTATACCAGTATCAGCTCAAGACTAATACATTTTATGGGATATAAACCAACATTTTCATTATATTGTAGTTTTTGACAAATTGTTCCAAATTTGGCCATTGGAAATTCTTCAGAACTTTTACATTCTTCCATTCTTGATTGTTCACTTCCTTATTTTGGCATCACAGCGTTCTCAGAATCCTTGTGAATTTTTTTCTCCCTGGAACTTAGAAATAAAACCTTCTTCACGGAGCCCTGGTTCAGTTTATTTGAGGAAGTCATTTAGGAACAAATATCTGAAATTCCATTGTAGAAGAACCTCTCATAAGATATACTTTTGTGTAGTATTTTTTTATTCTTTTTGTGTTATATTATCTATTCAAAATATTGTTTTCTTATTAACTTGCCTTAGATTTTTACATCCTCACTTCCTTCAGAGTGTTTATTATTGAAAAATTGTAAAATAGTTATTTGTTATAGCTTATATTTAATTTTAATTTCTTCTAATATGCTGGCCATTTGTTAAACAATTTACATACAGCAAAATTCTGTCTTTATGGTCTGTATCTCTGTAATATTGACATATGTATAGAGTCATAAATCCACCAAACCATCAGAATGAGGACCAGTTCCGCCACCATGGCAGTTCCTTAGTGCCTCTATGTTGTAGTCACCACTTCCTCCCATTCCCGGTCTCCGAAAATCACTAATTTCTTTGTTATCTCTATAGTTTTGTCTTTTCCAGAATGTGTTATGAACACAAACATACAATATGCTACCTCTTGTGTTTTCCCTCTTTCACTTAGCAAATGCATTTTCAATTTTTGTTCCTTAAGCATTTTCATAGACAAGTAGTAGTGTCTCATTGGATTTTAATATTTCTCCAATAATTAATTATGTGAGCATCTTTTTTTTAATGGTTCTTTACCATCCAGGTATATTATTCAGCAATGGATTTGTTTAGATCTTTTCACCAATTTATTATTTTTTCCTTACTGTTGAGTTTTGAGGGTTCTTTACATCTTGGATGTAAGTCCTTTCTCAGAAATATGATTTTATAATAGCATTTTATTCCTGTATGTGGCTTTTAGTATTTATAAAGTACAATGTGTCATTTTTTTCTTTTAAGAATTAGATTTTATGTCATATCTTAAGTTTTTGCCTAATATTTTCCTTATGTTTTCTTTTAGATACATAGTTTTAAATTTTGTATTTAGGTTTTGTTGGGAGATAATTCTGTCTCTCATATTTCTACCTATCTTGTCATTTGAATAAAGGTACTAACCACCACTAAGGATGAAATAATATAAAAATATGGGAGACATAGTGAGTAAAATGAAAGATCCTGTGAACAGCCACGTTTGTTTATCTTTTTCCCATAAATCTCAAGCCTCAGAGGACAAAAAAGATCAAAGAAGGTATAGGGCACTTAAAAATGTATCTTAGAGCCCTGGCCAGTGTGGCTTATTTGGTTGGAGCACTGTCCTGTAACTGAAAGGTTGAGGGTTTGGTTCCTGATTAGGGCGAATAGCTAGGCTGGGTTCAGTCCAAGGGTCCTGGCACAGGAGCTTACATTCACAGGTCTGTGCGCATGTGATTCCCCATCAGGCAGGTTCAGGAGGCACCCAAATCAATACTTATCTCTTGCATGGATGTTTCTCTCTCTCCTCCTTTCCGCTCTCCCTTCATCTCTCTCTAAAAAAGCAATGAAAAAATGTCCTCAGGTGAGGATAAAAACATAACAATAATAAAAAAACATGTCTTAGAATCAAGAGAGGGGAGAGTTATGGAGGGGAAAAAATGTTTTATTGGAAATAAGGAAGGAAAGTTTCCCTTAGCTCACAAAATGAGAAAGAAACTTCTTATGTTTAGTGTGGCTGTGAAATTTCTTGGTTGACAGGAAGTTGGCAGAACTAGGGAGAAAAAGGTTGTGTGATATGACAAGAGCCAATCAGGACAATCTGTGGTCCCTCAATAATGCCAATGCCAGAAGTATAAATGATACATAAAAACTAGAGTGCTGTTCTTGCTAAATTGCCCTTACTAAATGGAAAAACGAATGACTCATCATACTTCGCATTAACGCCATGTAAAACATAAGAATCTGGAACCATGGCACAATTTCATATTGTGGGTTTATGGGGTCTAGAAAAATGACTTAAAGATTTTCTCAAACCTATTGTATGGACTGTGCATTTGATGATTTTTCATTTGCCACTTGATATGTAAATTTGTGATTATGAGCTCCCCCCTTTTCCTGAGAAAAGAAACTAAAACAATATAATTTACCTCATATTATAGAACAGAGAATGTCTGATAAATTGGATGTAAATTAATCTTGATTAATCAAATTATACTTTCCTTTTGAAAAAGCATTCATTATAAATTGAGAAAAATTATCTGTAATCATTATAAGATTCACAGTTAAAAAATAAAATATACTATTCTGTATTTTTAAAAACATAACAAGGTTATTCAATACCATGAGAATACATGCATATGTATTTTAGTATAATTGAAATAAAATTTAATTTCAAAGGATGACTAAGAATAGTTACAGATTTGACTATACCTTTAAAGTTTTCATTCAACAACAAAATTACCTTCCACTTAAATGAAATGCAAATGATGTATCATAAATTGTACAAAAGTGTTACTATTTGTGAAATTATGGGTACTAAAAGGCATGTTCTTTCTTTTCTTTCTTTCCATATGTGAATGCCTAGATATCACTTCAATAAATTCACTTGAGGGCAGGGGTCTGGCTTATTTCTCTCTTGACTATATGATTTTTATTATGCTTGAATAATAAATGTAGATAGAAGGATCTTTTTCTGAAATTTTTATCTATAAAGAAAAAATGCTTTATGATTACCAAAGACTTATTAAATTTGAGGCAATGAAGTAGATGGTTTATATCTATTTATTTAAGTTTCTGTATGTACTTTTCAAGTATAAACCTACATAAAAAATTAATAATTACTTTAAGAGGGACAGTCGTGATTGGGGCCAAAGCTGCTGTGTCTAAGTTAAATGGACACATTTTACCATTTGGGAAACTGAAATTAAGTAAGTTAAGTAATGCTTGGAAGGTCACTCAGGTTGTGATTAAAGAGCCTGGGATTCATCTTCAAGTTTCTCTTTAAAGTCAAGATTCTTGCCATTATAGCAACCATTAGACACACCATATTGAGTGCTCAGTGGTCCCCAGTACTGACTTCACTGAGCTGAGAAAAGTACCCCCAAATAATACTATTCTCAGCGATATAGTGAACTCAGGTCAAGTCCCCAAACCAAGAACATCTTTTAATCAAAACCTGTTCCTGCAATTTCTGAATTCAACTGGCTTACATGCTAGTTCTTTACCAAGAAACCTTGGTGAAGAGTGCTTGTTGCTTAGTTACACTCCTTGTACCAGCTCCTGTTGATCCAGGTCCAAAACCTGAGTAACTTTCAAAGCACAATAATGATGTCTGTTCATAATTTGCAAATTGGCAATTTTACTGAAGATTTGGAGATGGCAGTGAAGATTATTTGCTGAACTGCTTAGCTTTCTGCCAATTCTTCAGCCGTGCCTTGCTTCAGTGCAAATTTGTCTCCAAACCAGTTCTAGCCACACTCAGGCCCCTGGAACATATAAGTTGTTTATTAAGCTACCATCCCACCATGACACACACACAAACAGGCAGAAAAATAAAATTTTTCCATGAAAAGTAACCATGTGCATACAGTGGTCCTCAGGCCATAGTGAAATCGTTACGGACACTGCTCACCGTGGCCTCACTTTGACATTAGTGTTCTCTGGGTTCTCACGTAGTTTTCCTTAAGCGTGGGAACAGATGCAGGGCATGGAAGCTGTAATGAACATTTCTTGTTTATATTCCCATGAATCAGCCACACCTTATCTTATTACTGACAGTACCCAGTTCCTGCTTTCCAGTAACTCTTCTCTGACTGAAAGTACTTCAGAAAGAGCACTCCCCCTTGTGACGGGTTCTTGTGCACATGACCAGATTGGTCAGGGCCAGCAAGGCCAGTCAGTGATAAGATGTTTGAGCTCTCAGAAACAAGTTGTCTTTTTTTCTGTTGGACTTGATCCTAGAAGTATACACCTCTGGCATTTTTGCAGCCTTCTGAGAATCATTTGTGGAGGAACAATTGAGAATGAAAACGGCACAGAAGACAGCAGGCCCAAGAGAGGTAAAGATATGTTCTAAGATGCCATTTACATCTTTATCAAGCTATATCTGAGGTTGCTTATCCTTGGGCTTTTCAGTTAAAGGAGACAATGAATCTATTGTTGGAATAAAACAATTTCAGTTAGATTTTCATCTACTTGTCCAGAAACATGCAAAACTATTTAGAAGAGATGGTGGCATGAAATATTAGCCTGAAAATATTTTAATGAAACACAGTATGTCTTCTTGAGGTTTCTAAAGATATCACCAAAGATGTGGTAAATGTTATGCTCAAAAATATTCACTTTTTGCCCTGGCTGGTTTGGCTCAATGGATTAAGCACTGGCCTGTGAACCAAAGGGTCACCGGTTTGATTTCTGGTCAGGTCACATGCCTGGGTTATGGGCCAGGTCCCTGGTGGGGGGGTGCAAGAAAGGCAACCACACATTGATGTTTCTCTTCTCCTCTTCTTCACTTCCCCTGTGTCTAAAATAAATAAATAGAATCTTTAAAAAAATGTTCATTTTTTTCTGTTTTGCTTTCTGATATAATTAAATATCACATGTTCTATATACTGATGGCAAAATATTAAATTATAATTATTTTGAGTTATAATTGTTATATTTAATTATATAGGTAAATAAATGGAATTTCAAGTGATAAAATGTATGCTATATTGTATAGAGGATAATCTGCTGAAAAGTGACGAAATATACTGGGCTTAAGTGACAAATAAGCTGACTTTTCGCTGAGCAACCATTATGTATACTACATTTTTTTTCTTATTTGTCCATTTGAGCAGATAAATCTTTGTTGACTCCTTTTTTATGTACCATCTTATGTTTTTCCATGAAACCAAGCCAATAAAATGGTGAGGTCCTTGGACAGCTTGAAGTGTATTCAAATATAACGAACTTCAATATGTTGGGAAAGCACATTAATATAACAAACAATAAACCAATATTGCCATTACCTTTGAACTGTCCTTGAACCCATTCTGTATTCAAACATTCAAACAGGATAAGCAGGCAGAGAAGGTATATCCCATACCCCATGCTGGGGTCTATTTTCACAGTTGTTTCCTACTGCACTTGACTTATCCCTTTAGTTTTACCTTTTCCACATAACCATTAACCTTCAATCATCTCCCTGTCTTCTCAAATTCAGGGCTGATATTAAAATTACATCTCTAGATCTCTTACATGACTAAAACAAGAGCTTGGCAAGGGTCCTGTGGATGCTTGGCTTCACTTAAAAATGTTGCTATTTACATATGAATATTTTCTTTACTAAGATATTTCCTTTTATTAAAGTTATTGGGGTGACATTGGTTAATAAAATTATACAGGTGACAATGTAAAATTCTGTAAAACATCATTTGTATATTGCATTGTGTGTTCACCACCCAATCGAGTCTCCTGTTGCATACAATATGTAAATGCTTCTTTCTCTAATGCATCCTTTTAATTCCTTTATAATTTTCTTAAGTTTCCTTAGAGACTTAGTACCAGCCTCAGGATTAAGCTTAATTATGGAAAAGGTGGTAATAAAAGAAGTCTATTTAGAAAAGTAAATACTTTTTACATTAAAACATCTGACTAATATGAACTACTTATTTTTTATTTTTTGAAAAGGATTTTATTTATTTTTAGAGAGAAGGGAAGAGAGGGAGAAAGAGGGGGAGAGGAACATCAATGTATGGTTGCCTCTAGTGCACCCCCTACTGGGGACCTGGCCTGCAACCCAGGCATGTGCCCTGACTAGGAATTGAACTGGTGATGCTTTGGTTCACAGGCTCATGCTCAATCCACTGAGCCATACCAGCCAGGGCTAATATGAACTATTTTTAAAAAGGTGTTTTCTAAAACCTATGAGAATAATTATGTATGCATATGTGTTTATGTATGTATTAGTACGGTGTGATGCATATATAATGTTTATATGCAGTGTGTTTAACAAAGTCAATAACTTGATCTTTTAGTAAAAATAAACAAAGAGTACAAACTTGTTAAAACATTATAAACATATTTTCTTTACCAAAATGTATCTCCCAATTTAACAACAGGCTTGATATTTCCTTTGAGTATTGGTTTGAAGATTTGAAATACTGTAATGACATTTAGATTTATATATCCTTATATAATCACAATAAAATTTATATATCACACTGAAATTTAAGTGTGGTAGAATATTTTAATAATGTCTATCAACTGTTCATGAATATCTCTTTTATTAGAAAAGATGTAGTGAATTTCTCAATTTATACTTCATTCAATCACAAGCTCTTAACTACTGTTGTGGAAAAAAAAACCCCCAAAAAACAACCCTGCAAGATACCCGGAAGAGAAATCAGATCCTTCACAGAGTTTCAGTACTTTGGGGACTGACAGACTCTTGTTGTAGATTGTAGCTCCGTGGAAGAGGCTCCTCGGCTGGGAGGCTTTAAATTAGTGATGGCCAATCTAAGCCCATAAAATATTTCTTGGAAGATCTGGCCTCCAGTTCTGAACACGGCCAAACTGAAAGCACAATCTGTGGACAGCCATCTGGTTCTGAAGTATGCCAAGCTCAGCCTAATAAATAAATCTGATTTATGGGCATTAAATATAAAGTTTATTCACAGCTGTGTAATGGATGTTTTGCAGAGACCGTTTTTACCTATGCAGTATTTCATTTTCCAGAGTGACAAGAATGGGCTTTCAAGGAAAGTGAGAGGAAGATGCTTTATTTTATACGTGTTTTTTTGCCCTTTCAATTTTGAGTTTGAAATACCATTTTTCTTCATTAATGTGTCTGCATTAAGTAAAGAGAAAGAGGCTGAACTAAAATGGAGAGGGGCATATTTGTCAGCTCCACAACTTTTTCAGAGTGAGCTTAAGACTAATTAGATTATTAGTCTGTTCCATGTTTCCATGTCTCTGGTTCTGTTTTTCTGGGTAGGTTATTTTGTTCATTAGATTCCAGTCTAAGTGAGATATGATATTTATATGATATTTGTCTTTAGCTGACTGGCTTATTTCACTTAGCATAATAGCCTCCAGTTCCAGGCCAATAGCTATAGGAGGGTAGGAGGAAGCGGGGAATGGTGGAAGGAAGGGGAAAGGATTAGTCAAAGAAAAGTATGAATGACCCATGGACATAGACAACAGAAAGGGGGTTGGCTGTGGGTGAGAGGGGTGGGCTGGGTGGAGGGGGACAAAAAGGGAAAAAATTGGGACAACTTTAATAGAATAAACAAAAAAAGAATAATTAGATTAATACTTAGTATTTGTAGATCATAATTATATAATTACACCATGTTTATATGAAGATCATGTTCATAAACATACAGAGATGAGTATATTACACATGCAACACAACAAAACACATTCAAAGGGTTATTTTCTTTCCAGCTAGCTTGTGGAATGTCAGTGTTTCTCTGTGTTTGGTTATCAAATGTTTGATGCATACCATATATATATACATAAATATATATATAATTACACAAAGTATATAAAATATCATAATAGTGTCTAGTATAAGTACTACCCAAATTAAGAAATACAGTAGAACTTTATTACATCCTGCATGTGTCTCTCTAAAAAATCTTTCCTTTCTCTATCCCAATAGGTAACTATCAACATGAAATTTTGTTTATTATTTTTGTGTGTGCATATGGTGTTAATATGTATGTATCCAAAAACAGTATGTTGACAGCATTTTATTATCTGCTTGTTTTATTATACATGCATATGTATACTAAAGGACAATGATGCCTCAGTCCTCTTCAAAGTAGGCACCTGGGGACCTCACACAGTTCTCCCAGTCGCCATCAGCTGCCCTGTCATATTTTCTTGAACCTTACTGACTGTGCTAAATCTCTTCCCTTTCAAAGGTGATCTTAGTTTTGGGAAGAGCCAGAAGTCACAGGGCACCAAATCTTGGCTGTAGAAGGGCTGAGTCACCAGGGTGATTTGATGTTTCACCAAAAAACTTTGCAGGAGCTGTGATACATGAGTGGGCACATTGTTGTGATAGAGCTGCCAGTTGCTCATAGCTGCCGCCTTCTGAAGCATCTGAATAGTTTCCACAGAGAAATGTTCAAGCTTAACACAAAATTTGATGCAGATTCATTGCCCTATTTGCTTAGTCATTTTGAATGTGATGACCACCACATAGTACACATATTCACTCAATGGCATCTACCACCCCTACTGACTAGTAACAGTGAAGTCTCCTCATTGTTTACACATGTGCATTCCAGTCCACTCTTCTTGGTGGCCAGGTTACATGGATATTGCACATACCTTTCTCATTATATTAACAATGGTAACAGTGGTTGGACTTTTTCCCAACAGACCTCGTACACTGACCAGCCCTGTATAATTAAAATGGTTCATTTGGTTGCCCTTCAGTCACTTGATATTGTCAGACTGTTACATTTTGTCATTTCTTTGAATGAAGAATAACTTAATATGCATTTCCCTATTTTTTGTGGTTGATCTTCCATGCTTTTGGGGCCATTAGTGCTTCCTCATCTATGAAATGTTTGTTTCCACTTTGCCCATTTTTTCTATTTGTAAGTTTGTCTTTTCCCCATTAATTTGTAGGAATTGTTATTTGTTCTTTACACTAATACACTGTCCATTTTACATGCTGCGAGTACATTCTCCAGGTTTATAGCCCATAGACTTTCACTTAGTTTATAGTGTTTTTTGACTCATTAGCTCCAGCTGTCACTGGGCTCCTGGCAAGATGAAAGACTATAAGCATATAGAGATGGTGCCAAAACTGTGGAGTGGAAATAAGGACTGAGCATGACAAGAAGTAGTCTAACATCTGTATGTCCTCCAATGGCCTTTTGGAATCTCTCTTTGGTTGCAACCAATAAAACAACAGAAGGCGCAAAAGGTTGATGATGGCGCTTAAAGACAAAACCCTGACAGTGGATAACTGAGAATGAATCTGGGGTGAAGTATATGAGAATAACAGTACAGCTTATTATAAGTTATTTATGCCAAGTAAGTTGTAATACCTTTAGTTTCAATTTTCCCTCTCATTTTGTGAAATAAATTTTATTTCTAGGGAAATAAAATTACAAGAACCAAAGAGATATATTTTTATCAAATTATTTATGTCTACAGTAAATAGTACAAAATAGTAGAAAAAATTTAGATCAGAAACTAATAGATATAAATATAAAACACTGCATTTATAGTTAATTTGATTATGTTTTTGTGCTGTATTATTTAAAAAACCTCCTATGAAATTTTTTCAAAGAATACAAAATGATAAATTAAAGACATGTATAATAAAATAATAAAGTGAATATTTACATTTATACATTTTAAAATGGAATATTGGGTGACAGTCTTGGGTCTTCTCCTGCTAGTCAGTCATCACTGCTTATGAATTTGACCTCTTAGTTTTTTTTCTCCTAATGTTTTCATTTTACTCCCTTTTAAAATTCCATTAAAATTCCTAGATTACTTATAATAACCTCATGATTTGTCTTGTCTGTAGTTACAACTCTTCCAATTCTTTCTGCATCTGAAGACAAAATAAAATCTCTAACAATCAAATGTTGTCTTTTTTATGTTTAAAGTCCCTTTTTTACTATAAATGCATTTTTAAAAGCTCCACACTTTAAAGTATCTTCAAACTCACAGTACGGGATTTAATGGGGGGGTGCAGAGTGGGGGTCCTGTGAAAATAGCACAGCATATCCCCCACAACCCTTGGTTGGGGGAAGGGAGAAGTGGATAATGCAGCATTTAAGATAATTTGCATACCAGTGACAAGTTGTTAGCTCTGTCTTTCTTGAAGGCAAAAAGACAGTCCCAGGGTGAAAGGTCTACATGATTTTAAGAGTGTATGGTGACTTGCAACATAGCCAGGGGAGGCAGAAGGCCACCCCAGATGCCCCTATGCCACTGGGAACTCTTGCCCTGACTAAAGATGGCAGCCAAAAGAAGGTAAAAGATACTGGGGAACTGGCAAAAATGGCAGGTACTAACACATCATAGGAGGGCCAGATATGAGGTCATGGAGGAAGTTCTGGGCTGAGCTTTTAAAGGAGGGCAGACTGAAAAAGAAGGAGGTCCACCATAAGGTATTTAAGGAGTAAGCATGAGGTCTGCCATAAGAAAGAGAAGGCCCGTTGGGAAGCCTGCAAGGAGAAGATGGCAGCAGAACTGATAGAGCTCTGCAGGGACCTGCCTAACCAAGCATAGATTTATGAGAGATGCTCGCAGCTGAACTCTGACTGGGAATGATGAGTTGCAGACTTCTGCTTCTCCGAAGGATGTATAGAGAAGTCATTCTCTTGGCACTGGTGCCCCCTGGACCCTGCCACGCCCCAGTGTAACACAGCATGTGTTTTCCTGAACAATGGCATGGAGGCTGGGAGCAGTGCACACCAGATCCTGATGGAGAGAGCTGCTGCAAGAAGATGGCGACTCTGAAACCCACAAGTGCACATTCCAGAAAGGATGGGGACCAGTTTGCATAGCCAGCTTAAGGACAGATAAGGAAATGGGGAACTTCTAGGCATGGTCTTGACTTGCAGCCTTTTGGGGAGCAAGGGAAGTGCTGGGTCTCATGGGAGAGGACAGCTCTGAGCAGGAGTGCTCTCAGCTCCCCCTAGGTTGGAACCCTTCAATACTAATTGTTGGGTCATGTGCCAAGGTGCCAAGTGGTTGAGCCCCAGTTTGCTCGGTTACAGAATAGCTTCTGCTTATATACGGGGTGGGGTGAAAATAGGTTTATAGTTATGAGTATGCAAAATAGTTCATTCTTATATTATTTATTAATTATTATATTGTTTTCCATATGAACAGCTGTAAACTTACTTTTTCCCCACCTTATATTCTTTGTGCCTTCTTTCCATTTTCTAAAAAAAAAAAAGAAAAAAAAGCCCATACTTCAACATTATCTGTCTATTCTCTCATATATTTTTTCTGTTCATTTTCTAATTTATTTTCAGTTCCACATTTAATATAGTTTTATTAAAAATATTCCCTTATCCTTGAAGTCTGAATGGTCCAAAAATATTGAATAATTTTTCTAGTATAATATTGATAACTTATTGTTATTATTTATCCTTCTGTAGTGTAACACTGTGCTCCATGAAAGCAAACTTCTCTCTGTTCATCATCTTATATCTGGCATCTTGTGCATGTGCAAGATATATGGCATATACTAATGTATAGTATATAATACATATGGTATATAATATATGGCCAGTACATAGTTATAGCTTCATCAAAGGACACCAGGCTGGTGTCTTTGCTACTATCATGTGCAGATGCCAACTAACAAGGAGAGACTATTGTACTTTGGCCGGCATGAATACACAGTTCTGGCTGTCCAAAAAGTTGCCCATAAGGGCTTAATTAGCAACACAGAATCACAGAAAAGTTGGCACCCATGAGAAAGATTTGATTTAGCCAAATGTGAGAAAAGCAATGGTAGAAAGCCAGCAGATAAATTGTTTGACTTCCCTGTATACGGTGGATTATTTCACGGTAAAACTACTTTCATATATGCTTTCTCTGAAGATGCCCACTACGACTGAGCAAGGGGCTTTGTTCATTGTGGAGATTTGGCTAGCTCAATATTCCCTTTGTATTGGCTGTCTCTTCAACATTATTGTCTCCTCCCCTATCCTTGTAAAGTGGTAATATGTAACATTTTCTTTTTCTTGAGTTGCTTTTTTTTTTCCCCTAGGAAAATTGCAGAGCAGAACTCTAGGTCCAAAAATGGTGCCCAAAAGAAAACTCTCAGGACTTGGTTATGGAGTTAATTTGTCCACCTGTCTGAAAACAAGAGAAACCAGAGGTCAAGTGAAAAATTCCATATAATTTAGTGGCATCACAATTACTAAAATTTTCATTTGTGGACATTTGGGGTGAGGTGGAGGTAAAAAGTCAGGTGTTGGGAAATCAACTAGCTTCTATACTTTATCATATAGGAACAATGGCAAAGATTGTGAAGTTTTGATGGATTGAAACTGTCCAAAACAAAAACAAAAACAAAAACAAAACTGAAAGTTAATTCTTAACTTGAGACTTGCTTTGGAAAGCAAAAGTGTTTTCATTAGTTTTAAAAGAGACTCTTACCAACTTTAAACCCTAGGGAGACTACTGAAAATCAGTCCTGGAAAAGAGACTCTTACCAACTTTAAACCCTAGGGAGACTACTGAAAATCAGTCCTGGGATCTGACTGTAAAAGTTACAGCGCTGAAAAGAAACTAAACATACAGTCTCAAAGGTCCTGTATTTCAAATCTCTGGGAGTGAAACAGCAGGATCCCTAAACCAAGAATAAAAATATTTGCGTTAACAAGGCTGCAAATTTTTAACCTTATAAACCATGTCCAGAGAGTGAAAGCAATGATGGACATCTTGCCAAAATAAAACTGTCTCTGTATCCTCTGAAAACTTGCACTAACTTGACTTAAAGCTCAGAAGAAGACCATTATTTTCCTCAAGATCTGCCCTCACTAAAACTCATGGTTTTCAAAAAGAGAGAGAGAGAGAGAGAGAGAGAGAGAGAGAGAGAGAGAGAGAGAGAGAGAAAGTCGTAGAATATTTACACTAGAAAAGCTGCGCTCTGAGAAGAAATAGTCTACCGGCCAAGCAGCTGTAGGACTAGAGAACAAGTGTTAATAATGTGTGTGGGGGTTTTAGGATATTAGACCAGATGAAACAAAATATAAGACTGTTCATAGACTCAGTGATTTAGGAATGCCCACTTATTGCAAAGAACTCAATATTGTGTCAGGGTCCCTTGGACTTGATCCTGTTTGTTGGGATGTCTCCTTGAAACTTATAAATGAACATGACATAGAGAATGGAGACGATGTTTTAGAATGTTGCCGAGTTGAGATATAGGAAGATATTAGGAGACTCAGAGAAATGTCTATATTAGATTAAATTTACTATGTCAGAGGTGGTATCCAGCGTCTGATTGTTCTCTTCCTGATCGTAAAGGAAAGGGACTCCTTTAACAGTGATAAAGAAGAATGATGTGAAAGAAGCACTGGAATCTTTGGGCAAATCCCCTACAATATTCCACCTTGATGTAAAATTAATATCAAATAAAATATCATTCATGGAGCAACAATGGATCCAATACATTTCTTCTTTCTTCTAAACAGCCTGAGAGCTTAAATAGCTCTACCGTAATGCAAATAAGATTATTATAGTAATTTTGGATGAGTATTTTTAAAAGCAGTTATTGTGTGTCTGTAATGTTTATGATTACCCTAAATTCTTTAATGGCTCTCTTGAGATGCCAAGTGCAAGGGCAAATAAATAGCTTTCAGAATAGACATTAATGGAGGCAAACAAAATCTTGTTAGTAGCTTGCTTTGTAAAAGTTCTTTAGCTCTTTTAGAGATTATTCAGGATTGAGAAAAGCAGTATATATTTTCCAGTGTTATTTTAAAAAATTCTTCCATCTTTTTATTTGATCCTGATATATTTGGGAAAGATAATTATTAAATCTATTTTAAGGCAGAGTTTTGAGTCAGATTTAAAAATTTGTTAGTAGTTACTGCTGACAGTATTGGTTGATAATATCATTACCATTACAAATGAGAAAATCTACATGATACACTTACATAATTTGATGTGGATTCCCAAAATATTTTTAAGAAATCAAACAGAAGTGAAATTCATTGGCTGTTGACATTTCAAATAAAATATATAAAATTTTTATAATTAAGTTAACTATAATGGGTACAAAATATGTTTAAATTTATTAAAACATTTATGAAATAGTTTACTGCAACATGTTTACATTTATAATCATACTGAATAAAAATACAACCTGTATGCAATAGTAAGCTATTCTAATACTGTTTTATCCAGCTCATCAAGCAAATTGTAGGAGTAAAGCAATAATTATTTATATGTGTAGTGCCTTATATATTTAACATATTTTATGTATTGGATATAACTTCACTTTTGTAATAAGCCTATGCAATTTTATTTTCAATTAACATAAGCAAAATATTTTTGTATGATTATTTAAGCCATTGTTTTCCTAACAGATGTGTAATTCTATTCTAGCATGCTATTTTATGCTTTCTTTTTTTAAACATTTCTCAGTGTGGCTTTTTATCTGTGCATTTACTGTTGTATTGGATTGTCAAATTTATGTATTGATATAAACTACCTAGACTTTTGCTTCTTTATGGATTAAATTTTTACTAGTTATTGTAAATTGAGACATTATCTGATAGTCAGTAATTCTTGTAGAAAATAAGTAGATCTTAAAATAATTGCACTGTAATTTTGTATATTAGAAATTAAAAACATTATAGATCAAATAGCACTATCTTACTAATAAACATATGTAAGGTACATATCCAAAATAAAGACAAGTAAATGTCAAAAACTGAAGCCAAGAACCATGGCATTAAAATGACACCTTCTAATGGCAAAGATTAAAAATTACATGTGAGATATAATTTTGAAAATTATTGCAATAAATATTTTTTGCATCACGATGAATGTAGTAAAAGTTCTAAATATATAATTTGGGAAAATGCTCTCTTTTAAAGTTTTATTAGTTTTATTTCTAATATTGAAATAAATATGTGAACAGATATTAAAATATAAATCTTAAAGTAAGTCTAGATTCTTAAACAATATCAATGAGATTTATTAGCCTATCATAAAGATATATTTTTAATTAACATAAGCTATTCATGAAAATAATTTCATTTAAGGTCAGAAAGAAAAAAATGTACATTTAAAAAAGAGAAATTGTACATGAGTCAATGTGTGGCAACAATAAAAATTAAGTAGTTATACTATATCAATAAAAATGTAAAATAAACCAAAATTAATAAAGAGATAAAAATCAACAAAAAGGAATATATATCTATATGTTGTTTTTCTTGGTGAAAGAAGGGATCAGTCTATATACCTGCTTCTAATAGTGGGAAGAATTACATAAGGTGAGGGAGCTGATTAAAACAAGTGCTATGATAGGGCATTCCTGCTGAGATATTTCCATTATTGCACACACATAAATGAGGTGGGCACAGAGAGTCACACGCAGTAGCCGCCTAATGGGCAGATGGCACTTTCAGCCCTGCAGTTAGGGTATCTTGCTGTGTTCCAGCAGCAGAGGTTAGAGAGCCATACCTGAAACTCAGGTAAGCACAGACCTTTGACTGATACTGAGATGGTTGCATTTTGCTGACTATTTCTGTAGAACTATTTCAGCAGAAACATTAGGAAATCTTTTATTTATGAGAGTTTCCTCAACTGAAAACTCTAGAGAATAAAATAAATAACTAGTCTATATTAAAGATCACCAGGCAGAATTGATGGTAAGCTATTTTGTATTAGATATAAGGAAAAGTGAAAAATTGTAGATTTAGACCCCCAAAATACTACAGATGTGTGAACTCTGAGATATAAAACAAATGTATAGAACTGTCAGATTATAAACTTATAGATAAATAAACAATGATACACTTATTAATGAAGAGGAGAATTTGATAACAATCACATGAGACTTCTAGAAATGAGAAACATGTTTGTTAAAAAAAACAAATGAAATTAGTATTACATTAGACTCAGCTAAAGAGAGAATTAAAAATAAAAACTAAAGGTTGAGCACAGTAATCATAGAAAATATTAGAGGAAGACAAGATCCACTGACTAGTTTATTATTATGCAATACTGTGGTCTTATAATTCAGTGGACTTATAATTGATATTAGCGTTTGATGGGGCAAAACTGTTTTCGTTATCACTTATCAGGTGTTCTTGGATCATTTTCAATTTTTTATGTTATATTAAATTTAGCATGTAACTTTCAAGTTTTTTTAAAAGTACTGATGTGTTGGTTGGGATTATGAAAAATTATTAGATTAATTTGAAGGAAATTGGCATCTTTACCACATTAATTTACCTTTTCCAGTAAACACCTTACAGGAGAGCGTAGGTTAGGCTGCCTTAGCTCAATTGGAAGTCAGAAGAAAGGGGACTTTGGGGACAGATTCAGGGGATTAGCCTTGGATAAGATGCCAGCTGTCCATTGCCTTAGAATTTAGGAGAAGGAGGAGTATTTCTACCTTATGTAACTTCTGATTTATGTGTGTATGTATATATAGGTATAAATTTCTCCTCCCTCCCTCCCTTTTTGATTTTTCCTACACAAACACACACAATAACCTGCACACACACATGAGCTCACAATCTCTTAAGAGCTTCTTATTAAAGAATAATAAGCTGAGGAAATAGTTATGGAATACAAACAATCTCAAATAATGTTCAAAACAACTTAGCAAAGCACAAATCTTAAATCTAAAAAAAGTAAAAAAAACGGTGAAATTGAAAGCAAACAAAACCTGAAGACTGTCAAGCTGAGGGTTTTACTCTGTTTCCTAATCCTTGATTTCCCATCATCATTTTACACCTCACAAGGGGGAGGGCAAAAGTGGGTCAGAATTAGCTCCACCCTTCAGGATCACTGACTCAATTGAATTCTCAAAGGAAATCTATCTGGTGGAAAACTGGACAGAGACAAAGCGGTGATGTGAGAGTCCTAGGCAGCTCACCTGGGGGCTGGATGCCCTCTGGTATTACAGGAGCAGAACTTTAGTTTTAAAAGTGAATTTCCTCTTCTGCTTGTAGCCCTGGGAGATGTGCTCAGATGTTTTTATAATACCAGAATATTACTTGGTCTCTCAGCCAGGGATAAAATTTCAAAGTAGGAAAATGTTTTCTTCGAGCCATCACAGTTCTCAGTAATATTTGTCCTTTACCTTCCTTATCTCAATAGAAAAACCAATGAACTAATACATTAGTGTAACAGTGAGTTAGAACAAGATTTATTTCAGGATTACATGAATTTTCTCTGTGTGTGTGTGTGTGTATTTGTGAGCAAAGATCACGTACAGGATGAATATTGATTCACATTGCACTTAGAATAAAATGTAGACAGTGTATAAATATTAAACAATGTTGTTGCCTACCATGACTTGATCATATGGTTCCTGCCCACCTTCCAAATGCATCATCCATGCAGGCTTCACCTCTGCTCTTCAATGTTCCTGTTGTATAAATGGTCTGCTAGGTCTTAGAAAATATTAAGGTCTTTTGCCTTCCCCAGTTTTGATTGATGGCTCCTTATTACCTGTCAGATCTTAATCTAAATGTCACCTCAGTAAGGCCAACTCAACGGCCAAATCTGAAGTTCTTCCTGCTAGTCTTGATACCAGTGTCCTACTTTTGTTTATTTCCTTGACTTCCTTAAGAGAATTCTGTGTACTTTGTAATTTTTGTATACAAAAATACTTTGTATTTTTGTCCATTTTCTCTTACTTGTCTTTCTTCACTATAATATAAGCATCATGATGACATAGATTTTGTTCATCCTGGATACAAGTATGAGCTTAGTGCATAACATTATACCTAATTTTTAGTGGTCCCTAATGAAGATTTATTTAATTAGTAACTAAAAACTTAAAAGCTAGAATTTTTAGACAGTCTGGTAAAAACACTATTTAGTTGCATACTCATCCTAACTCCCTTCAAGTTACATCAAAAACATAGTGTACTCAAAAAGGGTACACTGCCTACTCAAAAAGTCAGCCCTTTATAATTAAAATTGTTTTAGTACAAGAGGAGAGAAAGCAGAAATGAATGGAAATGAGTATGTAGCATAGGAGCCCCAAACCAGGAAGCTGCTGAAGTGTTCAAGATATTCTGAAAAAAAACCACGTGGTTGACTAGCGGATGTGGACATGCCCGTTTATGACTCACATTACAGGAGAGTGAACCTACCGCAGTGGTTCGTGCAGGAGAGACCGAATCTCTCCTCCAGGCTGAGGCCTGTTTTAAGGGATCTCAGACAAAAGTAGCATGGGTCTAGCTGCCCAAACCTATGTGTGGCCTGAAGCTACATTGCATCAGTGTGTACATGCAGATGGAAAAGGTCAAGAAGCAGTCATAGAACAAGAAACCGCTACCAAAAGGAGATAAGGAAGGAGTTACAATTGGTTCCCAAAACAATACATATCCCTTCTGGCTGTTGACCCGCTGACTAGCCCTCAGTCATGGGAGGGAGAAGGGACATGAATTGACCCCACAGGGTAAAATAAATCATTCCTACTCTGAATACCACAGAACAAAAATGCTGTTTCTACCATTTAAGCATTTACAAACTTTTATATATAATTCCTGAACAAAATGATTTCTCAAGAGATCTAAATAAACTTATTCATACAAAATAAATTTTAATATAGATAAATATCATTAGAATATCACATTTCTTTCTAAAAATAAAATATAGTTTAAAATTTTCTAATGTAGATAGGATATTGCCTTAGTTTTTATTTACAGAATTATATTTCCCAAATTTTAGCCAGCTTTAATTTGTTATTTATCTGTAAACAAATCATTAGTAGCTCCAGAAAGAATTCTACAACAAAAACTCCAAGCAAATACTGTGCTACCTTTATACCATTTTGTTAAGAGGACTTAAGAAATGATTATACACATAGAACAGAATAAAAATCTTAGGTAGTCTTCTTGAGATTTTATGCCATAATTTTAAAGATTTTTTTCCTTAAAATCAGAGAGCATAATACCTCCAGCTTCATTCTTTTTCTCAGGATTGCTTTGGTTATGCAAGGTATTTTATGGTTCCTTACAAATCTGATGATTTTTTGTTTATTTCTTTAAAAAATGCAATTGGGATTTTGATATAGATTACATTTTTGCTTTGGATAATATGTCCTTTATAAATATATATGTTGATTCTTCTAATCCATGACCATGGAATATATTTTTCATTTCTTCCTTCCATAAATTTAAAGAAAATAAAAACCAACATTCCATAAAGGGAAATGGCTTCAATTGGTTTCACATAATATTGTGACTGAGAGTTTCAGAACAAAAAATCATTTTATAATATTCCTGAATGTGCAAGCAATCCCATACATATCTGAAAATATGTTCAAGGCAACTACTATTATTTCTAACTGTAGAGGTCATATGAACATAGACATTTATCACTTAGTACAGAAAACATTGTCTAACTGAACCCATGAGTCTGCAAACACAGTAATTGAAGTTTTAATTACAGTGTTGTGTTACTTAAACAGAATTGAGCTGTAACCTAGGAAACCACTGACATTTAGATAACAGAAATAATAAATGCCACATTGTAAGAAATAATGGGAGTAAAATTCATTTTAAGAAGAAAAACAAGAACTATAATGTATACATTATAGATTAAAATTACAAATTAAACACAAACATAAGCAGCCTATGATTTCATGTTGGGAGGGGAAGAGGGTGATTTTTAAAAATAAAATTTAGAAAAAATCTATATGTGTTATGGATTTTTAAACTATAATTTTCATTTTGCCCAAATTCTCTTTTCTTAGTTAGGAAAGAAAAGAAGTTATGGTGCATTTCTTGATTTGGATTTGACCAGTGATTTGGATTTGATTTTTAACACAAGCTCTGTTAATAACTTTGTTACCTTAAGATTGTTGTTAAATATTTTAAACATCAGTGATTTTATAAACATATAAAATAGGGATAATAAAACATACTTGAATGATTTCTGGGAGGAATACATAGAAATATGTGTAAAATTTTTGCACACATTATATTTCTAGTGATAATAGCTATTAAAATGTTTTAGCACAATTGCAGTGTTAAAATATTTTATATATGTTCTCAAACTTCTTCCTTAAAGATTGTGTGTACATATATACTTTTGGATTTTGGCCGAGATGGAATTCTGGGACTGTATGTATAAAGTACCTGTGGAGAAACTTGTTGATTTCTTCATTTTAGTTTTGAGGATTTGTTTTTTGCATTTCACCTGTGCCCCTTCCTGTAAACCCCCGGTGTCCCAAAGGGGATTCTGCTCTGTGCTTCTGGTTAAACCTTCTGCACTAATATTGCAAAGGTAAACTTTTTTTTAAATGTTCAAAATGTCTTTATTATGTCTATAACTTTCTTTGAAAAGAATAAAAATATAACACAATATTAGATGGAATGATGGGTACATAGTGGGCATATGGACATAGTACAAAAAGCAAGTAGGAAAACAGACTCAGAGCTGTCAGAGGGGAGGCATTTGGGGGCTGGCTGAGAAAGGTAAAGGGATTAAGCAAAGAAAAATAAAAAACAAAGACTCATGGACACAAACACCAGTATGGTGATTCCCAGAGGGAAGGGCAGGGTTTGGGGGTTGGGTGGAAGTAGAAGAGAATAAAGTAGGGATAAATGGTGTTGGAAGGAGATTTGACTTGGGGTGATAAACACACAATACAATATATAGATAATATAGAATTTTATACCTTAAACCTATATAATTGTATTAACCAATGTCACTCCAATAAATTTAATAAAAAGAATAAAATGTTAATTATAAAATATGCATGCCAAGTATAATAATTTTCACAGTTAGCTTTTAATTTTTCTGTGTATTTAAACATTTTCATAATTAGTTGTTAGGTAAAAAATTCACCTTTTCATCCTTTCTAAAATTATGAATTTATCCCATGTGTATGTCTAACCTAACTATTTTCCCAGTTATATTGGTTTCATCTATTTAGTTTTGTTTTCCCTTGCAGTTGAATAAGAAAGAACATGATAATGAATATGGTAAGAACTAGAACCGTTATAATTCCCATCACTGTGTACTTCCTGGTCGTTATGTTAAACTACAGTCAGGCAAAACAATAACCCAGCTGCTTGATCTAGCAAATATCTGCTCTGAAAAGTAAGACTGCAGGCATCTAAATATATTACTTGTCAAAATTAAAGCTTGTTAATAAAAACTTGCTTAAAAATCTTTCATTTTGAGCCCTGGCTGGTATAGCTCAGCAGATTTGCAGGCCTGCCAAGCAAAGGGTCTTAGGTTCAATTCCCAGTCAGGGCACAGGCCTGGGTTGTGGGTCAGGTCTCCAGTAGGGGGCGTGAAAGAGGCAACCACACATTGATGTTTAAAAAAAGAAAAGATCTTTCATTTTGTCTGCCTACCAATTCAAAGCTATTATTGCTATAAACTCTGTCCAATCCTAATCAGTTTACTACCCTCTAAAATCTGCCTTAAAATTTTCTCATTCATATCCTAAAATTTCAAAAATCTTTTTTTAAATTTCCCATGAGAATTTTCAGTGATTAATTCAGGGAGAGGATTGTATTATTAAATTTGTCCTTTTTAAAGCATCTACTCTTCAGTGTGCTTGAAACTCTTTCAAATTCAAGAAGCTGATAGAAGTACTAGAAAATATGGCGATATTTTCTTTAAAACACTAAAATAATACTTATATTTTGAATTTGGAAATTATCATACCTGTGTGTAAGTCTAGGCTTAAACAAATATTTGTAATAATCTTTAGCAATTATTTTGGTGGATTGGCTTTATTTTTTAAAGTATATTTTATTGATTATGTTATCATACTTGTCCCAATTTTTTCTCCCCTTTATCCCCCTCTACCCTGTACTGCCCAACCTCCAGCACTCCCCCACCCCCTTCAGTTCATGTCCATGTGTTATACATTATAAGTTCTTTGGCTTCTCCATTTCCTATACTATTCTTAACATCCCCCTGTCCATTTTGTGCCTACCTATTATGTTTCTTATTCCCTGTACCATTTCCCCCCATTCTCTCACCCCTTCTCCACTGATATCCCTCCATGTGATCTCCATTTCTGTGATTCTTTTCCTGTTCTAGGTGTTTGCTTGTGTTTGTTTTTTAGGTTCAGTTGTTGATAGTTGTGAGTTTATTGTCATTTTACTGTTCATAGTTTTTCATCTTCTGTTTCTTAGATAAGTCTCTTTTATGTTTAATATAATTAGGGCTTGGTGATGAACTCCTTTAACTTGACCTTATCTGGGAAGCAGTTTATCTGCCCTTCCATTCTACATGATAGCTTTACTGGATTCAGTAATCTTGGATGTAGGTCCTTGATTTTCATGACTGAATATTTCTTTCCAGCCCCTTCTTTCCTGTAAGGTTTCTTTCGAGAAATCAGCTGATAGTCTTATGGGAACTCCTTTGCAGGTAACAGCCTCCTTTCCTCTTGCTGCTTTTAAGATTCTGTCCTTATCTTTAATCTTGGGTGACTTAATTATGATGTGTCTTGGTGTGTTTCTTCTTGGATCCAACCTCTTTGCGACTCTGAGAGTCCTGGACTTGTGTGTCTAGTTCCTTCACCTGATTGGGGAAGTTTTCCTTCATTATTTGTTCCAATACTGTTTAAATTTCTTGTTCTTCCTCTTCGCCTTTTGGCACCCCTATGTTTTGGATGTTGGAATGTTTAAAGTTGTCCCAAAGGTTCCTAAGCCTCTCCTAATTTTTTGAATTCTTATTTCTTCATCCAGTTCCCATTGGATGTTTATTTCTTCCTTTAGTTCCAAATCACTGATTTGAGTCTCAGTTTCTTTCTTTCAGTGTTGGTTTCCTGTATATTTTCCTTTATTTCATTTTGTATAGCCTTCATTTTCTTCCTTCACTTAGTGACCCTACTCAGTCATTTCTGTGATCATCCTATTTACCAGTGTTTTGAACTCTGCATCTGATAGGTTGACTATCTCCTCATGGCTTAGTTGTTTTTCTGGAGTTTTGATCTGTTCTCATGGCTTAGTTGTTTTTCTGGAGTTTGATATATTTTACATATGTATATATGATATATGTATAGTATGGAGTTGTTATGTGCATATGTGTATATATATGACATGATTCATAGTAGATTCTCAAAAATAGTAACTTTTATAATGAATATATTTTGTGTTGACATCAGTAAAAGAGACATATATTTACTGGCAATAAAACTAATGAGTTCACTGAAGGCTATAATTTTATCTCTTCATCATTATCCAACATTATTACAGTCAGAAAATTATAAATATTTTGATGATTATAGAAAACATACATTTTTGGATGAATATTGATTCTCAAGGCCATATTTTATTCAAACAAATAGTAATATAGTATCAATTTTTTAAAGTTACATATGTTCATTTATTCAGATTTTTTTATATATATATGTCTTCTTTTGTTCCAGGATTCCATCCAGAAGAACACATTACATTTAGTTGTCAGATTTCCTTAAGCTCCTTTGGGTGTGAGAGTGTCTTAAATTTTTCTTGTTTTTGATAACTTTGTTATTTATAGGTATCTGGGTTACTTATTTTATAGGATGCAATCCTATTGCAATGAGTCTGATGTTCTTCCTCATGATTAGACTGGGATTATAGGTTTTTCAGAGGAAGACCAGAGAGTTAAGGTGCCATTTTGATCACTTCCCATCAAGAGTTTCAAGTACTAACATATTTTATTACTGATGATATTGACCTTGCTCACCTGGATGGTGAAATGCTGGTCAGTATTCCACACATTAAAGTTATCTATTCTTTTTCTGTTTTCATACTGTACTCTTTGGAAGGCAGTAACTAGGTACAGCTCACATTTAAGTAGTAGCAAGTTAAATTATCCCTCCTTGAGGGAGTAGTATGAACTTAAATTATTTGTGTATACTAAGCTGTATATATACATATCTACAGATATTTCTACACATAACCATCTGTATCTACATGAAGCTAAATATGAGTTCATAATGATGTCCCCAGTTCTAACCCATTACCATATGGATCATGCTAGACTCCTCCAGTTGCTTAACTGGAAGCTCCCAAGGCACAAGTGAGAAAATTGGCAGCTACTATACATTATCTATTTAGCTAATTGTATGCATGTATAGTAGTATCAGAATTATTAACTCATACTTCCATAGGAAATAAAATATACTATCAACTAGAGTGTAAAGTTTATGTGCACTCTCTTTACTTTTAGTCTTAAAGATCCCATTAATCATGGAAGTTACTTGCTCAGCTCCCTTTATCCCCACTACCTTCACAAAGGATGTTTCATGCATTTGTAATACAGGTAGATTATCTTGTCATACTTTTTATTCCTTCCCAGGATTCCTCAAACTCCTAAGGGCTTTAATTATTAATGTATGTATATTAAAGTTGACTCTTTGGGCTGTGAAGTTCTATGAGCTTTTTCAAAAGCATAATGTTGAGTATTAAACTTTCAGATCATTCAGAATGGTTTCATTCCCTTCCTTCCAAATTCCTGTGATCCACTTATTCAGTTTTTCTACCCTACCTCCACAGCCATGGTAACCACTGGTCTCTTCTACTGTCTTTATTATTTTGTCTTTTTCCAAATGTCATATAATTGGAATCAGACAGCTTTTTGAGACTGGCTTCTTTCATGTAGCAATATACATTTAAGGTTAATCTCTGCCTTTTCTTGATAGCTCATTTCTTTTTATTATGGAATAATATTGCATTGTATGGATGTACCACAATTTGTGTATTTACCTACCGAGAGCATTTTGGTCACTCCTAGATTTGGGCCATAGTAAATAAAGCTGCTATAAACATCTGTGAGCAGGATTTTGTGTGTACCCTAGTTTTGGGGTAAATACCAAGAAGCATGATTGCTGGATCATACGGAAAGACTGTCCTTGTAAGAAATGTCCAAAGTGTCTTTCAAAGTGTCTCTGTCATTTCACATTTCCACCCACAATGGATGGGAGTGCCCGTTGTACCAGCATTTGAGGTTGTCAGGGATTCTTTGTTTGTTTGTTTTAGCCTTTTTAATGAATGTGTAATGACATCTCAGTTTTGTTTTTGTCTTCATACCAATTGATTTGGAGTAACTTTCTATATGTTTATTTATAATCTGTATATCGTCTTCAGTTATGTAACATTTCCAATCTTCTGTTTGTTTTTTAAATTGCATTGTTTCCTTGTTATTGAGTTATGTAACTTATTTATATTTTAGATGCATCCTTAATCAGATATGTGTTTGAAATATTTTCTCCTAGACTTGTACTTTTGTTGTTGTTCTTTTAACAAAGTATTTCAGAGAGTAGAACAAATTCAATTTTAATAACAGCAAATTACTTTTTTTCTTCTAAAGATTGTGCTTTTGTTGTTAGTGTTTAAAACCTCAATACCAAACCCAAAGTTACCTAGGTTTTTCTTAAGTATTTTTCTAGAAGTTTTAAAGTTTTGTATTTTACATTGAAGTCTGTCATATTTTGAGATTTTTTTCTTTTTCTTTTTTTTGTTTTGGTAGAGTATAAAGTCTGCGTCTAGATTCTTCTTTGTTTTCTTTTTATAGATAGGTGTTCAATTACTATAGCACCGTTTGTTGAAAAGACTATTCTTTCTCCATCTACTTTGTGTGAGTTGATTTCTGGACTCCGTATTGTGTTCCATTGATTCATGTTTTCTTCTTCTTTTTGTCAGTTCCATGTTGTCTCGATTACCGTAGCTAAAGTAAGTCTTGAAATCTAGTAATGTAGTCCTCAAATTTTATTCTTCTTCAGTATTGTATTGGCTACACTTGGTCTTCTGCTTTCAAAATAAACATTAGGTTCAGTTCAGTTATATCTATGAAAGACCTACTGGAAATTTAATTGAGATTTAATTGAATCTATAGACCAAGTTTGGAAAAGTTCACATGTTAACTATATTCAGTCTTTCTATCCATGCACATGAAACAGCGTCCACTTTTTTAGACCTTTGATTTGTTTGATGAGAGTGTTGTAGTTTCCCACACATAAAACCTATATTTTGTTAAAACTATATCTAAATATTCAGTCTTTGATGCTGTTATAAATGGTATTGTGTTTTTAATTGCAACTGCCAATTTTTGATAGTCACTATACAGAAAAGCATTTTACTTTTGTACATTAACTGTGTATCCTGAAAACTTTTATTAGTACTCTTGATAATCCTATATAATCAGCCATGTCATCTTCAAAAAAAGACAGTTTTATTTCTTCCTTCCCAATCTATGCACCTTTTATTTCTTTGTATTGCCTTAGTGGGATCCTAGGATTCTTTGCGTGCCAATGTTGAACAGGAGTGATGAAAGGCGTCATCCACGACTTGTTCTCTATCAATGGCAGGAAGTATCCAGTTGCTCATCATGAAGTTTGATGGTAGCAAGAGGGTTTTGATTTAAGATGCTCTTTATTTTGCAGATATTTTTATTAACTTGAGTAAGTTTTTTACTATTCCTAGTTTGCTGGGGTTTTTACCATGAATGGGTGGTGGATATTTTTCAAATATTTTTCTGTATCAATTGATATGATCATATGATTTTTCTTCATTAGCCTAGTGATACAGTGTTACATTATTGGATTTGCAAATATTTTGCCAGCCTTCTATACCTGGTATACATCTCAAATAGCAATAGTGTATATTTATTTTTATACATCATTGTGCTTTATTTGCTAATATTTTGTTGAAGTTATTTGCATTCATTTTTGTAAAAAATATTGATCTGTAGTTTTCTTTTATGTAATAATGGGTTTGCCTGGTTTAGTAATAAAGTAATATTGGCCTCATAAAATGAATTATGAAATGTTCCCTCTGCTTATGTTCACTAGAATAAATCTTGGAAAGTTCATTATTATTTCTTCTGAATCTGATGATTTCTAATTTGGAGGTTATTAATTATTGACTAATTTTCTGATAGATATAGGGAGGTTCAGATTATTTCTCCTTGAGTGAGTTCTGGTAGTTTGTATTTTTAAGTAATCGTTCCATAGATAGATAGATAGATAGATAATATATAGATAGGTAGATAGATAGAACTTTAAAATACCTACTCAAATGTATCTATTTTGCATGTAAAACATGTTAATTTAGAACTAGCTACAATGATCTGTGAGTCCTATAACTTATGGAATATAAATAGAGTCAATGACCTCTAGAGAATTTAATACTTGTTTAATTATTGAGAGATTTAGTACTAATTAGATAATAATATGTTCTTGGTCAAAATGTCATAATTATCAACCAGCTTTGTATGAAAAAGAAAAAGAAAAGAAACCCATAGGTATAAAATGGCCTCCTCAATTTTTTTCAACTACTGTGTTACAAAAGAGAGAGAATAGACCTGCAAAATGTGGCTGGTGGTACATACCAATTACCCAAAAAATAGAAAGTATTAAAACAATTAGATAATGAAAACAGTGAGAACTATCACTACGTGCATTTATACAGATGAATCTATTCCATTTATGCATTTATGGAAGAATAGTGTAAGTGGTAAGAGATGACCAGCATCTAGATATCTCTGCCTGGGAAGCATATCTTCATTGTTTTCTTCTCTTTTTTTTATCAGACAGGCATTTCTTTGTTTATGCATTCACCCCAATGAAGTTGAAATAGTAAGTAAAATGTAAGTTCAAGCTGTATGTTACACATTTTCTTTTGCAACTATCCAGTATTTAATGCTAATATTTTAAAAAATGTGGCCTAACTTGATACTTTAGAGAGTGATAATAAAGTGCTAATTATGAGAATGGAGGCAGATTTAAGATATATGTAGCTGGTAAAAATTGGCTAATCAAATAAAGGAAGAAGAAAGGAAAAAGGAAGAAGTGAGATGAGTGGGGCGATAATGATGCCATGAATTTTGATAGGAAGTAAATGAGAAAGAAGCTGATAGTTTCCCTTTAAAGCACTTTTTTCGTTCCATACAGCACTGACTCCTTCCTTGAGCTGCAGTGTTGTGCGTTTACAATTCCGTTCAATAGACACAGCTAAACTTCACTAGGAGTCTCAGTCTTGTCATACCTAATGCTGACTTTCTGATTCTAACTCTATGAAAGTTCTTGCATCTTTTGTTGTGTATTAGTCTGCTTGGCTGCAAAAAACAAAATAACATAGACTGGGTATTTTAACATAAATTAATTTTCTTCAAGTTCTGGAGGCTAAAAGTTCAAGATTAAGGTTTCAACTGAATTAGTTGCTTTCTTTATGGCTAGCATATGGCCTCCTTCTTGCTATGTCCTTGCATAGATTTTTCTCTCTGTACATGTATGTGGTGAAAAAGAGAGAAAGATAAAGAGAGACAGACAGACAGACAGACAATATTCTGGTGTTGCTTTCTATAAGGGCACTAATCCCATTGCAGGGGGAAACCACTCTTTTTGACCTCATTTAACCTTAAGCATTTATCTTCAGTGGTTCTTGATATCATAGTGTGTTTATTTCCTTTATTTATACAGCCTAAATTTAATAAAAATATTTTAATATGAATTTAGAAACTTAAACAAGTATGAATATTTGACATTTTTATTATTTGAAAGTGGAGGACAAACATTGACAAGTCTTATGATGTCTCAGAACACTTTTCAACTAAGTAAAATTTATCTGTATGGGAAACAGTAGCTTATTAAGGCATATTAAATAGACTCAGTGTGCATGCATCTGAAGCAGAAGCATAAGGCACTGTTCATCCCTCATGTTTTAGCAGCTGTTTAATGAAAAGTGCTAGCTCAGAGTGTAGTTAATCTATCTAACAATTAATACAGCAGCAGCCTGGGACCAATGTGGATATAATTCCGAAGTCCTTGCTCATTTGCAAATTAATAGAGAGACTTGATTTTGTAGCCATTTTGTTACTTGGAAAGGAGATAGGGATATTCAAAATTCTCAATTTTTGAAGCTTCTATTTAATCACATTTCACTTGAACACACTGCATAAAATAGAATTTAAAGGGATAATGCTTAAGAGCCTAGTAGAGAAAATCAGCCTCTTTATGGTTATTAAGGTACACATGTACCCCTCAAGGCTGAGTAGAGGCTAGTGTGTTTTCAACACACAAAAGAAGGTAATTTAAGAGCAAAGCTCTTTCTAATGTTCTTAATAATATGAACTCTCTTAATTCAGCTCTCTGTAATCTAGTCAAAGGTGACCTAATATATTAAAAAATGTCAAATTGACCGCCAGATATAATAAAATTCTAATTTAAACATTTTTTTTTCTTTAACTGTTAGCTTCATGGGTGTAAGATCCTGAGATGTTTTTAAGTAAGATAATTGAAAGTAAATATTGGCTCCCAAAAGTATAAAAATAATGAAAATTTTGAAAGATTAATTGGTTTAGGTCAAGAAATTTGTTAAGGTTGCAGTTGTAATTGTGACTAATAAAAGTGATGCTGGGAATAAATATGAATAATTCCTAGCCCCTGCTGTACAGGGACCATTTTAAATAATTAATTAACTATAAATTTAGCTGGTATGATCACTCTTGTGAAAATATATTGTACATATGAAAAATTTGTTCCTCAAAATGTCAAAGACATGCCGTATGATACAGAAATTCCATTCCTAAAAGAAATGAAAATATGTGCTCACATAAAAGCTTGTATAGAAATGTTCATAGCCCATTATTCATAATAGCTCAAAAGTGGAAACAACCCAAATGTCCATCAATTGATACATGGATAAGACAATGTAATATTATTCAGCAATAAAAAGAGATGAAGTGCTAGAACATGCTATGACATAGATAAGCCTAGAAAATATTATGCAAAGTGAAAGTAGATTAGTGGTTGCCTAGGGCTATGGAGGGAGTTTGGAGGGGAGAAATGTTCTAAAATTAGTTTGTGATGAAATTACACAACTCTGGAGTATATTAAAAACCAGTGATTTGTATATTTTAAGTGACTGATCTATTTGGCGTGTAAATTTATCTCAATAAAGCTGTCAAAATGGACATTGAGCTAACATGAAAATTCCATTTGTATAAGGTTTATATGTACAATCTTAAGGGCTCTTCAATGTAAAACCACATTCTAAAGCAGAAAAATATCGTTACTTTGGAAAATAATTCCCTAGAATAATATTCATTCTAAAAAATCAAATCCAAGTATACCTAAGAGTAGGTTTTAAAAATATGCTTTTATAAGTAATCAGAATTTTTCTCATTTTTATTAGATTTAAAACAAATAATTTCAATAATAAAAAACACAACATAGAAACAGAGCCAGAAATGAGACTTCTCACTCTCTGTGTCTGTCTGTCTGTCTGTCATGCCCATACCCCCCCACACCCCACAGAGTTAGGCAGTGGACAATAAGGGCTTGGAAAATGTGTTCTGTGAAGCTCAGTCAGCCAAAGACCTTTAAGTAGTGGCTTGAGGAAAGAAATATGTCTATATTTGTAGATATGAATGGTAATGATAGAGGTGAAAACCAATCTAAAAATCTAATTTGGGTCATTAAATAAATATAAGGAACATTGTTCAATAGCATACGGGTACATAAAATCCTGTTACATAGTAACGAGATTACTAATAAAAGCTTTCTTGAACACACGCATATATTCACACACAAATAAACCATTACATAAACCTCATATTTTCTTACTTTGGGCATATTTAATATCTTTTTGTTAAAGAAATAAACTAAAATTAAATCATATTTTTATTTTTAAATTTTATTTTATTCTAATTTTTTTAAATTTCCAAATTTATATGTTTTATAAGAATAATGCATTAACACTGATATTTTGCTAAAGGATTAACCATAATGGCTTCAAATACTATTTTTTCTGAACTGTTTTAGAGTTAGTTCTCTTAAGAACAAAGGCATTTTCCACATAAGTTTCATAAATTATGATATTCCCAGAAATTTAACATTCACTATTATTATCAAATATGTAGTCCTAATTTGGTTGAAATGTTGATGGGGTCATTTTCTGGATTGTTTATTTTCTCTGAGAAAAAGGAAGTCAAGTAATCAGCTGAGAATGCATTGAGGTTTGAGGTAAGGATTAGAAATTTTGACATAGGAAGAAGTCCTCTGATTGCCCGGAATGAGAAAATTACTGGAATATGGGAAAACTGTAAGGCTGACAGATAGCACTAAGGGCCCACCTAAAGTTAGGAATGACCAATTTAATTGAGGCCAGGTGCATAAATTGTGTTTTTCTTTAATCATATTCAACTGAAGGAGCACAAGTGTGAAGCAGAAAGTGTTGGATTTAACTGAGCCTGAGGTTTTGTTAATTGTATGTATTTATAATACCTTTTCCCCAATTATGACTTATATTTTCACCTAGCTTAGGGGAGGTGGTCACTTACAGAAATTTGTTTAATTTTAAATTTTAGTAGTCATATTTTCATTGAAGAAAAACATCTTAGGGAGGTTGATAAGAGCATAAACTCTGGACACCAGGTATCAGGTTTGACCCACTCTGCTTTCTAGCAGTATAGCTTTCTCCACTTGCTATGCCTCATTTTCCTCTTTTTTAAAACATATGGGAATAAGACTCATCCTGTGGAGTTGTTAGATCAAAAGAATAATCCATTTAACATAATAGCAGTCAACACAATGTTAATTTTGCTGTCATTATATTTGCATTTTGTGCTTATGATTTGTGCTCTTTATGACATATTTGCCTTAGGTGGGACATCAGAGACCATTTTATTTTTTTTATTAATTTCTTGGTTTGTAAATTGGATGTTGTGGCACCTTCATGAAGTACAAGATTTTCTTTCATTAAATCATTTTTTAAAATGTTATCTAAACTCGGGCAGGTACAAACCTCACGACGGCCTGCCTCACAGGGGATGGAGTTCTGGCTGTGCCACTGGCTGAGGGGACGCACCAGGCTCCTCCCTGTGCAGCAGCCTCACTTCTCACTCCAGGGCCTGCAGGGACCCAAGGCTGTATCTCCAGCACTAAAACACCAGCGGGCAATCTACAGGACGTGCTGCACTGTTCCAAGTTACCTTTATTCCCGGCACCGGGAGAGTTTCCTTTCTTTATTTATAGTCCCTCTATAAATTTCACATTCCCCGATCCTTTGATTGGGTTCAGCATTTTGGTGTTAGTCAGAGAGGGAGGAGGAATGAAAGGATTTCTATTACCTCCATCTGCCGTGTTATAGAAACCACACATCTCATTCTTTTTCCCTGCACCTTTTCTTACGTTATTATACTCAAGAGTATTTTTCTCCTAAAATAAAAGCTAGTTGTATTTGATTTGGAAACATAAATCAGACACCTTGATAAATGAATTAATTTTATAGTAACAAAGTCATTATGGGTTAGATTCAACTGAACTTCATGAAATTGTCATTTTTTGTAAGTATAAAAGTTAAATAGCAGTAATTTCATAGGATTCACCTTAATACTATTAGTATAACATTCTTTAAGATCTTTTCTTGGTAATTATTTTTCCACCTAAATAAATTTGATAAGTATCATCTAACAAATTCCAAAAGGTTGGTAATTATTATAACCGGTTCCTTTTCCTACAGCTCTGCTCAGTTAAGGGACATTTATTCTGTGCATTATCCAGACTCCATGTATTACACATGAAATTTTCCTAAAGAAAAACTGACCAACTCACCCACTCATCAGCAGCTTTTGATGGATAGCTATTGCCAGCAAAGTGTGGCCTAATTCTCATAATGTTACTCCAGTCTCTCTGTGATCTCTGTCTAGGCAACTCTATTCTTCCTTCCCAAACATATTCCAGTCCTCAGAAATTACTCAGGGGGCCTTGTGTAACAACAGTAATTTGCACTTTTAACATTTGTTCAGACCTCTCCTCCATTGAAATAAGTTTCCCTGTCTGTCCCTATGTCCCTGTGAAACACCTTCCCAGTCTTTGAAACTCAGCTCAAATTCACTCTAATAAAAAGCTTTATTTCCTTGAGCATCAATGGCTTTTTCTTCTGTTTCCACAGCTCACTGCTTATTTATTTATAGTTTCACACTCAGTCTTGCATCCTTATCTGTGATAATGAGTGTCTTAGCTTTCTGAAGGCAGGGATCCTGCTTTCTTTCATGCCTTTGCACGCAGTAGACACTTAGTAAATGTAACAGAATTGGTTGACTAAAGAAAGACACTTTAAAGTGTGCAAATCATCTTTGGGAAATATTAAAATATTTTCTAATTTTGAAATTAAAAACCCAGTTAACTTGTTAAAATATAACCTAGCTTATTTTTTGAAAAATAAACAGATTAAAATGATGGAGTCATCTAATGCAAATAATGTTGTTTTTCTTTCTTTTATTGTATTTTCTCCATTTAAATTTTTTCCTGAAATAAGATTTACACAAAACAACTGGTTATTTAGCAAAGCCATGAATTGCTTTTTATACCACCTATTCAATCCCATACTTTGCAAATAATTGCTTATACCCCCTTGGCTCTTGGATGTCATAGAGCTGTGAATTAAGAACAGTTTATTTCAATTAAATAGCCATAAAATATCAAATCACTATGTATCTGCAAAGCCTAAATTTTTTTTGATTTCTCTGAATTCAATATTGCACTTTCTGAAACCACACAGTGTTTTCCTGACTTTTCGAAACCAATCCTTCATTATAGATGTATAAGCACATTAAAAACCCAGGTCAGGTACACCCTTCTTTTACAATAGGAACCAAACTGTATTTCCTGAAGCCCTCTCTGCGAGCCCAGCCAAAGCTGCTGTTTTTGACCCCACCCTTTAAACACGCACCTTGTTGTCACAGGTCTTTTCACTGCATATTTGCAGCTCTGATTATAGAAGTTGAATTCATGTTTGGGCCTTTGTCATGAAATCCTGACTACTTTCACTGCAGGTTACTCCACTGTTTTTTATACTGAGGAAAATATGCAAATGTCAGCTTGTTAGAGCTCTACATAGTGTTTGAAAAACTATGTGGGGAAAGCACTTTGCACTCTGCTGGCTTCAAGTTTGATGCTATTTCATTTTTGAATTATACGCCATAGGTTGTGAACTCTTGAATTAGTTTTGGTTTCTACAATGTTTCCCTTCATTTCATAAGAAAACCTGAATGCTTTATTATAAAATCCACTTTTTGTGAAAACATTTTTTGACAAAAGGGCATATTTTCTTTTGTACTATTTTTTTTCCATTAGCTATTACTGTCTTGCTCTTTCTTCTTGCTACTGCCAACTCTTCAAAGTCATTTATTCAAACTCCACAATATAAATTTGTCATAATCTACAGAATAATTCAGACCAGAAATACACGATAAATTTATCACTATGTTTCTAGTGTTGGGTTAGACATCTGAGAATTAGAAAAACCCTCTTCATGCTAGGCCATGCTGGTTTATTTTTTTGGTGGCTGTGTGCAGGCTTGGGATGGCCTGTTCTGTTCTCCATTCCATTTCTCACCTACCCATCCAGAATCAACCGGGTGGCAACACGTCCTGGAGACCATTTGGCAATCCCCTCTTCCAGGATGGATTAACTTTTCCATTTTCTGTATTTGTGTATTTCCATTTTCATAATACCTTGTTTATAGATCTATAATTACAATGCCTCAAGTGTGTGTTTTATGAAACTGTAAGCTTCTTTAAGACTCCGATTTCATCTTAATTATCTTATATCTTAGTTCCTTAGATTATAGCCCAGTAATGCGAGATAGCAGAGTAAATAAATTTCTACAAAACCTTGCCTTCTGCAAGATCATACACTGAAAATGACAGAGTTAGGGGTGAATGCGATTTGGGTGGGCCGCTCAGCATCGGTGTGAGTTTGTAACCAAGCGCTAACAGAAAACAAGAGTGCTTGTATGGGCCTGATGATTAAGTCTTGTTTCTACAACATTTAAAAGGTGATATTAAATTCCTAGTATGTATAATAGGCCATAGAAAAGAATGAACTTTACTCTAAAATTAACACTAAAATTAGACTGATAAAGGGAGTATAAGTTTGTTTTGAGGCTGCTGTTATGAAGACAAAAGTCACAAGGACCCGGGAGAACAGAATGTGCCAGTAAATATTTCGAAGACTGAGTACATGGCCAAATACTGCAAAGAGGAAAAACACGGGGTGAACTGTCATTGTGTACAAGATTGTGCTTCTCAAATCAACACTCACCTGTGATAGTACTCCTATGGATTATTGGGAATATCAGAGGTTAACCAATCTGACTTCTGTGTAATACTGGTATTATCTTCTTATTTATTTGTTATATATAAATGAACATGCTACAGAAATATACTTCATAATATATTTGAAAAAGCAAATTCAATAAATGTAGTGTTTCTATTATTAAAAAGAAAAACCTTTCAAACTTCTTAATTATGAAGTTTCCTGTCAAGTGGTGGAAGGAAAATGGAGACAACTATACTTGAACAACAATAAAAATAAAAATACAATTTTTAAGGACCATGGAAAACATACTCATTGTACTTTGAGGTATTTACTGTGCCTACTACACACTCTTCCTGAGAATAACAAAAATTTAGAACCCTTATTTAGGAAATGTTTTACATTCCCCTTAGCAAAATCAGATACAACAGGTATTTCAGGAATAATTCCTGAATAATTTACTACAGTATTTGAGAGTGGTTGGTCCATTATTCTAGTTATGATACATATTGATATATTGGGAATCTTTAATTTGATTTGGTGGGAACCTTTTATAGAGTGAGCCCTAGACCAGAATTATTAGTATACTCTATATACCAATTTTTTTTTGTTAGTTTGGTAGAAGTTTTTTCCTCTAGAGCTTTTAAGCCCTTTTCATTGGCTCAGAAATAAGTTCAGTAGATAGGACAGGCATCTGCAAAATGGTGAGAAAACCTGCACAGCTGTCAGAAGATATGACAAAATCCTATCAGTTCAGATTTAAGGAATTTCATTCAGGGAGCATTTTCTGCATACTTACCATATATGCCAGGACCATGAAATACTGGGGAGAAAGGTGATGGATAAGACCAAGTCTCTCCTCAAGGGTCTTTTAAGTGACTTGAGGTTCCAGCCCAGTCTTTTCATTAATTGTACACATGGACTTGGTTATCATTCTCTTAAAAAAACAATTTTCACTTCACTATGCTGAATTAAAATAAATGTCCTCATTTTTAGTGTAAATATAACTGTGCATATTTGCTTTCCTTGAATCTGAGAATGCAGCCTGCAGAGCTGAAGTTGTTTTAGCAAAGGGACTCATGTCATCCTCTCTGACTGAGGAATGCCTATGTCTATGACTTCAGACAATTTGCTTCCTGTCAAATCCATAATTTTATCACATTGTAAAATGAGGATATGAACCACATTATTACTATGTTTCCTTTTAATGTAAGAAGATAGGCCTATATTAATTTAAATAACAATTTGTATCAGTGTCTGGCAATTATATACCATTCCATCATAGGTTTTCAATCTGGTAGCGTTCTGTAAATGAGCAGTTCAGGCAAATGCTTGAGACTGAAGAGAGAGGGAATATAATGTCAGCAAATGGGTATGTTTTTACAATATAGACCTAATGATGCAATGTGTTAGAGGCTGTGTGCTTGGCTACTTCCCAGCTGGATATCTTATTGGCTGTTTGTTAGAATAAACATATTATAGGTATACAGTTTCAGTATTTAAGATTACACCTTGGAACATTTTTGTTGTTGTTGTTGTTTTAGTTTCTAAGCCAGCGTCATATCTATTTAAGTGCCTTAATTACATCCTTTGAAATAATCAAACCTTTGTTCTCAAAGTTGAGAGGAAAAATGAAGCAATTGCTCCCCATGTTGAAGGAGACCTTTCAAAATGTTTCTCACATTGCCCTGGCTGGTGTGGCTGAGTGGATTGAGCGCGGGTCTGCAAACCAAAAGGTGGCCAGTTTGATTGGCAGTCAGGATGTTACAGAACAGAGTGGAGGGTGGTTCACGATAAATTATTACAGAAAGGATCCCCCTTTCTGTCTCTGGAGGTTCCTCCTCCCCACGCCCACCTGCTAGGTTCGCAATGCCCGCCCCAAGAGGAAAGTCTCTCAATGCCAGAGACTGGTGAAAAGGAAAGGAATTATTTATTTAAAAGTTACACAGACTTAGAGTAATGGCTTAATGACTTCAATAAGATACTAAGGTCCTCTAGAATACCCACAGATGCACAGTCCTTCCCTCTCCCTGTGCCCAGTCCGGGATACCACGTCTCAGGAAAAGAAGTAGAAGTCCGTGATTCAGGCTCCTGGCACCATCAGCTGTGTGGCTGCTGCAATCTCCAGTTAATCCAAAGCCATGAGGCACCTTCTCACGGCCCACCAGCAAGAGTCCTTCCTCCCCTTTTCTTCCCGCAAAGTCTCTCTTGCTGCCTAAGCCACGTGGCAAAAAGAAGCACTCCAAAACCACGTGGTCCTCTTCCTTTCCCTTCAGAACCGCATGCTCCTTTCTTCACTTCACCAAAGCTGCCTGATCCTCTCCCTTCTCCTCCAAAACTTGTGGTCCTCTTTACTTCATCAGAACCGTGTGGACCTCTATCTATCTACTTGCTTCAGAACCTCGTGGTTCTCCTCTTCCCCTATGGCTGCCGTGCCTAGGTTTAAATCCCAGCGCCCATCTTCCTTTGCAGCCCCATTTCCGACCCCTCCTACAGTCAGCTATACCTGCCAGCATCCCTGTATTCTTCCAGCTTTACTGGGCTGCCATAGTAAGTCTGGGCAGGGGTGGCCCCATGGCGTGGAGCCAATCATCTCCAAGCTCTCACACAGGCCCTGTAACCAGGGGGAGTTGCTTCCCAGTCCCACGTTGGGTGGAATTCACTTCCATCCCCCTGGCTCAAAGCATGGCCACAGCTATTTAACATATCTATGAAACCAGTTAAAGGTTATAAATATGTTAAATGACTGTGCCAGGGGTTAGCTGCAAAGCTCTTGCTACCCAAAACAGCTCTGAATGGCCCTGTTCCATGTGTCCCATCCCCCCTGGCTCAGGCTTGTGGGGGTGAGGACATCCTACATACATTTTTCTAATATTTCCTGGACACCTTGAGCTCTGGACCCCATTACAAATCCCTTCTTGGGGCCCTCCTCTTGGCTGCACCCTGCTTCAAGGACATATGCCTGGGTTGCAGGCCAGGTCCCCAGTACAGGGCATGTGAGAGGCAACCACACACTGATGTTCCTCTCCCTCTCCTTCTCCTTCCCTTCCCCTCTGTCTAAAAATAAACTTATAAAATAATTTTTTTAAATGTTCCTAACACAAGGTACTATACTCATTCATTTTTAACAGTCAACTGTCACTAACTTAAATAGTTTCCATAATGGTCTCAAATACTCATTTTTGTGACTTTTTTTAAAATCAGAAAAGTTTAAAATGTGGGCAGTGTTAACTGCTTCCCATTCTTGTTAATTCCTCAATTGTTGGGATTATTAAATTTTCTATTGAACAAACTAACATGAGCTTTCTCTTCCAGCCTAGATCCTGACTTAGGTACTCACGTCCACGTTTTTAACAGCTTCTGGTTAGGGAAGCAGAGACAACAATATTAATAGCTAGAGTGCTAGGCAATTAAAGTTTGTTCAGAAAAATATTTTAAATTAATCGAATTACATTATAAATAGCTCTTATTCTAAAACTTGCTAAATTTTATAGAATATATTAGATCTATTTAACTCCAGATCTTTGCCAAATAATGTAATAAAAACATAATAGCAAGGTAACCAAGTGAGGATCTACTAAAATTAATTTCCTCTAAGGTGCTAATCATTCCTCTTGGAATGATATCCAAAACTGTGTATTTGTTGAAGGAAAACTATTATAAATTGATAATTTCAAGTAAAATCACTAGATTCTCTCTCTCTCCTTTTCTCTGAAATAACTACCATTATAGGATTCAACAGAAATCCTTAGACAGAATAAACTGTAGTAAAATGATACTTGGACTTTTTTCTTCTTCATGAGATATTACATGATGTATGTAATCAGTACAGAACCTAGGAAGTTTGCAAGAAAAACCAGTCAATACAATACCTTCCCCCTGAGCACATACCACTTCCATTTTTAAATTAGTGTGAAGTTAATGGCACAGAATGTACCTGAATCAGAGTTTTATAATTGGATCTGTTGTTTCATGAGGAGTCAACTGCTAAGTCTTGTGATAGATTTTATTATTGCTCTAAGCATTGACTGCCCCTCACTTGAAGATGAATGTTAACTTCCACCCTGTTCATCTCAGGAGTAACCATGTGACCTGTTTTGGTCATTAAGTATGAGTGGAACTGACATGCATTATTTTGAGCAGAAACTTTACAAGGAACATTCACTGTTGTACACAACTGAGAATTTAAGGTTGCGTGTGTGTGTGTGTGTAGCACACCCTATACTATACTGATACAGTAATTCACACAAAACTGGGATATATGAGTAAGAAAACTATCTTTAGACTTAGATCAGATCCAAAGTTTACCAAGTGCAATTGGGAAATATACTTGGCCTTTCTTTCTCAAATACAAGAGAGTTGGCTTTTAGCATTATCTCTAAAGTTCTTTTATTTCTGAAGTGATATGATCCTATCCCTATTGAGAATCTGTGAAAAGGCTTATCATGAATAAAACTGAAAATTTTCCCAACAGCCATGCTTAAGATATTATCTCTTTTTTAAAAAATGATTTTTTTAGTAAAAGATTTTCTATTACAATTGACATTATTTAAAATTTAGGTTTGTTTTCATGAACAGCCCCAGATTATTATGTAATGTGTGATCAACAACTTAAAAAATTGTCTCTTTAAGCTTTAACATGTATTTCAAGTACTAACAGGGCCCGACCCTGCTTAGCTTCCCAGATCAGATGAGGTCAGGCGCATTCACCATGGTTTGGTGTTGGACTCAACATGCATTTCAGATGGCCGGTTTTGACTTCTAACTGGTATGAAATGTACCACATGTTTAGAATGTGTGCATTGAATAAAAACTGACTTCAGATATGAGGTCTGTATGGAAAGAGTCCAACCATTGTTAATATAATGAGAATACTTTGTATGACATCAGTGTAACCTAGCAGTCAAGGAGACTGGACTAGAATGAGCATGTGTGAACAATGACGACTTCACCGTACTAGTCAGTAGGGGCAGTAGATGCCATTGACTAAGCATGTGTACTGTGTGGTGGCCACTGCATTCAAAATTACTGAGTGAGTAGAGCAACAAATCCACATCAAATTTTGCATTAAGCTTGAACGTTCCTCCACAGGAACTATTCAGATGACTCAGAAGGCTGTAGCTATAGGCAACTGGTAACTGGCAGCTTTGTCAGGACAATGAGCTCATTCATGTACCACATATTGTGCAGAGTTCTTTGGCAAAGCATCAAATCACTCAGGTGACTCAGCCCCCTACAGCCTAGATTTGGCACCCTGTGATTTCTGGCTTTTCCCAAAACTACAATAAAATCACCTTTGAAAGGGAAGAGATTTCAGACAGTTGATAAGATTCAAGAAAATAGGATGGGGCAGCTAATGGTGATTGGAAGAACTGTGTGAGGTCCCAGGGAGCTTACTTCAAAGGGGACTGAGTTGTCATTGCCTTGTGTACAATGTTTCTTGTATCTTTTATCTTGCATCTTCTTTGATAACTGTGTCTATTTTTCATACTACATTGCTGGATACCTTCTGGACAGACATGTAATATGAAAAAGACCTCATATATATGCCTCTGAATATATCTCATTCAGCAGTATCGATTCCAAAATTCATATAAATTCTATACATTTAAAAGTTTATATCTATTTATAAAACAATTACTAAGCTTTATACATAACTAATATGAAACTAGACTATAATTTCTTTGGTGCTAGCTATTTTACAATTCCTGATATGTGGTAGGTACTCATTAAAAATATGTTGATGAATGACATTTTGAGGCCATATTAAAAATAAAAAAATAACTATCTCTGATTTTGTAAACAATTATGTTTTTGAGCCTAGAAAAATCCAAAATTAAATGCTACATCAGAGATGAAGAGTTAAAATAACATCTTTGTGCTTCTAGCATTATTAATTGAATTATTAATTTATTAATTCATGCATTTATTCATTCACTTGACAAATATTTATTGAGCCTGCTATTACTAGGAAATGCATTAAGTAATATGGATACAAAAAAATTAAAATTTGGAAAAAAATTTACATTTGGAAAAAAGTTACATTTGGAAAGGATTCATTGAAAATTATACAGTACTGTATGTTTAGAAGATAAATATATTTAATAAAAACTTGATATACCTAAAATACTGATAAGTACATACATTTGTTTTGTCATGTTTTTATTAATGGTTGCTTCACTTGAAGTAATTAAGTGGTCTCAAACTCTGTATATGAATTAGTTAATCAAAATGTTTTGATGCCTATGGAATAAGAAATTAGTTACTTTATTACTAACATATACTTTCTACAATCACCATAATGTGATCCTTTCTGCTTGAATCCCAAGACTTGAGTTCATGTGATAGAATTCCATCTTTTTCAAACATAGAAAGAACATAGGTCATATGAAAAAATAGTTTGTAAAATAGCCATCAAATAACAGAAGCTGATACAAAACAAACATGAATGGGAAGTTTGAAGAAGTATTTAATATTAGATTTGTAGTTTATAAATGAGAGGACAAATGACTTTGCCTGATATATGACTTTTAAATCTAACAATATCTCCATTCTCATCCATCACCGATGCCTTCACATAGTCTTCCGTACATATCTGTACAGTTCACGTTTCCGGAACGGCTCATGCTGTCATGCCTAGGCACCGTGAATTACTCCTGCATTTGTGCCACCATTGAAATGGACCTATGCTTTTATTATAATATGCATCATTAATATTTGTTTCTACTTCTTTTCTTCCAAAAGTGACTGTGAGCTTTTTCAACATAAGAACCTATTTTCATTTTGTATCCCTGGTACCTAAAACGGGGTCTGGTCCATGCAAGGCACGATATGATAGAATAACTGAATAAACCGCGAGATGTGGCAGAGTGTACACACACACAATATCCACATACATGTTTGTTTACATAACCATGTGCTTAAGTACTGATTGAATAGAGTAGGTTACAGTGTTTTTATATATTTATATTACCTTAATTTTTAAAATAAGCAAAAATGAATTTTTCCTCAAAGAGGAAAAATGTTTTCAAATGTAGTCTGATGTAGAACATTAACAGAAATGTATTGTTTCAAAAGATAATAATCAAGTTGCAAAATAGAGTTAGCTCATCATTATTGCTGACATTTAAACTGACTCTAGCAGATGGAAACTGCCTGAAGAATGTTGGTAATATAATTATTGATGCAGACACCAGCCTGAAGTGTCTGTGGCATTGTGGCTGAGACGAGACAAATACACACGGACTACTGACTCCTGTGGAGGAAAAGGGACTGCACAGCCATTCTCTCAAGGGGAGAGCACCTCAGAGTGCCTTGGCCACTCTCTCCAGAGGAGTTCCCTGACCCTTGCCTTGACAGGCTTTTATTGCTTTTCTGAGCACATTACTTTGAGAATGGTCCTCATTTACTATGCACAGGCTCCTTTTAGGTGGTTACCTTTTACAGATAACAGAGGAAAGAATGTTGCTAATTACATTAAAAAAAAGAAGGATATTTGCAAATGTAAAGGGAGAAGTGGTTGAACTGGTTACACTTGTCCTCCTTAGCATGGATTTTAGGAAGTTACTTTAAAGGTATGCAGTAAACATTTGCTGCCTCAATTCAGGGTGAAGGAGTTTTAGCAAAAAGCAAGTCTCAAAGCGGCCTAGGTACAATGCAGGCCCTATTCCCCACGGGAGAACCTATCCATGGGCTTGGTTCCTGTGTGCCAGACCTCACTTTCCACTGGCCTTTCTGAGTGGGAGTTGGGACCGCGCTATGCAGAATGGTCTCCTATAAATTATGCCATTTTCTTGTCCTTACCTCTGACACTTTGTGACTTTTCTCATCTCTAATAAAATCTGTAGTCACAGCTTGCACATAATACCATATATTTGCATATTAATTAGTAGTGATATTATCAAATACACCAAACCCTTTATAGAATATGTATTTGAATAACATCAATAATAAAAGAGGTCATCAAAATATAACCTTATTAAGGTTCCTTTGATTCTGTTAATAACTGATTAGATTTCATCAACTCTTATACACAATCATTTAATATACCACACAGTGTGATAAATTATTCTCATGCAATTTTATTTCTCTTGGTTATTACTGTTACAGAAAAGAAGTTAAATGGCACACAGTGTAAAGGCATACTAGTGAACTCCATTTGCCCTTTCTCCTGATTGATTATACTTAAAATATTGGAAAATAAAGAGTTCCATGCAGTCAGTATCAACTTATCTTGTGAGAATATTTTAAATATTAATGGTTTTAATAAACAACAATTTAAACTAAAGGTTCTTATATGGAGATCATGGATCATAGGATTTCTTGAGCCCAATGAAGTTATTTGAATAATCTACATACAAATGAGGAGAGGATGTACACATAGTCTTTTAAATATTCAAAGGAGACTTTGACTTAAAGTTTTACAATGAGAGATTTACATTAATAAATGTTACACATTTAACTGTTTTCTAGTCTATGTAAAGTTTCCACTTTTTTAATATGTTTTATTTATTATGCTACTACAGATGTCCCAATTTTTTCCCCCTTTATTCCTCTCCTCCCTGTGCCTCTGTCCCCTATAACATTCCCCCACCTAAGTTCATGTCCATGGGTTGTACTTATAAGTTTTTGGCTTCTCCACTTCCCATACTATTCTTAACGCCCCCCATCTATTTTGTACCTACTATTTATGTTTATTATTCCCTGTAACTTTTCCCCCATAGTCCCCTCCCCCTCCCTGCTGATAACCCTCCATGTGACTCCATTTCTGTGAATCTGTTTCTGTTCTAGTTGTTTGCTTAGTTTGTTTTGCTTTTTAAGGTTCTTTTGTTGATAGTTGTGAGTCTGTTGTCATTTTACTGTTCATCATTTTGATCATCTTCTTTTTCTTAGACAAGTCCCTTTAACATTTCATATAATAAGGGCTTGGTGATGATGAACTCCTTTAACTTGATCTTATCTGGGAAACACTTTAGCTGCCCTTCAATTCCAAATGACAGCTTTGCTGCATAGAGTAATCTTGGATTAAGGTCCTTGCCTTTTATGACTTTAAATACTTCTTTCCAGCCCCTTCTTTCCTATAAGGTTTGTTTTAAGAAATCAGCTGACAGTCTTATGGGAACTCCTTTGTAGGTAACTGTCTCCTTTTCTCTTGATGCTTTTAGGATTCTCTCCTTATCTTTAATCTTGGGTACTGTAATTATGATGTACCATGGTGCTCCTTGGGTCCAACTTCTCTGGGATTCTCTGAGCTTCCTGGACTTCCTGGAAGTCTATTTCCTTTGCCAGATTGGGGAAGTTTTACTTCATTGTTTTTTCAAATGAGTTTTCAATTTCTTACACTTCCTCTTCTCCTTTTGACAGCCCTATGATTCAGATGTTGGAATGTTTAAAGTTCTCCTGGAGGTTCCTAAGCCTCTCCTCATTTTTTTGAGTTCTTTTTTCTTCATTCTATTCTGGTTGAATGTTTATTTCTTCCTTTTGGTCTAAAGCATTGATTTGAGTCCCTGTTTCCTTCCTGTCACTGTTGGTTCCCTGCGCATTTTACTGTATTTCACTTTGCATAGCCTTCACTTCTTCCTTTCTTTTGTGACCATACTCAAGCATTTCTGTGAGCATCCTGATTAGCAGTGTTTTGAACTCTACATCTGATAGGTTGGCTATCTCTTCATTGTTTATTTGTATTTTTTTCTGAAGCTTTGATCTGTTCTTTCACTTGGGCCATATTTTTTTTCACTTTTAAAAAAACTTTTGTTCAAGTACAGTTGTCTCCATTTTCACCCTACCACTCCCCCCCAATCCAGCCATCCCCACTTCCCACCCTTGATCTTACCCCCCTTTGGTTTTGTCCTTTATACATGTTCCTGAAAACCCCTACCCCTTCCCCCCGCATTATCCCCTCCCAACTCTGATCTGGTTACTGTCAGTAACTATATGTGGGAGAGGGGTCTAATAGGGAACAGTGCCGCTTGCTCAGTTCTCACCCATCTTTCAATCACTTCCTCCTCTACCCATAAGCAAATTGGCCCCTTCTGGTGATGATTCCTGGGTTGGTGGTTTTGTGTACAGTCTAGGATCTCTCCAATGAACTCTCCTGTGAGGCTGGGAGTTTCTCCTGCAGCCACGACCCCCCAAAATTTTTACACCTAGAGGTTTTGAGGCTTTCTTTTTCAGTGCGGAAACTGGGTTGCATTGTCTGCATTGCTCCCCAGTTGTTCCGGTTTTTGGAAATGTGGGAAGCCTGCTCCACCCGCCACCCCCTTGCTGTGAGTTCTCTCTGCCCAGCTGCCTGTCTTTGCCACTCCTACAGGTGCGGATGAGTTTTTTCTTTAACTCCTTGGTTGTCAGCCTTCCATACAGTTCAATTTTCTGGCAGTTCTGGTTATTTTTTGTTTTTAAATTGGTTGTTGTCCTTCTTTTGGTTTTGCAAGGAGGCAAGGCGTATCTACCTATGCCTCCATCTTGGCCAGAAGTCTCAGGCTTATAAAGTTTCCACTTTTAACTTTAGCAATACTCAATAGTTATGCATTATGGGACACTGAGTATACTATTTCAATGTGCTTTACTTTGTTTATGTATGTTCTATTGACTAGAGAAAAGTCACTTTCAATGAAACCTGGGCATGAGATAAAACAAATGATAGAAGTTTTTATTGAAAAGCTTCTTCTTTTGATCAGGCATTGTTGTAAGGGCCTTACTTATGCTCTGTCATTTTTATTCTGTGACAGATGAATGATGTCTGGCACTAAATTGGTAAGAAGAGGCTTATTCAGCAATAATATCACAGTAGGGTAGAGTGTCTAGCTTGAACTGAACTTAATTTTGCCAAAAGAGAAGTCTGGAAACTGTTGAAAGCTGGGGTATATGATGGGAAAGGAAAGGCACTGAGGGGTGTTATGGCCACCTAGATTTCTTAACTGGAGTTTATTGAGAGGAGAAATAGACTTCTATCTTTACAACAGGAGTCAATGGTGCAAGTTGAAACAAGGCATCCCTGGAGTTAGGGAAACATTTTGTGGTGATAGTTTTCCATCTCAAAGGGCAGAGGAGGGATATGTAATTTCAAGCTTTCTGAAGTAGCTGCTCTAAGAGGGGGTTTGGGGCGTATCTGATTATCACCAGGTTTTGGCTGGAGCAAACCATAAATGTTCCTGGCAGCCCTGAGATGTCTCAGGCAGACATTTTTAGGAGGGGATGAGTCATCCTTTGGATAAGTGCTCAAGAGCTAGAAGCTGTCCCAAGGCATAGTCAAGGCTTAGTGTGGAGGTTTGGATGGAGTCATTTTGTGCTGAGAGATCTGAACTTCTCAATTTGAGATTTTTTTCTTAGATTTTGCTATTAGAAATGCTGAAACTTGTCAAGTGAAGATTCAAACCTAGATATGTCCAGTTCCCAAACCTGGCTGTTCTTTCTGCTATAGCACATCACCCTCATTTAAGTTAAAATCACTCTTTCCTCCAAATCCAGATTGAAACAGAGGCCTCCGTATAGTTTCACTATAAAATATTGGTCTAATGCACCTATGCATATTTAAGTATAAGAACTGAACATCGGAATGTTCATAAAGGAAAAGAATTTTTATCACTTTAAAAGTTCAATAAGTTCCTATCTCCTCCACAGTCCTGTCTCTGTCTTTCATAGATAACCACATCATGATATTGTATTATTTATTCTTTAAGTTTTCTTATATATATTTACCATATATGTTTGAATGCAGGCATGCATCCTGTTACTGGGCTCTGCTTTATGGCATTTCACAGATGTATTTTTTAATCATTCAGCAAAACGATAATGACTTGCTTTACTGTGTAGTCACTTTATTGGGGTGGTATGGAACCAGATCCCCAATACCTCTAAGGTATATCTGTACGGATCGCTAAACCATACATGGACGCTCTATAACTTACAATGGGGTTCATCTGGATAACCCATTGTAAGTTGAAAATATAAGTTGAAAGTGGATTTATACACCTAACCTACCAAATGTCATGACTTAGTTTAGTCTACTTTAATTACGCTCAGAACACTTACATTAGCTTACCGTTGGGCAAAATCAGCTAACACCAAGCCTATTTTCATATAAAGTATTGAATATTTTTTTGGTGATTCATTATTTGTATCACTTTTGCACCATCCTAAATGTAAATATGTAAAATATATATCAATATGCAAAATAATAAAATATAGTATAAATAGGTAAAATATATACTTTACATATTTACATAAATAGTGTCATGAATATAGATTCTGTGATTTCTCTGTTGTTCACACTTAGGTTTTTTCTTGTCATACGTATGTTGATGCCTTTAATTATACATCATTCATTTTCATTGTACACAATATATGGCTATTTTGGTAATGAATATTTGTGGTATTTTCAGATGATTTCCATTACAAAGCTGCTACAAATATTCTTTTATGTTTCCTGATATACATGTATAAGAGTATATCTAAAGCATATATCTATAGATAAAATTTTTGGATTTTAAGGGGTATATATGTTCAATATCAGCAATTAAATGAAAAAATAAATTTTATGAACTCATGCATTCCCTATAAATTGATGAAAATTTCCAAATCTCTATATTCTCTATGAAAGTTGGTGTTAAGGGGTTTTTATTATTGGCCAAGTAGTATGATGATACTTTAATGTAATTTTTTTAATCCTCACCTAAAGATATGTTTATTGATTCTTTTAGAAAGAGAGGAAGGGAAAGAGAGACAGGGAGGAAGGGATGGAGAGAGAGAGAGAGACTTTGATGTTAGAGTTGCCTCTTGTATGCGCCTTGACTGGGGATTGAACATGAAACCTAGGTATATACCCTTGATCAGGAATTGAACCCACAACTATTTGGTGTATCGGATGATGCTCCAACCAACTGAGCCACCCAGCCAGGCTGATGCAGGATGATGTAATTTTTAATTTTCATGTTTCTGATTGCTAATAACCCTTGAGCACATTTCCATGGTTATTGTTACTTTATGAAATATCTACCCTTTTAGCCCCATTCTTGCAAATGAATTATTTATCTCTTTTCTAACTAAATTTTAGGATTTCTTTTTATATACTGGATACTAATGCTTGGATAAATATGTGTTACAAATTTTCTTTGTGTCTTATCTTTTCATTTTATAGTATCTTTTGATAAGCATAAATTCTAATTCAACACAATCGAGTCTATTAATCTTTCTTTTATGGCTTGCATGAATCAAGTCTTGTTTAAGGAATCTCCCTCATGCCTCAAATCACAGAGCTTTCCTTAAAAAATTCTGGTGCATGTCCAATTTAAATTTAATATTCACATGATATTGATATTTTATAATTTTTGGTTTTCTTTCCTATATACAGAAGTTATTTCAGTAGCAATTATAAATGGCCCACCTTTTATGGGTGTGGTGGGGAGAGTGGAGGGGGAAAATAGAGGTAACTGTACTTGAACAACAACAATAAATAAATAAATAAATAAATAAATGTCCTACCTTTTAAAAATTATTTTGTGATGCTTAAATAAAATAAATATTATTTAACTATTATTGGGATAAATTTCTGCACTTGTGTTAGTTTGTCAACTCTCTATACTGTGTCACTTGTCCTTTGGTCTATTTCTATAGGACTTGTTACATAGTGTAGTCATTGCTTCAGATTCTTGTTCAGGAGCTGTTGACTATTTTTGGACTCTGGAGTCGCAATTAAGCTTGAGAATCAGCTTGTCAAAACTGTCTTTTACTCCCAACAAGGGACTTTGTAGTTATTTTGGTCATAGTTGAGTCATTCTAGTTCCCTCCTTTAAAGATTTCTTTTCCATGAAGTTGCATTTACTGACTTCACAGGTCTAATGTGAGAATCAAGCAAAGCAGTAAACATATGTGAAAAATCCAATGCATAAAAAATATAAAGCACCTGAACACTGTACTGAACAAATAGCATTTTTTAATTTGTGAATATAAGTATTTGTACCTCTCATCCTCCTTATCTCATCCTACCTACCCTGAACAACCTGTGATACATGTATCACTGTTTTAATACCAGAGGAAGGCCTACCAGAGCTCATTTGTGCCTTTACAAATTCACTGTGACTTTCTCCATTTGTTTAATGAGAAACTACCTTTTCAGTTCATAGATTGAAACTAATCTACAAATTAAAAAATAGTTTGAAGAGCTCTGTAAAATGATTCAAGGGTCAAGGGAACAACTTAAGTCATCTAAGAATAAGGACTTCAGTTGTCATAGAGGTTTGGTGATGATACAAGATTTAGATCAGACTCGAGGACGATTTAACTGCTTGATTTGGGTTAATTTATTTAATCTTCTTGTGTCAGTTCCCGCATATGTAAAACAAGACCTGTAATGATTTTGACTTCATGGTGTCATTGTGAGAGAGGCACGGGGTCTGAAAAGGCGCTTGCATACTTCCCTGTGCTCTTTACGTGGTGCTCTGGTTATTAAATTGTAGAAGGGAACTTGCCATGTTGTGTGAGTGAAAAGAAATGTTAAGTGTCCTACATCAATTTGTGTTGGAAAGAAATCTGGCAAATCTCTTTATAGAGCAAATACTCATTTTATATTCCAGATAAAGCCATACTTTGAATATGTAAACTGAAATTCTTGAATAAGTATCTTCTTATGATGACTCAGGTATTTACTCATTCTGTAATAGTTTTAATCTATATAAGTGGGAAACATTTCAGTTACTGCAAATAAATGAAAAACTAACTAATCAAACATTGAAAGAATTTCCTGAGACCATAGGACTAAGAATTTATTAGATACTCATCTATAAAACCACACATGTATTATGACTATTAGGATTTGTTATACTTTGACTTAGAAATTACATTTTGCCACCCTGGCTGGGGTGGCTCAGTGGATTGAACACTGGCCTGCGAACCAAAGTGTCACCAGTTCAATTCCCAGTCAGGGCACTTGCCTGGGTTGCAGGCCAGGTCCCCAGTAGTGGATGCATGAGAGGCAACCACACATTGATGTTTCTCTTCCTCTTTTGCTCCCTCCCTTCCCCTCTGTCTAAAAATAAATAAATAAAATCTTAAAAAAAGAAGTGACATTTTTCCCTTTATTTGTAGGTTAACTAATCACTATGAAAATGTCTTCACTTTAATAGTCAAGAGAGGTCATTGTTTAAAAAAGCAAGTGTACAAATAATTTTTTCTATTTAATATAAGAACAAATGAGCTGAGAAGAGGTATAAGAAAGTACAAAAAGCATTCATTTCTTATCATCTAAAACAGAGCATCAATCAATGTTTAAAGTTGAAAATTGATTTTTAAAATGATTTCAACTCTGTAGTGTTTCTCATAGTCATTGTCACTTAAACCAGAGGACTGTGTTAGGATACTATATATTTTTTCTATTTTTTTAAAAGATTTTTTATTCATTTATTTTCAGAGAGAGGGGAAGAGAGGGAGAAATGGAGAGAATCATCAGTGTGCGGTTGCCTTTCATGTGCCCCCGACAGGCGACCTGGCCTGCAACCCAGGCACATGTGTGGGAATCGAACTGGCGACCCTTTGGTTCATAGGCCAGGGCTCAGTCCACTGAGCCACACCAGCCAGGGCAGATTACTATATTTCTTGTGATAAAGAACCTTTATTTGAAAATATGTTAATTTTTTCAGATTTTGTTTCTTTTAGATATTGTTTTAAAGTTTAATAAAATATATAGATTAAAAGAGAACACAAGTTTACTTTTTTGACATTAATATCTAATTTAAGGGATAAATTCATACATATTAAGCAACAATAAAAATTAATAATTCTCTTGAAGTCATGGAATTCTGCTAGAGAGCATCAAATAACATATCAATTATTTAAATGTTTTTCTAAGCCTCTCTTGAACGTTTAGTGCTTCAGTGTAGTTAAATTCTATTGTGACTATACTGTTCCTAATTACTTTGGCTGCTAAATGGCTAATGGCTTGAAATATGTAAATCACAGTTCTTGGAAATGAATGAAGACTAAATAAATATTAGCCATAATTATTACACTTTAGGTCACAGTATAACTTATAGATAAAGTAAATTATTTTGTAAAATATCTGAAACCCAGATCAAAAATAAGGACAGTTCATGAAAAACTGAACTTATTTTTTTCTGACTTAGTGACTCAACAACCTTGTAATAAAGAGAAAGTGTTCCAGAGAAACTAAATTTGAAGGTATGGACCTTTGAATTGTTCTCTTGGAATAATTGGAATAAAAGTACAAATTTCAGAAATGGAGACTAAAATAGTGAGCTCTTAAGAAATATTACTGAGGGTAGGATATTTAATTTGTATGAACTAGAAAACTTATTTTTCTTTATATATGTATATTCTTTTCTGCATTTTGCTCTGTTGTTTACTTCCCATGAAAATAAGCTGAATGTATATCTTCTAACAGGTACAACAGGTAGAATATATGTAGATCTTATGTTGTCCTTTGCCTATTTTAATAAACTTAAGTTATACTTTACATACAAGAACAATTTCATGAGTTTGGACAAATAAACATTTTATCTTTTTAATTTTTTTAATTTCATTTTTGTTCAAGTACAGTTATCTGCTTTTCCCCCCACCATTCCCCCCACTCCAGCCATCCCCACCTCCCTTGGTTTTGTCCATGTGTCCTTTACAGTTGTTCTTGAAAACCCTTCCCCCCTTTCCCCCTATTATCCACTCCCACCTCCCCTCTGGTTACTGTCAGTTTGTTCTTAATTTCAATGTCTCTGGTTATATTTTGCTTGCTTGTTTATTTTGTTGATTATGTTCCAATTATAAGTGAGATCACATGGTATTTCTGTTTCACCACCTGGCTTATTTCACTTAGCATAATAGTCTCAAGTTCCATCCATACTGTCACAAAGGGTAGGAGTTCCTTCTTTCTTTCTGCTGTGTAGTATTCCACTGTGTAAATGTACCATAGTTTTTTGATCCATTCGTTTACTGATGGGCACTTAGGTTGCTTCCCCAATGTTCATAGCAGCACAATTTATAATTTAACACAAAAAAGATTTATTATTGATTTTTAGACGTAGTTTGTCTTCTGTATGGATGTAGTATGTGTAACCACAGAGTAAAAATGAGATTCTGGATATTGAGTAAGTACGGTGTATTAGACACTTAAGATCTCTCTATTCTCAGATTTTTTGTTTGTTAAAGACAAACCATTGACAAATATGCATATACATAAATAAATATATAAGTATATATAATATATATGTGTATATATATCTTTATTTATGTATCTAAGTGTCTATAATAGTCTTTGGCATAAAATAGGTCCTCAATAAATGCCATTAGAATACATGATTGAGTTCTGTCTTAGCTTTGGCTGCCATAAGAAAATTCCATAGACTAGGTGGCTTAAACAACAGAAATGTGTATCTCACTGTTATAGAGGCTGGAAGCTTAAGATCAAAGTGGTTGGATTCCGGAAAGGAACTTCTTCCTGACTGGCAGAGGGCTGCCTTCTTGCTGCTGTGCTCTCAGGGCGGAGAGAGAAGAGGCTCCTTTTCTCAGAAGAGCATTAATCTTAAATAAATTCTAAAAAGAGATTGTTTATTTCAATAAACAGTTCTTGCTAGGATTATGTTTACAATTACAAAAAATCTATTTAAAATTTTTGGGAGACTTAATGTCTTAAAAGCATTGTGTTTTATGTAATGCAAACATGGTATACTCTTGTTTATATAGATTTTTAATTACTATCGATGATATTTTATAGTTTTCACTGAAGGCGTTACACAACCTTCCTTAGTTCGAATGCTAGCTAGTAGTTGCTGTTTATTACTATATATAAGGTATATTTTAAAATTTCATGTCTCAATTATTTTCTAACATATAGAAATATGATTTTTTATATATTCATTTTATAAACAGCAATCTTGTGAATATTGTATGTTGATTTTATTTGTTTGAGAACATAATTTCTAATTGTGCAATGATGTCAGCAATGAATACTTTAGTTTTAATACTTCATTTCAGGTCTTTACATCTTCATTTTATTTTATCTACCTTATTACACTGACTAGAAATTAATATGAAAGAGTTCAGAAGGGGTGTCCCCCAAATATGCTATTAGGAAAATTAATTATTTTGAATTAAAGGTCCTAAAAATCAACCCATGGAAGAAGGACACTCTGACCCTCTTTTGTCCTCTTGAAAGCGGGTGGTAAGTGTCGCATGTGAAAGGCATCTTTCCTGTACCAGGAGGATGAGACCTTCTCACCAGCAGAGGTAGAGAATCGAAGGCTGAGAAGGCTGTATAGCCAAACTTTGTTAAACTAACTCCTACCTTCCTAGTTACTTCTTCACTATTTATTACCCTTGATTATCAGTTCTTCACAGATTTATTGTCTATTTGTGTAAAACGTACGAAATCTTCCTGCTCTGGTTACTTCAGGTTTTCATTCCCTTGTGAAGGATCCTATGTACCTGTTAAAAAAATCAAATCAATAAAATGTGAATGTTTTTCTTCTGTAATTTGTTTCCTGTCAGCTTAATCCTTAGCCCCAGCCAGAGATTCAAAGAGGGTAGATAATTTTTCCTCCCCTATCAGTACAACATTAACTTGAAGTGCCCTATCTTTGAGTTTGCTCAAGCTATATTTTTTGTGTGTCCAGTCTACTGTTAAACTCAATCAATGAATTCTAAATATCAAAAATTTTACAGATTTCAAGTATCTGGTGAATTTCTCCATGTTTTTACCCATCTTTAAATCTTTTTCTCTATCTTCTTTAACACATTAATAAGAGTTATTTTAATAATCACCTTTTCCTCCTCTTTACACATCTATATTAATAAGAATGAATTGTACCTCAGACTTTGTGTATACAGAAGCTGTAGAGATTCTGGATAATTTTATCTTCTAACAGACATAGTTCTTTTTCTTCTACTTGGTAGCAAATAGAATAGGAGGCTGATCTTCAATATTCAATGAGGAATTACATCAGCTGAGGGCTATGCTGTAGGTTTAATGAAACTTCGCCTGCCTCTTTCTTGGGTTATGAGCATACGCCACTAGGGCTTTCCATCGAGAGCCGAGCAGCTCTCTGTCTCAGCCCAGTCAGCCCTTCAGAGATTTGGATCTTTACTCTTTGGTGTCCCACTTCACTGCACTTCCAAATTCAGTAAATGGCTTGCGCATGGTGCATTTGTTACAGAAGATTTCAAAAGGAATGAATGCAGCTTGGGGAAAGAGGCCACACATTTAGAACATTTTATATTTCCCAGTTGTGTGCCAACTCACATGGGCCAACACCAAACATACAGTCCCTATTTACAATTAGCAAATGACCCCAGGAAACAGAAAAGCTATTGGCAGATTGTTCATATAAGAGAGGCTATTCTTTCTAGAAAATTTTAGTTCATGTAACCCTGTTTTCCTCCATAGCTCCATTCAATATCTTTAAAAATATGATTTACAACATCTGTGGATTTTTTGAAGGTGATGTAGTAGGAGCATGGTCTGTCATTCCTTTTTACATCATAAATAGAACCAGATTCTTTTTTGATTATTTATTCTAATACACTGTTTTTTTTTCTTAAATATGTGAACCCCACATTAAGGAGTTTTTAATAATTCTGTTCAATTCCTTTTTACCCCCATTTTAAAATAAACTAATATTAAAACACTAATGTGTGAGCACACTGTTACACAAATGTGGGCTGACCGATTCTGAAACCATCAACTCCTGCAGCCACAGCAGCTATTTTGAACATGATATGTATTTGTATTTTAGCGTGAAATTTCAATTAGAAACTTCACAGAAGTATGAGGAATATTATCCAAGTTTTCTTCTTTACAGAAAAATCTATCTAGAAACAGCAGGAAAACATGCATTCCTCCAAATTATAAAAACTCTCAAAATTAAAGGAGCTCAATATATTCTAAGGTTATAGGGGGTAAACTTCAATATGTGTAATAGAGTTATTATCTATTTAAACATGTGATACTTAAATTTAAAGAAAGGGGTAAGTTAGGAGGTATGTATAAAATGTTGAGGCAAATGAAAATAGGACAGGATAAGATAATCATTAAGTAAAAGAACATATTGACATGTAATATGTATGAGATGTGTACAATTTAGTGAGATATAAAAAGTTAAGTAATATGACAATTCCCTAGGTTTTCTTTAAAAGAAACATGGTTTAAACTATTTTTTTTGTATGAGATTGGGTGAAATGAATAGGGATAAAGGCAAATCCCTTACTGTGGAATTAAAGTCAAAGAAAGCAACAATGTTTTTTCATAGCAAACCTTTTGAGAGCTCTGTCAGTTAATATACTTGTCAGTATCAGTTGGGGTGGGGATTATTTTTGCTGGTTGGGGTAAATGTATTTCTTCATAGCCCAATAGGTTTGCTGATCTTGGAAAACATTCAGCAAAAATTGGATATTATAAAGGAAATTATTTTCTTATTTCTCCTTACCATGTTTCAACTTTCTAATGAATTTATATCTGTCTTTCACCTTTTCTTTGGATGGTATAGGTCCATCTACCAGCTCGGGGAGTAGCTTACCAGAAACAAAACTCTCTCTGATCTTTTTGTATTAGCAGTGGCTTCCAGAATTCAATCATTCAGGAACACGAACCACCAAACAAAAGCTAAAGTATCTTTAAAGCCACATATTATTAAGACATGAAAACACTTGATAAATTAGAAAGCAAATGCAAACTAAATAAAAACATTATTTTTGGTAATGAAAAATTTCCAAGGTGTTTAGATTTAGCAATGAGTTAATTCAATGACAAAGACCCATCTTTTGAGTAGATAAAATAGCTGTGGTCCATTTACACAATGGAAGACTATGCAACAACATTGATGGACCTGGAGATTATTACGCCAAGTGAAATAAGTCAGTCAGAGAAAGACAAATACCACATGATCTCACTTATATATGGAATCTAATGAACAAAATAAACCGACAAAATAGAAACAGAGGCATGGATACATGGAACAGACTGACAGCTGTCAGAGGGCAGCGGAGTTGGAGGACTGCATGAAAGAAAGTGAAAGGATTAGCCAAAAAGCATAAATATTTAACACAGAGACACAGACAACAGTGTGGTGATGGCTAGAGGGAAAGGGGGATAAGGGTGAGTGGAGGGAAAGGGGGACAAAACTGGGATGGTAGGAGACTTTGCCTGGGGCAATGGGCGCACAATGCAGTGTGCAGATGATATTTTATTGAACTTTACACCTAAAACCTGCATGGTTTTGGAAACCCATGTAACCACAATTAATTCAATTAAGGAAAGATTCACTTTTACCTTTTATGAAGGTACTTTAGGGTAAAATTAACTTAAAAATTACCTAGATGAATTTCAGATAATTCCTTCCTAAAGAGGTTCATCCATTCCTGAAAAACTAAGTTGAATAGGGAATGTTTTCAGCACTTAGGACCTCAAATATTATACAGCAACCATCACATGCCAGATCGTGTTCTAGGCACCTAGCATTTATAGGTGAAGTTAAAGACAAATTATTTTTGCCATTCTAATAGGTGTGTCGTTGCATCTCATTGTTTTAATTTGCATTTCCATGATGACATAAGATGTGGAGCATTTTTCCATATGCCTATTTGTCATCTGCATATCTTCATTAGTGGGGTATCTGTTAAGGGCTTTGGCCCATTTTTCAGTGACGTTGGTTTCTTTTTAATGTTGAGTTCCAAGAGTTCTCTGTATAACATAGATAACAGTCTTTCATCAGATATATGTTTTGTAAATATTTTCTCCCAGCCTATGGCTTGTCTTCTCATTCTTTTGACATTATCTTTTTTTTCTCAAATTTTTAAATTATTTTGTTGTTGTTCAATTACAGTTGTCTCCCCACCCCAGCCAAACCCACCTCCCTCCCTTGCTTCCACCCTCTCCCCTGGTTTTGTCCATGTGTCCTTTATAGTAGTTCCTGAAAACCCTTCTCCCCACTATCCCTCCCCACTCCCCTCTGGCTCTTGTTAGATTGTTCTTAACTTCAATGTCTCTGGTTATATTTTGTTTGCTTTTTTCTTTTGTTGATTAGGTTCCAGTTAAAAGTGAGATCATATAGCATTTGTCCCTCACCGCCTGGCTTATTTCACTTAGCATAATGCTCTCCAGTTCCATCCATGCTGTTGCAAAGGGTATAAGCTCCATCTTTCTCTCTGCTGCATAGAATTCCATTGTGTAAATGTGTCATAGTTTTTTAATTCACTCATTTGCTGATGGGTACTTAGGTTGCTTCCAGTTCTTGGCTATTGTAAATTGTGCTGCTATGGACATTGGGGTGCATAGGTTCTTTTGGATTGGTGTTTCAGGGCTCTTAGGGTATAATCCCAGCAGTGGAATTGCTGGGTCAAAAGGCAGTTCCATTTTTAGTTTTCTGAGGAAATTCCATATTGTTTTCCACAGTGGCCACAGCAGTCTGCATTCCCACCAACCATGTACTAGGGTTCCCTTTTCACCTCATCCTCTCCAACACTTGTTTGTTGATTTGTTTATGTTGGCCACTGTGACTGGTGTGAGGTGGTACCTCATTGTGGTTTTAATTTGCATCTCTATGATGGCTAGTGATGCTGAGCATCTTTTCGTATGTCTCTGGGCCCTCTGTATCTCCTGACATTATCTTTTACAGTGTGGAATTTTAAAATTTGAATAAAGTCCAGTTCTACATCTTATATAGACGCCTTCTGGACAGACCTCATAAGTCTATGATCCATTTTGAGTTAATTTTGTCAAAAGGTGTAAGGTTAGTAACATTTTATTTTTTGCATGTGGATGTCCTGTTGTTCCAGAACGAATTATTGGAGAGATCATATTTGTTCCATTGAAATGCCTTTGCTGTTTTGTGTAAGAACAGTTGACCAAATTTATGGAGGCCCATCTCTGGGCTTTCCATTCTGTTCCACTGATTGATTTGTCTGTTCTTTTGTAAATACCACATTGTCGTGACTACTGACATTTGAAAGTTACATACCAAGGTGTAGCGATTTTGGGCATTTATCCTGCCTGATGTTCTCAGCATTTTCTGGTTCTGTGGTTCATTGTTTGAACTTAATTTGCAGAACTTCTCAGTTATTATTGTTTCAAACATTTCTTCTGTTTCTTTCTCTCCTTTTTCTGGTAAGTCCACTGTGCATAAGTTACTCCATTTGTATTTGCCCCACAGTCTGTGGATAATCTGTTCTGATTTTCTCAGTCTCTGTTCTCTTTGGGTTTTTTTTGTTGTTGTTGTTGTTGCTGTTCTCTAGCTCAGACATTCTTTCTTCATCTGCGTCCAGTGTACTAATACATCTATCAAAGGCATTCTTTGTTCCTGTTTCAGTGTTTTCTTGTTTCTTCTAGCTTTTCTTTTCTGGTTCTTCCCAGGTCAGTTAAACTCTGAAAATACCCCAACAGGTTAGTTCTGGTTAGCCAGTCTCCCTTGAGGGCAGGCCTTGTTAAGAACTCAGTGCTCTGCCATATTTTAAAATATTCCTGTCCCCCTGGCCAGAAATCCTGAACTCTGGGGTATTTTTCTCTAGTAGTTGCTATGGGAACCTGGTTGACCTCCTGGAACTACATTTCACAGTATTCTAGATACCTTTCTATGACTTGGTCCCCTGGAGTTTTTAACTCTCAGACTTGTAAGCACTGAGCCTCCAGAAATTTGTCAATTAATTCAGTTTTTTCCTACCTTAGCACTTGTTCCTAAGACCGCTACCACTCGTGAGTCTCTGCCCCAGGAAACTATGTCTCCGTGTATCTACCTGTCTACTCAACTCGAGGGCAGCACTTTGCCCTGTGTCCTGCCCTCTCTTTTGGATCCAAAAGAAGAAATGTTGATTTTCCAGTTGATTTAGATTATTACTTTTAGGATTAAGTGATGACTTCCAAGCTCTTTACATGCTGAAACAGAAACCCCAAGAGTACTTTTAAAGAGAATTTAATGCCATGTAAAACAACACATGTTTAAAAAAGACCAAAAGGTGGCTCCTTTTATGCACGGCTTCATGTCATGAAAAGTATATGAAATTCACATATATCCTTATGTACATGAAGAAACCCCTCTGGAACTTGAAGTCAGTACATGGTCAGAGGCAGTACATGGAGACCTTCATGGGGGAAACTGTCATTCTGAAAAAATCATCTATGAGTATGATCGATTTATGCAGTTATTTCGGTTATTTGCTTAGTGCAATTAGACCTCCATTCTTCTGAGTACTTTTAAAGAAATTTCTTATTCATATAATAATAAATTTTGATATTCTTTTCAGTTCAATTATAGACTGATTGAAAATTACAAAAAGGTATAAGTACCAACAATTATGTCTGTCATTTTGGTGTGTTATTTCTTAGCTATTATTTTTTTGATTGATTTCTAGGAGAAATACATTTCCTTGTAAAAATAAATTGATTGAGAGCCTCCTATAAACTCCCAGCTTTAAGACAATTGCTAATCCTAAAATTATTACTGATAGAACTAATAAAATATAAAATAGGGAAGAAACCATTGTATTACCAGGAGCTGGGGAAGCATGCCATAAACATACCAAAAATATCAAGACATTTCTCTAAGATGTAATACAGATCAGGACAGTTTGACAATATTCTCAAAGGCTGACTCATTCAACTCAATAGAAAAGACAACACAATGAGCAAATAGATAAAGTCTACTTTGGTAAATTTCCACTAACATCCTAACAGCCCCTGAGCTTCTAGCCAGGAGGAAAACAATAACTTATGTAATCGAAGATCATACTTTATAGAAGTAGCTTTCTTCAATGTGGATTTTAACTGTACCATTTAAAATAGCAAACTTCTTCTCTGCCTTCTTGTACTTTCACATTTTATCACTTATCTCAGTTTGTCAAGCATCTTAATTGGAACATACACTTATGACACCAAAATATATACACACTTTTGTTTACGTTTAATCCCATTTTAACTGCATAAGGAGAATTTAGAGAGAGGCATGCAACAAATTCAAACACAAACTTTTATAATCTACAAACCAATAGTAGCCAAAGAGATTGCTGCCTATAATATCATCTTTATAAGAATAAATAAATGTGAGAAATTATTCCTATAAACATTGCTAGAATTTTTTAATACAACAATTCAAAAGAAATAGAACTCTCATATAAATTAAAGAAAGAATATAGTACTGAAAATCCCAGGAAAATTTTTACTTATATTTTTAATAAAATTTAAGCTATTTTAATGTTGTGTCTAAGGGGTCAGAAGTGATCATAAAAATGGAATCATCCACCTAGATGACATTGGGTATAATGCTAACTTTTTAGGTACAACACCAAAGGTATCATCCATGAACTAATTGATAAACTGGACTTCATTAAAATTTTAAAAAAGCAAACTTATACTCTGTGGAAGACAATGTCCAAGAAATGAGAAGACAATCCACAGCCTGAAAGAAAATACTTCCAAGGCACACATCTAATAAAGGACAGTATTTAAAACACAGAAAGAACCTCTGAAACTGAATAATAAGAGAGCAAACAACCTGATTAAAAAATGTACCAAGAACCTTAAGAGACCCTTACCAAAGAAGATATATATATATATATATATATATATATATGGCAAATAAGCGTATGAAAATATGTTCCACATAATACGGGAATTCAAATTAAAACATGAGACATCCCTAGATACCTATTAGAGTGGCCAGTATCTGGACAAAAAGCAACACCGAGTGCTGGCAAGGATGAGGAGCGGCAGAAACTCTCCCAGTGCTGATGGAAATGCAGGAATACAGCCACGTTGGAAGATTTTTGGAAGTGTCTTACAAAACTATACATACTCTTATCAGAGTGATCCAGCAGTCCTGTTCCTTGCTATTTACCCAAGGAATCTGAAAACTCAAGTCCATATAAAAACCTTCACACAAACATTTATAGCAAATTTATTCATAATTTCCAAAAGATGGAAGAAACAAAGATGTGCTTCAGCAGGTTGAATGGATAAACAAACTGTGGTACATCCAGACTATGAGGTACTATTGAACTAAAAAGGAAGCGATATCAAGCCATGAAAATACATGGAGGAGCCTTACATACATATTCCAGGTAAAAGAAGGCAATCAAAGAACTGTGTAGAATCCCACTCTGTGACGACCTGGAGCAGGCAAAGCTAGGAGACAGTGCAAAGCTTAGGGATAGCCAGAGGTGAGGGGGTGGAGAGGAAGGAGTGTGCAGAGTACAGAAGTGTATTTATTATATACCTATGATATTCAAATAAGCCAAAGAAAGTTTTCCATAAATAAAAAATAAAACAAAAATTTTGTATGAATTTTTAAAAGGTCAGAAGGAGTGAGAACAAAAATGAATAATAAGATAAGGGATAATTGCCTTAAAAGCATTATAAATAACCAAGAAATATTTTTCTAATATTTTTTCAAACATGGTTTTGGACAGATTCTTTTTTTAGTAACAATTCGCAACCTCCTTCTAGGAAGTAATTGGCATTCATGATACAATGCTTAAGCAATTTTCATATAAGCTACAAAGAATTAAACCTTCTCTGGGAAAGAAATACATATTTAGCTAAATGAGAGTTAAAAATGTAATAATCTTCATCAGAATTAGTTTTGCTTATATTCAGTCTAAAATTGATTGTATGACAATTCTTTTTTATATAAAAATTCCTATCAAAAGAAATTCATTGAAGCAACACACTTTCTTATGGCCTCAAAACTAAAATTAAAAAATTGACATATGATCAAAACTAATTCTGGGGAAACTTTGTAATTTAATGGAATAGTAATTACCATTTATTAGATGGTTCACCTTTCCCATAGCAAAGACAGAGACCCCCAAGTAGATTTATTAATGTAAATGATCTATCCCACAAGGTTATTTTGGTGAATAACTGACACAGTCACATAAATTTATGTGCATTATGGTTTATTTGGTTTATTCATAGTTAATAAATATCTATTATTTATTATTAACATCTATTATGCTACCTTAAATATTTCTCCTTTGCATTTACTCTTGTTAAATTCAGCTCATTATTCTAGCTGAAAAAGACAGGTTAGTTCTTCCTGCAGTCATTTAGCTGATTGTTGTCCTTCCAGTTTTGCATAGTATGAAGATTTGGTGAGCATGTCAGCAATGCCATTTATAATGATGTTGAACTAGGTGAGAATAAGGACAGCACATCATTAGAGATTTGCCTCCAGTCAATACTATAATACATTTACTTAAAATCATTTAACTAAATGTTAGTCTACTATTCTTACCGAATGGCTATCTTTCTAAGCATTTCTGCAATGGAAGATGGAGGACTTGAAAAGGAAGAAATACATTTTTTTAAACCATGTTTTTCTCTTCTAGACCAATGTTTGTTGACTCCGTCTTCTTTAGGTCAGTGCTTATGGAGCTCAGTTCACGGGGAAAAGCCACTGAGAGGTACCCAGAGGAGGTGAACAGAGAGGCAATTCTGTAAAAGTTGTTTGTTTGGGTGTTTGCTAATTTACAGGAAGGATCTAACATTTGACATACTCTTTACCTGAGCAATCTTAAGTGAGAAATTGGTTCTCATGCCATGTAAATAAATGATGCCATCACAAATGTCGGTACTGGGGACATTTCTACCTGTCCAGTGTTGAGAAACTTTGACCACAGCCTAAGCCAAAAAGAGAAGTTCAGGAGTAACACTGCTGGGAATTTCTGTCCAGCAAATTGTTTGTCAAATGCATTGATGTGAGACTCCAAATGGCTCCCAAACTGCTGGCTGCAACGACAGTAGCAACTAACCACTCATTTCCAATTACCAAGAGGATTTAAAGTGTAAACGGTATTCCTCTTCTGTCAGCTGCTCAGAAATCTGGAAAGGGAAATCAGCAACATTTCAACACTAAATTGCTAAAAACTGTTGCATGTGTTTATGTAGCATTCTGGCCAATGTGCTTTTGGTGAACAAAATGTTAATGTAGCGTGTTTGAGATATTGTTTCCTGTGGGATGGATTTTGCCTAGAATAATAAAAATTGTCATTTTTTGAAATCAGACATTGAATTTAGAGAAATTATTCAAGTGTTATATAAGCAAAACTCTCCCAAAATATTTTTTAAATTATGATAAAGGGATTTTTAATATGAATCCTATTGGTAGAAAAGAAGCAGCTTTTTGTAATTACAAATTACATATAGAAAAATGACACACTAAAATACTTTAGTTTGGTGGCCTGAGAGTTAATTATGGTCTGAGACTTTAATTTTTCCTTAGTATTTTCTACTTTTTAAAATTTAAGGTGATGGTATAATGAAAGCATGATTAGAAAGAGTTGGTAACATTAAAAACTGTTTAGATTTTATGTGAAGACACTTGATAATCTTCTTTCTCTGGATAATTTTCCTTATATATTCTCTTCTGCTCTCCACATCTCTGTGTACCTTTTTCTCTTGATCTCACTTAGCTAGTAAGTCTTTTAAATTATTGGCCTCCTCTGTAAACATTTGAATCAGTAACCCTAATATAATCTTTAGTTTTTCAAATTCTAATTTTAATTTCTAGTCATTTCATCTAATAGATGTCAAAGTATGAAGAAGAAATATTAATTATCATGACTCTCATAGAAAAATACACACATAATTTTTTAATTTTATTAATAAAACAGTAAGAAGTGATGACTGAAGAACATGTTAGAAGCTTAGGTGTATATATATGATATGATTGCTGTACTTGATATGGAGCAGGTTAATGTCCATCTGGGACATAATGTGATACGGTCACTGAAGAGCAATTATATCTCTAACAGCCAAAATCAAATTTAACATAGAATTTACTAAATGTGGGATCTTCAATTGAGTTAACATTTTCACTTGTTTTGAGCTATTTTTTTGATTTCCATTTTGATTTCTTCTTTGATCCATTGGCCATATCAGGGGCTGTGGTGTGGGAGAACTGGGGGGATGTCTGTGGAAGGGGACAAACTTCCAGTTAGAAGGTGAGTACATTCTGGGGATCTGCTGTGCTACATTGTGATTGTGGGTAATAGGACCATATTGTATACTTGAAACTGCTAGGAAAGTAGGTTTTAAGTGTTCTCCCCTTAAAAAAAGAAATGATAATTGTGTGATGATAGAAGTGTTAGCTCAGGCTACGGTGGTAATCACATTGCAACATATATCAAATCAACATGTTGTACACCATAAATGCACACGATGTTATATGCCAAATATATCTGAATAAAGCTGATAATACTAAGTTAACAGTGAACTTCGCAAAAAAAAAAACATACCGTAGAAATTACATATAATATTGAGTGCTGTATTTCTCATGGAATATTGAAAGCAATGAAATGCATGAGTCCACATTTTTGCCTTATTTCTAAGATTTGTAACTTTTTTGCCACAGGTAAGGGAACTGCTTTTCAGAGAAGGTACTATTTAAGAAGACAGAAAACCCTCTCATTAGAATCTGTATTTCCTGGCTTGAATTTCTGTGACCTTTCCAGCAAATATAATTTAACACTAAACGACTCCTCAATGGAAAATAAAGGTTTGAGTAACTAGATCCAGGGGAGGACGCAGCAAACCATGGCCCATGGGCCAAATGTAACCTACTGCCTAATTTTGTACAGCCTGCCAGTTAAGAATAGTTTTAACAATTTGAATGGTTGAAAACAAATTAACTATAGTTTTTTATGACATATGAATATTATAAAAATTTAAATTTGAGTATCTATTGTGGGTTGAATTGTATCCTCCAAAAGATATTTGAAGTCCCAACCCCTATACTATGAATATGACCTTATTTGAAAAAAGTGTCTTTACAGATGTAATTAGTTAAGATGAGATTATACTAAACTGGGGTGGGTCCCTAAAGTCAAGGACTGGTGTCCTTGTAAGGAGGACATTTGGAGACACAGACACACACAGACAGAAGACAGCAATGTGAAGATGAAGGCAGAGATTGGAATGATGCAGTTTGAAGAGACACCGAGATGTGCAGGACAACACAGAAGCTGGGACACAGGCAAGGCAGGGTTCTTCGCTAGGGTCTTCAGAAGGAGCTTGGATTTTCTGACACTTTGAATTCAGACTTTTAGCCTCCATAACTGTGAGAGAATCCATTTCTGTTGTTTAGGCCCCCCAATCTGTGGTGTCTGTTAAGGAGTTTCCAGAAAGCTAATATAGTTTCTGTAAGTAACGTCTCATTGGAACTGAGCCGAGCTTGCTCATTTACATGTTGTGCATGGCTATTTCCACAGAGCGATGGAGATTTAGCTAGTTATGACAGAGGCAATCTGGCCTGCAAAGCCAAAAATAATTACTTCCTGATCCTTTTCAGAAAAAGCATGCAGACCTCCCTGGCTTAGAGTTTAGTTTCGTGATTCATCCCTTGGATCCGGACCTACCTTTCCTGAAGCACATGAGACAGTCGGTGGGGAAGAACAAATTCTGTGTTGTATTAGGCATGGAGAACAAGTTGTGAGGTTAGTGTATGTACAAATAGCAGGGCATTTCATAATCAACAAATATAATGTGTGTTTCTACTGCTACAAAATTACCTCTAGATCAATAAAGTGTATATATTCTCTTAGAAATCTTCCTACTTTTATAGTTGTAAATTATTATTTGTTCTACCACACACAAAATATAATGTTTCCTTTGGCCCATGTTGGAAATTGTGAAAAAGTAGGAAATTTGACTAATGCTGATTGAAGATGACTGTAGACGCACAACATACGCCTGTTTCTAGTTAAATCCAGGTCCAAGATCTTGTTTCTTGAGTCATGTGGTAACTACTCATTGCATAGAGATCAGGCGGCCACAGCACAGATTCTGAGGATGAAATACCACTGGTATTTGCCTGAGGCACTAGCTCCAGAAATGACCAACAGTTGGGAATGTAATAGAATTGGGAAGACTGCGGGGTTCACCTCCAGCCTGTTCCAAATCATTCCATGCTCAGTGACTATCCACCCCTAATTAGAGGCAAGGTAACAGGGAGCAGAGCTCTCAGGTGCTGTTATTGCCACTAGTTTCCTTCAATTAACAACTAGAAAATGTAGTAAAACTATATTGATAAATTTAGCCACCAATTTTATAAGAAACCATGTTCTTGAAAGGAATTAATAGGGAAAGAAAAATAGGCCTCTCAAATTGGACTACTCTTGTGAATCAGTTCTCCATGAATGTGGCATTTCTACATGTCCAGGTATTAACAGGCAATCTGTTCTGGAATGATCTTTTCAGGGACATTTATAGAGACATATAGCTCTGGAAAGATAGGTGTAGGGAATTATGAACAAAATTTATGTGCACTCTTAAATAAGGTAAAGTAAAGACAGTGACTTCCTCTAGAGAGATATAGAGACATCCCTCTCAGAGACATGTGCTCATATTCCAGGGCAATAAAAAGGATCTCTTTTGCCCCAGAAGAGAGTCTGGGCAGGTGTGGACAGTTTTGTCAGGAGGCCCTGTGTAAGGTCAGAGTTTACAGAACTTGGGGGTCCTATCCTGTAAGTCCCCTTGAGGTGTGTTTTGTTACAATGAGGCCCTCACAATGACACACTGTGGGAATGGGGGCTCAGGAAACCAGACTCCCACGCTCCCTTCTCTGCTTCCTTTGCGGCAAGTAATTCACCGTCTCTGCCTCCCACTCAGAGGTCGTCTCTTTTTTATATAAGTACACGACTTGTGGTAGGCTGACTTGACAGATTATAAATACTGTAGGATGTTGGACCTCTCACAGCACATTATTTTATTTTAAAAATCATATTTTCTGATTAAAAATATGTACGTTCACTTGTTCACTGAAGAAAATTGGGAAGGTCAAAAATGTACAAATATAAAATAAAAAATCACTCAAACCTTTTCTATTATTTATATTTTATAAATATAAATTATAAAATTTATATTTATACATTTTTCTATTATAGAAAAAATAGAAATTATTAATTATAATATCCTTTTCTATTATAGAGTTTTTAATCACCATAATTTATAAAATTTTCATTTTTGTTTTATAATTGTAAGTTTCACAACAGCTTAAAGAAGAGTTCTCTTATTTAAATAGATTCATTGGTCATCAGACATACTGTTGCTTATTATTTCTGTTCATTTCTTACTTGTCTGAATAGAATGTTTAGAAGAATGTTTGTTAATTTCAAAATATTATCTTTACACTCCAATATCATATTTGCAGGTTATAATACCCTGGATGACACTTTTCTCCCCCTGAAAACAGTACTGGCATAATGTTAGTCTCCCAGAGAAAAGTGGTGCGTCAGACACGATGGCCAGGCTGGCGAAGGGTTATCTCTTCCTTTGTCCTCTAGGACTTTAACTAGGTTCAATCTCATTGTTCGTAGCTCTCTAAACTTATCAACTTATCCATACACACCATGCAACTTTTCAATTTTTTGATTAATTTTTCCCCTGGAAGTTTAATTATATGTATAATTTCCTTTTTCCATTTCCCTATTTTCTTCCTCAGAAACACTAATTAAGAAATATTGATGCTCACACATCACATTTAATAGCTATTATTTTTTTCTATAAGTCTCTCTAACAATATAATCATTCCCAAAACATGTTTTTCATTTTATAAAATCTACTTTTCCACCTTTGTTATTGTTTTCAGCATTATTAGTCTCTTTAAGCTGCTTGCTATGTGAAACATTTCTGTGACAATTCATCAAACTTCTTCCCCTGAACCCTGTCAGTTCTCATCGCACTTCGTTATGTTGCCTTGAGCTCCTTTCCTCAGTAATGAATAATCTGTCTCTTGATTGAGTTACTTAATATGTGGTGATATATTTAGTCACACTTTTAATTTGCTAAGCTTAGTTGCAATTTTGGGGGGAGTGGGGAGGGGCTGTTGATCATACTTTACCCAGTTTATTTTTTCCTGATTCTTTCATCTTTGCTCCTTTAGCATATTATCCCATGATGCCAAGTGAGGTTCAGGAAGGTTCCATCACCAGCTGGAACTGCTGTCCCTACCGTGCCAACAGAGAATGGTTTAATTTACTTCAAGCCTGCACCACCTTTTTCAAAAAACTGATTTGACAAAAGTCTTTGAGTTCAGAGTTCACAGCGTTTATCCTGCGTGTCTCCCCCTATCGAGACGATATAAACTGCATTTGATAACACTTATAATGTAGGCTTAGGGATCATATTTACAGTCCTATTTCATCTTCTCTTTGTTGTCTGGAGGCAATTTTCAGGGAAAAAGAAAATTAAGTCTCCTGTCACCTTAGGACCATTTATTTTTCAATTGGATACCCCAAAGATCTTTTTCTTAGTCTAATGATTTTCCATTAATTATCTTTAATTTTCCTAGTACATAATCATCTGAAAATAATGAAACATTTGGCATCCCTTTTACAAAGTTATACTACATAGTGACTCTAGATGCAAACAAAATGATTAATGTTTTATATACAATTTATGGTGCAGTTTCCAGGAATTCTTAACAATTAAAATTGTGATTTGCCTACAAGTATATTTATACATCAAAGCTTCTAAATTATTAATCCAATGGAACTTTCAACTTGTGTTTATGTTTATGCTTGTCAAGAAAATATATCTCTCTCACAGAGTCCACTTTATAATTATATATGTTCAATCATTGTGATTAGAGGTACACCATTTATAGTTCATACTTTGTGCAGAATTAGTATAATAGCATTCTGACATTTACTGTTTAAACTTATAGTGCTTGGAAGTGTCCTGACTTATGTGTGCACTATGACATGATTTCACTATAAGAAAAAAAATAAAAGCTTTTAGTTTTTAAACTTGAGATACATAAATGGATAATTAGAGAGCTTTGAATATATGACACAGTAGTGTTTTATCCTAGTGATTCTGAGATCCTTCACAAATTAAAAATACTATGCTGACTTACAGTGCTTTCATTTGCATTTCGTTTGTATCCCACTTAACATGATATAGGATGGTTATACTTTCTATGAAAGTCACTCCATTATCAAGGCTGTTCAAACATCCATTGGCAGTTGTAATTTAGTTGTTTGAATAAAGTGAATTTGGTTCAATCATTTTTTTCTTTAATGAGTTCTGAGTTTTTGTCTGCTTTTTATTTATATGTCTCTCAAAGTGTTTAAATTATCTTTTGAATACAGTATTTCTAGCCAATGTTAGCTGTAAACATACCTCATTTTTTTCCAATACATTATCTTATACAGAAACTTAATTATAAATCAGCTTAATACAATTCTCTTTTTTTATTTCTAGAATCATTCCAGTGATAAATCTACAATATTTTGACTCTTTATCTTTCTACTTTGAATCTACAAATTTCAAGTAAGAAAAATCTAGTATTTATCCTCTTAAAATGTTAAGAAATCTCAAAATCTTTAGAAATGTTCATATTGTTGTCTTCATTTTATAATGATATTTCATATATAATTTTGTATTTTGTGAACTCAGATAATTGAAGGTATTCAAACATGTATCAGAATTTCATCTACTTTTACAAGCCATATGGTTAATCTCAGTATCTGAAAAAACCTCAGGCAGCCTCAATTTAGCTTGCTGTAGGAAGTATACACTTTATATTTCATTTCCTGCCATAGATGCAACTACAGACTAATGAAAGGTATCACAGTCTAGGGTTGTGACATCTTCAAGTAATTATTTGGGGAACAGGGTTGGGAATAGTCCTTAGAAAAAATTTAATTGAAAAATTATTTTACAGATTAGAAGACCCCTTTGGTTTTAGGGTTATAAGAAATGTAAAATTATCAGTATATAATTATAAGAAAATATATTATTTATATTTTTTGTGTAAATATATCACTTGGGCTTAATTACTGTTTCATTATCAAAATTTTAAAGTATTTACAAAATTAAAAGAATTTTATGCTGAACATTAATAGATCTACAAGTAGATTTTATAATTAAATTAACTATACTTGCTTTATCATATCTATAATTCTCTATTTAGTCATAAATCTATTTTTATATGCTTTTAAATAAATTACAGGCAACGGTAAGCTTCCACAAAATGCTTCTACATGCATATCATTAACTAGGGTATTAAACTTGTTTAAGATTTGTTTTTTGTTTCTTTTGAAATAAAGTTTATGTACAATGAAAATCTCAATCTTAAGTGTCTGTAAATGGAATCATATAGAATATAAAGTGTTCTGTAATCTTTCTTTCACCTAGCATGATAATTTTGAGATTCATCTGTGTTTTTCTTTATACCTTGTACTTGGTGAGAAGTTTCTGTTGTATAAATATACCAAAGCCATTGGCCATCTACTATTTGATAGGCATTTTTGTTCTTTATGGTTTGTGTTGTTATGTATAAAGTTGAAAATATTTTTGCTCATATCCTTTTTGCCTTCTAAAATTACACTTATTTTGATGTGAAGTAAATGTTTCAGAAGTGTTTTATAAGACCCTATCAGAAATTTACCAAAGTGGTTGTATAATTTCTCATTCTCATATACAGTGTATAAAAATTAGGTCTTAGTTCCACTGTCTATATATGATTATCTAAATTTAAGTTGATTGAAATGGAATTTGTTCTGCAGTCACACTAGATGTATTTCAAATGCTGACCATATGTGTATGAGTCTGTGTGTATGTCTGTGTGTTTTAACTTCACAACCAAAGTCTGGCTTCCAGAGGTATCATCTAGTAACTAACAAGATTTCACAGTAACAGAAGAGTCATCAGTTACGTTTTTGATATATCAGGTCTGAATTAGTTTCTAACCTTAACGTGTTTGCTTTTCGGTCCCTCTTTGGATTCCAATATCCAATGCTACTAAGGCAATCCATGTATGTCTTGTATTTAAAAATTTCTAAGTTAGAATAAGATATGTAATTAATAGATTGTATATTGGGATTCAATGGTGATATCTGAAATAGTTACTAAAATAATTGCCATTATTTCATCCAATTTATTTTAGGCTTTCCTCTGTGGGCCAGAAGAGAAGTCAGGAGTGTTTTCTTATAAATCTGTATCTTGTATTTTGACATTGTACCAGAAGACTTTTTTCTTTTTCCTCCAGGATTGCTCATGGTCTAAGATGTGGGAATTGAGTTAATTTGTTTTTCTGTTCTTATAGAGAAGGTAGATTTTAGAATCTAATGTACCCAAATGTCAATTCTGTGTTATTTTGGAATAGTTGGCTTAAATAATGTTCTTATCTATTGTAACTTTTAATATGAAATATCCTATTGTATCATTCTTCTGCATTTAAGCCAACATAGCACCTTCAGAGGGACCTAACAAATCATTGTTAATGAGCAATCTAATAAAAATGGAAAATTCAAGAAATGTGAGTAGCTGGATATCTTAAGGAGTAAGGTCTCTTTTGACAGCTGGTGTTGGAAAGAATCATGGAAAAGTAGCTCAAATACCTGGGGATGTGTTCGGGAATTGGATCTCGACAACACTGAAATGTCATAATATTTGCAGGGATAGAGGCAGGAACAAGTAACTCATAAAAGTGGTTTTCTCATGTGTATTTCTAAGGTGAAATTCAATAAAGTTTCTTTACTGTACACATAAAAATGCCTCTGGATTTAATACCCATTCATAAGAGGCAGTACTGCATAGGGTTTCACATGTTGATGTGAAACAGACTTGGATGTAAGTCTGACTGTGCCACTCATCTGGCTATTACTCCATTCTTGTAAGCTACTTTGTCTACTCATCTTTAAAACTGCAATCGTAACATATACTTCATGGGTTGATGAGAGGATTGTGGCCCTGAAAATACAAACACTTTAGAAATTTAAATCAAAAGGCCAGGGCAAATGAAGTAATTCTACACTTGGACATTTGTTCGGTGACATAGACTGTGTTCCACAGGTAAATTCTAATCAGACCTAAGACAGTGAACTGTGACAGTCACCATCTGGGACAAAAGTGCAGCCTCCAGAATTACAACATTGAAGTTTGATGAAGCATTTTACAGTGTAAACTACTTAATTAAATCTCTTTCTGGACTTCCTGTACATTATCTTCTAGCTAAAATAATTTGTAATTCCTGTGCTGTGTGTCTATTATTGTAGATATTAGGAAAAAAATTCTCAAAATTAGATTAAACTCTGATTAACTTATTTTATGTATGCCTATTGATTACATCCTGCTTTATAACAGTATAAGAGAAAAAATAGGATGTGCTTTGGTAAGGTCAAAATAAACTAAATTTATACTGGACACCCTATCTTATTATAGTACCACATATCGTGTTAGGTGAGTAATATCCAGCCTTTATCCACACTTCAAGTGGTAAAACAATTTATTTGCCAGATAATTTTGTAGTCCACTTATTCAGTTTTTACTGACTGGGACTGTGTAATCAACTACCTGATCTGAGAGGCTCCTTCTGCCCACTTAACTTTCTCAATATTCCAGTATTTAAATCATATTAACTAATCCCATGGACAAAAGAAGTGAAACTTAACCTTCAATTTTGTGTTCTGTGCTTAGTTTAATTTTTCAGAAATTTTAATGTTTCAAATTTGTTATTTAGCTAGATCTGCTAGTCATTCTCTAGTGATTTACAAAATGCCGACAGTTCTGTTCAAATGTATTTGGAGATTACCTGGCAAACCTGAACTAATTTGTGATCACAAAGTTTTTATCCTTTGGTTTCTTTTAGAAGTTTTATAGTTTTAGCTTGCATATCTAGATTATTATCAATTTTCTGTAATGTTTGCATATATTTTAAGATAAAGAAATAAGGGTTTTTTTTTCTGTACATGATTATCCAATTATCCCATAGTCATATTTCTATAAACCTTATATTTTCAGTAAATTTCTTTTACATCCTTTTTTAAAAAAATCAATCAGAGAGATATGTAGGTATTAATTTATGGATTTTTTCTTCTGTTTTTACACTAAGACAACATTTTTGATTATGGTCTCATACTGTTTCAAAGTACAGCTAAAGGGCAACAGTGGGTCATTCAATTTTGTCATTCCTTTTGTAAATTGCTTTGTTTAATCTTGGTCACTTTCATTTCAATATTAATTTTATCAGCTTTTCATTTCCAGTAAGAAAAACCCTGCATGTTAGGATTATTATGCAAATGGGTCAACTAGGTAATTTGTTGAAGATAATTATCTCTTATTATACAAACTATTAGGAAACAAAATAAGGCCAAGGGAAATTAGACATTCTAGGAAAAATAGACAATTATTCTAGAACATCATAATCCAAGTAAGAAGTAAACAACATATAACATTATTTAGAACAAATAATTAAAGAGAAAGATCATGGAGACTATTATACTAAGTGAAATAAGCCATTTGGTCAAAAACAAATACCTTATGATGTCACTTACAGGTGAAATCTAATGAATGGAATAAACTAACGAGAAAAATAGAACCAGAGGCATGGAATCATGGAATGGACTGACAGCTGTAAGAGGGGGGAAACGGGGACTGATTGAAAGAAGGTGAGGGGATTCGTCAAAGAACATATATGAAATGACTTGCAGACATGGACAATGATGTGGAGATTAGGTGGAGGAGGTAGAGGGGGAAAATAAGGACAACTGTGATAATATAAACACTAAAATATTTAAATTAAAAAATGATTGACTCTCTAGATCATTTGGGGATAATTACTATCTTAATTTATAGAGATTTATACAGTAACAAAAAATGTCTCCTTTTTAAGCCAGCTATTTAAAATATTTTCTTAACGATGTTTTGGAGACTTTAGTGTAACAAGTTTTGCATTTTTTTGTTCATCTTATTTATTGGTATTTTATTCTTTTTAATGCTACTTTAATTGAATCATTTTAATATTAATTTTGGATGGATCATAAAAATATGATTGATTTTTAAATAGATATTGAATCCTTAAACCTTATTAAGGGCTTATTAATTCAAATGTTATTGTCTAGACTCCTTAGGACTTTCTACATAAAGATGCATGTGGTTTATGATTTAAGGGAGATTTCCTTATTTCTTTCTTATCCAGATTCCTCAACTCTCTGAGTTATTGCATTGACCCAGCACATTGAAGAGAATTGGTGAGTGCAGAAATATTTGTTATGTTCTAAGTGTGGAGGCAAATAATTCAGTCTTTCACCAATAAGCATGATGTTAGGTATAGGGTTTTCATATCTGTTCTTATAATGTTGAAAAAGTTTCCTTCAATTCCTAATTTTTGTGAGTGGATATTGGATTCTTTCAAATACTTCTTTATATTTTACTGAGATGATCGTGTTGCTTTGTCCTTTGTTAACACTGTTAACACAGTGTATTACGGGAATTGTTTTTTGGATGTTGAGCCGATCTCTCTTTCTAGCGAGATACTCCACTTGGTCATGGTTGTGTAATCCACTCCCCCTTTTTTTTTCTGAATTGGATTTCCTTGTATTTTGTTTAGGGTTATGTATGTATGTCCATGAAGCTGTTGTTCTATATTTACTGGCTTTGTTATCAGGTTAATGCTGACCTGATAGTATCATTTGGGAGTAATCAAATTTGTAGTCAGAAGTGGAATGGTGATTGCCAGACACTGGGAGAAGGGAGGAAGAAGGAGTTATTGTTTAATCAGTATGAAGTTTCAATTTTGGAAGATAAAATTATAGAGTGATAGTTGCACAATAATATGAATATACTTAATATTGCTGACCTGTACACTTAAAAACAGTTATTATGGTATTTTGTTATATGTTTATCACAATAAAAATTCACGTAGAAATAATAAATGAGCAAAATTGCAGAAACCACCCAGTCCCTGCCACCTGCTTGAACTCTGATACAAAATTTTAAGAAAACACTTAAATTGCCCTGGCTTGTGTGGCTCAATAGATTGAATGCCAGTCTGAGAACCATAAGGTCACCAGTCCAACTCCCAGTCAGGGCACATGCCTGGGTTGCAGGCCACAGCCTCAGTTGGGGCAGATCTTTCTCTCTCACACGATGATGTTTTTCTTCCTCTCTGTTTCCTTCCCTTCCCCTTTCTTTAAAAAATAAATAAATAAAATCTTAAAAAATACTTAAATCATTATAAATATATACTGCAATAAAGAATAAGTGTGGCAATTGTGAGAGGATAAAAACCTAAAAATTCTGAGATTAAATTTTTATGAAACTTAATTTGTCATTAAGTTTACATTCTTTTCTGTTCTTATTGCAAAAAAGAAGATCAAGTTCAGAATCTACTGAATTTTTACTTAGGAAAACTTATCTTTGTGGTCCACCATACCACCCCTTTTTCTATGTTTCTCTAGGAATCCAGGGGGTTAATATATTTCTACATACCCACCCTCAGCCAGACTTCTAGCTATATTCTTTATTAAATCAACTTGACCTAGACCTTTTTATAGACATTATCCCTCAGGTTGCTTCCATTATACTCAATAATAAAATTACCTCATGGGGCAAACCTTACTTCTTAATACACTACAATAATAGAGAAACCAAACTAATTTATATAAGTTAAATACATAAGATTCTACACCTAACGCTGTGACTCTACATAAAGCTTTACCAAATATTTAATGATGATAAAGGGAAGGAAAGGATAGCAAAGACATATACTACCGTGGCTGGATGTGGTCACTTGCACAATATACAAGCCCAACATTTCTGCAAAGCCAAGGTCACCTCATTTTGCTCCTTCACAGAAATACATACACACAGGTATTCTAATAATCTCCATCCCATGGAGTTGACCTCAACTGCTGAAAGACACTAGGAAAAGAGTAAACAATTGGAGGAGTCAGTTTCACAGCACCATGCTTAGAAAACTAATAGCCTCATTTTTAATAACTATTATTTGTCAAGGGGAAGCAAGTAAGGCCCTAGTGACTTAGTTCTTATATATGAGAAACTGATTTTATCTGAGACAGAAAGTTTGAAACCAGGCTATCTTTAATTGACAGTTTTAAGTTCCTTTCAGAAAGATGGAATCTCAAGAGTATAAGGAGGACAGATATAGGAATAAAAAAGACTTCCTTGGTGATTTGCACATGTAAATTTAGTGAATGTATTTCAGTGTTATCAGAAAACTAATGCAGAAATAAATAAGTGTTCATTTTTAGGAAAAAAAAAACATAACCAAAAGAAAAGAGAGAAAGAGAAGGTTTCGAGAGGTAAAGAATAGCAAGAAGAGACATACTTAAGGTAGAGTGGCCCAAAAGGACCTTTGGAGAATGAGCCATTCAATCCTGAACAATGAGGTCTGATTCCTCTGCACAGCCTCTCCTAGTACAGAAAATTTCCTATTTTTTTGGTTCATCTCATTGTTTCTAAGTAATATATTGTGAATAATAACATATTATAAATATAAACATATACAAACACAAAACCCATACTCAAACAGAAGAAAATAAGAAAGTGAAACAAATTAAAATCCTTCTCAAATAAGAACAAGATATAATGCATTCAGTAAAATAATACAGAACTGACAAAAGTATGTTGTTGTTCATGTGGAAAATAATTCAATAATTAATAAATGGTAATACATGGATAAACTGTTTTCTGCAGTAACAACTGTAAACCTATTTTTGCCCCCCTGTAAATCTGGTACTCTAAATGCAATTAGAAATATAGCAGTTCTCTATATTTGTGTCTAAGAAGACACAACTACATGAAAATGTAGCTTAAATAAATATCCAGTTTACATGTGCACAATGATTCCACATTATGTAAAATGTAATTCAAGTTATTTTACTGCCTGTGATCCACACCATTTCCCCCTAGAATTAAGTAGTAGCTTCCTCAAAAGTGAATTTTTCCTATAGTTCCATAGTTTCCTCAAAGGTAAATTTAAGCCTTCATCCTTTATGAAGATAACTATTGTCTGAAATGTTTAAATGTAAACATTTCCGGTTTCTACTCAATAAAGTTTTTCTAAAATCTGAGACCCTGTCACTCATGGTGGCACAACGGAACCTCAGTTCTCAATCTTAATTCATTCCAGAAAGCTGTTTAAGGGGTTTGTTTGAAAACCAAATTTCCACTGTCCTGGAGGGATGCATGGCTGATCCCATAGGTATCACCATGAAAGTGTTGTTGGATCAAGAATCAACACCTAAAGTTTTGTTAAACAACCAAGACGTATTTTTTCCCTGTGAATAGTTTGGTTGAGAGCTGAATTATTCAGGAACCAAGATGTTTGAGAACCGAGGTTTGACCGTATTTCATTCTACATCATACTCGCTGACTGATAAATATTGGGGCATATTAATGTAATAGTGTGGGGCATTTGCATTCACTAAAAATTTAACAAAACAAAACAATTTATATAAATATCTGAGTAGACAAATTGACATTCTCTCTATTGAAACAGAGAGCATATTATACAAGCCAAGTGAACAAAACAGTAATTTCAATTAATTTTATTATTTCAACTGGCAGAGGGAGAAAAATACAGCTGGCAGTGAGAGATGCCACCAGTTTCATACTTTCCAGAACATGTGGTATTTATGTCTAAAAACTGGCTGCAGACATATCCTATGGTCCTTGCAGATGTGGAGCAGTTACTAGGCAATTACAAGGAAGTGACTCTAGCCAAGTTGCTTTACGGAGTGCTCTGGATTTTATTTTTATTTATCATCATCAAAATGTAATTATGAAGTGACTATTATTATTGTTGTTGCTGTATTCCTGATGATTTGAGTACTTTGGGTTGGTTTTACAAAGCTAATTAAGATTTTGTTCCAGAAACAATGTGAATTGATTTCTTACCATTATCCACTCCCTCCTTGCCACTATCCTTAACAAAAAGATTCTTTTGTGGCATATCTTTTAAAATTAAATAAAAGATAATGGTAAAGAATAGTTAAAATTATAGAGAGCCTTTTCAGTACGGGAAATCAAGCCTAGAAAATACTCCACTAGTCCAATTTACTTAAAAAATTCCCTTTGGATTTCAGAGTCTATGATTTAATACATGCCTCTCAATTCCCATCAATTTTCATTTATTGTTTTATATGATCACCCATGCTCAGAAAATTATACTGTTTATGTTCAATGTCTCTTCTATCTGTGTTCTGATAGATTTTAAGGGAAAAATAGAGAGATAGAGCCTTATTTTTACTGAGATAGAGGATTTAACATTTTTTTTAAGTAAAACTTTTTTTTGGAGCAGTTTAAGATTCACAGCAAAATTGAGGGGGATTTAGAGAGATTTCCCATAAATCCCTTGCCCCACCTATGCATATGCATAGCACCCCCCATGATCAACATATTTCTCCAGAATGGTGTATTTTTTTAGAATTAATGAACCCAAATTGACACATCATAATCACCCAAAGTCCAAATTTTACATTATGGTTTATTCTTGATGTTATGCAGTCCGTGGGCTTGGACAAATGTATACCGATGTGTTTAATTATTATGATATCATTAGAGTATTTTCAATACTTTAAAAATCCTTTTTTCTGTCTATTTATCTCTCCCAACCCCCACCTCACCTGGCAATCGTTGATCGTTTTACTGTCTCCATAGTTCTTACCTTGTCCAGCATGTCATACATTTGAAATCATACAATATGCTGCCTTCTCAAATTTACTTAATTATATGCATTTAATGTTTCTTCATGTCTTTTCATGTCTTGATATTTTATTTATTTTTAGTGCTAAATATTATTCCAATGTCTGGGCTCATCACAATTTATTTACTCATTTACCACCTGAAGGACATTTTAATTATCCTTCAGTTGTTAAATGAAGGATATTCCAGGTTTTCTGTTAAACTCTTTGGCCCATTTTAAAATCAGGTCATCTATTATCTTATGTTAAGTTTTAAGAGGGTTTTTTTTGTATAATTTGGATAGCAATGTTTTATCAGATGTGTTTTTTGCAATTATTTTCTCCCAGTCTGTGACTTATCTTCTCATTCTCTTGACATTGTCTTTCACAGAGCATTAATTATTTTATTTTAATAAAGTCCAGTTTATGAATTATTTCTTTCCTGGATCTATTCTTTGATGTTGTATCTCAAAAGACATTACCATACTCAAAGCCATCTAGGTTTTCTCCTATGTTATTTTCTAAGCGTTTTATTGCTTTGCATGTTGTATTTAGGTCAATGATTCATTCTGAGTTAATGTTGTTGAAGGGTGCAAGGTCTGGGTCTACTTTCATTGTTTTGAGTGCGGATGTCCAGTTGTCCCAGAACCATCTGTTGAAGAGACCATCTCTGCTACATTAAATGGCCTTTGCTCTTTTGTCAAATAACATTGCCTATATTTATGGGGGTCTATTTCGGGGTTCTCTATTCTGTGCCATTGATCTGCTTGTTCTTCTGTGAATGCCAGGCTATCTTGTTTACTGTCCTTCTACGGTAAGTCCTGAAGTGGAGGGCACCAGTCTTACAACTTTGTTCTTCTCTTTCAATATTATGCTGGCTACTTAGGTACTTTTTCCTCTGCATATAAATTTTGATTATATTTGTAGTTATCCATAAAAGAACTTGCTGGGATTTTGACTGCAATTGCATAGAGCAAGTAGGGAGGAGCTCACATCTTGACAATATTGAGTCTTCCTATCACTGAACATGGAACATTTCCTCATTTATTTAGTTCTTCTTTGATTTTGTTAATCGTAACTTTTTAGATTTCTTTTGTACTTTCTATGTATATTTTGTTAGATTTATATGTAAGTATTTCATTTTTTGGTGTGCTAATATAAATGATATCATTTTTTAAAATCTTTTTTTAAGTATAGTTGGTATACAATATTATATTGGTTATATAAGTTTTAGGTGTACAATATAGTAATCTGACAATTTTATACCTTATAATAGGTAATCACTTCACTAATTCCAGTATTATGTTTACAATGTCAAAATCCAGTTGTTCATTGTCAGTATATACATAAGAAAGAAAATGAATCTGTATATTAAACTTTTAGGCTGCAACCTTGCTGTAATTGCTTACCAGTTCCAGGCAATTTGTTTGTTTGTTTTTTAATGTCTTCAAACTCACATGGCACTTAATAGTTTACCCAGGCTGGTCACATATCTCATCATGAGAAGTACATTCTAATAAAAGTAGAATTGGCATTATATGCCTTATATAAATGAAATATGTTGAGGGTCTAATTAAAAGTCACAAACCTCGTTAGTGTTAGACTGGAAGAAAAATCACACGTTTTGACTTCTGGTCTTATGCTGTATGTATCAGTCTCAAGAAAAATATTTTAAATAAGTGATTTGATCACTAAAATCCCAGGACTTCTACCACTCACCAGTGTGTAGAAGTAATCAATAAGGTGAAAGATCACTCGGGCTCAAGCACAAAATGTGAGTCTAGAGTGAATCACAGCTGGAGTAAGTTACAGGACTGAGCTGAAAGGGCATATTTAGGGTCAAACATGGGCTGAGATTCTAGGATGAATTGAAGGTGTGGATTACTTGATAGTTAATACGAGATGGTCAAAGAGTTGGGGATAAAGTGAGAAAAGTAAGTGCATTAATATTGATGGCGTCAGAATATTTCTGTGGCCAAGTCAGAAAGGCCACTTGTTCATTCATTCAGCAAATACTATTGAATACTTACAATGTGCCATACAAAGCACTTGTAATAAAGGTGTGGAGACAAATCCATGCCTTCATAGAAACTCTATTCTGAATGATGATATTTTACAAGTTTTTATACTTAGAATGATATACTGATTCAGTTTTAATATACATAATATACTACAATTTAATTTTCTCACAGAGTCCTACTCCTGGAAATGAATTCATAATCCACATAGATATAGAGTAATAGTGAGTTTAATGAATTTTTACAAATGTAAAAAAATATTGAAAAGAAGTTGAACTTGTGAGCTGTCTGTCTGCCACTGATAAGCCCTTAGAAATAAAACAGACAAAAGAAAACTCTGAAAAAATCAATTACTTTTCCAAACCGATATATGTAGAGACATTGTAGGGGTTATCAGATTCACATTTGTCTTATTTTTTAGATTGGATTGTCCAGGTGTTCCTTAGTGTCCATCACGGAATCGCCACTCATACAATGATTCATATGAAGCTGGATTAGAGGCATAATGATATTTCTCAGCCACAACAGTTGTGACGGCCTATTTTCACTTATTAAAAGATTTGCATTAAAATATGTTTTAGAGGGGAAATTATGTCCCCTTTCACCAACAAAACCAAATTCACAAGCTGACGTTAATTCATAGGCCTTTGGTAATTAGCAAAAGTACCTTGTAAAAAATGCTTTTTAATATTCCTTTAATTCAGACTCATAATTATCCCAGGAGTGAATGAATATTTTTTTGGTTCACAGGCTGATGCTCAATCCACTGAGCCATGCCAGCCAGGGCTGAATGAATATTTTTTAAACCAATAAGCTAAATAAGCTAGAATACGCATCCCTGAGGAAGTTCTTACCAGTTAAACTGAATCAGACCTGGGTTAATCAATAGAGTCAATCACTCATACCCTCATTTAAAAAAATTGTGCATGTGCTTGGCTGTGTGCTAGATCAACACACAAAAATATATTTTCAATATACAGGTGGAAACTGAAACTAAAACAAAATAGCAACAATGAAAGGACCATTTCCATAAGCATAAAGAAAGTCTAAAATCCCAATATAGAAATCTAGCACGATATGTAGATGACTCTTCTACTTAAAATTATAAAATAGTAATTAAAGACATCAAACACAACCTAAATAAATGGAAGGATATTCCATATTCATATATTGGAAGGGTAATATTTTTAAGATACTAGTCTCTTAAAAATGATTTATAGACTAAATAGAATCCAGTGAAAATACTTGCAGAGTTTTTTTTTTTCAGAAATCAATAAACTTACTAAAATTTAAATGGAAAGTCAAAATAATTAGAAAATGCAAAACTAATTTTAAAAAGGACTTACACTAACTGATTTTTCAGTTTTATAAGTTTCAGTAGTCAGGATAGTGTAGTAACAATACAAAGATAGGACATATAAATCATGCAACAAAATAATAAGTTCAAGAAGAGAGTCTTGCATGGATAGTTGATTTTCAATGAAAATACAAAGGCAACTCAACATACAAAGAATAGTATTTTTACAAAATGATGCTGAAATAGTTTAATACTAATATGCCAAAAAATCTAAAGTCATACTGCACACTGTATAAAAAAATGAATACAAATTACATTTTAGAGTGAAATGCAAAATCTAAAACTATAAAATTTCTAAAGGAAAATAAAACCAACAACATAAGAGGTAATCTTTGTGAACTTATGTTAGGCAAGATTTCTTAGCCATGACACCAAACTAGGATCCATAAGAAAAGACAATTAATAAATCAGATTTCTTTTTTTTTTTAATCAGATTTCATGTAAAATAAAAATTTTGCTTTTTCTTTTAAAGATTTAATTTATTTATTTTTAGAGAGAGGGGAAGGGAAGGTGAAAGAAAGGGAGAGAAACATCAATGTGTGGTTGACTCTCTCACACTCCCAACTGGGGACCTGGCTTGCAACCCGGGCATGTGTCCTGGCTAGGAATCAAACTGGTGACCCTTTGGTTCCCAGGCCTGCACTCAATCCACTCAGCTACACCAGCCAGGGCAAATTTTGCTTTTTCAAAGATAGTGTTAAGAATAGTTAGAGAAAAGAAAGACACTGGAAGAAAATATTTTCAATATAAATTTGGTATTTGGGATATATAATGAACCCTCATACATGAATAAGATAAAAACAGAAAACCCTATTAAAATGTTAGTTAAATAGTTGAAAAGATGTTTCATCAAAGAAAGCCTATAGATAGTAAATGAGCATATGAAAAGTTTCTGAACATAATCAGTAATTAGGAAAATGCAGATTTGACCAACAGTGTAATGCCACTACACACCAATTAGAATGACTAAAATTAAAACACATACATGCACAAAAGAAATTATAACATCTGACAACATCAAGTGCTGGTGAGGATGTGGAGATACTGGAACTCTCATATATGATGATAGAAATGCAAATGGTATATCGCTTTGGAAAACAATTTAGAAGTTTTTCATAATAAACATATTTTCCATATGACTCAGAAATCCCACTCTTAGTTCTTAATCAGGAAAGATAAAAAACTTTTGTTGCTAGAAGGACCTGTACCCAAATATTTGCAACTTTATTCATAATCATGAGACACTAAAACAACTCAAATATCTTTCATTTGGTTGAATGGATCAGCTAACCGTGGTACAAAATATAATGGAATCCTACTCAGCAATACAAAAAATGAGTTATTGATACAGACAAAAACATGTATTAATGTCAATACATTATGTTAAGTGAATGAAAACTGATTCAAAGGGCTGCATACTCCATGATTCCACTTATGACATTTTCAAAACTTTAAATATATATGCATTAAAATCATATTAGTATAAAAGTTGCCAGGCCCTTGTAAAGGAGTAGGAATGAGGGGAAAGGTTATATACAGAATGGCATGGGACATTTTTAGAGGTAATGAAACTTGTATATCTTTGTTTTTGTGGTAGTTTCATGACCATATATTGTATAACTAAAATCTGCTAACAGAATGAAATTAAAATATTGTCACAAAATAAACAAATAAGCAATATTAATTAAATAAATAAGGTATCTGGATGTATTAACTAGATGGGAGGAATCCCTTCACAAATATATCCAATCATCACACTGTACACATGAAATATTCTATAATTTTATTTGTCATGGATAAATTGACTCAATTATTACCCAAAACAAGTTTGTTAGGCCAAAATAAAAAGAGAAAGAGAATTTTCCAGCTTAGATGGGAGAGGTGCATATGGCTTCAGGAATAAAAAAGCTCAAGTAATGTGTTTAATTATTTATATTTTTCAAGTTTTATTGAGGCATGATTCACAAATAAAATCTAGGTTGTACAACGTGACTTTGACATCAGCAGGAAAATCTCAGACATTCCACGCAGCAACATTTTCACTGATATGTCCCCTAAAGCAAAGAACATAAAGGAAACAATAAACAAATGGGACCTCATCAAAATAAAAAGCTTCTGCATGGCTAAGGAAAACAGCATTAAAATGAAAAGAGAACCAACTATATGGGAAAATAGACTTGCCAATGGTACCTCGGAGAAGGGTTTGATCTCCAAAATATATAAAAAGCTCACATGACTCCACTCCAGGAAGACAAACAGCCCAATTAAAAAATGGGCAAAAGACTTGAACAGGCACTTTTCCAAGGAGGACATACAGAGGGCCCAGAGACATATGAAAAGATGCTCAGCATCACTAGCCATCAGAGAGATGCAAATCAAAACCGCAATGAAATACTACCTCACACCAGTCAGAATGGCCATCATAAACAAACCAACAAACAACAAGTGTTAGAGAGGTTGTGGAGAAAATGGAACCCTAGTGCACTGTTGGTGGGAATGCAGACTGGTGCAGCCACTGTGGAAAATAGTATGGAATTTCCTCATAAAACTAAAAATGGGTCTGCCTTTTGACCTGGCAATTCCACTGCTAGGATTATACCCTAAGAACCCTGAAACACCAATCCAAAGGAACCTATGCACTCCAATGTTCATAGCAGCACAATTTACAATAGCCAAGTACTGGAAGCAACCTAAATGCCCATCAGTAAATGAGTGGATCAGAAAACAGTGGTACATTTACATAATGGAATACTACACAGCAGAGAAAGAAGGAGTTCCTACCCTTTAAGACAGCATGGATGGAACTGGAGAGCATTATGCTAAGCGAAATAAGCCAGGTGGTGAGGGACAAATACCATATGATCTCACCTTTAACTGGAACATAATCAACAAAAGGAAAAAGCAAGCAAAATATAACCAGAGACATTAAATTAAGAACAAACTAACAGTAACCATAGGGGAGGGGGGAGTGGAGTGGGGAGAAGGCTTTTCAGGAACTACTGTAAAGGACACATGGACAAAACCAAGGGGGAGGGTGGAAGCAAGGGAGTGAGGTGGTTTTGGCTGGGGTCAGGGGGAGTGGTGGGGGGAAAATGCAGACAACTGTAATTGAACAACAGTAAAATAATTTTTTTTTAAAAAGTTGTATAATATTGACTAATATAAATATATATTGTAAAATGATTACCACAATCAAATTAATTAACACATTCATCACCTCACATAGTTCCCATGTTTTTGCCTGTGGTGAGAACATTTACTATTAACTTTAATCACTATGCTGTACATTGCACCCCCAGAACTTATTCATCGGATAATTAAAAGTGTGTACCCTTTGACCAACACCTCGGTATTTCTGTCAACAGCTGGCCTCTGGTAAAATCAAACAAACAAACAAATCAGACTGCACTTCTGTGTTGATTGCAACCTTATTCACAATACCCAAGATAAGAAAACAATGTGTGTTAATTGACAGATAAATAGATAATGAAATTCTGATTACATTTACATATACAATAGAATATTATTCACCCATAAAAAGAAGGAAATCTTGCTACTTGCAACAAAAATTATGTTATTTAAGTGGTCTTTTTTTCTGTCCCAAAACTCTGCCTCCTACACTCCGAACTTACTTAAGTTACTTATTGCTGTGACCCTAGAAGCTCCAGGTTTACCATTCATCATCACAGCAGAGAGAAACTAATGCCTAGCACAAGCTAGGTCGTATGACATTCCCCTCTAGATCAATTTCTGTGAGAAGAGAAACTGAATGCCCTGACCAGTATGAATCCATTCATCCCCAATATTCAAAGGATTAAGGATGGGCTGTCCCATAAGAAAAGAAATAGCCATTCTATTTCTGGAAGGAGAGTGGGATATTGGATGAAGGAGAAAAATAGAGGTCCAAAGAGCAGCTAAAATATGGCATACACGCACACAGAAAGACAACACGCTGAGTAATTTAGAGGCTGATACAGTTAGAAACCTGTAGTTCTCAGATACAGAGAAAAGATTTCAGAGCAAGAAAATAAAGAAAGAAGTTAAGAGGTTTGTTTTATTTCAGGTGTATCTTAGAATAATAAGATTTGATAACCAAGCATAGAAAAATAATTTTGAACAGAGTGAAGTACAAAACACAAAAAAACATAGATCTGGGAAACAGAGTTGCTTATTTTTTACTAAGAGATAGAATTGGAGTAGCATGTTAATTCTATGTAATGTTCAGCCAAATATTAATTCTATGTAATATTCTACAGGGTCCACAAAAATAATGCTGCCTTTTTATTACAAAATGTTTTATTACAAAATAATAATCATGTAATTCCAAAACATATCACACTCAACCATACCATATGATATTTTAGATGAAATGTTCAGATTAAAACTATAAATTATTACACTCATATTATTACCCTACTGATCAGAGCCAAGTAGGCGTTACTTGGGCCGGACCCTGTATGTGAAATTGCTGACTTGTTTTTTCAGCCATGTGGGAGTAAAAACAGTCTGAATATAATCTTTACTATTTTCTAATAAAATGGGACTTGACCAAGAATTCAAGGTTGATTTATCATTTAAAAATCAAGGCATGTAATCTACCATTTTAATGGCTAAAAGTAGAAAAAAACCCACACAATCTCAAACTGATGCAGAAATAAGGTTGAATACAACCCACACTTACTCATGGTAAAAAACAAACACAAAAACCAATGAAACAACTCAGTAACCTAGCTGTGGAAGGAGCTTGTCATAAAAATCATCTACAAAATTTGCTAGAGCTAAAATTATCATGCATAATTGTGAAAGACAATATATTTTCCCTAAATCAGGTAGACAACAAAAATGTTCACTCTCATTACTTCTACTCAGCATCATACAGGACGTCCCAGACAATGAAAAAATAATAAAATAAATAGAAAGACCTAAAACTCTATTCACCCACAACATGATTGTGTATGTGAAATATCCTAACAAAACTACTTAATAGCTAAATGAACTAATAAGTGAGTTTAGAAATGTGTCTGAATATAAGGTCATCATCACACGGACATAATTCATATACCTCTATATTAGCAACAAACATTTGGGGATTAAAATTTAAAAAAAGAAATAAAATATTTAGGAAAAATATATAAACATACACAAGATATGTTCACTGAAAACTTCAAAATATTGCTGATAACCCATGACATCAGCAAGATAGCCAAATAAGTTGTCCTCTGAACAATAATATGGCATCTATCCATGGAAAAAAAATACCTTTGTGGAAGCTTTGGGATTTAGATATGAGATTGTGAAATTCTTGGGCAGCCCAACTGAGGACAACCAATTTGAGGATGCTGACCATACCTGGGTGGCTGACTTGCTTACCATGGTTCCAGCTACAGACCTAGAAATCACTTGGTACCCCTGAAAAATGATCTACCTTCCCATTTGGCTTGGTCTTGTCATCAGACCATTTGCCAAGGGACTCAGGAGGAATGATGCCAACCTATGCACGGGGTAATAGACATACAACCTTAGTCCAGGCTGTGGAAACTGAAGTGGCTTGTGAAGCAGCTCTAGCCAGCCCCTTTGGGACTCAGTCCAGGCGCCACATGCAGTCAGACTGTAGATTCTGAAATGGCCTTGTAACTGAGCTCCAGCCCATTACAGTCAGTCGGTAAAGAGTCATGTTGGAACAGGGACTCAGATGGAGGCACTTCCATCTGTGCTCCTGGAGATTCTGTTCTCAAAAAATTGGGTATAAAAAGAATATATCTCAACATGATAAAGGCCACAGATGACAAATCCACAGCTACCATCATATTCAATGATGCAAAGCTGAAAACTTTTCCTCTAAAATCAGAAAGAAAAGAGTGCCCACTCTTCATTATCCCATTCAGCAGTGTTGGAAGTCCTACCTAGACCAATCAGGCAAGAAAAAAATAAAAAGCATTCACATAGGAAAGGATGATTTATAATTGTCTCTGATTGCAGATGACATGATATTATATGTAGAAAAGCCTAAAGATTTCACCAAAACATTGTTAGAGCTAATAAATGAATTCAGTAAGTTTCAGGATACAAAAATCAACATACACAAACCCGTTGCATTTTTATATCCTAACAATGAAATACAAAAAAAATAAGTAAGGAAAATAAATCCCTTTTAAAATAATAATTAACAATTAAATACTTAATAATAAACAACTAAGAAGGTAAAAGGTCTGTACATGGGATACTATAAGTTATTGAGAAAAGAAATTGAAGAAGACAGAAATAAATGGAAAGATTTATTTTAGCACATTTTTTCAAATTTTATTAATGTATTTACTTAACCTAATATATTCAAAATATTATTATTTAACCATGTAGTCTATTGAAAGACTTTTAAAATTAAATTTATAGGGGTGGCATTGGTTAATAAGATTATATAGGTTTCAAGTGTATATGTCTATGATGCAAGATCTGTTTATTGCATTGTGTGCCCACCACCCAAAGTTAAACTGTTAGGAAGAACAGATAGCAAACCAAGGCAGGGAGAGAAAGGGGCATGTCTCACCCATTCATTCAGCAGACCTGAAGCCTGGTCAGATGAGACTGCCAGGTGTTCTGAAGATCACAAGAGAGACCGTGATAAGTACAGGAAGAGGGGGGCCTTTGAAATTTTGTGTGTACCTTTTCCACTATCTGGGAAAGGAAGCCTTTGAAACTGTATGTTAATCCAGGGTCCAGAGAAGGGAGGAGGAGGGGAGCCTCTAGGCTGGCTATAAGCAGAAAAACCCTAAACCCCAATAGGTGGGGCACTCAGACTAGCTGGTTGCCTGCTTGCAGCTTCGTGCTCAAGTTTATTTCATGAATAAACTTGCTACCACATTTCCGCTAGTCTGTCTCTTGCCGGAGTTCATCTCTCATGAGCAAGACAAGAACTGACAAGGGGAAGCCCCATAACTCTGGTCTCCCTGGTAACACAACCATCTTCCATCACCGTATGTTTGGCCCCCTTTATCCCTCACCATCCCCAGCCCTTCCCTCTGGTAATCACCCTACTGTTGTCTGGGTCTGTGAGTTTCAGTTTTACATCCCAAAGGGAGTGAAACCAAAACAATAAGAAGAAAGATATCTCGTGTTCATAGATCTGTTTATACAATTAATGTAAAAATGTAAAATTTTTTAAAACCCCAAAATAAATTCATAGAGAGAACAAAATTTTAGTGTTTATCCTCTTTGATTACAAAACTTAAAGTGGTTTTTGGCCAAATTGATCTCTGGAACAGAAGAGAGTCCAGAAATAGATCTAAGATTTCTAAGCAATTCAGTGGGGAAAAGAAAGCTTTTTGAATGAATGATTCTAAAAGCTGAATATCTGTATAAAATCAATGAGCAAAATGCTTTGATTCATACCTCACATTATGCACAAAAAAATAATTCGTGATGAATCATGGCCCTACATGTAAAAGTTTAAAAAATGAGATTTCTAGAATTAAGCTAAGGAAATATTTTTGTTACATTAGTGTGGGCAAATAGATTTTAGGACACAAAATCAATGAAAAAGTAGAAAAGTCACAGTTTAGAAAATATACACGCATTTGAAAAAAACTTTTTCATACTAAATAAAAATATCTTATACCATAATAATTGAGAGATAGTCCACTAAAAATGGGCAAAATGTTTGCACAGCTATTTCACCTTAGAAAATATATTAAGAGCCAGTAAACACATGAAAACATGTTCAACATAATCATCAATATATACAAAATAAAAGCACAATCAAAAACTATCTAACATGTATAAAGGACACATGGACAAAGCCAAAGGGGGGTAGGAGGTGGGGATGGGTGGGGTGGGGAAGAAGGAAGTAGTGGGGGGGAAATGAAGACAACTGTACTTGAACCACAATAAAAAAAGAAACTACTTGTACATGATAGATTGGCTAAAATTTAAAAATCTGACAACATCAAATAATAAACAAATGGTTAAGCTGTAGCTCAACAAGAATTCTCATGCATCACTGGTGGGAGTATGAAACAACAGAATCATTTTGGAATACTGTTTATTGGTATCTTAAAAAAGTAAACATATATTCATCATATGACCCAGATATTCCACATCTAGATACTTAGTCAAAAGAAATAAAATGTATGTACACACAAAAAGACTTTTACAAGAAAGGACACAGTAGCATTATTTATAATAAGCCCAAACAAAATAAAATCCAGATGTTCTTTGACAGGGGAATGGGTAAAAAAATCATAGCTTATTAATAGAATAAAAATCTATTCAGCCCTGGCTGGTATTGCTCAGTGGATTGAGTGCCAGCCTGAGAACCAAAGGGTCGCTGGTTGGTTTCCCAGTTGGGGCACATGCCTGGGTTGTGGGCCAGGTCCCCAGTAGGGGACACAAGAGGCAACCACACATTGATGTTTCTCTCCCTCTCTTTCTCCCTCCCTTACCCTCTCTTAAATAAGTAAATAAATAAATAAATATTTAAAAAATTAAAATATATTTAGCAGCTAAAAAATACTGAGGTTTGGAACATAAATCAATCTCCAAAGTATTATGCTGGGTGAAAAATCCAAGTGATTCAATTTATGTGAGTCCTCATAGTCAGTACTGAACAAATTTGACAGAAATCAAAACAGTGGTCACCTGGGGCTAGGGTTGATAGTGGTGAGGGTGGGGGAGGTGCATATGGGAGGGTACCTTGAATACAAAATAGCATAAGGGAACTTTGTGGGGTAATAGAAACATCCTGTTTGTTTTATTGTGATAGTTACACATGTATATATATTTGTCAAAACTCATTGAACATTCCACTGTGCAGTTCACCATATGAAAATAATTTCTCAGTTTTTGAAACCTGAATTGAGATTTATCTTTAAGTATAACATATTCTGTATATATACCTATGATGACTGCTCTTATATTTTTCTATGGATAATATCTGTAGAATAAACAATTAACAATAGCATATTACAGTAACATCTTCTAAAATTATTTTCAATTTCTCTTCCTGGTGATAAATTTAAATAGTCCCTGTATAAGATAGTGGTTATTTATAATCAGTGACATTCTTTTCATCTCTAAACCTATGAGATTTACACTGATTAATGCTCAAAGATATTTGGATGACTTTGGATCGACCGTAGCCTATAGGTGGTGATATCCAGTAATCAGCATGATTTCTTAGCCTATAATCCATCACCTTGAAATACATAGGACATGATGCGGAGCTGATTTACTGTGGCAGCCACTTCGGCACTGCTTACTATCACCTAAGTGAACCTTCTTAAAGAGTGATAGAATAAGAAGGTTGAAGGATATACAAAGAATTAATCTCACAAAATAATTACTTTTTGAAAAAGTTCACCCATTTTTCCATTTTAAATGAATATGCCCAGTTTATTTGGAAGTCACCTCAATTTGTTTGTACATTTATCATAGACATTACTCATTTTTTCTCTCTTTTGTCTCTGTGCTCATAAACAATGTAAGTGGTCAGCCATACTTTCCTGGGTGGAAATTAATAAAAATGTTTAAATACTTTATTGCACAAAACTTACATGCAGAGGCAGTACAGCCTAGTGGTTAAGAGCGCACAATTTAAAGTAGGATTGCCCACCCACCCCTCTACATGATATGTGTGCTATTCATGAATTACCTCTCTGAATCTAATTTCCCCCACATTTAAAAAGTGATAAATGACTACCCCATCCAGTTGTGGTGGGAAATAAATCAGGAAATACATGCATGTTGACTCCAATGTCTGATAGATTTAACGCACATAATAAGTGTTAATGCCTATTATTTTGCATCTTTTATTTGCTTGTTTTCAGATTTTCAAGAAGTTCCTCTGGTACATGAGAACCTTAATCAGAACTGCAGACTTACTGAGTATGTTGATGTTAGATTCTTCACATACAAAGTAGATTAAGTGATATTTTTGCGTAGGCAGCCGAAGACTTAAATAAAACTCAGTAGAATGAGTAGTTGTTGTAAATTGTCTGGGCCCCAACAATCACTTTCGTTTTGTTCACTGGTGAGTCTCAAGTATCAATGTAGAACAATTGCTGTATTATATTAGACCTCAATGCCTGTAGATCAAAATAAATATTTGTGAAAAAGTACATTGAGATTTGGGTGCTATGGAATTTGTCTACACTACTCAAGGCTAAGATATTTTAGTGCAAAAATTTTAAACTACTTTTAACATAGTGAAATAATCTAAATGAAAATATTGTAAAAATATATTAAAACTACATGCTTAATTTCTGAACTTTGAAAAGCTTAGCTCTTGGTTAAAAATGATATCTTTTAACTTGTTTGCTATAAATATAATGATAGACTACAATAATTTTTCTTAGAAGAAATGTTAGTTAATGTGATCACTAAGATACTACTCACATGGGGTAACAAAAAGTCATTCAGCCATTTTATGGAGAGCCTCACAAAAGCATTTTGTAGTGTGTAACTCAAAATGATTTGCTGAATTCCATACCTGTATCACAGGTCCATGGTTGTATCTTGTTTCCCAGACTGCCTCTCCGCCAGCGTATGTACAATTGACCACTGAATATCATGGGTTTGAACTGCATGGGTCCACTTATACACAGATTAAAAATAAATCAATAAATACAGTTGACCCTTCATATCCTCGAGGTTCCCAAATGTGGATTCAACCAACTGTAAATTTAAAAAGAGTATTTTTGCCTTCCCAACAGCAGATTCCCAAGAGCAGATACCAGCTGCTAATCAAAAATGCTGTTTGGATTGCATGCGGTTGAATCTGTGGATGCAGATGGCTGCTGTAAAATCAAAAGTTACACTGGTATTTTTGACTGGCTGGGGTTGGTGCCCCTAACTCCTGCATGTTCCCAGGCAACCTCTGGTCTGCATTCTATCTCTCCATAAGTATGTGAAACACAGAGTTTTTCTTGTATTATTATTATTTATTAATTTTATTTTCCATATAAATAACTGTAAACCTACTTTTGCCTCTCCCCATATATACCACTTCTATGCATTTTATTTACATAAGTGGAATCATATAATATGTAGTCTTTTGTGTCTGGCTTCTGTCAATGCTATAATACTTTGGAAATCATCAATCTTTTAATATGTATCTGTATAAGTATTTAAATTCTTTTAATTGCTGAATAGCAATCCATTGTACGGATATAGCACATTATGGTCAACCACTGGTCACCACTACTAGCTTTCAGCATACAGACTATGCATTTCATTTATCAAATTTATACCTAGTATTTGATATTTTTGTAAACAATGTGTTTTCTCAATTTTATTTTCATATTATTTGCTGATAATATATACAAATATAATTTTTCTGTTCCAAAACTAATTTTAAAATACTTACCTTACATCCTCTTATGACCTTGCTAAATTTTATTAATATAATAGTTTAACCTTGGATTCCTTAAGTTTTACTTCTTATTCTTAACTTGAGTGCCAGTATTTTTTTTTTACCTTACTGCATTTGCTAGAATCTTTTAGTAGAATATTGAATAGAGAAAGCAGTCATCCTTAGCTTCTTTCATGTATTAAGAGTATTCACTTGTTTCAAAATTAATTATTAACTAGTGATAGGCTCTTATAGATGCCCTTTATTATGCTGTAGAAACTTTTTCTGTTTTTTTCAACAGGAAGTTGAAAACTCTTGTGATGAATTCATATTTTACTTTGGCGATTTTTTCTGACTTTTTTGTGATTGCCATGTATTTTTCACTCCTTTATTAATATGGTGTGTCACATAAATTGACTTTTGGATGTTAAATCAACCTTACATTTTGGGAATAAATACTGGTTATTGACTTTTGTATTTTTAACACTTTTTTATTGTTGTTCAAATATAGTTTTCTGCCTTTTCCCCTCACCCTTCCCCACCTTTATGTAATTCTTTTTATATGTTGATGATTTATTTTGTTAATTCTTTGTTAAGAATTTCCTGTGCTTTGTTCTTAAGGAGTATTTATCTCTAATTTTCTTTACTTAGAGTTTATTTTCTGTCTTTTGTACCACTGCAATTTTGACATCATATAATGACTAAGGAAATGTTCTATTTTCTGAAAAAGTTTATGATATTTATTTTTAAATATTTGAGAAAATCCATCAATAGAATCTTAGGGTATGGAGTATCCTTTATAGGAAAATTATATTATATAAGTAATTACTTATTAAAAACAGATGCACTATTGTTTTTAAATCAGTAATAGTAGTTCTTTGTCATTCTGGAAATTTGACTATTCATTCAAATTCTCTAATATGCAGATGTAAGTTTGTTCTCAATGCTCCCTTGAAATCCTTTTAGTTACTATAAATTCAGTAGCTTAGATTTTGCTTTGCTTTTTCTTAATGTGAATGTTTAGATAATTTATTTGAGGTCTTTCTTCTTTTTTGTTATAGTCCTTAAAATATACAAACTCTCCAAGCTCTGTTTTAGCTGCATCCAGTTACTTTTTGTATGTTTTTTTTACTTTTAGTTCAAATTATTTTCTAGTTCCCCTTGAATTTTTTTCTGTAACCTATAAATTATTTAGAAGTATATCATTTAATTTTCAATATACAGAACTTTCTAAGATTTGTGCCTATGGTGGATCTTTAATTTTATTGTTCTCAGAGAAAGTCACTTGTATTAGTTTAGTTTTTTCAAATTTATTAAGACTAGTTTCATAGCCCAGCATATAATATATCTTGGAGAATGTTTTATGTGTGTTTTAAAAGAATCTGTATGGGGAATTATTAGATAAAGTATTCTGTAAATGTCAGGTCAAGTTTGATGTTATTCAAGACATTTTTTAATTGTCTTTTATATATTTTTATCCAGTTCTTGTAGGTATTATTGAGAGTGGAGTATAAAAACCCCAACTTTTATTATTGAATTATCTGCTTAAACATCATCTTGAACCTATCCAAAATATATATAGTCACTTATTGTTTGCTTATAATTAAATTACTCCAATCTGCTAGTTTTCAAATTTGTAAATATACCTATGGAAACTTATGCTTTTTTATTTTAAAATAATCACAAGCTTACAAAATAAGTGGAAGTATGATATGAGAGAGGGTTTGATGCTCATCATCACAATACTTCAGGATGAATTTCCTGTAAACAGGGGCATTTAAAAAATATAATCTTTTCAAACAGGAAGTGAACATAATATATTATTATTATTTGATCTTCAGGCACCGTTCAGGTTGTGGCAATTTCCCCAATAACGTGTTTTGTAGGGAAAGTATCAATCTCAGGGTCACACTTAGCACATAGCTCTCATATCTCACTCCCACTTCAGCCCTAAAAATTTCTTTGACTTTCACGACTGTGACACTATCTTAAAATTGTTAGCTAATTGTTTTATAAATTGTCCCTCAATTCCCTCGTGTCTGATGTTGCTTCAGCAGGAATATCATAGAATGCAAGATTTTTTCATGATATTTATCATGGATTATAGTGTATTTTGTGAAATCAGTTGTATTTGGACAAAAAGATTTCCCAGTGTGTTGGAAGCTATTATGAAGCCTTAATTCTAATCATTGTTTATTTCTCTTTTGCCAACATTAAGTAGGTTTCCATTTGCTTATCAATACAATCTTCTGAATCAACTATTAAATTGATGAACATTTTTGTTTTATATCATGAACATACTCATAAATTAACCGATATTAGATTATCACAGTATCAGGTACAAATTTTACATTTTATGGAATAATTAAATAAAACCAATCATATAACATGTGTAGTTATTTTCATTTTATGACTTTTTAATGATATTGTCCAAGTGGGACAACCCAAAAGTTAGGTGAATGCCCATGTGGCATAGTTTTACTATTGGGAAGTGTAAACAGGCCGCAGGTTCCCTGACATACGAATCATCTCTCTCTTCTTCTAGTCACCTTTCGGCTTGTCTTGAAGCAGTGGCTAAAATGACAATGGGTTACATTCTTTAGCTTCAATATTTCTCTCATCCTCCCTGCCCTGAAAAATTATTCTATCCAGAAAATCATTTGCACTTACACCTTTTGTAAGATTCTGTGTCTTAGCAAAGGTGGACTCAGATACCTTTTAAAGTACGTTGTAAGGGCTGTCCCTATTCTATTTGTACAGGCTTTGTCATTTGTGTTATCAGCTCTGCCTCTGTCTGCAGACATAAATGATTTACTATTTTGAGTAGGTGTTTAATTATTAAGCTAGATAAATATTTTAACACACTCATTTTTAGTCAGTATATTCATTCAAACAAGCAAAAAATAATTTACCTATTATTCAAAAATCAATTTTTCCTGACTGATGATATAATCCAATGATAAAGAAACAAATGTTAAATCCTGATTTATCAGGTGTACATTGATAACATTTGTGCTAGTAACTGGAAGCCTTGACTCTTGATTCAGAAAGGAATGATAGGTGTCATAGGAAAAAATCGCGATCACATACACTTCTGATTCTGATTCTGATGGGTTTTGAGAGAAAGTTTGCGTTACATGACTACAGGAGTCTTCTTGAGGTGTTTGAGATGATAGTAATGATAATATTATTGGAATTTTAGCAGTTAATTTTTCTTGTAATCTAAGGAGGCAACCTTAGTAAAATAATGAAAAAAAAAGCCAGGATAGCAAATACAAGCCTCAAATTTTGTTATCACTTAACCTTTGTAGTTCCTACACATTTTAAAGTTCTCATCTTACATCATAGAGGATATATTAAAATATAATCTCTTAAATATATTTTTGTTAGGGAAAATGAAATTAATTTTATAACTCGATCTTTAAGAATATATTAGTTCATGTTTGACTTATGTTTTCAATTCTCTATAAGAAATGGAAATTTGGATATGCCAAGAAAATCTAACAAACATTTTGGTGACTATGGTAATATAATTATTAATACTAATAATTAATAAAGTCAACATAATATTAAAATTATTATGAATAATTCATGTTGATTGCTAAGTGCTCTTTTAGTATTCTGGAGTAAATTATTTAGCATTCTGGAATAAATTATGTAAATTATTTACTTAAGGCCCTAAAAATTTCATTGGGTTTAGGTTATATTCTTACAGAGCTAAATAGTATAACTCATTGCCTGATTTTTATAATGGATAAAAATTACTGAACAGAGAGTAAGTAGGTTTTAATATTTCAGTTATAATTTGAACACTATTTACTCAATGTTTTGTCTATTTGTACCTTTGAGGATCCAGTTGATGGATAAGAAATACCAGATTTTTACACGCTATGAGGCCATAATTAAGGGCAGGAATTTAAATAATATCATCTTTGTAAAATAAAAAATGTATATAGAGTATACATTAAATAAAACCAGAAGAGAATGTATAGAATTTCATTGCCTAATTGTTTTCTTGCTAAAGCCATCAGTTTAGTCATAGTTTTTTGTGTAATGTAGTCCTTAGTAAGAAAGGTAAATAGAACATATTTTCACTTCCCTTCATAGCCTATTGTAACTTGGCATGTTCTGAGAATGGGCTCATGAAAATAAGAACTTGAATGATAAAGGGTAACTATTAGAGATGGCTCCTATATCATTTGAAGATATTCAAGGCTGGTAACACTGGAAAATCTGTAATATATTGTAAGTTTTATGTTTTGATGGAAAACTTTTACAAATCTTATAAGCTTTAGAAAAGCAGCTAAATGCGGTGAATTCACTGCTGATTTTTCTCGCTTCGTCACTTAGCACTTTCTTCATTCAGGCCCACGTGCTCCATAGGCTGCATAGCACAGCCACAGGCTTCACGTGCTGACGTCATTCTTTTCATGGCTCAGTCCCACTTGCAACAGGAAGAGTTCAAAATAAGACTCACTTCTGGGGGAAGAGTGCTTGAAGTGAATGGGATCTTAGACGTGGCACTAATGACATTTTGGGCTAGGTAATTTTTGGAGGGGAGGCTGTCTTGTGTATTGCAGGATATTTTAGCAGCCTCTAACCAATAGATGCCCACAGCACCAGCCATTCAAGTTGTGATAATAAAAAATGTCTTAACATTTTCAAATGTTCCCAGGAGTGAGGACTTTTGGAACTGGATGATAGCCAATAAATTAGTCTGATTCATTTGGTGCATGGCTATTAGCCATGTTGTCAGAGAGTTGTACTTCTTGATTTCTTTGACTTAGCAGTTCGGCTCCCCACTGAGACTGGAGTTGCTTGAGAACCTCTTGGCTGTGGTTCTGGGAAAGGATGTTTGGAGCAGTTGAGGCTATGAGTTCTGGACTCAAGGAAACGTAGACTTTAGTTCTAGCAACTCCATTTACTATTTTATGACTGCTGTGAACTGAAAGGCCCCCCACCCCACCCTCCCTCCAATTCCTGTACTGAAGTTCTAGCCCGCAATGTGAATGCATTTGAAGAAAGGGTCTTCAGGAATTAAAGTTAAGTGAGGCTATAATGTAGGGTCTTCATCCAATAGGATTAGGAATAGAAACTAGAGTGTGTGCTCTCTCTCTCTCTCTCTGCCATGTGAGAAGACAAAGAAAAGGCATTCATTCATAGACAGGATGAAAGCTCTCATCTGAAATCGACCATGTTGCCACCTTAAATTCAGAACTGTAGTCTCCTAAACTGTAAGAAAATAATAAATAATTTTTGTTGTATTTTGTATGATGTTCCAAGCTAGGACAATAACTTTGCACAAACTACTTATCTCTCAATTTCAGAGTCCTCACCATTTAAAGGAAAGAAAATAATAAAATCTTCCTCATGTGATTATTATAGTAAGCAAATGAAATAACAGAGATAAGGGGCATAGTACATGTCTGCACAGAATTTGCCCTCAACAAATTTTATCTTGGTCCCTTTCTTAGAATCAGAATTACAGTTTAAAAATGTTATTGTAGTTCATGGAAATCTATTTTATTTTAGTTCGTGAATGAAAACCTATTTTTAACATTTTCCCCTTCAGTGTCAGGGTGACTGGATCTTGATCTATATTTCCCACAGTTACTGGCTGAAGTCATTTCTTTCAATGTTATCATTACCTAGAACTAGGATGATGTCAAAGAGATCGTCTTCCAAGGATTTCCTGCTGCACTCATTCCTGTTGTTGTAACTCATTGAGTTAGAGATGTAGACATTCTCACACAACTCCTTGAACCACACTCCAGTTTGCTAAATAAGTGCTTACACTGTGCCATACATACCTAGATAGCTGTCTGCAGTTAGCCAGCAACAGCTTCTGCTTCGGCAAACCAGCTCCTTTCTCCTTCCAATGGATTCATCCGCTTTACTGGGGCCCAAGTATGTCTCATGCAAGTGCTTACTTGGTATATCTTGTTTTGAAATGCAACACACAAAACTGTGTGTATTTAATTGTTTTAGACCATTATAACAGTGTTCCATTAACCCCTTTTCAGATCCATAATAATGTTTTACATGCATAAAATGTAATACATAGATTGGAAGGAAACTGACTTCAGTTATTATGTTTGAATATGTGAAAATGATAATATGCTTGCTTCTTTATTAACTCATTAAATAACAAGATCTAATTGAGTCTGAGGATCTAATTACTACTGCAATTACCCAGTAATATTTTAAGATATTTGCAATGTGGTTTAAGAATATGTACGATTTGGGCTGGTGAAAATTCACATATATTAACCTTACAGGCATTTCTTGCCAACATTCATAATTGAAGGCAGTGATAAATTTACCTAAAGGTTAGTAAAAGAAAAATAAGCTATTTTTAATGCAAAGTTCATTATTCAAATTGGTTGATTCTATTCATGGATGCTCTGGGCCCGGTGTATGATCCATGGCACTGAAACAACTTGACATTGCCTCGCATAGAACTTAGGTCGCAGGCATAGGCTCCATGTGGAGACTCATTTCTCTGCTCTCAGATCACTTAGAAGTATAGCTGCTCTGAAACATTTCAGATGGGCTTATCCACTCTTCACAGCTTACATGCAAGTGCCATGAATTTCTATCTCAACTTCCAAAGAGGTAAATAAAACTATTGTAGGGGGGGCTGTTCACCTTCACACCCACTTGTTCTCCATTTTGCTGAACACTCCTGAGAGGAACAATTTCCTTTCTCTGTTTCCTCAGAGTGGCTGATATCTCTATAGACAGACTCCCTTTCAAGTATCACCTGTCTTGCAGCCAGTACTTAAAAGCTGAAAGTGAAGTCCAGCAAGAGTTGTCCCAGTTTGTTTCTAGTAAAAGGATAGAAAAAGAAAGAGCATCAAAAGTGAAAAGGGGAACAAAGGGAAGGGGGAACGTGATAGTCCACCGTCTTTTATCTATTCACGGGAATGGCCATTGTGCATTGGGGGTTTGACTCTAAGTGTTTGAAACTGTAACTTTGAGTACTTTCCAAATTCAGTACTTAAAGTCCTCCTTTTTACCCTTGGAACTACCTTCCTACTAGTCTTCTCACCACTTGGAAGTAAATTGCTAGAGTTTCCAGAAGTCTGAGGTGAAACTTAAAGTATTCGTACTTTCCTTTTTTGACCTGAAAAATGTGGGACTTTGAAAACGTTGCTTAATATTTCTGGGCCTCTGCTGCTGCCTGCAGAACACGAGGGATGGTGGGAGGTGAACCTTGACTATTTTGCTAGATCCGAGACTCAGTTATTATTATTGGTTTACTTGGCTGCCTCCAAAGAACAGAAGCCATACTTAAAGCCCCTGAACCATTGAAGGAAAAGCTCTGGAGATGTTAAGAGACACCATAAGGAAAAAAGTTTGAAGTACCAGACAGATGACAACCATGAAAATAAGGGAGACTAAGTATGTTAAAAGCTGTCATTGTCAGGCATGAATGAAAACCTGTGCTTTCCAGACAGAAAGGATATACTTTCACACCGGTCAGGTCAGGACTCTGGTTAGTCTTCCCTCCTAGAAGGAATTCTCATGTTCACCTTGTCATTGTGCCCATTCTTAGGTTTCCCTGTCCTAGCTCCTCGAGGAGAGTAACTCTGTCCTATTCATTTTTGCGCCTTTAACTTCGCACATCGTCAGGTGTATAGTCAGAGTTCAGATACGCATTTGTTGAATTAAATTGATGAACTGTACTTTGATCCTTTATTATGTAAGTGCATTATACGAGGTGCTACACATTATTGATTCCAACTCGCAGAAATGCTTAATATTCTTTCCGTATCACTTTTGCATGTCTTTCAAAAACATGTATGATTTAATAAGTATAAAACACCATTGGGTTTTTGTAAAATTTGATCAAAAGCAGTGAAAAACAAAAGGAAATGTATTGTCCCTGTGTTCCTTGTAACGTAGACATCATATGCATTGTTTAGCATATGGTTTGTGGGTTTTGGAGAAATTTCTTCAAAAGAAAAGTAAACTTATTTAGTATTTGCTTCAGGAGTCATAATTCAAAATTCATGTCTTTTTAGGGACATTGATTTTACTTAGAAAGAGAGAGCAGAGAGAGCATACAGATACTGAATCCAAGATAAAAAGCTGATTTATTGCTGTAGCTTCATTCTCTGTAGACTTTCTTCTATCCTGTATGACAGTGTAAGCATTTATTTTAAAATGAGTTCCCTAATCAGTAAGGATCACCTTTAAGAGTGTGGATTTGGGTAGGTAGAGTAAGGTTGTTCAATATAATCCCGGAAGTAGTGCCTCCCTAGTTTTACACTGACCTTTGTCCACAAATGTTTGTAAATTAAAAAGCATTCTTGTCCTGTTTCCATATCTGTCTATCTTATACCCATTGTGCATGTAAGCAACCATGTTTTGATAAATAAAGAAACTTTATTGGGATATATTTTTAGACAGGTAAAACATACTTAATTCAATCATAAGTTTCTATATATCGACCTTACCCTATGGTATTATTAAAATAGTAAATTTTAAATTTTTTCATCTGGTTTAAATAAAACATTACAACTTACCATTTTCTAAATTGAACCATTTTTTATTAGTCAGATAGTTGCCAGGCATTCTTAGATTCTTCATTTCGGCACACATGGCCCCTTTGTTATGCCGTGTGATCAGAAGGTTATACCTGCCACTCGCGTGCATAGTGCCAGTTTTCGGCAAAACTCATTTCACTGACTTTCATCAACAGGGCTCTATCTAGCTTATTTCAAAGCACTGAAACTATTCCTGCCACTCTTTAGCATGTTAGTTTTCATGCCAGTGAAGGGACAGACGCGTTTGAGAATCAAGACGCGTGTGCTAAGTTAAAAGGGTGATAAATTAAGTACATTATATATTCACATAGTATACGTATATATTTATACATACCTATTTACATTTACATGTAGATTTGCTTTTCTACATATATCTATTCTTACGAATTTATTTTGAATTTGTAAATAGACTACATTTGTTCTTAAGTCATCATAATGTGGAGGAATGCATATATCAAGGTCACTGCTATAATCAAAGAACTTTAAATAGTTAAATAATTTTAAATAATCATACTTTTATTCCATGAGAACCTCTATTGAAGTGGGTAAAATGAAAAATTATACAATATCAATAAAATAATTCTAGTTTTAAAATGAATTACAGATACAAGAAATCTATTGATGTCAAAGGGAAAACTAATTAAAATGGGGTTTGTGTATATGAATAATTATACTTATGCACACATGTGAGCACACTCACACATATATGTGATATGTACAATTGTAGTAAACACTCTGATAGTATTTATACCCATCTGCCATCTATGGAAATTTTAATTACAGAGAATTTTCATTGTCCACTGTACATTTTTGCATTTTTAAATCTTTGGTAAAGAACATGCAACAGCTATAAATTTACTGATTTCACTATGTAATTTTAGAAGATGTAGATAAAAATACCTAGAATGTGTTTTAAACTTCAAAGAACTATTTCCTGGAACATCAAATTAATTTGGCTTTTGATAATTAAAGTAGCTCTTAAAACTGTGTACAGTCAAATACACTAAATATTTTGTCTTAGTCTTTACTCAACAGGTTTGCTGAACTAAACAGAAGAAATTACAGTCTAGGAACACTTATTTTGAAGTTAGGGATCAATTTGAGTATTATAATCTAATAAAGATGGAGAATAGACTTTAGACCTGAAGCACGAAAAGAGCTTCCTCCATCCCAGTCCTTGATCTGAAGAGGTTAATTGATACCAACCTGACTTACCCAGACTGAGAAGAGGCCATAGTCCTGGGACCAGGCATATTCAAGGGCCCAAAAGAGAAAAATAACATAATCTGTTGTGCATTTGAAACATTCACTAGTTGTGTGGTACAACTGGATTAGATTTCAGTGGGAATAATGGCTAGAAAGGAAAAAAAAATTCCTACTATTTGTTCCAAAAGTATCTTGAAGATATATGATAGATATTTGCATATTATAGAGTGTGAAGAGGCCTGCAGAGAAAAACCCACCAAAACCAAATAGAACTCTATCTAAGTGTTCTGCACGCTTATTCGCCAATAGAACACCTCTTCTCATATGTCATAATCTTTTGTACTGTAAAGTCATTTAGTAAAGTTGTTTTAAAAATAAAAGCATCATTAATGAATCCCTTCCTCTATAATAAAGGTTAAATTATATTAATAAGGTTATGATATTCATAAGGCTGAATGTAATTTTTAAAGTCAATGATTGAGAGGAATAAAAATAATTTCATTGTTATCAAAATAAATTCCAAAACTTCTCTGCAGTTTTGTGGAAGGTTTATACTTTTGCTCACCCATGAACTTTTCTGGAATTTTGACATAGGATTTATCACATTAACTTCTTATCCCCTGCAATTAAAATAAAGGCATAGAAACATTGTCCATGTTAAGGAACTCTTCCGACAGCATGTAGCCATGTGTATGTAGGTGCCCAGATACAATCCCTCCTTCCACCAGTGAATCTAAATACCTACTGAATATGCTTAAGGCTTTTTCTAGAGAAGTTGAGTCAGACCTTCTACACATATATTATTTAATTAGAAAATAAAAATAACACAACATGTAAGTGCCAGTCTGTTTTCTCTATGGCTAAAGTAATACATTAAAAATATATTAATAATTGCATTTAAGAACCAAAAGTGCTATATGCCAATGCAAACAATAACTGCATTGTGTAATAGTGAACTTTGAGCTTTCTTTTCAGATTATGGTTAAAGTACCAGTAAGGAACTATCCTGTGCCTAGTTGTAACAGGTGATTTGAAAATAAAAAGACTCCCGGGTCCCCAAAGTCCTGCCACTGTATCTGTCATTTTCCTGTGCTTTGTTTGAAGCACTGTCTCCAGAAATCTCCTATTAAAATATATAATGTCTAGTTGAGATTATGCATTATCCATAATTGGGGTTTTTTGCAAGCACGAAGACATTTATTCCAGTGGTTCTGAGTCATTACTATACATTAGAATTATCCATGGGGCACTTAAAAAGGGCTGCACCCCACGCTGTACCGTCTAACCTGAATCTTTGTGTTTGGACTTAGGCTTCTCTTAAAAAAATCTTTTCAGGTGATTCTCATTCATATTAAAGGTTGAGACCCACTTAAAGAAATAAATTCTGCATGTTTCTATAATGTTAATGCTACTACTTACTAAGGGCCAGAAACATAATTTGTGAGGCTACTGCAAAATAAAAACTCAAGGCCTTTCTTCAAAAAGGAAATAAAAATGCCATTAGAGATACTAAAATATTATTTAGTTTTTTCCTGTATTTTAACTAGTTATGTTGTTTTGTATTTGCTATTTAATGTTGTTCTTAATTAAAGTTAAATTAGTTATTGGCATGAATTTTGCCATTTTCGATATATTTTCAATGCCTGTTTTAAATCCAAGTATGAAAGCATACAGAATCAGCCAAATAGTAAAATCTATATTTTTTATCTCATACATGCATTGTGTTCTAGTAGAACAATGGAATCAATACACAGAACTAGCTCAGATGTTTATATTCCACTTCTTGATATGCTCACATTCTACTTCTACGATCTTCCTTCAGCTTACCAATGAGTAAAACAGAACTTCCCTTCCATGTCATCATCTTCAGTGCAAGTGGTTGTCAAACATAGGAAAGTAACATGAGTATAAAGAACAAGATCGGCTATTCGGGTCTTCTTTATATGGAACCAAAAAAGACACCGAGTAGCCTCAGCAATCTTAAGAAAGAACAAAGTTGGATCACGATACCTGATATTAAACTATACTACAAGGCCACTGTAGTCAAAACAATCTGGTGCTGGCATAGAAACAGGCACATACATCAATGGAACAGAATAGAGAGCCCAGAAATAAATCCATGTCTCTATGATCAAAATATTTGACAAAGTGGGCCCAAGCACACAATGGATTAAAGACAGTCTCTTCAATAAATAGTGTTGGGAGAACTGGACTGGTACATGCAAAAAAAAAATGATACTAACCCACCAACTTACACCATACACCAGAATAAACTCAAAATAAATAAAAGACTTAAATATTAGTTGTGATACTATAATAATCCTAGCAGAAAACATAGCAGTAAAATTTCATATATATCATGTAGCAATGCTTTTGCCAGTATATCTCCTAGGGCAAGGGAAATAAAGGAAAAAATAAACAAATGGGACTATGTCAAATTAAAAAGCTTCTGCTTGGCTAAAGAAACCATCATCAAAATGAAAAATGAACCAACTGTATGGGAGAATGTATTTGTCAATGATACATCAGACAAAGGTTTAATATCCAAAATAGATAAAGAACTCATAGGACTCAACACCAGGAAACAAACCAATTAAAAAATGGACAAAGGATGTGAATAGACACTTCTCCAAGGTGGACATACAGATGGCCCATAGACATAAGGAAAAAATGTTCAACATCATTTGCCATCAAACCATATACAAAGTAAAACCACAATGAGATACCACCTCAAACCAGGCAAAATGACTATCATTAATAAATCAACAAACAAGTGCTGGTGAGTATGTGAAGAAAAGGGAACCCTAGTGCACTGTTGGTGGGAATGCAGACTGGTGCAGCCACTGTGGAAAATAATATGGAACTTCCTCAAAAAAAAATGGAACTGCCTTTTGACCTGGTGTTTCCACTGCTGGGAATGTACCCTAAGAATCCCAAAACTAGTTCAAAAGGACTTATGCACCCCTATGTTCATAGCAGTACTATTTACAATAGCCAAGTGCTGGAAACAGCCTAAGTGCCCATTGGTAGATGAATGGATTAAAAAACTGTTTCTTTTACACAATGGAATATACTATGTAGCAGAAAAAAGAAGGAATTCCTACCTTTTGTGGCAGCATGGATGGAACTGGAGACTATTATGCTAAGTGTAATAAGCCAGCCAGTGAAAGACAAATACCATATGACTGCACTTATAAGAGGAATCTAATGAACAGAATAAACTAATGAGCGAAATAGAACCAGAGGCATGGAATCATGGAATAGACTGACAGCAGTAAGAGGGGACAAGGGAGGTGGAGACTGGTTGAAAGATGAAGGATTTAGTCAAAAAAATGTATATGAAGGACCCATGGACATGGACAATGGAGTGGGGATTGACTATGGAAATGGGGGGTAGGCTGGGCAGAGGGAAGCAAAAGGGGAAAACTGGGACAACTGTAATAGCATAAACAAAACATTAAAACACAGAAAAAATTAAAAAAGAATAATTATGAAATGAAGACAGTTCAGAAGCCCCCAACCCCCACAAAAGAACACGATAGTGTTCCTTGTTTATTCTTGCCTCTAAGGGAGCTAGCCATTGTCTTTTCATGTGTGTGTTCAAAACAAGTTTTGGTTCAAATGGCAAGCACAGCATTTTGTGGATGTCAGTGCCCCTGCTTCTTCAGTCGCAGATGTCACAATACTTCCTTGTGTCGTGCTGTAATACCATTTATTGGGTCCATTGGGATTCTGTGCTCACGAGGTATCATGAATGCTCTTCAATATAGCAAATGTGTCAGCTCAGAATTGTAGCCAATATGCATATTGTGCATATCTCTTTGGCTCCTGTGTGTTTCATTGTCCTACTAGACTTCACATGAAAAGAAGAGTTCAAAGATAAAACTATAAAGCATTACAAGATGGCATCGGCAGAGCCTTAAACCAAGGACAGGGCCCAGCTGAGTAGGGGGCAGTTCTGCACATGTTCGTCATCGGTGAAGCTGGCCCTGCCCTACTCTCTGGAGTAGCTTTCCATCTCACAGATCAGTGAATAGTCCATTATAGTGGAAAGGGTTGCAGTCACCTTGAGTTACAGCTGTAACATCAATGACTTCAAGTAACTTCACTTCCCTCAGCCTCAGTGTTTAACAAAAAAATAAGACAATATTTTATGAACTGGTGGTGAATAAATTACTATTCCCTAGAGAAACTTAACTTTGCTTTTTAAAAAATTTTGTTTTACCTACTTCCTCTCTGTGATTACCTGGGATATTGTACCTGTCAGTGTCTTTGTTTAGATTGAATCGAAAATCCTAATAGCCTCGGGGGTTTGACCCCATCATCTTTTCCAGTCCTGAGACATGGTGTCTGGGTATATTTCATTTATCTGCTCTCACACTACTAAGGGAAAAAAGCAAAGCTTCTGAGCAAAGGGTCACTCTGAAGACTTGATCTAAGTCTTTTTTTTTTTCATTTAGAAAGTTCCCCACTATCAAAATAATTAATATGTATGTATATGTACATATATGTTAGATGTACACATACAAATGCAGATATAGTGTTATACCGATCGTATGCTTGTTTTCAGAATGATTTTTTCCTTCCCCTGGTCTGCTCTAAATCACGGGGACAGAATTTTGCCAATTTTGTTTCCTAGACTTCCTTGCTAGGTTCTCTCAGTAGGAGAGGACAGGGTATTTTTCATTCTATTGTTCTGCTTGCAGTAGTGTCACCAGCAGTGATAGCATGTTGCTTGTGGCTGGCTCTGTCTCCCGCCAGGCAGACCCACTGAGCTTCCTGCTCCTGCCTGTGGTCCCCACTCCTAGGCTTCCATAACTCTGATTGTTCCTCTTGTCCCTCTAGCTCTGAGTGTCAAGATGTGATGGCTTACTAAAACTGATGTTGCCTCACTTTTTCTTTCTAGTTCTCTAAGTTCTTCCAACTACCTTTGTATCTAAGCCACCATATAAAATTACCTCAATTGAATTATCTAGTTTGGGCTTTGTTTCTCTGGCCAAACAGGAATATTTTTACACATTTGTATACATATACCTATATATCATACATATATATGTGTGTGTGAAACTGTAGTGAATGGGCTATCTTGTACTTCCCAAATTACAGTGGTAAGTAAGTTCAGGAATTAACATTAATATGTACTAACATTAGTGTGTGAGTCAAGTTTCTTCAGAGAAACAGAACTTACTCATACCCCTCTCTCTCTCCCCCTCTCTCTCCTCCTGCTTGCCTATCTGTTCATCTATCATCTGTCTATCTATATGCATCTGGAGAGCTGTATTATAATGAAATGGCTCACATAAGTGTGCAGACTGAGAAGTCCCATGCTCTGTATGTAGTCTGGCTTGAAAAAGAGCAGAGCTGATCATGTAAATCCCAGCCTCAGTGTACAGGCAAGAGATGACCAATGTCCCAACTCAACGACCCTCAGGCATTGAAAGCGAACTCTCTCTTGCTCAGCCTCTTTTTCTACCCAGGCCTTTAAGGAATCGGATAAAGGCCACTCACATTGGGGAGAATTGTCTGCTTTATTTAGTCTGCCAATTCAAATGTTAATCAAATCCAGAAGCAGCCTCACAGATACACCCAAAGCGTTTAACCAAGTATTTGAGCACCTGTGGCCCAAGTTGACACAAAGATATACCCATGACAAAGAGTATTGAATGAAAGAAGCCTCAGCCTCACTCGACAGAAACTGAAGGTGAAAGATGCCAGGAGAGGAACTCGCTGTGCTGCTGAAGAAAATCGTTGTTTGTGGTTCATTATTAAAATCTGAAATTTAGATTTCAGTAGCAATCTTGTCACATCAGTCATCAGCTATGGCAAAAAGGTACTACACCTCAAATAAAACAATTTTCTGTTGCTGTAAGCAGATTGTAAATTGTTTCTATCTCTTTTTATCCCATTTTCCTTGATCAGTTGTCTTCAGTTTTCCTTTGTTTGCTTCACAAGTTTAATTGAGAACAATATTAGGGTGAGTTTCATGTTCAAGAAAATACCAGATATCTTGCTAAGAGAATTTTACCACTGATGTTCATTCTCTCTTGTTCTAATAAATTGCTAATGACACACCTATTTCTTGCTGTCACTACTCATTTTTGCATTTTGGAAGCAGGGAATGATCCCAATTAGAATTCTTTGCTCTGTCATTTGTACCTTGTAGACTTAGGTGTCTCCAAACAAATTCATCTCATACTACAAAAATATTTTATAATTAGATTGGATTTATTTAATCAAAATTTAGCAACTCTATCTTAATAGGATTCTCAAATTTGAGGACATTGTAAAATATACGATTGTTTGATAACAATGTGAAACTCCCAAGTTTTATTTAAAGTAAAATTTGCAAATGATCAGGTTTAGCATTTATCAGCAATGTATACATACCTAATGAATTTTTACATAAAACTATAAAATAAATGTATAGTAATGACAATTATTTAAGCCATAAAACTCTTTCAACTAACAGAGATGGCATGCATGGTCTTGGTATCATATTCCCCTCCACCTCATAATTTCAACACTGTATCTACTTGTTTCAGGAATCAACTGTACAATTTCATAAATCAATCAGTGAAGTGTTTTTGCTTTCCCCCCAACACATTAGTTAGTGTCTGAGTTCTTTGTTATGAGTCCCAGCAAATTTACTGATTCCAAATGAATCTATGTAAATTAAGGGAATGAAACACATTGGTAGTATCTGATTTTAAGGTATTTACCAGCCAACCCAGAATAAACTTGTTATACTTTGTAGGTTATTACCTAAGTAGAAATCCAAAGTTCCCTTTATGCTGTGTTCACAGTGTAGGTTTACTTTAACCCACAGGGTATCCATTAATTTCCAATAATAAACACGGTGCTAAAATATTTGGAGAGACTTATGTTCTACTATTATTATTGCCAGGGGCTTTGCACACTCTCAGTGCTGGCATACTAATGACCAGCTTCTAACAGGACTTTCCTGGTTCTGGCTGTCTTTCCTGAGCAACCACACGCACACTTTTCTGGGAAAATGGAATATGCATTTGTTTGTATAGAAACCTGTAAGAAAACTTTATTTATTGCTGTTATTATTTTTTATTTCCACTTTATATCTAAACCAGGATATTTGTTCCCTGAAGAGAAATAACATAAAAGACCGAGCAACCAAGTACTCATTTCTGGTCCATTCTGCGTTCTGGGAAGAAGAGTTGGTGGGTTTCCGTAGTGGAGCATCCCTGGCCACAGTTTCAAGGCAGGAGTCAGACATTTCACATCAAAGGTAGTAAGTGATGCTGGCAGTGCACTGAAGCAACAGAGGCCCGAAGAAATGCTGCCTTGGGCATTTAGTTCTATTAGTCCACCAACTCTTAAGTGCGAACCAGTACGTAGGTCTAGGCCCTCACCCTGAATATGAGGTATCATGAGAAACAGCACACTTCACAGTGTTAATCCCTGCTGCTTTCCTTGTACAGAGGTTCTCCGTGAGGGACTACTTCTTCAAATCCACCTGTCTATTAGCATGTTATTGATCTTATAATAAAACTAAAGAAATGTTACTTCTGCATGATTTGGGGTACTGCAGTTGAGCCCATACAACTATGATTTTAGTACAACCTATTCAGACATGAATAGGGTTCATATATACTTTCAGACATGAAAGGGTTTCTTAAATGAAATTTAATTTAGAACTTAAATTTCTGAGTTGCAATTATTTTAGATTCCTGAAAAATGGTGGCACAATTATTTCATAACCATCCACTATTACCAGACATGTATTAGTTACTTTTCATACTGTATCTCATAGCCCACTTAGCTCATTGTATTGAAGAGAAAAACAGAGGGTCAGAACGGTAGTGATTTACCAGAAAGGTGAGCAGAATACAGACTTTATAAATAGGAGTTTTGCAATTAGACTGCTAGGTTCAAAATCAGCTTAACAAATAAAGACCATGTGAATTAAAGAAAGTTCATAATATCGTTGTGTCTAATTTTTCTTATGAAAATGGTTTGAAAATAGTAATGCTTACTTCACTGACTTGAAATTAAATAAGCAAAAAAAAGTACCAGGCACTTCTTAAACACGTCACATTTAATGACAGACCAGAGATGTCAGTCATTATTGCAAGGAAAGATCGCACAGCTAAGTGGTGACAGAGCAGGGAATTAAACGTTGTCGGCCATTTCAGAAACCCTCCGTGTGCCTTGTTTGCAATCAAAGCCCCTTCCTCCCTTCACAGGTAACTACCACATTGGTTTCCAAAAAAGCAACTTCCTTGGTATATTCGTAGTTTTAGCATCCAACTGTGGATTTCTTGATACTGTAATTTAGTCTTGCTCATTTTTAAAACTTGATATATCTCACATGTTTTTATCACGTAGGTTCTCCTTCCAACTCTTTCTTACCTTTACAATTTATTTGTTGAAGACCCAAGGCTTTGTGACCTGTAGATTTTCCCAGTCTAAATTTTGCTAATTGTATATTCATGAAATAGTTTTCCATGTGTCTCTGTCCTTTGTTTCTTACAAATAGCTGGATCAAAAAATTTAATTAAAATCAGATTTAATCATGATGGCAAGATTATAGGTGATAGTGTGTTCTTTTATTCAGGGCATATGATATCTGGTTGATACTACTAAAAACATTTAATGGAAACAATTGATGCATAAAGCCATTACTTCATTTAGGGAAGATGATGATATCTAACTTTATCATTAAATTTGAACTGTTAGTTAGCATCATTTCACAAGGAATAATGTTTCTTCATATAACACTTGAGTAACCTAGTATTAGCATTTATAAAGGAAGTATAGAATAAATGCTATTTTTCATTGCTTATCTAGTTTTCAAGATAATATGTTGGTCCATCATACTCAGAAGATGACTAATTAATTTAATTTGTCTTGTTAATGTCATTATGATTTCATGAATTTAAAAATATTTAGTGGTTTCCATAAATTGCCATCGATCTCATTGAAGCTTAAATTTTGTCATCTTATTCAAGGGCACCCTCTTAAGTATGGCTCTGTCTTCTATGGCTTATATCAACTCTCTCATGTTACATGTGAACAGTTTCAGCTAATGATGCTACTACCACTAATTATGATTATTAAAACCACTTTCATTTTTGTTGTTTAATTACACTGTCTTCACTTTCCCCTTTTATACATCCCCGTACAAATATTATATACATACGATTTCCCTTTTAACCCTCGTTCTGTGTGTAACTGTATTACCAGTGCTCCTGTTGCAGTCCTGCTAGTTATCTTGTCGTCTGCAGCTCATTATTTGTTAGACTTCGTAAGAAGGATGAATGGGGAAAAATTCTCTGAGATATTGTATGCTGTACCCTTTATATTTAAAGGTGTCAATTTTTCTGGACATAAAATCATCTTACATTTTTATTTTCTAAGTTTTAATTTTTTTATTGTTGGTCAATTATAGTTGTTCCCAGTCCCCCCCACTGTTGTTCTCCCCAGTCCTGACTACTACCCCTTTAAATATTTTAGTCTATACTTATTTCTGGTATAAACTATTTCTTATGAAAAATCTGATGGGACTCTACTGTCCTCCTGCACACCTTTTAAATCACATGTGGTTTTGGCGAGATGACCAGAGGATTTCTTTTTTTCTCTTTCCTTGAAGTCCAATAATTTTACCAGAATATGTCTTGGTCCTGGTCATTTGGGAATGATATTCTTAGATATGTGTAGTGTCTTTAACATGTAGCTTAAACATTAGTTACTATTATTATTATTTAAAGGAACTTTTCTTGACTTTTAGTAGAATTCTATTATTTGTTCAAATCCCTGGTTTTGGTTTTTTACTTTAGGGATTTCTGTTATGCGTGTGTCGCATGTTGATTGTTATCTTCATTATTTGTGACTGTCACTTAAATCTCTTCCTATATTTTATTTTTATTTTAATAAATTTTATTTGTCTCACCATATTTACCTTTCTCAGAGAACTTAGACATTCATTTCCTCTATATTAATGTCTTTTCCCTTTGAATGTATCATCTTCCATATCCCCAATGACTAGAACACTAAACAAGTATTTATTGAGGGAATGAATAAATAAAAGTTTGAATTGATGACCTTTTCATTAATACATGTAAATATCATCATATCATTTGAATAAGTTTCTGATTATAATTGTAAATATCCTAAAGTTAATCCTACTTAATTTAAAATGATAAACCAATATTACCTTAAAATAGGAATGCTTTGTTATTTTTATTTTTTATTTTATATATTGCCTGTGTATAGGCAATATATAAAATAAAAACATATAACATATACACATATGTTATACTTGCCTATACATAAGAATGCTTTCAAAATTTAGTAAGAGGAGAATCTGAAAAGATTTTGACCTGGAAAAGACTCTATTCCCTTTTACTACTTTTCCTGCTCTGATTTTTCTTTTCCGAGTCAGTCACTTCAGTCACTGAGGCCTGTAGGGAGGTCTATTGGCAGTTAAGGTTAAATGTGGCTAAAGCCCTGGTGTCAGTTTGGATCCTGGCAGAAGGTTGTAGTGTAGGTTGTTTCCCTTTGGGGGTTCCTGGGTGAGACTGTAAGGCTTCTGGTGGTGCGTAAAGGGATAAGGCACACACATACATGCATATGTGTGTATCATTTAATGTAAGAATATTACACTTATAATATGCCTGTGCAAACAGGGTTCAGGCAAATTTAATGTCCAGAACATTCTTTAAAGCCAGATGCTAGCTCTGATAACCCACTCTACCGATTTCTGTGTGCATGACTTTAAATGAGTTTCATATCAATTTACATCTTCATTTCTGTATTTATTTCCTATTGCTATTGTAACAAATTACCACAAATTCAGTTTTCTAAAACAGCATGCATTTCCTGTTATTATTCTGAGGCCAGAAGTCCTTTCGTCAAGGTGTTGGCAGGGCTGCATTTCTTCTGAAGGCGTCAGGGTTGGGCCATTCACCTGCTGTCCCCAACTCCCCCTTCTGGAGTAAGCTGCATTCCTGGTTTGCTCTGTTTCCAGGGCAGACTGTGCAGCCATTTCGGATGTATCTCTGACTTCTGCTTCCATCCTCACATCTGCTTCTCCGACTCTGACCCTCCTGCTTCCCTCCTTAAGGAGTCCTATGATCACCTACACCAGGCTCACCTTGGCAATCCAAAGTAATTGCTATATCAAGATCCCTAATATGTACAAAGTCCCATTTGCATTTAGGTAACAGAGGGGTGGGTAAAGTACTTTTATACTTGTGTGTATGTGAAGCAGAGTTTATCCTGAATTACTTTTATTAATTATTGTACTATTTATTTGTGTTCTCTTATTCTTCTATTGGTATTATTTTATATTCTTACTTATATTTTACCTTTTAGGTAATGATAGCCAGTAATTTACCTACTCTTGCCCACCCCTGTATTTACAGTTCCAGGGATTTAAATGTTGAGGTCTTTGGGAGGTCATTATTCTGTCTACTACAGTCTTTTTTTATGAAGATAATAATTAAATTTGTCTTATAGGATTGTTGTGAGATTCCAGTGGTTTAGTACATGTAAAACACTTAGAATCTGACTCATAACAATGCATTAATGGGGTAATTTGTGGGTATTGTATATGAGTGTAACATATCACATATGGGATTGAGGAATGTGGGTAGATGTCAGTGTGAACTTGTGTGTCTAGAAGTGTTTCTGTGTTTGTTTATGTGTCTGATGAGGTTGTGTCTATGTATATGGATGTGTCCATCTGAAGCTGTGGTATTAGTTTGTCAGGAGGAATTTTGTGTAGGTGGACTGGTTGGCCCCTGCTTCTGCTTTTGTGTGAAGCAACCAGGAAGGAAATTAAAGAGTCTTCGTTATGTGCCTCAGGAGGTGACAAGGCAGCCTGTGGCTTCTGTACCATCTCACACCAAGAGTGACCACTTCACTTTCCATGCTTATTAAGAACCAGGCTATATCAGCAACCCATCCTGACTCCCAAACAGCAGAGATTCATTAAATTGTATTCACTAGTAAATAGAAGCATATTTCTGAATACTGAAAGAAAAAAAACTTGTATGATCATGCTTTTTCAAAAATCAGTTGTTTATTAATCCATGAACTATTTACTGTTTTTCTGTTTGTCATTTCTAAAATAATGTTATATATTTTTAGTAATAACAATTTAATAGTTTCCTCTCAAAATTCTTTTAAAAAGGCAATTCATTTAGAATATTCTGGTCAATAATGTAAGAAAGTTTTTTGACTGTTACATACAAACTAGTTACTTCAAAAACTAAGCCTTTAACAAGTGTGTTATCCAGGTTAGATTTTATTTTTCTTTTTCTGCCCTTCTGAATCTCAGACAGGGTTTGCTGTGAGGACTAAAAGAGAAAATCTATGTGAAAATCCTCTGTCCAAAACAATTATAGGAGCAGTCTAGTGTTTCATATTCTCTGGGAATTCTGTGACAATGCATAACAGTAAAGAAAGCTAAATTAATGAAAAAAATCAATGCTTATGTTACAGATCCTTTAAAATTACACGTTGAAAATTCCCTCAAATTGTTCTGGAACCCAGGATTTTTGCTTCCTGACTGCTTTGCCATGACGACTGCAATCACATGGTCACATGATCATGTGGTCACATGATCACTCATACCACACATACTCAGTAACAGTAGACCTACCTGACTCAAAATCCAAAGTGTGATGATTCTGGAGCTGAATGACCAACTCAAGAAGAAAACCGGTTTTAATTATGATGGAATGGTCTCAGGTCTCTCTACATATTGAGGATGGCAGAGGTGCCCTCAGGCTCTGTAGTCAGACTTAATGCTCTATTATTTTTCCTTAAGCTGTATGGTTAATTGCATTGAAATTCCAAACATATCGGCAGTGTGCTAAAAAGAAAAAAGAATGGTTAGTCTCAGTCATTGCAGTGAGGAAGAATACCAATTTTAGAGACCAACACAGTGTCTCCGGAGAGGGAAATCAAAACTGAGATATTTGTAGGACTTTGGGGTCTGGGTCATTAATGAATATATTATTCTTGAATCATTTAGTTGTTAGAATTACAAACACCTAATTTTGGTGGTTTAAACATACAGATATGGTATAATTTAATTGGTAAGTAATTTTATTTTTCATATTTTTGTCAATTAGACATTTTAATTCTAATTTTTAAATTTAACTCTCATCATAGTGTTTATTTAATTAAATTTTTACAGTTATCATAGAAATATGTACACTAATTCTTAATATTAGATTTATAAAAATGTGTTTGCATCTAGACTCCTCTGAAACTTTATTAAAGCTAAGAATTCTCTCCCTGGGAAAATGCATATACATGCAAAATATTACAAAAATAATTCCAAGGGTGTCAAGGTGTTTCAGAAATTCATTCATGAACATTTTTGTAATGATTTTATTTAAGGATAAAACACTAGAGAAAGAATCATAAAAAATTGAGATCAAGGGAAGTATGTCAACGCTATTATCACATTTTTTTTTCAAAAGCTTCTAATAGTAAGAAATTTACCAAGCAGAAAACCCTAATAATTAGAGGGAGACAAAATTACTATTTTTTCAGACATTGTGATTATGAACTCAATCCCAAGAGAATCTTGAATTCTGAAAAAGATTAATATTAATGAATTCACTTAAGCGTCTAGATACGAATAATGTATGCAAAAATTAATAGCTTCTCATATCCCAGCAACAACTAGGTCAAAGATATAATAGCAAAGAGATAGTATTACATTCAAAATATTAATGAAAAATGTGAATGCCCAGGAATATATAATAAGAAACGTGCAAGAATTATATAAAGAAAGCTATAAGCTACAAAGCTGACTGAGAGATGTAAAGGAGATGTTAATAAGTGTAGTGGAATATATACTCTTGTAAAATAAAAAATAGTACAAAGATAACAATTCTTCAAAATTGAATCAAAGCTTAATAAAATTTCAACTAAAATTTTGATGACTTCTTGTCGTAACTCAAATACATATTTCTTAAATTAATATAAAATTAAAATAAACGGAAAAAACTATTAGCTAATTAGAAACATTATATTAAAGATTGCATATATCCTGTCTAATATAATACCATATTTTATACAACTATAACAATTAAAACAGAATGAACAAAGTGGGTACTGGCAAAAGAATGCAGAGAGATCAATGGAATTGAGTACATAGCCCTGAAATAAAACATACTACAACATGATCAATATGTTCTTTGAGAGTATAAAGAAGGCCTTTTATTATTCTTTAAAAGGGGGTTGATTTGGAGAAAAGGTTTAAATCTAAGTGATTTTGGAAAAGTTTGGATAAACATAATTCAAATACTATATGTTTTTACATATAGAACTATAGAATTATGTAATATAAATTTCTAAAAAGAAATACAGTTAACAATTTTTAGCAAATGGAGATATTATTTGTAAGGAATCTTCCAAGATGTCCACTTAAACATTTAAAATAATGAATTTCTGTACAACCATACAAACCATAAATATCACTAAAAAATGGAAGGGTAAAGTTAGAATAAATATAAAAAAACAGAAGGTTAGTGCTCATAATAAAAAATCTAACTTTAATAATAATGAAAATAAATGCATTATTATGTACTTACTTTAATCAAAACAGTAATCCCAAATGCATAAATTTCTAAAATTTAAGTTAACCACCTTATAAGCCTAATTTGAAATACCTAGTGAAGAAAACAAAACAAAATAAAAATGTAGCTAGAGAGGCAGAACTTCTTAATAGGAAGAGAGTTGGTCAAATAGTATCAAATGCTAACCCAAAATTGGTATTGGATATGTGAGGAAGTTTTGAAATTTGACATTGTTGATATCCTCTAAGAAAGCAATCTCTGTTTAAATGTTAGAAAGAACGATAGTTGGTGAATCTTTTGGTCTTGGGAAGTTTGGGGGACAAGATAGCAAATAGCATATAATGCTGGCTTTTTTGCCTAGAATTTTGAAAGAAGTAGAATGATTCCAAAGACGATTGATCCTAAAGGCATGTTCACTAACAAACGTCATGGGTGTCTCGTGGGGAAACAACAGCGATTGTGGAAAATGGTACCCTAAAACTAGAAATGGTTGAGGAAAATTTACTTGATTGGTCTCTTTGTTTCTTTAACCTAGCCCTGTGTATAATTAAGCTGTTTAGGGCTGTGTTGACTCCCTCAAATGAGAAATTTCTGTTTAAGGGTGCCATAGACAAAGTTTAAAGATTAGTGTTAGCCTGGGTAAATATATATTTTTAAATGTCTAAAGCTAACAAACTATTAATATACATATTGTACTTGCTACCCCTTTGCTTTTTCTTAATTAAATAATCATTCTTCATTGTTATTCTATTATGTTGTCCCAATTTCCCCCCTTTGCCCTCCTGTGCCCCCTGCCCCCACTCCCACAGTCAATTCCCACACTGTTGTCCATGTCCTTGGGTCATTCATGTGTGTTCTCTGTCTAGTCACTTCCCCTTCTTTCCACCATTATCCCCTTCTCCTCTCCACTCTGATCACTCTCAGTCTGCTCCATGTTTCCATGCCTGTGGTTCTATTTTGTTCATTAGTTTACTGTGTTCATTAGATTCCTCTTATAGGTGAGATCATATGCTATTTGTCTTCCGCTGATTGGTTTATTTCCCTTAGCATAATATTCTAAATAACAGGGAAAAAGTATAGTATCCAATATAAAAACAGCCAAAGAGAATGAAAGGACATTTCATAAAAATACTTCTGAAAGACTAATACACATATAAATGCTACATTTCACTGGTAACCAGAAAAAAAAAAAAGTAAATTCAGACAAGGAATGCTATTTACCACTGGTGACATTAGTAAGCTAGATATTAGTGTATGTAGCAACTACATCAGAAACAAGGACCCTCAAGCAGTGCTAGAATATACGCAGATGTAGCCATTACAAGGAAAGAAGTAAAAGGAAGGAAGCAAGGAAGGAAGGAAGGAAGGAAGGAAGGAAGGAAGGAAGGAAGGAAGGGAGGGAGGAAGGGAGGAAGGGAGAGAGGAAGGAAACCATAATTTAGAGATTGCTGTAACTGTAGTCATTGTTGCTCTTGCTATTATAACTTTATAATTTCAGTCAATATTGGTTGTAGAGGGGGATAACATTTGAATTTTTTCTTTGAGTTTCTACATTTATCCAAGACTTTTTTGTTGTCAACACAGTTACCTTTATCATCAGCATTACTGTCATCATCATCACCATCATCATCATTTCTACATGTTGACTTTCAAAATAAAGCGCAATTCCTATGCAGATATCATATTTTCATTAAACTTCTTATGAATTTTTATTTAATATTTAGAAGTAACTTCTATAACAAATAAATTCAGGTTTACTGTTTTTCTTTTTATAATGGCATCGATTTTACATTTAATATGCCGAGTTTACTTCAACATGGCCTATTTGTATAATGGAGTTTAGTTTTCTTATACTGGTAATTTTACAGTGATAACCTAGTAGAGGGACAAAGACCTACCAAACAGATGGTTTGCTTCTCTCAGTGTTTATATCTTTGTTTTATTTAGGTTAAACATCATGCTGTTTAGGAAAAGTTGGTGAATTGTTATCATGACCATATTGACATGACAAAAGCTGAGTAGAAATGCATTGATATATTTAGGATACTTAAATTTGATCTCAGGCACTGAAGAAATAACATGTGATTTCAAATGAGTGAATAAAAAGTGGATCTCAAAGTGAGTGAGTAGAAGATTATTTCATGACACCCAATGTCTGGCAGACAACTGTTTGGTTTGGTAGGCTCACTCTAAAGAACCAAAAGGTAATCTGGTTACTACAGAGTTTATATGGTGATTTCAGTGAATCGCGCATATAGCCCTGGGTAGTTTCTAATTTACATTAATCATTGGTTTCCATAATGTTATGGTTTATGGTCTTATTATTAATTCATAAAAACCTAATTTTATCCTTAACTCTTATAAACTTGTTCTCAATTTAACTATACAAAGAACTAAAGTAGTACCTCAGAAATATAATTTCTCTTATGTTAAATTAACATCTGTTAGGATTGATATAGGCCAGGCCGTTTCCAAGTCATGACGATATAGAACTATATTCTCTAATCATAACATATTCAGGTGGCACTGAGCCTCCCATTTCAGGAGTGAGTGGCCTATGGATTAAAAGCTGTGTTTATGGTTTTATGTCATAAATAAATCTACCTTCAAAGTTTATAGATATATAATCCCCTGGGTTTTATGCATTAAAATTATTAAAAATATATGTGTTAAATGGATTTACATTTTTTACTTAGTCATATGGCTTCCTGTCTCAGTGTTCTTGGGTGTGTGTATTTGCGTGTAAACACTTTCACACTAAAAGTATTTCTATTACAATCTTCACTGGGTAAAAGACGGAGTTTGGACCCAAAGAGTTTAAGAACTTTGCCTAATGTGTCAGATACAACAAAGTCAGTCTTAAATCACAATCCTCTTAATTTCTAATCCACTGAGTCTCCTCTATTTTTGAACTCCAACATTGTACCTATAAATTAAGGGATACATGGACTTTAATATAGGTAATGATTAAACTCGAAAAATTATTTTTTCTTGAGCACCACTTGGTGCCAATGAATGTGTTCAGAATTGGTAGGACAACAATGAGTGAGACATTACCTCTTTTCTAACAACTGTACTTTTCCCTGCAAAACAGAAGCATTCCACAATGTGATACAATGATAATATTATTATTAATGGTAAGGATAAAAATACAGTGAATCATAACTAACATTTTTCAGTGCTTTGTGACAATAATTCCTACATGCTTTGTTTATAAACTAGATAAACTAAATAACTCAGTTGATCCTCACACTATCTTATTAAACAGGTATTATCATTTTCTTCTTTTTGTGTATAAGAAACTGTCTCCATGTGGTAAAAAAAAAAATATTGCCTAAGTAAGAGGCAAAGGAATGATTCAGCTGAGCACTATTTTTCCTGGACCTTCCCTTGAAACTACTGAATTATACTCCATATCGATTGAAATACTTAGTTTTATAAAATTTACATTGAGGAGCATTTAACAATTAAGGAGAAATGATTTCAGAGATACTTTATAGAAAAAATAAAGGTAAAATGGGCCTTAAAGCATGTGTTTAATAGGTATATACAAGGCAGATGAGAGTACTGTATTTGTACAGAAACCACACAATGAAGAAGAGCATCAACCTATGAAAACACATGACCTCACGGTGTTTAAGTTCCATGATAAGAGAGGCGATGCCTGATTCATGCATTAGCAGATCTTCAGTGCCTAGAATGGATTCTGGGTTATTGCCAAAAGGCATCAGGAGCAATAAACACATCACCAAATTTTATATTTTGAGACATGGACAGAATTTTTGGTAGGACACATTAAAGTTTGCACTGCAAGGATAATCTGCTAAACAATTTGAATATTACATTCTGTATTAATTGAGTACAATGTGAAAAGAATATTTTTTCCTCAAAGCTTTCTTTCTCTACCCATAAATACCAAAATAAATTTAATGAAAATACCAACCATATACAAATAAAGCCTTTACTTTCTAAAATTCTCATTATGCTATGTGGTTTTGCAGGTTCTTCAGAGTGAATGTTCTTATATAATTATGGGAATTTTTGAGGTTCTATCTTACATATTCTCCCTACTTTTTATTTTATTTTTTAATTGTTGTTCAAGTACAGTTGTCTCCATTTTTCCTCCCATGAGTCTCCCCTGTCCCATCCATCCCCACCTCCCACCCTCAATCCTACCCCTCTTTGGCTTTGTCCATGTGTCCTTTATACTTGTTTCTTGACAACCCTTCTCCTTCTTTCCCCTGTTATCCCCTCCCCTCTTCCCTCTGGTTACTGTCAGTTTGTTCGTTATTTCAATGTCTCTGGTTCATCTTCCTTGCTTGTTTATTTTGTTGAGTAGGTTCCACTTATAGGTGAGATCATATGGTATTTGTCTTTCAATGTCTGGCTTATTTCACTTAGCATAATCCTCTCCAGATCCATCCATGCTGTCACAAAGGGTAGGAGCTCATTCCTTCTTTCTGCTGCATAGTATTCCATTGTGTTAATGTACCACAGTTTTTATCCACTCATTTACTGATGGGCCCTTAGGTTGTTTCCAGTACTTGGTTATTGTAAATTGTGCTTTTATGAATGTTGGGGTGCATAGGTTATTTTGAATTGGTGCTGCAGGGTTCTTAGGGTATAATCCCAGCAGTGGAATTGCCAGGTCAAATGGCAGTTCCACTTTTAGTTTTCTGAGGAAATTGCATACTGTTTTCCACAGTGGCTGCACCAGTCTTCATTCCCACCAACAGTGTACTAGGGTTCCCTTTTCTCTACAATCTCGCCAGCATTTTTTGTTTGTTGATTTGTTTATTATGGCCACTCTGACCAATGTGAAGTGGTATCTAATTCTGGTTTTAATTTTCATCTCTCTGATGGCTAGTGAAGCTGAGTATCCTTTTATATGTCTCTGGACCCTTTGTATGCCCTCCTTGGAGAAGTGTCTGTTCAACTTTTTTGCCCATTTTTTTTTCAAGTGTACAATTTTTTTTAGACATTATTGCTGTACATTATTGTGTTTTCATTACCCAAAGTCAAGTCTTTTTCTATCAATAATTATATTTTCCCTACTCTACCCCCTTCTCTTTGGTCATCATACATTTGTCTTTGTCTATTAGGTTTTTTCTGTTTATTGTTTTCATTGATTTTTTTATTGTTCAAGTACAGTTGTCTCCACTTTCCCCCCACAACTCCCCCCAACCCCAGCCATCCCCACCTCCCACCCTGATCTCATCCCCCCTTGGTTTTGTCCATATGCCCTTTATAGATGTTTCTGAAAACACTTCCCCCTTTTCCTCCCATTATCCCCTCCTACCTCCCCTCTGGTTACTGTCAGTTTGTTTTTAATTTCAATGATTTTTGCCCATTTTTTATTTGGGTGGTTTGTCTTCCTGGAGTAGAATCATATGAGTTCTTTATTGTTGTAGATCAAACCCTTGTTCAAGGTACCCATTGGCAAATATATCTTCCCATACGGTTGATTCCCTTTTCTTTTTGCTGATGTTTTCTTTAGCTGTGCAGAGGCTTTTTATTTTGATGAGGTCTCATTTGTTTATTCTTCCCTTTATGTGCCTTGCTCTAGGGGTCCCTTGCTCTAGGGGTGCCTTGCAATAGTTGAAAATATTCCAGCATGGAATATCTGAAATTTTCCTGCATAAGTTCTCCTCTAGGACGTTTATGGTGTCATGACTTATATTTAAGTCTTTTCTCTATTTTGAGTTTATTTTAGTGTATGGTATAAGTTGTTGGTTGAGACAAGAAAAATAAAGTGCCTAGGAATAAATCTAACCAAGGAGATAAAAGACCTATACTCAGTGAGCTACTCAACACTGAAGAAAGAAATTAAAGAAGACACAAATAAATGGGGGCATATACTGTGTTTGTGGATTGGAAGAATTAACATTATCAAAATGTCCATATTACCCAAAGCAATGTATAGATTCAACATAATCCATATTAAAACACCAATGATGTATTTCACAGATATAGAACAAACATTTCAAAAATTTATATGGAATCATAAATGACCCTGCATAGCTGCAGCAATTTTGAGAAAGAAGAACAAAGTAGGAGGGATCACAATACCTGATATCGCACTATGTCACAAGACCACTGTAATCAAAATAGTCTAGTACTGGCATAAGAACAGACACATGGATCAATAGAACAGAATAGAGAGCCCAGAAATAAACCCATGGTCTCTACAGCCAATTAATATTTGACAAAGGAAGCAGGAGAATAAAATTGAGTAAAAGTATCCTCTTCAACATATTTCCCCTATTTTTTAATATGTAAGAAAAAATCTCCTTTGGAAAGCTGATGAAGTTATGGAAGTTGTATCTCAAACAAAGACAAATCTGAAATATAAGCAATCTAGGTTAAGAAACATTTTGTTACATTAAGGAAAGTTACTTAATTCTTGATAAGAACATAGCTGGGTACAGCGACTGAACTATCATCAATATAGAAATGGGTCCTAGATAAATGACACAAAACCATCATCAATCTTGAGTGGCATACTAATGGTAATTAAAAATACATTTTTATTAAACTCTAATCACTGTGCTTTTTTAAAAAAATCATTGTCAGACCAATGCAGCCAAGGTAATTGAGCAGGAAACTGGTTATCAAGAATTGGCTGGGTCATGTTCGCTAGTGCCACAGAAACGCAGGGAAAATGTTACTATTGGAAAATCAGCACTAACAACTGGCTTTAATACATGTGATTTCCTGTAAAGAGGTTTAGTTTCTTAGAGTTCTGAATTTTTGGAGCATTGAGAATACCTAACATGTAAGTGACTTTTGGAAGGTCCATTTTCAAGCTGTCCTTTCCAAAGAGTCGCTGAATAAGGAAGCTGCCATTTTATTCCCCTCTGAGAAGGCTTTTCAGCTTTATACAAATTGTTCTTTAAATATGCTCAGCTGTTAATTTCTGTAGAAAAATGCCAATGCTTCAATGATTTCATAATGATTCATGAAAATAAACCTAGGAATAGATGAAACATAAGATAACTTTTATATTCAAAGTCATTAGTAACCATATAGGGAATTCTGAAAGACCCATTAAAATAGATTATTTTAACAAGGCAAATTAATGATTTCTTCAAGTTTAGAAAATAAACTTGATTAGCTACATGAAAAACTCATTACCAAAAAATAGGTTTCATATCTGAATAATCAATAATAGGCTATGTACAACTAATTTACATCCTTTTTTCATGTGACATATTTTACCTGTCTTTGTTTATAAAATAAATGCAGCTGCTAAATATGTTTATATAATAACCAATTAATGTTTCACAGTTCATCAACTTGATCTATGAATTTTGTTGTAAAGGAAGCAAATAAAAGCTACTAACTCATGGTATGTCATGAGGTAGCCAATGCTCTTCTGGGGAAAATATTTTGAAATAATTTTTTCTATTTTTATCATGTTTTTTCAATTACCATTTAGTCCCCTTACACACCCTCCCCCCAGCAATCACCACACTGTTGTTCATGTCCATGAGTCCTTTTGCCTTTTTGCTCAACTGCTTCACCCCTTAATCTCCCCTGCCAATAGCTGTCATCTGTTCTCTATCTATGGGTCTGTCTATGTTTTGCTTGTTCAGTTTGTTCATTAAATTCCACATATGAGTGAAATTGTATGGTATTTCTCTTTCTCTGACTGGCTTATTTCATTTAGCATAATGTTCTCCGAGTCCATCCATGCTGTTGCAAAGGGTAAAATTTTCTTCTTTTTTACAGCTAAGTAGAATTCCACTGTGTAAATGTCCCATAGTTGATTTATCCACCCATCTACTGATGGACATTTAGACTGCTGCCATATCCTGGTGATTGTAAATAATGCTGCAATGAGTATAGGGGTGCTTATGTTTATTTGAATTATTGTTTTGGGTTCCTTTGGATTTATTCCCAGAAGTGGAATTGCTGGGTCAAAAGGAAGATACTTTTTAACCAGAGACATTGAAATTCAAATTAATTTTTGAGATATTTCCATACTGCTCTCCACAGTAGCTGTACCAGTTTGCATTCCCACCAACAGTGCAAAAGGGAGTTGCACCACATCCTCGCCAGCACTTGTTGTTTGTTGATTTATTGATGACAGCCATTCTGACACATGTGAGATGACATTTCATTGTGTTTTTTATTTGCATTTCTCTGATGGTTAGCGACTTTGAGCATCTTTTCATATGTCCGTTGGCCATCCGTATGTAGTTTTTGGAGAAGTGTGTATTGACGTCCTTTGCCCATTTTTTAATTGGGTTGTTTGTTTTTTTGTTGTTGAGTCTTATAAGTACTTTACAAATTTTGGAATTTAACCCCTTATCAGATGTATCAGTAAATATGTTCTCTGAAATCATATCATAAATATGTTCTTCTGGAAGATTCTCTTTTTCTTTCATTTGTGGTCTGTTTCTTTGTCTTCCCATTTTGGCTGTTTCTTTGTATTTTCCACCTTAAATGTTAAGCCAATCAGCTGCTAACAACTGATCAGTTGTTAATCTAATCAATCTGTAATTAGCAGCAAGGCTTAAGCATCATAGGTGGGGTAGGGTAATTCTTGTAGGTGTTGCTATTGATTTCCCTCAGGCTGATGCCATTCAGAGGAGTGCTCTGCCAGAGAGAGATGGCTCTGCATGTGGGAAATGACTCAGCACAGGGATGGATCCTGGTAGCTGTTCTTTCAGTTCTCTTCTCAGAGCCATCAAGCCCAGACTCTCCTCAAGTGTCTCTAGTTCACTCTCCCTTCCTTTGCCGGCATCCAGGGTAAGTGGCTACAAGCAAAATTTTGTGCTTTAGCCCTTTAATAGGCCCTCTGTGTCTCCAGCCAACTTTTCCTGACAGAGACCTTGCTGCTCTTCATAGCTAGATGTTATCTGGGTTTCTTTCCTGCTCTGGTGCTATAGGCTGGGAGCCCAGCTTGGGATTTAGACCACACACTTCTTAGGGGGAACCCCCTGGATGCTAAAATATCCCTGTTACTTCAGCTGCCTCTGGTGGGAGTCCAGCCAGCCCTCTCACATCTCCTCTGCACTCTCTACCAGTCATGCTGTTGTGAAGTGGTTCCCTCTGTCTGTCCATGGTCATGAGGCTTCTCTCTCAGCTAATGTTCAGTTGGTTATTAAAGATGATTTCTCTAAAGTTTAGTTGTAATTCCAGATTGATCCTGAGAAGAGGTTAGTGTAGCTTCTAGTTATTCCTCTGCCATCTTGTCAGTAACTCAAAGTAGTTTTTTAACTAGGTATCTTTCATTATCTTGCACAATAATATGCAGATTAAATACAACATTTCAGAAGTGCTGTTTTTTCCCTAATAGAACCTTTACTCATCTCTTCCTATTTAAAAGTAATGCATATTAATTTCAAAAAATCACTTTAAAATAATGTATTTAATGTGAATAATTTTTAGGGGACATGCATTTAAGGAGAACAATTTTCTTTTTTGTATTAGAAAATTGTATCATATATTGGTATAAATGTTGACTATTCATAGTAAGATAAAAGTTAACTTTAAATTTTCCTATTTAATCATGGCTAGAAGGTAGACATTCTTTCCTCTGCCTTCTGAATCCCCATTTTCATTCAGTGAAAACGACAAAAGAAGTAACCCCATCAAACCAAACAGAAAGCATATGATGGGATCATCAGCAGATGAGAACTCAAGAAATTTCTGGGAAATGGAATATGTAAACTAAAGTGATGGATGAAATGAGTAAGGTAAGCTGCTATCCAGGATACACACAGCTTATGTGAAATGGTTAGGTCAGAAGTCTATGAAAGGAGGACCAGTTCTATTTTTAACTATGAAACAACTAGACAATTCAATCATCCTACCTACCTTCCTCAATATGAGAGTATAGAAAGCATTTTTTTAGTCCCTAGTCAAAAACTATAAGGATTTTCTGTAAAGAAATTTAGTACACTGTTGGGTCCTGGTATTTGAGTTAACACCTCTGCATTATGTGCTCTTTACCCTGCCACTACCTACAGGATAACATAGTAGGAAGCACATCAACTGGGCCCTTCATTCTTGCTATGAATACTCAATCTAAACCAGCAGCATAAGAGAAATCTTTTAAACTAAAAAAACAGTTAATTTCATAATGACAGGAGAAAAAATAATTTGAGATAATACACAATATCAACAAAAACAAATACAATTTAAAATAAGAGGGAACTAGAAGGCTTTTTTTTAAGTTACTTTTTCAGAGCAAAGGGGAAAAATATAAAGGAAATAATCCACAGACACAGGCAGCAGTGTGGTGATGGCCAGTGGAAAAGGGGGTGTAGCAGCAAAGCTGGGGAAGTGAGGACATTTGTAATAGTGTCAACAATAAAAATAAAGTTAAAAAACACAGAAAAAAGAAAATTACTTGGGATTAGTGAGACCACAGTTGGTGAAATATATCTTAGGGCAACAGCTGTGCTGCTGTGCAGGCCCCAGATGAAAATAGGTCTCAGCAGAGCAGGAGTCTGAGGGTCTAGGAGCAAAGGTCTAGGAAATGGACTGGAGGCATACATGAAATTCGGGGTTGGGGAGATAGAGTGTAGATGTGGAAAATTTTCATATTCTTTTATAAATAGGTGAGAACGGCTATTAAAAGTGCAAAAAACAAAATATTTACATGAACATTATCATCTACATAAAACATTAAATATGATTTCAATTTAAATGAATGATGGAAAGTAAGACAAAAAATATTTTGGATATCAGAAACATTTTCTTTAAAAGGCAAAAACGTTGTGATGGTAAGTTTAGAGAGAAAGAAAGTAATTCTAATGTACTAGTTAGCTTTGCTGTTAAAAATTAACACAATAATTGATATATAAGTTAATATAGTATATAATTATAATAAAATCACATGACATATTTGATATATATTTTAATAATATTGTATTTATATAATATTTAATACATGACAACATAATTTATATAATATATTACACACGTGTGTAATATTTTTTAGAATTTGGAGATGAACTGTAGAAAAAGCCAGAAGACAGGCATGTCGTAACAGACCAGAGTGCAAACAATATCAAGTAAAAATACAGGCAACAAATGTAATGAGGATAAATAACAGGAGGAGTTTGTAGGAAAAAGGTGTCTGCTTTATGATTTGCATCTTAAATACAGAAACATTTACAAAAAATGTCTAAAGTAGGTGGTGCAAGGCAGAGATGTTTAAACATGTTATTATATATTAGTGATGTGTAAGAGAAGCATACAAATAATAACGTACTGCACAGTCAACCACCACTAGTGCACACTAATAGTTCATTGTCTGGTTGTGCACAGCTCACTTATCCACTCACCTGCTGAAGTACATACTGGTTAGTTCTAAAGTTTTGGCAAATATGAAGAGAAAGCTGCTATAATCATCCGTGTGCAGGTTTCTGTGTAGACATTAGTTTTCAGCTCTTGGGCAAATACTAAAGGGTGCAATTCCTGACTTGTATGGTAAGCCTTTGTTTAGTTCTATAAGAAATTGCCAAACTGTCTTCCAAAGTGACTGTACCATGTTATATACCAATCAGCAAAGAATGGGTGTTCCTGTTGCTCTACATTCTTGTCAGCCTTTGGCGTTGTCAGGATTTTGGATTTTAACTATTTTAATGATTGGGTAGTGATGTTTTATTGTTGTTTTAATTAGCATTTCCCTGATGCCATATGAACTTGAGCATCTCTTTCATGGTTATTTGAGATCTGTATATGTTTTTGGTGAGGTATCTTCAGATCTTTTGCCCATTTTAACAGGTTGTTTTAAGAGTTCTTTGTATATTTTGGATAAGAGTCCTTGGCCAGACATGTTTTCCAAATACTGTCTCTCAGTCCGTGGCTTGTTTTTCTTTCTCTTGATTGTCGTGATTGTGTCTTTAGTGTTGTATTTAAAAAGTCACAGCCACACCCAAGGTTGTATAGATTTTATTCTATGTTGACTTCTAAGAGTTTTATAATTTTGCATTTATACTTAGGTCTATAATCTATTTGGGGCTCATTTTTGTGAAGGACCTGAGGTCTACATCCACATTCTGTTTTTTTCTGTGTAAATGACCAGTTGTTCCATCACTATTTTATGAAAAGACTATCTTTGTCCCATTGCATTTTCTTTGCTCATTTGTCAAAGGTAAGGAGTCTATATTTGAATTGGTCTACTGCATGACATTTTAAAATCTGGTATAACATGCATAATGATCATTTTTACTATATCCCTTTGGGTTATTTCTAACTTACTATCTGGGAAAGACTTAAAAAGGAAGAGAAACAGAAAAAAATGTTTTTTTAAATTTAAGTCTAATTTGTTCTTACCCATAAAAATTGCTCACATATTAAATTATTGACCAATATGTACATAATACACATAATTTTCTGTTATAAGGAATTATTCCTTGGAGTAAATGCTGGTTAGAATTGTGGTCCCAGGGTTATTTTAATGCATAAATTATATATGTGAAAAGTGTGCATAAAGTCCCTATTTACTTCATGCTCTTCTAGGTGACACTGATACAAAACAGTATTTTCCTTATCATAAATATCGAATTCCTTTCACTGTTTTGGAGCAAAAAGAAAATACACAATGACAGAGTAGAGCTATTGATTCTTGAAATCAAGTCCCTGAATGTAAAAGGAGATACACTAACAAACAGGTTTGTGAGGAAACTTTTCCAGTTACTTTTCTTTGTTTTTCTTTCCTTGAGTTTAACTAGTACAATCTGCCATAGAGTCCAGCATAGCTTATACTTGCATTAAACATAAAATACCTGTGTCCTGCATGTAATCAGTATGTAAGAACTTCACTATGAATGTGGTTGTTGGATGATTCCATATCATTAGGGCTCAGTAAGTATTCTATATTTACTGGAGAGCCAGAAAGTATAATATTATAGAAGCACAATTTGTATGCATGACCTAGGTTTATATATACAATATGCATCATAGAACTCAAGTGAGAAAAATGGCAATGAATTATGTCAAATACATATCTATTTTTAAAAAATGAATCAAAGTGGATGCCAAAAATCTAAGTGGAATAGCACTTTCATCTTCACCCCCAGCAAGATGTGTTATATTTGATTGAATGATGATATCTTTTTTAAAGAAAATTTATTTGATTTTAGAGAGGGAGTGAGAGAGAGAGACATCGATTTGATTCTTGTATGTGCGGTGACCAGGGATCAACCCCACAACCTCGGCACATTGGGACAATGCCCTAACCAACTGAGCTGCCCAGTGAGATACCCAGCCAGGGCCAATTGTATGATGATTTTATTCCCTCTACTTGAATAGAATTATTTAGTTGTTATTTCTGCTTTACATGCCCTTTATTCTATTACTATTCCATTGTCCAATGGGATATTTTATAAACAATAGGCAATTTCTTTTCCCCCTTTATACTGAAATTGGATAACAACAGTTCCTGAAGGACTGCTTCGCATATTACTTACAAATCTGATTGTGGCAGGACAAAAATTAGGTTGGAGTGAGTGATTTGTCTTTCCCACATTTGACAAAGTGGACACAGTTACTTTTTCTATAATATGTGAAATTACTTTCTCGAAGAGCTTATGTCATCTACATACCCACAGTGCTCAACACAATGTCTGCTTTGGACTTAGAGCAGGAGGGGATCCAAATGAGCACGCAAGAGATGGCTTGGTGGCCAACCTCGCCTCCTCCCGTAACTTCATGGTAACTTGAAGTAGCTCTAGGAACTATAACAACATGAAATATGGCAGACATCAGATAAAGTATACAAAATAAGAAATACAGCATAATGCTCTATTGTGGATGTGCAAGAATTTCAGTTTTATTAAATAGGGAATAAAAGTGATAAATTATGAGAGCCAATGAATGGAAACATATATCACTCTCTTATTAGATTATTTAATCCCCTGATATCTTCCAAAACCTTGATCACATCTCATTGGTGAAAGCAAGCATTTTCCCAGGCATCCCCAAGAGGGGAAAATAAAATATTTGCCCCATCAGTCTGAAACACAGGTTCACTGGCAATAGGAGAAATTTCCAAAGTGGCAGAAGCTTCAAAAAAGTGCTGATTATTAACTATCTCATTAGTATCAATAAGTACACTATGGGTACTTGACAAAGCATGATTTACCCAGAGATTTACTCACCTGTGCTTCTCTGTTCTCCATGTTCTTCTGATGGCTAGGTCTGCATGGCATCAGTTTCCCAGCACTGTCTGATGAATCTCTGGCTCATTTCACCATATGTAAAGTAGATCTATCATTCATTCAACAAGCAGAGGTCAAACACCGATTTATATCAGGCACGGTGCTAAGATAGTACATCTGTCACGACAGACTGCAAGTGACAGAACTGGTCACGTTTTAGATATCCTCTGTAATTCAGTGAGAGCAAAGCACTGCATGTGATAGGATGGGACATTTTTCTTATTTAGAACATTGAAAATAGTTTGACCATTTACAGCGTGTTTTTCTACTAATATTGTACAATGAAAATAAACCCTCACCAAATTGAGAAGAGTGATACTTTTTCTATGGTGAAAAGGTAATATTTATATCTCTAAAATCCCTGTCAGGGTTAAAAATGCTATTGAGAAAGTTAAATTTCTTAGTACGTTACTAAGGAGAATTTCAAACGCTTGTGTGCAATAAATAAACTCTACAATGAGTATTACTTTTATGACTTTTTTCTAAATTTACTTTATATCTACCACTAAGAAAGGAATAAACATATTTTACCTAAAGTGTTCCTCATTGTGTGTGTGTGTTTGTGTGTATGTGGAGAGAGGGAGAGATAAAGGAGTGGGCGTTTAGAAACTTAAATTTTATTCTCATATATTTCCTTTATGGTTATTTATTTGATGAGAGTTTTAACATTATTGTTATTATACTGAAATCTTGGAAAATTTCAGCACATAAACAATACATAAAAATTTTAACAATTAATGTCTGTTTTCAAATATATGTTTCTCAGCAATGGAAATTTTCACACATTTGTTATGACCTCAGGATGATTTCATAGTGTAGACTTTGAAACCATTAGGCAAGTTTTATACCACAATTTTGTAATAGAATTTAGTATTAACTATTACATGTCCACAAAGTGAAATGGATTCTTTATGTAAAAAGCTAGGAAATCATCTGTATCCAAGAAAACTTCATTTCCTTCTGCATATTTCTTCACTAGCTGAGAGTTGGAAACATGACTATTAAGGTTGTTTTGACACCTAACATGCTCTGATGGTGTGTCTCCGCCCCGTTTACGCAAATGTCTCTTTTAGCTGTAGGTTTGCAAGGTCAAGGAGACCTTTTGGACTCGTGCTAATGACTTTCACCAAGAGGAGTTATTCTTTATACTGAGTCACAATGTGCTCCATGTTTATAGTGTATGATAGTTCAGGTACATTTTGTTGCTCAGCTTAAGATTTATTTGGTAAACTTTCTAAGGATTTTTAGGGCTCCATTCAAGTATGATCATCTCTCTGCAGCCTTTCCTGCCACCCGTCCATTGTAACCAGGTAATCAGCTTTTTTTTTTTTTTTTGGTTTGTATTCTCACTGCATCTTCAACAAATCTCTTTTCCCTTGATAAATATAAGCTATCCAGGGGTCATATTCACCTTTCTGTCTCTAATGTTTAGCATAAAATCTGGTACCTACTATGTGCTCATAAATTATTTTAAAAATGAATAATATATAAATAAGTAATTCACAAGTTTCTCCTATAAATTTGCTTTTTAAATGAGATTCTTTAAATCTGTAAATTAAAATTAGAAAATGTGTTTCTCTTTCTTTCTAAGAATTGGTCTCCATCATAAAATAACTTGATATAATAGTAATTGCATACTCTGTGATTTATATTAAATATCAACAAGGAAAGCTTCCGGCAGCTGTCAGTCTGTGCCATGTGTCCACGCCTCTATGCCTGTTTCTATTTTGTGCATCAATATATTTTGTTCATTAGATTGCACGTATAAGTGATGTCATATGGTATTTTTTTTTTCTGCCTGGCTTACTTCACTTAGCATGATAATCTCCAGGTCCACCCATGCTGTTGCAGAAAGTAAGACTTTCATCTCTTTTACAGCTGTGTACTCTGCCATTATGTAAATGTACCTCAGCTTTTTAATCTGCTTATCTACTGATGGGCACTTGGGCTGTTCAGATCTTGGCTGTTGTAAACAATACTGCTGTAGGGGTGTATGTATTTTTTTTCAAATTGATGTTTTGGGAGTCTTAGGATATATTCCCAGATGTGGGATTATTAGATCAAAAGGCAGTTCCATTTTTAATTTTTTGAGAAAAATCCCTATGTTTTTCACAGTGGCTGCAACAGTCTGCATTCCCACCAACAGTGCTCTAGGGCTCCCTTTTCTCCACATCCTCACCAGCCCTTGTTTATTGAATTATTGATGGTAGCCATTCTGGATGGTGTGAGGTGATATCTCACTTTGATTTTAATGTGCATATCTCTGCTGATTAGTGAAGTTGAGCATTTGTAAGAGATGCCATGATCACTCAGATATATTTTTTAAAATATTCTATGTGTTGCTTTGGATAATTAGGGTTTTCTTTTTTATTTCTTCTCTTACTGTATTTTCAAATTATATTATCTTTTCCTTCTCTTTTTAATATATATATATAGCATATTAAATGCACAAATTATTTCTAATACATGTCAAACTATAAAGAAAAAATAAAAGAAGCTTTTATATGCCCAAATTTCAGTTTAAGAAACAGTATTTTGCTGTAGGACATTTCAGATTAAGCTGTACCATGGGCATTTTAGAATGTTCACTAGCAACTTATAAAGGCTATCAAATAAAATATTATAAAACAATTATTAAATTACTGAGGAATACAAAAAGTATGAACAAGAACATCAGTTAATTAATTCTAAAAACTATCTAAAATTTATTTTGGAACTTGTTATATCATATTCATCATGACTTATCCCCAAATCACTTATATTTTAATATTGTGTCTGTTCCCTTAGTGATTGCCCTTTAAAATATGGCATTTCCCTAAAATGTTTTAATTTTCCAGGGAACAATTTAAATTCCTTGGTATATCTTTTTATTAGTATATAATAACATACTTCAAAAAATACATTGAAAAATATGTGGCATGTCATGTTACAGCATTTTTTTATCTTTTTAAAATTTTGTATAGTGATTCCTGCAGCTTTAGGGTTCTATATGCAGTTTGGTATCATTTTGCCAAATCACCTCTTGATGGCTTTTAATTCAAAAATTATTTGTGTAAGAACTTTGTAATAATATTCTCCTGATCTTTGACCCAATATTGAGACTATATTTGATTTCTAACTCTCTAGTGTATATTGTTTATAAATTTGCAATTAATTTGAGATATTTTGCCTCCTGCTGGTTCAAGAATGTGTCTTGCATATTAATATGTTCAAATTTCCGAATCTCTCATCGCCAATCTTTTAATATGTAGCATTCATTTCACTTTCTAAATAGCTTTCAAACATCCATCTGCTTTTCTCTAGGTTCAGCACCACTACTCAATTCTTATTATTTTTTTACGGATTTTACTGAAATAGCTTCCTAATTAGTCCCTTTTGATCCTCATTCAGTCCCTTCCCTTTCTTTTTTCTCACCCCAGCTATAGTGATTTGGAAGATCTTTTAAACTTTTAACCTATTCAGATCTCAACACTTGCTTCTTCGGCAAAGCCTTTTCTGATATTCATGGTTGTTTAAATTTCCTTCTTTCCTTCTTTTATAAGACAATACAATTATCCTTAGTAGCACTTTTCTTAGTTGTAATAATATAGTGTTTTTGTTTATCATCATGTATTTCCTTCAACAAGACTGTAAACCCATGTTTGCAGAAGCCTTATTGATCTTTTTCCTGCCATGCATATGGTTCTTTTAATTCACTGCTGTACATGTAATTGCTTAAAATATTTGATCAATGAATTAATACAACATCCCTTTTGGAACTAATCTTATTTTCACTGTGGCCTGGTGGTTGGCTTTCAAATTGTGATCCAGAAACGCAAAGCTTCTACAGAAATGCCTGCCTTAGACATTACCATGGTGAACTCGGGCACAAATCTGCTGGTTAGTATTCCTGGGATTGTTTTTCATATAAAATAATCTTGAAAAAATTACTTCAGTACTAAAATCACATATTTGAAATCCTTGGGGAACATTCAAAAATAAGTGTTCAATCATTAATTAAAAAGCACATAATACTAATAGTACTAATTTATAAGAACCAAAGGGAAATGTACACATTCTTGTTATTTTTAAAAAGATTTTGTATTTTGTCTTTTGTCTAAAAAAGAAGCTTTTTAAATACCTGTTATGTGGCTGAGAGAGGAGTATGTGATCAGTGATTTAGGTGTATTTAGTGTATGCAGGGAGTGTTGGTTGTAATTGTACATCATGAAGATAATAGTAAGAAATGGTATTCTGTGAAGTTTGTTAGTGGCTTTCGTATTGTTTGATGCTCTACTCATTTCTTGAAGAAACACTTTTCTATGGTAAGCAAGCATCATAGCATTCGTAGTAAAAATGCCCCTCTGTGACATCCACTGACAGAACCTCAAGAAAATCATTTGTTTCTTTTATGTTTGTTATCTTTTATGTTCATCCTCAATAAGAAAAGATCTACCTATGTATAATAGCTGCTGATATATAGTGAAAGTTCATTATGTTATCTACTTACTCCCGTTTATTTTTCACTCTCTTTCTCAGTAACTGTGGGTGGGACACCTATTCAAAAATTAATCTGAAGCACCATGTCTCTCACCCATTAGATTATTTGAAAATAATCTTGAATCTTGCATAAAGCAACACATTTACCAAACAGTTATAGTTTAGAACCAAAGATGTTTTCACTGAGTTCTCATTAGTTTTAACTTTGTCAATATATCGATATACTTTAGTTACTTCCCCAAAATTTCATCATCAATAAGGGTGATGTTTGTAGAAAGTGTTTACACATAAAATCAGTGATTGTTTAAGTGACTTGACTTCTTGGAATAATTGAATGGTAATAATTGTTTATTAATTTTCTAATTCATGTAATTTTTGGTAATTAATTTGGTCAGTTTACTACCAAATATAATGCATTAAAGTTCCTTTTTCTTTGCCCCTGGTAAAACTTAGAAATGATAATCTGCCACAAAGAGTGATTTACTTTATTAGTTTGTGGACACATATACAATAAGTCTTATAAAGATTTATCACTGTCACTCTCTGCCTAGGGAGTAGATTTTAAACTCATCAAGTGCTTATATTGGCAAAATATTCTCAAAAGCCACTTGTCTTTAAAAACATAGACAGCTATATCTGAGGTTTTTGTATGTGTAGGATGATAATCCAAAAATAGTATACTGTTCAAATGCCAAGGAACACATATTCAAAGAAAAAAGGAAACATCTTTTTTGGAAATAGAGACTTGATTCTTAAAATTCAAACACACATCTCTGGAAAGAATATATAAAAACTAAATTTATACTAGTGATGAAAAAATTAACCCCAAATTTTAATGCCATAATCTAACAAAAGTTTGTTGGTAATTTATGCTACATATTCTTTTCATTGGGTTGAAACATGTAAGATTGATGCCATTTACTGGGCCAAATGATCAAATATAAGCAATTTCATGTGATTCAAACTATAGGTTGAGAGTGGGCTCTGATCCATAGTTCGTTAACTTTGATTGGAGTGTGGCAGCTACTTGCCATGGTAGTAAAGAATATGTATGCAAATTTACCCTTTTGGCCTAAAAGTTTTGTCACACCATGGCCTAGACCTACTCATATGGTATTCCTTTTTGGCAAGTAAGCTTGGAAATATAGTTATCTGTGTTCCCAAAAGATAAAGGGAACCACATATTGGCAAATATTAGTAATGGTAACACTGAGACAATCAAGTATAATACAGGGGAAAAATTTAAATAATCCTCATAGTTTATAGCAACACAAGCCAAAAGATGGTTGAATAGTAATAGATAATTCTGGAAGAAGTAGAATAAAATTTAATACTTTTCCACACAGGTGGCTTGACTTTCAATTATAGAGGCAATATGTCCAAGCCAACTGTAATTTAGGGGACAGAGAGTAGTAACAAGACATTCATAAAAAAACAATGCAAAAACTTGGACCAACAAAACCCATCAACATAATAAAAATAAGTAAACAATTTAGAAGGAAGTATATCATGATTTAGAAGATAAATCTATTCACATATAAGAAAAGTTTAAACATCTGTAATCAATTTATATATAAAAGGGAATGCCATATTTTTAAAATTAATTTTGTGAAAATAATCAAAATAACATTAATAGGAAGAAGATTAATTGGAAATAAAATTAAGTGTAGTGATCACATTATATTTTATCTTAAAATCAGTGGATATTGCTTGATAGAATTATTGAAATTTTTTTAAAAAAGTAACTAAAACCTGTACATTTTTTAAACCATAGAGGATCTTGAAAATAGTATCTCCTTTGACAAAGAATTATAGCTTTATTTTAGCAATGTTTTCAATTTCCGTTGACTTACATTTTAGTTAAATTAAGATTAAAATCAATGTATTTTATTTAAAGATAACTTACACAACAGTTTCTGATATAAACAACCCATCTTTAAATTCATACATTAAACAGATATTTATTGTATACCCACTAAGTAACACTGTTGTTGCAGATAAAACTGCAAATAAAAAACCCCACATTCTCTGCCCTTTTATAGTCTGCATTCTATAGAAGGAGCAATCGATAAAATTACCCAAGTAATCATACAACATAACTTTCAGTAAGTGTAAGTGTCATGAAGAGAAATAAAGTGAGGCAAGGAATAGGATGCACAGCTGCCTGCTTTAGGACAGTCAGGTAATTCTTCCCTGTAGTTATATTTTAGCGGAGATCTAACAGAAATATAAAAGCCATACATTAAATAAACCTCAAGGATGTATAAAAGAGCAAGTGTCAAGGCCCTGAGGAGAAATAACCTAAGGTCGTTCTAGCAATAGCAAGAAATTCAGGGCGACTAGACCTGAGTGTATCAGAGAACTGTTTGAAGATGCTCTTAGAAAGACCATGCTAAGGAGTTGCATTTTATTGTAGATGTGGCAGGAGGTCATTCTAGGGTTTTGAGTGAGGAGACAAGAGGGTCTGATTTTTATGTTTAGTGGGCAATTCTCACCACAGTGGAGAAGTATGAAAGACAGAAAGAGATGAAGCAGGGAGACCAGAGGCCTATTGAAATGGTCCAGGAGAAGCATTACTAGGAACTTGAAATTACTGATGGCAAAAGTGGCCAAAATCGGAAAAACATTATTTCTTTTATGAAAATGTATACATTTGGGAGTCCATAGAAAATAAATGCCATATAAAGTAACAGAACTGAAAAAAATCTTTATTTGGGGCAAGGGGCAGGGGAGCTCTTCATTCCATCCATCCATCCATCCACCCATCCATCCATCCATTCCTGTATCTATCCATCCATTTATCTGTGTATCTACTTATTTGTCTATTATACACACATATATACATCTGGAAAAATATTCTGCCATTTACTAGATTTTGAATAACTTTTTCTTTGTATACCGTTTTTGTCTTACTGAATGAAAAAGATGTGTGTCATTTTCACAAAACAGTGACCTCAGTTATTGAAGAAAAGGGAGCGAAAACCAGGACACGTAATGATTGTTAAAAATTGATGAATCAGTGTGTCCTGGGAAAATGAAGTGCTTTCATCTACACACTTTTAGTGACAAAAACGAAGACTTAAGTACTCACAAAACGAGAAGGCTGAGTGCCAACATGTGTCACTATCTGGGCATCTGTGCTTAGCGTTTGCCATTCAGTGTCTATAGAAAGAACAGGGAAAATAGGTAATAGCAACAGCTAACATGTTATAGGAATTAGTGGAATAAATTATCACAGTTTTAGGAAGTGATTTCATTTATAGTAAATTTTAATCATATAGGAGTAATGCCAAAAAGTAGATTAAGAAATTTTTCAAAAATTGTGGATAAAACTTTTGATTCTAAAATAACACATTACTAATTAAAAACCCAAGTACACTATGCTACATATTTAGAGGGGAAATGTTAACATGCAACTTTGTCAGATTTTGACAGATTTAGGTTGTGAAATTTGGAATTTCATGATTACATGAAATGAATTCACAACAGCATGAGTTAATTAGACCTGGGTGTTAGTCACAGCTCTTTAAATACCTAAACTAGGGAATAGATCAAATGGCATATTAAAGAAAAAATATGTAACATCATCAGCTTGAAATGTGTCACAGGGGATCTATAAAATGTTAAAATTAAAAAAATGTACATGTACATTTTGAAAAGAATGTACTAGTCTTATAACAGTGACAGTTGTTATGTAAATAAAGTTCTATTTCCTCTTCTGTTTTCATTAATTAAAAAATAAAAGCCCTGTACAGCTTTCACTCCCCACTGTTATCTTTATCCCATTCTCTGTGTCTAAGTACTTCATCTGTCATCAAGCTAAGTTACTCTGAATATCATAACTTAAAAAAATAGGTTTTTAGGTTTCAAATTTTATTTCCTTTTTTTCTACTCTCTTTATCAATATTTCATATAAAACCATTAGCGAAGCTGTGACTAATTAGTACTCATTGTAAAGAATTCGGGCTCCATGTGAAGTCTATTAGCTATTTAAACTCAAGGGGGTGTCTAAGAGAGTTAAATATTCCAGTTAAGTGTCCTAGATAAAGTTGCTACAGCTAAATACTACAGAAGTAACATTTCATTGTGAGGGAGAAAATATCATTTAATTAGAAGAGCTAAATTGACCAAAGTGTACCAACCGAAAAAGAAACTAATTTCTCAAACTGAGGTAAAAATCGTTATATTCAAGTGTATTTTTAGTTTCATTTATTTGGTACATGTTCCATGATTCTGACATAAATCCTGATGACTGCTTAAGGAGAATACATTCTCTGCCTCACAGAAAGTTGAATGAGTCGTAATGTCCTCAGCATTTAACTAAACAGAGGTTTAATAAGAATGATGATTTTTTAAATTTACACTGTGACTTTCTCTTAATGTAATAACACAAATTCAAATCCATTTTTATTTTTGAATCTTTGCAAAGTATTACTAGATACTTGGGAAAAGATTGTCATCTCTCTTAAAAATAGTCACAGCTAGTACTCTTGAGAGCAGTATGCAAGGCACTGTACTGGGTACTTTCAACACATTATTCATTTAATTCTCAAAACCATCCTACAAGAAAATAACCATTGTTTTACTATTGAAAGATATAGTTACAGAGACTTAAATATAACTGGCAGATCAGATAACAAAGACTCACAACCATTGAAATGCACTTAAATCATTAGGTGGGGCTGCCTTCTGAGTGGGACCACTGAAGCCCACAAGCTACTGGTAGAACCCATATTTCTAACTGCTAATCAAACAAATTTTACCCCTGCTTCAAAACCATATTTTTCTTGTTTTTATGTAATAGATTCTACAGCGATTACATAGCCTTCTACCACATGCTCTTTCATTTCAGAGGGTTTATAATGTATTTGTTCAGGCATAAACACCACGTTGCTGATTGCTGCATGCTAGCATAAACTGCTTACCATCCTCAGTGACGAGTAGAGACAGAGTCCGTTGTATTGCACTTACTTTATTGCACTTTTCTGCATAGTTTTCTTTTACAAATTGAAAGTTTGTAGCAACCTGCATCAGGCAAGTCCATTTTCCAATAAAGCTTGCTCACTTTGTGTTTCTGTCACATTTTAATAATTCTCACAATATTTCAAGCTTTTAGATTATTATTATAGAGTCAAACTTCAGCTCTTGAACATCTCCCATCTCGAACAATTCTGTTCCTGACGAAGTTGTTCATAGCTGTTAAATAAACCTTCGGTTCTTGTTCTGCTAATGCTTTTCATGCTGACAACTGTATTGTCGGTCGGTCATTACATATGTCTCTCAGGTGACAAAGAAGATTTGGTTTTAGAACAAATCTCTTTTTGAACAACCTTCTGGAATGAATTAAGTTTGAGAACCGAGGTTCCACTGCATTCGTTATGAGGATCTACTATCATTGATCTTTGATGTTACTATTATAATTGTTTAGGGTGCCATGAACCATACTACAGAAGATGGCAAATGAGATATTTTGTCTGTCTTCTGACTGCTCTGCTGAGTGGCTCTTCCCTTCTCTCCCTCTCCTCGGGCCTCCTTGTTTCCTGAGAAACAATAATATTGAAATTAGGCCTATTAACAACCCTACGATAGCTTCAAAGTGTTAGTGAATGGAATAGTTGTATCTCACTATAAATCAATAACTAGAAATGATTAAGTTTAGTGAGGTAGTCATGTTGGAAGGCAAGATAGGCTACAAGCTAGGCCTCTTACACCAAATAGCTAGCCAGATTCTGAATGCCATGGAAAAGTTCTTGATGAAAATTTAAAATGCTACTTCAGTGAACCCATGAATGATAAGAAAGTGAAACACCATTGACGCTGATATGGAGAAAGTTTTAGTGCTCTGGATAGAAGATCAAACCAGCTATAATGTTCCCTTAAGCCAAAGCCTAATTCAGAGCAAGTCCATAAATCTCCTTAATTCTATGATGGCTGGGAGAGTGAGGCAGCTGCAGAAGCAAAGTTTGAAGCTAGTGGAGGTTGGTTCATGAAGTTAAAAAAAAGAAGCCAACTCTGTAACATAAAAGTGTAAGGTGAAGCAGCAAGTGCTGATGTAGGTGCTGCAGCAAATTATCCAGATCTAATTAAGATTTTAATGAAGGTGGCTGCACAAAACAACACATTTACAAAACAGCCTTGTATTGGAAGAAGATATCATCTAGGACTTTCATAGCTAGAGATGAAAAGTCAATTCCTGGCTTCAAAGCTTCAAAAGACAGGCTGACTGTCTTGCAAGAGGCTAGTGCAACTGGTGGCTTTAGGTTGAAGCCAAGGCTCATTTATCATTCTGAAGATCCTAAGGCCTTTAGAAATTATGCTAAATCTTTTGCCTGTGCTTGATAAATTGAACAAATCCTGAAGGATAGTATATATTTTTACAACATGGTTTACTGATGTTTTAAGCCCATAGTTGAGACATATTGCTCAGACAAAAGATTCCTTTCAAAATATTATTGCTCATTGGCAATGCTCCTGGTCACCCAAGAGCTCTGATGGAGAGGTACACTTCAGTTAATGTTGTTTTCATGCCTGTTAACATAATATCCATTCTTCAGCCCATGGATTAAGGAATAATACTGAATTTAGAGTCTTATTATTTAAGAAATACATTTTGTAAGGCTATAGCTGCCATAGATTGTGATTCCTATGATGGATCTGGGAAAAATAAACTGAAAACTTTCTGGAAAGAATTCACCATTCTAAATGCCTTTAAGAACATTGGATTCATGGGAAGAGGTCAAAATAACAACAATATGAGGAGTCTGGAAGAAGCTGATTCCAACCCTCACAGATGACTTTGAGGGGTTTCAAGACTTCAGTGGAGGAAGTAACTGAAGATGTGGCAGACATAGCTGGACAACTAGAATTTGAAGTGGAACTGGAAGACATGACTGAATTGTGATAATCTCGTGATAAAAATTTAATGGATAAAAAGTTGCTTCTTTTGAATGAGCAAAGAGAGTGGTTTCTTGAGATGGAATCTACTCCGGATGAAGATGCCGTGAAGATTGTTGAAATGACAACAAACGATTTCAAATATTACTTAAGCTTAGTTGCTAAAGAAGTGTCAGGGTTTGAGAGGACTGACTCCAATTTTGGAAGAGGTTCTACTGTGGCTAAAATGCTATCAGATGAGAAACCAAACAATTCACGAGATTTTCTTTATTGAGATATTTGTCTTACGGGGATGGTCTGGAACTCAATCCACGATATCTTTGATGTATGCCTGTAACCCTTAAATAGTTACCAAACACTCCTGAGTATTTCTTAATACCTAATAACATCTAAGAAGTTACTTTTAGTGTATTTACCCATATACTTTTTTACTTGTTTATGTCAAACAACAAGAAAACAAATATTTGCCATTCTGCAAATTTGAGATCCAAGCCTTTTTTGTTCATGGAAAGAATATTTGAGTCTGAAATAGTTGTAAACACAATTGTTGGTGTAATGCCAGTAAAAGAAAGGAATATGAACAGCAGCCATGATCTTAGCTGAACTATGTCCACAACATTAATATAAAAATAATTAAATTGTGAGGATTATAGGCTAATTGCCTCGCCATCCTTCCTGTCTTACTGAAAAGACCTAATTGTTAGAGTGTTTTGAATTTAAGATTTATGATTTCCTTATACATCAGATAAGTTAAGGTCCCACTGTCCTATTCTAATAAAGCTGTGAGATTCAAGTGTAATTTTTAGTTTGTACTCAATGTTCTTGTAGCATGCACTGAGCCATTTTTAGTTGGTTAAGCAAAAAGGAGAATTTAATTATTTGTAAAGTTATAAAGATAAGCATCTGCCTATTCTTTGAAATAGGTAATGCATCCAGAATTAAGGAGCATGGCAAGAAATTTAATTGCATAGAATTTAGATGTGTTATGTCATTGATTGGCCTGAAGTACATGTTTAAAATATCAATGAGGAAATGAGTTGTTACAGAAGAGACAAAGTTGTATCTGGAGACATGATATAGTATAGTAAAAAGAAGTGAGGATGAGTGAGGTAATTCTTTATATTTCTTTTATATTCTTTGACAAGTTTTAATTCCTCTCTTATCTGTAAATCTGGGATAATATTTATTATAATGACTGAGACAAGGCTGATAAACTCTTATTCTACAAACTAGCATAGAAATTACTTAGAACATGATTGCCTTTAATAGTATCATTTCCAAATGGCAAATGTCCAAATGATTTTCCACAGATATTATATAACTAAATGAAATATAACATAAATTTTACATAGATTATTATAACTAGAAAATATCAGAATATAGTGAATGCTTACCCACTTTAAGTTTATAAGAGAAATTATGTTTAATATTGTTAACATATAAAATAATAAATACTATAATGACCATAGTTGAATAATATAATCAACATCTCAAAGTTTGAACAAATTGTAATGTTTTCCCATGTTTCTTTAATTGCATTTTTAGAAGTGGAAAATGGGATTCCTAGTGTACCTTTCTTCAGTCCCATTCCAAGAAGGCCTTCGCGTTCCTGTAACATGACTACATTTAGACAGGCTTTTTCCTGACTCTAGTCCCTAATCTGCCTTTCTAAAAAACATTTACGTTAGAAAACATGTAACTGCAATTTTTTTTCCTGCTTATTTGAAACATGTGTACATTTTTTAAAGCTACAAGCAAGTTTTAAAAACTGGGAATGTCTTTCTCAAAAACCTGGAAACCATCTCTTTGAAATGTATTAATAAGGACCCAAAGCGATAGCACCCCTACCTTCTAGTGGAGGAGGAGAAAACTGACTTTGATGGGTTCCTTGTTCCGACTAGCAAAACTACCTCCTACTGTGAGGATAAAGCCAATTACCAATTCCAGATGGCTTAATGTTCTACAGTACTTTTCCACTAGCTCACTCCACTGATGCAGACACTGGACTGCAGTGTCCGAGATGAGACAAATTCACACAGATTACCAAGTCCTGTGGAAGAAAAGGGATGCCATGGCCAGTCTCTCAAGGAGAGAGCGTCCGAACCGTGCCTTGACAGGCTTTTATTGCTTTTCTGGGCACATTACATTGAGGATGGTCCTCATTTACTATGCACAGGTTCGCTTTAGGTGGTTACCTTTTGCAGAAAACAAAGGAGAGGATGTTGCTAATTACATCAAAAAAGAAGGATATTTGCAAATGTAAAGGGAAAAGTGGTTGAACTGGTTACACTGGTCCTTGGAAGGTTTAGCATAGATTTTAGGAAGTTACTTTAAAGATATGCAGTAAACATTTGCTGCCTCAATTCAGGGTGAGAGAGTTTTAGCAAAAAGCAAGTCTCAAAGAGGCCTAGGTACAGTGCAGGCCTGATTCCCCACGGGACAACCTATCCATGGGCGTGGGTCCTGTGTGCCAGACCTCGCTTTCTACTGGCCTTTCTGAGTGAGAGTGGGTCCCAGGCCATGTAGAATGGTCTCCTATACTCCACCCCTTAAAAAACCTGACCACAGCTTCAGTGGAGTTAAATTCAGACTTAGTTCTGATCTTTCTCCCCTGTTACAATAGTCTTAAGTTTTTCTTACTGGTTTAACACTGTCCAATTTTTGCTTTGATATGCATTGTCTTCCATCCCCAATTCCATTGAGAAAATCAGACAGTATTTGCAAAAAATCCAAAAATTAAAAAAAAACTACAGACAAAAATACACTAAATTATAGTTTTCTCAAAGACAAAAGTATAATACTCTGTCTTTTAAAGCAGGGTTGCAATTTTTTAGGTATCTTTCTGATATTTTTCATCGTGTAAGATTTTTTTCAACACATATTCACAGTTTCATCTTTGCCCATATATAATTAAGGGCACATTTAAAAGTTTGGCACATATATGTTATAATCTTCATGTTTCTTTCTCTGTTGTTATCAGTTTTAAAGTGGAACAAAGAAGGACATAAAACCCCCATATAACGCCTTGAGATTTAAGTTTGAAAATATTGGATATAAACAAAACTAGATCATGTTTTGACAAGTTCTGCTAAAACAAACTTACCACCTACTGGGTCTTTGCCTATAATTAAGCTTTGAAAAAAGACTACATGATAATGCCAGGTCATCCATTTATTCAGCATATTTAAGACTCACTAGGACTCCTTCATATACAATGAAAAGAGCTGAGAAAGCTAATTATCAAACTAAGCTAGACACAGCGGGAACACTGATCATTAGTCACACCTTTACCGCACCTGGTCGAGGAAACACATTTAGAAAAGACAACTCTTGCTTTCTATTATTATTTAACATGAAGTTATGTGAGATTCTTGACACAAACTGTTGGTGAACAAATGTCCTCTCTAATTAAAGACAAGCTAATTTCAATAACATCTTTATGGAGAGTAAATAAGGAAGCTAAAAAGGTAATAAGTGAAAGTGTTCATGAATTAAACAGAAAAAGTCAGCGCTTCTCTTTCAGTCTCTATCTTGACTATCTTTTGAATAAATAAAAGAATATTAGCATGAATGAATTTTGAATGAATAAACATTGCCTATTTTGTCTGTCATTGTGGCATAACAACTAAATTTACATTCCTTAATGGACATTTACCAAATACCACTAATTTTTAATCCTGCGAAGTTCTTTCAGGATTCATTCTAAAGTATAATACAGTTGATTTTCTTTATAATTTAACTGTAAAGTTTTTTAACTGGAAAGCCTGAATTTTAAATAGTATAAAAATGACAGAAAAGAAAGAAAAGCTCACCGTTTTTACAAATGGACACAGATCTTTATCAAGCAGCTAAATAAGAAATAGGGACAAGCAAACAAAAATATTTGTTAATATTTTTTCTTTTTTTACACATTCTATACCTCTTTATGTTGGCTGCAAAGCCCTTTTAGAATACATTATCAAATCCTGACTACATATCCTGACTGTAATATCACTGCTAATATCATTTTATTAATTCTATGAAAGAAAGCAGCCAAAATAGCTTGGCAAAAATGTTCTTTCTGAACCAGTCTTGGCTGTAATGATAATCTTTATTTTAGTAAGTGCTCACGTTTCGCTAATTTAAAGGTTCAATTTCGAATCATGTCTATGCAATTCATAAACATATTTAATGGTACTCTTAACTCTGAAAATCAATGATTAAAGTTTTGAGAGATCTATTCATAATATAATGTGCTACAAAATTCTCTTACTTGTGCATTATTTAAAAGCAGCACTATTTTCGGTAGTCCATAAGTTACTACTTCTTTTTTGTAAAAATGTACTTTGATCTTCCAACATTGGCACGTGCAAAGTGTGAGCCCAGCCTCTTGACATGGGCATTAGCAGCGGAACAGAGGGGGGCACACAAACCAAGCTGTAATGATCAGATATTCATTCTCTCCCAAGAATACAAAATATGGACTGAAAGACAACCAATGCATTTATATGTGGATGACTGAAATTTAAGCATACAATCTCTGGCACAGTGGAGTATCTAATTTCTATAACTTAGTTTGAAAACAGATAAAGCTTATCTCCAAAGAGAAGAAAAAATGATGTAGATATGCTAGGTAGCAGCTAGGAATGAGCAGGGAGAGAGGAAATAAAGGCAGGGCCCTCGCCATTACAATCTAACAAAGAACTTAATGCAGGAGGCTAGAAACAAAGGAAGACATGTCTCACCCCTGGACCAGGCAGTCCCGAGATCAGTCCCTGGTCTGATAAGATTGCAGGGCATTCTGAACAACACAAGCAAAACTGTGATTGTACAGAGGAGGGGAGAGTCCTTGAGACTGGGCTTCTGTAAGCTTCTGTAACAGTGTTACTGGTTGCCAAGTGTCCTGAACAATCCAAGGCCTAGAAGGCAGGAGAGTCCTTGAAATTCTATGTACTATTTCCACTACCTGAGAAACACCCCCCACAATTACCTATGTTTGGGTAGCCACATCCCCCTGGGGGGAGCTGGCACTACCTTTAGCCACCAATCAATCTGTAACTCCCCCACCCCCATCATGCCAACTACATAAGTCCTCAGAACAAAGGACCTGGTGCCTCTTGCCACCCTTGCTTTTGCTGCCCAAACTCTTGCCTTTCGCCCCCACTTTAGCTAGGCCCATTCTCTTTAATGAGAACTTAGCACTAATAAACTTTGCACACTGATAGGCTTGCTGATCTGTAATTCTTTACTGTGTTGGCAAGAATAAATGAGTTTCTCCTGAACAGATATACAGAGAAAAGCTAAAGCAAGAAGTACGCAACAGGTTCAGTGCCCATCTCTAATTGCTGATGTCTGTCTGCTGTCACATTTTACAGATGCCACCCCTGTAGCTTGTAAGTAAAATTTTCGCTTTTGTCCTGACAGTTGCTCAAGTTGTTTCTTTTCTGTATGAGATGACCGTAAAACTGTGCAGAGTCCTGGTTAATACGTCTGTTGCCCAAATTTCTTACCCAGTGCAATATTTCATACAATTATATAAAATATATTATTAAAATAAGTTAAACAAATATTATTAATCAATAATTATTTTTAATCATTGTTGTAAAGAGTATTATTTTAAATAAGCCAACACAGGTTTGGTTGACCTTCACTTCAATTTCCAATTATGTAAATATATTTCAAAGGTTACTAAACACTTTGCTTTCAGTAGAGAGTAATCTCTACTGAAAGAAAAGCAGTATACTCACAGGTGAGTAGCTAGTGATAGCTTACTTGATATCACTGCCCATGCCAGCCATTAGTTGTACCAATTAGTTGTGCCATTGTCCTTTTTTGGAAACTGGACAATAGGAAGCAGCTCATTACTACACAGCAGTATCAATGGAAAATGTAAAACTTATGTTGTTTATATGAAATATGGGATGAGCAGTTTCAACTGCTATTTTATTTTTCTGGTTGGGTAATTATTGTTATTAATTTTTGTGATAAAATCTTTTTGCCTGCAATGAGCTGAAAAAATAAAACTTCACAGTTAATGAAAAAGTAAGTACTGAATTTCCCTCTTTTAATATTTAGATTTTTCATTTAGATCAAATGAGTGTTGCTCCAAATTAATTTTACACATTTCAAATTTCAAGTTTGGTCATGCACTTATTAAAACATGAAGCAACAGTTATTAAAGTTTGGTACCATTGGCAAAGTTTTGCAGATGTTTAAACAAAAATATCAGTGTTGTATTATTCTGTGTTCTCCAAAAAACAGAACCAATAGGAGATGCACACACAGAGTTTTCTATCAGGGACTGAAGAGGGAGGCTGAGAAGTCCAAGATTGTCTGTGATCAGCAAGCTGGAGTGCCAGGAGATCCTATTGTATAAGTTCCTGTCGGAGTCTGAGTCTGAAGGCAGGAGAAGAGCAACGTCCCAGCCTGCAGACAGGCTGTAGGAAAGAATTCTTTCTTACTCATACTCATTCCACTTAAGGACTTCAAAGGATTAGATGAAGCCACCCACATTGGGTAGGGCAATGTGCTTTGGCAGATTATTTCCTGATTGTTAGATTATACTAAACTTTAATTTTCTCCTTTATAAATTGATGTGTTTTAAGATTTAACAAGCAAATTTTATATTTTTATCACTAGAAAAACAAAAATAATTTGGCATAAAGTTGAATTATTTATGGATAGAATTTATACTCATGAAGTATTATTTTTATTTCACATTTTTGATAGTTTGAACTTTGCTTAGCTTTTGATTTTGGTTGGTATAATGCAAGGATACAATGGTAAATAAATTTCATAGTATTATATTTGCTATCCTGATTTGATTATGTAAAACGTTCAGAAAACACTGAATAAAATGATGGATTCTGATATAATATCTCACTGAAAATTCATCTAACATGTTTTACTAAAAAATATCTCAACATTGATCAGTTTAACTGATGACAGTGGATCTGATAGCCACAGCATCTACTAGGTGGGTAATGGGCAGGTGACCTATGCAACATGGATACACTGGACAAAGGGAAAATTCATGTCCCAGGTGGTTCAGAGCAGAACAGTGTGAGGTCTCATCATGCTACCTAGAATGGTGAGCAATTTAAAACTTAACAGTTGTTTATTTCTGGAATTTCCATTGAATATTTTTGGACTGCTATTGACTGATGGTAAGTGAAACCAAGAAAGCAAAACCATGTATTCGAATCCACTGTATTCTATTTTTCAGGCAGCCTAATACCAATGTAATGTGATAGCATGCTTACCAAGGAGCAGGGATTTGGGGAGGGGCCATTTGAAGCATGTGTAAATGATGAGATATCCTTAAAGTTATAAAATTATTGAAAATAGTTGTTTATGTTGACAATTAGAGAAATAGACTTCCAAAATATATTCGAGCAATCACAACGTCAGTGTTTTCGGAAACAGAGGCTTCCACACATGCCTAACCCAGGGTCCTTTCGACGTTCAGTAAGAGTTTGATTCTGGTGCTTTTTTATTGCTTCCAAAACTGAAAAATGTACTTATGTCACATGTGGTGCCTGATAAGGTAGTTCAGGCAGAGTTTCTCCAGCCCTGAAATTATAATAAAAAATACTTTTCCAAATATTGTAAAAGTCTGTGTAATATTATTCAAAAATGTTGAGTCTATTATTACATGGTCTTCTGCCAAACTGCATTAGATATGGACATAGCTTGCAGATTTTTTTGTTTATATATAAGAATAAAGCTGAAAATATAACATTTACATTCAAATCAAGATTTATCAATGGTATCATGGAAATTAGTATGCTTACCCTCTGGTGGAGATGACAAAATTAAACCACTCAAAATTATATATAAAATACCCAATATATCATTAATTACTTAATAGCTTGTCACACACTATATGTGCTACAGGGATTGACTAAGAGGGTAGGGTGTGAGATGTCTTTTCCCAGTGTAAATATAAAGGTAGAACTAGGGAAGATGTCAAAAATTGTGATGACTATGTTTGCTTGAGGAGGCTAGAAAACAATTATGGACAAACTTGAAATATATTTAATTATATTCATTTAAATCCATATAATGTAAATAGGGAACAAATATATTTAAACTGTTATAATGTAAATAGGGAGCAATTGTTGTGGTTCACCAAACCAGTAAGACAATAACATTATCATAGTTTACGGTAAGACTAAGCATTTTTTAAACATTTACATTTAGATCAAATATTTAAGTAATTAACACCAGCTTACTGTGGAATGATTCCGGAAACTGTGTTGGAAGAAACAAGCTGATTAAGACACTTTCATTTTTCTATGCATGCATTTGTTTTTAATTCAATATGAATGAATGACTGCTGTGCTACGCATGTTGGAAGCAGCAATAAAGAAGACACACAGCCTCTGTTGCCAAAGAATTTAAAGTAGAGTGAGAAAGGCAGAAAAAAAAAAGGATTTGCAATTCTGTAAATTGAGTGCTATATCTACCCACAGATTGTCACTAAAGGATAGAAGTAGGATATAATCTAGATTGGAGAGTGAGAGATCACAGGGGAAATATTGAAGGCTGGAATATATGGATGGAGTCCTAATGGGTGAATAGAAATTAACCCAGTAAAGTGGGGTGTGTGTGTGTGTGTGTGTGTGTGAGAGAGAGAGAGAGGGGAGAGGGCAGATCAATGCTGTAATATTAACTTAAAACCACATAAAATTATCTTACAGTTTTGAAGGTCAGAAATACAATACAGGTTTCATTGGGTTAAATCAAAGGGTCTTCGGGGCTGTGTTCTTTTCTTGGTGCTCTGGTGAAGAATGCATTTCCTTTTTAGCTGAGTTATTAGCATAAATCAGTCCCTTGCAGATAAAGGACCTAAAGCCCATTTTCTTGTTAGCTGTCAGGGAGGGTTGGTCTCAGCTTTTAGAGGCTGGCATATTCCTTGTTTTATGGCCTTCTACTTTATCTTCAAAGCCAGAGTATTAGTTTCTTATTGATGCCGTAATGCGTGATCATAAACTTGGTGTCTTAAAACAATACCAATTTATTCTCCACAGTCAAAAGTTTGGGCAAGGTTACATTTCTTCCAAAGATTTAGGAAAGAATCCTTGCCGTTGGGAGCTTCTAGAGGTTGCTGGCATCACTTTACTTCCAGCTCCTTCTTCCATCTTCAAAGTAGGTTATTCCAAAGTCTAGTCCCTTTGTCACCTCTTTTTCTTTTTTTTGCCACTTTGATCCTCTTGCCTCTGTCTCATGAGACTTTGGGCTCACCTGGATAACCCAGGATAATCTCCCCATCTCAGTATGCTTTTGTAACCATTAAGTAACATATTCACAATTTCCAGAGATCAGAAAGTAGTCATATTTGGGGTGGGAACATTGCTTAGCTTATTACCTCCAGCAATGATGGATCAGGTGCTTTTTACATTGCAATTTCCTCTTCTACTCTTCTTTTAAAGATTTGTAATTAGTTTGGGCTCACCTAGAAATCTAAAATAATCTCCCCACCTCAAAGTGGTTGCCCTTAACTATGATGGGGTGAAGGGCAGGCCACCCCAAAATGTGCTACTTTGGCATATTAATTATTTTGAATTAAAGTTACTTGACAAATAGCCAGTGCAAGAAGGGCATTCTTACCCTCTTTTCTGTCCTCCTGAAAGCAGGAAGTAAATCTCCTATGTGAAAGTTTTCGTCCCTACACCAGGAAGTAAAGAAGCACCTTTGCCCTGGCTGGTGAGGCTCAGTGGATTGAGCGCTGGCCTGTGGACCGACAGGTTGATGGTTTGATTCCCAGTCAGGGCACATGCCTGGACTGAGGGCCAGGTTCCCAGCTGGGGCTGTGCAAGAGGCAACTGATCGATGTATTCTCAGACATTGATGTTTGTTCCTTCTCCTACTCCCTCTCTAACAATAAATAAATAAAATATATTTTCCAAAAATGAGACACCCTCATCTCCAGACCTAGGGAATTCAGGGCCCAGAAGACCATGTAAACAATCTCAGCTTTGTTCCTTCACTAATCAGTACTCAACCTAACTTCCTTTGTCTTCTCAGTTATTCACAAATTTATTATTTCTTTGTATACAGGGCATAAAAGCTGCCTGCTTTGGCCATTTCTTTAAGTCTCATGTCTCTAAAAACTCCTATAAGTACAAAATTAAAATTTGTTTTTCTTTTATGAATTTATATTACATTAATTTAATTCTTAGACCAGCCAGAAGAACCTAGAAAGTTAGAGGAAATATGTTTTGCTCCCCAACAACTACATCCAGGTCCCATTTGGTATTGCAGGAATTAAAACATAAATGTTTTAAACACAGAATACCTTTGGGAGGTACTATCCTGCCTACCACAGATAGGTATTAGGTTTTACACTGAAAGAGAAAAAAATGCATAGTGAATGGAAAAAAATAAAGCATACACTACAAAAATGTACAAGTAGTCCCAGAAGCTTGAAATATATAGTACAAGCAAAGAGAATATGTAAGAAATCATATAAAGGATTTGTAATGTTAAAGAATTTGCTTTTTTATTTTCTTTAGCAAAAAGGAAGCCACTGAAATATATAATAAGGGGAGTAACTCTGTTAGATGAACAATTCTAAATAGATGATTTTGGCAGCACAATTGTGGGACACGATTATGGTCCATGGCACCATGTACTATGATTTTGAACTGCTGTATCACGGCACCTAGACTAATGACAGGCATGTAGTTGATGGTACAAGTATTTGCTGAACGAAAGCGCGAGTGACTGGATGAATAACTCACCAGTGAGACACTAATTTGTTCACGCAGGGATATAGACATGAAATGGTGAGTATCACAATTGAACTATGGAAGTGAAGAAGTTACAAAAAGATGAAGAAATGGAATTTACCAGTCTGAGACATTCCTTTTGGATGGGGAATAAGAAAGAAAAGTGATTTTGGATGTTTACTTATTTTTTTGTTTAGAAGCATTATGATACGTTCACAGAGATAACAATGGTGGAGAAAAAGCAAGTTTTAGGGAAATAGAACTGTGGTTTGGACATGAGTGTATCCAAGAGAAGAGTTATCAGGCAAATAAATATCCAGGTGTAGAGTGAGAAGAGAGACACTGCCGATGCAAAAAAATTTACTGGCTTTCTTGGAAAAAGTAAGTCTGTGCAAAAGATAGTCTCACTAAGACAGTAGCAATTTTCAAATTAGATATGTATATATGATCTTGTGAGATGTACATAATGTATTGTATTTAGTGACTTATTTGTTAACATGAATTTTTCCTAATACTTACAAAATTAGAGAAAAACAACTAAAGTATTAGATCGTGTAACAAGCATGAAATATAGGTGTAAAGAGTTTATCAGTTCTACAGTTTCTCTTTAGGAACACAGATTTTTGAAGTATGTAATGTTAACTGTTTCTACAAAGAATAAAACAAAAAATGGAGAGTATTTTATGGAAGATAAATACACCCTATAATCCTATTTGATTTTGAAAGAATGTTTCTTCACTTAGCACTGGTAACTGAAGAGTTGTCTATTATTGATTGGATTTTACAATACCTTTTTATAGTATATTAGACAAAGTTTTACTTTTATTTAGAATCAATAAGAGTCTATATTATGGATAAATTTCCTGGAATTACAAATCAAAAGTCATTGTTCCTTGTGGTTTTTCAATTTCCATTATATGCTGTGAAGAAGAAAATTATTACTTATAGCCTATTCTTATGAATACAATGTTTTAGGGATCAAAACATTCTATCAATAAACTATATCAAATTAATACTTTTCCACTTTCAAATTTAAAACCTTGTAAAAGATACATACTTTGTTATTTTGTTATATTACAGTGGCTTTAAGTATACAGGGATGAGCTAAGAGGGTAGTGTATTTTTAAAAAAAATTATTGTCTTCTTAAAATCAGAGTTAAATATGAAAATGAAAGAATTTCTTATAAACATGAATGATAATAAGACAAAAAGTTATTATAAAGTTATAGCCAACATTTCTCCCTATGTCAATACAATCTATTCTGCATCCTAAATGCACAGAAACTCGCTAGTATCTAAATTGAACTAATAATACTGAGGGTATTTGGTTTTTTCAGTTGTCTAGGTTTCAGGTACTTAAATTTTATTTACTTATTTTTAGTTTAAAACTTCTTATAAAAATTTAGAATATAAACATATAAAAGAAATTCATCTCAATTTAATTTTACACATCTTCAATAAACACCAATATTCGTTCTTCTTGTTATATCTACCACACTTGTTTCTGCTGAAGTTTAAAATGAACTATGACATTTTGTTGTTTCTTCTGTAAATACTTCATTATGGATCTATAATAAATCAAGATTTTTAAAACCATCTTCATAATACAAAATAAAAAAACAATAACCTCTTAATATTTTCTAATACTTAGTTTATGTTCAATTGTTCCTAATTATCACCAAAGTTTACTTTTATTCTTGATTTGCTAAAATCACTATCCAGTTTATTGATGTGATTGATTTTTTTAACAATCTCTTTTTAAACTGAGTTTTGCTTTTTAGGCTGCTTTTGGGTTTGCAGCAAAATAGAGGGGTAAGGATAAAGATCCCCCACATACCTCCTTCCCCCACACGTGCATAACGGGTCCCTTGTCAACATCACTCATCAGAGTGAAGCATCGGACACAATTGATGAACCTACATTACATATCATAATCACCCGAAGTCCACAGAGTACATTACAATTCACTCTTGGTGGTGTACATTCTATGAGTTTGGGCAAATGTATAATGACATGTACCCGTAATACAGTCATACCTTCAGACTCATGGGCTTCAGAACTCATCAAACCCTGTACTCCTTGCATTTTAAAGAGAAAAAAATGTTTCAGGACTTGACATTTGCTCAGGATTTGTCACACTTGCTAAAACTTGTATGAGTTACCATGCTGTCCTGAGAGAGAAAATACTTCATCATTCGGTACTTGTTGGCTTTGGCACTCGTCACGAGTTCTGGAATGAATTAGCCATGAATACTGAGGTACCATTGTTATAGTTGTATATGTATATATATTATACATATAATATATGATATATGATATCCTCATCTGAGAACACGCTTATTGATTTTTAAAAAAGAAACATTGATGTGAAAGAGAAACATCAATTGGGTGGCCCGACCTGGAATCAAACCTACAACCTAGGTATTTTCCCTGACCACGGGTCAAACCTGCAACCTTCTGGTGCATGGTACCGTGCTCCAACTGACCGAACCACCTGGCCAGGGCTACATGTAGTATTTTCACTGACCTAAAAGTCTTCCGCACTTTGCCCGTTCATGTCCTGCCACACCTCTTCCCCCAGACCGTGACAATCAGAGATCTTTTCACTGGCTCTGTAGTTCTGCCTTTTCTAGAATGTCATGTACCTTGAATCAGTATGCAGCCTTCTCAGATTCCTGTCTTTCACTTAGTAATATGATCTAAGATTCCTTTATGTCTTTTCATGGCTTGATATCTTATTTCTTTTTAATGCTGAGAAACGTTATCTTGTCCTGTTTTGCCACTCTTTGGGTTAATCTACAGATCACATTGAGAAGAAATGGCATCTTGACAATATTGAGTCTTCTTATCCCTGAATGTAGAATATTTCTTCATTTATCTGGATCTTTGATTTTGTTCATAATAATTCTGAAGTTTTCTTACATTAATCTGGTATGTGTTAATTAGATTTATACCTAAATTTAATTTGGGGGGTGATAATGTAAATGGCATTGTGTTTTCAATTTAAACTTTCTTTGTTCATTGATAGCATAAAGGAAAATGATTAATTTCTGTATAATAACCTTGAATATTATAATCTTGCTATAATTGCTTATTAGTTCCAGCAATTTTTTGGCTTTTAATATACCACAGTTTTCCTAATCCAGATATCTTTTCTGTATCTGCATCTAACTGATCATGATTTGCAGATTTTTAACATGTTGCTTAACATGTTATATCCCAAATAGTTTCTTCAACTGGTATTTAGATCCAGAGGATTTATTAAATTAATATTTTCTCCTTCATTGCTTTCTATCTCTTTCCCTTTCGAACCCTCCTTCCCTTCTTCATTTTTTCTATCTTTTTTCTTCCTTTTTGGTAAGTACTACACAGGTGATCTTGCACACTCATCACATCCCATTATGAGGCACATAAACTCTGGCCATTCCGATTTAAATTATGTGATGATTGGTTGAAGTGTTATCAGTTTGATCCATTCATCATCAAGTCTTCTGTAAATATTTACCTATTGGTTTTGGCAACCCTTCATGGATTACAATTTGCTTGCTTTTTTGTTATTAAAATTTTTTTTATTGTTGTCAATTATGGTTGCCCTCATTTTTCCCCCATTAATCTCACCTGCCCTACCCACCCCCCACCTCCTACAGTCAATCCTCCCCCCACCATTGTCTTTGTCCTTGGGTCCTTTATACATGTTTCTTGATTGACCCTTCCCCTTCTTTCCCCTGTGATCCTCCTCACTCCTCCCCTCTGGTCACTGTCCGTTTGTTCTTTATTTCCATGTCTCTGGTTCTATTTTGCTGGCTTGTTAATTTTGTTGATTAGGTTCCACTTATAGGTGAGATCATATGGTATTTGTCTTTTGCTGTCTGGCTTATTTCACTTAACATGATGCTCTCTAGTTCCTCCATGCTGTCATGAAGGGTAGAAGTTACTTGCTTTTCTAATTCTGACATGACTTTTATACTTATATTTTTATTTACATGTATATTCTTCTAGAATAAAACAAGTAACTTTCCCTTTTAAACAATTTGGTTTCTTTAAAATACTGTACTTGAACAATAATAGAAAAAAGTTAAAAAAATAAAGATAAAATAAGGTCTATATGTGACAAAAATATAAATGCTCTACTATTTCACTTTACTTTTCTATATTCAGAATACTGTGTTGGTGGTCAAATTAATTCCAAAATTCACCAATGAATTTTTTAAATATATTTTATTGAACCATTATCATAAACCCACAATTTTGAAATTAATTAACATGCTATATCCACTCTAGTCATTATCATTTAAAAAGCTTTAATGAGTTGTAATTATGATTCAAAAAAACAGATCACACTTAATGTGTGCAATATGATGAGTTTGGACATATTCAATATGCAAATACCCATGATACTATCACCACAGTAAAGTAAGGACATGTTCAAAATCTCCCAGCGTTTTTTATTTTTTATTTTTTGTTGTTGTTGTTTTGTGTTTATGGTAGGATAACAACCTGATATTCACCCTCTTAACACATTTTGAAGTGCAGAATACCTTACTGACAAAATTCCAGTTACAATAGATGAGTAAGTTCTAGAGAGCTTTACCACTCTTGAGTCTCTAACTGTCTGTTTTTTTCCCCACTGGGAGCCTTTGCAGATTGCTTCCATGTTCCTGAAGACATGGGTGCTTCTGCTTTTAAGCCAGACAAAATGTCCCTGTCTCATATTGTACATGTTTTGCTCAAAACAAAACAAAACACAATAAAAAATCCACTTGTTCTCCAAAGAATATTAGCTTCTTTTGGTGAGAAATATTAGTTGGGGACTACAACTAGGCACTAGAATTGTTCATTGCTACTAGGCTGTTATTGATGTTTTTTCTATTTGTTGAGATAGGAACTATGCATTTTTAGGAAAAAAAAATCATATGCTCATGCTGTATTTTCAGTTCACTGTTTAAAATGATACATTTTTAAATATTATTTCAGTTCAATATTTATATCCCTTTTCATTATGCCAAAAATCTATATATATACACAAAATATATGATAGATATATAAATATTGCATACCAATATAACTAACAACATGATACATAAAATAATGTAGTTTTAAATTTTATTATTATTTTCATTATTTGAAAAATATGTGTATATATATATATATATTTACCACTATGTATATTTCAGTTATAAAAAATGTTATTTCAGTTATTTCACATATTTTGTCTGTATGATTTTACCACTAACTTGAGATAAAATTTAACTTAAATATTTATTTTTTTAAATTTTACTGATGGCTTTTTTTTAAAATGTTAAATTTGGACTTTAATTATTTAAAGTATTTATATGGTTGCAAAGTGTAATAATACGTTATTTGTAGTCTAATCTAGCCTATTTATCTCTATTCCGTAGGCCATCTCTCCCTTTGACATAGATGGCCATTAATATTCCATTTTTGTCTTTTTAAAAATATAAATAAAATTTTGTATATATATGCCATTCATTTTTCTATACATTTTCTACTGTCAAAATGACATAATTAATATGATTCAGTAATGAGCTTGATATCCTTTCTTCAAGGGAAACCAAGCCATGGACTTGGGGAGCGCAGGGCCTCACAAGCAGTGGAGCACGCTTCCCCAGAAATTCTCAGCAAGGGCAAGTTTCATAGAACATTAGAAGAGGCAGCTTGGAAACCGGTCATGATTGGTTAGGAGGTCAGGGACTTTCTCATAAGGCTAAGAGGTTCCGTTTTTAGGGTAAAGTAAGCCAGCTAGAGCTGAGTTGGAGAATTTGGTCTGTCTGTGCGCGCGTTCCTTGACAGGTGTTTTCTGTGTATGCAGGCTGACTTAGGTTGAGGTTTATGACAGGACAAAACCATCGGTGTGGCCTTTATTTTGTGGGTCCTGATATACGAATTACCTTTCTCATTATGAAGGGGAACAGCATTTACTACCTCAAAATGTGTCACTTTGATGTGAGTATTATTTTGAGCTGAAGCCAAACAAAACCCAGTAGATTTTAGAAAAGCTTCTTTTCCCTTTCAGCTGCCTAAGTTTGCATTGGAACTGTGCTATGATCAAATATACCTTTTCCCCTAAGAAACTTATCTGCATACTAGGGCAACCTCGGGTTAATGAAGATTTTCTGTCTCGTGAATGGCCTTACTCCCCTTTGTATCCCCCAGCTCCTTACCTTTTTCCTTAACTCGGGATATCAGGTAAACCTCAATAAACTGGTTGCCCTTTGGATCTCATTTTTTTATGGGTTCCTGTATGTACAAAGTTAAATTTGTTTTTCTCCTGTTAATCTGCCTTATGCCAATTTTATTGTTAGACTTGCTAAAGTAACCTATAAGGGTAGAAGGAAAATTTTTCTGCCCCTTCAACCAGAAATACTATATTTTCTCTTCTGCCATTGTTTTCTTATATATATATGTAATATATAATATATGTATAAAGAATAATATATAGAGATGAACTCATTAAAAAAATTTTATTGTTGTTCAATTACCGTTTTTCCCATTTCCCCCCCATTACTGTCACCTCCCCTGCCCCCCTCCCATTGTCCTTGTCATGGGCCCTTTATACATGTTTCTTGACTTCACCCTTCTCCTTCTTTCCCCATTATCCACCTCTCCCTTCCCCTCTGGTCACTGTCCGTTTGTTCTCTATTTCCATGTCTCTGGTTCTTTTTTGCTGGCTTGTTTGTTTTGTTGATTAGGTTCCACTTATAGGTAAGATCATATGGTATTTGTCTTTCACCACCTGGCTTAGTTCACTCAGCATAATGCTCTCCGGGTCCATCCATGCTGTCATGAAGAGTAGGAGTTCCTTTTTTTTTCTGCTGAGTAGTATTCCATTGTGTAAATGTAACACAGTTTTTTGATCCACTCATTTCCTGATGGGCACTTAGGCTGTTTCCAAATCTTGGCTATTGTAAATAACACTGCTATGAACATTGGGGTGCATGGGTTCTTTTGAATTGGTGTCTCAGGATTCTTAGGGTATATATAATACCAGCCGTGGAATCGCTGGGTCAAAAGTCATTTGTTCCATTTTTATTATTTTCTGAGGAAATTCCATACGGTTTTCCACAGTGGCTGCACCAGTTTGCATTCCCACCAACAGTGCACTAGGGTTCCCTTTTCCCCACATCCTCTCCACACTTGTTTGTTGATTTGTTGATGATGGCCAGTCTGACCAATGTGAAGTGGTATCTAATTGTGGTTTTATTTTGCATCTCTCTGATGGCTAGTGATATTGAACATCCTTTCATATATCTCTGGGCCCTCTGTATATCCTCACTGGAGAAGTGTCTGCTCAAGTCCTTTGCCCCTTTTTTAATTGGATTGTTTGTCTTCCTGGAGTGGAGTCATGTGAGTTCTTTATATATCTCGGAGATTAAACCTTTGTCTGAGGTATCATTGGAAAATATGTTTTTCCATACATTTGGTTCCCTTTTCATTTTGCTGATGTTTTCTTTGGCCTTGCAGAAGATTTTAATTTGATATAGTCCCATTTATTCATTTTTCCCTTTGTATCCCTTGCTTTAGGGGACATATCAGTGAAAATATTGCTGCATGGGATATCTGAAATTTTCCTGTCTATATTTTCCTCTAGGACTTTGATGGTAACATGACTTATATTTAAGTCTTTTATCCATCTTGAGTATATTTTTGTGTATGGCGTAAGTTGGTGATCTAGTTTTATTTTTTTGCATGTAGCTGTCCAGCTCTCCCAACACCATTTGTTGAAGAGGCTATTTTTACTCCATTTTATGCTCCTACCCCTTTGTTGAATTAGATGATATTTCTTTATAGCTGCAAACTGCCTCATTATATGGATGCACCATAGTTTTTCAACTGGTGCTTTATTAAAAGACATTTGAGTTGCCTTCTGCCTTTGCCTCTTATGAATATGCTTCAATGAATTACTTTGTGCCAAATTCATTTTGTGATTTTGCCAATCTGTCTTTGGGATAGATATTAGTTTGTTAGTGACAAGGAGACAATTCTGAGATGTCCTGAATTAAATTACATCAGGCCAGAGGGTGGAAGGAAGATTCCAAAAGGGATTAATCAATTTATAACTGCAGTGCAAAACCAACAAAAGACTACTCACGCTCCTTGGCGTACATTGGAATTGTTAACTTAGCTTTCACAGGAGTATGTTGTGGAACCACTGCCACGCTAGGTGCTGGCCTGGTCCTGGCACGAGAACTTTGTGAATCAGATGACCTCCAGGTCCTTGACTCACCCAAGAAAGATTTTACAGACAAACTGGAGTGAGAAAAAAAGCAAGTTTTGTTCCTCTAGAGAGCAGGAAAGAGTTCAGGGTTGGAGTGTCACTGTGAAAGACGGGAAAAGTAAGCATCAAAGAGAACACGGGCCAACTGGAGAGTGAGTTGAGCATATGGCCAATTAGCTCCTGCGACTTTATGTGTTTCCAAGGGTGGGGAGTTGTCTCCAAGCTTTCTGGTGCCAAATTATGACGCCACGTTCTGGTTGGGAAGGGGGCCTTGTTGTTGTGACTTCCATGACCACCTCAGGGATTTCCTGCCATTAACAGTTTCCCTTTCATAATGCCCAGAGGTGGGGGCTCTGGTGAGCAGATGTGGACTTGGGCTCCTACTTCCTCACTGCAGTTGTTGGGATCTTTCCCTAGCTTCTTGCTATTTTGCCTCAGCTATTTCCAAAATTATCTAGGAAGAGAGAATAGCCAGGTGCTACTGAACCCCAGAAGCCTCTCTCATATACACATGAGCTTTAGGGAGTCTGCTGTGGACTCTGCTGCAGTCTCTATCCCAGAACTAGCCCTCAGCTTCTCCCATACCATTTGTCTATAGCTAATATACATTCTTTCATACAGCTTACATCTCCCCCCCGCTCCTCCCCATAGCTGATATATAGAAAGATGTACAAAACTCTGGGATGATGAACATGTCTTTCCTACTAGCTAACCATGTTCCTGGTGCTTCAGACTCCATGCTCCAAGACCAGGATTTGTTTGCTAGTACTGCCATAAAAAGTCCTTTCTTTTAAAAAGACTTTCAACCCCAATAAATTCAATGAAAATATATTTTAAAGTATAATAAAAAAAACCTTTCGGCTGTGGAAGTTAAAATTTGTTGTTTAATATTACCTTTTTGTTTTGCTTATTTTTGTTTTTTGTCATGTGAAAGTTTTGGGGTATTTTTTTAGTGTGGTAAAGTTTTCTGTCCTTTCTCCTTTTTTTTTTCCTGAATTAAAGTCATAGTAAGTAAATTCTTCCTTATGTGGACAAAAAAGGGCCACATACTAAACCTGAGAAGCTCAGGGGAAGCCTAAAGTAACTACATAGGATGGTCTGAAATTAAAACTTTCTAACTAAAAGCAAGTCATGGTGGGCAGTCATATGCTACACTAGAATCTTCCCTGACAAGTCAATCTTTACTTCAATTGAGCTAGTCTATTGTCTTTTTGCATCTATGACAACATACCTTTTGAATGTCAAATTTCCTTTTTTCAGACACCTAAAAGCACAAGCACCCAACAGAGTGGAGACTACAGAACCTCTCATTCTTACTGTTACTATGTTAATTGTTAACCATTAACTATCCTGTACCTACCTATATAAAAAAAGTATGTATCTTTCATTTTATTTTTTATCCAATCCCAGAGGTTTCTCTGCTTTGCTTTCTCCCGCCTCCCTAATCTATCACCATTGGATTTCATGCAAACCCTCTTACACATCCTCTTTTGATTGTAATGTATAAAATAAGGTGCAAAGCTGCCAGTTTCTGGAGCATTTTCTCAATTTCTTGAGGTTTTGCTTTCTGGCAATTGTCATCAGTATGGCTCAAATAAACACAAAAAATTCTTACAGGTTTGGATATTTCTCATGTTGACACTGACTATAAAGCAACTACCCAGATTTTATTTCAGTACTTATGGATTTTCTATTTTGATTTTTTAATCTATTTAGAATTTATTCTTTCACAGTGTAAAAATAAAGTCACTTTTTCTAATTTTCCAATTAACTATCCAGTTGTCTCTACATCACTTATTACAACTCTTTTTTTCCTCCATTTATCTCAGATGCCACCCGGGGCTGTCTAAACACTGGTGTGTGTGCCGTGCTGCTGTTAAGGAGATAGTTGGCTTAGAAAGATAACTTGCTTTGGCTTGTCTCCCACCACTACAAATGGAGGACACTGATGGCACTGGCTGGCCAAGAGAGAGATTGCTGCCCTTCTGCTCTTGCCTTATTGGGCTTGTTGGGACCCTGGCTTTCTGTGATGCTCCTCAGAGGAGGTCAGGTGATGGAATACAGAAGGGCAGGAAAATTAATGGTAAATTGCATATGATGAGCAAATTATTTTCTTTTTTTTCTCCCAGATGGACTATTCCCAAGTGCAGTATTTCATTTGGTTTCTCTCAACAAATACCATGAGTCGGAAGCAATTTCAGTATGGAACATCCTCAAATAGGTCCTGCCTCATTTTTCTTTTTCTTTATTTGTTTCCTTTAGGTTTAAATTCTCTAACATTTCCTTATCTGTAAGCTTTTGCTTCAGGTTTTCTTTACTTGGAAACCTGGGCTGAAAATTGTCTGTCTACTCATACAGCAATCACAATTTATTTTATAAAAGTTCTGTATTATTATTTAATATTGACCAACATAGCCTAATGTTCCCCTCAGTTTGACTAAACTTTAGACAGGCTTTTTCCTGACTGTAGACTTCTGATCTCCTTTTTCTTATGTTACAGTAGTTAGTTAGTTAGTTATTAAGAAAGAAGGGAGTAAATTGAATGAGACATTAAGCCTGATTAACTAGGAAGCTGAATCAGAGATTAAGCCTGATTGATGAGAAAGGGGGAGCTTCACGGATCCCTCAGAGGAAAGCCACATCCACCGCCAGAGGGACCCTCATCCCCAAGCAGGCAAGAAGAACCAGCCTTCCAATTTCCCCAGGGCAACCTGCTCAGGGACTGTTAGCTGAGACTGGGGGCAAGGGAGAGGGAAATAAAACAATAGGGGAAATTCCTTTGTTAGGCACATGCACAGCAGATGCCAGATGACTAACCAGAGCTTTGAGGCATGCAAAGTAGGAGCTAAAAAGGTGACAGTAAAGGGGAGGAGTTTAGTCTGGAAAAAGCTGGTAAAGACACTGGATAGAATGAGGCACAAAACCCCAGAAGATCTAGGTAAGGGGTTGGATAGGGGGAGGACCCAGTGCAAACCTACAAAGAATTAGGAAGAAGGTTGGTTAGTTTGAAAGGAAGCTTAATTCTTCCTAAGCCCAAGGGAATATGATCAAAACTTAACAAAGGCCCAAGGATCAGCTTGTTTGTTCGTGGGCCCGGCAGCAGCTCAGGCTGAATTGCAGCACTGGTTGGACCAGAGAGCAGCTGGGAACAGACTAGGCTGCAGCCCAGGGTGATGGCATTATAGTTTTGGATCCTGACCCTCCTGGTAGGCACTTATGCTCGCCAGGCCCAGGACTTCTGCAGTGAAATGGAGCTGAACCACATGGATGAGAAATCAGGCACTTGGGAGCTGTTCTTTGTATTTGCTCCAGTAAATCTTGTCTTGATTGCTCACATTCTCCCATGCAAGTCCCTGAAATGCTTTTCTTGCAACTCCATGGAAGAATTCTATTTCTACTGGCAATACTTAGGGCCTGTACTTTAGAAAATTTGTAATTATAAATTCTGTGTCTGCCCTTTTGAGTTATAAATTTTTCATAAAGCTTCTTTCCAGGTTTACAACTGAGGAATGTCTTTCTCAATGACCTGGGAATAATCCTTTTGAAATGTAATCATCAAGAAAAGTGGAGGCCCTCTCTCCCAGTTTCTGTTGGAGAGTAGAACTTTACCCCAAGCTGTAAGACTACCTTTTGTCATGAAGATACAAGAAAGCTTAATATTCTTTGGGTAAAGTCAGTTAGCAAATGCAGATGGTCACAATTCTCCCACCCTAACTCAGAAACTCCTCAGCCCATTGTTTCAGTGGAGTTTAGCTGATGGAGTTTTGGCCTCTTTCCCCTGTTGTGAAATCCTTGAATAAATCCTTATTTGCCCACTAGATTTTGTCCCATGTAATTTTTGCTTTGACAATATCCAGGAAGGATAAAACCATCAATATATTTTAAGGTGTCTTAGACATTTTATGTGTATATTTTTCAAATAATGTTATAATTAGCTTATCTCACTCTAGAGAAATTGTTTTATTAAGACCACTCTAAAGTTATAAGTCAATTTAGGGAGAGTTATTGATTATATTCAGTTTCTCCAAAAACAGTCCTTTCACATATTCTTTGTTAATTTTTTTTGTGTAGCAATTTTGTAGGAGTGATATTTTTATAAATGAAGGTATGAAGTTTGTTATGCTACTTTATTATGTTGCAATGTTACCAAAGTAGTACCTTTTCAATGATTATTTTAGCTTTTACAAATATAACAACATTTTAAATCTTATTTTCCATGCATATATATTTATTCTTTTTGAAGTAAAACTGCTTTTATTTCACTGTTCCACTGAAATTTGTTCATATGAACCAGAAGGTAAAAATATATGTGATTTTGCTAAAGGACAAAATTAACCTCAAACAATTAATTGAAAGGAGGCCAAAATTTCACCAAAAATATCTCAGATAAAGTATTAGTGTTTTAATCAACATGATGCTACATTGTCAATATAGCAATCTTTTGCTATCAATATTTTATCCTCATTTTGTACAGGAAAAAATTAAACTCAAGCAGATAACCTAAAGCGTTAATAGTCATGCATACAATGAATAGTTTAATTGCAATATCCATCTAGAGCTAATGATTTCAAACACCATTTTGCTTCTACCACAGTAAATTATATTGCTTTCATAGAAGCCTGACTTAGATACAAGAAGGTGTATATTATGTATAACTCTGGCATTTTGGCCACAAGAAACTTTTTAGTTCAGAGGACATTGGAATCTGGAAAATACAAATTTCAGGCATATTGTCTAGCAACCAGCTATAACTGAAATGGACGGAGAAGAGGTGCATTTTGCCTCATATGCACAGAGGCCTCCACTTTTCAGCCTAATTCTAATGATAAGGTTTGGAAATCATTAACCTGTGTGACCTAATAATGATCCCTAGGCCTCTGGGTCTCCCTAAGATGTGTCTCTGGTACTGGAATTAGTTTGAGCTACAGGATATTCAGACCCTGCAGGTTCATGAGAAACTTTTACCTCTTTCTTAAAGACTTTAAATTAGGGGCCTTACTCATTATAAGAATTATAACCGGGAATAACTCTTTATGACTGTCTCTAAGGCAGGCTCCTTCTCATTGCTGTGCATCTGCTCTTCTTATCATCATGCAATGACCTTTCACCCCTCTGCAGCCCCAAAGTGCCTTATCTGGTCTTGAGCTTGGAATGTCAAACACCCTTCATTTTCTGTTTCTGTCCTTGAACCTCTCACGTGTGTGCGATATATCTGACTCTCTCATGTATGTAGGCTTCCCATACATATGTATGTAATTAAATTTGTTTATTTTCTCTTGTTAATCTGTCTCATGTAGATTTAATTATTAGGCCAGCATTAAAACCTTGAGTGATAGAAAGCTTAAGCAACAAATATTTATTTCTCACAGTCCTGGAGGCTAAATGTCTGAGATAGGTTGCCAGCATAGTTCAGTTTGTGTTCAATACCTATTTCTTGACTTACAGAGGGCTGACTTCTTGCTGTTTCCTCATATGACAGAAAGACAGCTAGCTAGCTCTGGGGCCCTTTCTTGTAAGGGCACTGACCCCACTCATGAGAACTCCACTCTCAGGACCTAATTACCTCCCAAAAGCCCATCTCCAAATACCATCACATCGGGAATAGGCTTTCAACATATGAATTGGAGGAAGGGGACACAGATATTCAGTCCATTTCAATACTTGAATAGTTCAGTAATAAGTCTAACTTTAGTCACAGCTTGATTCAAGGTCTTAAAAATGTCACTAGGGCTTATTCCATTTTCTATTATTTCATCGCTGTCTCTTCTGTTCACTCCCTTTGAGTCAACTTCAGTCTTGAGGAGGTGAGACATCTACAGCAAACCTTGACTTAACTCCAGTGGGCATGTCTCTGATTCTGTTCCAGCAAGCAAAGGAAATGCCCCATGGGTTTTCGATATTCCTGCTGAGGCCATTTGTCCATCCCAGAATGATTCACTATAATCAGTACAACGTGATAATCTAGTTGACTTTGCTATAAATGACAAACTCAGTCAGCTAAAGCTCAAGGTTTACCAAAATGAAGCACATGTGCTGATATTGGGCAAGGAGGTATATATCTATAATTTTGGCTAGACTTATTAGAAGACAATGAGTCAGTTTTAAAAAGAAAACAGAAACTATCCATAGTGACTATTTTGGTTCCCTGATTCTCAAAACTCTCACAGTGATAGACTTTTCTTCAGTCATAGTAATTACACAGCAACACTCAAGTGCTGATGGACCTAACTTACCCATCCAATCCCCTTTGTGACCAGTGGCATTGTCTGGCAAAATGCTTTAGTAGCCGTGCCTTTAATGGACATAACACAAAGCTTAAAACTAAATTATCTGCATGAAGAATTAAATTCTTCACATTTGTCTCATGTCCCAAGACCAATCATGCCACGAGGCCTATCATTGCTAGCATGCTAATATAATGTCACCCAATTTGAATATGTGGGACAACTTCCAATTGTTTGCAGGGGAATCAAAGATGATTAATTCAGTCCCTGCTCAGAGAAACTGAAAAGAATTGGGAAGAATTGCCTTTATCCTTTGCAGATGACAGTTAATGAGAGAAATGAATTTGAAAAAATGGGGGTCAAACACAGATGATTATATACTATATTAGAATGTCAAGAGGATGAAATATATTATAGTATTAGTGAGGTGTATGGTGCTTGAAAGAAAAATTAAATTATGCTGTGCTATAGTAGATAATTTTCTCAGAAACATATAAGGATTTATAGTGGGTATCTGCAGTATAAAAAAAATCTCAAGAACCATAGAAAATCTAAAAGACATGTACTAATACAAACTCTTCAGGGACACATGGTATGATAGCAACATTGTCAAAATAGTAATTAATATAATCATGTATTGAAATAAAAAATATATTGTAAAAGGGACTATGACAGTAACTTGGCAAAATAGCGTGAGAAACATAACTAAAGCAGTTTAAACTGGCTACACTAATAACTTTCGCTGGAGTGAATTTCAACTCAGCTTCACACTGGCAGACTTTCCTTTTACAAAGTTTTTCAAAAAGTTTGAGTTTGACATAGTGAGTCCTCCCTTCCTCTCTCCCTCCCTCCCTCCCTCCCTCCTTCCCTTCCTTCCTTCCTTCCTTCCTTCCTTCCTTCCTTCCTTCCTTCCTTCCTTCCTTCCTTCCTTCCTTCCTTCCTCCCTTCCTTCCTTCCTAACATTCTGAGTCCTGGAGCTCTTTGATGAGAGATAGGGAAGGGCAGGGGAATTTGGCTGCAATCATCACCATTATAATTAAAATAATGGCTAATAGATATTGATTTACATACTGGAGGCCAGACTGTGCCAAGTACTTTGTAAACTTTATCTCATTAAGTCTCAGAACACCTCTAAAATTTAGGTTGTTGCCATTTCCATATTTTAGATGAATAAACCTAAAACCAAATTAATATATTAGTCTGACTCCAGTTAACAACCAATTTTCAGAAACATTCACTTTGGTTCTTCCATTTGTGTAATAAACTAGTGGGATGAAATTGAATACTATATATATATATATATACATATATATGTATATATGTGTATATATATAACTACATATATAAAACTATATATATATCTGCTTCATTGTAGTACATTCTGTGGTAGGATTTAAACCACATGTGCTGAAAGATTGGTGTAAAAACCAAGGTCTTACACATGATCATCCTTATTTGAAAACTGTCTTTGAAACTGCAGATCTGTGGCAAAATTCACCTTAGCAACCTCTGGTTTTCATTGTGCCAAAGTAATTAAGTGCATTAGCTTAATCCATTGTCTATATAATTTAGGATAATTTAAGATATCTATTGAGGTGGGGATGGCTGGCGTGGGAGAGAGTTGAGGGAATGGAGACAACTGTATTTGAACAACAATAAAAAAGAGAGAGAGGAGGAAAAGAAGGTAATGTCCCCTACTCCAGCTCCCACCACCACGGCCAAGTTTTACTTTGTGAGACATTCTTTCTCAAAGTTGACAACTGAACTATCGCATTTATAATATTGATTTTATTTTAGTTTGAAAAAATTCTGTCACATTATTCATTATTGATGCCTGTAACTATATCCTGAAGTAATTGTGAAACATTCTCCCCAAATTTTATTTTTAAAGGAAACAAATCTCCAATCACTGGAAAAAGAAAAAAATATGCAAAAAGACTTACATATTAACTAGAATTGCTTTAATAGAGCTTCTTTGACTCATGAAACTCATATTATGTGCTATTTTTATTACTTTTGAAATACAGGTATTATACATTGATTTAAATTCTGATTAGGCTTTTTTTATGATATATAAACATTTCCTCACTAGCTGCCAAATTTAATTCATGTCTACCTGGCATTCAAATTGAAAAGTGAAGTGACAGAGATGAATAGAAATTAGTAGTTTAAAACTAGTGTTTTATGCTAACTTTGAATGAGTCATTGCATGTTATTCCCACAATCACAATAATGAGAATGTTGAGCTCCACAAGTCTGCAGTGAAAATGACTGCTATGCTAACCATCAGTGAACTGTTTTCTTTGAGTTAATGTCTGTTCCTCTTTCAACTGACTTCAAACTAGCTTTTCTGAAAGATTTGAATGGTAAACAAGGTGGTTAACATTTCCTAAAGTCTCTATGAGCTTTTATATGTTCCAGCTTCAAAATCCAACATGACTATTTTCAACACAGTTCATGATATTTATTTAATATCGCACAACATTCATAATATTTATGACAATAAATCCCCAGTTCTTACATATGGATTTTGCTTTAGGCTCTCTAAAACTTCTAATCATACCTGAAAAATCTTTGGGGTGAATTGTGGTAATTGATCTTTACTTTCAAAACTGTGGTTGCAGAATCTTAAGTAGAATGTAGTGTAGAAAAGAAAAAATTAAATATGTTTAAGCAAATAATTTCTATACAATAATATCAAAAGATGAAGTAAGAGAGTAAGGGAGCACTAAAATTAAAATTACTCCCATCATTTGAGTCAATCCAGTGAGCTTCTATACTGAATATAACACATGCCACTTTCTTCATTAACTCTCTATACAGAGCAGCTAAAAAGTAAGCAAGGAAATAAAATAATTCTTTGAGCAAAATAAAGTTCAATGAAGTCAGAGTGGTTCTTCTATATATTCAATCAATAAATAACTATTGAGCATTTATTTATTATCAAACATTATTCTAGGAATTTAGATCTATCTGTAAATTAAGAGAAAATTACCAGCCCTCAGGAAGTTTACTTTTCAGTGAGTAAAAATGACATAATAGCAACAAAATTAAATATAGTGTATTTGACATTATCATGTGAAATACAAGATAATATTTAATTAAGAATTATTAGGATGTATCATATATACATATTTGCCTCAAATAAGTTTATTCTTACATTTCATAATATTGACAGTTTTATTCAGATAGGTACTTCAGAAAAACAGTACTTAGATCAGCTATAAGAAGAATTATTTTATCTGTAACTATTCATTGTGTTCCAATCACAAAATAGTTTAAATTTTTATATCATATAATATTACAGAATACTTATCTCCAGAATATCTTTTATTCAGTCAATGTTTTTTATTACTTATTGAATAATGAAGGTTATTAGATAAAGACACAGCTTATATCATTATATATTAATACACTAGCTGAGAAAATAGCATTTACACAATAGTCATTCTGCCAAGCAAAATTGAAGAGATATACCAGAAGAGGCACTTCCATACACTAAATTCTTATGGTAATTCAAATAACAGAAAAGGTTCTTCAGGTTAGAATATTTGACAATGCCTTCAAAAATGAGTAGAATTTAGATGTGGGGGAAGAACAGAGGCATAGAGTTGACTGAAGAAATGCAGGATTTTGAAGATAAAAGCATTCAGAGTCCAATTTGAGTGGGGCATTTGATGAGTAAGGGTAGTAACATGTAATAGTGAAGCTATTAGGTCAGGAGGTCAAGGGCCAGATCATTCTGTGCTAAGGATCCCAGGCTATATTTGAAAGTCAATGAAAAAGCATGGGTAGACATGTGCAATTGGTCTGCACATCATATACCACAGGGAAGAACAGTAGGTTTATCTCCTAGAACGGATTTATAGCTTTTACTTCTTTCAAGTTTACAACCCAAACTGGCTAAGAAATAACTCCCCATGTGGTCGGAAATGGCTGTGGTATAATCCAAGAGTCGCAATGCAATGAGAAGAACCCTGACCTTAGGAAAAAAACTGGATACGATTCCCCTTCTTCAATTATTACCCAAAGGTATGTTGAAGTCCCAGTGTCCCAGTTTCTTTCGCTGAAAAAGAAGTAGTGAAAAATCTCTGCTCAGGTAGGTCAGGGGGCTGAAGTCTAGGTAAGAAATCATTAAAAATGCACTCATGACCCAAGGACAAAATCAAGGGGGAGGGTAAAAGTGGGGGACGGAGGTGGGACTGGCTGAGGTGGGGTGGAGGGATGGGGAGAAAATGCAGACAATTGTAACTGAATACAAATTAAATAAGTAAATAAATAAAATAAAAATTAAAAAAATGCACTCATGAAACAGAGAAACCACATCATCATCTGGTTGTCACATATGTTAACATTGTAAACATAGCAAAAAATTTCTAGCAAGTAATCTCTTTTTTTTCACCCAAGGATATTTTTATTGATTTTAAAGAGAGGAAGGGGGAGAGAATGAGATATCGATGTAAGAAAAATCATCGATATGTTCCTATACACCCCCCAGCCAGGGATTGAACCCAGAACTTAGGTATGTGCCCTGACTGGGGACTGTAACTTTTTGATGTACAGGACAACAGTTCAACCAACTGAACCACCCGACCAGGCTTTAAGCAAGTAATCTTAACTCATTCTAATACAAATTAATATGACTCATATAAAAATATGAATAAAGTAATTACTGATGTGAATTAGATAAAATGATACATGTGTTTAAACATGAGATTTATATTTTTGCTTGCTTTTTTCTTTCTGCTGTATTTATATTCAGGTGACTCTTCATTTTATTTACAAAGTGTTAAGTATTGAGCACTACTAAATCTGCAATTACTTCTACTCCCAACTCATGAAATCTTTGGTGACTACCCTTGACTATTTTCTTTAATCTTCTTGTAATCTTTCCTAAGCCCCTTGTAAGAGAAGGACCAGGCTCATTTTTTATTGTGTACTTTGATGTGTCCAACTAACCCTGCAGACATACAGTAGCAGTGACTCCCTCTACAGCTCTCCTGGTCTCTCCTTTAGCTCACACACACACACACACACACACACACACACACACACACACACACAGTGCCTCCTGGGGTACTGTGATACTGATATCCTGTTTTCTGTGTTTGTTTTGTTTTACTTATCTATTTGTCTTAGATCTTTTCTAGATTCTTAGCCTGTGTAGAGCCACCATCAAATGTGTAGAACTGAATGACATCTAGGACTAAGAATGCAACAGTATACAAGGCAGCTCATCACATTTAGGGTGCTGCAAGATAGAACTTGAACGATCACTCTGATACAGGCCTTATATTTACAATCAGGTAAGGCCAGAGCAGTCAATTCCTGTGTCTGTGTTAGAATTAACCACAGAAAATGTGGGAGTCGGGGTATGCGGGCCTCTGGGGCTCTTTGACAAAGCACTTAACTCAGCTTTTGATTTTTATGGAAGACAAGCAGATAGAATCGAAGAGATGACTGTAGATTAAAAAATGAAGGCATTTTCTGATATTTGACTTTAATGTTTGCTTCTTAATATTGTAATGTCTTTTTTTTTTTTTTTACTTTTGCACAACACTTCTGGGAAATGACTTCGATAGTCAGTTATTTTTCTAAAGAAAAAAGGACCAAACCAGAGCCAAAATTTCACAGCCCTGACAATTGCACATGACAAATATTCTACTTCTGAAATTTTATTATGAGCTTTAATTTCACACATCCCCTACAGACACTGGAATGCAAGATTTTCATGCAAAATTCCATTCATATTGTCCATGGAGTTAATAACTTTGGGCTGCAAACACCTTGAGGATTCTGAAGACCTGCCAGAGAGGAGCACAAACATCATCTCCTGCCGCTTCCTTGAAATCGCCACAGAGGTCACTTGACTGGAGCTGTTCTTTGCCTGATCAGTCATCAGTCCTTCATCCTGTTAATATTAATGTGACCTTTGGCGATGTTACACTAATGAATACAGCATAAATATTGAATAAAATATAGAATATTGATTAAAATGTTTCTTGCAAAAGGGAATTATAATTCTACACAGGATTTAGGTTGAAATGTTAAATCTGAACAAAGAGAAAAAGAGAAATGATTATTAAAGGCATCATCATTACATGAGGAGAAAACCAACTGCTTTGATTATCTCGGGGAATTGATTGTCAAGTAATTTGAGGGGCCCTGTAGAATATGTGCAATTTTTTCAATAAGTATATAACAAAAGGCTTGCTTTCTTCCATGAATAAGTGAATAAATAATATAATTGTTATTTAAAGACTGTCAAAAACTGATCTATTAGAATCATAAACGAATGTTGAGTACTAAAAAATGCAATTGGAATATTAGCAATTCCACTGCTGGTAAAAGATATTCCAGGCGCATGCTCCTGTTAGTTACGTAACACTTTCTGCCCAAAGAAGATTGGAAAGGGAGCCTCCTCTCGTGGATATGATGGCAGTGAAAACAGAAGAATCACTGGGAAGCTACACTGTAGACTCAGATGACACCACCACTAGCTATTAATCATAGTTTTTTATGTGTGTATCTCAGACATGTCTCCCTGTCCCACTGACATTTTTATTGTGTTTCTATCCATTTAGAAATAAAAAATGCAAAAGAAGAAAAAAATCTCATAATTCCACATTGAAAACACAACCACTATTAACCTATTGGTATATTATTATTAGGCATATTTTAGAGATATTTGCATTTCATATTAATGATAAATGCATATCATTATAAATAATTCAAAATACCTCTAATATTTTGTAAATATCATTATTAATAGCTAAAAATACTTAGTCCAGTGGATTTGGTATAAACCTATCAGTAATCATACATTTAAATTGCTTTTAGTTATCAGGATATTAATAGAGAAGATTAGAGAGGGAAGCAGCTTTATTAAACACTGTGTAAGCATTTTGGGGAGAAATTATGTTTACTAACATGCCAATTTGAAATTCCTGATTTTTTAAATATATGTGGGACCATTTAATAAACTAAAGAATATCTGTTACAAATAAATTGAAAAGTTTCAAATATTATATATTGCATAATGGGAAAGGGGGTATGGCCAATATTTTAAATCATAAACATTTGGTCTCCCCTGACATCTAATAATTTAGTCTTAATTTTTTGATGAAATAATCATGCAGTCTATACCCATGTGAAATAAGCTATTTTCAAAAAATCAGATTTCCTTAGAATACCTAGATCATAGGTTTACTAGATCAGGAAATATAAAAATATTTAAGATTTTTGAGTTATGTTACTAAAATGTTTTCCATAATGGTTGTGTCAATTGTATTAGATCAATAATTTGCAAGTATTTGTTTCACTGTAGTTTTGCCAGTATTAACATTTTAAAATAATCATTGTCAAGTAAATTATACTTTATTTAATTATTAATAACTTTTCCATGTCGACATAATTTCATATTCCTTGATTTGTGGATTTTCTGTGGATCTCTCTCATAAGTGAAAAAGTTGTATTTACCATAGAATAGAATTATTTAACTTCAAAGCAAATAAAAATTGGCACCATTAAGAAAACTAAAGGCTGTCTGTTACAAATAAAATGAAAAGTCTCAAATATATTTGAAGAATGGGAAAGGATAAGGTAAACAGTAATTTAATTCATAAAAATTTTGCAGTATTTGACAATATGATCGTTAAATTTAACAAAATCCATTGGTAAATCTATTATCAAGTCAGACATCCAGAAACTATTGAGTTAGTTTTTCCTCCTTCAAGAAGCTCAAAATAAGTTCTGTGGAAAATATAGCCACAGAGAAATTATTCTGTGCAACTATTAGCTTACAACAAAAATGATAGCAGAAATAAGGGAGGGTATGTAATTTTGAAGCAGAAACTATAGGTATAAAGAAATATAGGAAATAATTTTAAATGACCTTTTTAGATGAAATATTGAAAGAAAAATCACCACAATCACTATTTGTTATTAAAGAAACTCATTGCAATTTTTAATTAATTAAAATGCATTAAGTATACATTTCTTATCTCTTAGGATTTTAGGAAAAATTGGAGGAATATGAGATTTCCTTACATCAATATCTTGAGAAAATAACCTACCTCAGAACAAATGGTGAATAAATCTTATAAATAATGAACTAACGACTTAAATAAACAAATGAATCTACAGAAGAATTCTAATAAAAATTCTGTGAAATATATTTAATAATATATGTTACATAGAATTTGCCTGTGGTTTCCAGTATATTTATTTGTATATTTAGAGACTCATGGAGAAGATATACATTGTGACATGGAGTCTGTCAATTTAAAAGAATTACAAAAATTCTGCGAAGAGATTGTGCCAAGGTTACACGAAGAAGTCTATAAGTTGCTCAAGGAAGTACTTTATTCATATCCCTGTTATGGTGCCCAGGGTTCTATGTTATAATAACCTGTCAATGTGTCAGTCTCCTGCACTATAGTGGGAACTCTTGAGGGCGTGATCTGAGTCTTAACCTTATGCCCCTGTACTTACCTAGTGATAGGCACTCAAGCAGATGTGTGGATGGCAGGGAGGCAGGTAGACAGGAAAGATTAATTATAGAGCATGAGTACAATAAATTAGATATGTGCAAAAAGGCAGCTCTTTTCAATTTTCTGCTATAATGTATTCACTTTTGCAAGTCTCTACTTGGCTTTAGCACTTCATCATCTCTGTTGTTCTTCCTCCATGGTTTCACAATATCAACAGCAGCAACAATTTTTGCTTGGCAGACATCCCAGCTAAAATTAGCTGGATTACTTACTGCCGGGCCCTTCTGTATGCCTTCCCTTCCAACTTTGATTCCCTAAGCCATTTATCCATATGTTTGGTCATGCCATTTCTCTTCTTAAAAGTCTTCAACAGCTTCCCATTCAGAGAGAAAGCCAGAAACTTACCCTGTCCTGCACTAATCTTTTAAGTTATTGTTCCCTATCTTTTTCCCCACCCACGTGTTCTGTCACCGGCCCATCTCACTTTGCTGTAGCCCTGTCTCCTCATTAGTCACGGAATTTGATCCAGCATCAGGACGCATCAGGACGACCACTCTTGCTCTTCTTGCCTGAAATCCTCTTCCACAGGGAACAATATGGCTCTTTGCTCCCTTGTATTTAGGGCTCTGCTCAAAAACAAGCTAATTAAGGGTCACCTGATCACAAAGCAGCACCCCACTCTCTGACTAGCTCACTAGATCCACTGTACCCTGCTTTATTTTTCTCCTTAGTACTTAGCATTCTCATCTTCTTATATACTCTGTTTTTTCTCATTTGTTTATTGCTGGCCCCTCCTCTAGAACATAACTCAATGAAAACAAGGATTTCATTTTGTTACCTGTTCTGTCATCACCATCTAAAATAGTACCTATGATACAGTAGACACAGAAAAAAATTGAATGAATAGGCGAAAAAGTTTATCTCCTGTATTGAAAATCATTAATAAATTTCCATATAGCTTTGCTTGGATGTCTTCTCTTACCCTAGTGCACATGCTTTTCCAAAAATACTCTCTTCTCATTAGAGCTTCTATAATAAAAATACCACAAACCAGGCAGCATAATTAACAAACGCTTATTTCTCACATTCTGGAGTCGCAGAAGTTCAAGATCAAGGTGCCAGCAGATTCGATGTTTGGTGTGGACTGCTTCATGGTTCACAGACAGCCATCTTCTCACTGTATCCTCACAGGGCAGAGGGCAAGAGAGTTCTCTGGTGTCTCTCTCAGAAGGGCACTAATCCCATTCATGAGGGCTCATGATCCAATCACACTTCTAAAGGTTCTGCCTCCAAACACCATCATGTTAGTGGTTAGGATTCCAACGTTAAATCTGGGAGTGCACTAATATTCAGTCTATAACATAGACTGAATTTCCACAGCAGATAGCTACAATTTCAACAGTGGAAAACTCATTTCTGCTTCATCGACATTGACATGGATCAGGAGGATGTATCACCTGTGAAAAAATACCATCAACAGCCTCACAACTTTCACTGCCAATAATGGCTAACACTTGCATGCTGCTATATCAGGAATTTTCAAACTGGTCTACACGTATTAACTCATTTTTTCATCATAAAAATGTATTAATTAAGTACTCTTATTAACCCTAAGTTACAGATAAAGAAGCAGACACATGATATAGGGTGCATTTTTTATGGTCACACAATCATAAAGTGGTGAAGGGTTTTGTACTCAAGAGTGTAGGTAGGGTCTGTGCCCCTAGCATTCTGTTACACTACCTCAGAGCAGAGTTCGTAAAATTTAGTCCATTCAGATTTTATGATCTTTGTTCTCAGCGATGAGATGAGTTCTTCCGTAGGAAAGCAGACACTGGCAGCAGAGGGACAAATGATGGGAAATCTAGCTGGTAGCAAGAAAATATAGTTTATTGATCTTATCACTATGTAATGGAAGGAGGAATGAATCAAAAGTTGTTACACAAATCATCTTTAATTGAAGTCAAGACCTCTGATTGAACATTGGTCTTGTTTGGACTTTAAGTATACCAAACCCATTTTAGGTTCATAACAAAGTTGAGAGGAAGGTACAAAGATTTCTCACATACTTCTTACCCCGACTAGAATCAATTTTGAAATTCTCTAAAATTAAAATTGTTTTCACCTCCTTTTACTTGGAACTTATGAAAATTTGAGCTACTCTACCTAAACAAATTTAAAAAATAATTAAAAACAAGTTAGAGTTTTTTGTCATTTTGAGGATACAGTAATGAATCATTATTATATATGTATTTTTCAGATTAAATCTGAGAACGGAATTTAATTTGAGATATTCTCATTTAGTATTTGGGTAAGTAAAAAGTGTCAAATATTCTTTTATCTAATATGTAGAAATGATCAGAATGTAAGTAATCTGTGACAGGCTTTTTCTATTAATAGAGGAAAAAATTGGCTTGGTACATCATCAATTACAGAAATGCATCTGTCAAAACTGAAGCACTTGTAGGACTCCCCGTGGTGATATGCCCCCAATGGCAATGATGGCTTCAGACTTTTGGGGAGTATACATTGTCCTCACAATGTCCCCCTAATATTGTGGCAATAGCCTAAAAATGTTACAAGTACGTAACAAAAGAAAATGCGTTTTTTTTTAATTCAAGAAATGTTAGGTTTCTCTTTATCTTTCAAAAGAAAAAAGCATAGCCAGTGAAAGATGACTTTATACTACCTATTGTTTATGAAAAATGTATAATAGAATATAAAAACCATACACAAGCTATACACAAATTCATAATGCTCTTCTAAAGAAAAGGATTCAGGAAAATGTAAGGATTTTAGTGAAAGTAAAGAGGAATTTATCTTATCCTGTAATATATGACTTTCTAAATAAAAATACATATTTAAAACATATTGAGCAAAAACAGTATTTATTTATTTGTTTGTTTGGGACAGCATATACAGTTACCACATTGCCTTTGCATTGCTTTTTACTTTGCATTGCTTTTGTACTATACTGTACAATTAAAAAAATACTTGCAAAAAAATAGAGTATCACATACTCAATTCAAAAAGGCCAATCAAAACCACAATGAGATACCCCATCATACTCACATCAATCACAATGGCTGCTACCCAAAAGCCATGTGTTGGTGAAGATGTGGAGGAAAGTGAACCTTTGTGAACTGTTGGTGGGACTGCAAATTGGTACAAATACTATGGACAAAAGAATGGAGATTCCTCAAAAAACTGAAACTAGATCTACCACACAACCCTAGGTATTTATCAAAGAAAATAAAAACACTAATTCCAAAAGATATATGCACCCTTATGTTTATTGTAACATTTTTTTAGAATAACCAAGATATGGAAGCAGCCTAGGTGTTCACTGCTAGGTTTATGTATATACATATATGGAATAATACACAGCAATAAAAAAGAATGAAATCTTGTCATTTACCACACATGGATGGTCTGGGAAGGTATTATGCTAGGTGAAATATGTCAGATAGACAAAGACAAATAGTGTATAGTTTTACTTATGTGGAGTCTAAAAAAATGAACAAACAACTCATAAAAAGAGTGACCAAAGGAATAGTTGCCAGAGGGGAGAGAGACAGGGATGGGTGAAAAAAATAAAGAAGAGCGCATTCAATAATATCATAATATGGTGGCAAATGTTTACTAGACTTATTTTAGCTTAATTGTGGTGATCACTTCCTAAGGTATATATATATATATACACACACACACACACACACACACACACACACACACACATACAATATATACATATATATAGTATATACATACAACATATACATATATACACACACACATATGTTGAATCACTATATTGTACACCTGAAACTAATACAATGTTGTATGCCACCTATACAGAAATGAAAAAAAGGAAAATAAATAAAAGGGCAAATACTTCAAGAACTTACAAAAAAGAAAGGAAAAATTTACCAAATGTTTTGTTTTTTAATATTAAGTAATTAATATTTTATGCAGTCATTTCTGTAGATAGACAAATAAGTCAACTGTACAGATGGATAAATTATACTTAGTTTAATTGTACCAACAGAGAGAGATCAGCTGATAGATTTATAAAATTTGGTCATGTTTGATATGGAATTTTCAAGTTGTTTTTAATTCATCAAAGTTTTTAATTCCTCAAATAAAAGAAATAGAAAAGGAAACTTTGAATTTAAGATGTGTGTTTCTTTACACAACAACATCAGTTCCTACAATACTCTTAAGTTTCAGGAAGAGAACAATCAAATACATTAATAAGGGCACCACTATGCTTAATGTTTCAATTCTAGGCAGTATCGAATGTAATAAAACATGAAAAAATGGAACACTCATGCTTTTTTGCATTCATCCTTTGATATTCTGGTTATTAAATGTAAAATTTTGGCACCATATACATTTTTTCTCAGGTATTTTTAGCCATTACAATGCACCAATGTCCACAAGCATTGTGTGATATTGTGAAAAATTTTCAGGTTATTCTGATTTTTCTCCTCTATTAGAATTTTTCTTTAATTTTTGTTATTTTTGAAGAAAAAAAAACACCTTCCATAGTCATTATACTCAATAAATTAAATAAGGTACACCTCAATGTTGCTTTTAAAAAATTATATTTCTTGAAATGTATTTCTGTTTGGATTTCAGATAAGGCTCTTCCTTTATTGAGTGAATATGATGATGCTGACTTTACTGATATTCTTTCTGATCAAAAGGTTGTATTCTGTACATAAGGGATACCAATTTTCTTTATATTATTATGTGTGGTCTCAATTTCTTACAGTTGACCCTTGAACAACACAGGTTATTCACAAGAATTTTTTTCAATAAGGACTTTTGAGTTCTGGGTATCTGCCAGTTTTGTATCTGCAGGTTTTGATCACAGATTCAACCAACCTAGGATTTAAAACGGATTTTCGCCCTCCTAACTGCAGTTTTTTGACTTCAGACTCCCAAGCACAGGTAGAAAATACTGTTTTTTATCAGAGGTTTGTTGAATCTGAGGATCCGAAGGGCCCACTGCAGAGTAAAAAGCTATGGGCAGATTTTGGGCTGAGCGAGATGGCAGAGGTCCCTGCCCTAAGCTCAGTGTTGTTCAAGGGTCAACTGTAGTTTAAATAATTGACAAATGGGTAAATCCTCCAAAGCCAGGGGAGTGTCTTGACATAACAGAGTATTCCTCAAATCCATCCCAGGAAAATGAAAGCAAACGACTTCTGGTTGTCCTTGAAAACTAGAACTGGGGAAAGGGCATTAGCCAGGTCAATATCTCCACAACAAGTTCCAGGAGCCATGTTGTTCCAGGGAAGACAAGCTCTTGCAGTGATAAGCCGCAGATGAGTGACCACATGATTAATTTGGGGTGGTCCACCTCCTGCTGAAGATTCAACTGACTTCTGCATCCATCTGGTAAGTTAAATGGGGGTGTTTTAGGTATCACCCCACTTCCTATTTTCCCAAATTGATTACTCTTTGCAGTTCCTGGAGAGTAGAGTAGTGCTTCTGCTTTACAAATTTGACAGGGAGGTGAGTTCCAGGGGCTTCAAATTAGCACTTCTTACCATAATGGTCCTCATATGTGAGAGAGCCAGTGTGGTTGCTGAGAGCATCTTTTTCAATTATACTTTCCTGACCTGGGAATATACCTACATGGTGACTTGCAGGCCAGCTGGGTCCACTTGGTCTATAGTGCAAGTGACTGGATTTGACTATGGTCATCATATGCCTTCTGTTTACTGATGAGCTGTGGTAGCATTTGGGTTCCCAGGAATTAGTGTAATTTCAGAGCTAATGTATAGCAATCACTGAAAGTTCTGCACTTTCCCTTTCCTCAGCGCTCATTCTCTGTTTTATATCTTTTAATTTTTTTTAATTTTTACATTTTTATTCCTATTTTAGTTTTTCCATTACCATTTAGTCCCCTTGTACCCCTCTCTTCCTCACGATCACCACACTGTTGTCCATGTCCATGAGTCCTTATACCTTTTTGCTTAATCCTTCAACCCCCTAACCTCACCCCTCTTAGCTATCATCCTGCTCTCCATCCATGAGTCTGTCTCTGTTTTGTTGGTTAGTTCAGTTTGTTCATTAGATTCCACATATGAGGGAAATCATATGTTATTTGTCTTTCTCTTACTGGCTTATTTATTTAGCATAAGTTCTCCAGGTCCACCCACACTGTAGCAAAGCATAAAGTATGTAGTATACTGTAGCAAATTTTCTCCTTTTTGTACAGTCAAGTAGTGTTCCATTGTGTAAATGTCCCACAGATGTTTTATCCACTCATCTACTAAATAAGCACCCCTATGTTTGTTGCAGCATTATTTACAATCACCAAGATATAGAAGCAGCCCAAGTGTCCTTCAGTGCTCAGTCATTCTAGAAAATGATTACAGATGGCTGTGGAGAAATCTTTGGGGGAAGATTTATGATGTGTGCTTGTGGAAATGGTAGAGTCTTTCCTCCTAATGATCCTGCCCCCCTTCAATCAAGGGGTTCTGGGGATATGAATTTATTATGGCAAATAGGTGAAAGGGTAGGACTATGCAATTGCACACCCCTGGTCAAGGTTTTGGCCTCCAGAGCTAGGGTTTTCCTGTGGTACAAAAGAGACAATACTCTAGTGGGCTGCCCAGGTATTTTCTTCCTACTGATACCATGCTGATTAGCTATTACTGAAATGATCTTTGTGAATCCACGTATTCTGATTACCAATGTGTCCCTGATGCTTGCTTACAGTAGATATGCTCACCTTGTCTTTGACCATAAGTGCTGTACTTGGCTTCCACTACTCTAGACCCCAATAACATTCTCTAAAATCAAGGAGTCCATCTCCATGGCAGTATCCACCAGTCTTACCTCATCAAATGTGGGGAACAACCATTGGTATTGTTAACACTGGCTAGATGGCATTAAAGTGTTCACAATTTATATTTAAAAAGAACACTCTGTGTGAAACTGCCCTTCAGCTTTCATGCTGAGTCACTTTTGGATTCCTAACATGGTTTATATCCTAGGTGACCAAGTTATATCCTACAAGTTTATGAAGAATTGTGTCATGCGTGGCATTTGTTCTGAACTATCATGCGTTTGGAATTATTTTTGTTGCTTTCACCCAGGAAAAAGAACATGATTTGATCATTCTTAATACATATTACAATTTCTTCAAAATTCTCTACCAATTTAAGATATAGAGGAACAGTTTGACACTAATTCTTGGTTCTGTATAGGTGATTATTTTAATTTTTTACGCTTGATTTGTTTTAAAGTTATCAAGTTAGATTTTAATGTCACTTTATCATAGTTACTTTTGTTGCTTTTGTCAGTATTTTCTCATCTGATTTCTTATAGTTTGTTTTTAGGTCAGGTATACTTGGGTTTTCTTAGTTGTTTATTTATTTAATTTTTAAAATGAGGATTCTTTTATTTTTGGTTCTTTATGGGGATAAATGACTATTTCTCAGGATTTGACTTTTCTCTGTCCACAAATCTGTTGCTTTATATCATGAAACTTTTATATATTTTGTAGTATTTCTCTTAATTCTTGAAGAATTTTGCAATTTTATCTTTTCTAATATATTTTCTAGTATCTTTTCTCATACTTGTTTCTTAAGTTTTGAGTCAGCGCTTCACTATTTCTAAAATGAACTTAATTAGAAAATTGGACATTTACTTTAATATCAAGTTTTTTTGTATTTAGGTCCACTCTCTTTTCATTTATTCTGTGTTTTGTTTTCTATTTTCTTTTCTTTTCTTTCATATTATATTATATTATATTATATTATATTTATTATATTATTTCATTTCATTTCATTTCATTTCTTTTATTTTATTTTCTTTTATTTTCTTTTATTTTATTATTTTTGTTGTCGCTGTGTTGTGACTTCCCATCTACTTTCTGATCATCTGGGGAAAATATCCATATCTAGGATAACAGTGTGTCTAGAGCAGAGGTCTGCAAACTTTTCCTGTTAAGAGCCAGATAGCGGATATTTAGACTCTGCAGGCCACGCAGTGTTTGTCAACTACTCAACTCTGTTGCTGTGCAAAAGCAGCCATAGACAGCATGGAAACAAATGGACATAGCTGTGTTCTAATAAAATTTTATTACAAAAAGAAAATGGTATTAGGAAACAAGTTTCTATAATTCTGATTTCTACCTATCTTTTAGAAAAGAACATGGCAAGGATATTTGCCTAACATCTTTTTAAGATAACAGAGTCCAAAGATTTCAGAAAGTAGAGTTCTCTCCTCTTTTGGAGGAGACTTGACTCCATATCCAGGTAATAAACAGAGTGAAACTTTTCCTCTTCTCCCTGGAGACATTTAACTACATTGTAGAGTAAAATAATAAATTTTGCCTCTGAGACAAAGGTTGAGAAGGTTTGCTAGCAGCTTCCTTATAAGTTTTGGAGAATCCCAGGCTTAGTGTTCTTTGGATGTGATGCTAATTTACCTGTGCAGCATCCCCCACGGAACTGGGCGGAGGTGGCGTAGGCAGAGAGAACAAATATAATGAATGTTTTGAATAGTAAATTGTTTGAATCAATGTGGACTTACTAGTACCTTACCAGGTGCATTTAGGGATGTTGGACAAGACAACCTTAGGATTTGCTTGGACCTGACTTGACAATTGTGGATAATATCTGGCTCAGGGACCACGGCTTGCTGCCTTCTTCTCTGGATGATTATGGGTCTTAAAAAGATGACAAGGAATGTGTACTCACCTGTCTTAGTTCTAAGTGTCTAATTCTGGGGATTTTTTTTCCTATACGGTAAACAAATGAATATACTAGGAATAAAAACCTGTCTGAGAGTAGCCATTTTATTTAATACTTGATACTGATTCAGTCTTAATGACTGAGGAGAGAACAAATCAGAATGTCACTGTGATCTTTATCCTTTAAAAACTCAAACTAACCCTTTTGTATAGTTGACAATGGTGAAAGAATTGGGCAAAGTTCTTAACTGCCCCTTAAGAGTATCTCACAATGGAGAGATGGTATTTGCTACATATTTTAATTGGATTAGGTGTTTATGTCCCAAACCAAGAACAGATAACATGGATGAGTTGAAATCTCTTCCTTTATGCTTATTTGGCTTTTCTTATTTGCTTCTTTCTTTCTATTTAGCTCTCTACAGGTAGTACTCATGGAAATGTCTTTCCATTTGTAGCAATTGTTTGGTAAAGTCTTCTAATGCTGTTCTAATGCTAAGCTTATTTTGATTTTCCTTCATAATTATGTTAATGTGGAAATATAGAATTCATGTCATTAAAAACTCAATTAAAATAAAAAAATATATCTTGTTATGATGTTTGTGTAAAAGTACATTAAACTTTGGAGTGAATTTTAAATGTATACAAAAAATCTGCCCTGGCTGGTATGTCTCAGTGGATTGAGCACCAGACTGCAAAGCAAATGATTGCTGGTTCAATTTCCAGTCAAGGCACATGCCTGGGTTGTGGGCCAGGTCCCCAGTAGGGTGCGAGCGAGAGGTAACCACACACTGATGTTTCTCTCCTACTTTCTCCCTCCCTTCCCCCCTCTCTAAAAATAAGTAAATAAAATCTTTAAAAAATGTATACCAAAAATCCCATTTTGGGACAGTTTAGGAACTTGAGTTTTACTCTGCTCCAGGACTGCAAATGGCAGCTAAAATTCTAAACTAAATTTCAAATAAAAACTAAAACCAGAATTTAAAATGCATGGACATTCATTTGAAGGACAATATATAATTAAAACCATTCATGAAATATAAATACTCCTCTAGATATGAAACATCACATTAGTGGGCTCTTAAGTAGTAACAAAAGGCACCTGAACCTCCAACATGAATTTCCAAACATTTACAGCATGTTCAAAGTTCCTTGCTGGAAAGAGCTAATGAGTTTTGATGGGTTCAACTAACAGAATAAGAAATGCTAATCATAAAGAATTTTCCCTTTTTCAGGAGAACTAATACATGACTTAACCAAATCCAATAATGTAGATATAGCCTTCAAAAGATGCAGTCCATATATCTACAAATATTTTTTTCATGGAAAGTAAAGGAACACCAATTCTACGGTCAGATTTAGCAGTGACATTTGGAAGGCTGTAGTTTCAATGAAGAGTTCATCAACTATACTTAATGACACCATCTTCATTTTAACAGAAGTCTAGAAGAGCCATTAGATTAAGTTTTTCTTTCTTTGTCAGATTGTAAGCCATCTATCCATGTTGATATGTTCCAGCCCATACATATATACAATAAGATGTGCATGGACTAAAACATGTGTACTATGTACTGTGTGTTTGACTACGGTTAATTAGGGTGTAGTATGTGATTGTTTCTTCCTGTTCTCAGGATAAATGCTGGATGTAATTCTTAATACTGCAAGTCTCTTGTAAGGGAACACACTTTCTTTTTTAAAAATTTTTATTTATTGATTTGAGAAGGAAAGAGAGAGAAACGTCAATTTGTTGGTCTGCTTACTTATGCATTTGTTGGCTGATTCTTGTATGTGCTCTGACTGGGAACTGAACCCACAACCTTGGCTGTATCAGAATGATGCTCAAACTAACTGAGTTACCCGGCCAGGGAAACACATTTTCTACATACACATCTCGATATGTATGTGTCCACATACACATGTGTAAAGAGTTCTTTAAAATTATATGTGCCTTAAGAAACCCAAAAGTTTACATGCATGCCTAAATATGAGAGTACACACATACATCTATATGAATTTAAATAAATGCACATATATACATACATACATGTGGTATTAAAATTGATATATATATATATAAAATTTCAGTGAATTTTTGTGTATTCTATATACTTTACAGAAAATTGATCTGTTCTTAGAAAGTGATTTGGCCAAATCATACCAGTTGCTACTTGGAACAGTTTGAATGTGAGAAAATTGTTTCCAGTGTATCAAACTTAACAGTTAAGTGTTATCTGTATTAGGAATTCCTTATATGCTTATTTAAGGAGCCAGGTAGTTCTGGGTTTTATCAATTATTTTCACATTTTACTCTGAGTGAATACATCCTACTTAGTTTACCCTCTCATAACAACTTCAGGAATATATTCTGGGCCAGGTAAACCCCATCAATTTTGCTCTTTCCAATAATCTTTTTTCATTGGTATCAGTATCAGAAAGAGGCCTATATCTCCTGAAAAAGTCTAGCTTGTCATTAGTTTGTGAATGAAGTGAGACCACAAATAATGATTTTTCTGTGTATGTCAACTGTGGGGATACTCAAGAATTTAATTTGTAAAACCTCCCTAGCAATGTTTAAAAACTTATGAATTCTGAGTTCTAATGCTACATTGGTTTTATCTTATTTTTCCTATGTTTATCTTCATTTTGCCACAATTTATTACCTTGTTTTGGAAATCTGGCTTATTCTTGCTGGAATGGGATATGTAGATAACTACATAACTACATAAATTAAGCATAGAGGAATTATGCATAATTTACATAGAGCATAATTCCTCTATGGGACAATTTTGATCAAACTATTAACATTTTTATTTATTTTATGGTGAGTGCTAAAAACTGGTAACTTTTATGTTCATACACTTACTTTTGTAATCTCATTAGTGTTGGCCATTTTCATTCTTTTATTTCTTATTTTAAGTTTGATTTATTGGCAAACAGATTATTCTCCAACTTATTTTTATTATCAACTTTGAAATCAACTCACAGCTATTATAACTATCTTTATATTGCTGCCATTACCTAAGTAATAAAAACTCATGCTTTCATTATAATAACTACATGACATCTCATATTCTCATCATGAATAAGGAGTTATTACTCTGCTGAGGCAGCCATATTTTTTATTGAAACCTCTGAAAATGGTTAGCTTATAGTTCTCTTTTTCAGAAGGAACTTTTCTCAGCATTCTTTCAAGTAATTTAACAGCCCCAACAAATAGTTAAAAAAACAAACAAACACTTAACTGTAAATAGCCGTACCAATTTCAAAAAGGAAACTGTTGGGCTTATACCCTAAGAATCCTAAAACACCAATTAAAAAGAACCTATGCACCCCAATGTTCATAGCAGCACAATTTACAATAGCCAAGTGCTGGTAGCAACCGAAGTGCCCATCAGTAAATGAATGGATCAAAAAACTATGGTACATTTACACAATGGAATACTGTGCAGCAGAAAGAAAGAAGGAGCTCCTACCCTTTGCAACAGCATGGATGGAAGTGGAGAGCATTATACTAAGTGATATAAGCCAGGTGGTGAAAGAGAAATACCATATGATCTCACCTTTAACTGGAACCTAATCAACAAAACACAAAGCAAGCAACTATAACCAGAGACACAGAAATAAAGAACAAATGGACAGTAACCAGAGGGGAGGGAGGAGAGCAATAATGGGGGGAAGGAGAGGAAGGGTAAGTCAAGGAACATATATAAAGGACCCATGGACAATGGCAGTTGGGGGGGTTGAATTAATATTGAAAGGTGGCTGGTCGCTAGGACAGAGGAGAGTAATGGAGGTTGGGGACAACTCTAACTGAACAGCAACAATAATTTTTTTTTTAAAACAAAGAAATGAGTTTTCTCTATAAACCTATAATCTATGATTAAGGTGAGCATGACTCCATTTTTCTAGAACAGTCCCAATTTATACCTGTTGTTTAGACCTGTTGTTCAGTCTGGTTAAAGCTTTGTCTTGGGTTTATTTTTTAATATTTAATAATATTTTCATTAAATTAAGCCATAATGAATTTGAACTCCATTTGTACTTTTAGCTTCTGCTATGTTCTTGTTTAATAGCCTTTGAAATGCACGTGTAGTGAACAGATTTCTAATGTTAAATGTGGAGAAATCTGGAAGATATCCAGCAATAACCTGGTGCTTTCAAGAAGCAGCACTACTAACCTTTCAAGGACAGCAAGAAGGGCTTTGCTGATAAAATGAAATGTGCTGGGGCTCTGGGACATCAGTGGCTAGGGACAGCTACCTTTTGCTCTCAGTGGAGATGAATAGATGATGCTGTTGCCCCTGACAGCTACTCACAGTGTCATCCAGTGAGCTGGTACAATATGTTTTGTGACCTGGAGAATGCACTGTGAGGTCCTCTGGGCTGCTAATTGGTGAGATCAATAGGAAAGTGGGGAAGTTAGGTTAGGTTCCATTCAGAGAAATTGGCATGGAAAAGAGATACTGAGCTGTGTGGCGTTGAGCTACAGAGAGCGGTACTTAAGGGAGGTTTTTTAATATTGTAATGCTTTTTTTCATTTAACAATAAAACTGTCTGTATCACTGTGTTAAATGTTAAAAGTACATCTTTAATTAAAAATTAGGGACTTAATTGAGTTTCTCAGTTTAGATAAACATATAGCTTGAACAAAATATTTGTTGACATTTATCATCTACCATGGGGACAATATTGATTTCACTAACACATGAAAGACAGGAGACACAAATCTGCTGAAGAGACCTCTGTGTCTATTTTACAGGTAAGTAGCTTGTTAAAGAAACCTGAAACAGAAGATTACTTTTAACACTTACAGCTGCAAAAGATAAGTGTATGTTTCATTCCAAGAAGCTTGACCCTTTTAAACTTTAAAACTCATTTAAGTTATTCTTTCTTGTTTGATTCCAAGATTGTTTTCTATACACATACAAAAAGTGACCTGACAGCTCTTAAAGTGTTAACCTCATCAAAAGATGTGTATCAGTGTAATCGGAATCTTTAAAAATTATTTACTTCTTTTTTATTGTTGTTCAATTACAGTTGTCCCCATTTCTGCCCCCCATTGCTCTCCCCCTGCCCTATCTACACCCCACCTCCCACATTCAATCCTCCCCCTCTGTTGTCTTTGTCCATGGGTCCTCTGTACATGTTACTTGACCACTGTTCTTAAAAATTCAGCTAAATATATCAAGGTACTCTTTTTGTAAATTTCTTCCATCAAACTTGAAACATGTTACATTATTGCCAATACTGCAGTAAATTCAGATAGAAAGTCTAACATTAAAAATAAAATTATTTGTCTATGTGGTGATAATGCAAATACAAATTTTAATGGAGCATTATGTTGTTTTAAAAATAATGCTCTTAGGAAATGAAAAAACCTAGCACACAGAAATGTGCTTGGATTCAGTTAAAGTCCACATATAATTTAAAATTGGTTATAATCAAGTCACAAAATTTTACCAATACAAGTAGATATTTAAGTTGTCAAAGTGTATAAATGTTTTTATAAGCACATAGAGTAACTGGATTATAAAATAATTGTGACAGAACTGAAGTTGAATAGAAAAAAATGCTTCAGTATGACAGCAAACATTTTCTTTCTCTGCTGCCTATTATTATTGTATTTTAGAAATGTTTGAGCCTTTGATAAACTCTTGTAAATCACACTAAATGACTTACAATCCCATTGAACTTTTTTGCAAATGGTTTCTTTAAATTCCTGTTTGCATCTTGTTCTCAATCTTTGGAAATATTTAAACAATTTTTTTTCAATGAATGGAGAGCCAAATGCTTCAGCATTTCAAGCTTTTTACAAACTGCACTTTTAAAAAGTGCTTGCAGCAAAGAAGGTACTGACATTTATCTCTATAAAAGCAAGAAAGGAGTGCAACTAGGGAAAAAATGATGCACATGTTATAATTTTAAAATCCTATACTTGTTTTTGGAATATTTCAACCTAAGAAAGAAATTTTTGATGGAGCTCCAATTTTTAACTGTCTAAATTTATATTCTGTAGCAGAATGGAAATAAATTTCAAAGGTATACAATTTTCCAGTATCTAAATTCAGTTAAATACCCAAAACTTATAAACATAGAAAACATTTGACAAGTTTTAGTTCTTGTGTAAATATATACCAAAGTTGCCCTGGCAAGGAAGCTCAGTTGGTTACAGCATCATAAGGATAGGCCAAGGTTGAGGGTTTGATCCCTGGTCAGGGCACACACAAGAATCAACCAATGAATGCATAAATAAGTGGAATAAGAAATCAATCTCTCTCTCTTGCTATCTCTCTCTCTCTCTCCCTCTCTCTTCCCTCCCCCCACTCTCTCCCTACCCCTTCTTCTCTCTGTAAAAATCAATAAAGAAAATTAAATATATACCAAAGTAGGTACTGGGAATTGAGGGGGAAAATGTACCTATGGAACATTTCACCTATGACATTAAGTATGTGTAGATTTTAATACAAGACATAAAATTTAAAATATCATCAATTTAGCAGAACTTTCTGTGAACTTACCAGATACCTCTGAATTGATTTTTTTCTCAATAGAAAATATTATGGTTCACAGAGAAAAGTCAATTGAGGTTGTAAACAATTTTAGAATAAAAGTTTGAAGAAGATTGCATGAATTAAATGGAAAGATTACAGTAAATCTATATTGAAAAATATATTCTTCAAAATAAAATAAAACCAGTGGCACTGAATTTTAGAGAGATATGACTAGAAAACATTATATATGTGAATATTATTTTTAAATATTTAAAAATATTACAGTTGACGTACAATATTTTATGAGTTTCAGGTATACAACTCAGTGATTAGACATTTATATAACTTATGAAGTGATCACGCTGTTAAATCTAGTATCCATCTGACATTATACATAGTTTTTACTATATTATTGACTATAATCCTTATGCTGTACTTGACATCCCATGACTGGTCTGTAGCTACTAACTTGTGCTTCTTAATCCTGTCACCTTTGTCACCCAGACCCCCCCATGCACCTGCCCTCTGGCAACCATCAGTTTTTTTCTCTGAATCTATGAGTTCATTTCTGTGTTTATTCACTTATTTTGTTATTTAGATTCTGCATGTAAATGAAATCATATGGTATTTATCTTTCTCTGTCTGACTTATTTCACTCAGCACAATATCCTCTAGGTCCATCCATGTTGTTGCAAACAGCAAGATTTCATGCTTTTTATGGTCAAGTAATATTCCATCATATATATGTACCACCTCTTCTTTATCCATTTGTCTATTGATGGACACAGTTTGCTTTAATATCCAGGCTATCATAAACAATGCTTCAATGAACACAAGAATGCATATATCCTTTTCTGAATACCTGTTCCGAGTTTTTTCAAGTGAATACACAGAAGTATAATTTCTGAATCTTTCTTTGTCTCTTGTTTTTGACTTTGTTTTAAATTCTTTTTTTTGTTTGGTAGAAGTATATTACCCCAGCTTTTTAAAAACTTTTTCATTTTCATAATTTTTTTCATTCCTTTACTTTTAGTGTGTGTGTCATTTGATTTGAAGTGAGTCTTTTGTAGACAGTATACATAAGGGTCTTGTTTTGTTATATATTCAGCCACTATATACAATATCTTTTGATTGAAGCATTTAATCCTTTTGCATTTAAAGTAATTGTTAGTAGATCTCTATTTATTGCCAATTTGTCATTCTTATTTTTTATCTTTTTTTTCTTCTTAAAGTAAACCCTTTAACATTTCTTGTAATACTGTTTTGATGTTGATAAACACTTTTATCTCTTTTTTATCTGGGAAGCCCTTTATTTGTCCTTCCATTCTAAATGCTTTTCTGGGTAGAGTAATCTTAGTTGTAGAACCTTGCTATTTATCACTTCCTTCATGCCATCCCTTCTGGCCTGTATAGCTTCTGTTGAGAAACCAGCTAAAAGTCTCACAGGGCTCCCTTGTAGGTAACTAATTGTTTTTCTCCTGCTGCTTTTAAGATTCTCTCTTTGTCTTTAACATTTGCAGTTTTATTTATTTTTATTTTTAAAAGATTTTATTTATTTTATTTTTAGAGGGGAAAGGAGGGAGAAAGAGAGGGAAAGAAACATCAATGTGAGGTTGTCTCTCACATGCTCCCCACTGTTGATCTGAACCACAACCCAGTTATGTGCCCTGACTGGGAATAGAACTGGTGACACTTTGGTTTGCAGGCTGGCCCTCAATCCAGTGAGCCACACCAGCCAGGGCAATATTTGCAATTTTAATTCTGACTTGGTGGAAGCCTTTTGTCTGTAACTTTCTGTGCTTCCTGGACTGGAGGGTTTTTTGTTTGTTTGTTTGTTTGTTTTTCCTTCACCAGGTTAGGAAAGTTTTCAGTCACTATTTTTTCAAATAGGTTTTCAATTTCTTCCTTTCTCTTCTCTTTCCAACACCCCTATAATGTGAAAGTCTGTGCACTTGAAGTTGTCCCAGAGGGTCCTTGTACTATCCTCACTTTTTGGGATTCTTTTTTATTTTTGCTGTTCTGTTTGGGTGTTTTCTGCTCTTTTATTTTTCACATTGTTAATTTGATCCTCTGCTTCATCTTCTGCTTCCTTCTAGTGTATTCTTCATTTCAGTTGTTGTATTCTTCATTTCTGATTTGTTCTTTCTATGGTTTGTATCTCCACTTTTATGTTTCTTATCTCATTGTTGAAATTCTTGCTGAATTAATATATCCTTCTGATTTAAGTTCATTGAGCATTCTTATAACCAGTGGTTTTTTTTTATCCTCACCCAAGGATATGGTTTTATTGATTTTAGAGAGAGTGTAAGGGAGAGAGTAACAGCGAGGGAAACTTTTATGTGAAAGAGAAACATATGCACCCCAACTGGGGATTGAACCCACAACCTAGGTATGTGCCCTGATGGGGAATCAAACACAACTTTTTTTGGTGTACAGGACAATGCTCCAACCAATTGAGCCACCTGGCAGAGCACAGCCAGTGTTTTGAACTCTGCAACTGGTAGATTGCTTGTCCCCATTTTGTTTAGTTCTTTCTCTGTAGTCTTGTCCTGTTCTTTCATTTGGGGACATGTTTCTCTGTCTCTTCATTTCTGCTGCCTCCCTGTGTTTGTATCTATGGATTAAGTAGAGCTGCTCCATCTCCTAGTCTTGGTAGAGTGGCATTATGTAGTAGGTGTCCTGTGGGGCCTAGTTGTGCAACCTCCTGCCACCCAAGCTGGACACTTCAGGACACTGTGAGCTGTGTGCACCCTCCGGTGGTTGAGCCTTGATTGCTATTGCCATGTCAGAGGGAGGGATTGACCCACAGGCCAGTCAGCTATGAGAACTGTCCTTAATATAACAGGGGAGATGCAGGGGCCCATCCCATGAAGCAGGATTTGCTGCAGCAGGGCTCTGGTGCCTGCTAAGTCTGCCCCTTGAGTGTGTTTCTTGTGGCTGGTGCTCTGGTATGGTCTGAAGCTGTCAACTGGGTGTGCTTGCTCTGGGGCCTCCCAGGAGGTATAGGCCAAGGTCAGTCTCTGTAGGTGCCCTGCCCAGAGTCACCTGTCATGAGCCACAAAGGGATCTACAGATGGCTGCTACTTGTGCTGGCCCAACCTGTGGATTGAGGCTGGCTGCCACTCGTGTCTGGCTTGGGGATGCTTAGGAAGAGATACAGGGCACACTAGGCCAAATGCTGTTTGTGTGGAGTTTGTGAACCTTTAAGTGATTTTGAGAAAGTCCACAGCGTGAGGCACAACAGGCCATTTGTATGGAAAAGTGACTGGAATCAGCTTGGGTGGGCCAGCAACTTAGGTTGGGCAGTGTCTCAAGGAATTACAGTCGCAGGGAGAGTGAAGGTGTTAGCCAGGTTGTGAGGGACTCAGACATGGCACTTGCACATGCCTGCAGAGGAAAAGCCCAGTAAAGGGACAGTGGTCTCTGCCAGCACTTCCGTCTGGGAGAAAGCTGCCCTTTCAGCCCTTGCCCTGATGCCAGATCATTCCATTCCTTCTTTTATGTCCCTGCTTTCTTTTGACTGCTGCTCCCAAACTGGAGCTCAGAGTCAGGGAGTTCGATTAGGTCTGTGGGCAGGCCATATCAGAGACACCTGGGATTTTTGTAGGTCCCCATCGCACTCTGCCACAATCCGTGGTGGCTTTTACAGCCTGAAGTTATAGCGACTTGTATTCCCAGCACTGAAACTCTGGGCTGGGGCCCTTAGGGTGGGTCTGGGAACCCTGGCTCCTCATTGAGGACCTCCACAGCTGAGATATCCCTCTAGATTTTTAACAGGCATGCAGGAGACCAGCCCATTTCATGTCTCCACCCCTCCTACAAGTCTTCAACATGGCTGGCTTCTTTTGTATATCCTTAGTTGTAGGACTTCTGTCCAGCTAGACCTCAGGTGTTTCTCAGTTTTGGTTGTCCTATTGTTTAGTTGTAATTTTGAAGAAGTCATGGGAGTTTCTGAGCACCGTGTTTACCTGCCATGCTGACCAGAAACCTTTGAATGTTATTTTTAATAGTCAGATATTGAATAGTAAGTGCAAAGATTTTGCTCTAAAATACAACGATAAAAGAATTTTGAAATAAAGTATTTATAGGCCTACCAATACAATCAAAGAAACTTGTCAGCTAATAAATATTTTAAAGTATACAATTTTGATGATTTTTAACACCTTTACTCTCAAAAATTCTCAGTTTAGTTGATAAATTACATGGTTATTCTATTTCTTGCATATTATATTAGAAAGCAACTACACTGATATCCTAATTAAAGTCTCTCATGGTACAGATGACAATAAGAACCTGTAGTGAAAAATGATCATATAAAAAATTCAATATCTCTGAAATTGTTAAAAGAGCCAGTACAACACATTTTCTCTATTCATTAAAGTTTGGTTTTTTTAAATTGCTTTTTAAAAATTATACAACCTGGGTCAAAGATAGTTTGTTTTCAATCTAGGTAAACTAAAATTATTCTCATTTCATAAAAGAGAGTATAAAGGAAGGATAATTTATAAAAATTTTTAGTGACATCAGATTGAATATTAAGTTCCCATCACATCAGGCTGGCAGAAAACTAACCTCAGTCATTATTGAAGTTCCCTCTCTGTTTATATTTTTCCATGCTATCAAAACATTTCATTTCATATATGAAAACATCCCATTGTTCCATCTCATTCCGTATGGGTTACCATTGAGATGATCATGATCCAAATCCGTATGATTTTTTGAAGTTTAAATGGTTCTGTGGCTTTCAAGGTACCCAGGAAATGAGAATACTTTTCAATCTCTCTGTGCCTCTAGCTAGATTCTTGAACATTTTAAAGGAATGCCATATATCCTGCATCTTAAACAAACTACGTACCTCAAATCCCTCTTGAGACTTGGATAAAATTCTCCCCCTTTCTCTGTTCCTCACTGTATGTTTTCAAAGGTCCTCACCTTGCCCTCGCGCCGAGCATCGTTTCTTCAGCTTGTGCATTCATCATGACAGGGACACGGGGTTGTCTTCAGTTCTCTGTGGTAGCTTTATAATTGACTTAGGAGGAGGAACACATATGGAAATGGGCAAAGTAGGTTAAATTACCAACCATCATTACCTAAAACACTAATCATATGAAGTCATAACAAGGAGGAAGAGACAAATCATACAAATAAATAATATAATAAATACTAAAATGAGAAGAAACTATGTGTTTCACATACTCACAGCTGTAAACGTACATTTTCCCACCCTCTATGGTCTGGCAACATTATTAACCCTATAAGCAGGAGCAGAGGAGAAACAATGACATCAATACACTTTCCTACCACAACTGTGTATGGCTCCCTCTACCATTTCACTCAGGGCTGACACGGTTCTCTTTATCTATTGCTCACTCAGAAGAGAGAATTTTTCCTTCCATTTAGGATCATGTAACAGAATTTAGGTAAGGAGCAAAGTTTAGAAGAGAAATAAAAGGAACTAAATCATATATGCTATGTTTGAATTTTTAGCTCCTGTATCTATTAGCTGTGTGCTTTGGTAAAATACTTAAGTGATTCTTGGGTCCTCATTTATACAACAGTAATAACAATTCCAGAAATTTTTTTTTGTGTGTGAGAAACCTGTTGGCATACAATATTTCCTGTCTGTTCTATTTTTTCCCTATCTACCTCAAAATTGAGATAATCATTAGTGATGGGAACAGTATAATACATTTAGACAAAATACATTTGTAATTTATTATTGTTGTTGCTTTATTATTATTTTGCTCCAAATGTATCTGGTGTTAAACTTCTCAGGGCTAACAACAGCCCTGGCTTGTGTGGCTTAGTGGATTGATCACTGGCCTGACAACCAACAGGTCTCTGGTTCGATTCCCAGTCAGGGTACATGCCTGGGTTGTGGGCCAGATCCCCAGTGGGGAGCACTCAAGAGGCAGCCACACATTGATATTTCTCTCCCTTTCTTTCTCCCTCCCTTCCCCTCTCTCTAAAAATAAATAAATAAAATCTTTAAAATGACAACAACAAAATGATGAAATCTGGACCTTGCTTATCACACAGTTAAAACTAAAGGTCTCACTGTCCTAGTTGCTAATCCCCAGGTGTTGCTTAAGCCAAGTTTAAAAGATGTGAACCTTATCTTTTAAGTTACAAAAAATGTATTTCAATTTTATAGCAAGCAAGTTTCTTCAAACTTAGTTCAAAGTTTCTCTGAAATAAAGTGGGAACATATCTGTATTTTTTCACTCTTCTGCGTAAACCGTCAGAGCTGTGTTTGGCTATCTTGTTAAGTTTGTATGTTTCTTACAATTCCCTACACATTTATTTTAAGACTACAAAGTCATGGATACCTATTCACAATGCACCTCCTCAGATGTATATTTTCAACTTGAGGAGGAGAAGAAAACCTTCCCACTATTTTCTTAATTGGGCTCTCTCCAGACTTCCCGATAACTTGTATTTCTTTGTATCCATTTTTACAATAAAAACAGTCCTACCTCATTCAATTTTATTTTCCCAGGTATACTCACCCCTCCTACATTTAATAGGCTCATTTAGAGCAGTACAACCGTGTAGCCACTCTTTTTGAATTGTCTGCACTCATTTAACTCTGAGCTGTTTGTGGTGGATCCTCTGGAATTTATTATTTTCCTGACTGTAGATCGGTGGTATTTACCCTAGGTCTCAAGTGCTTGCAGTGGCATTGCTATCCTGATATTAAATCTAACATTGCTAATGATCAGACCTTTTATTACAGTCCTCCCCTTGAAACACACACAAGCCTGCTGCAAAGATTTAATTTGACATAAGTTAGAGTGTGTTTTTTCTTTTTCTGAAAAATATTTCTGTAGCAGCTGTGTTTGCTGGAGGCAATCCCACCCAAACGCTGACCTAGCTGGACCCTGGAGGTCTCTTTTTGAAACACAATTTTAATGATAGTTTCCTCATTAGCAAATGAACTTTATTAAGGTCCAGTAAGACACTTCCATATGTTAGTAAAACTTTAGTGTTTTGTATCACTCTGCTTTTTAGCTTTTGTTCATTTAATCAAAGGGTGAAATTACCTATAGTGCAATAGGTGAGTATTTAATGTGCTTGTGACTATAGCCATTCTGTATGTATGTGTGTATGTATATATTCTGATGGTTGTCCTGATTGTGAAGGTATGGAAATACTTTATGTATTTTTGTCGAACTGTTAAATGTTCTGAGTGCCCTCCAGTCTATCTACTGCCCTAAAAACTTCTGAAACTTCTCTCAAATCCCTGGACCTGAACACACAGGTCTTACATGATGCTGCTCCAAAGATGTCTACTGTTGTTTTAGCTCTTTCTCACCATTGTCCGATGCCTGTGAGTCAACCAAGTTACAATGGCTTGTAAACACCTGTTTTCATTTATATACATGGTCAGAGTAGCCCCAGACAAAAGCAAAGAAGGTGCCTTCCATGTTGGTGATGGCAGCACCTCAGGTAGCAAATTCTTAATCCCTTTTGCAGGCCCCACAGGCTATGGCTGTGTGCCAATAGATAGCTGTTCTTCACGGTTGTCCTCCTCTTACCATTAATACAAACTTCGTCCTAGATGGGACTTGCCTCAGCAGAGCCAGGGAGGCTGGGAATGGAGCCATTGGCAGTAATGACAGACAAATCAAGTGCTGGCTGGCTACAAGGGCTTTTACAAGGAGAGCTTGTAAGCAACAGGAAAGGAATGTGAGTAGCAGACAAAGAATCTGAGATGTTGGGAGCTGAGGAACACCCAAGTGTGGATACCTCTTTTTACTATGAGTTAAATTTTATTGCCATTTAATAGGACAGTTTATTAAAACCAACTGAATTCCCATACATATTAGGCACTACAACATAATTATCAAAAATGAAAAGTAAAGCATATACAGTGTTCAATCTATGTTGCACAAAATTGTAAACATATATTTAACCATATTAATATTATAATTACCATTATGCTGTTCATTGTGTTAATGTCCAAAGATGTTATTTAAAATTTAAGTGGGCAGCATTGTTTTAACTCTGCAGAGGTTGTAGTCAAAAAAATTACAGCATAGGTCACATGTATCCAACAGATACATTCATCACTAGTATGTGCTGAAATGCGAACAAAAGATTTAAACACAGCAAATTTGCATTAATTGTATTTGCATAATAAATTACATTTTTACTTATTTTAAATTACAATCTAGAAATTCTTAAACAAAGAAATATGAAAACATAAAGAATAAACCTTTTTCTTTTCAAATCATGGAAACATGGAAATTGCTAAAAAACACAACCAAAAATGTGTTTAATCACCCCCTATCCACCCTGTTGGGGAGAAAGTAATCCCCACCCTAGGATTATGGTTAGTGATTAACCATATCACACTTGATATTGGACAGAAGGAATTGGTAAAAGTTTATTAGTAACAAATACTGATCGTTAACAGATGAGGACACACAACAAAACATCCAGGGCCAGAGAGGGTTATTAACAGGAGTGGAGTGAACAACCAGAGCTTGGGGAGGAAAGCTTTATAGTAGCAAGAAGGTAAGGTGCTCCTCAGTTCACACACAAGGCTGTGATTGATTAGTAAGTATAATTCTCCCACCGGCAGGAAACTGGAACTACTACTCAGGAGTAAGTGGAAATTGAGCTGTTTCGCAAGAGGGCCTTATTATGAAAGCAGAGTGGAGAACCTATCATTAGAACATCAAGGTGCTCTGAGTTTCACCAGACGTTGAGAAAGTAGGTAGTATTGGGACTTAATTCTAGGCTTTATGCCAGAAGTGTTATTGTTCATTCATATTTTAGCAGACCAGTACATTTTTGTGATGTAATGTGATTTTGTTGAAGATAGACATAGTTAACTTATAAAATCACTGACAATGTGTAAGGGCTAGAAAAGTTTAATGCAACTGCTGTTCTGTCAAAGTTGGGAGAGGACAGAGTACAGTGATGTCAGCAAGATCACAGAATGGGAAGTTCCAGCCCTCACTTTCCCACAGAAAGGGTAATTTAACAGATGAAAACATATTGTTGAGAGCTCAGAATCCACGTGATAGATTACAGCACCCAGTTGGAGCACAATAAGGAGAGAAGATGCACTGAAAGGAGTTAAGAAGAACAGTTTTACTTTAAATGCATCACCCCTACCCAAGCTAGTGCAGCTCCTTGGCCTGCAAGTTCTGCTCCAGGGGAAAGGGACAGTGAAGTGAATGTTCAGTTTCCTCAATCTCTTCAGGCATTAATAAGAGGCTTGCTTGTACTGGGCCCCTCCCAAAATTCTGGGGAAATTGGCATAGCTAGATTTCTTGGTAATAGTAAAAACAAAAAAACAAAAATGGGTGAGGACTTTTAACAAGCAGCTCAGAGATGTCAACAGCTGGCCCATGACCCCTGTTAGAGGGTCTTCCTGTGGACCTAGGTAGCCAGCTCACCTAGAATCCCTGGCTGGGCTTACTGGTGAAGAGCTTTCCTTGATGAAGCCAGAGTGTAAAGACTGGAACAGATGACTGCTTCTTCAAATGCATAGGTACCCACACAAGGCTATAAGGATCATGAAGAATTGAGGAAATGCAGCACCACCACAGAAACAAATTTCAGCTGCAGTTACTCATCCTAAAGAAATAGAGGTCTACAGTAGTCAAGATATGACATCAATCTAAGTATAAAAGTCTATCATCTATCTCTCTGTCTATCTATCTACCTATGTATCATCTATCCATTACCTATCATCTATCATATATATACATATACATGCACATATACATATATATATGTATATAAAATTCAGACTTAAAAAGGAAAAAATGTCATTTATGTCAACGTGGATGGACTTGAAGGCCTTTAGTTAAATGAAATAGGTTGGCACATAAAGACAGATGCTGTATAATCTCACTTATATGTGTAATCTAAAATAGTTGAACTCACAGAAGCAAAGAAAATGGTAGGGCTGGAGAGGGTGGAGGAAACAGAGAGATGTTGGTCAAAGTGTGCAAAACTGTAATTATGAGGAATTGATAAGTCTAGGAATATAATGTATGGCATGATGGATCTAGTTAATAACACTGTAATGAATACTAGAAATATACTAAGGAGTAGACTTGAGGTGTTTCATCACACAAAGAATGATAACTGTGAGGAAAGGGTAGTTGATTACCTGATTGTAGTAATAATTTGTGCACAATTGATCCTTGAACAACATGGGGTTTAAGTGTGCTAACCTCCTGTGCACTGAAAAATCTGAATATAATTTTTAACTTCCCCAAAACTTAACCAGAGTCATTTCTTGGTAGTTATGGTGGATTGGTTCCAGGAACTCTGTGGATACCAAAATTTATGGATGCTCAAGTGCCTTATGTAAATGACATAGAACAACACATATAGTCAGCCTTCTGCATCTATAGATTCCCAGATGCACATGAGAAATTTGGGGATATGGAGGGCCACCTGTATATTTATGAAAAATGTCTCAGAAAACTAAAAATGGAGCTGCCTTTTGACCTGGCAGTTCCATGGCTGAGATTATACCCTAAGAATCCTGAAACACCAATTCAAAAGAACCTATGCACCCCAATGTTCATAGCAGCACAATTTACAATAGCCAAGTGCTGGAAGCAACCTAACTGCCGATCAGCAAATGAGTGGATCAAAAAACCATGGTACATTTACACGATGGAATACTATGCAGCAGAAAGTAAGAAGGAGCTCCTACCCTTCACGACAGCATGGATGGAACTGGAGAGCATTATGCTAAGTGAAATAAGCCAGGTGGGGAAAGACAAATACCATATGATCTCACCTATAAGTGGAACCTAATCAACAAAACAAACAAGCAAGCAAAATATAACCAGATACATTGAAATAAAGAACAAACTGACAGTAACCAGAGAGGAGGTGGGAGGGGATAATGGGGAAAAGGGTGAAAGGTTTACAGGAACAACTATAAAGGACACATGGGCAAAACCAAGGGTGGGTAGAATCAGGGGAGGGAGGTAGGGATGGCTGGGGTGGGAGGCGTGATCAATGACTCCCACTGATGACTGTCACTTTAATGGAGAAGTCTTTTATAAATTTTAATGTAGCTGCATATATTAAACCTTGACTCAAACAGGGTAATATATGGGTATTGATACCTATGTCTAAAAATATCAACCAATTGCTAAAAATTAACAATAATTTACAAACTATAAAATTTACTTTATGGATAATTTACATTATATATATAATGTATAATGTGTTTGTGTGTGTGTGTGTGTATATATATATATCTCACATGGAATGCTGTATATGTGGGGATTAGAAAGAGTCTAGGCCAACAAGGAATTTAAAGAGCAGAATCCCCAGGGTTGTCCTCATCTGACAACAACTGCCAATTCAGGTGGTTCCCCAAACCACCCTCAGTTTTGATATTTCACTAAAATGACTCACAAAGCTCACTGAAAGCTGTAATATTCACTGCTAAAGTTTATTAGAGGCAAAAGATAATGATTAAGATCAGCCAAAGGAAGAGATTCATAAATTGGAATTTAGGAGTGTTCAAACACGCACCTTCTGCTGTCCTCACCCCTGGAGTCAGCACACACTACTGTCCCAGCATTGATTTGTGACAATATACCTGGAATATTGACAACCAGAGGAGCTCAGTCAAGATTCAGTGTCCAGAGTTTTTGTTAAGGTTCCATTACGTAGGCATAATTGTTGATTGTCCTAATGGATGATTTCAGTCTCCAGGTTCATTCATACTGCATGAACCAAAGTCTCCACCCAAAGTAAAATTAAGGCTATCCAGTATAACCCAAAGGACTCATGTAAACCAAGACATGCCCACCATGCATAACATCGTAGGGGCCCAGAGTCTGGCAGGTGAATGCAAAGGCTAGAACTCTCTTAGGATAATGCCTAACTCTTCATTAAATGAATAATACATAATTTTAAATATTTGAATGATATTGTCACTAGTATTAATATATTTAATACCACTTTTATTTATATCCATGTAACTGAAAAGATTATGGTTTTTAATTTCATTCTTTGTAGTATTTCTCTAGGTTTCTATCATGTGATATATATCATCTATAATTAAGAGTAAAAAAACATAAAAATACTGTCAGAACATATCATTCTTCCTACTAAAACAAAATGCATCAGAAATAATCTGAACCCTCTACCATTTTACAATAATTATTCATTAATAGATTTACTTTTGTATGACAGGTATGGTATATATTGACAAAATATAACTATATTTCATTTAAAAATTATTATTAAGTCTATAGTATTAGAAATTGAATGTCCTTTCATTATAAATTACTGAGGTTTAATAATAACATTACTGTTTTTATTTGTTTTGTGTTTGCTTTGCTTTGTCTTGGCTATTGACTAAAATTGTTTTCAAGGGTAGAAAAGACATCTTCTGTTTATTTGCATGATTCCAAATTCTGGAATGCTCTTTTATTAAACTCCTAAATCATAAAGTATTTCCACAGTTTATTTAAAGTTCTTCTTTTATTCTTTATAAAATAAATCTTAGATTTGCTGATCTTCCTTAAAGTAACACCCCTGACATGACATGAATTTTAGAGGTGGAGGTTGAAATATTCCCCCATAATATCTTGTGTTCCTCATTTGCAGGTTTGACAAGAAACTATTAGATGGCTTTCTGTGACACTTGCTATTTATTAAATGGGTTAAGCTCAAGAAATCTACTGCTTGGGCACCTGTTCATTTTTTTCCAAGTTAATTTTTTTCTAAAATCAGTTTATTTTGTCACCAGCTAAAATATTGTTCCCTATAAAAATTCTCATAATAAATCAAAAAATTCCCCTCAGATGTAGCTACGAAAGTGAGCTCTATTCCATTAAAGTTTCCTAATTTCATTAACATACAAATTACTTAAGTAAGTCAAATATAAATTCCTATTCCTTTCAAATCAGAATATTTCCATGGACCCCTGGTGTGACAAGACTGGTTTATACTTCTACCACAGAAGAAGCATCATATAAGGTTAGGAGCTGGGTTTTCTTCTCTTAGTGCTTCACTGGGTAAAAATTATTTGTAGTGGCAAAAGTTAGGCAGCAACCTAAATTTCCATCAGTAGAAAATTTGTTAAATAAATTATTGTGCTGCTAATAACAATGAAATAAGTTATAGCCAACAAGCAAATAAGTTACTCTATGTATAAATATGGAATAAATCTTCAAGATATATTGTTAAGTAAGAAAAGCAATGTATAATGTGTAAAAAATTATTGCTATACTGAAATATCCTTGCATAGTTCTTCATGTCCTTGTATTTAAGTACTATTTTCTTCTGGTTTTCATTAATAAAGCCTTATTAAACAATTGAGACTTGATGGATTCTAATGAGGGCAGAGATGCTATTACTGTTCATATTAATGTTTGGTACCTGGTTTGTACTAAACGGCAATGTACACTTCCTAAATTAATGATTTCAATCTAGTAAGAAATGATTGTTCTGAGGTCAGTCAATAAAGTAGTCAGCGATTCATTAACAGGATGCGCATTATTAGGACAGGCGAGTCTGGAGGAGTCGAAAGAGAAGAGAATGGATGTCAGTGGCTTGCTGCCAGCCACAGGGCCCAGTTCAGTTGTTCATGCTTCATAATATTAAAAACAAATTTAAAGGTAACTGAGGACATTTTATTAGATTTATCTTGAAACCCCTGACAAAACTGAAGTTAATCCATACTGAGTTGATGAGCTTTTTCTTTAAAAAATGTAATTTATTCACCTCAAGCTGACGATCATTTCAGTGCAGCTTGCAGATTCGGTTCTTCACCAAGTCGTTATTTCACTCCTCAGCAGAAAATGGCAGCTGATCAGTGTGACTGAGATGTCAGACTGCCTGCACCGAAGAAGTACATTCGCCTGGTGGCAAAACCCATTTTACAATTAGCTGCAGGTTCACTAGAACTTCCGACATGCACGGGTGACCACGAACTGTTTGCTGTCTGACTGGTTCCCTTCAGTCAGCGAGAATACGAGGTCACCGCCTGTTAGCCTCCTACTTACTCCGACAGTACCACCACTGACAAAGAATGCATGAACGTGAGCATGGCTACCTGCATTAAAAATATCCATAAACTATATCAAACCCTTCTGCAAAAGCAGAGGCAGACATCCAAATCGTAAAGAATAAAATCAATTATGGAAAATCAAGTGTTTCTCTTTCTGCTGCTGTGTGACACAACAATTCCAGAGCAGATGGTCCAGCGCCTGGCAAGCAGCGGAACACCAAGATGCCAGGAAAAGTGTGAACTTTCCACCTGGACTCATTTTAATGGCTGTCCAGGGTTCTTTTGAAGAGGTCTCTGCAAATCGAGGATAACACCTGCACTATATAATAAAATAGTTAACTCACTTTAAACTTTTATGACGAGCACTAGATCAAGAAGCACGGGGGAAAGCTCACAATAAGAACAAACACAAGACTGTTGTACTCTTTACAGTTGCTTGTTGAACTAGTTTGCTGTTCTAAACTGAATCCGAAAGCTTTTTCAAACAATTTACCTCCGGATTGGAGGTGGAGGTACTGCGTTCCAACACAAAGGTAGAGGAGCTACTCTAATTGTTGCAAATACATCCTGGAGTTTAAATGTGTAATAAAATCAGAATCTACCACCCTCGGACTCCCACAGAACAAAAGAACTAGGGGTGTGGATAGGTTCTAACAGCACGTAACTCTAAGTGCAGTATGCTGGGAAACGCCAGATCCATGGCCTTTCTGGCCGTAGATTTACTGAGTGATTATTATTGGTTTAGGCAAAGTTTAAAATGAGTCCTTTGTCCTGAGCCCATAATCACTAACAACCAGGGAGGGATTGGGTTCAAGTGTATACTGAGAAGTACATAGCACATCCAACTGGAATTAAACAATTTTCTAGTTGCCATCAACAAAATGAATGATTTGCTTAGAAATAAATGAGTTGTCAGCATTGACTTATTTAATTACCAATCAAAAGCTTGGCATTTTCCTTAAATCATGTTTAAGAACCCTTTTGTAAATATAGATTTTAAAACAAAACTAAAAATATTTGGAAATTATGTTAAAATATCTTAAGGTATATTTCAGTTTCCTATTTTGTACAGTACTGGTGAGAGGGAAAATTGGATGGCAATTTTACTGAATGTATCAAAAGACTTTAAATTATGCATCAATTTCACCAAAAAATTCTACTTTGAGAAATAAATACTATGAACATAAATAGAAAAAGATGTGCACAAAAACGCACCCATCAGAGTAGTGTTTACAACAAAAAAATGGGAAATGATACAGATGCCCATGCCAGTGAATTGGTTAAAGAAATTCTGTCAGCACCCTATATGAGTGATAATACGAATATCACAATTGCCATTACTGAGTGCTTATTGTATGTACCAGATGTTCTTCTAAGCATGTTACATGAATTAACTCCTTTAATTCTCATAGCTTTACATTAAACCCATCATGTTATCCTCAGAATTCTTCCTCTTCTTTTACAAATGAGGAAACTTGAAGTTGCAGAGGTTAATTAACTTGTCTAATGACATGCCAATAACAGGAGGTAAAAGTAGGTTATGAGCTCAGGCCAGTGCTGTTAACCATTCCCCTCATAACCATTAAAAATATCGAGGCATTGCTAAATGATTGGCATGAAACAATAGTTGGAAAATTTCCAGTCTAAAACAAAAGCAGTTTTGAAAATTTTTGTAAGTGGTTTTATATACAGCACATATAATTGTTTTAAATTTTTCTAATTATTGTAGAAAAGTTTAATTTCAAATAAACATGTTTGTTCTGAACCCAATAGTAGTTGCTATAGTATAACCTATTATCCATAATTTTATATACCTATACTCCATCTGCATACACACATTCATAAGCAGAAGAATGTGACATAATGTCATAGATATTTTCAGTGATGGTTATAAAAATTAGTGAAGATTCCATGTTTTTTTAATATTGATTTGCAATCTTGTTTTACTAGAAGATCAAACAATGCACATTGCCCAGCTGAAAATGATCACTTTCCATCTTCCATATTCTCAGTAGCTATTTGGATAATATACATTCACCATGGAAACAGGGGCACTGAGATATTGGAAAATTACAGTACAAATTTGAAATTGACTGCTTAGACCCTTTCAAGTTGAAACCTATCTTACTTAGTCCCTCACAGTCCTGAGTATTTTGTGACTAGAATGTTTATTTATAGGTACACAGAGAATGGATCAGTTTGTCAAATACAGGGTCTGTCTAAATAACAGAGTTGACAAATTCATAGACAAAAATCAGAAATCCAGTTAATTACTCAATTTAACTCAAGAAAAAACTCAAAGAAAATCATATGTATGTGTAAATGCATATGTTAAATATATGCAAATGTATTATAAATCAGTGTGTATATATTCATTATCTATATTTATTTATAAACTACATATAAAATCACTTTTCCATATATTCACTTATTCACCCATTCACATATATCTTCTTTTGTTACAAAATGGCTACATATAACATTAAGTTATAATTAGTTGGTTTCTTAGTGAATTTTAGAGTAAAACCTTCAGTTGTCTGTGTAGCAAGAGGTATTGGGCTAGCCTATGAAGAAATTATAGTTAGCATGTACTTTTGAACACATGCTTTTAAAAATGTTGCCCTTCCTATAGTGATGAAATATAAGTAAAACAAGAAAGAAAGAAGAACTATTATAACACTTCCTATAGATATCATGGTAATTTTACAAACTCTCTTCAATGATTTTCTCATGGAAAATAAATCAAAGAGTAATCAAGGGCAAAAGTCAGGATCGCCATGCCCAGCAGTCTGACTGCACCTGATCTGTCTCTCAAGCAGGTGGTCAGGAAAGCAGCAGTTCCAGAGAGCAGCACAGCAACAGCTCATTGCTTGTATGTTGAGGCTGAACAAAGGAAGCTCAGAATTATTTGAAACCATTTGTCCCCGCTCCCACGATAATGACCTCCACTGCATTCAAACAAAGTCTTCACTTTAGTTTCCAAGATTAGAGCATCCTGGATTTCATTTCATTCAGTCTAAGCAGTGAGCACTTCCGCCGGGCTGGGTTGGTCAGCTGGTGGGTGCTGCTCACAGCAGGGACACCAGTTAAAGCACTGGTTTCTCACAGCCTGCTATTCTGTTTTTCTATTGCTACATGGCCAACTGCACTAAAACTTAGTGCTATGAAACAGTAATCATTTTATTACGCTCGTAAATCCTGAGGGTCAGGAATTTGGGCACATCCCAGCAGGGATGACTTGTGTCCCCGATTGTATTTTCCAAAAATAACTTGACTACATCTCCCATTACGCACACTCTTCTCTTCTGCAAGGTGACCTTGCCATGTTCCCATCAACATGTGGAGCTTAATTCTCCTCACATGCATCTGGGCTGGCCTTAGGGACTCAAAGGTCATCCTGTGATGCCGTGTATCTTTTGAAGCTACATCAATAAAGGCCATATCACTTCTGTCTGGTTTTCACAGAGCGTGTGTTGTCTGAACATTGTCTCTTGGAAGACTTCCTCTCAGGACCTGTTTGTCATGCTGTGAGAGGCCCAAACCAGGTGCGGAGGCCAAATGTCACTTCTCTGTTTGATAGTCACAGTTCAACCCCTACTTTATCTTCTGTCTTATACTCTGGTTAAAGACAAATTTAGTTATCGGGGAAAAACTGGGCATAGCACCATTTGCTGCCAGGGAGGAGGCTATATAATATAATTCAGACAGGGGGGAAATGCTCATTTTATGACATGAAGTCAGGATTACTGCTTACTATTTTGTCAGCGGGATCAACATTGTGTTAATAGGTGGAATTTCTCACCTAGATCAATAAGGAAGATGGTAGAAGAGAAAATTAATTCTCAGAAAATGACATCTGTTTTTAAATTGTAGTTACTGTAAGATAAACCCAACCACACAGCAAAGAGGAGACGTTGGCTTTCCCACCACACCTGGCCTTGTCTCTCACTCCTGTGGTGGACAAAAGTCACCGTCCTGCTTCCAGGAGAGCCAGCACACTGGGTGGAGGAACCAGCCTTCAGAGCAGCAAAGCTCTGAAGCAGATTCAAGAGGCTAAAACACTTGTAAGAAATTGCAAGGGCCTTAAGGAAACTGAGATGTGATTAAATTTCAACAGGAGGAGTTAGCAGAACCTAGGAGAAGTGGAGGTGGGGGATGGGAGTACAAAATGGAACAAAGAGGGAAGGCTGTAATAGGAAAGGGGCATGGGAATTGAGCAGGGACCAAGTTTGGAAAGAAAACAATTGTTCCTAGGAAAGTGGGTAATTCAGGGCACAGGGCTATTTCCCTCAATCCCCACTAGTCCTCACTTCTAACTTTCTAGCATTGGAAATATCAATTTCACAAACAAACAAACAAAAAACAATAAATACAACTGCTTTACATTCTTCAGGGTTTTTTTTTTTTCTTTAAATAAGGGAAAGTTAAGCAAACTAGTATCTAAAGTAGATATGGAGCAAAGTCCTCCCCAGACATGGAGACTTCGCTAGCATTTCATCACTGACTAGTACAGAACATCTAGCTCCAGATGGCAATCTGCCTGTAGAAGCAGCTAGGTGGATTCCAGTTGTGACTGCCCTAGTACCAGCCCGTAACTACAGCCAAAGACGTTACCTACGTTAAAAAATTTCCATGGTATCTTGACAACACCAAAGGCTAAGAATGTCATTATAGCTTTTTATCAGCTTTGCAGACAAAAAAGGTGTAGGCATTGAGAACTGGGAAGAAGTACACTGATAAAACGTTTCTGATTAAACCTTTTTTATATCCTATCACTAATTAAATGAATGGGAGTTGTTCTAAGTTGACTCTGTATCTGATTTTATGTACATGTTGATTTAATGGGTTGATCCGATATGCATTTTTATGTTCACATTCCATATTTCTTTGTCAGAGCGAGGATAGTGATTTCTAATTCACATTTCCAGATCAACTCTTTGTGTGTGCAGAGGGAAAAATCACGTGATTGTGTGGCAGTAAGAACAAGGAAAGGGAAACAGACAAGCAGGTAATGCAGGCAGGTCAGATGATGGACTAGGATCAGGCAGGTACTCTACCTAAAACCTTATACAAAAAACCAATAGTCAGGCAAGGCATTGGTTAGAAGTCTGAGAGCAAGACAAAAACTCAATGACAGAAAGAAATAGTATAGAAATCTAATCAGATATAAAGAAACAAGTGGAACAGATACAGTCATAGCAATTCCAAGTTCCCAGGAACCAAAAAAACCAAACAAACACATCACTTATGCAGCCCCTGGAGGACAGACCTGAGTGGGCTTCCACGGATACCTGAGGGCACTTGGAATAGCAAGTGAATGCAGCTGCCAAGTATCAGAAGTATCCACTTTTCAGTTCTTTCATTGCTATTTCCATCTACTCTGTAAGAAGAAAAGCCAAGGCTCACAGTGGGTATTTAAGCATCAACTGTGATAAATAAGATGTGGTCTCTAATGCACACTCAAACCACAAGTGAATATAACAGCTAATGTATGTGACTTGGTGAATGGCAAATAGCTTCTGAATCTCAGACCCTAAATTTCCCCAAGGTCTTGGGCAAGTGGGACAGCACTAATTTGCAAGTGCCCTGTAATATATCAAAATATATACCATTATGTTTTAGAAAAAATATTCAAGGTTTTCTTCAGTCATAAATAAAAGTATGGGATTTCACTAAGAAATGTCAAAAATGTTTTTTTAAATTTACTTTCTATGCCCTGATAATTTCTGAAAGGTTATGTGTCTTAACACTGCGTTTTCATGGTTCTCTTAATAGCAGGAATGAGGGAAAATTGAGCTGAACTTTAAAACTATAAGAAATAGTGATATTTCTTTTATGATCCCAGTATCTTCTTTGGCATAATAAAACCATTATCAATCAAATTAAGCATTATTTTCGATATAATATGCATATTCATTATTCTTACTATTTTTATAAATAATCCACATCTTTACTCTTTCTCATTTTGCACATTCTTTCATTTTATCTGAATTTTAATTACAATGTTCGAAATCCAATATTTAATTCTTGTAAGTTCTCTATCTCAAAGTGATGAACAAGTTATGTTTTCCTTTTTTTTCTCATTTATTCTTCCTTTTATTTTTTAAAATTTTTTATTATTGTTCAAGTACAGTTTTCTGCCTCTCCCCCACCCTCCCCCCACCCCAGCCCTCCCTGCATCCCTCCCCCATTTCCACTCCCTCTTGTTATTGTCCATATGTCCTTTATAATTGTTCCTGTAAACCCTTACCTTTCCCCTCCATTATCCCCTCCCCTCTCCCCTCTGAGTCACTGAAATTATAAACTCTTCTGTCTGGATTAGACTCTATGTTGTATAAATTACCAGCTATAAGACTTCAGGCAAGTGATTGTCTTTGAGTCATAATTTCTTGATCTGTAAAATGAGAATAATAATCACAAAAACTCTCAGGGTTATTTGTAAATAAAAATTAATAATCTATGTAAAACTCTTAGCATAGTACATGGCAAATTTCAGTCATTCATTAAATATATTTTTGATTATTAATAATTGATTTTTGCAAAAGTGGAAAAGGTTGTAGTGGAAGAGAGATGGATGCACAAAGTTTGGAGTTGTTAGAGAGAACTTGGAAAGAAAGAGCAGAATGTTTAGGTAAAAAGAGAATGGTAACATTAACACAGACAGAAGAATTCGAAGGGAAATATTTGCCATCCTAAATATCTATCCAATGGGGCAGCATGAAACCCTTTGATAGGTTAAGCAAGAATATGACAAGATCAGATTTAATTTGAGATGACTGAATATTAATTCTTCAGACCATAGAACATGACTTAAGGTAGGATAATAATATTAGAATCTAAAGAGAAGATGATGGAAAGTATGAGGGGGAACACCAAAAAAACCCAGAATTATCTTCTGGAGGGCGGGCCCCTTGTAGTACAGGTGTCCTCCACTAAGTGAGTGTTCTACAAACCCATCTGTATCAGTGTACCAGCTGGTGGTGTTGTGAGAGGCTGCATTCAGCTTCAAAGCATATTTTTTTGAAGACTGTTTTAACATGTTTACCCATTTCATGATGGGTGATCTACAAATACCCCTGTCCACACTGCACTGAGTATTCAGCAGTTTTAACCAAAAATGGCATGACCCCAAGCCCCAATTTTATTTTTGTTCCCCTGTGTGAAAAAAAAGTCTTCAAGGGGAAATACATTGCCTGTGTGGAAGAGGTGAAACAAAAATGGCAGAAGCACTAAAAGGTATCAAAATCAACGAGTTCAAAACGGTTTTGAGCAGTGAAAAAGTCTCGATAGGTGGAGAGTACTTTGAAAATGACTGCAGTTTAAACACTTAAGAATAAATACACAATTTTTATAAATAAATTCCAGTTTGGGGGGTTCTCCCTTGTATAACAAAGCAATGGCAATGGGGATAGGCAAGTAATGAGTTAAGAATAGAAATAGAACTCAATACTTACAAGATGAAGGTGATGAGGGAAAATGTGAAGCTGAGGATCATTTGGAAGCATCCGGATTAGGTGATTGGTTAGATAGGGGTGGCAGCAGAAAGAATGGTGACGTAAAATAATAATGATCATTGGAGTCAGAAAGACTACAATTTAGAAGACTGTGTTTCCTTGGGCAAGTTTCCTCACATTTCAGGATGCCCACAGGTGCATTACAGAGTGGGTGGCGCCGATGAGAAAAGCTAAAGGAGAAACAACACACTGCCACATACATAGTCTTTGATAAAATTTAAATGTACCTTTCCATTAACTGAAAGAAGGAATGCATAATAATACTTATAAAGTTAAGAAAGGAGAAATAACACTTTTTGGGAAAAAAACCAGCAGTTCAATTCTGGGTATTTTAAATTTAAATAACATCTAAAATCTATACAGACAGGATGCTTCTATTAGAAAATTTATGAAAACATTAAGAAAGGGATTGGTTCTGAAGTTATATTCTAAACTTATTTGGGACTCATAGAAGTTGGGAGTGGATAGAATCATGTGTTTACATTCATTCAAAAACAGTTTGAAAAACATTGCAATATCAAGGATCTTAAAATAAATTACCTTAAAACTAAATAATTAAACCAATGTATAAATTACCCAATCAAGACAATGCGAAATTTATCTTAAAAAGGTTCCAAGTCTCACAGGTCTTCCTAAAGAAAGAAGGAAGTCGTGGATAGGTGAACAATTGGAAATGCAGAAAAAGAAGGAGCGGGACTCAGAAGCTCTCCAGTAATTATTATCCAGGGAAGATACATTTGGTCCAAATATTTTACTTGTGTCTGGTAGTTGTATCTCTATTGCTCAGACAAATGTAGCCAACTATCCTTAGCTGGTGGTATTAAACATTAAAATGAAGAGTAATCCTTTGATTCTGAATGTTGGCTTGCTAACCAGTCTGCCTATTACATTTTTATCTCCCATCTATTTATCTAAGCAGTGGTTAGATGACTCCAGTACCCCCCTTTTGAATTCATAATTCTCAGTGTAAATTAACATATTCATATTCTAGCCCTTGTACTTTAGTCCCTGTGAGAGAAGTTAATGTCTGCCCTTCAGCAAAGATAACTCCTCTCTGGAGTCACAACAAATCAGATTTCTCAGCCTGAAAACTGCATGGCTCGAGGTTGAACTGTGGTGAATCCACCTGGGAATTGCTACCCTGTGGGGTTTTCCTTGGGAGTCAGTCTCATCCAAGCACCGCCAGAACTTGATCCGTATCATTTCCAATTAATCTTGTGTGGGATTCTTATGATATGTTTAAGATTGTTAAAGCTTGATGTTAAAATCATACGCATATGTCTGTGTAGGTTAGTTAAAACATCCGGTGTTTACACCTTAATTATATCTGTGGTAGCACTGTTTAGTTCAAACCGGAAACTATTATTTGTCATTCTTGCTATCACAGGAGAATTGACAAATATTTGACAACCCAAGTATGAACACAAACCAGTTGAACAAATACAACCTAAGTAAAGTTGGGCAGTGTATGAGCAATCATACACATGAATTCAGAATGACCCGCCATGAAAATATCATCTAGCACTTAAGCATATAATAATCAAGCTATACCACTAATAGTTGTACCATTGCTTAGGCCTTTATATCCTTGGGTAAAATTTGCAAATTCAACAAGAAAAATGGAAATGCCAAAGCCATTAATAATTTAATGAATACATTTTAAATTTGATGTATTCAAAAATAATGTTTGTTCTAAAAACACTGGTTGAGAACCACTGAAAGATCTTAGAGTGAGGAGATCTCTATTTAGTCTCCCCGTATAAGCAGAAGAGCTTGAACATGCTGCTATTTAATAGAGGGGGAACTCATAAGAGAGTAGAAGTGAATAGAAAGTTTTAAGAAGAAGGATCTGATCTAAAGAGGCCAAATAAGATGGGAGTTTAAATGTAACTGCTGATAAATATGTATTTATTGCCATTTTGTTATTTATATTTTTTATCTTTTTTTCCTTCATCTTAAAAAAAGAACCTTTAACATTTCATGTAATACTGGTTTAGTAGTGATGGACTCTTAGCTTTTTCTTCTCTAGGAAGCTCTTTATATATCCTTCAATTATAAATGATAGCTTTGACAAATACATATCTATCAACAATTGAATCTAAAAAATAAAATAAATAAAGAAGCAGAATAGAAAAAAGCTCATAGATACAGAGAACATATTGACAGTTGCCAGATGAAAGGGGGTTTGGTGGAATGGGTGAAAAAGGTGAAGGCATTAAGAAGTACAAATTGGTTGTTACAGAATAGTCACGGGGATGTAAAGTGCAGCATAGGAAACAGACTCAATAATATTCTAATGACTGTGTGTGGTGTCAGATGGGTATGAGATTTGTCAGGATGAGCATTTAGTAAGTTATGTGATGTCTAATCAGTAGGTGTATACCTGAAACTAATATAATATTATATTTCAACTGTAATTGAAAAATTAAAAATTATTTTTTGAGAAGAGCAGCACATTTGGATGGTTGCTGGTGTTAAAAGTGATGATGTTGCTGTAAATGTGTTTCAGAAATTGGGCACCATTAACAAACATTGAAAGAAAGCATGGTCCTTCCTCTCAAGCAATTCAAGCCATCTAGAAAAAATCCTTCTTCTCTTTATAACGAAAGCTGGTGGGAGGTTAGCCGTATCTAAGAAAAGATTGTGACTTTGGAAGTAGGAGAAACTTGTGCATTTATTTATAGACAGCACAGACAAAATTGGATGAAACAACTTGGAGAAAAATAGTGCAATGTATTTGGGAGCCCTTACCATATGTAGGCAAAAATTGTGTCTACTGATACGGGGGGAAGATTAAAATAAAACGTTTGGCCAAGTTTCTTATCGTTTGCTAAGAGTGAGTATGGACTGGCGAAGTTCACTCCTCTCCCAGTATATTCAGAGCTGGCAAAATGTTTCAGTGTTCATTAACAAACAATATTTTATTATGTGAATATAATAAAATCCAGGTGAAGATTGGTATAAAGTGTAAGAAAACTATTAGCAGTTCTGTAAAGAATGAAAATGCTATTTTCAAAACCAGAAATTGATCTTAAATCAGTGCATGACTCTCACAGGCACCAGAAATGTTTCCGTACAGGAAAGCCCGTTTGATGGCACTCATATCCTAGAACTTAGTAATTATTTGAAGCTCATGACATTTTGTCTCTCACGCATCGCTGTAATTTTATTATGATTTGATTGCCTATTCTGAGCCTACCTTAATAAGTAGCATCTGATAACAACTCGAGTGGGTTAGAGTTTTTATCTCTCTGTGTGGTTCTGTGTATGTAAATTTGCTTAGACATATTCAGCTTTTCTCTATAGTCAACACACAAGTAGTTTGTGTTTGTTTTCAGAACGGGATAGCTTACAGAGCGTGTGCATATCGAAGACTTATAGGACACAGTGGTCTACACCAGTGGCTACACATACACTTCATAGTTTTACTTTTTCAGTTTTCACGTAGATTTAGAATTAAGACCACCAACATCACCTTTAATCCACCAGGAAATATTTAGATAATAATGATTTAGATAGTGTATTAGTCATAGTCTCCAGGAACAAAACCAATGAATTATATAAATACAAAAAAAAAGTTTTATTATAAGGAATTGGCTCATGTGATTATGAGGGCTGGCAAGTCCCAAGATATGTAGGGTAAGTTGGCAAGTTGAATACCCAGGACAGCCAATGGTATAGTTCTATTACAAATGTTGGAAGGCTCAAAACCCAGAAAGAGCCAATATTTCCCTTCAAGACCTAAGACAGGACTATATATACACACACGTGTGTGTGTGTGTATCCATGTTCAAGGCAGTCAGGCAGGAGGGATTTCTTCCTGCTCATGAGCAGGTCACCCTTTTTATTGTAGCGAGGCCTTCAACTGATTGGAAGAAGCCCAACATATTAGAGAGGCCAATCTGCTTCGCTCAGTCTACCAAGTCAAATGTGAATCTTGTTTCTAAACATTCTCACAGACACACCCAGAATAACATTTGACCAAATGTCTGGGGACCCAATGACCCAGTCAGGTGGACACACAATAGACTCTTCATTATTTCTGAAGTAGCATATGTCACTTTAGAAATGAATAATATTGTGCATGGTTTTTTATCTCTAATTGATATTAGATTCACAAACCATGAGTTGCTTCTGACTTTTAATAATTAAATAATACCCTGCTTAAAACTGATAATATCATCATAATTTCAAATTATTGTCATGAAAATAAAAGCAGTCTTTTTAATTACCATTATTCATAAAGTATTTACATATAGCAAAACAGATAGATTTGTTTTATACTATATATTCCAGAAGGAAGACTCTACAGATAGAACTTATTAGGGGGTTGATTTTAACTCTGTGTAAGGAACTACCATTTAAAAACTAGATGTGAGTAGCAATAACACACACTTATCAATAATTGAAGAACCCGGGTCATAGAGCTTAAATGTACAAGGGGGACCACACACAGTGACCTTTCCTGTAGTAGATTCCAGGGCCAGGTAGGATGTTGTTTTAGAGCACATCACTTCCTAGTCCTCCAACAACTGTAGAAATGAATTTTTGACAGATTTCTAGTACCTTGTTTCAAATTTGCAAAGAAAAAAAAAACAAAAGAAAAGTGTATCATAGAGAGGAAGATCAAATCAAATATTAAGTAAATTATTTCAGATGACAAAACTGGGATGTGCAATGCAAGTACAATGGCAACAACAGCAGCGCCCAGTTCCACGAGTGTCCTCGTGGGCCAGTGTCTCTCCGAAGCATCTTACGTATTCCTCCCCAGCTAAGCTGTGCAACATTTCTTTCAAGAGTGGACTATTAACCACATTTAAAAATGGGAAAACCAAGGCTTACAGAAATTATGTAATTTGTCTAAAGGCACAAGCTGATAAAGACAAAACTTCTTATCAGTGATGCAGTATTATCTTATATGAATTTAGAGAACACCTTACTCATTCTAGGAGAAAATTATCTTATAATCAGTGAATTTTAGAGTTACAACATCAGGCTTTATTTTGTGAAGATCCTTACAGAATATCCATCAATAGCCTTTAAAGTTTCAATAACTTCTCTGAAATTTTTTAAACAATATTGTGTTATATGTGGATTTGTACTTCTCTGAGGAGAGATTATACACATTTAGTGGATTTATCCCAAAGGCCTATGACCTGTACAAAATTAAAAACCACTGAGTTTTGTTATAATATGTTCATTCAACAGAGGAAATAATGAAGATATAAAGTGGTTAAATATTATTTAAAAACAGAACTGGACATAGAAATAGCTGATACTAGATTAGATTAGGAAAAAATACAAGATGAGCCTGTAGTATTTTGATTACCATAAAGTAAGAAGTAAAAAGTAATTTTTTAAACAAAATATGTCTTGTCAAGGGACATGGGAACCAATATGAAAGAATTCCCAATAGCCCAAACTTGAACAATCTAGAATAAATAACACAGTGTTGATTTATAATCCAGAGTATAAAATAAATACTTGTGGGTCCATACTGATATAAATAAATAATTCAATCATTAATCAGTGTGGGAGAACAGACAAGTCTTCCTTAGAGAAGAATTTTAAATAATACTAGAGAAATGTCTTCCTCCTAAGGTGGAATATGATTCATTTCTCATTGAATATAGGTTAGACCTAATTACTCACTTTGAAAGAACAGAATGTAAAAAGGGAAAATAGCAAAGTTAGAATCAAGAAAACTGGCAACACTCTCTTCGCCAAATAATCAAGGTTAATATCACCAGTATTATATTATTGTGACAATCATGTACACTCTAATACAATGTGATGACAAGGGCATATCATTTCTATGGTAAATTCCCCCAAATCTATAACCAAGTATAATAAAAGACATTACACAAACAAAAATTGAAAAACATTCTGCAAAATACCTAGTCAGTACACTTCAAACTTACAAGCTTGTGAAAATAAGAAGTCTGAGAAAATGTATATAATAGGTCCAAGGAGACTAGGACCTAAATGCAGTGTGGTATCCTCTATTTGACAATGGGAGAGGGAAAAATACATTAGTGGAAAGAAATAGAGAAATCTGTATAAAGCCATTAGAATAATTCATAATAATGTACCACTTAATTTCTTAATTTTGACAATTATTATGTAAGAGAATCATATGTGGGGATATTGAACAAAGGCTATGTGAGAACTCTCTTCACTGCCTTTGTCACCTTCCTCTTAATCTGACAGTTTTCCAAAGAGAAAACAAGGAATAGAGAGGCAGAAGTTGAACCTCCATCTATTCTCTTCTACTCCTATATTCTACCTGCCAAACCAGATGAACGTGAATAATTATATTGAAAGTGCATGCAGATTTTCAGCTTGTCTCTGATTTCATAAACCAATCTAAGAAGTGATGTTCTTATTGGTAGACATAGTCAGGGGTATAATAAAACATACAACCTAAATCTCTTGACATTTTAAGACAATATTTAAAGCTTTTCATAATCACTACTGAATAATAATAAAAGAATATCCACAGAAAATCTCTTTGATAAATTCTGTTTCAGTGCTTCTTTTTCCCTTTTATATTGCAACATTTTTCGGAGGGTAGCTTATTTATGTCATGAAAAAATGCATCTATTACATTACATATATGTTAATAATGCCATGTTAAAAATAAATGAATTTTAATTCTTGAGAATTTCATTTAGCAGACATTGGAATGGGCATATCCGGAGAGTATGATCTGGTGGTAATTAAGGGCACAAACAGGAGGATATCTGGCTTTTTGTTGGGGCCCAAAGCCAGACGTGGCTACTCTGATTAAGTGGGCAATATATAGTTTTGAGGCACAGAGACTCGGTAAAATGAGATATGGTTCTATTAAACAATGAAAGATAAATAAATTGAACAGTATACATTATAGGAAAGCTGCTGACATAGTATAAAAGAATCCAAAACATAATTAATACTAGGTATTAATTAATTCAAACTCTATAAACATTACTTGACACTATGAAAATTTGAAAGTATCCATCGTATTAGTTTTAGTTATGTAAAACTTTGCAGATAACAGCTGAAACAATTTCAGATACAGAAATTCTAGGGCTTATTATCATTTCTGCAGCAGTAAAGCAGTCTTTCTACCCAACATTTTTTATGCAATGAAAGGACAGGGAAAGCCTATTATCTTTATGGGTAAAAATATTTTTTCTTTGTCCCTGAATTTAGGAGAAGCATTGAGAAGTTAGGCTATATAAACCTTTAAGGTTTATATATTAGCTTTTGCTATGAGATTTACAGCTGGTCTTTCAATCTGCATTCAGCCATAGTCTCAGGCCATTTTTCAAATGGAGAAAGAAGTCATTACATAAAGATATTGTCTACATCTGTAATTAGAAATGTACAGAAATGTAACTTTTCATAGTAATTAAAGCAGATATAATAATTACCTTTGCATATTACTAAAATTAAAATTTTGAACATTTTTCATGAAAAGAAAAAACTATTAGCTTTTTTATTAGAGCTTTGTCAATATTTTTTTGGAATACTTGACATTTGGCATTTTTATTGTTTTTTTCTATTTCATTCTTCCATTCTGTCCCTGCCATCCTATATAACTAGTTCAATCTTATCTTTTCCCTAACATTCTAAACTTCATAATTTGTATTTTACCATAAACATTTAAATGGCTCTTATTGCCATTTGCATGGCTAGTTTAGATATCTAACAATTAACAGGCACCCTAGATTATGAAAAGTTATATTTGTGACCTGTCTTCAGAGCTCTAGGCAAAATCGTACATTAGTGACTTAGGACAGATGTTTGTTTCTGATTTCTGAGATAAACCTCATTTTCACATCTTTAAGTATTTAACACATATTGTGAACTACCAAGAATGATTATCTTTAATGACCAAAAGAATTTCTAACATAACATAATTATAAGTCTAAGAACCATTCTGGATAGTATCAATAGCATTTGAAAAGAGCTATTTTCCATTGTTTGCACTCTTGAAATTGCAATTTTTAAAAAAATTTATTTTATTTAAGTATAGTTGGTACACAATCTTGTATATACTGGTTATATTTCAGATGTACAATGTGGCTCAACATTTTTACACCTTACAATGTGATTACCCTACTAATCTAGAAATCATCTGTCATTGTGTAAACTTATCAAAAATTATGGAGTATATTGCCTTCCCCTTTTTCACCCATCCCCCTACCTTGTTCCTTCTGATAACCATCCTTTTGGTCTCTGTTTCTATGAGTCTGATTTTTTGTTTGTTTGTTTGTTTCATTTTGTTTTTAGATTCCACATATGGCCTAGTTATTGCACTTCTGGATATTTATCCAAAGAAAGCAGGAACACTAAATTGAAAAAATATATGTACCTCTATGTTCATTGCAGCATTATTGACAATAGTCAAGATATGGAAGCAATCTAGGTGTCCATCAATAGAGAAATGTATGAAGGAGGGAGAGAGAGAGACAGAGAATGGAATATTACACAGAAACAAAAAAGAATGAAATCTTGCCATTTCCAACATGGATGGATCTAGAGCAGAGTGTATTATGCTAAGTGAAATAAGTCAAGCAGAGAAAGTCAGATTCCCTATGGAATTGCAATTTTGAATCAGAACTTTTCAGAGAAAAGTTATCCATAATTTAACTTTGTTTTTTTTAGTCATGAGAAAACTATTTATGTAGTGCAAGTTGTCTACAGTTCATGTTACTATATACAAAATTATCCATAGTTCAAGGTACTATAATAGCTAACTAAATTAGGGCATGGGAATTAGGTTAATAATCACCAAAGGCAAAACTTAAAATCTTGGTTTCTACTATGTCATTTGAGAATATAAATATCTCTAAAAGACTAACAAGTTGATATTTTATGGGCCTATGTGTTCCATTTCTTGTTTATTTTTTTAAAAATAAATATTCAGGATTAAGAATTCCTGTTTTCCCCTTGATATCTATTTAAGTAGTTATCATTTCCAAGTGTTTTAAATGTCAATAATTTCTTTAAAAGATAATTGATGTTCTCAACTAGGGTACCATATAAGACCAATTATATTTAGTCTATATATAAAATAGATTAAATATTTCTGTCAGTGTTTATTGATGACTTTTTCTGAGTGACTTCTACATGTAAAGCAGCATTTCTGTGCTCCATTTGCAAACATAATGAAGAAAGCCCAAACCATATGCTTGAAAACTTTACAATATAATAAAGAGAATTCATGACATAGGCAAAAATCTAAGCACAAGTGGTACAAAATAAGCAATATATTTTTAAAAATTACATAGAGACTTAAAGAAAGTGGAAATTGTGTGTAGTTGTGTTGGGAAATAGAATCAGAAAGGGATTAAATCATTTAATGAAAATTAAATGATTTAGAATTGGATCTTTTAAGGTGAATATGGGTTTTACAAAAAATTATTAGAATAAGAGGCTTTTAGGAAAACAGAAAAAAATAAGGGTAAAAAGTGTGAAAGCAGTATTTAAGTTATGTCAGATGGGGAATTTAAGGTAGGTGGGTCAGTTAGGGAGTTATTATAGTCGTATCTGTTGTAAATAATCAAGTCTTGAAAAAGATAAATGCAAACAGAAATGGATAGGAGAATACATGTATTTCAAAAAGAAACTATTTCTAACTTCAAGGGAAAATATAGGAGAAAAATACATTTTGTTCAAATTTTGTTGGCAGAATAGGACTGCAAATCACATTATTTACAATATATACTATGACTTCCAACTTCATAATCTTAATCTAGACATTATTCTTGGTCTTATAAATGATTAGACATGTTTAACTGAATATTTCACAGATACTTAAAACTAAATATAATCAAGCTTAACTCCATTATCCTCTTTCTATACTCTGTCCTATTTCTCTGTTTACATTTTTTTTCTGGGGGTGGGGGGTGGTTAAAAGTTCTACTATCTATCCAGTTTTTAAAGCTAAAACTCTGGACATCATCTTTTATTGATGCACATATTTCCACCATTGACATCCAGTCATTCTCCAATTTTTAGAGAAGTTAGAACAGCCGGCTAAGTCTCTCCCAGCCCTGTGTCCACTACTCCTTCTGTTCTGTTACTGACTTATTCTCATCACGCCACATGTGAACAATAGCAGCAGCTTTCTGACAGGTCTCCTTCCAGTTTCATATTTCTTCAGTGAATTTTCTCCAATGAAAATTTGAAAGTACAAATTGTGTCAAGAATCTTGCTTATTAAAGATCCACTGATAGATCCTCATTGTCTTCAAGGTAAAATAAAATCTTTGAGCTTGTCACTTAAAATTCTTCCGACGTGATCTTGCTTCTCACTACTTGCCTCTATACACACTGTACTTTTTCCATCCAAAACTAACTGTAGGTCACAAGATGCCAAACAATTGGTAAAACTGAAGTGGCAGACAGCAGATCAGCATTGGCCAAGGACTCGGCTGGTAGGAGGAGATTGATAAGAAAAGTGCAGGAGGAAAATTTTGAGCTGACAGCTATGTTCATTCATAATTTTGGCAGTGGTTACATGACTATACATTTGTAAAACATCAAATTTTATACCTAATGTTGCTAATTTTTATTGTATTTATACTTCTTGAAAACTGAAAATAAAATGTCAATGGAATATATAATTAGAACTTGAAAGTGAGTATGAAAACTAATGTATATTAAAATAATATGTTTTTCTGTATGGAAATTATCAAGCATATCTCTATCAGAAGATATAAATGTCTCTATAAATATTCAAAATTACCTCTGGGGCAGTATCCCTTATGAAATCTACTGGAATAAAACATTTAGTACTTTGCAGTATAGATGGATTTGAGGAAAATAAGTCTCTTTTGAATGTCAGTGAGAAGGCAGACAGAGAAATGATAATGGTCTAAACTATATTAAAATGTTTGGAGATGGAGAAAAGAGCTTATTCAGAACATAAAGCTTGTAACCATAACATGTGTGTTAGCAAGTGAACAACACAAAATCATTTCTTTATAAAGCAGTGATAACATATTTCTAAATGCATTTACCATTATAATATTGTCAGTAAGCATACATTAAAAATACAAGCAGATATTAATGCAGTGCAGGCTCTATAATTGCTTCTGATCTCACTAACGATATGTTATTTAGTTCATTATTTTCATAAAGTCCTGTCGAATGTATATATGCATATATATGTATACATATGTATATATGTCAACAAAATGCATATGTTTATATATAATGAAAAGGCATAAATTATTGTGTTATATATTTATATATTAATCACCAAAAGTCAAGAGTCACGTGGTCCAACACAGATAACTGGCATATTTTTATTAAAATTATTTATTTTTTAGATGAAAAATGTCTGTCTCTATTGTCAGCTTCATATATTTGCCTCATATATGCAGCAGTAAAGGGTCTCTTATCTCAATAAATTATTATTTACAAATCTATATTAATAGAATATATTTACCAAAATACAGAAATATTTTGGAAAATTTAAATGATGGTAGGAATTAAAACCAGATATTTACATTTTAAATTATTAAAAAATCACTATTGTTAACTAAAATGTAAAGTTTGTATGAAAGTGTAACAAATGCTGTTTGGAGACTATTTGCAAATAACATCATTAATTCCAATACATGTCTAATCTCTGAATTCACTTTAGCTATATAATAAATAAATTGGAGACACTATCGAAGTGTTAATGAGAAACCCACAGGTCCAAAATGGCATCACTTGTGCTAAATCCTAGATTTAATACCTGACATAATTGTTTCTTCCTCTGCCAGAAATATAATCTACATCAACCACTTTGAACTTTTCTGGTCAACAGCAATGAGTTAGTCGTCACATGGGCCCTTTCCATCCCCCATAAGAAGTAACAGTTATTTGCATGATAAAAAACCTTGCCATTCCCTTCACCTCAAGAGGAGATATCCTAGTCTAAAAATAATCTTTTGCTTTTTTTTTTTTTTTACTTTTGTTAATAGCTCCCTTTGTCACCCTTCTTCCTATGAAAACCTTCCATTTTGTACAACCGTTCAGAGTACCCTTCTGGTTGCTAGATGGAATGCTGTCCAACTCACGAATTGCTTAATAATGCCAACTGGCTCTTCAAATTTACTCAGTTGAATTTTGTTTTTTAACAAGAGATCGTATTTGAGTTGACATTTCCAGTTGATTGTTTGCAAAGAAAGCTCCAACAATTCATGTGATCTTGCAAACGCTTCAGCAATGTGTACAATGTTACTTTAATTCTTATCCCATTGGTAAGTAGATTCTATTTTCCTAACCTTGAATGTGGGCTGGCTGTTAGCTTGCTTTAGGAAGTAGAATGCAGAGAAAGTTGGGCTGTGGAGCTTAGAGGCTAGAATTAAAGAGGTCCTGCAGCTTCCATTGCGCCCCTCTTGGAATCATGAGCCTACCATGCTATACAGAAGCTCTGTCTAAACTCTCAGAGAATGAGGGGCCTTGTGGAGAAAAATCAAGGCCAATGAGGGGAGTCTAGGAGAATTCATCAGAGAAACCCACCAGGGCATCTGCAGAATTATGAAAATAATTCTTGTTGCCCTAATCAGAGTTGGGATGGCTTATTATATCAAAATAGATGATGAGAACACTCTAAAGCAAAAGTAGGGTACTGCCATTACAGAAACCTAAAACATATGTCATTGACCTTGGTATTAGGCAGAAACGGAGGTGGTAGGGTGGCAAAAGGTCATCAGTAGAGGCTGGAAGGGCAATACGAAAGTTACTATTGGAAGTAATAGAAAAGGAGACCCATGCTGTGCACAGGCAGAAAAATGGTAAAAATATCATCAGTGTTAACTGAGATTACAAAATGTCTATTAGGAACTTGGGTACTTGATTGAAGGGAACTTCAGGCAGATTGTTGATGTGTCAACTGTTTTGGGTTTTGTTTTCTCTTAAAACTGCATATTACAAGGTATGATAAACAAAGAAAGTGTTTAGTTTCCAGTTAAACTTTTAAAAGAAATATGGGAGTTTTGAGTCCAAGCCAGAATTGTGAGAAATAAGAAATTGTTTTAATGAATGTGTTTTGGGGTGTTGCACAGAGAAAGAAAATTTCCACAGCATTAATAACAGAAGACACAATGGATTTGTTAAATAAAATCATTTAACTTAAGATTTTTAAAAAGTTGGGTAAAATGTTGCTGTCTTATTTGCACTAGCTGGAACCTTATGAACTTGCATAGAATCAACCACTTTTCCCCCACAAAAAGGGGCAATTTCACATGGTACGACCTCAAAGATTTCCTTACGTTCTTCAGCAATCTAGTTCATGCTGGTGTGCTACTCTTCCTTCTTTCCTTTCAACCACTTAGCAAATGTTTAATCAGGCCCTTGAATGAAAAGTACTGAGATAGTAGAAAAATGCATTAGGTTCAATGTTCACCTTAAGATATTTACAGTACAGTAAAATATAATAAGTTTACGGAAGTGTCTTAAATCTGTAACATATGTCATAATATAAGAAGAATTTCTTAATTGTTTTCAGTGTAATTTTTACATCGTGGCTCTGAGGTAGGTGGGGAGAACAAAGCACGATGCTTCACAGCACTTCTGGTCTTCTGGGTGCTTTTCTAGTGTAACTTAGACAAGCACGATTTACTGAATTCCGGTTCCCCTCTGAAACTTACATTTCCTCCCCACGAGCATTGGAATATTTCCTTTTGAAGCTTTATAAGGATTAAGGAAAATAATGTATTTAAAAACTTAATTTCGAACCTAGCTAATGTTAAGTCCTCGAATGTTAGGCCAAAATGTCGGCCAGTTATTATTGGCAGTATTAGTATATTAGTATTGTTTTATTGTTATCACCATTTCACTGGCAAGGAAAGCAGAACCCAGTGAATTTAATTGAAAATCAGTCATATGGTGGTAAATGCAGGTTTAAAAACCAAATCTTTTTGCTACCAGCCCAGTCTTTCCATCTGTCATGAGAATCATGCTGGCCTTTTGACAACTTCAGGTAAATACTGTCCTCAGGTACATCATCTCTACAAGATATTCTTTAAATGTGTCAGGTTCTCTGATACTTGCCTCTTTAATTTTAGAATACATTTAACTCGAGAAAAATCTGAATAGTTTGCCCCTTATGGACTTTTAAATGAAAATTACATTTTTGATAGGAAAATTATTAATTCAGGTTTTATGGGTTGTTTTGGATACTTTTGGAGAAGGAGAGATGAATAGTGAGTTTAGACACAGCAGTTTTTTCCGTAGTCATGTTATGTGAGACCAGAGGTACCGCATCTGCGTCTGTCAGGCGCAAGGCATTCCTGAAGACCGAGCTGACAGTATGAGATCACGCTGATATGAGTGTGTGTCTGAATTTAGCCACGTTGAGAACATAATTTGGTTTCATCACAGATTACAGCTCTGATTTTATTGAATACCCTAGAAAAATATTTTAAAATAAATGCTTAATTTAAATTTCCTGAGATAAATCTGGTATTTTAGCCTGTTAAAACTAAAGACACCAGAGCATTTATGGCCTTTTTCCTAGTTTTATTATAAAACCCTAAAATCCAACTAGAAGTATATGGTAACATGTTGAAATTCTATATATTGGTTTGGCATGATTCTGTTACCAAAGGTTAAAAACAGGGAAAGGAGGAACTGTTTCTTTTATAGTATTTTCCTTTCAGCTGTTTGCTCTCTTTGCAATTTCATCTCTATCCAATTCATTCCAATATTTTAATCTTTCTGCATGTTCAAGTTAATTACCTTTAAATTTTCCTCTACCTGAAAACTGAGTAGATTCACCAGCCTTACTACATTTACCAGCCCTGTATTTCAAACCTTTTTAGCGCTTTCCTAATCTCAACTGATTTCAATCTAATCTTCTGTTACTGACTTTCAAAACCACCCACTGTATTCTACTCTGACCTAATCAGTTTTATTTTTAACTCCTCCAAAATGTACCACTGCTTGGCTATCACCAGTGTCTGTGACATAAATGGTTTACCATTTTCATCTTAGGCCTGGGTGGTGATGCCTTCACTCACATTCCCTTGCCCTTAAATGCCTTCTACCAGTAGGCCCATTCTGAATCGTGCCCTCAAGATCCACTTTATGTATGCATTTGATACTTGGAAAAAAATCATGGTAGTTGATTGATTGAATCAGCAATTAATTATCTGTATGAAAATGAAATCCTAATACGAATATTGTATTAAGCATGGTGCCAGGAGTTTTACATTTAACTTTGGGCTTTTTAATTTGAAATGACTAAACTTGTGGATGACTAATGTTTCCATTTCTAAAATAATACAAATGATATTTAATTGGCTTGAGCCTAAGAACATCCAATTAAGTATGTTATTGGAAACATTTATTTGCCCACTTATATGTGGGCATCCTCAGGATCACAGCAAGCTTGGGTGGAAAGCATGCAAAAAATGAGTCTTATCTCACATCATCATTGTTATTGTGTTATAACATGTATTTACTTCTTTATCACATTCCCGAAGACACTTATTCCTCAGTCTTTTTATTCTTTTAAAAATATCGCACTTGCCTTAATCTCTTTCATGTAACTTTTCCTCTGATTTCAGTTATTAACACTTTTATATTAGACATATTTACCTTTGACTTTATATCTTTAACCATCCTAACATCTATTCAGGTCCGAGAACAAGATACTCAGACCTATATCAAAGAAATAATTATATCTTTTATCTTTGATTTTTATTTATTCCTTCTTAAAATAACAAACATTCTTATTTTATTAAATATCTTGGTCTACATTTGTTTTTTCTCCCTGCATATAAATATATTCAAATTTTTTACATCCACAAAATATGCCATTTTAACATTAAATTCCTTCTAATATCATCACATATTTCTCAAAAACCTTGTGAGTACAAAGTCTACACTATAAGTACTTCCTAGTCATTCAGTAATTTTAGCATGAATTTTTGACCTATCAGCTCACTAAAAATATTCTTGCTAAATTTCTGCTATAGACATTCGATGAGCATTTCTCAGATCTCTGTGTTCTTTATTTAGTGGCAAAAATCGAATTCCTCTTTTGCTATGCACCATATAAGAGTTAACATTCTGAAAGATTCTGTATTTTAAATTCTTATCATCCTATATTCTTCCTGGGATTGATTGATGTCTAAAGAACAACCACATTCCATATTTATAATAGCCAAATAAATTTCATCTCACTTGCAATTGATTTGGTAGATTTTATATCACTTACCTTAAAAATCAATATATGATCCAAATCTTTAATAGCTGTTCAATTGTTAAGTTCTAAGGATCTACTTTAGCACTTTATATGTTTAACTATATCTTGTTTGAAACTTTTAAATAGTCTTTTCATCATACTCTTTACTTCTCTAGTTTCATCTCCCTTCTATCTGCCCTTCTTCACCATGAGTGAAATGCTTCTCATACCCAAATACGCTCTCTCTTCAAAGTTTTTCAGTTTCTCCCCTTTGCCTTCAGATGAAAATCTAAATTATTATGTTTGGCATTGAAAGCTCTAAAATTCTGATCCTGGTATCTCTTCTGGTTTGGCTTCCCATCTTCACATTTTATACTTTGCAGATCCCAACTATACTTTGCTGTTTTATGCTTCTGTGCTTTTGCTGAAATGCTATTCTCCTTGGTGCAGCTGTGCCTGAGACTCCATTACCATTCCTTCCCCTATATTCCCCTATTCTTTGTTTTTAGCCTTTAATGCCCCAAAATTATAATGTTGTAAAATTATATTTTATGTTCATATGCTTTTAATTCCTATAAAATGTACTCTTCGAGGCCAAATCTTATCTGTTTTAATTCACAATTATGGAATAATGCTATTAATGATATTGCATACAGTGACAGTTTTAATCAACAAATACTAAAAGTACAATCATTAGGAAGAAGAATGATCTCTATATTCTTTAATTCTAAAAATGAATCCCCACAAAGTGCTCAACATATTTGCAAAGTAAGCATGTTTGAAATAAGCCTGAGTTCAGAAACAGGGAGCTTGTTTTAGTTGAGTCTTGCCCTACTAATTTACCATCCAGTTTCTAGAAAATTAGTTATTCTCTCTCAACCTTGGTTTCCTCCTCTGAAAAATGATGGATTTGTACTATATGTTCAAGAATTATTAGTATTTTTATTTAAAATGAGAACATATCTGTGTGTAATTATAACTTTATCCCAAAATGTTCATTTATAAAGAACCTTTAAACATATTCTCAATAGTTCTCAATTTTTATATTTCTATAATAATTTTTTCACTCACTGAGAATTATGAATTTTTAAATAAGAAAGAATGACATGGTTGGTTGTACATCTGATTGTATCCACAATGATTTTTTAATAAAAATAAAGGCATGAGATGACAGATACTGGATGATACATGTTCCATTTTAGAATAAAGAAAATATTTCAGGACTGACTTTATTTTCTATGGCTGTGCAAAGGTCAAAAATATTCAGAATGATCTTTAATATTTTTAACCATATTATCTTTTGTCATATGTCACGTAATTGCCTATCCATGAAGTTACATGATCCATCCAAGTTAGTCTGAGAAAAAAACTCAGATTCTATTCATCGTCTGGATTCCATCTGACTGCTTTTTTGAACTTTGTGTGTTCTTCACATTTCAACAAATGTGAGTCACGAGTCTAACGACAGAATAAAAATGATGAAAGAATAACAAGGAGCTTACAGGCTAAGTGTATCGGATTTAAGTAATGATTATTTTGTCACTCATATTTCTGTTATATTTTTCTAGCAGTCACCAGGACACATTTTGTCATATGCATAGACTCAATCTAATATCAGACTGAAGCACATGAATTTTTTTACTATAATTGTAACACCTGCTGAAATCATGTATATATATTTTGCTCAAAATACTTAAAACTATACTGATCAGATATAATAGTCTCCTATCTGGCTTTGCTCTCTATCACCGAACATTCCTAGTTTGCCTACTGTAATGAATAATCAAGGTAATATTTTTTTCAATTAAAAATAGCAAACAACATAGGGCAGTGTAAACATAAAAAATAATTTGCCAAAGAATCAATGAGACAGAAGTTTTAACTATGGAGAAGAGAAATTTATTAAGGATTCTTCTCTAAGTGTAGACCAAACTGAAGCCGGATGGTAGAAGAAATAAGCCTGGTTTGAGAAACAAGGGGCTTGGGTTAGTCTTGTCTTTCACTACTAACTTCTTCTAGAAAATCTCTCACACTTTCTGAACATTGGCTTCCTCCTCCAAGAAGTTGTAGCTCAAGATCGCAGTCAATAGTCAGAAAAACAGGAAAAAGAAATTAATATATAGGGTGGGCCAAAAGTTGGTTTACAGTGTGAGTACACAAAACAGTTTATTCTTGTATTATTATTTATTAATTATTGTGTTATTTTCTATATAAACAACTGTAAACCTACTTTTGCCTCACCCTGTATAAGAAAACACTAAATTGACACACATTTATATTGTTTATGTAACAATTTTACCTTTCAGGAATTAAGAGTAATATGTCAGTGAGATAGGAACAGAGAAAAATAGCCATGATCTCCCCATATTCAAATAGGAGCCTTCCATATTTACTCTTTCCAGACAATTTTAGGGTGCATTCATGGCAGAAATGATATACAGGGCATTTTTAACCATAGAGAAGGTGATAATAATGTCCCAGATACCTGGAACACACTATGGAGCGCCCAATAAAGAATAAGAATTTATAGAATGACTGTTGACCAAATGAGTGAACATATAAATTTTATGATGTTGTTTTATAAAGTTTTAAAATAATTCTCTCATGAGACTCAAAACTTGATATAATTATGAAGGAATTGATATAATTAAACAATGTTTCTAGGAGGAGGTCTGAATCACAACGGAGTCATAGCAAAGGTCGGAATTGAAGTGGTACCCAGAGGGTGAAGAGAAAGTCTGTTCTCGTGTTTATACTCAGGTTTCCATAGGGAAGGATCATAGCGCGTACATGTCCTGTGCCCAGCATAATGTCTGCTGTTTGCTACTAATGTAAACATTGTTGCTCTAGACTACAACAGTCCTTAAACATTCCCAATATTGCATAGGTTCTAAGGCTTTATTGTAAAATGGGGTGTTTTCTCTTGATCTTTCACCAAAGGTTGTACTTGGGTCTTCCCCAAATACAGAATAGATAAACGGAATAAAGCATTTATACAGATCCCACCCATGACTTTGACAAAATGCAAAAAATTAAGTTAAACAAAAGGATAGTGCAAGTTATCCAGAATGAACTTTATGGTTAAGGAAATCTAAAGTGGTTAACAGTAAAATCAAACCAATTTTTCTGGAAAAACAGATAACAGACACCTTTAATTGCATCAGTGTGCAGAAGAGCACTTCCAATTCTGACCAAGGCCCCCACCCATTCCATCCTTAACACTTTTTAAAAAAGATTTTATTTAGTTATTTTTTTAGAGAGGGGAAGGGAAGAAGAAGAGAGAGAAACATCTATGTATGGTTGCCTCTTGCATGCCCCCTACTGGAGACCTAGCCCCAAACCCAGGCATGTGTCCTAGACTGGGAATCCAACCAGTGACCCTTTGATTCACAGGCTGGACTCAACCACTGAGCCACACCAGCGATGGACATCCTTAATACTTTTTTACTTTAATGTCCTCATTTGTAATATTAGAGAATTAAGTAAGAAACTAAATATCTTTCCTTCTCTGAATTGTATATAAGATTTTTATAAATCTCTAAAGTTGTGCTTTTTTGTCAGTTAAAAAATGAAACATTAGCATACTCAGAAAAGGTAAAGACATTTAAAAATAATCACACTTGGATTTAACCTGATCTTCTTAATCACCTCATTCCTCACCCAACTTTAACAAGTTTTCTTTCTTTTTCTAAGGGATATATATACTTGCAGTAAAGGTTTCTTAAAGGCAGGTGCAAATTAATCCACTACTTAAGCAAATTTTGGAATTTCTCATTACGGATTTCAAATCACTGTTAATTTGCATGGGGAGTAATCTGCATTTCGTTTTGCTATTAGCAATATAGAAAACACATACTCTATATTCTGAACTTGAATAAAATTTCCCTGAGCCAAACTGAATCTTCAAATTATATGTTGTCTTTCTTATCTTCCCTCTAGAGATAAGCCAGGGCTAGGAGAAGTGATTTGCCTAAAGTCCCAGAGTTTGTTAGTAATCATTTCTAGATTAGGACTCAGGTCTTAATCTTATCTCACTATTTAATGTGCTTGTAATCACCCAATGCGTCTACTCAATTTTAGTTTGCCAGCTGTAAGCATACAGTAGGAATACACACACATGAAATTTATGGCAAAAATAAAACCAATAAATTTCGAACATCTGTTCTGAAGCTAGTGTGGAAAAGAAATTGCCACTTAGAAGTGCAGTGTTACTACTTAATGCATGCTTCTCTTTGCCACTTAGTGAAAATATTCTTACCCTTTTACTGCTAGTTCCTGGACTTAATATTATTAATTCCCTAGCTATAAAATGACGTTTGCTATTTGACTGAAATGACAGAATACAGGATTTGGTTCGGAGTGTATTAAATGCTCTGGGTGGCCTAATCTAGATTCTTGTTTTTTTTTAAGATTTTGTTTATTTATTTTTGGAGAGAGGGGAAGGGAGGGAGAAAGAGGAGAGAAACATTAATATGGGGTTGCCTTTCTCATGCCCCCAACTGGGGACTTGGCTCACAACCCAGGCATGTGACCTGACTTGGAATTGAAATGGCAACCCTTTGGTTCTCAGGCCAGAACTCAATCCACTGAGTCACACCAGCCAGGGCCAATCTAGATTCTTATCATTCGGTTAATGCATCCATTCCTAGGCTGCTGCAACTTTACATGCCCCAGAGGCTTGAGCACAGAAGATGGAAACTGTCCCAATGGGAGATGTCTGAGAGGCTGTACCCTCTTCCCACTTACTGACCTTCAGCTAATCATGGAAGCACTTACCAGCCTTGTCTCTGGATAAGACAGCATTTGTCTTGCATCTCCAGATTCTCCCTTGGGATCATACTTTGGCTAATTTATTTTGCAACCATACTTTATTTACCTGTTCTTCAAAATTAACATGCTTTACTCATTTTCTTTTTCAAGAGAACTGTTCAATAAATCATCTACTCAGAAATTCCTGTCTCGGACTCTAGTTTTAAGTAACCTGGGTATCAGATGATAACATGTGACATCAGTCCAGTGCTGGAGGAACATAAAGGCTTCGATGCATTCAAAATGACCAGAAACACCAAAACCTAAATTGATTACACTGAGTCAATTCATCCACACTGTCCTGGCAGAAGAACATAGATGTCCATTTTAGATGTAAATTTTATATGCTTTATTTTCAATTTTCTTCTTTACATGATAACTGGTATTCAATATAAAGATATAAGAAACCCAAAAGGCAAGCCATTTTAAAATAGCATTTAAAAAACACCGAATGAGACTGAGAGATAACATAGACATTGGAGGTACCAGACAAGAACTGTGCAATAACAATGACCAGTATGTTAAGTGGTTTACAGAAATAGTTGGGCAGTTGTGCATGAACAGATGAGGCATATTTGAAAACGATGGAGATTATTAATTAGGGTCACATGAAATTCTAGGAAAAAACTTATTAGAGATAAAGAGTAAATCATCAGCATGCACAGCAGACAAAAAGTGAACTTGAAGATAAGTAAATAGAAATTACCTACACGTAAACACAAACAGAAAAAGGAGTAAAAGGAAAAATGAAAAAATAGAACATCCAAGAGTTATGAGACACTATCAAACAGTATGGCAATTGTGCAATTTGAGTTCTAGAATGACAAAAATAAAGAAAAAGGAAGGAAGGAAGGGAAGGAGGGAGGAAAAGGATAAGGGAAAGGACACAGGAGATCTAAGAGAAAAGAACTCTACGTAAAATTAAAAAAACAACAGCAAAAAACCCCAGCAAGCTCTTTGTATTGAGTGTTGGTTTTGAAATGTCCTATTTTTAGCATTTTTCTCTGTCTTTCTAGAAACCTAACTCTGCCTTGTGTCTGTGGTGGTCCTAAGTGGGAGAAGTTTTTCCACCCCTCCCCAATGGTAGCAGATCTCCTGAGCCTAAGAGGTTTTCCTATCTGTTGCTTATAGACAAATGGGTTCCCTTCTACCTCTTTCCTAGTAGCAATAGCTGTTTGCTTGGCCCCTGAGAACCATAGTGTGTCCTGTCTTCCCAGCAGTTAAAGGCTTTCTTTCATGTGAAAAAAAAAAAGTGTTTCCAGACATGGGTAGTATTTTTTTTTCTGATCTCTAGGAATAATCAATAACCTCTCACATACTGTGCCACCAAACTACTCTTTCCAGTCTCCTATTTTCCTCCCAGTCTCTCCTATGAGGCATCTAGTGGGAGCCCATGATAAAGAATTTGCCAATGACAGGACTACCTTTGTGTCCGAGGTTCACAGTTTCCTTCTAAACGAATGTGCTGGTTCAATTTCAGCCTTTAATGATTTATCAACATTATAGTAGAACTCTTATCTGCTATATGGCCGGATCTCTTTCATACTCTGCCAAATATGAAACAGTTTTTTGGTTTCATCTACCGTTGGAGAAACTTGTCACTGTTTAGAATTCAGTTAGCCTTATTGACTTGTATCTTTGGCTCTCTGATGGAATTAAGAAAATTCATGATTTTTGGATATTTTCCCAACGTTAGTTGTTGTAGAATACATGTGATATTTTCTTACTGTTTTCTACACCTTAAATGAAAGTAAAATTGACAACATGCTCTTTGAATAATAAAATAGGTTTATTTCCTAGGATGCTCAAATACTTGATGTTCTTCCGTGCCACTTAGGGAAGGGAGTTTCTCTTGTACACTGTTACCCAGGTTCCCTCTTCTCTGTATGACCTATGGAGTAATTATTGAGGAGCATGTCTATTGGGTCTATCTTGCATTTATTGGTACTTTTCTTCCACTGGACTAGAAGAAATTAAAATTGTATGACTGCGTGTTTACATGTGTGGGTGTGTATTAGAACAAATGCATGTTGAAGAAATATGGAGCTTCCTTTTGTGGTGGGAACAGTAAATTGGACTGTTGCCATTTTAACACTTAGCAGCAGTGTATAAAAGTGGAAGAACTATGAAGATTTAAATTTTTAAATTCCTACACTGTAATATGGGAAATTCAATCAGTTCTTATATCACAACATCTATAGATACATATTTTCAGGGTTTTTATGATAATCATGGAGGCTAATATTTTAATCTTAATTATTACCTTCTTCTTTGTGCTTAGAGGACTGCTAGTAAACTAGGGTGTGACATAAAACTGCCAGCCCTGGTTGAAAATCACCAAGACATTTATTTTATATAAGGAATGAAAATGTTGTTTTTGAAATTAATTTTATGTGTAGGTGTGAATGACATTATAAAGTATTCAAGATTTTAAAGCTATTTATTGGAATAAAATTCACTGTGTCTGTAGAAAAACTCACTATTGACCTCATTTGCAGTTAGGTGCAAATAAGAGATGTAAAGTAAAATAAAAAGTTATGTATACTATGCAGCTAAAAGTTGGTAATCTGCAAAATAATCCAGTTTTCTGCTCAGCGTGTCTTCCATTCTGCATAATAGGATTTTAATACATATTTTCTACAAAGTACCTAAATGGCAGAAAAATAAAGCTATCGGTTAACCTATCACTGAATTATTATCAAAAACATCAAAGAAAAAAGTGTCAGGTAATTAAGACACAGTTTAAACTGACATGCTACAACTCTATTTAATTGATTAACAATCTATTAAATTCTTTAATGAAGTGAGGGGTTTTATGTTGTGGGAGACAGGAAAAACATTCTCTTCCCTGGGAAATAAAACTCAAATTTGAAAGGTGTAAGAGACACTGGAAGGCTAGATTTCTGCGAATTTCACAGTGACTACTGATCAGTAAGAATTTGAGGAACTTTAAGAAAAAGGTTAGTCAAAACCCACCTGTTTCAGAAAAAGCTAGGACTCACCTCAGCTTCCAGCCACAGGTGTCTGCCCTGAGCACCTCAACCCCCTATACTTTGATGAGAGGATAACTTAAAACTCTGTCTCTCAGAAAGTGGGGGAACAAACCCTTCATGGGTCCAGGATTTTCCCTCTAAATTCCCTCAAGTTCTCACTCCACAAGACAATAGTAAAACTGCCAATGGTATTGACTTCTTTGGAAACAAATTATCCTAATAGAAGGCATTTCATAGGTAGAGTTGAGTCCTTTAATTCTTCTCTCAAATTTGTATAGATTCTAAAGTGGTATTTTAGAGCCCATACGTGCTATAGACTGTTCTGTACCCACACACTATTTAACTCAAAGGGACAGGATAAGGGCCAGGGGAAAACAGTGGTTTCTGAATATAAATTGTATAAGAGACTAACCTGACATTAGCTTTGTTTAGACACTCATCATGTCTATATTTCAGTAACACCACACATGAACTTGTATGTCCAGGTGAACTTGAGAGAAGGCTGAGTTTATACAGCATTCCCTCCTGCACTAACACCCTGACCATGAGGGCTACCCTTAACTTTCCCTCAACGTGACTAAACTTTAGACAGATTTATTTCTGACCATAGGGTCCTAATCTTCCTTCCCTTACAGAATTCAAAAGTTTGCAATTGTTAATTTCCTTTGTCTTTTCAGATGTAAATCTTTTCCAGTCTCTTGCCAGTTTTAACCCTAGGGACAGCTTTCTCAGTGACCTAGGAGCCATCCTTGAGAAATATAATCATCAAGAAAGATAGGGTTCCTATCTCCCAGGCTTCGTGGGAGAGTAGGAGCCTGATTTCTATAAATACCAACTAGCAAACACAGAAGGCCTAATCACATTGACTAACCTCCCTCCTGTGCATTAGTAGTTTTTGTAACTCATCCCAGCCCTTAGAAACTCTCCTGTGTTTTGTTTCAGCAAACTTGAATTCGATCTCTTTCCCTTATTGTGATAATCTTGACGCTTACTGCTACAGTCTTGAATAAAGTCTTCTTCACCTGCATAACTTGCACAGTACTTTTCTTTTACAACTCCAAAGTGGAAAAAAGTACGATGCATGGTAAATTCCACTTCCCATTGACAAATATAACCCCCAAAATAAAAGTGATATGTATTGCAGGTTTAATATAGTGATTATATTTAGTGATATGATTCCAAACTTAAGACATCCCTAACTATATTATCATAATTTCTCTACACATACACACATATATAAACATATGTAGTTGTTACTGTTAGAAAATATATAATATACATTTTAATTTATTTTAGGAACTCTATAATATATACATATACACACATACATATGTATACATACATATATGCATGCATGCATACATACATGGGGATAAGGACAATTTTCAAGTTTTCCAAGTACTTTCTTACTTCATAGGATGATAATATAGGTATCTAAACAAATGACTATTTTTAAAAAACATTAGCACAATAGGGATGCACACATGCATATATGTGTACATATGTGTGTATGTATGTGTATATATTAATTTGAAATTAATCTTATTTTATGATCTCTGTTGTTGAAATTATAAGGTAAATAAATAAGTGATAGACTTTGAGCTCTTAATTTGTTTTTGTGAAGCGCAGGGAGGAATCGTAAGGGAGCTCAGAAGGAAACAATAAAAAACAACAGAATAAAAGGAATAGGAGCAGATAGAAACATGTTTTGCAAATAAGTCTTGAAGCAAGTGGCTTTGATGTAAATAGCTTTGGTTTGGAGGCTGGAACTTTAATATTTTAAAAAGGGTTAATTTAGGCACCTTAAAGCTGTTACTTCCAGAGATATTCTGGCATAAGGTACTGTGAGAGGGGTCGAATCTACTATGAATTATTTTATTATTTATTTACTATTTTGCTTAGAGCACCCGGCCCAAAGCCACCAACCAGTGGAGATGGTGACAGGCAGCAACATTTCAGAGCGTGCACCTGAGACAGTTTTGCACATGGTTGGTTTGGAGGAGCAACTACAAAAAGAAGTGCTTATTAAGTTTCTTCCTTAGAGTTGGTCTGTGACTGTCTGTCCTAATCAAAGAACTGACTCCACACAGTACTGCACTTGACTTAGGGCTTATAAACACTGCTGTTTTTTATGTGAATAAAAGACTGCCTTAATTTTTTGTTTTTCTTTTTTACTCAAATTCATTAGAAAAGTAAGGTAATGTGAATAAAATAGGCATTTTACTTTATTTTCTATATAATACATAGAAATTATATAAAGAATTAAATAATTACATAATTCTTTATATAATTCCAACAATATGTGGTTCTTTTTTTATTGTTGTTCAATATTCCCCCATTGCTCTCCTCTGCCCTGTCCACATCCCCGCTCCCACAGTTAATCCCCAACCTATTGTCCATGTCCATGGGTTATTTATACCTGTTCCTTGACTAGACCCTTTCCGTTCTTTCTCTCCTGTTCCCCTTCCCTCTCCCCACTCCCCTCTGGAACCACTGTTTTTTTGACCCACTCATTTACTGATGGACACTTAGGCTGTGTTTAGTACTTGGTTATTGTAAAAATGTTGCTATGAACATTGGGGTGCATAGGTTCTTTTGATTTGATGTTTCAGGATTCTTAGGGTATAATCCCAGCAGTGGAATCACTGGGTCAAAAGCCAGTTCCATCTTTAGTTTTCTGAGGAAATTCCATACTGTTTTCCACAGTGGCTGCACCAGTCTGCATTCCCACCAACAGCTCACTAGGGTCTCTTTTCCCCACATCCATATCAGCACTTGTTTGTTGATTTGGTTATGATGGCCATTCTGACTGGTGTGAAGTGGTATCCCACTGTGGTTTTAATTTGCATGTCTCTGATGGCTAGTGATGCTGAGTAGCCTTTCATATGTCTCTGGGCCATCTGTATGTCCTTCTTACAGAAGTGTCTGTTCAGGTTCTTTGCCCATTTTTTAATTGGCTTGTTTGTTTTCCTGGTGCTGAGTTGTATGAGTTCTTTATATATTTTGGAGGTCAAACCCTTGTCCAATGTATTGTTGGCAAATACAGTTTCCCTTATAGTTGGTTCCCCTTTCATTTTTGTGATGCTTTCTTTAGCTGTGCAGAAACTTTTTAATTTGATGTAGTCCCATTTTTTTAGTCTTTCCTTTATTTCCCTTGCCCTAGAGCAGGGATGTCAAACTCATTTTCACTGGGGGCCACATCAGCCTCGCGGTTGCCTTCAAAGGACCAAATGTAATTTTAGGACTGGATAAATATAACTACTCCTTAATTAGGGACAAGGAGCTTGGTGCTACAGCCAGGTAGAAGCAAGGTTCCGGGCCACTTAAAACAAGGTGGAGGGCCCGATTCAGCTCATGGGCCTTGAGTTCGCTACCTGTGCCCTAGAGGATATATCAGTGAAAATATTGCTGTGTGGGATGTCTGAAATTTTATTGCCTATGTTTTCCTCTAGGACTTTTATGGTGCCATGGCTTATGTTTAAATCTTTTATCCATTTTGAGTTTATTCTGGTGTATAGTATAAGTTGGTCGTGGAGTTTCAATTTTTTGGATGTACCATTACAGTTCTCCCAACACCAATTGTTGAAGAAGCTATTTTTACTCCATTTTATGATCCTGTCCCCCTTGTTAAATATTAATTGACCATAGAGACATGGGTTTATTTCTTGGCTTTATATTCTGTTCCATTGATCTATGTGTCTGTTCTTATGCCAGTACCAGAATGTTCTGATTACAGTGGCCTTGTAATACAGTTTGATATCAGATACAGTGATCCCTCCTACTTTGTTCTTCTTTCCCAAGATTGTTGAGATTGTTCAGGGACATTTATGTTTCCATGTAAGTTTTTGAAATGTTTGTTCTAAATCTGTGAAATATGTCCTTGGTATGTTAATAGGGGTTGCACTGAATCTATAGATTGCTTTGGGCAGCATGGACTTTTTAACGGTTCTTTTAAAAAAATGAAACACAGCAGTCAGACCAAGCTTCCTTGAAGGAATGACTCATGTAGAGATCACATTTGTTGCAACAAATGATTTGTTGTCTAGTGCCTATTGCACGTTTTTTGGGGAAGAACAGACTAATTTTCAACCACAGGGGAGCTGGATATATGATGTATTACTCACTTACAAATATATAAACTCTGTTTTCAGTTTCTCTTTGAAGAATTGCACTTAGGAATTCCAAATTATACAGTATATCAGCTAAGAGATATGAAATGACAACTTAAAGGCTTTTTTCAAATACTGACTGCCATTTTTAAGTGGCATTTATTATAGAAGAACAGAAATTCATAGCACTTGGCACTTTTCAAAACTGAAGAAAGTCTCCAAAGATGTTAACATCTGAGAAATTTTACTAAGTATTAGAAGCAGCAACATTAGTGAAGAGTGACTATGCTGGGAGAAATAGGCTATCTTAAGGATGTCAAAACAAATGTGTTCTAAGAAATTAGGTTGAGCATATTTTTCCTATGTAAAGATGTACATGGTAAATGGAGCAGGCAGAGACTAGATTGCAAAGAACTCGTGGTAATGGATAGAAAGAATAGGAAAGGGAAAACTTTAAGTTGGTAAGTTTCTGATTACAGAATTCAGTGTTTGGTCTGTCTTTTCATATTGATTATTTCACTTATCAACATAATACTTATAGTACCCTCTCTTTTTTATTTTGAAGAGATTAATAGTATTAATTCAGTATTTCTAGAACTTTTTTATGTCTACATTTTAAATATTACAAATGTGTTAAATAACAAAAGCATAATGTGTAATTTATTTAAAGGTTGTAATAAAATATGTTAAGGTCTCTGGAGTATACTTCTTGGTGTCAGGTGCCCTTCTCCCTAAGTGAGGGTGCATGGCACCTTGTCACTTTCAGAATGAGATCGTCCCAGGTTACACTATTGTGAGACTTCTAGCATCACTAATATCATTCAGTTACTTCAGTTCTTTGAATTTCATCCTTTCAATTTACACATATGAATACTAATGCCAACACATAACACATGAGTATAAATTAATATGATATGTATTCCTACAGCAGAAGAGAGGACTGATAATTCGAAGCTGTGGCTGCCCCTTTAGACTCCACAAGAAACTCTTTATAGCTTTATCTACGTTTATCTCCAACAAAAAGTCAAGCAATGCTACATATCCATGTACTTGGATTCCTATGCAAGAAATTAATGTTGTTTTCATTGTGCTCTTAACAGTATATAGTAACTTGCCTTATTTCCTTAAAGGAAGGGATGATTTGTTAATGTGTATTTTCATTGAATTTTCTTGAAATCAAGCATGTGAATTTTGCTTCTTCATCCCTCACGTTTCATCCCAACTTTCTGGTATTCTGTTTGCCTATGTTGATATTTTTAGCATTGAGTTGTGGAGAAAAACATTGACCTAATAGTACTCTCAGTTCTGCCATGATCATGGCATCATTAATAGAAACAATTGAGCTTTATTTTTTATTCTTTCAGGAAAAAAAAGTTATATGCTTGAGTTACAGCAGACACCGCTAGTTAGCTGCTCCAATATTTGTTCCCCAAATCTGTTTTCTCTCGCTACATTTGGCTCCTTGTGGATACCATTGTCCAAGAATGGTAAGTGGAGGTCTGTTTCCGTGTTCCTGGGAAACCCTTGTTTTGGGACAGGTGCTACTCCCCCTTCACATTCACTCTCCCTGTGGGAGATGGTTGTACTGACAGGAGCAGTGTGTCGGCAGCTCTGATAACTCGCAGCCCTTGAACCAGTCCAACAGCTGACTTGCTCTACATTTCTTGTTGTGTGAGAGAGAATAATCCATTTGCTTAGGCTTGTGTAAATGGTATTCTGTTACAGCAGCTAAAAACATTCCTCCTGGATATATTTTTTAGGTCATTTTTCCCTTCTGGATTTGAATCTCCTCACAAACAAAAATAAATGTGATGGTTAACTGTGCAAGTCACTTGAATGAGCCAGGGATTGCCCACACAGCACATAAAACAGTATTTCCGGGGTGTCTGTGAGGGTGTTTCTTGATGAGATTAACACTTGAGTCATTGGAGTCAGAAGTAGACTGTCCTCCCGAATGTGGGTGGTGCCATCTAGTCTATGAATACACTACATTTTAAAAAAAGGCAGTAGAATGAGGAATTGACCCCTTTTACTTTTTGTCTCCCTGCTTAAGCTGAGACACAGGTTTTCTCTTGCCCTTAAACTGGGATTTACACCATCAGTGTCCCTGGTTCCCAGGCTTTCGGATGTGGCCTGAGATTACACTCTTGGCTCTCCTCAGTCACCAGCTTGCAAGTGGCAGATCCCGAGACTTCTCAGCTTTCATAACTGCATGAGCCCATTTCTCATTACGTATCAGTATCGATATTGATATGGATATAAATGTATTGGTTTTTCTGGAGAACCCTAATGCGGTAGCGATCAGATAACAGAATGAATAGGCATCCTAGTCACAGATATCTTCATTTTGTCTCTCTGTTGTGTTTGCCCCAGTCAGGTTCCGAGGGCTAATGAAGAATTGAGAAAATGAAGCTAATCTAAAAATAAATTTCTGTTTCAATCTTACCAATTGCATCTCTCTCTAAGCCATAGTAAATTGTTGCTTTTGAATCAGGTTTGCTAAAATTTGAATGAAAATAATTATTTAATAATTCTGAATGTTTCCCTTGGTGCTACATCTCATAGATTCATCTTCATATGTGAGCTAGCAGAGAGAAATATCTTACAAATGAAGGAAATAATTTTGCCACCAATATTTAGGAAATTTATGTAACACATATATACAATAATAAAAATGGGCTATTGAATTTATTTTTTATTTTTATGTCATCATTTGCAAATGATATATCCTTTCCTGGTACTCACTCAAATAGAATTTAAAAAAATAAGTGTTAAAAATAAGTGTTAAAATTACCTTGCTTGTACAGATTATAGGAAATATAGCACAGAATTTTCTACGTGATAACCCTGCTATACTAATTACATATCTTGTGTGCAACTCTGCTATCTTTATTATCAAAGGACTATGATTATTGATTTACTAATTTACAGGAGTGAAAAGTTAGACTCAAATGAAGAAAGAAAAGATTATATTGAATTTGTGGCATTGAGCTCAGTGAAGTAAAGAAAAACAACAACAAAAGAACTTCTTAATTGAATTTTCTTGGCTAAATGCCAGAAAAAGCTGTGAAATGTGAGAAGAAAAAAGGAAGGAAGTATGGAGGAGAAATAATGTCTCGCCTATGAAAGGTAGATGTGTAAGGCACATGTGAAACGTCTGGGCCGTGTTCCAAACAGATTAAATGTGGATGTAAATGATTGACACACTGCCCTGAAATCTACAACACCTTAAAGATAAAGGCGAAATCACTGAGTATACTGAAAACAACATAGTAACTTGATTATTAGTTAATCTGGACCCATTGTATTTGGACCAAACTTTTCTGAAGCTTAAATCTTAGATGAATTCTATCCACGTCTCTCACATCCAGTCTCCTAATTGAGTTTTGCATGTGCCTGAGGGAAGCATGCGCCAAAAATGCCCTCTCCTGAGGCAAGTGTTAGGCCTGAAACACTCTTATAACAGACTCATCTTTTTAAGAGATTTTATTTATTTATTTACTTATTTATTTTAGAGAGCAGGTAAGGGAAGGAGAAAGGGGGAGAGAAACATCAATGTGTGGTTGCCTCACATGTGCCCCCTACTGGAGAACCTGGCCTGCAATCCAGACATGTGCTCTGACTGGGAATCAAACCAGCGACCCTTTGGTTCCCAGGCCGGTGCTCAATCCACTGGGCCACACCACTAGGACCAGACTCATTTTTTAAAACTATGCTTCTGAACTATATTTCTGTTTTGAACTATATTCCATCATAGAATAGTTTGAAACATCACTTTGCCTCACCTGACTTATCTCCTTGGAACTAAAGTAGGCATCTGAATTTTTCTGTAGTTACTACAAAGTGCCTTGATTCAAAACCTCTGCCATAAGGAACTCCTTACACTGGGTCAGCCTTTTGATGAGAGTTGACTGTGAGAAATACAAGGAAACCCAGCAGACAGTGAGTGGGGTGATGCAGAATAACGACAGAATGAGATGGTAGAAAGAAGAACCCATGGTTAAACTGCAGCCGTGGTAGAGGGGGAGTAAGAGCTGCAAGTAGAACAGAAAGTGACTGAGTGGCCATAATGGTGACTGATGAGATTGAGGTTTTGCCTAGAATGGCACTTCAGTTTTATGTGGTGTAACTGCACACTCCTTGGGAGTTTGTCATCTTTGCTTTCCCATATACCCTTTCAGTGTTTCCCCAAATATATTAGTCTAGCCTGAATATTTGTCTGCAACCTGAAAATTTTAAGTAATATAGTACTCCAGCCCAAATCATTATATATCAGCATGGGTATGAAATTTTACCAGTTGATGAAGTGTACTGGGGTCAAACTCCAGCCAAAATTTGAGCTTCACCAAGATAGAAAGCAGAGTTGACTGTTCTTGTTGTTCCTTTTGTTTGTTTGTTAGAGAGTAATGCTTGTTTATTTATCTTTTACTAAATTCTCTGTTTAAAACTCTAAGCAAAACTACAATATGTTTACTCTTTTTAAGACAGAAAATATAATCAAGCCTTGATTAGTAACACTGGTTCCTCTCTCTTGGTTGACATACTACCATTCCTGAGAGTATGCATGAGAATTCAAATACATAGTTTAATTACAGAAAACGGTGTGAAATTTTCAGGCCTGTTATCCTCCACCATCCTCTAAACTCCAGTCACTCCTGTCATCTCTCTCCACTCTATTCTCACCTCTGTGCTGCTCTTCCTCTCTGACTGAATCTCCCATGAGAGGCTTCCTTGCCAACCCACTGCACTGTCCATCTGGAACACTAGCGCACCATCGAAAACAAAGCAAAGCAACAAACTACGTGACATTGACATATTCTCTACTTGCCTTGAAAGAAAGCTTTCTCTCACTAAGTGTACCTTACAAACATATTGAGTGATTGGGGGTAAAGGTTCATTCTTCTATTTTGTATATTCGAAAAGATCACGAATGATGTAGGAAGGGAAGGGGAATGGCAACTTCAATTTTTTTCTGATTATTCTTTCCCCTTCAAAAGTATTTTTTTTCACACTCATGTGAAGACACTTTTTTTTTTTTATTTTGTAGGGTGGACAACTGTGTTGCCATTTGCCTGGAACTTTTCTTGTTTGAACACTGTGAATCCTGTACCCTGGGAAATCCCTCCATCACAGGCAAACCTGGACAATGAATCACCCTAGATGTCCGAGTAGTATCACCCAACATCCTTCCTATAAACATATTTCCTGCCATCATGGGACTGAACTGTCAAACATGGCCTCTATTTCCTGCTTAACTGAATGCTTGAAAGTCTTCCTAGTTGACAAAATGCTCTCCTTTCTAGGTTTGAGACAAATTCAATTCTGTTTGCCTCCTGTCTGTTTGGAAATTTGTCAAGCCTTTCAAGATTTCTCTGACCCCATTTATATTTAAATGTTATTGTCTCCCATAAGCCTTGTCCTTTATTCCCTTCAGTCTATGTGTTCTCCCTGGATTGACTCAATCACTGGATTTAATGATCAATTATATACAAATGATATTTAAATATATCTCATATTTGATTTCTCCCATTTACCTATTACCTGTTGGACTAGTCACTAGAAGTTCACATTCACATCAGCATGTCCCCAACTGAATCCGAATCTTTCTTCTGCTCTTCTATTGCTTATTTGGTGGAAAATACAAGCATACACTCAAAGGCATAAGAAATGAAAACTGTCAATCATTGCACTTATCTTGCTTACAGCTACCATGCTCACATTCCCACTCAAAACACAGTGTCCAGTTTGAAATACAGCACCTCATTGACACATTTCTCATATACCACTTTTATTTACACAACCTACCAACCAAACTAAGACATATGTAAGTGCAAAAGAGGATGCTAATCAGAAAAACCATTGAAACATGAGTGTGTCAACCGAGACCCTTTATGGTCTTTGTGTTAGTTGAGGTTTACAATGAAACAGAGCCAACAGGAGTGTGTGTGTGTGCATGTGAGCACTATAGATAGATGGTAGATGATAGATAGATAGATAGATAGATAGATAGATAGATAGATAATAGATAGATAGATGATAGATAGATATATAGATAATAGATAGATAGATGATAGATAGACAGACTGGTAGATATTTATTTTAAAGAATCAGCTCACATAACTTTGGGTTGGCAAATCCAAAACTCTTGGTGCAGGTTTGCAGGTGGAGACTCGGGGAAGGAGTTGATGTTGTAGTCTCCAAATAGACAGTCTGGAGGCAGAATGCATTCCTCCATGAACGACCTCGTTTTCTTTCTTAGGACTGTTAACTGATTTCAGTGAGACCCATCCACAGCATAGATGGAGTAATCTGCTTTAATCGAGATCTAGTGATTTGAATATTAATTACATCTTTTAAAAAATACTTTCACGACCACATCCAAACTGGCGTTTGACTACATCTGAGCACCATGGCTTGGCCAGTTTGACACATAAAATTAACTATCACATTTTTGTTTAAAATACTTTTTGCTTCAATATCTTCCTTCTCCTTTGTCTGACATCATAGCAGTTCCAAAATGAGTCATTTTATGACATATATTCCTCTAGTCACCCAACACCACTCTCTCTTGCCTTGGATAGCTTCTCTATTATTCCCTGAAGGATGATTGTTCCTCTTCCAGATCCTGTGGCCTAGTATGCAAATATCTGTCATATAAACATGATATTTGTTAATCACATACTTACATTTCTTAGGGAACACTGTATTTCTTGAGGACAAGAGTGAGATCTTATTCAACTTTGCACCTTTTAGCCTTATGACTGATATCAAATGAGTAGATATTGACAAATTTTATATACAACTACCATTGTGAGGTACTGTGCTCAAATTTACTGGTGAATTTAATGAAAATTTAAGTGCAAATCTTGCCCTAAAAAATACAAAACAATCAAGTAGCTGTGAATAGGAATCAATGATTTTATGTATGATAAAATAGGGGCTTGAACTTCCCACAGTGTGTTGTAGAGTAAAACGTGCATATTAGAGTATTCGAAGAAAATCAAAATGTCTCCATACCACACAGAAAGACAAGTGTTTTAGTTTATTCTGTTTCATTCCTCTGGTGACAAAACTTATTTTAGTTTAGCACTTATTTGGAGGAAGTGGGGGAAATCCAAACTTTTCCAAGATTCAGTTTCTCTATCTGCTAATGAGAATAATAATTTAAGTGTGGTAAAACTATTGCAAAGCAAAAGTGGAAAAGAAATGTAAACATTGGCCGACTAATAAATAGCAAACTTTCTTTTTTTGACACATTCAGACAGTATAAATTATACACACTGCCTGACATCAGGGAAAGACATTAATGGGATTAGAAGTGGTTTTGTGGGATAGGAAGTGACTTTCAGGCCTGAAGTTCATCTCTGTCTCAGGATGGAATTGTTTTTCAACCTTCCTGGACAGGTGGCGGTCAGTACTCCATCACCAGTGAAGGATCCACTCGTGTGATTAACAGCTGTCATTCAATCCCTGATTTGAAGTCTCAAGTAGAGCTATTGTAAGTAAATGTTAGCTTATTTACGTTGTATTATTACAATTGTCTTATTTTTTAAAAAAGCTTATCTAGCTGTGAATTTTCAGTGAAAGAATTGAGCTTCGTAAGCCTAAAATCAAATTCTTTATCTTCTATATGATTTCATTTTTATTCCTTTAACTGGGGAAAATTAATATTCCTTTTATATTCAGATATTTTCAAATTGTGTATCTAAATAAAAGTAATGGAGAATGTCTATTTCATCATCTCAGTTTTAATTCAGATTCCGTCACTAAGTATGTCTTGTAGAAAATCAAAGAATACTCATATGGCACAATGTTAATTAAGATGTTAGAAGCATTTAAAAAAATAAAGGTGTATTGAACATGTATTATTGCCCTTAGTGACATATTCACTTACAGGAAAGCTTTGGCTTTCTATTCTTTCACTTTCTTATTTAAAAAATGGGCTTAAAACTTCTTCACTGGAGGGGAGAAAACAAATTATACATAGATTAATATGGTTATTTTTAGAATAATGTTTATGGAAGCACTACATATGGAAATCAGTAGAAGAAGATGATTACAGTTCAAAATATAATAGAGACATTTAAATTGCAGGCAGCACATTGTATTTCGCTAAAAGCATTGAAAATTGATAGTACAAGTACAGCGAAATCTCAATTAACTGATTCCTGACTTGCCTTGAATTTTAATTAAACATAGCCTCCTCAAATTTGATTTTTAGAAGATAATGATAAATGAAGGGGAAGTCCACAATGATACAAATTTGAAGAACACCTTTGATCATGTCATTTTTCATTCAAACATCTTCCTTTAGTCTCTTTGACTTTCTATTTCTTCTTCCCAATAAACTTGCACTTTTCTAATCTCCACATGCAGCAACTTGTCTTTGTAAATTGCAAATATCTGCTCCCCTGCTCGAGGTTAAAGGTTGAAAGACGGCTCTGTCTTCTTAGACTCAAAACAAAATTTCTTAAATTCATCTACAGACCCTCATGGCCAACTCCCCACCTTTGTAGCTACATTGAATATTTTATCTAATGATATACACATTGCAGTCTTGAATTGAAGTCACCTACACACCCACACGCAAATATACACACTTTCCCATGCATTTACAGTTACATTCACATTGATAAGATATGTGTTTCTTGTTCAGTTTTTATAATTTCAATATTTACATCCAATAATATTTACCCATGAAAGTAGAAGACTGCCTCTCTTACATCTGTAATAATCATGATTAATATGCAATAATTTTGTTCCCCTACCACATGTTATTCTCAAAATGACCTCATGGAGCTAGAAAAGGAATATACCTTAAGCATACTGTTATGTTTATTAAATTGGGATCTACACAGGATGACTTCATGCAGGCAAGTTGAGTGATTTTTCATTCTGAGAAAGAATTTATTTTGGACATTTGTTGATCCATGCTCTTCTAGTCAGATTCTCTCTCTGCTGACTGAGAAGCCAGATGGCAGAAGGTTCTGGAATATAGAGTATTAGTTTCACCTTCAGCAAAGCTGAACACATTTTGTAAAGTGGGATGACTTTAGTCAATCTTTTACCTATCACTTATAAGAAATATAAGTGATCATTTCTAGGTGAGAGTACCGTTAAGGAAGAGTACCTCTTCACCATTATGCCTTTCACGTGATGAAATAAAGATGGAAACAACTCAAAACAAAACAAAATAAAACAAAACTCTAGGTTTGCACTCAGGAATGCCTGATGAGAGGTTGATAGTGTTTCTTCACTTTTCTTGACCTCGGTTTGTTTAGCTTTCATTACAAGAATGTGAAGAACCGTCCAACCTTACTTTAGGGAATTGACATTAGAATCAAGGGGGCTAACATGTAGGGACATTCTGAAGAGCACCAAGTGCCATACAAATGCGCTTACTCTCTCCAAGTGGAAGATGATAGTCCGCTCCTATTCATCACACAACAGGCGCCTCAAAGATCACTGCTTTCTGTTCTAAGAAGTATGGAGACTGGAGCATATTCTGAGGTTAAAAACCAGAGGTAGAGAGGATTTGCTAACCAAGTCACAAGATAAAGGAGATACATTGTGCTGAGTGAAGGGGGGTAGAAGTGTTGATGATAGTTGACTACAGAGATAGAAATAGAACTGAATGAGTGGTAAGTACAGGAAAGGCATCTTCGCAAATGAAAATATTGTACTCGAATGGAGTTATTCAAATGTCAAATCAACTGTTTTTACAAGTGGTATGTTTACCGGTATAATTGAAGATTAAGCAGAAGTTAAATTGCTGCTTAATATGAAAGCAGTAAAGGGAATTGAAACCTCAGGTAGGTAATCAGGTTGTATGGCTGTCATGGTTCCTGCCATTCTGATTCTGAAAAGTTGTTATGGAAGACCATTATTACCAAAACATTGTTTACTAATTTGGTTCTTTGTTGCTGCGTAAACAAACTACCACCAAACTTAGCAGCCTAATACAATAATTTCTTCTCAAATTTCTGTGGATTTTCTGGATCTTCAGCTTATCATGGTATCATTCAAGGTGCTGGTTAGGCTGAAAGGTGCAAAAGAGCTCCACTCTCATAGGTTTCAGGGTGGTGAGAGGAGACTTAATTTAATTTCATGGTGTCTTTCCACATGACTGCTTGGGCTTCCTTACATGGTATGGTGACTGAGTTTCCACAAGGCGTGTTACAACAGGCCAAAGTGCAGCTACAGTTCTCTTAAAACTGAGACACCAGTGTTACATAGTATTACTTCTGGAACATTCTGTGTGGCCAACCCAGATTCAATGCATCAGAAAATGCACAAGAGCTTAAATGCCCGGAGTGAGGATCATTGAAGACCATCTTTAAGAGTGGCTACCTCAGTCATAGTATTAGTTGTAAGGGTAAAACAATGTACTAACAAAAATTCTAGAACTTTTAGAAGGCAAAAGAGTAGCTCATGACTTAATGAAATTAAGAGATTAAAAGGTAAATTAAAAGACGAATATCAGAGTTTAAATATGTTGATTTCTAGATTTTAGTCAAATACAGGTTGGGAATGAACTTAGTTTAGTCCAATTTAAAAAATAATGAGCATTTAATAGGTGACGAGTATGGAGCTTGTTTCTGAGGTAGCGAGATGTGCCTTATATAATGTCTGCACTTGAAATACTTTCTGAATAATTGGTTGACAGACTCCAAAGAAGGTAGCAATAACAATATTTAGAGAAATATTCATAAAACACTATGGAGAATACTTTTGAAGTGGCCACAGAGATGAAATTTGATCTCTTTTTCCAAAAATTAGTGTAAGAGAGGCATAAGACACTAATTTTTATTATGTGCTTCCTTCGTGCTAAGTATTGTGCTAAGTAGCATTTATCAATTAGATACCTTTCTTTTCCTTTTGTTAAAGATTTTACTTATTTATTTTTAGAAAGGGGAAAGGAGGGAGAGAAGGAAACATCAAGCATTACCTTGAAGCAGATATTATAATGTCCATTTTATAAACAGAAATAACTGAGGATCAGAGAGATTAAATAACTCACCAAACGTTAACTTATCAAGGGACTCCGATTCCAAAATCCATACTGTTTATTACCCCACACAACTAGACAGTAATAAAAGCAGGCCCAAAGAAGTATTGACTTGAGGCACACTGAATTTGATACCCCTTCGGAATGATTAGTGCCCTGACATAAACCTGGTGGGGCTGATATCATATAAAAAGCCATAATGGCATCTATACATCATCTGTAGATTTTCTCAGATCGACTCCCATGTGCTTCTGTAACAGTTTCCTGTGGAAAGCTAAGCAGGCCTGCCCCTGCCTGGGCTGTTCACTAGGTAAGAAGTTGGAAATGCTATGCTATGGTTCAAGATTGAGATATGGGCCGGAAATGCAGATTAGAAATCATAAGTAGTTAGCTAGGAGTAGTTAACAGTGCATGTAGAAGGAGCAGTTGGAGCAGCACAATAATAAGATGACGAAGAATGTGATTCTAATGTAGGCTAATGCTGCAATGGCGTTACACACGCTATGCGACTGACGGGATACTATTCTATACTCCCCTCACACTTCGTTTACATAAATCCTATACTCCAGTTGTATCTTAGCTAAACACCTAAAGGTACTGGGAAGTATAAAATAGTTCCGTGCACATGTGTGTGACTAAGAAGAATTTAGTGAAAACATGGACATAAAAATATGGGTACATTTGTGGAGAAGGCTTCTAACTAGGGATCGATAAATTTTCTTTTGCCTTGTTTAAGGACATCTCTTTCTCTTTTTTACATTTTTTTAATTGAGTTTATGGGGGTGACATTGGTTATTGAAATCAAATAGCTTTCTGGATTTGCGTTAAATTCTATAATGCATCCTCCGTGTGTTGTGTGCTCACCATCCCAAGTCAAGTCTCCTTCCATCACCATTTATCCCCCCCTACCCTCTCCCACCTCCCCCAACCCCCTTTCCCCTCAGGTAATCACCATACTGTTCTCTGTGTCTATGAGGGTTTTTTTTTTTTTTCCTTTGTTTAATCTCTTCACCTTTTTCACCCAGCCCCTGAACCCTTTCCCCTCTGACAGCTGTCATCTGTTCTCTGTGATACCATATGATTTCACTTACATGTGGAATCTCATGAACAAAATAACCTAACAAATAAGATAGAAATGGACTCATAGTTAATAGGACATTTCTCTCTCAATTCATTCTTTAAAAGTTGATATTGCTCAGCATTTTGTTCACACTGTACATTTAATTGACCATAGGATTCAATTGACCTCTCATTCATTCGGAAATGTCCACGGGGTGTCCAACCTGCGGCCTGCAGGCCACGTGCAGCCCAGGACGGCTGTGAATGTGGTCCAACACAAAATCGTAAATTTACTTAGCACTTTATGAGATATTTTTGTGATTACATGACACAATGTATTTAATGCGTGGCCCAGGACAGCTCTTCTTCTTCCAGTGTGGCCCAGAGATGCTAAAAGGTTGGACACCCCTGTTAGACTCTAGGTATCTATCCACCATATACTAAGTACTGTATATAAGCTGGCCATAAAATGGCAGGAAAAAAATAGACTTTTATGCCTTAAAAGAGCTTTACACTAAAAAGTAATACAGAAATAAATCAAATGTTTTTACAAAGAAATTTTGGTTTGTTTTAGAAAGGATAATATGATGTTTGGAGAGACTATAGGAGAAGTGTGTATATAACTAGGCTGAAGAAATTAAGGGACAACCAGATCTTTCAGGGACTACTGGACACTGGTTGTGTACTGACAGTAATTCCAGAAGAACCAGAACATCACAATGGCCCACCACACAGAGTGGGGGCTTACGGAGGTCTGGTGATCAATGGAGTTTCAGATCAGGTTCATTTGACAGAGGGTCTAGTAGATCCCTGAATCCATTCCATGGTTATTTCTCTAGTTCCAGGTTGAATAACTGGAATAAATATACTCAGAAGCTGACAGAATCTTTACAGTGATTCCCTGACATGTGGAATGAGGGTTATTATGGTGGGAAAGGTCAAGTAAAAGCTGCTAGAACTGCCTCATCATAGGAAAATAGTAAATTAAAAGCAATGTCAAATTCTTGGAGGGACCACAGAAACTAGTGCCCCCACTAAGGACTTGAAGGATAGAGAGGTGGTGATTCCCACCACATATCCGTTCAATTCCTGTCTGGCCTGTGCACCTGTGCAGAAGACAGATGGATCTTGGAGGATGACGATGCATTATAGTAAGCTTAACCAGATGGTGACTCCAATTGCAGTTGCTGTACCAGATGTGGTTTCATTGCTTGAACAAGTAACACATCTCCTGGTATGCAGCTATTTATCTGGCAAAAGATTTTTTCTTTTTGTTCTCAATACCTGTTAATAAAAAGCACATCAAACAGTTTGCTTCAAGCTAGCAAAACCATCAATGCAACTTTATTGCCCTAGCTGAGGAGTATGTCAGCTCTTCAGATCCATGTTGTATTTGAGTTCCCAGGGATCTCAATCGCCTGTTATTCTGTATTACCTTGGTCCATTACATTGATGACATCATCTGATGGGCCCAGGAGCTAGCAAATATTCTAGACTTATTGGTAAGATATTTGCTGTCAAGGGTGAGAAATAAATCCAAAGTCATAGGTCTCTGCCCACTGAAATATCTAGCAGGTGTGTCAAACTCATTTTCACTGGGGGCCACATCAGCCTCGTGGTTGCCTTCAAAGGGCCAAAATAATTTTAGGGCTGTATAAATGTAACTACTCCTTAACTGTTAAGGAGTTGAAATTACATTTGGCCCACTGAAGGCAGCCGTGAGACTGATGGGGACCCAGTGAAAATGAGTTTGACACCCCTGGTTTAGGGGGTACAGGTATGTGGAAATGTTGAGATATCTCTTTTAAAATGAAGGATATGTTATTGCATCTGGTCTGTTCTATAACCAGAAACAGAGAAATAACACCTAGTGGGCTTCTTTCAATTTTGGAGGCAACATATTTCTCATTTCGGTGGGTTATTCCTGTCCATTTATCAAGTGTCCAAAAAAGCTGCTAATTTTGAATGGAGTGCAAAATAGAAGGCTCTGAAACAAGTCCAGGCTGCTGTGCAAGCTGCACTGCCACTTGGCCCATATGAACCGCGGATTCAATGGTGCTTGGAGCTTCAATGGCAGACAGGGATGCTGTTTGGGGTCTTTGGTAGGATCGTACAGGTGAATCACAGTGCAGGCCCTTAGGAATGTGGACCAAACCATGCCATCATTTGTGGAAAATAACTCTCCTTTTGAAAAACAGCTTTTGGCCTTCTACTGGGCCTTCTAATAAGAGCTTAACCATGGGCCACCAAGTTATCATGTAAGATGAGCAGTCCAGTATGTTGTTTGAATCACAAAGAAAGGAGTTACTGTGTTGGCTGAACTGATGGGTCCTGACTGCCAGGGGGAAATTGGACTGTTGCTCTATAATACAGGTAAAGAAGTCCATATTTGGAATGTAAGACATCTCTCAGGTCCTGCCTTACCGTGCCCTATGATAATGTCAATGAAAAAGGTTTACAATAACCCAACTTAGGAAGAACTATGAATGGTTTACACCCTTCAGGTATGAAGGTTTGGGCCACTCCATTAGATAAAGACCCACAACCAGTTTAGGAGTTTTCTGAAAGAATGAATGGTTAACAAAAGAACATAGTTATAAATACCAGCTATAACCACATGATTTGTTCCACAAATAAGGACTGTAATTGTGATGATGAATTTTATTATGAACATGTTTGTATGTAGAGATTTTATCTCCCTCTCTCAGATTCGCTCATATGTATATGTGTGTGTGTATATATATATGATATATATATACACTCATATATCTTTGTTTTTCCTCTCATAGTCCTTTATCATATATAATATAATAAATTTACATTGACATTGTATCATCATATTTAAATATGTTTAACTTTATATCATACTACTTAAGTTACCAGATACGAAGAAGAGTAGATATCAACCAAAGACTTTGCATCCTTTTCTGGGGAAAGGGTTAATATGTTTCAAGTTGAACATGTGATAATTGCATTGTTATTGTCTTTATTTAAAGATGAAATATAATTTAAGAAGATGTGTTTGGATGCCATTTTGACAAGTAGCGGACTTGTGATTGTTAATTTTATGTGTCAGCATGGAAGGTGTTTTGGATGTGACAAACATTTCAGTCAATAAGCTTTGAGTAAAGCAGATTACTCTTCATCTGTGGGTGAGCCTCATCAAATCAGTTGAAGATTTGGCTAGGACAAAATTACTGATTTTCCTAAGCAAAACAGAATTCTCCAGAAGACTGCCTTCAGACTTCAGCTGGACTATTAACAACTTGGCTTTTCAGAATGCTGGTCCTGCGACTGGAAGTGCACCATTGGCTCTCTTGGGTCTCAAGCTTGTCAGCATACTCTGCAGATTTTGAAGTTGCTATCTTCTGTAATCGTGTGAGACAATCCCTTCTAATACTCATACGTGTCTTTCTATAATGCACATCCTATTGATTCTATCTGGAGAATCCTGAATAATGCAGAAATATAGGCTTTTATTCTTTACTTTATTTACCAATAGGAAAGACAAAGAAGAGACTCTGAAGGAATTGCCAGGCTTGAACCATAACTATATGTTGGGTTATAATTTTTGCCAACTCTATGATGAACCTGTTTGCAGTATCACTGCCTTACTCACCAAAGGCCAATAATACTTTTTTTTTTCATTCTGAAATGGAAGCAATCTGGCTCTGCTCTTCAAATTTTCAAGGTGATTTTTGAAAACTGTCAATAAAAATGGAAATTTAAATGATAAAAAAAAACACAACTCACTGAAACTTTGATGAATTGTTCCAGAAAGTGTAAGGAGCAAGAATTTGATTGCTCATTTCTGGAAAAGAGGTTTCTACATATTGAGGTGGTTCTTGCCAAATGTTGGCATAATTAAGACAGAGAAAGCCCATTTCTCTGCAGGCCTGGAGCTTCTGGATAAAGACAAGCAGTGGGCAGCATCATGCGACTTCATCATTATGTTGGCAAGACTCCTGTATTAGCAGTAGCTGGGAGGACACCTGGCTAACTGGGGTTTACGGGATATGTGACTTCCACCACATTACAGCTGGAACGTTAAAGAGCATAATAGAACTTCTGGAGAAAGATACTCTGCAGTTGCCAAGAGGCTTAGCGTTTCACAAGGATGCCAGAACCAATAACCTTCTCCTTCATGTTAAGAGTGTCCTGCAAAGCAAATGAAGCATTTGAGGTGGTGGAAATGGACTGATTCTTCAAAGTAGTAAAAGCAGTTAAGGGATCAGGCAAATGTTTCAGAGAGATTTCCACGAATTTCCATGCAAACAAACAAACAAAAAATTCAGTGTACCTACAACATGGCCACAGTCTATAAGCATCCCAGGCCAAGAAAAATCCTTTCCCCCTATTCCTATTCTCAAGTTAAATTTGGGCTAGTTTCAGTCTGAGCCTTGAAACTAGCTTTGTTTTTCTCTCTCTGCAAAACAAAGTCATACTTTTGTGTCAACATGCTCTAATTCAGGGGCTATCATCAGCTTGGCTTCTGGATTTTTTGCTTATTTCCAAAGGATTTTATATGTACTATGCAGGTTATCTGGGTCAAGTTCTTTTTTTTTTTTAAAGCAAGTTTAAACGCTGTTATTAACTAAAAAGAAAAAATCTGAAATTAATTACAGGGTTGTGATTATCTAGAACAAGTTTTATCCTATTTATATTAAATCTTAGGAGTTTTATGCAACTAACAAATGTAATCTTCCAAGATTTCTGACATAAAACCAGGGAAGAGTTGCAATTTCTCAGGTCTTCCTCTATTTTTCTTTCTGTAACTTTTCATACGCTCTTTTACAAGTTGAAGCCAAAGGACTTTTAAAATGATCACGTTTTATGGGTTGGGCTGGTTGGTTGTCACTATATGTAGCCCATCAAAGTTACAAGGTAATGCTACTTGAATTTTTTTGTAAAGGACGCCTGTTATCTACATTTTATAAATCTATTTGATTCTTTATAATGTTTCCTGTTCCATCATACCCAGAGTTCACTTATTGTCTCAATTCAACTTCGCTTTTTAATTAAAACCAGAAGATGAAACATTATTATTCCACTTATAATAGAAAAATCTTTTCAATGGGACCCCAGTACCTCATAAAAGATATCATGATACTGTGTACTTATTAAAATAGCATTTGTTTGTATATATGTGATACATTAAATATAGTTGTATGTACTACATATATCCATGACTTTAAGAGAAATTACACAAAATCAATACAGTCTCTTATTTTGGCAAAGTTTATTTTAAGAAAATCATTGCTGGCTCGTTAGTTACTTCTGAACTGACCTTTTGACATTTTATCTTTCTCCTTTAATATTCTTTCTTGCTCATCAATCAATGTTTTCTTTTTGTTGAATGTTAGTGAACAAAAGTAATGCTGCAGCTTGAAATAATGAGTCATGAAAAAGCTTTTGCCATTTATATCATCACCACGACAGTGCGGTGCCTGCAGACAGTGTGGAATCCGGTCTGCATTCCTGGACACAGGCCAATAAAATTGCTACAAGTCATAAAGCTGGGACATGAGACACACTTGTGTGCAAAGAATTGTCAGACAGAAAATGAGTTACTGTTTCACCACGACAAAATCAAAGTGTCCAGCGTCTGTTGGTAGAAATCTGACTGCACTGTATTTTGAATTTGCTCCTTATATATACTTCTCAAGATTTCCTGTACTTAGGAACTGAGATTTAGTCTATTTACTTCTTTCACCATTGCTAACTAAACTTTTTCTGGATTTCTCTACTTCCTTTGATATGTATGCATAACAGTTTTCTGATTCAGCTTCACCCCTTTGATAACTCTCAGAAGCAACCACAGCCCACCACATATTTTAATCATTTTAAAAATCCTGTACTGCTATGTATTGTAACAACCAGTGGTTATGGCTGACAAAGACACTCTTCTTGACCAAACTACTCAGGCCCCTCTGCCCTGAGTTTTCAACTCTGCCCTGACTTTTCAGCTTCCATGTTTGTCTCTGCATTATCTGATATTACCAAAACCCCTGCTAAGTGTGTTAGCCTGGATCCCCATCATTGATATCTGATTGCCCTCGGTGTCTGATCAGGTTCCTCATCTTTCACCACCTCCTAGGAAAGGCGTAATCACCCACCCTGGCCCACTGCGAGCAAAAATCCTGTTAGCCCAAATTCCCCACTCCCACCACTGATGTTTCCTCTAGCCCAATCAGTACTTCCTCAGGAATCCGTCTCACTTCTCAGACTAAATAGTCTTACTGTGAATGCTCCCATGGTGCAATCTGACTTTCCAAGAAAGTTAAATTATTATATTTATTTACATGATTATTCTACTGTCTACTTCATTACATTGCATTATTTATGAGAGCTGCAGCTGGGTCTCCCCTGCTCATCATTATACTCTGAGTGCCTAGTCATGCCTCCTGGTACACTGTGGGCTCTCACTCAATAAATAAGTTGAAAGAAAAATTGAATAAGTAAATAAATTGCTATTCTGATTCAGGTTAACACATATTGTTCCTGGATTTTTGTTTTGTTTTGTTTGTTTTTTGATATCAATAATTGCCTATAAATTATTCTTTTTTTCTGAATTAGTGAAGTTGGGCCATTTCTGTCTTTTCTCAGGTTATATTTCAGTAAAAGGTATGTCTCAAAATAATATAAAATAATCTTTTGAGGGGAAAATATTGTTTGTACAGGCTAACAAAGGAATGAATGTGGTAGTTTAGCTGATGGAAATACTTTTTTGCCGATATAGGAATTATGACTTGAAATGGCTAACAGTGAGTCTGGGCAAGCCTCGCCCCACTTCTGCTACAGGGGAACGATGCAGCTTCCAGGTCACCTGCACTTTCCAGATCCTCTTAAAGGTCGGGATGCAATTCCTTCTCCGCTAAGGCTTAGCTCGGCTTTACCTAAAACTTTATCTCTGATTTTGAATTTTGCTAGAATGCGTCTTTTTATTTTTTTCGTTAACCTTTCCCTGGTCATTATTTAGTGCATCCATTAGATTCTCTCAGTTATCTCACTGTATTTTTAATTTAATTCCCAAGTACCTGTAATTTGTACTAATTTGCTTAGTACAAATAGGCTTGTACTTATTCCCACTCCCACACTCAGTTTGTAATTTATTTTGAGTGTAATAAGAATGTAATCCCACTTCAGTTATTTCCTTCAATTTATCTAGTTGCTCAGCTTCTGGTGATAGGAAGATTCTTTTTTGGTTTGGTCACTCACTTTAATAAAATTTTAAATTTCAAATTAATTTCTGAATAAGTATTTCCATCCACAGTAAGCCTAACAAATTCTAAATGAAAGAAATAGTTGGAAATATCAAGTTGCAAGTAATACATTATATAAACATAACTATGAATATAGTCAAAGTCACAGTCCTTATCTTGTATTTTATTTTCTCATTAGTTTCCAAAACACCATTGTTAAATCAATTTTTATACCAAAATTAGTATAATGAATCAATAGATTCCTATATGGGCAAAAGTAGATTTATAGTTGTAATACAAGTAAATGATACAATATTTGTATTTTACATAGTCAAAAATGTAAGCCTACTTTCTCTCTGCTGCATAGAATTCCATTGTGTAAATATACCATAGTTTTTGGATCCACTCGTTTGCTGATGGGCACTTAGGTTGCTTCCAGTACTTGGCTATTGTAAATTGTGCTGCTATGAACATTGGGGTGCACAGATTCTTTTGGATTGGTGTTTCAGGGTTCTTAGGGTATAATCCCAGCAGCATGGATGAAACTGGAGAGCATTATGCTAAGTGAAATAAGCCAGGCGGTGAGGGACAAATACCACATGATCTCACCCTTAACTGGAACATAATCAACAAAAGAAAAAAGCAAACAAAATACAACCAGAGACATTGAGGGGGGGAACAGTCTAGCAGTGGCCAGGGGGGAGTGGGGTGGGGACAGTGGGAAGAGGGGATTGCAGGAACTATTATAAAGGACACATGGACAAAACCGGGGGGGATGGTGGGGGTGGGGGAGGGAGGTGGATTCAGCTGGGGTGGGGGGGAGGGAAGGGGAGAAAAGGCATACAACTGTAATTGAATAACAATAAAAAATAAATTAAAAAAAGAAAAAAAAAGAAAAAAAGTAAGCCTACTTTCTTTTTTAAAAAGATTTTATTTATTTATTTTTAGAGAGAGGAAAAGAGAAGGAGAAAGAGAGGGAGAGAAAGAAATATCAATATGTGGTTGCCTCTCACATGCCCCCTGCTGGGGACCTGGACCGTAACCCAGGCATGTGCCCTGACTGGGAATTGAACCTGAGACCCTTTGGTTCTCAAGCCCTCACTCAATCCATTGAGCTACACCAGCCAGGCTATAAGCCTACTTTGGCCCACCCCTCTATATGTATGTAAATATAATTAATATACATTTTTCTTTCATGGTTTAAACTAAAAGTACCATTAAAAATTTGCAAACTGAAATAAAGGGTGTAAGAAAGCTAATTACCAAGAGATGTAAGTTGAAACTTTTTAGCAGACTTAGCTTTATTTTTGCTCCCCATTATTAGAATTGGTATAATTCCATAATTTTTAAATCTATTTTAACTAAAATCAAACTCTACAAAAATATTTCAGGAGCTTTTTTTAAATAAATATTCCTTTCTCTGACAATATTCTCCCTATTATTTGTGGAGAAGACCTCTAACATTTTCCATAAATCTCAAGGACTGGTTTTAGTTCATATAGTTCAAACAGATACTGTTAGATATAATCTGTAATGGTTTATAATTCATTTATTAAAAAGATAGTATTCTCATTCATTGATTTACTTTTGGATTCATCAGATTAACACAGCTCATAAACATTTCCACTTCCTGTTGATTTGTTTATTTTGAATCAATGACTACTGTGTGTGTGTGTTAATATTGGAGTATACAACTGCTCTGTAAAGAAATACCTCATTGTTTCTAAGCCATCAAAGGAAAATATCATCACTATCGTTATTATAAAATGTGCCTGTTTCCTACTGTTAATATTTTACAGGCCTTGGTCAAAGCACTTCAGAAATTTCAGTTGAATAAATCTGTGCAAAAGGAAGTATTAATATTACCCCAAGTTTACAGAAGATAGGACAGAGGCACAGCAAAGTTAATTTAATTACTCAGTGTAACACGGGTAGTACATGGTGAAACCAAGATTCAGACCTAAGCATTTGGAATCTAGAGCTCATAGTCCTAACTGCTATCCCAGACTGACTTAGGACAAGTCCTGAGTGGAAATCCAGGGCAGTTAAAATGTATTTTCTCTGCCAAGAATATCAGTGTGATCTCAGACACATTAAGCGATCACTTTCAGCCAAGTTTTATTTTCTATAAAATGTAATGTTGAACTGCAGCATGATTTTTGACTTTCACAGCTTTTTTTTTAACTTCCATATGATTCTATTTATTTTAATTGGATTAAAAGCTTCTTATGAGCAGGTCATGCTACACAGACCTTGCCCACTTTATCTTACAAGCAAGTTGTTAAACACTTAATAAATATATCTTTTCTCAAAACCAGGAGGATGACACATATAAGAAGTACACAAGAATCTGGATGATTTTTACTTATCCAATGATAAAATTATATGATTGATCAGGTAGAATAAGAAAATAGATCTCACTTCCCCTTAACCCCCTCCTCCCCACCATCTTATCAACTGATGGTGGAGAAACCTTTACTTTGCAATATATATTACTCACTCACACTAAAAAGCCATATGCATACAGACATCAACATAGAAAACTAGATAAAAGAAACAAAAGCATACCAATTTATAAAAGTTATCTGTAGTTAAGAGAATGATGTCAATAAAAGCATTTGTTTTTCTGATGGTACCACCTTAGGAGTCTTTTCAGTGACAGACCCACAGTGAGATGAGAGTGCCTTTAATCGAACTGGAGCTGGAACATAAACATGGCTCACATAAGAATTAGTAAATAAAATCAATCTCACCTCTGTACCCACTGGAAAAGGTGCTCCTTTGGTAAAATGGCTTTAGAACACAGCACATGCAGAGTGACAGAAGGTGGTTGGCATTTTGTGCTCTTATGTCCCCTAGACTGAGCAGTCTTGTGCAGGGCAAATACTGTGCAACCATATTTGAGAGTCCTAACTGAGATTAAAGAGCAGGCTGTTACCTTGTCTCTTACAATGAGTGTTGTCTTTTTTTTAGGGTTTTTAAAATATAATTTAAAAAGTGAATGGAGTAGAAGAAAATAGATATCTGTCTGTGACTTCAATCGATAGAGACCAATTCCTGTGACACACAGGTGGAATGAAAAAGGTCAGTTAGTTCTTTTTTCTTTTTTTTTTATTGTTGTTCAATTATAGTTGTCTGCATTTTCTCCTCACCCCTCCACCCTACCCCAGCCAGACCCAGCTCCCTCCCCCTTGGTTTTGTCCATGTGTCCTTTATAGTAGTTCCTGAAAACCCTTCTCCCCACTACCCCCCTCCCCCCTCCCCTCTGGCTATTGCTAGATTGTTCTTAATTTCAATGTCTCTGGTTATATTTTGTTTGCTTTTTTCTTTTGTTGATTATGTTCCAGTTAAATGTGAAATCATATGGTATTTGTCCCTCACTGCCTGGCTTATTTCACTTAGCATAATGCTCTCCAGCTCCATCCATGCTGTTGCAAAGGGTAGGAGCTCCTTCTTTCTCTCTGCTGCGTAGAATTCCATCGTGCAGTTAGTTCTTATCAATCAATTTTCTGAAAGAAGCCAAAATCAAACAGGGCCAGAAATTGAACCATTTTTTTCTCACTTGAGAACTGTAGAATGTTAAAGCAGAAAAAAATTTTAGAAATGGTCTTATTCCTTCATTAAATAGATGAAGGAAATTGAACCTAAATATGTTTAGGGACTTTGCTAAGGTCAATATTGCCACAAAGACCTGGTAAATGATTGACCCAAGTATCAGTGTATTACGTGGAAGAGAACACGTGGAAGATATAACTATAGAGACATGAGTAAGTGTATTTAGCATCTTAAATCTTTCCCTTTTTGTGGCAACAGTTTTTTCTTTTTTCTGCAAATAAGAGGTAATACAAATGGGGCTGATGGTTTCATTTATTGATAGATTCACTCAATAAACATTTAATAAGTGCTTACCAGCCCATTCATCTTGTTTCTAGTGGACATCATTTTAGGATACGTGCATCACCCCCTAAACTCTGGCCTTGTTGATTTTATAAAGTCTTATGTCAACATGCTAAAAATGATCTATTGAGTACAGTGCAGTGGGGTAATATATAGCTTTGTTAATCTTGTCCCCATTCTTCTTTCTCTTTCTTCACTATATAGCATAGTGATGTAGAACATCCCGACTCTCATACATCTCATATGTCACACTGATTTTCTGTTACTCCTTCACAACCAAAACTGACTACAATTTGCTATCCTCAGACCCAGTGCTGTTACAATTACCTTTCTGTACTATGCTTTAGGTTAGTTGATAACTTAAAACATAGTTGAAAAGAGACTATAGATAGAAAAAGGAATCCACGACTTTCTCTTTGTTCAAGTGATCAAGAGGCTGCTATTTTTCTCAGAACTCTTATATTTCCTATCCTACTTCTACTCCTAAAAATAAAATTATTATTTTTGAGCTGTGGTTGGGGAAACGAATCTTTAGCATATGGTCTCATCACAGACTGTGACAGTGTAATGTCTTAGAATCAGCCAAGGCTCAGTAATTATTCCTTCCAAAAGTTTGATTATCTTTAGGGAACTAGAATGGAAACAAGAAATGAGATCTGTATTGGCATTAAGCAAATGTGCTGTACTGATCGGAAGCTTTTTAAAAAATATATATTTTATTGATTATGCTATTACAGTTGTCCCGTTTTCCCCCTTCACTCCCCTTCACCCTGCACACCCCCTCCTGCCCACATTCCCCCCCTTTGGTTCATGTCCGTGAGTCATACATATAAGTTCTTTGGCTTCTACATTTCCTATACTATTCTTACCCTCCCCCTGTCTATTTTCTACCTACCATTTATGCTACTTATTCTCTGTACCTTTTCCCCCTCTCACTCCCCTATTGATAACCCTCCATGTGATCTCCATTTCTGTGATTTTGTTCCTGATCAGAAGCTTTAACTAAATCCTTAGTCCGGTGTTACTATCTGTTTGAGTAACACATTGTCCTGCTTGCTTTTTTTTTTTTTTTTAAACAGGGTCAAGAAGCTTAGCTGATTAAATGTTAGACTGACACTCCTACGAACAGAAAGACTACTGTTTCCTCTTGCCTCTGGCATCTTCATACACAAGTCTGTACCATGTGAGAATATCTAGTAACTGATTGTCAAGGAACTCCTTGCAAGTGCACAGTATACCATTTTTAGAAGATCTGTCATCTCAAATAAATTTATTCAGAACACAAATCTGCTCAACCATATCGTTGACAAATATTAATTGAAACATGAGTTTAAAGAAATACTGGACACACTCATGATGAAATCAAATAGGATATATTATAGAAACAAGTTAGTTCAGAGCCAGAGCAAGATTGTCAAAGAACTATGAAGTATCCTTTGTTTCATCAGAAGCCACAGTAGTGGTCGATAATGTTGGAATGAGTAAGGAGCATAATATATATTCTAAGCATGACCGTCTTTGGTAGGTTCCAGACTATGCCCTTCTATATGTACCCAAGCACCACCTTATCTGGGCCTGATATAGCTTATCAATCTTAGATATAATAATACTTAAGATATACAGTATATGTGTAAGAAATTATATACATGTATTTCATATATAGGTGTATATATACAGGGATGGGCAAAAGTAGGTTTACAGTTTGAACACAAATAAACGATATAATAATTAACAAATAAAACTATAAGAGTAAATGATGTTTTGTGTACTCATAACTGTAGACCTACTTTTGCCCTTCCCTGTGTAACTCAGAATTGAAAGGTATGGAATATAAACATAGTCAAATTCCTGAATTCCTGAGATACGGGCCAGTTTCCCAGATGTCTCCATTTAACTCGTGAAAAAATTTTTATTCTGTATTTTCTAAGGTTTTGATAGGAAATCCTGACTCTGCTCCACGTAACTGGGTAATGGTTCTAATATGCCTTTTTATGAGCAGCAATAAACTAAACGTTGCTAGGTTTCTAGGAAATGTGTGGCTGCGCCCACCGTTTGCCACATTATATCTGTCTTAAGCTCCAACCAGATGGTCCCCATCACTCCTCATATTTTCCAGTGCTGTTTCTTTGTCCAGTTTTCCTCTGGCTTAAAAGAAGTTGCTTGCCATCTTCATGAACAAACACCACATTTTTCTCCAGAAGTGTCCTTTTTTCACCAAGTAGGTATGATCTTTATTGGCCTTTGAAATGTTACAGACATTTTACTTCTCATTTGAGCTTCATTAATCTCTGTCTTGATATACAGTATATTATGTATTTATCCTCTTCATAACTCTGTATGTCCATCATTGATTGTATCCTACCCAGGATTTAACATCATGTTCGAGGTGCTTCTTATGTTTTTTATATAATTTTTGTTGTTTTACATATATAGATAGTTGTTACATATATATATTCCAAATATATATGGAATACAACACATTATATGTATTCTTTATTTATTCATGGATAAATATGTATTTGAATGTTTGATGAATTTGGGACTGGCTCCTCACATATTTCATTATTTTTGCCAGAATGAAATAAAACTTGATGAACACCAAAAGACAGAGCCACTCAAAGACTCTTTATCAGATGAAGTGGCAAACAGCGCACATAGATTGCCTGTACCGTTCTCATTCTCATGCCTCAAGATGGTAATCAATAGCCTGATGAAGTCTTGGGCCTTCAAACTGGCTCTCTTTTCTCATAATTGCGTGTGGATGATAGAAGAGAAACAAATGTGCTCTTTAAGTCCATGTAGGCTTCACCAGGAAGCTCTTGCATCCAAGAGAGTTCCCCTACCCCCCTTTATTAGTCTTCCTTAAATTAAAAAATATGAATTTATAGAGAAATTTAATTATATTTTCCTTTTTACTAAAAACAATGGGACAATATGGGTGTATGAGACATACATATAAAAACAGAAAACAAATAGTTTTCATAGACAAGAAAGACTAATTAAAGGGATTATTGGATATTACCCACCTTCTCCCAGTGCAGCTATAAAAAGGACACAATGAACTTGGTTACATTCAATAGTAGGTATTAGTATTTCAGTTTTATGAGGACCTGTGGTCAAAGGGCTAGCATTTCTCAAAGTCCATCTGGATTTTCTGAGTAAGCAGGACTTACTCCAGTGGGACTCTGGTTCTCTCTGAGTCTGCCCCTTGAGTGTGTGTCTTGTGGAGGTGGTTGAGTGGTGCTTAGCCATGGCCTGAAGTGGTCCACTGGTTGTGCTGGCTCGAGGTCCTCACAGGAGGTGCAGGCCAAGGTCAGCCGCCACCTGTGTTCTGCCCGTTGCCACCCAACATGAGCTACAAAGTGACCCATAGATGGCTGCTAACAGTGCTGGGTTTGAAAGTGTCCAGGAGGGGCCAAGCTGTGAACTGAGGCTAGCTTCCACTAGTGCCAGGCCTGAGGCCACTCAGCGAGAGGTATGGGGCATGATGAAGCCAGATGCTGCTTGTTTGAGAGATTTTAGGAAGTCTGAAGCATGGGTCAAGAGAGGACATTTGTATGGAAAAGCCACTAGAAACAGCTTGAGTGGGCCTTAAAGTTGGGTGGGACAGGGTCTCATGGAATCACTGCAGCAGGGTGAACAGTGATAGCCAGGTTGATGGGGACTTAGATATAATGCCCACCTGCCAGCTCAGTGTATGGGGGGTACTCAGAAAAGAAATAATGGCCTCTCCTAGCACTTCTGCCTGGGAGAAAGCTTCCCCTCCAGGTCTTGCCCCAATGCTAGACAATTCAGTTCCTCTCCATGTGTCCCTTGTTCCTTTCAAGCTGCTATCCTGGTGCTGGAACTCAGGGAGCAAGTCCAAATGAGTTCTTATGTGGCCCCTTTAAGAAGAATGCCTGGGCTCCAGCTGTTCTCCATCTCAATCAACCACAATCCCAGCTTGTTTTTACAGCCAGAAGTTACAGGGACATTTCTTCCTGACATTGGAACCCTGGGCTGAGGAACCTGGTGTGGGGCTCGGTCCTCTTGCTGCTCAGGTTTGAAGTCTGCAACCAAGATATCCCTCCTCATTTTTATCTGCCATATGTGAGTCTGAGACCAGCCTGTTCCAAGTCTTTGCCCCTCCTACCAGTTTTGATGTTGCTTTTTCTTTACGTCCTTAGTTGTAAGACTTCTGTTCAGCTAGATTTCAGGCATTCTGAATGATGGTTTTTCTATAGTGTAGTTGTAATTTTGATGTGGTTATGGGAGGGTGCAAGTATCACATTTACCTCCACCCACATCTTGACTGGAAGCTCCAGATTTCTGTGCAGCAGATAACTTCATCCATCAACATAAACAGTTTTATGTATTCTTTTCCATTTGTTTGCTTCTTTTTTCTAACCTTACTGCATTAGCAAAGACTTCCATTTGGTGTTAAAAGCGTTTGGTGACAGGGGACTTGTACCTTATCTTAGAGGGAAAGATCAGTTTCTCACTCTTAACTATGATGTTTGATACAGCTTTTTTGTAGATAGTCTTTATCAAGTTGAAGAAGTTTCCCTCTATTTCTAGTTTATTGAGTTTTTATTAATGGGTGTTGAAATACCTTTTCTGCATCTATTGATATGATTATAATATTGTTTTTCTTTTTTACAATGTTAATGTCATGGATTACATTAATTTCTTTTCAAATGTTAAACCAACTGTACATACTCAGTAAAAATCTCTCTTAGTTGTGGTACATAATTATTTTTATCTTGTTTTGGATTTAATTTGTCAATATTATGTTGAGGATTTTTACATCAACATTTATGGGATATTTGTCTATAGTTTTCTTGTTATGTTGTTGTCTGGCCTTGTTTTAGGTGTATGCTGGCCTCAAAGAATCAGGAAATATTCATTCTGCTTCCATCCTCCGAAGGAGTTTATAGAGAATTAGTATAATTTCTTTCTTAAATGTTTGGTAGAATTCACCAGTGAACCCATCTTGCCTAACACTTTCTGTTATTAATTCAGTTTCTTTCATTGATATAGACCTATTCAGACTATTTCTTTTCATGTGAATTTTGACAGATGTGTCTCTCAAGAAATTAGTCCATTTCATCTAAGTTCTCAAATTTGTGGGCATACAACTTGTCATAGTATTCCTTTGTTATACTTTCATTTTTATTGATCTATAGTGATGTTCTTTCTTTCATTTCTGATATTAGTAATTTGTGTCCTTTCTCTCTTTTTGTTAGCCTCGTTTGAAGCTTATCAATTTTATTAATTTTCTCAAAGAATCAGCTTTTGATATAATTAATTTTTATATTAATTTTCTGTTTTCAATTTCACTAATTTCTGTTCTAATTTTTTTTTGAAGATTCAGTTTCCACATCTTTAAAGTGGGTAATAGACGAAAAGCACTTAACAGTGCCTGGCATGTACTAAACAACAATAAATGTTAGTGATTATTTTTATTATCAGGTTTATTAAGAACAGAGTGCTTTGGGGTATTTTTAAATGGTTCCTTTTCCCTCCCCCCTGCAGGGAGTAGGAGGGACTATGTTTATTGTGAAATCTGGTCAAGATCCTGGAGGTTAATCTAACAATATTGTTTCCCCTCTGCCCATGACTTCGCCCCCCTGGAGTTCTTAGCACTCAGAGTTGTCAGCATTGACACTCCCGCAACTTCTCACTTACAGTTTAGATTTTCCATCCCTACACTGGCCCACAGGGGTTCCAGCTCAGAAGTCTCTGCACCGGTCAACCATAACTCCTTATATTTGTTGCCCTTCATGCCAATCTTGGGGCCAGAGGTTTGACTTGTATCTTCTGCTCTCCTGGATCCAAGCAAGGTGAGTTGATTTTCAGTCTGTTCAGTTTTTTACTTACAACTTCCAAGATACAGAATCAGAAACAGAAATCACTACAAGCATTTTAAATTAATTTTGAGTGCATTTCTTTCAAAGCATTTGTACTGACACAAAACAGGCCCCAAACATGAGGTAATGAGGTTAACCGAAGGGACGACGTGGAGTGGTGGACGCAGGGCAGTGTCTGCACTGGACCAAGGAGGAGCCCTGGTTTGGTGATAAGCACACAGCCAAACCTTGGGCAGCACGCCACTATAACACAGACTTCTGTGTCCAAACGGCAGATAAGCGGACGTTCTCAACACACACTTGAGAAATCGAAAAGTTGTTTCTATTTCCCAAAAGAGGAAATAAACACCCAAGGGACTGGAAGACCTCCATGAGTCCACAATACCCGGGTTTCTGAGAGGACTGGTGCTGCTCTCACTTAGGGGTGGCTGTGGCTGATCAGAAGGGATGAGCCTGAGAAGCCCAGTGTGGGGTAGAAGGGAAATGCCCCCTCTCCTCAAAGGTGGCAGAATTGTAGGAATTGACCTTGGGTATTTCTGACTTCAATTCACTGATGATGACACATATTCTCAAGAGTTCCGGGGTGATTTTTTTTTTTCCTGAAAGACAATGTATTTTGGGGGATAGCTATTTTACCTTAGGTTTTGGTTTTTGAATTCCAGAACAAGAACCAAAGAAACATGTGGAGGAGTTTTTATTTATTTATTGTGTATTGAATTTATGGGGGGGATGCAGTGTAATAAATCAATAAAGGTTTCAAGTGTACAATTTTATTAGAAAAAAACAAAGTATTTGTACTAAATTATATGTTAAAAACAATATAATTTAATCAAATTTATGATTTTTTTGTAGATTTAAACAACTTCCTGTTTTGCCACTGTTATTTTTGTCCTTAGTGATAAAGATTTCTTTATCTGGCTATTAATTTAATTAATACATTTGACAACTTAAGTTGATTAAAATCATGCCATTATCAGACGTTATGGGGACAAAATATTAATAATAGAAAAAAATTACCATTTAGTGTCCCAACCATAGAAAATATTTATAGTTTTTTATGATTTTGCTATTTTTTCTGCAGAAGATGATGCTGTTAACCTCTTTCATTGCTTCATCCATACCTCCCTCTTCATTTTTCTTGCTGGCTGTGGCTGTCACTGAGAGCATCACAGCTGTATGCCACTGACATCGTTAGGCCAAAGGCCAGGGTAACAGTATGGCCTTCAGTGTGAAACTGGCATCTCTTTAATGACAAACTGACTAAAAGGTCCCTAGAGTCTTCAAAGTACATTTTAAAAAAAATTAAAAAAGAAAAGGACAACTACAATACTACAAACCAATTCTATCATTCACAGAATACTGAATATGTATAAATAATTATTTAAAATCATAATGATGACTTAGTTAATAATAATGAGAAGTGGGAAGGTTGCTTCCTCAATGAACTGGCTACAAAGTGACAAAAGAGAGTGAAATCAATTCAATGATAATTAAAATATAATATAATTGGTCAAGAGGCAAAATAACCATTTAAAAATTATGTGAGGGCCTAGATGGTATAGACAGAACAAGCGGTTAATTGGCTCTGAATCCTTACCCAGTTCACAATTACTGGCCTAGGTTAAGGGACTGTGATTATTTGTAATGCCTTGTGTTTATATAATACATTACAGTTTACAAAGTATTTAAATTTTTTGGTGACATTATATTCTCAGTTCATGCTAAAAAAGAGAAAGATGTAAGTTACATTTTGACTTAAAATTTATAGATAGTGACAGAGGTGACCCCAGAACTCAGGATTTATGGCTCCTAGCCCAATGTCTGTCTCGCCCACCATGACCTATGCCTCCCTCAGCTCATTGCTTATAAGGGCAGCTGCTTACAAAGGATCTGGTGGGTGCTTGCAAAGCGATTTGGACGGGTTGCCTCTCAATCTTCCTGGTTTTTGAGGAATTCTGATGGCGTGCAATTAATATTTGATGGTGAAAATTTTGATGGTCTTATGTCTGAGCAGGAAAATTTGTGTGAAATAGAGTATCTTGAATAATTTCTTACATCAGTAAATTCTTTATATCTGATAACTAGGAATGTGACAAAAAGCATTTTCCTATTTTTAACAGTTTCTAGGTAGATAAAAATTTAAATTGGGACTTAGAGACATATATTTTGTATGTATAATTATATATCTAATATAAAGTGAGCACATAGAACAGCTAAACATTAAGTATTAAATAATTAGACAAAAAAGAACTTCTCAAATATTCCTTGCACATCTTTCTTTAAGGATTAATAAAATAGTAAATGACATTATAGCAATTTCTTATTCATCATGGAAAAATATGAGTAGAACAATTTGTATATACCTTTCCCTGATTTTCAAACTAAACTCACAAAAAAGTTTTTAAATTAGTGAAACTGTTCCAGTAATTATTTTTAATGAATACCTACTATTAGCATTAAAAATCTTCATGTTTTCTTTTTAAAACCTTTTAAAACTAACTACAGTGTTCAATAAACCACTTTTTTTTTTCCACGTAATTTCTGGCCTTATGAGGCACGTGGGCCCACTGAAATGTTATTTACTGGCAGTTTTTGAAAGACACAAAAGAGATTCAAATTAAGCATATTAATGAGAGAGCTCTAAAGTTAGAGTAGGCATGGTACACTGACTGCAAATGCCAACGTTTTTTCCTTATATGCTATGATAAAAGCTTAGATGAGGTAGGGGAAAAAACTAAAAGGGAAAAATTGCAGTCATATATGAGTTTTAATAGACAAAAGTATAACTTACAAACAGAAATCACTTTAGAAAAGAAATAGCTTTAAGGTTGGCATTTAGTATGTGGTACTTTTTCAACTATTTAATATTCATTGCATTAAGAGATTGAAAAAGAAATAGTCATGTAATTCATCAGTATATAAAAGGAAAATCAAAATGGTTTTGTCTGATAGTTTTAGTACCTTTCCAGTCTATATCACATGATATGTTTACAAATGTCACAAGATTGGAGGCAGCTGAAATGGAAGAGAAATATCATTATTACACTTTAGATGGAGTAACTCAATAGCATATTAGAAATGCCAGTGTCCCTTTGTATTTAAGGACTAACTTCAAGTAGTATGTTATGTAAATAATTCTGAGATACAGAAACATAAGAGGTAAGGCTCAAACTCATCATGACATCTAAGACGTAATTCAAAGAAGTGGGTGGGAATATGTTTTTAAAATCCTTATTAGCTATCTATTGGCCTTTCCAACTTTGTATGACACACTTTTCAGTGAAGTGAATGTTTGGTTATTTATTTGTTTATGGCAATAGAAAAGCTTTTGCTGAAAGGCAACTTCTTAATCAATACATGAGTACCTAGAAATTTATGCATATGATTATATGATGGTATACCCTGAATGTTCAAGAGAAATAACTAAAATTTTTAGAACATGGGAGAAAATTCAGTAATGGTAAAAGATGCAAAATATCTCATTACAAAAGAAAAAGAACATTATTTTATAAGGTAACAAATGAAATCTAATGAAAACTTATATGAATAATTACCACAGAAACAAAAATACTTAAAAATAACTGGAAAAATTAGTCTGAAGTTCTTCCATATGAAATATTATAAAATTTGACTGGAAACATAATACAAACCTAGATATAATGTAATTATGTAGTCATATATTTCTGGAAGGGAAAGGCTCCCTACTGCTTAAATGTGTTTTACCTGCTGAAGTCCCTGTGGTGTGTTCATAGAGGTAGAATTGTCTCACTTGTAAGTCGGAAAAGGCTCTTCCCCACTGGGGGTTAAAGTCTTAGAAGCTCATTTAAGGGAAAATAGAACAAGCCCCTAAGCCAAAACCAAGACTCACTGCTACAAGATAGTCTAGTCATCTAGTCATTATTCCCGTTTGTATTTCTTGACAAAGAATGCTTCCTAGTCATATGGTTCTGGTCATTAGGAAGAAAACGGGTGTTTAGATATGGTAAAAATCTCCAATGGAGGAAAGGTTTAAAGCTCTTGTCTTTGGTGGTTAAATATAATTAAAACTCCTCAGGTTGATTGAGATAGTTCTGATTGAGGTCTGTTGGCAGGCGGGTCACCAAGGGCATCTCAGTGGGGAAGATGGATCCGATCTGGTGATCCAGACACGGTCAGCTCCAGGAGTGTCTGTCCTACTGGAGGTGAAAGTGCTTAAGGATCAAGGCACCTGCCATGGCCTTGTGCTCCTGGGAAAACGTATGAGCATTTATCTGGGAATTGGAGCAGCTAAAGCCTTGGGAAACTGCTCAGAAGGCACAGTTTATAACATTTTAAAGCCAGTTCGGCACCAAAAAAAGAAATCATACTGCTCTTTGCGGAACTCTGTTGAACTCTAAGATACCCCAAGTTCTCTATGAAGATTTCTTTCCATAAAATTAATTAATATATTTATTTAAGAACCCTTTTCAGTATTATTTATGTTACTCAATAGCTTCTCCAGAAGTTTCCATGAAATTGTACCACAGAGTTATCCTCCATGATAGTTGCATTACTCCTTGACAATTGCTTGGTCTTTATTTTGTGGGACCTTGTACATTTCCTGAATGATCAACCTTCCGTTTTTACACATTAGCCCTTGGAAAACTTATTGCTAAATTTATAATCACAAAGGCAATGTTTAGAAGATTGCTGTTTGTATTCTTACTTTTTTTTTTCTTTTTCTACCTTTAAAATGTACTGTTGTTGGGGTTTGATATACATTTAAGTGGACTTCAATCCTTCTGTATTTCTGGTTAAACAACAGAGACCAGACACTGGCACTGGTCGCCACTCCCTCCTCACAGTTCACGAAAACGATGGTAAAAAAATAAAATAGCAACCTATTTTCCTTGTGGGTTTGTACTGCTGTCACTATCATTTTAATGTTAATTTGGAAGAATGGAGAAATAAACTCATACATTCAGTTTACCTTGTTTATACAGAGGAGAGCACAAACTTTTAAAAATAATAAGCTATCACTTTTTGGTTGAACTTTAGCCATGATAAAAGAATTACTATGTAAGATTGGAAATAACAACACATGGTAATTTTAATAGCTGTCTCCTAAGTGCCATGTACTCTGCTTTGCATAGTAACATAGCCTCCAATCCTTATAGCAATACTGTATGTAGATAGTAAAATTGTTTTACTTATTCATATGTAATTGGTACTAGATAAGTCATTTATGGAAAAACATTCTCAATATGAAAACTTGCATCAAGACACACACATATATATATATATATGTCATTTATATATATATGGGGAAACTGAAAAATCACTTCAATTTCTCCAATTCTACCCTCCTTGCTGGAATTGCTGCTACTGTACAGAGTCACATTAAAGAAACCACCTGTTATGAACTGCAATGGTCCAAATGTCCGTGCTGATAATTCAGTTTGGTGCTGTTCAGCTAATCTCCATTGAAGTGTCCCTCACCCCCAGAAAGTGATACTTTAAATTTACATCAGTTGAATGAAACCAAAGTTCCCCTAGTGAGCAAAGAATACTGAAATAGGATGCATTAGTAATTTCTTCTTAGATGGAATCTCTATTATTAACTGTAGTTCCGTTGTTCTTTTGCAGCATTAACTTTGCTGATACTACTTTTCTCTTTGATTATACAGAAAACTGAAAGAAAATGTACATAACATTTTCTATGGACTAGACAAAGAGTCATATTGCAAGATAAAAAAAGAAGGGGAGAAAAAGAGAGACAGAGAGAACAGAAATTGCCCCAATGAGATGCTTACACATGATTAAGTATTACACATTTGGGCAGATGATTGCACATGAAAATTGGTGCCTGCCTGTCCTCCAGGCAGTTTGAGAACATAATTACCCATTCGGCACTCAGGGTTGTATTTTTCACGACTCAGACATTAGTAAACGCATATTTTCCACTTCACAAACTTATTTAGAGGTCCCGTTTTAGCACCTGCACTTCCAAACAGTGCTACTAATGTAAACCATCATACGTAATGACTTTTATCTTAATGCTTAAAATTACAAGGAATTATTTGGGGCATATGTTCAATAAAACTTTATTCCCAAAACACTAAGAAACTTCACCTCTTCTCCACAATCAATTGCATTAAAGTTTATAAAATACGTGTTTGTAGATAAGAATGCACCTGACCCTTAGACTCTAGAAACTCAAGGAAGATGGAGCAGATTCTGCCACCACCTGGTTTCATTCAGAACCTTAGCAGAAACTGGGTGTGTCCTGCCAGTACCTGGAGGAAATGGGTGCAAACAGCTTTGTTAGGCTCACTCCATTTGAAATTTGGTGCAAAATATTATTTAGCAACAGTAAGAAAATAAATAAATATACTAGGTGTTAATGGGTTGAATTATTTCCCTTCTAAAGTCCTATGTTGAAGTCCTAAACCCTAGTACCTCAGGGTGTGACTTTATTTGGAGATAGGGTCTTCATAGAGATAATTGAAGTAAAATGGGGTGATATGGGTGGGGCCTAATGGATATGACCAGTGTCCTAATAATAGAGAGAGATTAGGACACAGATACAGAGGAAGGCCAGCTGAAGACACGGGGGTAAGATAGCTATGTACAAGCCACTGTTGAGAGGCCAGCAAAAGAAACCAAGCTGCTGACACCTTGATGTTGGACTTCTAGTCTTCAGAACTGTGAGGAAATAAATCGGTGTTGCTGAAGCCACCCAGTTTGTGGTACTTTGTTATCGCTTCCCTAGCAAACCAAGACACTAGGCATTGAAAAAAACAACCAGTTATTAGAGAAAAGGTATACAAATATTGCAAAGGACGCTGGTCAATAACTGTGTATGTTTGTAGTCACATGAATTAATATGTAGGAAATAAAATGGTGAGGCATTTGAGATACAGACTACACAGTTAATGGGAATTTCTTCATTTAAGAAGCCTAAATTTCCAATCCATGAAGATTTTCAGGTTACCAATTTGTGAATGTATCAGCTTTGTTGAGTTACCATATTTTTGGACTATAAGAGGCACCGGACCATAAGACGCACCTAGGTTTTAGAGGAGGGAAATAGGAAAACAAACCCCGCTCCACCACTGCAAGCCAGATAAGCTACATTCGGACTAAAAGATGCACCTCCATTTCCCTCCCAAATTTGGGTGGGGGAAAGTGCATCTTACAGTCCGAAAAATATGGCACTTATGAGATACGCAACATAATAAAAGACTTCTTGGACAAGTGAACCTTATTGTATAATTATAGGATTAGAAGAGACCTTGATTTAACTTAGAGCTTTTTCCTTTAACTAAAAGCAAATGGAATATACTTTCCAATCCACTCCTGGGAAAAAGGTTGTCTCCGTAGCTGGTCATGGACGAGATTCTCACAAGAGTCAGCCTCACATTTGCCTTGATTTTATAACACTGATTTCTGTCAAACCATGGTAATTACCTACTAACAACCTCAAATTGGCAATATTTGGGATATATATCATCTTTATCTTGTTAAACGTTCTGGTTAGTTCTCTGCTTCTGAAACCTAAAGTGAAGACAAAATAAAGTGAAAAGAATTTGACTTTAAAAACACTAATTCTTTGTAGAATCAATACGCCGATTGCAGAACAATCAGCGTGTTTTTGTGACACTTGGTTTTAGTTGGGTGTCTTTGGGAAATATGCCTAATCTATTATCAATCTTTTTCAAAAATGCAAAATGGAGATGCTATTTATCTGATAGTATATTTGTGAAAATTCCACTAGATAATGCTTGTAAAGTGTTTACTGTGGTGATACTTATATTACTTGTTAGGATTGATACCTTGCACATTTGTGTTGGGAATGTGATAGGTGACAAGCATCCATTTAATGCATGGTGGGCACTTGATGCATTTAAGTTTATACCACTTCTCAGGGGAAAAAAATCCCTAAAAACAGTAAGGCTGAGGTTGTGCTGAGAGAAGGAGTGAGAGAGAGAGAAACTGGAGGGAGATTGGTGTGGGGGGCGAGATAGAGGAGTTTCTTGGATCTTCACACTCAAACCACTATTTTTACATAAGAGGAGCTACTTCCCCTTTCTATATATACGTTCTGAATTTAATTTTTTTTCAATTTTTTTTCTCTGCTTTAGTGCCGTGAGTCTAGGCTATGTGACTAAACCATCTCTGGCTGATTATTTTTTTATTCTCACTCGAGATGTTTGCCAAATATTAAAAATCAATGAAAGATAAATTTATGATTTCCTTTTATAGTTAATTAGAGTCATTTATTATTTCTATACTAACTTCAATATCTGTAAGTATATGTGCATATACAAGCCACAAATATTAAATACTTTCCCTGTTTAGTTGCCATTACTTGTATTGTCTACATGTTTCCTCTCATACCTATCGCTCTGGGGAATATTTTTCTGTTATTATCTAATTCTAGAGGTTTTATTTTCTTTATTTTATGTGTTTGCAAATAAGCCAGAAATCTCTCTGATCATGACCTGAAGACATCTTAATATAAGAGGTAGCAGAAATACCAAACATGTATGACTCCAGGGTCAGAAGATGTGACTGAGATTTACTAGATGAAAATACACGTCTCCACTCACCCAGGAGTTACTTGGATTTTTGACTAGTCTCATCACTAAAATTAAAGAGTCCTGGGTAACTATTTCCCCGAATCTAGTGCAGAATGAGGAGGGGCTGGGAAGGAGTCCATACTGGATCTAAAGGAACCACAGGTAACAGGCAGGTTTCATTGATATCCAAAGTCACAATCCAATAAAGCATATTTTTCCAGTCTAAACTCAATCGGCTGAGCAGCCAGTGCAATCTGGAAACATTTCCCATCTAGATACCGCTGCTTTCTCTGCCTTACCACGTCCTGTACTCTGGGAAGTTGCTAGCCAGTTAACTCTGACTGTAGCTCAAAATAATTTGTGAAAATGGTGGGTAATCATCACATCTAAAACAGTCTGAAAAATAGCTTCGACACAGTCTATACACTGGAAAATTAAATTTGCTACTAAGACAAGAGAAGAGGCAATTTCTGGCTTTTCAGATATAAAACTAATTGAGAGTTCCCAAGTTCTGAAGAGGTGGCCTGTAGTTACTGAGTGTTAGTGTGGTTGCAACTCTACAGCTCTAATAGGAAGCAAAATATTGTAAACATATAATATACTACAAAAAGTGCCTTGGGAAAGTACTTACCTGCATTTAGCATAATTTTATTATGTTATATGATGCACTTAAATATAACTGAGGATAAAACAAGCATGTAATGGATACCTCATTGTGAGTTGGGGCAATTACAGTTAACTTTATTTTAAAATATATGTTTATATAATTTTTTAATTTTTTAAATTAATTTTTATTGTTTTTCTATTACAATTATCCCAAATTTTCCCCCTTTGCCCTCCTCTGCTCATCCCCCATAAGCTTCCACAGTCATTTCCCTCACTGTTGTCCCTGTATTTATATTTTGAAAGGATAAAAATTACTTGAGCATTACTAAAATAGTCTTCCTACATTTTTCTGTTACACTGAAAAGTAGAATTGTTTGTTTTGCTTAAGTAAATGTGAAGTGTATTTAGGGTTTTAAAGAAAAACAAACCTCTCAAAACTCTGTTTCTATTTCTGAAAAACCCTAACTGGAAAATTTATCACATTAAACCATCTTTGAATATGTTCTTGTAAATGGGATATCATCTGTATAAAAATCTACGGCTGCCCTCAAGGATAGAAAGAGTGTTGCTTTGCTGGGTGACAACAGTATTTATTTGAGTCTTTCTGTTTTCTGGGCAGCCCATGCATCGGAGGGCCGTGTGTTGACTGACTTTGTGATGTTGCAGAAGTTGAGGCTGCAATAGCCTCGCTTCTTTCCCGGAACTGCACTGGCTTCCTTTGTTTTTACTGAAATCTAGGACACAAAATGGTCCTGTGGAACACAGTGTTCCTGGACCAAACATTCATGCAAGAGTTGGAAATATTTTTACTTTTAAAATAGATGACAACATTAATTGCGGGTCATGGGCCAATATCATTAAACTAGAATTGTTCCTTATGACATCTATTATAAAAAATGAGTGATTAATTAGCCTTGCTTTTAATCATTTTTAATACTTGGCTCTTTCTGATAAAGCTAGCCATTTTATGAACTTATTTAATTTGAAATTTCATAAAAATATCAAATAGCATATCCAAGACTTAATTGGAAAATTAAATAATAAATACTATATACTTAGTAGTCAAACCACCCTACACCTAAACCAGGACATTCTGATTATCATCTCCAGCTGCGTGCATAATTAAAACTGGAGAAAAAATCAATAACTGATGTATAATAGCTTGTATATTTTAAAAATATAATTTCATAAAATGTATATGCCATGTTTTATTAAACACGCTTTTTAATTAATGTCTTGATTTGTTTTAAATATATCATACATATGGTGAATTCAAAGAGCAGATTCCAAAATAGAAAGCTACCAAATTCTACCTTTGCAATAGGTAGAAGTAAATTTTAATTAAGCAACAAAAAATGATGAGAAATAAATTACCAGGAACAAGATATTTCCTTAGATATCAAGGAAAGTGAAAAGAAAATAAATCTCATACTTAGGATATAGGAAATTCATAAAGGTGTAATACGATGAGTAAGAGAAGGGGTGATGGAAGTGGTGAATATGACAGTAAGCCAGTCTGCAGCCATGACTTCCGTCAGATCACAGGCCGACCAGTCCCCACACCCACTGCCTTCTTTACAGCGCAGACTTGCGTTCATCTGAGCAAACCAAACGTGTCTTTGCATTCGTTCTCCATTTACATTAAATAAGGCATAAAAGAGGACATTCTGTAAAACCACGATCCTACAGACATATATATTTTCACCAGCTAGACAAATATCATCTGCACATTTTCAGTTGTATGACATACATTCAGATACATTATGAATTATAAAGATATTTAACCCAAAATGAAGTAGGACATGAGAATCAGTTTAGGAGATAGTTATTAATTAATGTTCCTGTCCTAAAGCCAGAGAAGATTTTTGAGTAAAAACTAGTATAGAATGCAATACAATTTTAGACTATGTAGCAATGGGAGGCATATTAAAGGTTTTCTACTTAGAAAACCTCATGCCCTTCTGAAATGGGACCACTCTATCTATACAAAGTCTTATCAGCAAATCAGGTCACTTTATCATTTTTCTCTTCTAACTGGAAGTACCAATACATACTCTTCTTACATCACACCTTGGCCCTCCTTTGATTTCCTCTGGTTCCTGACCAGAGACTGGAAGGAACCACTGTATCTCTTTTCCTCTCATTTAACCATTTTCTAATACAAGATTGAGTATTCCCTCCTAAGCAATCTTCTTGTTTCACAAATAATTAAGATACAGAACAGTTACTTCACATTCATCTAGAAGGGCCAAGGATTAAAACCCAGTTCAGTTAATAATTTCATTTCTATGTCAAGTTGCCTCAAGCAAGCAAGTAGTCAGGCAAAGCATTTTGCACAGAACTCATTAATAGCCATTTTATGTATTGTCTGAAAACTATCACACTACAATAAGGATTTCTTCCCAACAGCTATTCAGGGTTTTATAACATTAGAAAATTTAATCTGTAATTAAAGTCATAAAAAGCATGCATTTATGACTTCAACAGACCATTAAAATATGCATAATTACCACACTTTGGAAAAATGCTGAATCATAGAGAGAGTTTTCTGGGAGTCATGTATTTTTATAAAGCATTTTCAAAAACTGATACTTGCTCTGCCAGTCTTTACTGCACACTTCAGTGCAAAAGAAGAAGACATTCTTTCCACTGTCAAGTCTCCACAAAGCTCCTGGCTTTCATCATATCATGGCATTTGCTCTTATCTGAAATCATTTCATCTCTTGTTTTCCCCGCAAGAACAGAAACTCCATAAGGGCAAAGACATTGTTTTGTTTTGTTTTTTTCCCCAAAGTAGTAACTATTATACATGAATGAACCAAGGAATAAATGCATGGTCACACGTAAAGCAGGAGCAACATAGCCACCTCATTTCCTAATAAATTTGTCATAAAACCTCAGATTTTAGATTGTCTCATAGGCAGAGTAGAGGGATGAGTAGTAATTGACATCTGTTCACTTTTCCCTGGAAAAGAAATCTCCGAAAACTAGACACGGCTCTGCTGCCTTATTATATGAATTTGGAAAATTTATTTAATTTTCCCTGATCTTTGGAACAGAAAAGATGGGCACACTTTCTGAATTAATGACAACCGTATTACATAGATATTTAGTTCCCTCGCATTCAATTCCATTATTCTCTCTGCCCTTCTCTTGGGATTCTCACCATAGCCAATTTTGAGTTGGCTGTCACCATTTTGTATCTAGTCCTTATGGTTGCCTGGGAAACACATCGTTATTTCAAATCATCTCAGTAAAAAATTGAATTGAAAATTTATAAGTTATGTAACCTTCCAGCTTGTTCTGCTCCCAAATTATAAGTAATTCTGAGGCCTCATAAAAATTACTTTGAGGTTAGTTTTTCCTAGTAGAATAAGCAAAAGATGTTTTGGGTTTTTTTTTTTTTTTTCACACAGATGTACAACTTTAAATTTCAAAGGTCTTGTTTTGATGAGTTTGTACTTGAAAACAAAACTACACCAAATGAGCAATCCTTCTAAGGAGAAAAAAGTATGCTCCCAATTGAGTTGACATTCACTTTGATGTTACATAATATGATGTTTCAGGTTAATTGTTATTAGTAATCAAAATTAATTTATAGGCAATTAAAATGCCTCAGTTGCCACTCCCTGCTTTCTTTCATTTCTTTCTTTCTTCCTTTTTCTTCCTTCCTTCCTTCCTTCCTTCCTTCCTTCCTTCCTTCCTTCCTTCCTTCCTTTCCTCCTTCCTTCCTTCCTTCCTTCCTTCCTTCCTTCCTTTTTCTTCCTTTCTTCCTTTCTTTCTTTCTTTCTTTCTTTTTCTTTCTTTCTTTCTTTCTTTCTTTCTTTCTTTCTTTCTTTCTTTCTTTCTTTCTTTCTTTCTTTCTTTCTTTCTTTCTTTCTTTCTTCTCTTTCTCTCTTTCTCTCTCTCTTTCTTTCTTTCTATTAATTTTTATTATATTTTCCCTAACCATTTAGATACCTTATACCACCTCCTCCCAGCAATCACCACACTGTTGTCCATGTCCACAAGATCTTTTTCCTTTTTGATCAATCCCTCCACCCCCTAACAGCCCTATTAACTACCATCCTGCTCTCCATGTATAAGTCTGTCCCAATTTCCCTTGTTCAGTTTGTTCATTAGATTACACATGTGAGTAAAGTCATATGGTGTTTGTCTTTCTCTGACTGGTTTATTTCACTTAGCATAATGTTCTCCAGTCCATCCATGCTGTCAAAAGGGTAAAATTTCCTTCACTTTTATGGCCAAGTTGTATTCCATTGTATAAATGCCCCATAGTTGTTTTATCCACTCATTTATTGATGGACACTAGGGCTGCGTTCATATCTTGGCGAATGTAAATAGTGCTGCAGTGAACATAGGGATGCTTATGTTCTTTTGAATTAGTGTTTTGGGTTCCTTTGGATATATTCCCAGAAATGGGATAGCTGGGTCATAAGGCAGATCCATTTTTAATGTTTTGAGGTAACTCCATACTGCTTTCCACAGTGGCTGCACCAGTCTGCGTTCCCACCAACAGTGCAAAAGTGTTCCCCTCTCTCTACATCCTCACCAGCACTTGTTTGTTGATTTATTGATGATAGCTATTTTGACAGGTGACAGATGACATCTCATTGTGGTTTTTATTTGCATTTCTCTGATGATTAGTGATGTTGTGCATCTTTTCATATGTCTATTGGCTATCTGTATGTCCTCTTTGAAGAAGTGTCTAACCAGGTCATTTGTCCATTTTTTAAATTTGGTTGCTTGTTTTTTGGTGTTGAGTTTTGTAAGTACTTGATAAACTTTGGATATTAACCCCTTATCAGATGTATTGGCAAATGTGTTTTCGCTTCCTGTGGGTTGTCTTTTTTTTTTTTTGATGATTACCTTTGCTGTACAAAACCTTTTTAGTTTGATGTAGTCCCATTAGTTTATCTTTTCTTTTGTGTTTTTAATATATCCAAAGGAAATTGAGATATATCTGATAATAAATTGATATGAGCAATGTAGGAGATTTTACTGCCTACCTTTTCTTCTAGGATTTTATGGTTTCAGGTCTAACAGTTAAGTCTTTTATCCATTTTGAATTTATCCTTGTGTGTGGCTTAAGAAGGTAGTCTAGTTTCATTTTTCTCCATGTATTCGGCCAATTTTCCCAACACCATTTATTGAATAAACTAGCTTTAGTCCATTGTATGTGCTTGCTTCCTCTGTCAAATATTAATTAACTATGAAAGTGTGGGTTTATTTCTAGGATCTGTATTCTGTTCCATTGATTTATGTGTCTGTTTTTCTGCCAGTACAATGCTATTTTGATTATGATGGCCTTGTAGTATAGTTTGATATTAGGTAGCGTGATTCCTCCCACTTTGTTATTCTTTCTTGGGATCACTATTGCTATGCAGGGCCTTTGGTGGTTCCATATAAAGTTTTGAAATATTTGTTCTAGTTCTGTGAAATATGACATTGGAATCTTGATAAGAATTATGTTGAGTCTATACATGGCTTTGGGTTGTATGGAAATTCTAATGCTAATTGTTGGTTCAATGGATTGAGTACTGGCCTGAGAACCAAAGGGTCATCAGTTCATGCATGTGCCCAGTCAAGGCACATGCATGGATTGTGGGCCAGGCCTGCAGTTGGGGGCATGTGAGGGGCAACCACCCATTGTTTTTCTCTCCCTCTCTTTCTCCCTCCCTCCCCCTCTCTCTAAAAATAAATAAATAAAATCTAAAAAAAGCGCAGTGTGTGCTTCAACTTTTTGGTATATTTTCTATTTCTCTCTTCAGTTTCTTATAATTTTCCAGTATAGTTCTTTTACCTCTGGGGTAGGTTTATTATGTTTAGGTATGTTCCCTCTATTCCTACTTTGCTGAGAGTATTTATCATAAATGGGCACTAGATTTTATCAAATGTTTTTTCTGCATCTATTGATAGGATCATGTGGTTTTTATCCTTCATTTTGTTTGAATCACATTTATTGATTTGCAAATGTTGTATCAACTTTGAATTCCCAGAATAAATCTCACTTGATCATGGTGTATGATCTTCTTGATGTATTGCTGTATTTGGTTTTAACGTCTATGTTCATTAGAGACAATGGCCTATAATTTTATTTCTTTGTAGTGTCTTTATCTGGTTTTGGAATTAGGATAATGTTGGCCTCATAAAATGAGTTTGGGAACTTTCCCTTCTCTTGAATTTTATGCAATATTTGGAGGAGAAGTGTTAGTCCTCAAAATGTTTGGTAAAATTCATCTGTGAAACCAACTGGTCCAGGGCTTTTTGTTGTTGTTGTTGTTGGGAGTTTTTGATTTCTTGCTTCAGTTTCACTAGGAGTTATCCATCTATTCAGATTCTCTAATTCTTTCTGATTTAGTTTTAGAAAATAGTATCTTTCCAGGAATTTATCCACTTCATCCAGGTTGTCCTGTCTGTTGGCATATAATTGCAATCGTCTGTATTTCTGTGGTTATGATTTCTCCTCTTTCACATCAGATTTTACTTATTTGGGTTCTTTTCCTTTTTTTCTTAATGGATATGGTTAAAGATTTGTCAATCTTGTTTATTATTTCAAAGAACCAGCCCTTGGATTCATTGATCTTTTGTATTTTTTTTTAGATCTATTTTGGTTATTTCTTCTCTGATCTTTATTATTTTTTTCCTTCTATCCACTTTAGGCTTTGTATGTTGTTTTTTTATGGTTATGTTTTTTATGGTTATGTTTTTCTATGGTTTATTTGTTTTTTAGAAATAAAGTATTTTAAAAATTTGTTTATTGATGTTCAATACAGTTTTCTCCATTTTCCCACCACCACTTTCCCCCACCCTGCCCACACCCACCTCCCACCCTCAATCCTATCTCCCTTTGGCTTTGTCCATGGGCCCTTTATACTTGTTCATTTACTGCACTTTCCCTTCTTTCCCACATTACATGCAGTGAAAGACAGATACTGTATGATCTCACCAATAAGTGAAACCTAATTAACAAAACAAACAAGCAAGCAAAATATAACCAGAGACATTGAAATTAAGAACAAACTGATGATAACAGAGGGGAGGGAAGAGGGAAATAATGTGTATGTTGTCCTTTTTCAAGTTCCTTTAAGTGTGAAGTTAGATTTTTTATTTCAGCTTTTTTTTTCTTTCTTTTTTGTTTTGTTTTGTTTTGAGACAGGCCTCTAATGCTATGAATTTCATTCTTAGGATTGTTTTCCCAGTGTCCCACAGATTTTGGATTGCTGTGTCCTCATTTTCATTTTTTTCCAGTAATCTTTTGATTTCTTTCTTGGTCTCATTGTTGACCCATTCATTGTTTAATAACATGTTTTTTTAACTGCCATGTATTTGCATGTTTTTCAGTGTTTTATGATCGATTTCTAGTTTCATAGCATTGTGGTTAGAGACAATGCTTGATTTCAATCTTCTTAAATTTGCTGAGACTTGTTTTGTGTCCTAACATGTGGTCTATCCTAGAAAATGTTCCATGTGCACAAGAAAACTATGTATATTCTGCTGCTTTTGGGTGAAATGTTTTGAAGACATCAATTAAATACATTTGATGTAGTGTGTTGTTTAAGACCGCTGTCACCTGGTTTATTTCCTGTGTGGAAGAGCTATCTACTGAAGTTAATGGGATGCTAAAATCCCTCACTATGACTGTATTTCTGTCAGTGTCTCCCTTTATGCCCATCAAGATTTGCTTCACATATTTGGGTGCTCCCATGTTGGGTGTGTAAACGTTTACTAGGGTTATATCTTCTTGTTGGATTGTTCCCCTTGTAATTCAGCACTGTCCTTTTTAATCTCTTACTAGAGACTTGGTTTTAAAGTCTTTTTTGTCAGATATAAGTACTATACCCCAGCTTTTTCTTCTTTCCATTTACATGAATATCTTTTTTTATTGTTTTAGCAATTTATTTTTTTCCTTTTTTTATTGAAGTTTGAATACAGTTGTCTCTGTTTTCTCACCACCACTTTCCCCCACCCTATGTACTCCCACCTCCCACCCTCAATCCCATCCCCCCTCGGCTCTGTCCATGGGCCCCTCCTTCATGTTCATTTATGCCCTTTTCCCTTCTTTCCCATGTTATGAATATCTTTTTCCATCCCTTTACTTTTATTCTACATGTATCTTTCAATCTGAGATGAGTTGCTTGGAGGCAGCATATACATGGATCTTGTTTCCATTGAGCTACCCAATGTCTTTTGTTTGGAGCATTTAAGCCATTTTTGAGGTGGTTATTGATATATGTTTAGTACCAACTAATTAATTAATTAATTCTTGTCATTAAGCCTTGTCATTTTAATTTTGATGTGTCTCAGTGTAGGCCTCTTTGGGTCTAACTTGTCTGGTACTTTCTGAGCTTTCTGGACTTGTGTCTTTTTCCTTCACCAGATTAAGGAAGCTTTTGGTCATTATTTCTTCAAATAGATGGTCAGTCCCTTGCTCACTCTATTCTCCTTCTGGTATTCCCATGATGTGGAGGTTTTTATGCTTCATGTTGTCCAAAATGTTTCTTAAGCTTTCCTCAATTTTTTAAATTATTTATTTTCTTTTTGCTGCTCATTTTTTCTATCTTGTCTTCCAAATCACTGATTTGACCCTCTGCTCCATCTAACCTACTGTTCATTCCTTCCAGTGTATTATTTATGTCAGATATTGCATTCTTTATCTCTGACTGGTCCTTTTTTATGGTTTCTGCCTTTTTTCATGCTGTTGAGTATCCTTATGATCATTACTCTAAACTCTCTATCTGATAAATTGCTTGCCTCCCTTTCATCTAGTTCTTCTTCTGGAGAATTCTCTTATTCTTTCATTTGGGGTCTGTTTCCTTGTCTTCCCATTTTGGCTACTTCTTTGTTTTTTCTGCCTTAATTGCTAAACTATTCAGTTGTTAAACTAATCAAGCCATAGTTAGCAGCCCAGCTTAAGCACCACATTGTGGGGCAGAGTAATTTCTGTTGGCTGGGGGAATGGCTCTTACTTTCCCTCAGGATGATGCCATTCACAGAGGAGTGCTCTGCCTGAGAAAGCTGGCTTCTGCAGAATGGTCGTGACTCAGCACAGGGTCCTGGTGGCTGTTCCTTCAGATATCTCCCTAGAGCCACCAATTCCAGACTCTCCTCAAGTGTCTGTAGTTTACTCTGTCCTCCCTTGGCTGGAGCCCAGGGTAAGTGGCTGCAAACAAAATTTTGTGTGTTCACCCTTTAAAAAGCTCTCTGTGTCTCCAGCTGTCTCTCCCTGGTAGACAGAAGCCCTGCTGCTTTTCACAGCTGGATGTTATCTGGGTTCCTCTCTGACTCTGGTGCTGTAGGCTGGGGAGCCCAACTTGGTGTTTAGAACGCACACTTCTCAAGGGAAGCCTCTGGCCTCTGAAATATCTCTTTGGAACTTCAGTTGCCACCCATGGGAACCCAGCCAGCCATTTCGTGCCTCCTCCGCACTCTCTACCAGTTTCATTGTGGTGAAGTAGTTTATTCTGTCTGTCTGCGGCATAAGGCTTCTCTTGAGCTAATGTTCAATTGATTATTCAGGATGATTCCTCTACAATTTAGTTATAATTCTAGATTGGTTCTGGGAGTAGGTTAGTATAGCTTCCACTCACCTCCACCATGTTGGATCTCTCCACATTTTATTAATCTTTAAAGATGTCAATAAACCTCTGGAATGGAGAAAAAGGGAGATAAAAAGTTCTCCAAAATGAATATTAATTTACATTAGCTTTTCTTCATAATGAACTGTGTCTCTTAATAGATTATAATCTCTGAGGGACATTTTTTTTCTTGATGTTTCCTAAATGTCAACATTAGAGCTATTAGTAAAAAAATAAGAAAATCATTTTTAATGTAAAGATAATTATTAATAATTTAAGAAGGGTTTTGTGGACAATAAGACGATAAAGACTTTAAAGTCCAAGATTTATGACAATAATTTTGTGCTGTCAAAAATTATATATGAGATAATAGTGTTTCTCAAGAGTATAAATCCTATTTTGTTTTAACTTGATTCCTCATTTGGTTCATTGTAGGTGCTCAAAGGTCAGTCCTGAAATTTAAACAAATGTTGAATTAAAAAAAATTATTAGGAATTAGAGTAGACATTTTAGGTTGGTATATTTAGATTCATTTAATAATAATCTCTGAAAAACTTTCTGGAATATGTAAGATTACTTAAAGCATTACCCATATACAGTAGTAGGTAATTTTTCAAACAAAAGGCAAAATACGAAGAAAGCTCTTATCTATGTATATATTATATATGTGTGTGTGTGTGTATATATATATATATATATATATATATATATATGTCATATTTTTTAAAGTTGGAATGAACAGGGAAGCCAGTAGGAAGCAAAAGCAAATGAGATTTCAGAAAACTATTTTGGGAACATTTTTCTGGTTTAAAAAAAAAAGGTTAATGAAATTCAGTAAGAAATTCAGTTTTTCAATATTTTTAGACTTTAAACACCCACACAGAATACCCTCAGACAATTTAAATCTGATAAGATTAAAGTATCCTCTCACGTTTGGACCTGAAATTAAAGCATTCTGCTCTATTTGTAGAAAGAGTAATAAAATCAATACTGTGAATAATTTCATTTAAATGGTTATTTTACTGTTTTATCTTGACCAAAGATAATAATAAATCAATATGTATGAGATCATTAAAGTATATTATATTGTGTCTATAGTAACAATACTCATTTCAATAGAGAATGATTGTTTTTAAATGTGCAGAGCTTTGCAAATGTCAACACTGTATTTATAGTTATTCCTAATTGAACACTGAAATAGACTCTTTGTTTTTTCTTCTGTCCATAACAATTTGAATAATTCTGGTTTATATTTTACAAGATGAGTTATTACATTTTTAAATGAATACAGTTCTTCAAATGCTAGCATAATAGAGAAGGAGTGAAAAAGTGATATATTTATGACTCTTCTCAAAGCGTTAAAACACTTTAAAAACTATGACAGTTTGCCTTTATTTGTACATTTTTCTTACAGATACTTAATGAGTTGTCTGAAATAATTTATAGTCAGAATATTTAGGAAAAAAGTCTAATAAGTTACAAAATGTTGACTCCACAGGTAGTTAAATGCTAATTTATATCTAAGTCCAGGTTTAAAAAAGATAAAATAAGTATCATTTAAAACTATTATTACAATTTTAAATTCATTTATTTTTATTCTTTTTGCCAATTTTATTAAGAAATAATTGACATATAACAGCATGTAACTTTAATGTGTACATGCTGATTTGATACACATATATTGTACTACAATTACCAACTTAATGTTCGCTAACACCTCATCATATCACATAATTACCACGTTTATTTTGTGGTAAGAACATTTAAGACATGTTAACAATTTGGGGTATATAATACAGTGTCACCTATGACTGCAATGCTGTACATTAGATTCCCAATCCCAATACTGATTTATCTTTTGTCTGGAAGTCTGTGCTCCTGACCAACATCTTCCCATTTTCTCTGACCTGTAGTCCCTGGTAACCACTGTTCCTTTTGTGTGAGTTTGGCTTTTTCATGTTCCACATATAAGTGATATCAGATAGGATTTGTCTTTGTATTTCTGACTTATTTCATTTAGCATCATGTCCTCAAGGACCATTCATGTTGTCACAAGTGGCAGGATTTTATTTTTTCTTATGGCTAAATAATATCCTATTGTGCATATACACCGAATCTTCTTTCTTCATGTGTCTATTGGTGAGCACTGAGGTTGTTTCCATATCTTGGCTAATGCTGCAATAAACATGAGAGTGCAGATATCTATCTGACATTCTATGTTCATGTCCTTTGCGGGTATACCCAGAAGTGGGTGGGATTGCTGGATCAGGCGGTACTTACACTTAGAATTTTCTGAGTAAGCTCCATGCTGTTTTGCATAGTGGCTGCACCAATTAACATTCCTATGAACAGGGTACAAGTGTGAGGTGATATTTCATTGAGGTTGTGATTTGTGTTTCCCTGCTGATTAGTGATGTTATATATATTTCTTTGTACCTGTTAGACATTTGAATGCCATTTTTGTAAAAATGTCTATTCAGTTACTCTACTTATTTTTAATTAAACTGTTTGTTTTGTTATTGAGTTCTTTGAGTTCTTTATATATTTTTGGATATTAACTCCTTATCAGTTACATGGTTTGCACATAATTTCTTGTATCCCATATGTTGCCTTTTAATTTTGTCGATTGTTTCTTTGCTGCACGGAAGTGTTTTTTTTAGTTTGATATAGCACTGCTTATTTATTTGGGCTTTGTTGCTTGTGATTTTGCTGTCATATTTTAAAAAATCATTGCCAAGATCTATGTCCAGGAGTTTTTTCCTGTGTTTTCTCATGTAGTTTTTATGTAAAAACAGTAGTTTTACTGTTTTGAGTGATATCTTTTAAGTTTCAGATAAGTTTTGGATTAAATTTTGTGAATGCTCTAAGGGAACAGTTCAGTGTATTTTTGTGTTGAATGTGGTTATCCAGTTTTACTAACACCATTTGTGAAAGAGAGACGGTCCTTTCCATATTGAGTATGGACATATGAACATATTAAATATCTTCATATTTCATATTGAAATATGACAAAGGTGCTATATTTCCATACTGGCCCCTTTGTCAAATATTAGCTGGCTGTGTACACAGGGAGGCCAGAATGCAGTCAATAGGAGCCATGTTCATTTAATTCTCTCTGGGAGTCTTAAAAGCCACTCTCCTTATTTGCTTCCTCCACTCAGTTATGGAGCTTCTACTTCATGCTCTGGATACTGTGAGGAAGAAAGGAGTTGCATCAGCAGCAGCCTGCAAGGCTGGAGAAGCCCAGCATTCACTCACTGGCTCTCTCTTTCTGCAGTAGTAGGAATCACCAGCCTGTTTCTTAGCTCTCTGCTGTGCCATCTTGGGTCAGGTATGATGCTGGTAAAGTCAAGTTTTTCTTCTTAGGCACCCCAATACATCAAAACTCTTTTGTCACTTTGTTTTTTTTCTCTAATGGTGTGCTGGGATTTCTCTTCTGGAAACCTGAGCTTCCACAAAGGCTTTCTTGTCCATAGGTGGCCACTCCCATGAGTGTTCTGCAGGCCCTCCTGGATCATAGCCTCGAGGGGCTAGAACTGGTTCAAAGTTTCCTGTAGTTCCCATAGCTGGTACTGCAGCCTGTCTGCCTATTGCCCAATCCTCATGTGGATGACTTCCCCCAGGCTCCCTGGCATATGGTACTGATCCCACAGCTCCCACAAAGGCACTTCTCTTTGTGAATGAGGCCAAATTTTTGTTGTTGAAGTGGGAGACAAAAATGAGGGATGGCTTTGGACGCATGATGCTGATTCAGCTCCAAGTGAACATTTTGTTTTGTTCCAATATTTTAATACTCATTAATCTCTATTTTTTCAGATGAAGAAATAAAAGTTTAGTTAGGTAACATCACACAGCCAGCAAATAGACAAGCTTGGGTTTAACGCATATCACCAAGATTTATACAACTAAATGTAAAAACTAGAAAGTTTAATCTAAAAGATATTTATGTAAAAACTATAAAGTTTAACCTCAAGAAAGTATTTCCTAAAATTTGATTTATGGAACAGCTCGCATGTCCAAAGCAGAACCTTATTATGTCATTATATATAAAATTACAAGTATTGAGAAAGGCGGTTGTAGACTTTTACACTCTTCCTATAGAAGTTTCTTTGAACTATTCATGCTGGTGCCTTATGAGAAATAAAGAACATATATCACATAGGCACTATGAACACAAATAGATATTTTATATTACCATCATCATCTTTTCAATATATTATTATACTTACAATTTTAAGTCATTAAAACTTACGCTTAAGCATGGTGCTAGTGCTGTTGTCTTGTGTTGTATAATCCTATCAACAAAGCTAGGAAGTTACAGTTCTGAATAATCTGGTTGCACAAACTGAGGAAACTAAGGCATAGAAAAGCGAGACCAACTGTTCAAATTGCATAGCTAATGTACTAGTATGTAATTGGTAAAATCAGAGAAATACCAAGGGCAGATAACGCTCCAAAGCCTCAATTCTTAAAAACTCAATAATTAAAGGTTTCAAAGTTAGATCACTACCACTTGCTAGCCACAGGCTAGAAAAACTGGGGGCAAAAGTAATGGATGAGAATTAGTTTATAACTAGGAAATAAAAATATGTTTGGCTTTTCTTGAGCTTTGACTTAAAAATATTAAACTCAAGTCTATGACCCCTCATTTTTTCCACAAATGACAAGAAAACATGAGCTATAACATTCACTTAACTAATAATTAAATAAATTAAAATGAAAAGGGCCATTTTTCCTTGACTATTGAATTGGCTAGCTGATGAAACTATATGATGGAATAAAAATTTACTGTCTTTTGTACAGCAATTTAATAATACCATCAAACTAATAAGATGCCACCTCACACCTGTCAGAATGGCTATTATTAAAAAGACAAAGGATAACAAGTATTGGTGAGGATGCAAAGAAAAGGGAACCCTCCCATGCTATTGGTGGGAATATAAAATGGTGCAGCCACTGTGGAAAACAGTATGGAAGTTCCTTAAAAAATTAAATATAGAACTAACATGCAAGATACATGCACTCCTATGTTCATTGCAGCATTATGTGCAATGAGCAACACATGGAATATATATATATATTCCATGGAATATATATATATAGTCTTCCAGTTATAAATTAAATAATTGGGGGATGTGATGTACAGCATAGGGAATATAGACAATAATATTGTAATAACATTGTATGGTGACAGATGGTAGCTAGAGTTATCTGAGACTATTTTTTAAAGTTTAAAAGTATCATATCATCACGATGTGTACCTAAAACTAATGGAATACTGTATATCATTATTCAGTATATCCCTGGATATTATACTGTATATCCAGGGAGATCCTGGATTTCAGTTCTATTCTTGCTATACTCTGGCTGCATAACCTTATGTGCATCTTTTAACATATAATATCCTGATTCTTTATCCATTAAGTCAGCCGAAGCAGAATTCTGTCACTGTGCTGATTTCTAAGGAAGTGAGGCACAAAAGGAAAGAAAGCATTTCTGATGTGATTTCTGGGCTCAGCCTCTGAAATAGTGGGTTCTGGGTAAAACACTCATCAGACCACAGTGGAAAATATGGCAGTGTCTCATTCACCTGTCCAGTGACAATCTCGTGTGGAAATGGCCTATGTGCTACCTATTTCAGAAGCTAACTGGGTCAGCTCATTGCAACTTTAGTAAAAAAGGAAAATGATGTATTCTCTGTTCGAATCTCCTTTTTTAATTGCTTTTATCCCCACATGCTGTGGCTGAATAAACTATTAATTTTTATTGTCTCCCAAATATTACTTTAAAATATTCTACTATTATTTTTTCTCTAAACCCAGAGCAACATAAAAGTCTACTTAGCGGGTCCAGTTGGGGCCTTAGTTCAAGTGTTTGGAAAAAAGAAATGGTTTTATGTGGCTAGAGTTCTTTTTCCTGTAATTTTTTCTTTTCTAATACAGTATACCTACTTCTCAAGAAAGAAAAAGTTTTGTGTTGATTGTACATGGATCCAGTTTAATGATTGTATGTTTAGGAGACTAATCATTAAAACTGGTGTATAAGAGCACACTGTTTGTTCCCTTATATTTTAGTTATAATTTCAAATAAATTATATATTGATATTAAGAAGTAATGATAAATCAGAAATTTATATTTTCAGAAATATTTGTCATTCCATTGAGAGGGGCTTAAGATATTAAGCAATATCTGTCTCCCTTGTCTATGTGATTGGCTTTTTAAAAAAAAGATCAAGGAATATGCTGGTATCAGCACAGATTCATCCTAATAAACTGCAGCATTACATCTGTAGTTTATTGTACCTGCAACATTCTTAGGTAGCAGTGAGGTGATAAAAAAAAAAAGCACTGGAGTCAAACAGGGTGCTTAATAGCATGTGTTCGGGAGTTAAAACAGCACTTGAATTCTTGCTCTGTGCTTTCAGAAAGATATTTTACCTCTCATCTACAAGTGGGAGGCAATAATATAAAAATTCTCATCCATAGTAAGGAGGTACGGTAATAAGATGGAAGTTCCTCAAAGGGTTTTGTAAGAAAAAACTAACTGAGATATTGCCTATACATAGTCAATAATTGCCTCGCATCCGGCTGACAGTCAATATATATGGTACCTATACTTGGAAGGTGTAGGAAGAAGAAAATGAGGAAAAAATAAGACTAGGATAAAGAACTAGCTTAAAAACTCATTAGCAATGTCATCTCAAGCAAGTATTTGAAATATCTATACCGTAATTTTCACACCTATAAAATAAGGATGAAGATGACTATGTCTAACCATAATAGTTTTCTGTGACTATCCGATTGGCAGAAAGTTGGTAGCATAATTAAAAAGTTAGTGCCATTTACTGGTGCCTATTGATTATTTTGTAGCTTCTTTAGGTCAGACTTCCAGACTTGACTAAACATAGCCCTCACCTCAGGGTTTTACCAGGCTGCGATAACGGTGTCAGTTAGTTGCATTCTCACCTGGAGGAGCCTGGGCAAAGATCTGCTTCCAAGCTTATTCAGGTCATTGGAAGAAATTATTTTCTTGTGCTTGTATGACTCAGGGCCCCAGTTTCTTATTGGCTGTGAGGTGGAGGCTACCCTCAGCTCCCAGACACTGCCCTCAGACTCTTGCCAGCTGAACTCCGTAGAGCGTCTCACAACGTGACTTCAAGGGGGACACCAGAATATCTCACCCAGTGCAGAGATGGAGAGTCATATAACATAATATAGTCACATGTGTGGCCTCCCATCATTGTTGCCTTACAATGGAACCTAATCAGGGGAGTGACATCCCATCACCTTCACCACAGTCTATTGACTACTAGCAAGTCTTCAATTCCCTTTGTCCTAAAGGGTAACAGATGCTACACCTGCTTGCCTCATTGGTTGCTACCTTAAATTTTTTTTGCCTCCTTATCTCATAAGTTTAAAAAATTTTGAAATACATATCTATGTATGTAATTTCCAACACTCTTTCTAAATAAAGTGTTATATAAGTAAGAAGGCATTAGCTCTTGATAAACTATTCTAAGCAGGTTTATTTTAATAATACTGAACCAAAAGCCTAAAAAAAAATCTTCAATCATCAAAAAACTCTTCTGATATATGTATGAATAAATGGAGAGATGATAGATACATAAAGATATATTCTATGAATAACTCAGTAAAGTATATGCATGCGTTTTTTAAAAGATCCCCAAATATACTAAGTGATTAACATTCTAAGAGGCTGCGAAAAAGGAAGCTGAACTACTCAAAGTTTTGCACTTGTAATATCTCACATAACTTAGTTAATTGAACTGTTGTATGTTGTTATAAGTCATTTTGAGTGAATTTAAAACATTACAAAGCTTGATTTTTGGAAGCTTTAAACTGAGTTTATTAATACAGGCAGAATAACATTAAAGATAAACATAGAACATAGATGGGTGGATTATATTAACTCCCAAACAACTGTGATTTTTGCATTAGCTATTCTAGAAATTATTTGATTGTGATGGTATAAAATGAAAAAAAGATTCCCCCATTTGTGTTGGTTTGACACCATTTCTTCAATAAATATGTCTCTAAATATCATTAAAAGATTGGCTAACACTTTGTTTTTCATTCATATGACATATAACAAAGTTTATGAAAGAATTTCCAGAAGCTTTTTAAACTTTGATTTTGGGTCATATAAATATCAATCTTGGTTGGTACAGACATCTTCATATAAATGCTAGACATTTTCCAGGAAGCTATTAGCATTTCAGTACCAATTAGAAAGAGTAACACAAAAATATTTGGTGATCCTGGATTCGTCAGAGCAACTATAGTGATCTCCATTATTAAGGAAAGTACAAACAAAGAATGATTTCTCTGGGAGACACTATGTGGATGGGTCTCTTGTTTACAAAGGGTATCACTCATATGAGTCAAATTATTTTGTGTAGTATAAAACACTGTTTAATTCCTCATAAAATTTAGTTAAAATTGTATTACTTTTTTTCCCCACCTACAGGGAACAGAAGCAGAAATTTTAAGTTCCTTTAAGAAAAAGATCCTATTATGTTATTTAATAAAGTTTATCATATTGCCATAACATGTAACATTTATTAAGTTATTTGTATCAGAAATTAATATAAGCTTTGTCCATATATTAACTTATTTTTTCCTCCAAGCATTCTCAGATGTGTATACAGATAAGAAAACTAAGATGCAAAAATTTGAATAATTTGTCCAAAGTCACACCACAGAGTTCAAATTTGAACACAAGCAATCTGACTCAAAAGCACTGGTGCTTATCAGACCTGATCAAACTGCCTTCAAGTTTCGATTTTGCTTCAGATGTGAATTCATAATCTACTTATCAAACTTAATGTTAACATGGTAGCATTATGTTGGCAAAATCTCAGAGAAATGGAATGCTTCCCATTTAATTCTAGGTAGACGTGAGTTTATTTTGTTTGATAGTAGGAAGTTTAAAAGAAGGAACAAAAGATATTTTAAGATGCTCTCAAACCTACTAAAGTGGTTAGTAGACTAAGTGTTTTTGAATATCACTAATGTATAACTGACCAGGAAAAGAACAAATTTCTGCACTAATTAACTGGAATTAAGATAAGATTCAGGAAACTCAAGAATAAATGAGGAAATTTAGTTTACTTTTTCTTAATCTCCAAAATTTGTTATTTTGAACAAAGTCTAGAAAATGCACTTTACTGTGTGTGTGTGAATTCATGTGTGCGCGCATGTGCTTGGACTCGTCGATTTGTTTTCACCATTCAGTTTGATAATATCAGTGGCATAGTGGACACTTAATGCAATATACAGATGGTGTGTTAGAATTGTACACCTTAAACCTATATAATTTATTAACCAATATAACCCGAATGCACTCAATAAAAATTAAAAATAAAAAACCCAAACAAATATAGTAGAGAGAAAAGAATTGCTTAAACAGTTATATATATAATACAGAGTTACAAGGTATGTCATGATTCCTATTCTGGTTCTATTAACCATTTTTGGATAGTGCTATATTAAATCAACCTAAATTAGTCTAAATAATAAAACAAATGTATCTTCTTTAATTTCTTTCTTCAGCGTCTTATAATTTTCTGAGAATAGGTCTTTGTATCCTTGATTAGGTTTATTCCTAGGCATTTTATTCTTGTTTGAAGCAATTTTAAGTGGGATTATTGTCTTAATTTCTCTTTCTGTTAGTTCATTATTGGTGATGAACTGCAACTGATTTCTGGATATAAATTTTGTATCCTGCTATTTTGTTGAGTTCATTTATCAGCTCTAGGAGTTTCTTGGTGGAATCTTTGGGATTCGCTATGTATAGTATTATGTCATCTGCAAATAAAGACAGCCGTACTTCTTCCTTTCCAGTTTGGATGCCTTTATTTCTTCTTCCTGTCTCATTGCTGTGGCTAGGACTTACAGCACTATGTTGAATAAGAGAGGTGAGAGTGGACATCCTTGTGCTGTTCTCGAACTTAAGGGGAAAGCTTGTAGTTTTTGTCCATTGAGTATGATGCTGGCAGTGGGTTTGTCATATATGGCCATTAATATATTTAGGTATGTTCCCTGTATTCCCACTTTGCTGAGAGTTTTTATCATAAATGGGTTCGGGATTTTATCAAATACCTTTTCTGCATCTGTTGATAGGATCATGTGGTTTTTATCCTTCATTTTGTTTATGTGGCGAATCACATTTGTTCATTTGTGAGTGTTGTTCCAACCTCACATTCCCAGAATAAATCCCACTGATCATGATATATGATCTTTTTGAGTCATTGGCATATCCAGTTTTCTAATATTTTATTGAGGATTTTAGTATCTATGTTCATCAGAGATATAGGACTATAATTTTCTTTCTTTGTATTGTCTTTATCTGTTTTGGAATTAGGATAATGTTGGCCATGTAAAATGAGTTTGGGAGCCTTCTCTCTTGAATTTTTGAAATAGATTAAGAAGCAGAGGTGTTAGTTCTTCTTGGAAGGTTTGGTAAAATTCCTCTGCGAAGCCATCTGGTCCAGGCCTTTTGTTTGTTGGGAGGTTTTGATTACTGCTTCAGTTTCATCAGGTACAATCTGTCTATTCAGGTTTTCTGATTTCTCTTGATTTAGTTTTGGAAGATTGTATATTTTAGAAATTTATCTATTTTGTCCAGGTTGCCTAGTTTGATGGCATACAGTTTTTCCTCATATTTCTTACAATCCTTTGTGTTTCTTTGGTGTCAGTTGTTATTTTTCACCTTTTACATCTGATTTTATTTATTTGGGTCCTTTCCATTTTTTTCTTGATGAGTCTGGTTAAAGGTTTGTCAATCTTGTTTATCATTTCAAAGAACCAGCTATTGGATTCATTGATATTTTGTATTTTCTTAGACTCTATGTTGATTATTTCTACTCTGATCTTCATTATGTCCTTCCTTCTACCCTCTTTAGGCTTTGTATGTTGTTCCTTTTCAAGTTCCTTTAAGTGTGAAGTGAGATTTTTTATTTGAGATTTTTCTTGTTTTTCTTTCTTTGTTGGTTTTTTTTTTTTTTTGAGATAGGCCTCTAATACTTTGAATTTCATTCTTAGGATTGTTTTCCCAGTGTCCCACAGATTTTGGATTGCTGTGCCCTCATTTTCATTTGTTTCAAGGAATCTTTTGATTTCTTCCTTGATCTCATTGTTGACCCATTCGTTGTTTAATAACATGTTATTTAGCTTCCATGTCTTTGTGTGTTTTTCAGTGTTGTTTTTGTGATTGATTTCTAGTTTCATAGCATTGTGGTCAGAGAAGATGGTTGATATGATTTCAATCTTCTTAAATTTATTGAGACTTGTTTTATGTGCTAACATGTGGTCTATCTTAGAAAATGTTGCAAGTGTACTTGAAAAGCATGCATATTTTGCTGCTTTGGGGTGAAATGCTCTGAAGATATCAATTAAATCTATTTGACCTAGTGTGTCATTTAAGGAAACTTTCTCCTTATTAATTTCCTGTCTGGAAAATTTATCTATTGAAGTCAACGGAATGTTAAAATCTCTAACTATGACTGTAGTTCTGTCAATACCTCCCTTTTTGACCATCAATATTTGCTTCACATATTTAGGTGCTCCTATTTTGTGTGTATAAATGTTTACTAGGATTATATCCTCTCCTTGAATTATCCCTTTGTCATTATGTAGTCCCCTTCTTTGTCTCTTGTTATAGCCTTGGTTTTAAAGTCTACTTTGTTGGATATATGTACTGTTACCCAACTTTTTTTCTTTCCATTTGAATAAAATATCTTCCTCCATTCCTTTACTTTTAGTCTTGTGTATCTCTCAATCTCTTGTTGGAAGCATATATTGTGTTCATGGATTGGAAGAATTAACATCATTAAAATGTCCATACTACCCAAAACAATCTGTAGATTCAATGCAATGTAGATTCAAAGATTTCAATGACATATTTAACAGAACTGAAAAAATATTTCAAAAATGTATATGGAACCACCAAAGGCCCTGAATAGCAATAGCGATCCTGAGTAAGAAGAACAAAGTTGGAGGAATCATGCTACCTAATATCAAACTACACTATAAAGTCATAGCAATAAAAACAGCATGGTACTGGCATAAAAACAGACACATAGATCAATGGAACAGAATAAGAAGCTCAGAAATAGGCCCACACCTTTATAGTCCATTAATATTTAACAGAGGAGGCAAGCATATACAATGGGCTAAATACAGTTTTTTCAATAAATGGTGTTGGGAAAATGGGACAGATACATGCAGAAAAATGAAACTAGACCACCTTCTTACACCACATGCAAGAGTAAATTCAAAATGGATTCAAGTCTTAAATGTTAAACTTGAAACCATAAAACTCCTAGAAGAAAACATAGGCAGCAAAATACTGACATTGCTTGTAGAAATTTTTTATCAGATATATCTCCTCAGGCAAGGTAAACAAAAAACAATTAATAAACAAATGAGACTATATCAAACTGAAAAGTTTTTGCATAACAAAGGAAATCATCAAAAAATAAAAAGGCAACCCACAGGATGGGAGAACACATTCATTGATGCATCTAATAAGGGATTAATACCCAAAATTTATGAAGTATTTACAAAACTCAACACCAAAAAAAAGCAATTAAAAAACGGGCAAGTGACCTCATTAGACACTTCTCCAAAGAGGACTTACTGATGGCCAGTAGACATATGAAAAGATGCTTGTCATTGGTAATCATCAGAGAAATGCAAATTAACACCACAATGAAATACTATCTCACAGCTGTCAGAATGGCTGTCATCAATAAGTCAACAAACAACAAATGCTGGTGAGGATGTGGAGAAAGGCAAACCCTTTTGCACTGTTGGTGAGACTGGTGCAGCCACTGTGGAAAGCAGTATGGAGATACCTCAAAAAATTAATAATGGATCTGCCTTTTGACCCAGTGATCCCACTTCTGGGAATATATTTGAAGGGACCCAAAACACTAATTTGAAAGAACATTAACACCCTTATGTTCATTGCAGCATTATTTACAATCACCAAGATATGGAAGCAGCTCAAATGTCCATCAATAGATGAGTGGATAAAACAACTATGGGACATTTACACCATGGAACACTACTCAGCCATAAAAATGAAGGAAATTGTACTCTTTGTGACAGTATGGATAGACCTAGAGAACGTTATACTAAGAGAAATAAGCCAGTCAGAGAAAGACAAATACCGTATGACTTCACTCATATGTGGAATCTAATGAACAAAGTGAACTACCAAGGAAAATGGGGACAGACTCATAGATGGACAGCAGATGACAGCTAGTGGTGGGGGGAGGTAAGGGTGTGGAATGGTTGAGCAAAAAGGAAAAAGGACTCATGGACAACAGTGTGGTGATTGCTGGGAAGGGGAGATGGGTTTAAGGGGACTCAGTGATAATGTAAAAAATATACAATGATTCAATGAAAAGTTAAATATAATGAAAAACACTAAAAAATACTAAAACAAATGAATTTTAAAAATAAGCCAAGCAAGCAAAAAAAAATTGTTACATGAATGATTTGAATGATATGATGTCTTAAGTTGGAAGAATTTGTGACATTTTAGACCTAATTCATATACCAGTGGGCTAATTATTATACCCTCAAATATTATTTTTAAAGATTTTATTTATTTATTTTTAGAGAAAGGGGAAGGAAGAGGGAAAAGAGGGAGAGAAATGTCAATGTGCAGTTGCCCCTCACATGCTCCCTACTGCAGGCCTGACTTACAACACAGGCATGTGCCCTGATTGGGAATTGAACCAATGACCCTTTGGTTCTCAATCCACTCAATCCACTGAGCCACACAAGCCAGATACACCCTCAAATATTTTATTATTAAGCCACAAAGAAGAAATTATGGTAGGCGTGGAGTGGTTTTTAGCTATAGAAATAACAACTTTTGTTCATTATGCTACTTACTTTCTTAAACACTGATCACTGTTTGATTTTTATTTATTTTATTAAATGTATTGGGGTGACATTGATTAATAGGATCATATAGGTTTCAAGCGTACATGTCTATGATACATGATCTATATATTGCACTGTGTCCTCTGCTGAAAGTCAATTCACCTTCTTTCACCATATATTTGGCCCACTTTACCTCTTTCATGCCCTGTTTCCTTTAGTAACCATACTGTTGTCTGTGTCTATGAGTTTCAGTTTTATATCCCATACATATGAGTGAAAACATATTTTTGTGACTGCAATTTGAAATAGTCTTTTTTCAAAGTGGAATGTTCAAAACATTTCAGTGTCATTCCAGAAGAAAACATCAAAACATCTATTTCTATTGTCATTTTACCTAGATAGGTAAAGCATTGTTTATGTGTGCAGTGAAATTAACTGAATTCCCGCGTCAGATAATCACAGGTCATAGCACATAAGGCACAAGGGGACAGGGGGTTCCATGGTGTGGGCAGTGGTGGGGTCTTTGCTTCCAGCAGACTGCTGTTTGCTCTGGCCAGTTACGTAAACTCACGTGGTCTGTTAAGTTATCTGGTCTCACTTACACTCACCATAGGAAAATGGACAATTTAAAATTATTCTCTATAAAGAAATAGGACATTGAAACAGCATTGATAAAGCAAGCTCAGTAATTACACAGGAACGTGGCCGGCAGATGCTTGACTCCCACTCCTGCCGAGCATTTTATCGGACATTACATTGTAACAATGACAACACATCATGAATGACATCATTTGACGTATGAATTTACATTCTCGTTATTAGTGATGCTTTCCCAAAGTCGATATTGGATATTGTATTTATTGATTCTCTGGGAATTATATTTTTAGCTTGATGGAGATAACAATTGAATATTAAACAGGAGTAAAAATATAATCTTAAAACATTGCTCTCACTAAACCCATTAAATGTATGATTAAAATAAATGTTAAAAAATTAGTTAAAAAACAATAATATTTATGCTAAATTACTTAATTTACCTTTTGGAATTTTTACCCTTATGTATGTCTTACAAAGATCAGAATGCCTTATAATGGTACATATGTAATTTATAAAAATATAAGCCATAAACTTAGGAGTCACCCTGCACAGTCTGTTTCCTCACTCCCATGTGAAGTCTTCTTCTTGCTATATCTAGAAATCCATTCATTAGTATCTCTCTCTACCTATGTTCTATTTCAAGACACCATCATTCTTCCCTGGTGAAGTACAAGTTTCTTATGGAGCCTATATCAATGTATATATGAACCTCTCCATTTTAAATTTACCACTACAGCTAGAGGGATATTTTGAAATTATAATTATATGAGTGCCCATCACTGTCTGCACACTTTTTAAGGCTAACTTCCATTAGGCACGAAAAGGCTCAGTTCTCACCTGTATCTCCAAACTCCTTTACTGTACCTTCAGGGCATCCCCTTATGCCCCCTTCACTGAACTTAGTTCAGTCACTTGTACTTTGTTACTCCCTACCTTAGCATCTATTACACCTCTCTGTTTGCATTTGTTATAGGTGTTCCTTGCTGTTCACTTATTTTTATTCTTCTCATTATCAGATTGAGACTTACCTACACGGAAATTCTTTGTCCTCCCTAACTAGGTCATTTTTAATATCATGGGCACACGTGGTTTTTCTTCATGGGACTGACCACAGTCACGACTTGACAGTCATATACTTACCTGATCAGTGCTTGTCTTTGCCTGTACCTTCACAGAAATGCTCTGTGCCTATTTCTGGTTATTTCCTTAAGATAAATTTTCCAAAGTAAAGTTGTTGAGTCAAGAGAATACATGTACTGTTAAAGTTCTAAATAGGTGTGTTCAAATCATTTTTCAGAAACAAATATTAATTTTCAATCCAGCATCAGCATATGAATTATCTTATTCACTGCAATAGAAATATTATATTATTTCTAACATGAATGCCAATGGAAAAATTGTTCTGGATAAGTAATATACCTGCCATCATAGATGCCAAGATGTCATCTCCATGGGAAGGAGGGATTTATAATATTAGTTAGTAATGCTTTCACAAATATGCTTTCTTCAGGAAAAAATTAATTCATTTTCATCTTGTACATGGATGAGTAACTGATACGATTATTATGGCAATGGCTGAGAATTACTAGACTGGGCTGTAGTTTTGTTTAAGCTAAATGCCATTATCCAAACAAACTTTTTAAAAAGATAAACTACACTTGAATTGATTTTACTAGCATTTAAATTATAAAGCATCTTTCATACTGGTTACTTCCTGTAAACACAAATGTATGATTCAAAATCATCATCTAAACTTCCTTATATACGGTAATTTTAATAAAACCATCATGCTATTTCATTATTCTTCCTATCTTATATACACCTAAATTCACATGAAAGTAAATAGCCAACAACCTCCATTAGAGCTGAAGAAAACAAGATAAATTATCTCTAATTCCATAACTTCAGAGGAGTGTCCTCAAAAGGATTTTGTGTGGCTTTCACCTTGAAAGCTATAAAAATTAGAAAGATATTAGTTTATAAAATTGTATGTGTCAACTCAAGTACTGAATGCAGAAGAAATGTTTAAATTTCTATCCCAGACTGTTTTTATTCAGTTGGTTTAGATTTACATTTCAAATGATATTTATATTCAGGAGGGAAGAGGCTTATAAACTGTCACTCTTATTTCTCAATAGGCTGCTGATTGTAGTTAAATTAATTTCTAGCAAAGTCATTCTAAAGCCATGGAACATGCTGATTTACATCTATTTGGTGGACCAGACTTCTGTTTGTCTCATGCTGATTATGATAAAAATCTATAAATGCGAAGACATAAGGCACTCAGATGGTGTTTGGCATAATGGAATGTGTCAAACTATTTCTAGGGATGATGACAGGTTTTGTACAATTTGCACCATTTTAATGGAATGATAAAATCTATATATTTACTTGGGTATAAAAAAGCAGAGGGGAAAAAAGTGTTCCAAATGTAATAAGCAATAAAAGAAATCATTTTTATGAAACAATGTGTAAAATTTGTTACTGTGTTGGATTTATAGTACACTCATTTGTAAAATAAATGAAGTATAGAGATTGAAATGTGCTTGAAGTATTAAAACTTACCTTGCGTTACCTGTTATGCTTACTGATAACTTTAGGTGCTTATAGAGGATGGAAAATGCCTTTTATATGGAAGCACTGTGGTTATGTGGTTTCATTATATTTTGGAAACTTCATCCATTTATTTGACATTTTTTATTTGTTATGCAGTACTAACTCTCTTAATGAAGAAGCCCCCTTCTTGAAACATACCTATTTCTCAGAAATTTCCTAAATAGAGAAAGAATAAAACTAGATTTGCAGAGGCACATTCTACACGTTTTTTTTTTTTTAAGAGAAGACTATAGTTTTAAAAATCTCAATGGAAATGTCAATAAACATGTTAGAATTTATGCTTTTGGGATTTTTTATTTATCTACAGAGAAAAATCGTATTTTGGGGTTATGTTAGAGATGTTTAGAAACTAATAGAAATTTGACTCTGGTGGAAAACTTGGCAATGGACCTGCCGAACAAAACATGGTTCCAGTTCCCGCTGTGAAGGACCCAGTGATGAGGTGACGGAAACGCTTCAATAATCTCCTGAGACTTTATTCTGTGCAGCCCCTGCCACACCACCACTGCTCACCCACTTCCTCTGAAGATCTGGGCATTGGTCGGAAAAGACAGAGTTTAGATTTCCTTGAGTTACCCTCTAGACCTACACGGTCCCATTTGCTAGCTATTAGCCAATGGGAGGTCATTGAACACTTACAATGCAACTAGCTCAAGTTGAGATGTGTCATATGTATAAGATGAAATTAGATTTCAAAAGCTTAGTACAAAATGAAAATGCAACAATATAAAGCAAGACGTCTAATTAAAAGATGGGCAGAGTACCTGAAGAGATAGGTCTCCTAAGAAGTCATATGGACGGCCAACAGACATATGAAAAGATGCTCAACCTCACTTATAGCTGTAAGGGAAATGCAAATCAAAACCACAAGGAAATAAGACCTCACACCTCTGAGAATAGCTGCTATCGATAAGACAAGAAAAATCATTTGTTAAGAGAGGATGTGGAGAAAAGTGAAGCTTGTTCACTGCTGGTGGGAACATACATTGGTGCCGCTTCCTTGGAAAACAGTTTAAAACAGTTTTTTTGGAGGTTCCTCAAAAAAATAGTAAACCTGCCCTATGACCCAGCAACCTTCTTCTAGGTATCTACCTGAAAATTTTGAACACACATATTCATAAAGATATACGCACTCCTGTGTTCATTTCAGCATTATTTACCATACCCATGGATTAGGCAATTATTAAAATAAAATGTCTCCAAGATTATTTGCAAATTATTTACTGGGATGAGGAAAATAATTTCCAACAGTCTCTGAGCTCTGAAATAAAGAGCAGTCTGGTGATGTGCTTCACAGAGCCTGAGAATAGCTGGACTATAGCAAAAAAAAAAAAAAAAAAGGCTACATGCAGGAGGAGAACCTGAAAACTTCAGCCGGGGATCGTGTTCCTGGGAAGTTTGTACAGAAGAGGGCACTGCAGCTCTGTAACACAGCAGAAATGGCCTGGGGCTTTTCCATAACGTGGCCAGTGGAAACTGGGCCAAAGGATAATGCCACAGTTCTGAGGTGTATTTGGCAGGAACATTTCTTGCTACATCTACTGCCATTGTGTTGAAGGACCAAAATCAGAATTTTTATGACAAGTTGGCAATGATTTGCAGAAAAAAAATCTCCATAATTTGCAAACCTCCTCCTCTACCCAGCTTCTAACCCTGCTTGTACTGAGGATCAGTGCAACAGGGAGAACAGCTCAAATCCACAAATCCTGACTTGGACGAGTGCTGCTGCTTTAGCTTTAGAAAGGCACTTACTTCCTTTCTGTCCTGCTTTTCTCATTTGAAAAATGAGGATCATAATACTTTCCTCTTTCTCAGACTAATGCATTTCAGAGAACTTTTAAAGAAAAGTGTTCATATACAAAATGTATTCTTTTCCCTTTTCTTTCAAAATAACTCAAAAATTTTTTGTCTGGTGGCACCATGAAAAAAGATGATTTTTAGACTAAGCTCTTAAATAATATGTGGTCTGTCCATAAAGTATACAGCCATATAATATGAAAAAGAGACATTTATTGAAGAAAATAGAAGATATAAGAAACAATGTACATAGGACAATGATACCTCAGTTACCTTCAAAGTAGGCACCTTCCCAATCAAAAATCACAGTTAATATGGTCTTCATCTTGTTGCAAATTTGCTGTGCCTTCTTCAGATGTGGAGAACCATTGGGACGACTGGGCCTTCATTTCCGGGTCATAACTGTGGACCCATGATTCATCCACAGTTATGACCTTCTTGAGGAAATCTGGTTCATTGGTGGCGATTTGAATCAAGTCATTAGCAACTGCAGCATGATGTTCCTTCTGCTCTGGTAACAGAGGCCATGGAACGAATTTCGCCACAACACATTTCACACCAACATCCTGCGTCAAAATCTAGGGCCCAACAGTTTCTGGAATCCCCAGATCAGCTTCTAATTCTCGCGCTGTCAGTTGCTGATCTTTGTTGATTGCGGTCCGTGTGTTCAACGTTCTCAGGTGTCTGCTTGTTGCAGGCCTTCCAGAACTTGGATCACTTTCAACAGATTCTCGACCATCTGTGAAGCATTTGTGATACACTTTCATTTGTGCTGCACTCATTGAATCATCCCCAAAAGCCTTCTGAATAATCCAAATAATTTCCACGGAAGAATGTTCAAGCTTAATGCAATATTTGATGCAGATTCATTGCTCTGCTCTCAGTCCTTTTGAATGTGATGGCCACACAGTACACACTGTCACTCAACAGCATCTACCACCCCCACTGTCTAGTACAGTGAAGTCAGCATTGTTCATGCATGAACATTCCAGTCCACTCTCCTTGGCTGCCAGGTTACATCGATGTTGTACAAACCGTTTTCATTATATTAACAACAACTGGACTTTTTCTGGATGCACATTGTATATGCTCAAGTATTTGATTTATTGCCCAGTGGTCTACACCAACAAGGTTAGTAGACATTTGCTAGTTTTTGCTATCAAGCATCAATTTCCTTTTATTTACTTAAATGCAGTGGGGGTTTCTTGGGGGAACTCTTTCCCACTTTTGTACTCTTGGTGGTGCTGTAATACAATGTGTCTTGAATTCTTTTTCTCAAAAAAGTGTACAAAGCTAAGCCAATCTGCTACTCTCCACAGGTGTTTTGAATCTTATAAAAATTTATTTAAAATAATTAAAGAAAACAAAACAACATAGAGCACACATTGCAATTACTTCTAAATTTATTTTTCTGCTGATTCTGTGATTAACCATGTATCGTTTCAATCAAAAACTGCCTATAGGTAGCCAGAGTCATTTAACCAATTTGTATTATTTGAAAACTAAACATGCCTAAAGTTTTCTAAAAAATGTTCTGGCTGTGGCTAACATCCCTAGAAACAAAACTTATGAGCATTTTACAAAAGTCAGGTTAATGACCTGTAGTTCACCCCGCTCCCCCCAAAATCCAGATTTGATTAAAGAGGAATTTACTGAATTGTCCCAATTAGGTTGTAATCCTTTACCAATTCTTACCCTTGAGTCAGTTCTACAAAATCAGACCTGAGGAAGGACACTCCTCTAACAACACAGAGGGCACTGCAGATATTCTAATCTTCTTCTACGATACCTGTTATCATTTCCAAATAGCATATGTCCTCAGCAAGGAGAAAAGCACAGTCTTTTAAGAATCACTGGATTTATAATTTGAGGTATCTCCATACTGCTTTCCGCAGTGGCTGCACCAGTCTGTATTCCCACCAACAGTGCAAAAGGAATCCACTTCCTCCACATCCTCTCCAGCACTTGTTGTTTGTTAGTTTACTGATGATAGCCGTTCTCACTGATGTGAGGTGATATCTCATTGTGGTGTTAATTTGCATTTCTCTGATGATTAGTGATGTTAAGGATCTTTTCATATGTTTATTGGCCATCTGTGTGTCTTCTTTGGAGAAGTGTCTGTTCAGGTCTTTTGCCCATTTTTTTAATTGGATTGTTTTGGGGGTGTTGACTTTTATGCTTTATGAGCTCGTGATTCCACTTCTGAGAATTTATCCAAAGAAACCTGAAACACTCATTCAAAAGAACACAAGCACGCCTATGTTCATTTCAGTGTTATTTACAATAGCCAAGATTTGGAAGCAGCCCAGGTGTCCCTCAGTAGATGAGTGGATGAAAAAACTAGGGTACATTTACACAATGGAGAACATCATGCTAAGTGAAATAAGCTAGTCAGAGTAAGACAAAAACCATATGATTTCACTCAGACCTGAAATCTAATGAACAAACTGAACAAATAAAACAGAAACAAACTCATAGATAGAAAGCAGGCTGATGGCTCTTAGGGGGTGGGCTAGGGGGTTAAGAAATTGAGCAAGAAAGAAAAAGGACTCACGGACAAGGGCAAGAGTGTGGTAACTGCTGGGGCAGAGGGTGGTTGGAGACAAATGAGGGAGATAAATGAGATTTATAAGGGGATAAAAGATAATGGAAAAATACAATAAAAATTTTAAAAAATTAAGAAAAGGAGTTCCTGGGTTTAGATGTGCACTAACACTAACGTCAGGCAGAGTGCTGCTGCAGTCTCACTGTGAATGGAGTAGTTTAGGGAAGCTGAGCAATGTTAATCCTCATGTAATCCTGGAAGACTCAAAAGTACTTGAAAGTCACTTTAGGGTTATTGGCCCAGTTACAGATTACAGAGTTAAAATAGATAACTATTCAATGGGGGAGATTCTGTCGATGAATTCCCGACTCCTGGAATTGCCATTAAGGGTAAGATATTTATTGAACCACTTCTATGACAGTTTCCAGGCTACTTGTTTGAAACCTGAGAGGGTTTCACCGGCAGGGCTTCTTTTGGCACAGGCTGCTGAGCTCACCACTAGTGTCTCTAATTTGGTATGTCTAGGATGGGGCTCCATGATGTGCTTTTTAAACAAGTTCCCTGTTTGATGTAGATACTGCTGGTTCTGGACCACACTCTGGAAACCATTTTTCTAGGCCATGATCTTAGCTATTTAAATGCCATTGTAAATTTGAGATAACATTTTATCTATATTGAGTTTATATTGTAGTTGGAGAGATAAAGTGAAAATCATAAATATACAATGTGATTTTAGGTAGTACTGAGTATTGTGAATAAAAAGAACAGGGTTCAGAATAAACAATAATAGGAAATCGAGTGTTGTGATACAGGGTGATCAAGGAAGGCCTCTTTGAGGAAGTAACATGAAGCAGAGACCTGAATGAAATAGAGGAGTAAGTCTTTTGAGATAGGTGCTTTCCCAGGGAAGAGCAGAGACAATGCCCTAAAACAGGGAGGGTATCGTTAAAAGGGGCTCAGTTCCTAGGGTAAGACAATAGTATTCTACCTAAAGATTTGAAAGATGAAAAAAACATGATTACAACTACCTGCCATTTAAATCTACTGGTTGACTTGTGCAAAACACCAGGGCATCTGATAGAATGGCATTTGATTTTTATAAGCTTAATAAAATGGTGACTCCAGTTCTAGCTGCTATTGTAGGCATGCTCACTATTTTGCAGTAATCTCAATTATCAACTGATTACGGGCATAGAGCTGATGGTCCACCTAAAAATTATTTTCCATTCTAATGTGAATTTTAAACAAATGATGAATAAGAGGTACAGCCAAAGGCAAGACTATAATGCAATGGATGGTGAAGAAAGAAAATCACTAAAAAAAATCTACAAATACTTTAACGTGACAAAATTTAGCACTGCAGAGGTCATCTATTTCATTTCTTTTTCTCTCCTGTATATTTACACATATATTTAATTAATTTTATTTCAATTTCTTTTGTTTTCTTTTGCTGCATCTAAGAAGTGTTGGGAGTTATTTAAACACTCATCACTTAGTTTGTAGAAGAAAGAAAAACAAAAAAATGAACTGGATCAAATGTAGCTTCTGGACATAGAGTTCACTATAGTAACAATGAGACTTCTCTCATTTTGAAAAGCGGGTGTTTTCACGGTTGAAACATAGACTTGTTATTTTACATGGGAGGACTGCAGAAACAACAAGAGTAGGAAGAAAGGGGATGTAAGACAGCATAAAGGAAAGGACCCATGAATGATGGCTATTTTTGATACTTGTCATCCATAGCACATTCCTAAAAGATCCTGATTTTCTTTTGGATAATTATCTTTCGTGTGTGCTTGGAAATAAAGTCACCCTACATTCCGACAATGGAAACCAATACTATTCCTAGAGTATCCTTCTGCTAAATATACTTTTTCACTTGGATATACTCAAGATGCTGACTCATAACCATTTTTGTAAGAATGGATACCTCTCAAATGGAATGGCAAGATAACAGAGTAAATAATTGGATACTATTGTATCTTTCAGTGAATATTTTTAAAAAGGTATTCTTATTGCAGATACTTTCTGAAGGTTCCTGATTCTTTACTACCCACAAGATGATGATTCATTCAGCTCTCTCTTAAAAGCTTGTGACTATCCCTTCATCTCATATCTCCTCAACAATTTCCTTTTCAAAGTTTGTGATACAAAATGAAATAACTTAATTTGCATTTGAATAGAATTTCAAATATTCCTTGGTCATTTATTCTTATTCTTTTACAAATTGCTTCATCATAACTTTGCCTGTTTTCTAGTATTCTGTTTTACCTTTTCTTTTTGTTCAGACTGGTTCTTTACATATTCTTGGCATTAAAATTTGTCTTTTTAACATATAGTAAGAATATTATCCTCATCTACTGATTTTAAAATATCTATGGTATAGTTGTCTTTCAGAAATTATAAGTTTATATTGCCAAATATACATGTAGATATAGTTTTTATATTTATTATTTTTCTATATTTTCAAAGCTGCTCTAATTTTGTTTTTATACTTAGTACTTTAGACAAAGTGTGTACATAATTTGAAACATGTTAAACTTTTGTTTAAATAGATGGTTCATTTCTCAACACCAGTTTTTGAAAAGGTCATTCTTTCTCAGATTACATAGAATTCCACAGTTTTATGATCTCTCGTATTTATTTGCACAATAGCACATTATCATAACCTCATTTATTTACTGTATTTTTGGACTATAAGACGCACCCCCCCAAAATTTGGGAGGGAAATGGAGGGTGCATCTTATAGTCCAAATGTAGCTTACATTTACATTGATAAAATATTATGTTATTTATGCTATTAAATATTTTACCACATTTTTTGCTTCAAAAATTTGTTTCCTATTTTCCTTCTCTAAAACCTAGGTGGATCTTATAGTCTGAAAAATATGGTACTTTACTTCTTATTGTCTTATTATCCCAACTGCAATTCAAGCTTAATGAAGACAGTGAAGTCATTTGACTTCTTTAAAACTTTATTTCTAGAATCTAGAAATCCTTGGCACATAGTAAGTGACAAAATGTTTTGTTAAATAAATGAATTTATTTATAACTCAGCAATTCTACTTCTGGGTATTTATCTAAAGAAAATGAGAACACTAATTTGAAAAGACATATGCACCTCTATGTTCACTGTGGCATTATTTACAATATCCAAGATATGAAAGTAACTTACATGTCCATTGCTACATGAATGGATAAAGAAAATGTGCTATCTATCTGTCTGTCTGTCTATCTATCTACCCAACCATCTAATGGAATATTACAGAGCTATTACAAAGAATGAAACCTTGCCACTTGTGACAATATGAATGGATCAAGAAGGCATGTTGCTAGTGAAATAGTCAGACAGAGAAAGACTAATACTGTATGGTTTCACTTACATATGAAATCTAAAAAACAAAAAAGAAAAAGCAAAACGAAAACAGTCTTATAGAAACAGAGACAAAATGGATGGTTACCTGCAGGGAAGGGGTGGGGGCGGGTGGAAAGGGAAAGAGGGATATAGTCAAGAATATTGTTACATGCTTGCACAGTGACGGATGATGATTCAACTTCATTGGGTGATTACATTCTAAACATGTAGAATCACTATATTGTACACCTCAATCTAATATAACCAATATAAGATCTCTTTATTTTTTTGTATTTTCTCATGCCTTTATTTTTAGCACTCCTCTGTCAATTTGTTTTAGAGAGTGTCCTTGTATAGAACTGAGGACACTGCTTAGTGTAGGCCTAGGGTAGATAACTTTGAATAAATGAGTAACTACACACAATTTAATGACTCCATTCTGTAGATTTATTCATTTGAAATTAGTTGTGCTCTAGTGCTTTTTTTAAATGAACATCCAACATTCCTCTGCAACATTATCAATGAAGAATAGATAAAACAGGAGGAGCTATAAAACGTTTTCAGTACCAGCTGGGGACTAAGCTGGGGGAAAAGGTAGGTCCCTTTAGTGTACCTTGTTATTGTTAATGGGCCCACCTATACTTGTTCTTCAAGTACATCATTAATTACAGGAACTTCTATCCTCCCATTAGCCGAGGACAAACCTGACATGAATATTTGAGAAAAGGTGCCACATAATAAAGAACAGATATGTTCAAACACAATACGTGATTTCTATTCTGAAAGATGTCACTTGTCAAGTTCAAGAATTGTTACTTTGATTACATTTTATTCTGTGTGATATTTTAGTCACATTTTTAATTAATGCAGGTAAGTGTATTGTTTTCTTGGCATGGATATTCAGATTTCAATGCTAAATCACTTTTTCAGAGACTTTTTCCTTAATTATTAAATTTCATTTATTATCCAAATGGAAAGCACAAATAATGAACAAATATTCAAGTCAATTAGGGATATAAAACTTGAGCCTGGCCATATGATTTCAGGTGAAAGAAAAGCTTTACGTTATATTTTCCAAGACAAAATTTGTAGTTTATATTATTTTCATTTTTATAATGTAATTTTGTCAAAGAATACTCCCTTTACATTATTTTTGTGAGAAATAGAAGCCAAAAACAATTTGTTGAGAGGTGGTTTTAAGTTAAAAGCAGGAGCCGGGTTCCTCATTTTGTGGAACGAGCAGTCTCACATAATGTGGTGGGGATTATTGTTTGCTTTCAGCAATTTAATTAAAAGCCCAAACAAGTAAAGCGCACAGGGGATTTCTACCCGAGGCTAGTTTATTGCTAAATGCTATTCCGAGTAGCACAGCACAGAAAGTAGAATGTCTGCTGTACGGAAATTAAATTTAGCAGTTCTTAGAATGTATACATGTCTATGTTGCACATTCTCTCAAATATTCACGTCAGGTTTGTCCTCAGCTTGTGATAGAACGTTGTGAATCCACTAACAACTTCAACTTTAACTAAGTCTTAAAAGGGCCGTTGCATCATTCTTTCAAGCTAGGATGGTGGGAACGTGGTAAGATCGACAAATTCCATGAGCATGGGCCCATGGCCACACTTGTTTTGGTGTGAAGTGAGTTCTTTGATCAGAAGTAATGCTTTGTGAATATCATGTCAGTGGATTAGCATTCTGTAAGTCCACAAATAGTGGATTTGGCCAAAGCACTGCATTCAGGCAAGGTGAACCTAAATACAAAGTAGGTATCTATTCCAGGCAGAATAAAATGCTGCCCCTTCCATGAGGCAATGGTCCAGTGTGATCAGTCTGCTTGCCACCAGAAAGCTGCCTAATCACCCTGCGCAATAATGCCCTATGAAGAACTCAATGTTGAAAGAGTAGCACTCAGCAGCAGGCATAACCAGGTCAGACTTGGTAGCTGGGAGTCCATGTTGCTGAGCTCAGAATAACCTCCATCCTTGTGACTTTGTTTATGAGCCCATCAGGTGATGACTGGGGTAGCTGGGGAAAGGTGACTGGTGTCCACAGAATGTGCCATCCTAACCACTTGGGATTGTTAAATTCTCCTCAGCTAAGGTCACCTTTTGGTGAACATTCATAGGGAACCCTTATATGTTCACATTGTTTGCCCATTCAGGTAGGTTTCTATCTACTTTTGGCAGATTTATTAACAGGGATGGAGAGAAAAGCATATGCCAGATCAATAACAGCATACCAGATACCCAGGGATATGTTAATTTTGCTCATGCAATGAAACCACATCTGGTACAGCAGCTGCAATTGGTAAAGTTTACTATAATCTACTGATGTTTTCCAAGACCCATCTCACTTCTGCTCAGGTCAAATAGGCGAATTGAATGGGGAGGTAGCGGTAATCACCAACCCTGAAAATTTCAAGTCTTTGATGCAGATACTGATGTCAGCTATCCCTCGAGAACTGAATGATGTAGTATAGCTGTTGCTTTACTTTTTCCTGTGTTGAGGCAGTTGTAGTGTCTTCCACTTGGCCTTTTCAACCATAAGCACCCTCACTTCACAGGTTAGCAAACCAGTGTGAGGATTCTTTCAGCTCCTGAGTATGCATGTTTAAATTATGCATTCCAGACCTGGGGAAATAACCATTGCCAATGGAATTCAGGGACCCACTGGGCCCATGTAAGACATGGACTGGAGCTAAAAATTCATTGATCACCTGACCTACACTAGTGCCTTCTGCGGGGTGGACCATCATGAAGATTTTGGCCATTTCGAATTAGTTATCAGTTCAGAGCCAGTGTCTAGAGTCCTCAAAAAGGTCTGATTATTTTCCTTCTCCTATTCAGTTACCTTGCTAAAAAGCCACAGGTCCCTTAGAGGAAGACTGGAAGGGAGTTTAACAGTTCTACATTTTTAGTGTACTGGGGACCTTCTTCAGGAAGACATGGCTTCTTCTCCCTCATTTAGTACCATGACTGTTTTAATTTTGCAGGTTAGATACTTATTCATTGACCTAGAACTTTTTTGCTTATACATATCAAGTAAGAATTAAGGACACTTTCTAATCGTTTTACTTTTAGGGACACCATGATCAGCTAGCCAATGCCACATACCTGTGCGAGTCAGGCTATTATGACTGCAGCTTTGGCTGTGCTGTCCATTATAGTGACCATGCTCCCCTAGCCTTTGACAGTTGACCACTGCCATTGGTCCTTGACACCTGGGGATCCAATTGCTTCTTTTGTATTTTTCTCTATTTACTGTAGTTCCCACTTTAAGGTCTGCCCTATAGAGAAGAGGGATCACAGAGCTTTTCGAGAACGTTGAGGCTCCCTTCACAATTTGATTTCTCACCGTAGTGGTGAAAGGTGTGTTTCTAGACCCTCTCAGCATGGGTGTATCATCTTAAATGACACATCCAGTCTAACATTCTTATTTCCCTAAACTTTGAAATCCTTTCTCTTTGTTAAACCAGAGTGGATTACTCACTTCCAATTACTGTGGGTCACCCTTTGGATCATGTTTACTCAACTAAATAAAATGTTACAGTTTTTTTTTAACTTTTTGAACTGCAAAAGTAAATGCAGAATCTCTGCTTCGTAAGACTATATTACTAATTTCAGCTTGATCCAATTTTATGTTCCTTTTACCATTATTGCATGCCCTCAAAATGCATTGCCTTGGTTTTTGTCTGATTAAATTAGAAAGCTCAGGTAGTTGTTTTGTATTTTCGTGCACTTCCTCATGGATCACACTGTACTTCATCTTTAGGGGGCTGCTGGGGTTTCAGTCTGGTGGCTGGTTGGGTGGGTCCTGAGTAAAACCTGTGTTGTCTTGCAGGACAGCTGTCTCAAAGGAGGTCTTTCCAGTTCTCCCAGGCAATGGCACGGTTAACCTCTCAAACTGGAGTTGTGAGCCTCTGCCACTAGGGGTGAGGAAGCTGCTTCTATTGGGAGTGGGTAAGCTACTTCTGCCAGGGGTGAGGGGATCGTTTCCATGGTGGGTAGGGAAACTGCTTCCACTGGCAGAGAAGATGCATCAGAGTTTAGGGGCATGATATCCTCAGCTTTGTCAGGGTCTTTTCACATGTGCCCACTCTAACTTACAAGATCTGACTCTTACCCAACAGATGACCTTAGTTTAACCATAGGCACTGTGTGGGGTTGGAAGTTCAACTTGCATTGAAATTCCATTGCAGAATGAGATTCTGAGTTGGATTTTTAGCAATCTCAGCTCTGTAGCTATTGGAACTAAGGCTTTCCTTCAGGGCACACGTAGAAGCATTAACATAGAGAGAGAGACAAAGAGACATTATAAGTAATTGACACACAATTATGAAAGCTGACAAATCCCCAAATCTGCAATCCGAAGATTTAAGAAACAGGAGAGCCAGTGATGTAAGTTTCATTTTGAGTCTGAAAGCACACAAATACCAATGTCAAGACCAGAATACCAGTTTCAAGACTAGAAGACCATCAGGCAGAGGGATAATGAATTCTCTTGTCATTCACCTTTTTTTTTTCTTTTTTTCTATTCAGGCCCTCAATGGATTTGGTGATGCTTACCCACATCGGGGAGGGCAATCTGCTTTATGCAACATATAATAAATTCAAATGCTGATCTCATCCAGAAATACCATTCACAGACACACCCAGAAACAATCTTTAACTAGATATCAGGACAGCTGAAGCCTAGTCAAAATGATCCATATAATTCTTCCATAAAAGTAGTTTTAGAGGGTTAAATGCAACAAGTGTGTAATGTGTTCCACACTGCACCTGTCATGGTGCTCGCATGTCCAAAGGACAGGTGATTACAAGCTAAGAATAATGTAGATGTTTTTATACTCTCTCACCAATTATTCCAGATAATTTCCCTGACTTATTGAAATGTTTTGTGAACATAATCCTAATTTTGGACAATATTTCATTATATGGATTAAACATGATTGTTTTAATTACTCCCCTATTGTTAAACATTTGCTATGCACATAATGCACTATCAAAAATCTTTGCCTGGGTTTTGATTTTTTTTCCCTACGAGAAATTTACTCAACTATAATTACTAGTTCGAAAAATTAGGCATTTTAGAGACCGTTGGCACACAGTTTTATATTGCTTCATGAAAAGATCGAATAAACTTATATTCCAACAAAAACTTCACACACAGACCAGTGTTGAATGTTACCATGTTTTGTTTTTGCCAAGTTTATAGTACATATTTCATTTATTACGAATGAAACTGAATATATCACATTTTCTATTTTCTCTTGGTGCTGTTTTCTAGATTTTTTTTTAATCCTCATCCAAGGACATTTTTTCCCCAATTGTTTTAGAGAGGAAGGGAAAGAAGAAGGGAGAGAGAGAAATATGGATGCGAGCAAGAAGCATCGACTGGTTGCCTCTGTACCCATCTGGACTAGGCACGGAACCTGCAACCTAGATATGTGCCCTGACCAGGAGTCAAACCCGCAACCCTTCAGTTACGGTTATGGGATGACACTCCTACCAACTGAGCCACACTGTCCTGAGGTCATTTTCTAGATTTCTTTTGTTGTGTGCATGTCTGATGGTCTCAAATGACTAAGTTAGAGGTTTTCCATACTTGGTTTGGAGAGATGAGTAATGAGAAACTCAGTCTGGCCTACTATATTAGCAATGAATTCAGAGACATAGACACTGATAAAAAGATCTAGGAAAATAAAGTAAGATTTAAATGTAAATATTTTCTTGAGCATTTAACAATGCTGAGGATCCCACTCCTTAGAAATTTTTCTACCTGAGAGAACCCTACTTTGTTAACAAAGTAGGAAGGAAACACAATTTAGTCTAATATTAGGAAGAAAACTGAGTGACTATATAAGAACAAAGAAGATACTATCTTCACAGGAATTTCTTATAATAAATATTTATAATTCTGTAATACCACAGATTTGAAGCACTTTTATATTTACTGTGTCATTCAATATTTATAATAATCACAGAAGACAGAGGAAGAGATAGTTGAGTATATAAAACAGGGCAGATCCATTCAGCCTCTGGAATTACTAATTCCATGTCTTATGTCGTGAGACAATAATGTTTCTGCGTGATAATGGCACACTGAATAAGAAAAATAAAAGACTGGATATGTAAATATGATGATGTTTATCTCTAAACCCATTTCTGTACTCTTTTCCTAAGAAAGAAAATGGAAGGAAGGAAAAATTTTCCTTTGCATTTCACGAGAATACTGGTAGCCAGAATTAATCAACAGAAATCTGTGCATTGGAGAGAGGGAGATGCCTTGGTCCCATTCAGAGCATCATCACTAGGGCCTGTGGCTGTCACATCCTTGCTTGGCTACCGCTAACATCAGTAGCAGCGGGACAACTCCAATCTGACGAGGACTAAGGTTGTGTGAGTGAAGGAGGCTTAGCAGCAGAGAACTGCTGAAGCAAAGCTCTTTGTTGTGGTTGGCACCTCTGTGGAGCTATGACAGCCAGCAGCCAGAGTCCTGACTTGGCTGACTCCAACAGAAAACAGAAACCATTACTTTTTTTCATGGATAGGGATAAGGTACTCCAGGAGGGCTTTTTAAATTATCTTGGACACAGGAACTTTGTAAGGGGCCAAAGTTCCATCTAGACATGGCAGCAACAGCCATTATAATTTCATTATTGCAATCCCTTCATAAAGGACCTGTCCAGCCCAAAATAATGCCTTTCATTTTTTTCTGGCACACAAAATGGTTGATTTTAACTGGCCATGTTTTTGCTAAGTGGCTCCACATCTCAGGCCTTGTTGATTGGAACAAAGTGAACCAAGGATGTGAGTTACTGCGATGTAGATAATGTAAACCAGGTAACTGTAGGATGTAAGCCTTTCACTCACTGTGTGAATCTCGGATGCCTCGATTCCTAGGGTACTGACAGAATTAGGCCCTGGTTCTGGCCCCTGTTAGGCCAGCTTCATCCCTCTGCTCTTGAAATCTACAATCTTTTGGTGATTGCATCACGTTGGCTTACAATCAATCTGATTGGTTCATGGGCTTTCAGAAAACAAATCAGTCCCAACTAATTATATGTTAATTGTTAATGTTACAACACCCCGATGAAAGCTGAAGCATTTACGTCATGTATATCATAATACTGGAATTTGGCTTAGTGTTTCATACCATGGTATGGGACACTACACTGAGTGTGTAAATTTGGCACATGCATTCACTTTTAGCTCTATATAATTATGCAACTTTTAGGACACAAAAATTGTTATCGAATTCTCCTGTGAAATAAAGATAACACTTCTTAGACTTAAGTTAGTGTGTTGGAATTTGAAGAAAGTTCTCATTTTTGAAAACCTAGGTAGTAGGGAACTATTTTATCTGGAATGTTATAAAGGTAGTGAATCATTAGTTGGAAGAAGGACTATATGGAGATCCAGAGGACCCACAGCACACTGCATCTAAATGAGCTTCCATACATAGGATATTTAGCTTTGAATTTCATTTCACACAAAAAAGACATGTATCATTAGTAGAATTGTAACCTAGGGTAACTTGAGGAAAATATAAAAACCCTGGTGGCAAATACTCAATATTTAATACCAGCATTCTTAATAAATAGAAAACACATGAAGAAAAAAAAAACAATGTCTCTTTAAGATGGGAACAAACATATATAAGCTAAAGGGCTTGAATGAACTTTGAGCTGCAGCAGAAGCTTCCTGCAGTTACTGACTTCACAGAGACAGAAGGGTAATAGGCTTCTTGCAGAGGAACACAGCAACCTAAAGGTAGATTCATTGAGCCCAGCATGGTTGCTGCACATTAATTTTCAGACAATGGAGCATAAGTAAAATAGGTGCAGGCTGAGAGCTGCAATCTAATCTTGAGTTTAGAGAAAGTCAGTGGGACATGAAAAAGAGTAGACAGCGCTCACTACCAGAGAGTTGTGTTTTAAAAAACTCTGTGCAGGTGTTATTCGAATCAGATGTGTTGCAATAACAAGCTTATTGACTGTGTTTTAGGAAAAGATAAAATTATATAATGAATTTCTACAAAGATACTGACTATAAATATAAACACTTCTTTGGAGAGGGTTAAATTTTCACCAAGGAAAATTTTATAGGGTATTTGTTCCTTTATTCAGTGAACATCAATACAATTAAATATTTGCTATGTATCAGGCCCTGAGCATAGAAAGGTGAACAAAACACGGTTCTTATTCTCTAAGAGCTCAGGGTCTACTTAGTGAAGTAAAACATCAGTGATTACAGAGTAGCCTGGCGGGTGCTGGGGTAGAGTGTGCACAGGGCGTTTGGGGACGGGGATGATGTCATTAGTCTCAGAGTGGGGAAGGGTTTTCTAGAAAAGGTTTTCTCATGGAATGATGCTTTGACTTAATGTTTTTGCGGCAGGTAATTTTATTTTTAATTGTACAGCCAAATTCTGAAGGGGACATAGATTTCTAACTTAGTTTTTGTATTTTTACTTTAGTGCAATCTTCTTGAATTCTGTGGTAGACTCAAAATTATTTCTGAGAGAAGCAGACATTGCAAAAGGATTTTTAATTTTTTCTCTGTGGAAGTCTTAAGGATTAATTAATAAGAATGATTCTAACTGGATTATGCCAATTATCCTATACACTAATTTCCCCAATTTTTAGCATATGTTTCTTCCTCTACACATACGTGTATGAGTGTATATATGTGTTTGTGTAAAATTATATATATGGAATACTGAAATTACAGTGGATCTAAATTTTTTTCCAGGCCAGGTGTAGAGTAGACTTGCTAGAAATCAATGTTGAAATGTGACTGGTTTTGATACCCCTCCCTCTTGGAAGTGGATTAAACATAAGACATACTTCCAAAGATTTAAGTTTAGAAATAGAAAAATAGTACCTTTACTGGTAAGAAACTTGGTAAACATTTACCTTAACCAGTGATGTTATATGGATACTATGTATACCCTGATATAACATGATAAAAAGGGCATTTTATCTCTTTAATATTTTTTCTAAAAAACATAACCCCAATATAATCATGAGATAAATATTAGACAAATTTAGATTAGAGGACATTCTAGTGGGTATTTGGATAGCTCCCCAAGAATGTTAAGCTCTTGAAAAACCAGAAAATCTGAGAAAATGTCACAGGCCAGGGGAGACTGGGGACACAGAATTACATTAATAAATGCGATGTGGTTTCCTGGATTGGACCCTATAAGAGAAAAAGGATATTAATTAAAAGGCCAGTGAAATCTAAATAAAGTCTGGAGTTTAATTTATAGTCAATACCAAGGTTAATTTATTAGTTTTAACAAAACTTAGCTTGTACTGCAATCACATAAAACACAAATAATGGGAAAAGCTGAATGAGGTATATGTATATGTGAACTTTGTAATATCTTTGAAAGTTTTCAGTAAATCTAAATATTTTCTGAAAAATTTAAAGAAATTTGGAGTTGCCTAATATAATAGTTGACAATGCTTAATTTCTAATATATCACCTTTGTACTTTAACCTCAAATCAAACCAAGAAATGAACCTGAATGTATGGTAGTTTAATGAGAATATTTTGTAGAGACTTTGTAGCTGTAAGTAAAAAAGAACCCTAAGTGACAGAAATTATTAATACCCACGACCAAACATATATAACTTATCTCACTGAAATTAAATGTGCCTTCAAAGTTTAAGTATTTTTCCACTTATTTTTTCTGTAATTATATACAATTAGCAGTGTGATAGAGGTAAGGGATGACAGTCTACAAAATTTATTTAAATATACTACGGAAATCTTTCCAACACCCTTCAAATGCTGTCAACCAAAAAATTAAAAAAATAAAACATAATTAATTACCCCATGTTTATAATTCTATATATACTATCTTGTCTTAGAAGAGAACATAGTGATTTATGGTTAATTTATATATATGTGTGTGTGTATATATATGGGGGGCATGTATATATAGTTTATGGTTAATTTATATATATACACACACACTCACACCCCAACTAGGTTACAGCAAAATTAACACACATTGGAAAGCTTGGATGATATAGCTTCATGCAGTTGTTATATAACAATTTTAATGAAAGTTTTATGTATTTTAATAAAGCATACAGGCTGCATTAAAATAATAGAATAAAAGTAGGGACTCAGTATAAGGAGGCACTTCTTTCTCTTTCTCACTTGTCCCCAGTGCAGCATCTGTTTTCTCATTACTGCTTCTAACTTGGCTAATTTTCCTAAGAAAGTCAAACTATGTGGCTGATCGTTGTAACCATGATGTACTCTACTTGAAGCTTACTGCTTTTCATGAGCCCTACAGTGAAGGACTAATAAGTAACAAAGAAGTTTTCCAGCAACTTCTTAAATAACCTTCCAAATTCAAACAGCGTGTGTTGGCAAACTTTACTGCATCCAAATCCCTTACATCAGAGAGGTTATTTTGAAGACAGGTCTTGACCGTTGTTTCTCAAAGACAGAGAGGAGCAGAATGCAGGAGGAGGGCGGGGACTGGTCAGAAAAGGAGATTCGGAATCTGTCAGAGGGTGAGTTGGGGGCAGTGTGATCACTCATAAAACAAGCTTTTTTGTTTTGTTTTGTTTTGTTGTTGTTGTTTTAACTCTTCAATTGCTTCCTGCTTTCTATTGCCTCCTGTATGTGCCCCAGGCATGGATCAAACCCACAACCTAGAGATGTGCTCAGATCAGAACTGAACTGCAACTTTTTGGTGTACAAGATGTCCTAATGAGCCACCTGGCAGGGCAGGAAACAATCTTTTGAAAGCTTGCTTACCCATCACATCATTTCTAGCAGCAAATTTTTCTTTTAATTTGGCCCTTCCCGTAATCTCCCTCTCTTCTCTAAATGCACATGGCCATTTATTTTTCTGTTTCTGTTCTTTAAAACTTTTCAACCTGAGCTGTTATTGCTTATATATAGTATATATATAAGCATTTAGCATATAGTATATAGTATAAGCATTTGCTTATATATAGTATATATATTATAATATATTGCTTATATTGCTTATATATGTATTGCATATATTGCTTACATATGGTATAATATATATATACTATATATAAGCAATTGCTTATATATTATTATATATAATATAGTTTTCATCCTGAGTTGTTATTGCTTATCTATTATAATATATAATGTATATAATATATATTGTATAATGCAATTGCTTATATACTATATATTGTATATTATATATTATATATTGTATATTTTATATTTTATATATATCATTTCCTCTGTGAGACTTCACCTCTTTGAGATCAGTGATCATAGCTTATACATCCACATCTGTTAAGGTGTCCATCATGTCGCCTTGCACCAGGTGGATATTAAACATGGGTTTAAAAGAATTGGTTTGATATAATGAATGTTTATCTACAGTTCTTTACCTTCTGATCATCAGCAAAAGACCTATTTTTACATCTGTAACCAGTGTTTTCCGTATCAAAAATCATCAACTTTTCCTAATAAAGATGTTTTGCTCAGGTTGTTGGCTCCAAGTTGGGGTAAATACTTTTAATATCTGAAATATTGCTACATTGAAGTAAATGCAATTTTCGCAAAATTAAAATTTAATTGGAACAAAGTTTTCCTCCCCTGAAAGAACACTAAAAATGTGTGAGATTCTTTAACTGATGGAATTAAACTACAATATTTCTGACTGGCAACTATTCCTTAGGTTTTCTACACATCACTAGCATCTAAACTAAACAATATGTAATCTGTCAAAACTGGTTTTTGGGGTACTTACTACACAGAGACAGAAATACAGTACTGCCTCTGCAGTGTCTATCTCTCCTCCTCCTTCCTTCCTTTTTGACCCATTCTTTGCTTCTTATCTCTTTTGTCCTTCCATGTGACTGAAACTTGTCATCGGTATGTATGGGGGACACATTGCTATATAGAGGTACATTGATTATGGATCTTCATTCCCGGTGTTATACTGTGAGAACCTACTTGGCAGAGTGTTTCTGATCCACAGAGAAGAAAAATCAATGAGGCTCATTAATTTGGTCCAATCCCTCATGAACAGTGCTGAGACAACTCTTCCAACACCCTTGTTGTCCTCATGGCTAGTACCCAGTATACTTCTGAATATGGCTACTCATTAGGCATCCTTTGCCCATCTGTCATCACTTTGTTCCAAGGTGGTATTATCCTGGTTACAGCTGTGGAGATTTTCTGGTCAGTGACTCTGGGTAAATAACTCTCCTAATTTATCCTAGTGGAAAAAATTGGCAAATAAGTCATACTCTACCTGTTTTTTTTCCCCAAAATTGATATGAAGCTGCTAATAGAAACATTTATGTAAATGATACATATTAGCAGCTGACCTTGAAGAATAATAGCACTTCCCACATACAAACAAGTCTCCACTTGGCACTTTACTAGTGATAATGATCCAGAACAGGTGTTAATTCTCAATTTGTAAGTTCATTATGGATTTGTTAAAGTTTAGAAGTTGAACATTTCTCTCATGCGAGTCCAAATTTTGCTATTTTAATCTATATAGTGGGTTTATGTTCTTTTACTTTCATAGAACATATGTTTTGCAATGGTAATATGGTCCATAGCATATCCAATATTGTATAAACATTCTTTCTCTTGAAACATTTACCCACAAATGTGACATATTCTTAGCTTCCCTCCTAATTTTCAAAGTTCATTTAGATGACACGCTTTGATTTCTTTTATATAAGTGTGTACTTATTTCTTGTGCTGCATTCTCAAGAGCATATATTTCCAACAGCATGGATAAATATATTCCTATTTATCTGAATCTTTTGTTTTCTACAAGGAAGGAAGTAATCTGAAAACAAACTGACTTAGTCCTAAAACTTCACCAGAAGTTTTAATCACCAGATAAAAATGCATATAAATCAGACAGTCATAAATGCATTCACTTCCAAATGACCATTAGTGGGCACTCATCATACAATAATAAAACATTTTTCAAGAGCCAAGTCATGGAAAACATGATAAAGTTACCTGGTGTGTATACACAACGTGAGAAACTGGAAATCTTACTGGAGTTCACGAGACAAACACAGGAGTTGCCAAGAGTAGGTAAATAATAACAAATACAATAATTAATAAATCATAATGCAAGAATAAGCTCTGTTTCATATACTCACAACTGTAAAACTACTTTGCCCACCCCTGTATTTGACCCTATAGGCACTGAGATATAAGGATATGTGTCAGAAATACAACATACTGGAAATATAATCACCATGGAATGGAAATAGAAGTGGTGAGACATACCACAGATCCAGAGATATTAACATAATGTCTACAATGCCTATAAATAGACAAAAATAAAATAATTTATTGGATGCAAAAGTAAACAATTATAGTTATTTTAGTATATCAGCATTTGAAATCTCATATTTTGCTATTTTAAATTCATTGTGAATATTTTAAATAAATTAAGTTTATCTTTCAATTAAAAGTACATGAGAAATAATTTCAGAAATGCCAGATAGATGAAACAAGAAGCAAAACCAAGAAAGAAGAAACAATTTATTACGTGACTACTGTGTGGCACTCTTTTAGAAACTTTCACATGAATTTTTCTAGTTAATTATCAAAAATAGCCTGACAGATTTAAATATTGTCACTTTGCAGATAAAGCAATTGAAAATGTGAAAAGAAAAGCTGATTGATGTGCCTGAAGGAACACAAGCACAGAGTAGTGGAGTCGGGATTCAGATTGGTCTCTTACTCAACCACTTCACATGCTTCTCACAGGAAGCTTAATGACAGCCAATTGTGCAGAAACCCACGTACCTGCTAGTAGGAAGGATCTGAACCTGCATTAAAGAACAACATCCAGCTATTTCAGTTGGAGCAGGCTTGAGGCAGACATTAGATATTCCTCAGTTATTAATTATAGTGTGAGGAAGAGCTGTTACCTGAGAGGAGATTCAGCCGGTAAGAGCCGTTCATGACAGAGAAATCAGGGATGGTGTAGTAAAGAGTCTGCAGAGACTCCATTAGGGACTTTTTGCCTGGCCCATCTGTCTCCCAGAGAAGGGCACTCACTGAGATAGTAATGCAGGGAGACCAGGCAGAGTTTAATGTCTGGGAACAGGGAGGAGGTGCAGAACCCAGTTTTCATATCCTTTCACAAATTAAAATTTGAAAAAAAACATAATTTGGAAATGTTTGCTTTCTCCCTTGTTTTATTAATAATTGAAGAGAGCAAGTGCAGAAATACCTTGAATTTCAAGATCTTAAAAGAGCCAAATAGCTCCTAAATAGCCTGGAGACTTTTTCTAACAGAGAAGCTAATGGTGCTTAGAAAAAAAAAATAGGCCAGGACCTCAAACTTATTACAGCATGAGATTTATGAGGTTAATAGAGAAAAAGAAGGCTCAATGATAAGCAGTGAATATTTAAAAAATCATTATAAGACAATTAATGCCTTCCAAATGTGGCTTTCAAATGTCCCACTTCAGGGACTGGGATGACGGTGCTATCATTAATAGGGCTAATGTCACAAATTCATCTTCCACCTGCTGTGCAGTTAGCATCTACTTTAACAGAAGATGTTTTTTTCCATCCAACTGCCTATCTAATGGATGGGCAAGGAATTGTTTGGAGAACATGTTTTAATATTATGACAATTGTGAGATCTCAGCTTTAAGAAATTTGGAATTTTTGAGTAACAGTAGCAATTCCCATCTGATGCGACTCTGACCAGAGGGGTCCGTGTCTTGTGGCTGCAATGAACAAGTTCACACGGACCACAGAAGTCCTGTGGAGAGAAAGGGACCGCAGTGCCACTCTCTGAGTGAGAGAGCGTCTCAATCCCTGCCTGGTCAGGCTTTCATTGCTTTTCTGGGCACATTACCTCCAGGATGGTCCTCAGTTATTATGCACAGGTTTGTTTTAGGTGATTACCTTTTACAGGTAACAAAGGAAAGGATGTTGCTGATTACTTCAAAGAAAAGGATGCTGCAAATGCAAGGGGAAAAGTGGTCGAACTGGTTACACTCCAGCCTTGGGAGGTTTAGCAGAGACTTTAGAAAGTTACTTTAAAGATATGAAGTAAACATTTGCTGCCTCAATTTGGGGTGAAGGAGTTTTAGCAAAAGCAAGCCTCAAAGCAGCCGAGGTACAATGCAGGCCTGGTTCCCCACAAGAAAGCTGATCTGTGGGCCTGGCTCCTTTGTGCCGCCTCACTCCTGCTGAAACTGGAAAAGACACCGAAGTTCGGGCTGCCTGTCACTACCAAACCCAATAAACAATGACAGTGACTGAATCTTTATGGGCGCTTTATTCAGATGGCTGTCGATCTGAGAAAATGGTGGGTTCATATCCTAACAGACCATCTTCTCCTCTCTTTCCAGGCCAGACTTTTTATAACAGGGAATAGACAAGGTAAGGTGAGGGCTTTGAAATTCAGGGAGGATTAGGTGAAAGAAACTGCAACATTCCTGTCCTGGGCAATTCTCTGTCATCTGTCTCTCCCTGGAACACAAAGGTCCAGATGCCTCCAACTTGTCCCCAGGTAGTCATTTTTAGCAGTGCCCAGGAGATCAGCTGTTTTCCCAGGAGCCAGCATGGGCCTTATCTGTAGTTTCTGAAACAAAAGCTTTAGCATATACATTACTTGCTAGGCTTATAACTTTTTACCTTAAACTAAAATTTTCCAACTCGTGAGTCTCCTATCACTGCCAGCTTTCTGAATCAGGGCTGGGCTACATTATCCACTACCATGTGAATCAGTTCCCTATATCCATCTCTTATAAACAAGCATTTCCACACCTAGTATATATATTATGGTATAGATATGTGTGTATACCATAGTGTATATATACACACACACATATACATACCTAGAGACACTCATGGACATTGGTTGACAAAAAAAAATTCCTAACAGTAAACAACAGAAAACAATTTAAATGACCATTAGCAGGAAAGCAGATATGGTTATGTGATGGAATACTTATAGCAGGTAAAATAAATGAGCTAGACCATTTCATCAAGAGTTTAAGGGAATGTTAGTGAGAACAATTAAGTGCTGACATATTTTGATAAGGGCTTTAGAAAAATTTAAGTGTTCAAAATTATATTCTATATTATATATAGACATATATATATAGAAGGGGCAAAAAGCTATTTATTTATTAAAATTGTGTAGTTATTCTTATGTGTTTAAACTTCAGTCACCCTCAAAGTACTCTCCATTTTATGTAATATACCTATCAAGACACTTTTTTTCAAATGCTCAAAACAGTTTTTGAACTCATTGATTTTGCTGCCTTTTAGTGCTTCTGCCACTTTCTCAACCTATGTTTATTCTATTAAACTTGTCCCAATTCCCCCCTTGGTCCTCCTCTGACCACCCACCCCCGCTCCCACAGTCAGTCCCCACACCTTTGTCCATGTCCACACGTCATTCATACGTGTTTTTGACTACTTCCTTCCCTTTTTTACACCATTACTCACCGTCTCCATTTCTCTGGCTGCTATCAGTCTGCTCTATATTTCCATGCCTTTGGTTCTGTTTTGCTCATTAGTTTATTTTATTCATTAGATTCCTCTTATAAGTGAGATCATATGGTATTTGCCTTTCACCACCTGGCTTAATTCACTTCTGCCATTGTTTGTTTCACCTCTTCCACATCAGCAAAACATTTCTCTTTAAGGACTTTTTTCACCAGGGAAACAAAAGAAAGTCACTGGGGGTAAGATCGATAAGGTGAATAGGGAGGGTGGGGGGCGGGGTCATGATGTTTTCAGTTTTTGGTCAAAAACTGCTGAGTGCACAGCAAGGTGTGGGCAGGTGCTTTGTCATGGTGGAAGAACCAATCACCTCTTTGCCACAACTCGGGATGTTTCTTCCACAAATTGTGATGCAACCTTTTCAAAACTTCCATATAAAAACTTTAGTTGAGTGTTCTGCCTGGAGGAACACATTTGGAGTGCACAATCCCTCCCACATTTTTGGGGGGTGGTGGGATGTGGCAGTTTTCCATTGGTTAGACTGTCGTTTTGTTTCGGGGTGCTAACTGCAGCACCAATGTCCATCTCTGGTTATGACTCTGGAAAAAAACAAATTGGGGTTAGCCTCCAACTGCTCCTTCACAGCATGGTGATTTTCTCTTTGTTCAGGTGTGAGTAAGCAAGGCATGAATTTTGCTGAAACTCTTCTTATGCCTAAATCTTCACAGAAAATTCACTGACAGGATTTCCGACATCCCAGTCAACCCAACAAGTTCATCAATAGTCTGACCAGCAGGCTTCCAACATGGCTTGACAAATTCTTACTACATTTTCTTCAGTTTGGCTGGTCAAAGGACTCCTGGAACAAGGTTGATCGTCAGTTGACATTTCACCTTGTTTAAAATGGGAAAACCATTTGTAAACTTGTGATTTACTCAGAGCACCTTTTTTGTAAGTGATCTGTAGCACAACAACCATTTCCACCACATTTTTCCCCAATAGGAAACAAAATTTTACTGCTGTGCACTGTTCATGTAAATCACCCATCATGGAAAGGGCAAACACGTTGAAAGAGTATTAAAAAAAAATTCACTGAAGCCAAACACAGCCTCTCACAACAACACCAGCTGGTGCACTGATACAGATGGGTTCCTAGAACACTCACTTTGTGGGGGAAGCCTGTATTACAAGGGGCTTACCCTCCAGAAGATAATTCTGATTTTTAGTAAAATTTATAAAAATGTATAATTTAAGTTATTTTTAGATATATTTAATAAAAAATATATAATATTATATGTGGACACAGGGATGAACTTAACTCTGGATGGGCAGATATAGGATTGAGGAAGAATATAAAGGGGGTCTCAAGTGTATCTGTAAATGTCATATGCATGACGGGGGAGGACACAGATTGTACTCTTTGGGAAGCAAATTCTGGTTCACAATTTAGTGTGCAGGGTGTTTATTAAGAAGTGTCCTTGGGAACAGCATCTGTTGAGGGAAGAAGGAAATATGTGAGGACAGAGAGAGAAGTTAAACTGAAATGCAAACCCAATGCCAGCGTCAGCCGATCCTAGGAGGACCTTAGAGTTGGCTCATATTAGGCCAGATTTCTGGGCCTTTTATACCCCAACGTGAATCAGCCCCTGAATACCAGTCCTCCAGAAGGGCCTGCCCTGCAGAGAGCAAATGAAATGAAGGGAGGCTATGTGTAGAGGACTGAAAGCTAAAGACTCTCCACCGACAGTGCTCAGAGCAGTGGCCAGGTCAATAAATTCTTATTTTGAAGGGAATCAGGACACAAAGATATGAATAATAAAATAGGAAATAAATATTTGCAAAGAATATGGCTAACAAGGACTAATTTTCTAGTACATAAAGATTTCTTACAGGTAATGTGGAAAAATAACCCAAATAATCTCGTAGAAAATAGCAGAGGACATAAACAGGCTGTTTCATACACATATATGCAACACGCACAAAATAGGCAAATGACTTTTAAATGACTGCAAAGATCAAGGGCAAAAAATATATACAGATTAAAATCATAGTTACCTAAACTATTTTAATCATAAAAAATACATTGTTAGCAAAGATATGTGAACTACTATAGTGATATATTGGTATATATTATTTAAAATGTATTAAGAACACTTTTACACTATATATCAAAATATTTTTTAAAGGTTGTGATTTTGAGCCCTGGTCAGTTAGCTCAGTTGGTTAGAGCACCATCCCAATAAGCTAAGGTTGTGGGTTCCATCCCCAGTCAGGGCACATACAAGAAATAAGGAGGAAGGTATAAGGGGGATAAATGGTAATGGAAAAAATACAATGAAAAAGAAATGTAAAAAGAAAAGAAAAAAACATGATATCAATAATAATCACATCAAACAACAACAAGCATGAAAAAAGAAGAAACGACCAATGAATACGTGAATGGGTGGAACAACAAAGTGATCTTTCTCTTCTCTCTCTCTCTCTCTTTCTTTCTGTTTCCCCTTCCTCTCTCTTTTCTAAAATTAATAAATAAATTTTAAAAAGGAGAAGAAGTTTTTACTTTTGACCAGGAAATTTTTCCTTCAAAAATATATCTAGTGAATACGCTCACATGTACGCACAGAGACTAATCATTTGATTAAATTGTAAGTTAAAACACTGAAAGTGAGTAAACAAAACTTCTAACAATATGGGTTCTATTAAACTACTCTAGAGCCAAACAATAGAAAAATATGCAGTCACTTAATGATGAAAATATTAAAAGCAAATGTTCTTAGTGAATGAAGAGCAGACAAAAACACTGTATAAAACCATTTTATATAAATACTCATTCAACACACACACACTACCCCTGTTTTGTCTGTAAAATCTAACTAGTCAAATACATTATGTATAGGTAACTCTATTCATTATTGGAAGAAAGAACTGAAGGTAAGGGAGAAAAGACTTATCATAGTTGTAATGTTCAATTACTTTCCCTATGAATGTTCTTCTCCTTAAAAAAACCCCCCACAACTCTTAGGTTTTCCAATGATCAACAAATAAATAAAAACAAACAAAAACTATGTTAAAGAAATACACAAAAATCCAAATACTTTCTTGTTGTGAGATTTTTTTTCTGTTGTTGTTCTTGCAATGGATATATTATATTACTATATGAGTTATTTATGAAAATACATGACTATATTAAAATATAAGCAATTATTCAGTTTGAGGTATTAGAGAGAGAACATCAAAATTTTGTATAAGTTTTATATTTCTTTAAATTTTATTTCAAAGCCTACTTTCTATATCACCTCAGGTACTTAGAATTTTTCTTAATGCAAATTAACAGAAACTTTATAAAATACAGATGCTACGAGAAATGCAAAATTTTCAGAATATTCACCAATAATAAATGACTAACACTTTTTTGTTGATAATACATTTTGATGTACATATGTATGAATTATACTCATTTTAAGTTTTTGTACATAAACCACTGTGAATATTTCCATTCTTTTCATTTTTGTGTTCTATTTTAATATAATGCTCTTTTTTTACCTTAAAAAAAGAAAATAGTTTGCAGTTTGCACTAAATTGCTCGTATTTAAGATTGTTAATCATTTTACATGCTCCGAAAGAAGGTCTCTTTGCCCTTTAATGGCAACTTTCTGAAAAGAGAAGCGTCAGATAACAGGACTTTATTATAATTACTTGAGAACTGGTCTGGTAAATTCAACTAAACTGTAGCAATTGCAAAAAGTCACAGTATGAAAATGTTAGAAAGTAAAAACTCTTATAAGGAATCTATAATGAAAATTACAGGGTAACAAACCTTTGCAATCTTTGAAAATATACCAACAAAAGCACTTCAGAACATTTTGAACTCATATTCAGTGTAATGATTTCATCTCTGAAAATGAGCAATACATACAGAGCGTGGGGACTTGGTTTGCATTACAGGGGATGTGCTGAAATTCTGCCATGAAAAGCATTTGGGCATGTATTCCAGACATTAAATTATGGTAATTGAAATGGGAAAATGTCTGTAGCCTTTCTCAATGTGTTTGGGTTAGTTGCACATGAACATCTGCTTCCCCTTTATAACCCGAATTGGAGAATAGCATCAATTTGCAGGCATTTACAGCCTCTGCTCACAAAACATCAGACAACTCTCTGTTGGAACATCGCACCATCCAGTGTGCTCAGGGAACAGTCTCTAAGTGCTCACAGCACACTTGCAGCGAAGGAAAGGGACCCGTGAACAGCCATTTCGTGTGGAGTTTTCTCTCCTCCTTTTTCCTTGTCTCCCCATCCTTGAGTGCAGGCAAGAGTTTATAAGTTTGCCATTTTAAGTTACAGATGCTGAGTCATTAAAAGTAAAGTGATTACAATGTACTGATAGGGCAAAAAGGTATCGTAACGTACTCATTCTAACCTATTCATATTGTACTATTCCTTACAGAAAACCATGCTGTTTTTTTCACATTCTTTTTACATATACAATATATCATATTATTTCTGTAACTAGATTTTTCCATTCAAATATATTACTATATATGTGATAAATGTGAACATAGTACATCATTTCAAGGGACCCATACTATTCTGTTTAAGGACACAAAATAATTAGGCCACTAGTCTTCTATAAGAAACATTGTTCTAATATGAAAAATATTGCAATTTTACAAATGACTTTTTAATCCACTTACAAATTATTTTTGTATGATAAATTTTAAGAAAATGTTGAGTAAGTGTATATGAATATTTAATTTCTGTTTCAATGGCAAATGGTAATCTAAGTATAGGCATTGATTAAAACCCCCCAGTTATAGATTGTAAGGGAATCTTCTTTCAAACATTATAAATATAATTTTGTATTGTACATTTTGTTAGATTTTCTAATAAAATAGAAGACACATAAAATTTCACCTTTTAAAATTCTATTTCTTTGAATAAATTAGACTGGGAGTCTTATTATGTTATCGCTGGAAGTGGGGTTCTAAAGGAAGAGAATTCCTGAGACCTGCGTGGGAGGATGGGGCTCTGTGGTATGATTTACCGATGATGTAAAATTAAGGGGTTTTCCCTCCTGACTTCCCAATGGCCTGTCTCTGTCTGTCTCGCCATGGAAAAAACCCAATCTTGTCTTCAGTTGCATCAGGATGAAGGCCCAGAGTTTATGCTCTGTATTAAAGCCCAGTCCAGTCCAGCATCTGCCTGGTTTAGCTTGTGTTTCCAGTTGTAGTCCATTGCTGTGCCTTGGTATTCAGGTTCCCTCCTGGAGGCCATGGAGAGGACAGGTGACTGTACAATACGAACACAGGTCACATGAAAAAGAGAGAGCTTCTTTGTTCCCCTGAGGTGATATCCAGGAGCTTGGGTCTGGGATGGACCAGGCCCAAGTGATCCAGTACTAAGGGGGGAAGGGAGGGGTGTTAATTCCTTGGCAAAGCAATGCTGTTGTCTCATGAGAAGCTGTAGCTTCCTCGATAGCAAGCAGGCTCCTTCTTCCAGGTTATTAAGCTCAATGTCTAAGTCCCTTTTGCTCCCTTTTTCAATATCTAGGTAAACACCAATGGTAACAATTACATGGTTATTAGCCATTTGCATTTTTATTGGCTCCTTTTTCATGTTTTTGAAATCTATACATCTAATTGATATAAATAGGAATAATTTTGACTACCACACTATTGAATTTTGTTTCTCAGTTGGCATTTGTCTTTAAATTTCTTTAATGTTGTGTAATGTCAGAAATATTTTATAGTGCATATTCTAATTTGTTTATATTTGTGAATTTTCAATGGATTGTCAAACGAAGTGGTGTCCCATGACATACATTCACTGTGGTTAGTTTATTTATTCCTAAAATGCAGATAGTAATAGTACTTACCATAAATTTTAGAGAATGTTGATGATAAAATGTCATTTATTTACCTGTCTAGGAGACTTGTTGCTAATATACTTTTTAATAATGCATGTTTGCCCCATACATTTAAAACATCTCCTCTATCATATGACAAGTTTGTATATTACCTATCTTTATTTGCATATCTTGTTGTGTTTCATTGACCTTTTGTAATGTTTTGGCACAGTACCTTGATACTGCATTTTCTTAGCTGCCAAGGCAACTTTCCTTGTTTGTAAATTGTTTTACTTTTAAAGTAGAGAAATAAGTTGTCCTTACCTCTAATTTAAATGCATGCAAATCTCTATCAGTATATGTAAAGCTCTTCTTTAGCCTTGTTTTATTTCACTTCTTTTTATTCTGCATCCCCAATCCTCTTGGGTATTTACTGTATACCTTACTGTTCCCTTCCAAACATTGGTTTAGGATATATTTTGTATGTTTGCATATACAAGTTCTTAGTTTACATAAATTGTATTTTGCTACAAATTTCATTCAATTTTGACATTTTACTCAACATTACGCATTTGAGGTATACCCATGTTGCTTTATGTAAGTCTAAATTATTATTTCTGGCCTCTGCCTAGAACTAATCTCTTTTGTAAACACATAAGCCAAAGATCAATCATCATAACTTCTATTCCATATACCACTTATGTGGGTGGTCTAATGGGCAAAGAAAAAAAATTACAATTAGATACATTTATTTTTATCCTAATACCCAAGTGACTCCTCAAGTAAACTCTTAGAATTAATAAATAAATATAGCAAGTTCACTGGAAATGGTAATTACAAAAAATTATCAACTTTTTTTATCAATTCTATTTTTACATATCAGCAATAGCAACAACAACAAAGAAAATTAAATTTAGTGAACCATTTCCAGTTTTATCAAAAATACCAAAGATTTAGAACTAAATCTAGTGGATCATGTATAAACTAAAAAAAACACTATTAAAAATTCAAAGATTTCACATAAATGTAGTGAAAAAGAAAAGTTAATATTTTAAATATGTCAATTCTCTCTACACTTATCTTTAGATGCAGTGCAAACCAACTAAAAATTACAGTAGTTCTTTAAAATTATTAATTAGTGAGCTAATTCTAAAACATGTAAAAACACAAAGGAGAAAAATTAGCAGTGGACACAGTTTTCCCATCCATCTTCATGTCCACAGGACACTCTCCTGCCTCTGACCCCACACGTGGGGCCAAGGCCTCCCTTGCTGCCCTGCACTAGGGGCTGGGACGTGACATGTGAGGCAGGTTTATCCCAGCCTCTTCTCCTCTCAGCGCCTAACCCTCCATGATTCCCTTTCCCCTGAAGGGGTTCCTGCTGAAGGGACCAAAATTTGGCCACCCTGAAGTGGCCTTTATGGGAATTGAGTTTAAGCTGTTTATTAAGAAATAAGACTTGGAGGGAGCATTTGACCCTCCCCCACTCTGACCGGCCACCCTCCTTTCCCGCCCAAGAGATTCAGAAAAACCTGCTTCAGGAAGGGAATCTTAGGAGGTTTCACTTAGCCTACTTTGAATTAAGTATGGTAAGCAAGAAGGCTTTAGAGACAGTCACCCGTTAGCCTAAATACCCCATGTCCCATTGTTTCTCAGGCTTTATTAAGAATTTTCCCATCATACACGTTCCCCTCTCCCTCAACTACCTTTAATAACTATTATCACTTCTTAAATCTAATACCCCATCCCCTCTTTTCTCCTTTTTCAAAAAATTTGTTAGTTACCTCATTGTCTTTGGAATTATCACGCCTATGTGAATTCCCCACACACATGTATTAAAACTCGATTTTCTCCTCTTAATCTATCTCTGTTAATTTGATTATTAGCCTAGCCTAGAAGAATTTAGAAGGCTGGAGGAAAAGTATTAGTTTTTTTAATCCCCACACTGCCTTCTTACTGCTTTCTCTGGAAATATTTTGTACTGTGGTTGCTTCTTCAATCAGTTCTCAGGGCCCAATATCTTTCAGAGAGTACTTGTAGTTTTTCTTTCTTTCTTTTTTTTTAATACATTCACCTGATTATAGATCCACTAACTTAAACAAGACTTTTATGCCTTTCTTTAGATTTAGGATGGAAAAAGTCTACTGTAATGTGTAGTTTGAATTTTGATGTAATTTTCTAAGGTCGATTTTTTCCCTTAGAATCCTTTATAATGGAAATTGTATGTTGAATACACTATATATTAAGATCTTAACAGTGTCCTAAAACAACAAGGTAATTGAGTATTCAAATTAGTGAGATCATATACCCTCTTTTCGGTCAAATAGACTTAAGGTTATAAAAAATAAGTTGATGTGGATGTTTGCACTAATACATATCAACAATTTACATGAAATGCATTCAACTTCATTTATCATTACCAATAAATTTCTTGATGAGTCCCTCCATAATTACCAACTAACTGGCAGAATCTCCAGTTAATTTTGTTAGCGGACAGTGGCCTCCTCCTGAGTGGGTCTGTCTACCTAGGGCCAGTTGTATCGAGTGGGTTCTTCACTTTGTGTAGGGAAAATTTCACAAGTCCAGCTGACTACGAGGCTACACTTATTAAAGTTGGACACAGTGAAACAAGGAAGGGCTTAGCACAGAAGAAGAAATGTGAGAGCCTAGGCTGGGCTGCCTTAGCTCACTGGGAAGTCAGAGAAAAGGCGGCTCTGGGGACAGGTTCAGAGGAGTAGCCTGGGGCAAGTTGCCAGCAGCCCATTGCCTTAGAGTTTAGGAGACTAAAAAGTCTGTGAAGGAAGAAGTTGGGGGTGGGGAGAAGAAAAGAAAGGTAATGGCATAGGCTGTTTCCTGGAGGGAGAGCACTCCCATACTGGGTCCTTTGTCCTGAGGTTTTTTTTCTCTTTCTTGCAGGCAGGAATTTTAGAGCAGGTGTCAGGGAAGGGTTTCAGCAGAATATGCATCAGTTCTCCAGGTGTGGCCTTTGAGGGCCGTCCTCTGATTGGTAAGTGACAGGGCAGGGTTTTTTGTTTTGTTTTGTTTTTGTCATTGCAGTTGGTTCTATGTTGCCTGGTTTTGCTGCTTTTTCTGGACCTGGAGCTGAAATACAAATGAGGCCTAGCTGTTATCTCCTGGAAGGAAAGGCCAGGGGAGGAGAGGTTACCCTGGGGGCGAGGTTCTTGTTTTCCCAGTTTTGTCCCCTGCCAGGCCTTCTTCCCTGGTGACCATCTGCACCTGGCTGCAAATTGCTTGACCATTGTGTTCAGCTGTCTGCCTCAGTTTCCCTCTTGACTTGCCAAGGAATCTTCCTAGCTTCTTACTATCCTGCCTCAGTTTGATATAGAAATGTAATTTACCTGATAAATTCACATAGTTACTCAGTTTCGAAGATGAGGACTCTGGGCTCAGTTGAAAATATTTTTCCTGAGTCCTGTACATCAGCGCTCTACTTGGAAGGGAATGACTTACAGTTCCTATTATTAGCTCCCTGGGGGCACCAAAACGTACAATTTTTGCTTTATTGAAGCAGGGTGCAGCCAAGAGGAGGGCCCCAGGAAGGGATTTGTGATGGGATCCAGGACTCGGGGTGTCCAGGAAATATTAGAACAATGTATATAGGATGTCCTCACCCCCACAAGCCTGAGCCAGGGGGAATGGGACACATGGAACAGGGCCATTCAGAGCTGTTTTGGGTAGCAACAGCTTTGTAGCTAACCCCTGGCAGTCATTTAACATATCTATAACCTTTAACTGGTTTCATAGATATGTTAAATAGCTGTGGCCCTGCTTTGAGCCAGGGAGATGGGAGTGACTTCCCCCCAAGGTGGGACTGGGAAGCAACTCCCCCTGGTTACAGGGCCTGCGTGAGAGCTTGGAGATGATTGGCTCCATGCCATGGGGCCACACCTGCCCAGACTTACTATGGCAGCCCCATAAAGCTGGAAGAATACGGGGATGCTGGCAGGTGTAGCTGACTGTAGGAGGAGTCGGAAATGGGGCTGCAAAGGAAGATGGGCGCTGGGATTTAAACCTAGGCCCGGCAGCCATAGAAGGGAAGAGGACCACAAGGTTGTGGGGGAGAAAAGAGTACACCACTCGGCTCCAAAGTAAATGGGGAGAGTAGACCACGCGGCTCTGAAGTAAATAGAGGGCCACACGGTTCTGAAGTAAATGGGAGAACCACGAGGCTCTGAAGCAAGTAGATAGATAGAGGTCCATGTGGTTCTGAAGTGGGGAAAAGGACCACGCGGTTCTGAAGGAGAGTAGAGAGGACCACGAGGTTTTGGAGTGCTTCTTTTTGCCACGCGGCTTAGGCAGCAGGAGAGACTTTGCCAGGGAGAAAAGGGGAGAGAGGACTCTTGCTGGTGGGCCATGAGAAGGTGCCACACGGCTTTGGATTAACTGGAGGTTGCAGCAGCCACACAGCTGATGGTGCCGGGAGCCTGAATCACGGACTTCTACTTCTTTTCCTGAGACATGGTACCCCAGACTGGGCACAGGGAGAGGGAAGGACTGTGCATCTGTGTGTTCTAGAGGACTTTAGTATCTTATTGAAGATGTTAAGTCATTACTCTAAGTCTGTGTAACTTTTAAATAAACAATTCCTTTCCTTTTCACCAGTCTCTGGCATTGAGAGACGTCTTTCCTCTGGCGGCGGGCATTTCGAACCTAGCAGGTGGGCGTGGGGGAAGGAACCTCCAGAGACAGAAAGGGGGAATCCTTTCTGTAATAACTTATCGTGAACCACCCCCTGCCTTGCTCTGTAACATTATCAGTTTATTAACTACTTTCTTTTGCATATATCATTTCATGAGTTACTTATGGATCTAATAATTTTCTTTCTTTAAAATATTTTAATTCATAAGAGAAGTGACATTATAAACTACATATTCGCGGTGGATATTTATCTAGAGAGAGATCTACAGGTGTTCTTAGAGGCATAGATTTAGCTTCAATTAAAGAATGTTACCAATGTTATCACCTTTATTAAAGGTATCTCAGAGTCACATGTTAAAGCAAAGAAAAGCAGAGCAGAAATAGGAAAAGTGTTCTGAGCAGAAACTGTAAACTTTGAAAAGACAAAAGGAAACATAGAAACTGGATGTTTTCAATTTTTAAATGCATGAAAGAACTGGTGAAGATGTATCATTTTTCTAAATGACTATAATTCATTTTAATTTATGTGACAAAATCTATGGTCACTTATATAAGCAATGGTTTCATTTAATATGTGATTGACAGCATTTTCCCTTATGTTAAAGTAAAATAAACATGCATTTTAGCTTTACTTCATTATACATTTGGGGGGAAAAGGGAAGACACTCTGAAAATCTGTTGATAAACGTATTCTTTATTTTAGTTATTCTATTCTTTATTTCTGACTGGTTCTTTTTGTTTTCTATGTCCTTTTTTATTTTTCCTGTCTCTCTGTTGAACTCCTCACTGAGATCATCAATTCTTCCCCCCAGTTCTTCTGATGTCCTTCAAACTAGCATTTTGAACTCTGCATCTGGTAGATTGTGTGCCTCCATTTTCTTTAGACTTTTTGCTGGAGTTTTGTCCTGTTGTTTCATTTGGGACATGTTTCTTGTCTCCTCTTGGCTGCTTCCCTGTGTTTGTTTCTACGTATGAGATATATCTGTTAGGTCTCCAATCTTAGAAGAGTGGCTTTATGTAGTGGGTGTCCTGTGGAGCCCTGTGGAACAGTCTGCTTGCACACCTGAGCTGGTGCTCCAGGGTGCGCCTTGTATGGGTCATGTATGCTCTCCTGTTGTACTGGAGCCTTAATTGCTGTTGGCAAGTCGGTGGGTGGGATTGACTATCTATTAGTCAGACTGGCTGTGAGAACTGGCTGGGACTAGAGCGGACAAGCTGTCGTGCAGGGGCTGACCCCAAGATGCCGGATAAGCTTTAGCGGGGTCTCTGGTGCCTGCTGAATCCCTCACCCTTCATGTGTGTCCTTTGTGGTAATTGGATGGTGCTTTATGTGAGTCTAAAGCCGCCACCAGGTAAGTTGGTTCTGGCGCCTCTAGGAATGGGCTCTGGGTATAGGCCAGGGCCAGCCACTGCCTCTGTTTGACCTGGGGGCACCTGATAGGAGCTACAAAATGGCTTTCATTTGGTATCTGCCTTTACTGGGCTTAGAGGTGCCTGGGCATGATTATTCTGCAAACCAAGTCCAGCTGCCACTAAGTACTGGGCTTGAGGCCACTTAGCAAGAGGTACAGAGCATGCCCAGGCCAGCTGCTATTTGTCTGGGGTCTGTGGACCTTTGAGAAATTTTAGTGAAGTCCACAGTCCAGGTCAGCCACTTGTGCGGATTTGGCTGGGGCAGTCTCAGAGATTCCTCGGGGCTGGGAGAACAGTGTTGGTCAGGTCAACGGAGATTTAGACTTGTTGCCCATCTGTGCCTGCAGGCTGCGTTGGGGAAGGAGGAGGAGGAGGTTAGACAAAGGAACAATGGTACTTGCCAGCACTATAGTCCTGGAGGGAGCTGCCCCTCCGGTCCTTGCCCTGAAGCCAGACAATTCAGTTCTCCCCAGGCGTGTTGGTATGTCAGTATGTCCGCGTGGCAGTACGTAGCTGACATTTTTTTAAGCTGCTCTCCCTACCCTAGAGGGTAGGGTGACTGTGACCAAGTAAATCAGTGCTGAAGGCCTTTAAGAGGAAGCCTAAGTCTACAGCAGTGCACCCTCCTGCTAATTTTCACAACCAGCCGCTCTGGGGAATCCTCTCTCCCGGAACTGGTGCTCTGGGCTGTGAAGCCTGGTGTGAGGCTGGGATGCCTCATCAGTACCACCCTATTTTTCATTGCAACTTGAAACACAGAAGCATTTTATACCCATTTTGAATCTAGCTATGCATAAATCCTTTAAATTCTCTAGGCCTTCATTGTTTCTAACTCATGTTCTTCCCTAACCCTTATATTCCTGACGAATATGTACTTATCTTTGTGACTTAGCTCAAGGAACATTCTTACAAAAATGACCTAATCATTTTTTCAGGTGGAGAAACTACTTTTCCCTCAGTTACTTAACTGAGGATGTATTGTTTGTTCAAGCCCTCCCAATGAATTTACCAGCTTCATCGATCTTTACCTTTCCAGTGTGGCCCCTTCATGCATTGACAGGCCTGGGGAGGATGTGTTAGGAGCTAATTAGGGATAACCTCATATAGTGCTCGTAGTCAGTCAGTGCCGGTGCGAAAAATATGTTGAACACCATGCTGGGTGTCTTTGTGTATAATAAACCTGTAACAATAAATATATATTTATATTGCATAAATACATATTTATTTATTATAAATTTTCCCTGTAGTGAGATTTTCAGTTCCCATGGACAGCATTTCTGACTCTTAATAATTTCAGTAAAAATAGAGTGCCTGATCCATTTTTTTAAGCTTCTTACTTCTTAAGTGGTAAATATCAGACAAACACTCCTTCAATGTGTGTTTGGTGTTGTTTTGTTCATTTACTTTCTTAATACTTTCTCTAGACCTGCGGCTATCCCATTTCACTCTGAATGCTCAGCATAGCTCTGCTGAATTTGACTATGTGCAAACATGCAAAAACAACCAAAGACACTTTGTGCCTCTATTCTTCAACTACTCAAAGCTCGAGATCGAGGAATCTCAGCTGGTCTACAGAGAGCTTTGGAGGCCAGTGTCGCACGCCAGTACCCATGGTCGAGATGGGTGTGATTCCTCTCGGAGGGGAGGTGTCCACTATGAGAAATGTGGAGAAGGTAAAAGAGGGGCCTTAATTAAATGAGATCCTTTATAATGATTGCCCTAATTAATTTTGGAATTAACTATTTTTCTCACATTGTGAGAGGTACTATTTCAGTGTAGAAAAGTAGAGCCTAGGGAGGCAGCAGAGTCTCATGTTACAGCAGGAGGGTTGGAGCCGGATAGTCTCTTCGTTCCTGGCTCGCTCTTACCTGTTACACACCTTGGGCAGTTGTCTCTCTCACTCTCCTAGGAAATGCATGAAACAATACTACCTTCTCATAGGGTTGTAGTGAGAAATTCCATGGATTTAATGCCAAGCTGAGAATGGTGAGGGCAAAGAAATTCCCTATAGGGAAAACTAAAAAGACTGTGACCTGGAAATCCCTTAATCTGTTATTTGGAAAAAATAGAGTTTTATAAACAGTTCACCATCCTTTCTTTCTTCCTCCCTATCCACACCCCATTTCATTCTTTCTAATTAGACACTGTCCTGCCATTAATATTGAGAAATGTAAGGAAGTGTAGCCCATTGCTGGAGACTGTTACGTGGATCCTAGAAAATAGGCAAATCGTTTTTTAAAAATTTTCTTCAGTAGTTTCCCTTAAACAAATGCATTGTGGACAGGTACATGAGAACTACTGTATTTTTCGGACCATAAGACGCACCTAGGTTTTAGAGGAGAATAGGAAAAAAAATTGAAGCAAAAGAGTGGTAAAATATTTAATCACATAAATAACATAATATTTCACCAATGTAAATGTAAGCTGCATTTGGACTATAAGACGCACCCCCATTTTCCTCCCAAATCTGGGGGGGGAAAAAGTGAGTCCTATAGTCCAAAAAATATGATATCTCACTGGTGTCCCTTTGTTTGCGCTCATCTCTCTAGGTCCCTTATCTCTTAGCCTCACCCCCTTCCCCCACAGGGTCCTTCTATCTCTTAGTCCCTGATCCTTCTGCAGGCGTTTTGTTACACGTGGTTTCTCCTTAAACATAGCTTGGGGGAGGATTCAGAGACTCAGGGCCACTAAATAGGTGTAATGAACGTGGGAAAGATACTCTCCCTCCACAGAGAGAATAACCCCCAGGGGAAAAACATTCCTAATGTTGAGATTTAGTGCTAGATAATTATCTCCCAATTGTTATGCCAAAATGAGTTTCTGTTTCCGTCTTTCCGGAGCCCTTTAATATTATTTGATCTTTCCATGGCCCAGAGTGTCAGAGGGAGAGTATAAAACTTACCCAAGATGATGAAGCTAGTCATCCTTCCCTGTCACTTTTTAATAGTTTGTTTTTTGTTTTATTTTTCCTTTGTTCTGCTTTGTTTTTGCCTGTATCATAAAAAAGAGAGGAGAAGGAAGTTACTATTACCTCCAGGCAGGAACTTCGTTCATGGTGGACACAAGAGCAGATGTTCCAGGTGAGCGAGAGCCCGTGTTCTCTGAATATGAGGACTACCCTCAGCTGCTAGTCCTTAGTATGGAGCTTTCAACAAAGTAGGTATGAAATAAATAATCATTGGACAATGAATGGAATTGACATTGATGAGACACTAGTGAGAGTGGAAACAAAGTCAACACAATGTTGCAGAAACAGCAATCCAAACAACTGAGGAACAACTGAGGGCTCCCTTCTGGTCTGCTTGGAGTTACAGCGGCATCGATGTGCCCAGGACACTGACTACGACCGTGGCCTGACCAAGCCAGCCTTAACATTCATTCCCCTCAGCTTGACTAAACTTCAGAGATATTTCTTCCTGACTCCAGGCCCTGACCGCCATTCCTTATTTACTTCCAACAGAGAAATACCCAGACAGTGTTAACTGTGGTGGGGGGGGGGGGGGAAGACATCCAGGTGAAAAGGTTTATTCAGCAAAAATTCACGTAGGATACAAGGAACCAGGTCTCCTGGCAGTGCGCATATACCTACATCTGCAAAAGCATGAGGCAATTGAAGCTGACTGCTTCAAAGAGACCCTCCTCCTGTCTGTGAGTGCTACCAACTGCAGAGTAATTGGGAAGTCTTTATGGAAAACATATTGTGCGATCTTTTATTCACCATTGATCTGCTTTTAACTAGAGAGGACATCTCTCCTTTTAGCTGCGTTATTACACCTTCCGGTTAGAGCACAGCAAAGTCTAGCAGGTCCTTCTTGATGTGCCTCCCCCACCTCCGCTTGGACATCTCGGCCCAGGTGTTTTTGTCTCTCATTCTGAGACTGAATTGCAGAAATTTTATTTTTCCTCTTCTGTCATTCACCTCATGACCCCACTTCTCAGTCTTCAGTTATTTGTTTTTCCAATAAAATCTGTCTCTGCAGGACTTTCTTTTGCGAATGTAATTTCTGTGATAACCACAGAATTAACCAACTAGGAAAGAAAAGAAGAGCGAGGAGAAACAGGAAAGGAGAAAGGAAGGAGGGAAGGTAGGTGTGAGACTACAGTCATAAATTCACTGAAGCTTCAGATTGTGATGGAAGAGAGGAGAGCAAGTAGGGGAAGGGAACGCATGCAGAATAATACAGGTGAGCACAGACACAGCCACAGACAAGGAAGGTGACAGAGGCACAGTTCAGTGACAAGCATCATTGACTGGTCTCATGAGGTGTATACATATTTAAACAAATGTATTCAAATGGCACCTTTGTGTTCAGTGAAAATATAAGGCTTCCGTTTCATTCTGGACTAATCGAGCATCCATCTTAAGTTTTCACAATACAACTAAAGGGATTAGAGATTTGATTGTCAGTACTATCATGTTCAAAACTGGTGACTTAAATAGTTTATTTTTTGTAATATTCAGTCAAATAGGAAAAATTCTTAGTCTTACAGAGATGCAATTCCTTAATGCTTTCCTGACTTCTCTCCAGGATGGCATAGGAATATGTGTAGGACAAGAAAAGTGTTTTTGCTTTTAAAGTGGATGTGTCAATTTGTTCTTTATTTCAATGTCTCTGGTTATATTTTGCTTGCTTGTTTGTTTTGTTGATTAGGTTCCAGTTATCGGTGAGATCATATGGTATTTGTCTTTCACCACCTGGCTTATTTCACTTGATATAATGCTCTCCAGATCTATCCATGCTTTTGCAAAAGGTAGGAGTTCCTTATATCAGTGAGATCATATGGTATTTGTCTTTCACCGCCTGGTTTATTTCACTTAGCATAATGCTCTCCAGTTCCATCCATGTTGTTGTAAGGGTATAAGCTCCTTTTTTCTTTCTGCTGCACAGTATTCCATTGTGTAAATGTACCATAGTTTTTTGATCCATTCATTTACTGATGGGCACTTGGCTATTGTAAGTTATGCTGCTCTTGGCTATTGTAAGTTATGCTGCTCTGAAAGAAAGCAAAATGTAACCAGAAACATTGAAATAACAACACACTGACAGTAACCAGAGGGGTGAGGGGAGGGAGATAACAGGGGAAAATAGAGGAAGGACCATCAAGTAACACGTATAAAGGACACATGGACAAAGCCAAAGGGGGTAGTTGGAGAGTGGGAAGTGCGGATGGATGGGGCAGGGAGGTTGGTGGGGGGAAAATGGAGACAACTGTTCTTGAACGACAATAAAAAATATATAATAAAAAATAAAGTGGATGTGAAGACTCCGAGGGTTTGTGGTTGGCAACGTTGATTTCCAAAGCTGGACTGATTTCCACGCAGGTGTCTCTTGCCTGATAGCATTTGCAGTTAATGCACGTGGCTTTATAACCTTAATTCTGGAATCCAGTGAGTAGCTCAGAGCTCCGAATTGCTTCCTGACTAATTAGTGCCCACCTTTGGTCTTGCTAATGGAATAATTCACAGTTTTCATTTGGATGCATGATATCACCTAATGAGGCATCGAATAGGTATAGAAGCAAATATTGCCAAATTTGGTGTTCTTTGTTCAGTACTCAACTGGGTACCACAGAAACTGTAAGGTTATTGAAAAGGTATTTCTACAGTATTTATTATTACATAGTATAACATGATACATAATTACATATAACATATTACCTATTATGTATAATAACATATATAATATCATAGTATTAGGTAATATAAGCTTCAGGACAGATCATTGTTTCTAAGTCCTGAAACACATTAAACTTACATGTGCACCTAAAAGAGACAATGTTTCAAAGACATAACCAAAGGCTTCAGGCATCGACAGTGTTCGGAGCCAGACCACAGGGTTTCTCCATTTTTAGCTGCCTGTCTTTAGGTAAGTGACTCGTCTCTGGTCTTCATTTTCCTCACCTGTAAAATGAGTACAGTTCTAGTTAGTGCCCCTCTCATAAGATTGTAATGAGGATTGAATAAATTAGGGTATTACAGCCACTACACACAGCCTGTCATATTGTAAGTGGGCATTGTTAGCTGCCAACATCATCGTTGGCACTGTCACTATTATTATTGTTATTATTATTATTACTATTAAATCTCAGCTGTCTGTTGCAGGACAAAGAACTCAGGGGGCCTTCCCTGGCAGGCCTTTCCATGTATGCAGAGAAGTCACATATGAGCAGGATAGAGTACTTCATGTGGCCCAAATACTAACCTGAGCTTTGAAGGCAAGTTAGACATCTGTTAAAAAAGCCAATTCAAAAATCAGACCCTCTTGCTCTTGTTCACGTAAAGCATCTATAGTCCATTAATGCCCTCTTCATAAAGGGATGGAGAATTCAGGGCAACAAGTACCAGACTCAGAGTCAGAAGTTGAACACCTGGAACTGATTCTGCTTCCTGTTCATCGAGCAACTTCTGAAACTTCCACGACCCTGAATTTCTAACTTAGTAAAATGACTGCCTTGCCTGCCACACAACTTTGAGAGGATCAAGTGAGATAGTACATACTTGTGTATTGTAAACAATAAAGTCCTACAAGGATTGTATCTATGTAAAAATCACGGATGAAGTGCTTATTCTATTGAGACATGGAGAGTAATTTCTATGATTTTTTTCTTGACCACAATTTTAAACTGTTAAACTTGATTATTTGCTTCTGGTGAGAGTGGGCAATAAAATAAAATCTTCAAAAGAGAAAAGACCCTGTATCTTTAATGGCCATGGACACATTTTTATTATAACCACATTTTTATTTTAACCAAAGAAAAAATATTGTGGGAATTTATCTATAAGCCTCACGAAGCACAGAAAACCAGTTTTAAATCAGATTTTCATCCTCAGTCCTAAGTCTAGAATGCATAGAAATAGAAGACAAAATAGGTTCTTCAGAGCTTGCTCTGTCATGAGGGAGAAAAAAGAATTTGTTCTGGTTTGTTTGTGCTTCCCTGGAATGCTGCATATAATAAATGTTTAAATAGTGTATCAAAGGACTCCAAGAGCCTGTTACAATAGCAATCCTGGTAAACTAAATTTTGGTTGTTTCTCTCTTGATGTGTGTGATGCATTTGGAATCCTAGTTTTGTAAAGAATGGATTTTCTTTTAGATTATATGTGTAAGTCTCTGACATAAAATAAAGGATAATGTATCAATGTGTCCCACACAGTCATGTTCCCGTTATAGGTGTCAGACTTTAAGACTATGCCTTTAGAGATCGCACTATCATTATGTGGCATTTGAAAGCGATAGCTCAGTAGTTTCACAGGTAATTCTCAGGACTACATGCTGCCCATGTACAATTTTGCCACCTGCAGCGCCCTGATCAGAATGTGTGTATCCAAGCACTGCAGGAAGATTAGGAGCTATGGTAACAGAAACAGATGCTACACACATTTTTTCACTTATCAGAAAATAAAAACACATATTGAAGACTTTTAATTTTCTAAATATCGACAAAATATTTTGTAATGTAACATTACTTAGTATCAAATAATACATGAAAATAGGTTTAAAATTAGTTTTACAAAGTCCAGTAAAAACACAAACAAAACTAGCAGTTCCCTGCTCCCCCTTTCAGTACTTGATTCCCACTCCACAGAACTAGTTAGCCCTCAGCTAACTTAGTTCTAATTAAGTTCTCGTATTTGTATATATCCTTGTATATACAAGATTTTTGTTCGATGGACTTTCATTCAAATATAGATATTATCCACTAACCTTACATTATATTTAGATATTGATATCATTTACTACCTTCATATTTTATATTTTATATACAGTAACTATTTTCTATTCAGATCTTAATTTTTAAAAATTTTACTTATTTATTTTTTACAGAGGGGAAGGGAGGGAGAAAGAGAGGGAGACATCAATGTGTGGTTGCCTTTTGCATGGCCCCCACTAGGGACCCAGGCTTCAATCCAGGCATGCGCCCTGACTGGGAATTGAACCAGCAACACTTTGATTTGCAGGCTGACACTCAACCACTGAGCCACACCAGCCAGGGCCAGATCTTCATTTTTAAATAACATCTTTTTTTTTCAAGGATATATGATGGGGGACCTAAAAATAATAGAATTTATTAAAAATTGTGTATTTATTCTTACATGTTTGAACTTCAGTCACCTTCGAAGTATTCTCCATTTGATGTAATATGCCTATCGAGATGTTTTTCCCACTGCTCAAAACAGTTTTTGAACTCATCAGATGTGATGCCTTTTACTGCTTCCACGGTTGTTGGTTTCACCTCTTCCACATCAGCAAAACATTTCCTTTTGAGGACTTTTTTCACCCAGGGAAACAACAAAATGTTGCTCAGGGCCAGATTGGGTGAATAGGGAGGGGGGGGGTAGGGGGGGGTCATGTCTTTTTTGGTCAAAAACTCCTGGGCAGTTGCACTCATAAATTACCCATCATGAAATGGGCAAAGGCATTAAGAGTCTTCAAAAAAAATTTGCTGAAGCTGAGCACAGCATCTCTCAACACCCACTGGTAAATTGACAGAAATGGGTTACTAGAACATTCACCTAGCGGAGGAAGCCTGTAGAACAAGGGGCCTGCCCTTCAGAAGATAATTCCAGGTTATTTTTTTGGTCCCCCCTCATATCACGTATTACTGGATATTCCTTATGACTTTTTTCATTACTGAAGGTTTTTTCTCATTCTGAGTTGGCTCTGTTTATTTGTAATTCTCCTGTCGTGTTTGTTTTGTTGTCTATATTTCATGACACCCCTTTCCTCAAGTCTCTGGCAATACCTGGCTGTCTGAGATACTAGGAACAAAACACTGGAAAGCTGATTGGTACCTCTCATGATAGGGACAGGATTTCTCAGTACCAAGTAGTACTTTAATTTGAAAAACCTTATGACATAGTTGAATGCTGTCTGATTTCCAACATTGATAGGTTTTTCTTCCCCTGCTATGGTAAGTTCTTCTGAGAGAGGTCTCTGACCTTAGGCTTGAGGGAAAGAAAGTGTCACCATCCTGAAGGCACAGTCAGGAAACAGCCGAGAGTCTCGGGGGTTGGAACAGTCCTTCCATGAATCCCCCTCTTTCAGTATCACTCCCAGTCCCTGGCAGCACCTGGTGTCCCAGGATTCAGTGTCCTGACTCCAGTATCTCCAGAGAGTAAGCTGCCGGTCTTCTGCTGGAGCGAAGGCAGGTTATTTCTTTGCTGTGTGCACTGATGGGAAGGAATTGGTTAGGCAAGTGCTTTCAGTTTCATTGGCACTTCCACAGCTATTCGATATGCATTACAACTGAAGCCATGTGGCGTTCTGCTGGTGAGCTCTCTTATGACTGTCAGATTTTTTATTTTGCTAAGTCAGATAATGCTTTTCCATCTGCTTTTTAGCTTAAATAATGCTGTTGCTGTTGTTTCTTTTTACTTGGAATATATTCCCTCCAAGAACCTCCTCCTCATCAATTTAAATTTGTTTGGAAGGCAACTGAGCTAGGTAAACAAGTATTTAATATATTATATTTAGACAAAAGTTCACAATGTACTTTTTAAGATGAGATCCAAGTATGATCATTCAAGAGTACTAAGAAAGAATGACATTTTAAAAGATTTTACAAATTTCATGGCCAAACTTTTGATGATTATTTCCCATTTAAAAAATCTATTACTATTTCTTAATTTTGTCTCCAAGTGTCAAGATTTTGGAGAAGAGTTTAACCACATCACCAAAGGTGATGAGTCCTTACTTTTACTGTCATCATTTAAAAAGTAGCCTGGCCTTTCTATTCACGTGGGCAGATTCTTTGATATAATTGAAGGCATGACACTAATTATCAAGTTATTTTCTGTGGACTCAGAGTGCCCTTTGACTACCCTGCAGTTTTATTTAAGGGGTTTCCATTGCCCCTCAGGAAACTCCTTCGCCCGTGCTCTGCCTTCCCCTTTCCAGCAATCCACTGCTGGACCAGAAAACTAAGACTGTAAATACTTTATCCATTTAAAAAAAACAGTGGTTAATCCCACAGATAGATTCATAAAACTTTGCAGAGGGAACATTTCTACTCCTAGACCAGATGAAAGGTACTATAGTAGAAAGAAGTGGAAGGGAGAGAAAGAGAGAGTGGAGGTGACTTCAGAGAGGAAAGCTTGAGGCCAGCCAGCAGAGAGCCTCTGGCGTCCTCACTGCTGCTGCCAGGGGGGAGCTGCCACGGGTGCAGCCAGAGACCCACAGTGTCACTGAGCCGTGGAGCGCGAGTGGTCCCACTGGAGTGCCGCAGAACACTCAGATCCTGAAACTGGTATGGGGACAATAGGCCATGGCAATGAAAGTGGATCATTCCAGCCAAGACTCTATTAAGAATTGAATTATTCTTTTTTTTCTAATTATAAGGAGAAAATATCTCGGCTACTTTCTTACAGTAAGAGGTTCCCAAAGTGGAATCTGTGGATTTCTATATTAGAATCAGCTGGTGTGACTGTGAAACTGTTACAGAACAAAAGTGGGGTTCAGCTGCCCACCATTACCAACAGGCAAATGCTGGAGGCAGAGATGGCGAAAAAGGAAAGAGGTCTTTGTTCAAATGCTCAATGATCTGGGAGGGGATTTCCTGTCTCCAGGCTCATTAGGCTCATCTCTTCTGCAAAATGCAGGCAAATCCCAGCCGTCCGCAGCAAGGCCTAAACCAAAGACAGTGCCCAGAATTCCTGTTCCATCCTTCTCTGTCCTTTGGAGACCAAGGCTGGGAGGCTGCCTAGCTCTGGGCTCGCTCCTGGAGGCTGCGTGCATTTCTGGTGCTGCCATTGGCCATGTGGCTCTAGCCCCAGAAGGTTCCTGCAAACGCACCGGCCAGTAGGTCAGGAGATGGGCAAAGAGGCTGTCGCTTCCTTCCCCTGGGTTTATAACAGTTTTCCCGCGGGCTGGACCAAGTGCTTTTCTCTACCCAAACTTCCATTTGCTGGGGAAGATCTGGCCCCCCAACCAATCCCTTCTTTTCTCCAGGCTAGAATGACAGGTTTTTCTGGTACAGCACCTCCCCCTGCTGCCATTTTGACCTCTATGGCATATATGCCTGCCTTCTCCTGGCCTCATCCCCACTCAGGGACCTGAGTGGGGTAGAAGAGCTTTTCCCTTATCCAACTATATTTGTTAGCCTTGCGTATGCTCAGTGCAATGTTTCCTCCTGCCCCTGTCTTGCCCGGAGTAGGGGTAGGGGGATCTGTTGGCGGAAGCGGGATACACGGGGCATAGCATTCATAAGGCCTAGCTTGGCTCCCTGGGCAACATGGTCTCACCTGCTGTCTCAGGTGGTTCACGGTCTCCTTCACCGTCCATCCTTTCCCCTCCTCTGGCCAGGCTGCTGGTATAAAATGTATATGCCCCTCAGCCACACCACCAAACAATCCCTGGAGGTGAGGCCAAGGTATCTGCATTTAAAAAGCACCCTAGAAGCTGTTACGCACACTAAAGTTTTAAAGCCTCTGATATCATTTCTGTCTTAATGATTTCCAGGACGAAGAGTATTACTTAGATTAGTTAATGAAGAACTTTAAATGTTCCTGTTTGCTGTTTGGTATATTTTGTCTTACATTTCATTAAGGACCTGTATTATCTGGTCAGAACTTTAATCACCTGCACGTGGCCTTTATTTTATAATTATTTCTAACTATAAACTTACTATGTACTCACCCATTCACCCATCTATCTCACTAACTTGTTCATTCATTAATTTAACAGACATTTATTGACCAAAATTATGTATTAAGCATTTGGTAGTGACGGCCAGAGAAAAGAAGCCTATAAGAAAGCGTAATATAGAAGAGAGGATCAGGTTTTAAGGAATGTGTACTTCGGTATGAATCCTGCCTATGTTATTTACTAACTGTGTGATTTGGGGCAAGCTAATTCATCTTTATATGTTTATATTCTTACTTTTAATAGAAAAATAATGATTTTTACTTTGCAGGGTAACTGTGAACGGTGAGTCATACAGTTACTCTAAACTATACAGTGCAATGTATAACATACAATGCTAAATCTTATTGGTTGCTGTAGTATTATAATCATTATCAGTCATTTCCCAGTACACATTGCATCTCTCTCTGTGAACTACGCTGTGGCTGAGGATTTAATCCTGATGTGTCTTGAAGGCTTTGGTCTGGAAGGGATTTGTTTCAGATGTGGGGTGTGGAGCTTGCAATACTTTAAGGAGGAACACACTCTCTATTATATTTTCACCTTGGTAACAAAGGGAACATTCAGCGATAAGTTTACCAACACTGAACAGTGTGAAATAAAAAGGGCAAGATAATGTGTAAAGCTAAGAGCACCAGAAAATGAGGGGATATGTGGATGAAAAGCTTCTGAAAGGTAAGGGTTAAAGATATCAGAGTCTAAATTTTAGTATTGGCCATAATTTTTATGTGGCACCATCAATGCAGGCAGAGGAGGGAGTAGCAGTGATGTCACCTGTGTCCCAGTGAAGGAAAATCCCATGAAGATGACTGACTAATTCACCCCATGAACATGTAATACTAGGAGAGCACACAAAGAAAGTAGTTAAATTTAAAGATTGCGGATAAAATCCCTATTGCAGAAAATGCAGGCCTGCTCCTAGTATTTGCAAGGCTCGGACGAGAACACACATTGAAACTGAACACCATTCGTCTAAATATTTAAAAGGTATAAATCATGCTAACAAAATTCTATACTAAATATGTTTCAAACTCCGGCTATCAAACATATGGATTTTTATAACAATATTAAAAGCCAAGTGGGAATTTAAATTCTTTTAACTCCAGTGAGTTTTCTGAGGGAATGTGGTAGTGTAAAGAGAGCAGTATTTGAGCTCCCAGGTTCGGAAGCCCCTTTTCCTTTCCTACCTCAGGCTGCATGGAGCACAGACCTACGGCCAATCCACTCACCTATACCATTAAACCTTCATCCATCACCATCCCCCCCAAAGACCCTTTTTGGCCATGCTCCACCATGCCCTGACTTATAAACCATTGGATGAAGAACTTTGGGTGAGGACCTCTAGATTTCTGAGTACATTGATGTAGGGTAAGTGGAGGCAGTCTGGCTTCCTCACCCAGGTGTCTAGGTAGCTAAAGGAAGCAGTGTTCCCATAGCCTTGGAAGGGCCTGATAACTAGTATTCTCATAGTCTTGAGACTGGGTCTGATAAACTGTTCCCATAACGTGAAGTAGGCTCGCATGTACAGAATTATGCTGTTAGGTAATGTTCTGGCAGTTTTCTGGCTTTGTTCCCCTCTAGTACTTAAACAGGTAGGGACTCGCTGCTGGGGGTGATGATGGGAAACACGCAAGGGGTCAGGTGCCACGCTGGAGAGTAAGGGCCACAATGTGTGCCATGCAGGGAGACATGCAGCTTGCAGCATGCGTGGCTCGCCCACCCGTGAATAAAGGCATGCCAAGCATCCCCACAGCTCCACGCATTTTCTCCCATCTCCTGGAGGCGAGAGTGGATTTGCCCAGCCTTGAAGTATCACAACCCAATTGGACATCCTCTAAAATGTGTAGTGTCTGCAGAGAGTTGCAGTCAAGGATTCAGGCCTTAGCATATCTAGATCCCTAGCCTAGCACTCCATCTAGAGGTATCCCTCTGTGAGACCTCCTGATGGTGGACTCTGTTTTAGACCCTGTTAGGACACCTCTGCAACATCTTCTTATAAGGAAAACAGGGGGAGCTTGAAAACACTTTCCTGACTCACTTCTCAGTACTTTCCGACTATTAGCCCTTCCCCATCAATCCCTTCCAATCCTAGGGTCCATCAAATGGCAATAGCCTTCTGTTCGGGACTTCCTGGCTCCCTGGGCTGTGTACTCAGTGAGGAGACTCTGCTGTGTGCCCCCAGGCACCACCCCCCCCCCCCTCAGTTTGCACCGATACCTCCCTGTCTCCTCTGGCCCTCACCCAGTGCTGTGCCTTGGGGAAAAATGCTACTGTAGGAATTCCTGTGTCCTATAGGGTTAGCAAATGCTCTCTTTACTTCCACCCAACCCTCATCTTTCTTTGGTAAGTGAGAAAACAGTTTCATATTACAGAATTCTTAAGAGGAATTCTGTTCTATATGTTGAAAAATGTTATGTTTAAGGAGAGTCAGAGCCTAAAGAAACTTCAGGGAGTACTAAATAAACCAGCAAGGGCTGCTTGTGATTCACATCCGTTTCATGCAAAAAAGACTTCAGAGAAAACTCATACAAATGCCTTATGATAGATGTTCAAAAGCAAACTCAGTCACCAAAGGCTAGTTTCATTTGTGTTAATGTAAAAGTAAGCATTAATGGAACTGTATAAATTAAGTGATCACTATCTTTGCGAAAAGAAAAAAAAAAAGGGGAGTTGTTCCAATGTTGAAAAGATTAAAAATTTCATTTTAAGATAATCTCGTATTGTTCATGGATAAGTCTGCCCCTATCTCTTTTTCTAGGTATCAGTTATAATGAAAACTAAAGATCTAATTTAAACATATAACATTCCCTGTACCAGAATAACTTTATACTTATTAAACTGTCTGATTATAAGTATAAAATTTTCTTATTCTTATTCCTCTGGCTTCCCATCTGCTCTGGCTCCTCCACTTTAAAATTATGATTAGCTTTTTTTGACTCACAGCCCTGCTGTTCTGCCTCTGCCTTAGGACACCACAGCATAAAGAAGTGTGGCCCAGGCTCATATCAGGTCCAGGCTGGAGGGGAAGATATCCATATTCTACCAAGACACAGGCCTGTCCAAACTTTTGGTGTCTTTGAGCCATACATTAAATACATTGTGACACATAATCACAAAAAAATCTCAATGTTTTAAGTAAATTTACGATTTTGTGTTGGGCCACATTCATAGCCATCCTGGACCGCATGTGGTCCATGGTCCATGGGCCATGGGTTGGGCCACATGTGGACACTGCTGATTCCAGAAAATGAAGTCATAGCAGTCTTTGCCTCTGGCCATCCTGGGTTCAACTAAACAGACTCAGATTTAAACACAAGTCATACATGCAAGATCTAGGGGCCTGGACATAGGCTCTATGGACATCACTGTGTTTTCAAGGCAAATCCTAGAGGGAAATTTGGAGAATGAGGCAGGTTGCAAAATAAAGGGACCAAGCACATGGGATGGGGAGAAGAAATGTTTGTGGAGAGGAACAAAGGAGGTTTGGGGGTCTGCTGGGTTTACAATCCCAAAACAGTTCCAGCTATTTCCTATAGTGAAGGCAGGAGTGCTGAAATGTGACTGAGCTTGGTTCCCTGTAGAGCAGTGCCAAAAAATCCAAGTGTCTACAGAGGAAAGATACATAAATGAATGTGTAAGAGCATGATGATCACATTGGGTAATTGGTGAAAACTGGCAAAATGAAGAGTACTCACATTGTTTAGTGAGCGCAGCTGCTACTCAGGTGTAATTAATCACTGCCTTTTGGAAATAAGGCCCAATGTTGCCATCTACAGAGTTAAGAGGAGCCACATATTACAACTAAGGTGAAATCTTCCATTAAAATGCTGCAACAAATTAAAAAAGAAAAAATGATACTCTGTGCAGAATAACAAAACAAGTCTGCACTTGTCTGCAGAATGCCCATTTAAGAGATCGATTCAGATAGTAAGACCAGCTGAATTGGGAAGTCAATGTCTCACCCTGACCATATTGGAAAATCTCTGTGGGAATTGGCCTAATAAAGTCTCAGTCACGTTGAACGTTATTAAAGTCTGGTATTAGAGTCGAATGGCTTTCCCCCACTCCACTAGTTTTTATAGGGACAGAATTTGCTTAAGTGCACTCCTGGCCTCTGTCTGTATCATTACTCACTTTGCCCCAATGGGTTGTGAAGTGAGTCTCAGTTAGTGAGTGCGGGAGCAAGAACTTGCTTTGCTTGGCCCTGCTCTTTCTTTGTGCCTCCTGAGGACAAACTGCTCATAGGGCAAAGTTAGTTGCCACTGTTTGCCCTGATGCTTTTCCATCACTGAGAAAATCGCTGCCTCAGACCTGCAAACCTTGGTCCGAGCGATTGAGTAATTTGCTTAATTTGGGGATACTGCTTGAGCAAGTCTTCTTGTCCAATGTACTCAGAATAATTCCTGTAAATGAGTGTTCTACAAATCATATATCTGTTCCTGTATGCTGTTCCATTTTATTTCTCAAATGAAGTTGTGTGGGAAAGAGAGATGCTATTTATCAGTGGCCTTTGAGAGACCTCAATAAATGTGCACCAATTTTGTTTTACCATCAAATAATGTTGTACTTGTATATCTATTAACATTTTTTAAACTTTTTTATTGTTGTTCAAGTACAGTTGTGTCCATTTTCCACCCACTTCCCCCCATCCCAGCCATCCCCACCTTCCACCCTTGATCCCACCCCTCTCTGGTTTTGTGCATGTGTCCTTTATACATGTTCCTGAAAACCCTTCCCCCTTTCCCCCCCACTATCCCCTCCCACTTCCCCTCTGGTTACATTCTATAGAAAACTATATGGAAATTAATGATCTTGTTCAATATTCTTTTGTACATACTGAAATCTGGAAGCCAGGACACTGATTTACATAAGACTATCTGGAACTTACTGTCAAGTCAAAGGTAACAAGTAATATAGACTTCCAGTTTCCTGTTGGACAAGTAAAGAGCTTAGAGTCATCACTCCCATCTTTACAAGAGAAAAGCTGAACAATTTGTAAAATGGCAACTCTTCTTAGATCCGTCAGAAAATTGAGGTCACAGAGTAAGCTGCCACACTAAAAAATGGAAAACAAGATGAATGTTGATCACCCTAGCTTACCGTTAGCAGAAACTCACCAATGAGGAGAGTGAGTACAAGAAGAAACATTTAAATTGACACTGACGAATTGCTGGAGGCTCAGTGTGGAGAAGCTTCAGTTAAATATCCCAGGGGTCCCAGGTTTAAAGGGGCCGCACACATTCATGGGTCTTACCTCCAGGAGATTAAGCAGGATTTCAGGGTAAAGACTGGAGAAGAATCCTGTCATGTGTCCTACATAGGAAGGGGAAAAAGATGAAACTAATACAAAATAATATTGAATGTGAACTATAATTAAAAAATTAAAACGGAAAGTGACCATTTAAAAATGTCCCTAGAGCATTCTGTTCTTAACAAAAGCCTGCCCTTAAAGAAGACTATTGTCGGATTCTAATTGCCTTGGGATTTTTCAGAGCAAAGTCCATTAAGTAAAGAAAGAATTGCCTTCTTGACAAATGGTACTGGACCAACTGAACATCCATGGAAAAAATAATGAATCTAGACACTTTTCACACAAAGTAACTCAAAATGAATCACAGGTCTAAACATAAAATGCAAAACTATAAAACTTCTGAAAGACAGCATTGGAGAAAATCTTGAGTCTGGTGAAGAATTTTTAGATATGACACCAAAAGCACTGTGCAGTGGAACACTGATGAGTTTGTCTCCATTAAATGAAGAACTTCTGCTCCTCAGAAGACACTGTTGAGAAAATGAAAAGGCAATCCATGGGAAGAAAATATTTGCAAAACATATATCTGTTAAAGGGCTTATATCCAAAATATACAAAGAATACTTAAAACTCAGTAATAACAAAACAAATAATGCATTTTTTTAAATTGGCAATAGACCTAAACAGACACCTCACCAAGGAAAATACACAGATATAATGATACATAAGCATATGAAGAGATGCTCAACACTATTGAGCAGTAGGGAATCGCAAATTCCCTAATTTACACTGTTTGGTTTATTAGCCTGGACTTGTTCTCATATCATATCCATGAAGCAGTCAAAATTATGGGATTTGCTTTCCTTTTTGGGGGGTAAGGAAGCATAGGAACATAGGTCTTTTAAGTAATTGGGCTACTCCCTTTCTTGATGACTCGATTATTGTAGAGTGTTCCAAAAGTGGCTTTGGAGAGCAGTGTGTGTTTGTCCTCCAGAGGCCAGACATCTAAATTGTAGTTAACTAATGACTAATGGAGATATTCCATTCTGTATCTATAGCATATGTGAATAGACTAATTAGTGTCAACCCTGAGAGTCAATCAACAGATAGAATACAACAATATGTACACCATCGAAAGGACCAATGAAGTAAATAATGAAATATGGAGGTGCAACACCTTCACAAATGAGGGAAAACACTAAAAAATATTTACCAATACTTATTTTAACGTAGCTTGAACTTGTACTTTTCTGTCAATATTAAATTCAATAAACAATATCTGAATTTCAAATTCTTAGAATAATTCAGGTATTTCTATTTTTAATATTTTATTGACAGTGTATAATATATTCTTACAGATATCTTTTTGAAGGGTCTGTTTTTCAAAGACATGTAGATTTTCAATTTAGGCAAATTACGGGATTTTTAGTGTCTTCCTTTTCTCTTATTACTTCTCCTTTTTCATGAATCCAATCATGAACAAAAATAATATAAATATTTTATTTGAAGGTACTAAAAAATTACAATATAAAATTCTACTTAGAGAATTTCCTATTAATAATATCACCTTTAAATTAAGTTATGTGAAGCACCTCAGACAATCAGAATTATCAGCATCTTGTGTTTATATTTGGAAAACCTCTTTTTTCAGAATTCTGCATACATGTCTATGCACACAAGCCCATGTGTGTGCTATGTAAGATATGTCAGGGAGATTTGGAATACAATGCATAATCAGTGTTAGTATGAACATATAGTAATTATTTACTAAAGTTCCAATGATATAACCAAATATTTACATGGATGCAAATGTATAGTTTTGGTGTGTTTCTTTTTTTTATTATTTATTTTTAGAAAGAGGGGAAGGGAAAGAGAAAGAGAGGAAGAGAAACATCAATGTGTTGTTGCCTCTCACATGCCCCCAACCGGGGACCCAGCCCTCAACCCAGGCATGTGCCCTGATTGGGAATCGAACCAGCGACCCTTGGTTTGAAGGCCCACACTCAATCCACTGAGCTACACCAGCCAGAGCATAGTTTTGGTGTGTTTCAGTGTCAAACAAACAAACAAAAATATTGACATCTACATGTCAGCGTAGATAGTGTTGATAATGTTGATTTGATAGTGTTGATAATGTGCCTTAAAGTTATTTACCATTTTAGTCTGATAATTCCTGTTCTAGGAATTATCTAAGGGAAATATGCAGACAATCGCAAAGATATATCTAGTAGGAACCGTACTATGGTATTATTTGTTAGAGTAGTAGGAGACAAACCTAGATCCTAACACAAATCTCTCTCTCTATATATATATATATGATGAGATGTTATAAATGAAGAAAAATGTTTTGAAAGAAAGTTAATTTTGTGTGAGGAACCGTCCTCATCATGATATTATATAGAGGGAAACAGCATGAAACTTTACGCACAGGATGATCATGGTTTCATTTTAAAACACACACTCAAATGGTGGCAGGAAATATTATATATTAAAATGTAAATAGTGGGTAATCTTCTACTGTGAGATTACACATAGGTTGCATTTCAATTTTATACCCAATATCTTATATAAAATAGAATGTATACATTAATTTTTCAATTAATATGTACTTTCTACAGAACATAATTCAGTAAAATCAGAAAAATAAATGAGAAATCTAAAAATCCTTGGATTTCAGAAGTAAATAGTTAAAACCCATAGCACATACTAAATTGCATCTAGCCATGATAGTTTCCGATGGACAAACATGAAAATCAAGTAGGGCTCCTTCGTGGGTCGCTTCAAAGCCAGACACTGGAGAACGCAGCATTTCACAACTCACCAATGTCCTGTGTTGTTAACTAGGATCTTCTTAAGGGCCTATGTCTGGCATTTGCAGAAATAAAAGAAGAGGAGAATTTGAGTGAAATTATTTAAAGGTATATAAGCTACCATTTTTGCCATTTACACAATTAGATGCTATTGTGTATTCCCTAAAGCCACTTAACATAAACTCACCCAGAGTTCCTGATTCGATTCAGCCAGTTATAGTTGAACATCTGATGGTGAGCTCTGTGAAGAGAGGAAATCAAATGGCTCCTAACTTTGAGAAGTTTTCACTTTAATAAGAGATTCATTTTTTAAATTTTTTCTTTGGCTATAATAACAAAAACCATACTGCTTATCCACCACTGATAAATTGAATAAATACGTAAGATCATTATACACATGTTTAGGGGTATACTTTGTGTTGTTAACTGAAGTTTATTTTGAAAGAACAAATTATGGAATTACTGTTCGATTAGCAAAGCTGATATTTAAAATTGGCAGACGTTTACTAGACTGGGATTGGAAGTGTGATGAGCGCAGCTGAAGAACAACGTACGCTCAAGAACGCAAGAAGGGAGTGAAACTGAGTTTGTAAGCATTAACAGGGTGAAGGAGATTGTCATTTGAGTAGTATGGATAGTAAATCAGGCTTTTTTTCCCCTCAATGCTTTTCTAAATAATAATAAAACAACAATAAAATCAACGCCTAGCTTAGTGATATGTTATGCAGATGTGAACAGCATATTCTCAGATAATTTTCTTGAATAAATACACAAAAACAGTTTTTAAATTTTTATGTAAAAACTAATTATTTGTCTTTATAATTTCTCTACTTTGATATTTTCAAGAGAACATACTTTATTAATTAAAAATGTGTGCATGGTTACGAATAAGATGAGTTACCTATAAAATATCTTTTGCTACCTTGTAACTGAAAAAACAGAATGCTTCGTAGGACTTTGACCTTGAATCTATCTCAGCAATCCTATTAAAAGCCCAATTATACTCGTCTCTCCCTTTCTGCTTCTTCTGGTGTTTTTAATCTACTTCACCAGAGGCGGTCAGTCAGAGCTCCCCTCTATTTCACCTTTCTCAAAAACCTGTCTGTAGCTAACCCTTACAAATCTTTGGGATTTCAAAACTTAAAATGTCTGAATAATTAATTCATTAACTGAGCATATTGGTGATATAAGTACTTTTGCTTACTCTAAACATAATGGAGGTGTTAATATACTTTGCCTGTCTGAAAAATGGAATAAAGATCTAAATATTTGCTTTGACTATTTAAATACTACCAAACAATTGGGTTAATTGCTTACTTTAAGTTAAAAACTATATGTTTGAAAAATATAAGTGGTTACTCCCAAAGAAGTATTTTAGCATCAGAGCGTTAGATGATTCACAGTAAATAATTAGAGGCTAATCAATTATTCAGGCTTCTTCTTCACTTTAACGGGTGCGTATGTATATCCCCACCTTGTTTCAAAAAATAAAATAGGCGAAACCATCATGTGAGAGGCCCCTTAATGCTAACAAAATATGGTTGAGTTGTTGAAATCAGGAGAAACTGGTAGAATTATAGAGACTGCAGTTTGGAAGTGACCTCAGAGGGCATCTAATTTAATGGGCTGCCTCGTGGATTGATGCCTTCTGAACGGCTCGAAAGTAGTGTCGGTGCGGTTTCTGCTTGAATACCTCGCGGAAAGGAAACTCACTCTTAGGATAATTAGGCTTTTCAATTTCTGGAGAGCACAGTTATAAAGCTCTTTATATTCTTGAGATCTATTTCATAACTCAAAAACCAGAAGTCTCATATTTTTAAAAAATTTAACTTTCTTATTCATAGCTTTAAAATTGGACTTAAAATGTGCATTAGAGAGTCTCACTGAGAGGGAGTAATAATATTCAGTCCCAAAGATACGTGATGGCATTTGACACTGCCCACTTTTGAGACAGTTGTTTATTACCTTTTCAGCAAGCAATACAGTGAACTAGGGGCCTGAAAAGGTCTCTACATTTTAGAAAATTAAGAAACATTGTTTCATTTGAGGTGTGGGAGGCCGTGTTAGTGTGCATGTGTGTGTTTACATAAATATTTGTATCTGTGCGGGTGCTTCTCAGTAAGTGTTTCAAGTGCCTTGCGTGTGAGTCATGATGGAGTGAAAACAGACTGATGGTTAGTTCCGACATCTTCCTTGAAAGTCAGTTAAACTTAATTCCAAGTAACTTTTAGCAAGAAAATAAAATTACTGTTACATCAGTATCTTTGAATTATCTACATTTTTACTTGAATATATATGCATGGAATAAGTAGAAATTTATAAGCACCTTTGGGTGAATTGTGTTTAATGTTGAATATATGTGTTACATACAATCTGTAGAGATCTTCTTATTTCATGTATGTATGTGTTTATTGGGATAAGCATGGTACTTTTTTTGGAGGGGGGAAATAACCATTTGTTTGAGGAGTCATGTAACTTGTCCACATATAATACTTATGGACCAAATTAAAGATCCTAGTTTTTGTATATAAGAATTGAAAGATGTCACTTGTAAAATGAAAAAAAGTAACTTATTAGATTTTTCAAGCACATCCTGTTACCTCTGAATACCATATTTGGTGTATTTAAAACATTAATAACTACATTATAAGTAACATTTATAAATTTGGAATTCTATTTTATTGGGTACCTAGATAGTAGAACCAAAGGATTCATTAAAAACATACTGGTAATTTTACTAATTTAAATTTCTATACATAAATCAGCAGGATCAAAGACACGGGGCTAATAAAATATTATTACTATTACGGATTTGATTGTCTACTTGGTTCTGTTTTATGTGCTAAAATCACCAGACATCCTGAACACAGCATCCATTATATAATCTTGAATATGCCAGGTGAATAATTTTTTCACAAAAATTATACTAATTGTTGACTTTTACCTTTTCCATTGTCCAAATTTGTGCTTTTGATTGCAAGACAATTTTAAAAAGATTAGATTTTGTTAAAGATTTTATTTATTTTTAGAAAGAGGAGGAGGAAGGGAGACAGAGAGGGAGAGAAACATCGATGTGAAAGAGATACATTGATTAGTGGTTCCTCACATGCCCCCAACTGGTGACCTGGCCCACAAGTCAGGGATGTGCCCTGACTGGGAATCAAACCTGTGGCCTGAGGCCAGAACTCAATCCACTCAGCTACACCTCCAGGGAAAAGAGATATTTTTTAATTTTATTTTTCGGGCACAGTTTATATTCAATATTATTTTGTATTAGTTTCAGGTGTTCAGCATACTAGTGAGATGATCATACAATTTGCCAAGTGCTCCCCCCAATATAATGAAGCGAAAAAAGTCACAGAGATATTAAGCTATATGGTCAAGGTCACATAGCTAGTTAGGTGCAGAGCCACAGTGTGAACCCAGTTTATCTAATTCCAGTTCTCCAAAGTTTTTTCAAAAGTTGTATTTATGTTTAAATTGCAATAGTTTTTTAGTAATATGTTTATATTGTATTAATTTTAATAAATATACTATATTTTATATCTGATTAAATTATTGTTAACAAAATAAAATTATTATAATAGTATGTGGCTTTTAAATAATGTTTAGTTTACAAGATTTTACACACACACTCATATATGTTTATATATAAATATATATATGAAATTTAATAGAAAAGTCATCATCCTTGCATTTCAACACATGAGAAAATAATATTTTTGTAGAACAAGTAATTTTCCCTACATGACTTCTTGGTGACAGAGCTAACTGCAATCACAGAGCTAAATGAAGACAAGTGTTTTTTTAGCTTAACTGTCCCACATATAAATTTTAGATTTGCTGATTTTTTAATTTGGGGGCTCACCCAAAATTTTTATACACCAAAGACAGAGATGTGATCCAGAACTTTACAAGTCAGTACTTAACAGTGTTTACGTCTACATTAACAGCTACAAAGAATTCGTTTTTCATTGTTCTTGTTCTTCTTATTTGTTTTATTGGTCGGAGAGATCTTTAAAGAGACAAACTATTTTTGGTAACTATTTTCAATGAATCTATTCTGAGATCTAACAGTGATTCTGAAATGTTTGTATTCTCCTTCCAAAATATGTTTTTTTTTTCTTAGACTCATGATATTATTCTAATTTAATTGAACATCCTTTATCTGTTACTACAGTTGGGATCATAAGGCATGTTTCCATATTTCCTTCCTTTAATTTTTTTCAATATTTTGAAATCTCATATCTGATATTAAATCAGATCTTAGCTACTCATTTAAAACACACACTAGTTTGAATTACTGAACATTAAATTATCACATAAATGGTTTTTAACATTATGATTTCTTCTGATAATTTTTTTACTGATTTGGACACAGAAAAGTGGAGGAGAGCCAGATCACTCCTTGAATTGGAGTCCTCTTCACTCCAGTACTTCATGCATGCCTCTGCATCTCTGAGGACACAGACAGCTCTTAGTTCCTCAGTGTCTACACGACCAAGAGACATCGTTATGTGAATGCGCGATGTGAGCTGTAAGCTATATCTCTGAAGACTTACCTTAATTATTACTCACCCTATCAGAAGGCAGAGCTTTTTATAATATGATAATTGCTTAACTCTAGGGTCTAATGAATTGTTTTTCCTTCCCTTATAATAAACCTTTCTCAGTTACTTTAAAGAATATTTTCATTGTTAGGGTATTTGCATGAGAGTATAACAAGAGATAGTTGTAAGGAATGTTTTGAAGATGGTATTAATTTATTTGGTTTCAGAGAGAGGGGAAGGAAGGGAGAAACAGAGGGAGAGGAATATCCATGTGAGAAAGATTATGGATCGAGTCCCACAATCTAGGTTTGCGCCCTGACTGGTTCGCTTTTTGGGACATGGCTGAACCAACTGTGTCACACCAGTCAGGGCAAATTTTGATGCACATATAAGAAATGGATGGCCTTTATATTCCACCGGTAGAAGTTTTAATTATTAATATCATACATTTTGAATGTCATTAATAGTGTAGGTATTTATTCTATGCATATAATTAAATTTTGAGCAAAAGTGTATCTGCAAAGGATAACTATAACATTATTTTAATATAAAAATAAAATACTACGCTGGCTGATGTGGCTCAGTGGATTGAGCACCAGCCTGTGAACCAAAGGGTTATTGGTTCAATTCCTAGTCAGGGCACTTGCCTGGGTTGCAGGCCAGGTCCCCAATAGGGGGCGCACAAGAGGTAACACCACATTGATGTTTCTCTCCATCTCTTTCTCCCTTCCCCTGTCTAAAATGGAATAAATAAAATCTTAAAAAATAAAATGGCCTATTCTGTGAAATTACTTGAATAACAGTATATAATAAGTGGAAGAATGGCTATGTACATTCTTAAAACAAAAAAACAACAGACTGTACCATATTATATGACACTCATTATGTAGATATACAAATGTAAGTGTTGCATAAAATAAGATTATATTTAAGTTTCCTAAGTACCAATACTTACTTATTTTAAAGATATCTAAGATTGTCAAGTGGTTATTTTAATTGCCGGTTATGGGCTTTTAACTTCCCACAGTTCTTAGAGAGAATATATAAAATTATGCATAATAACTCAATTACATATAATTAAATATCCATACTATGGCCATCTCAAAATTAATGTAATGTAAGTAAAAATATTTGTAGGACAAAACAGCAGAAACAAATCTCTTAAACAGTGTCCTTAAATATTAGATCTCATGTTGGTTATATTTTCAGCATAACAACGTCTCTAGAACTTTTAGTTCTAGGTAAGTTAAGTGCTAAAATTGAATAAAAGTGGCTTAGTAATATTAATAGTTAAGTATCAGTTAGGAATCACATGTTTCCTGAAACACGTGTTTCATATATGTGACTATGTATGCATGAATATGATTATCTAAAAGAAGATCCTCTATTAATAGATATCTTTGCCTATTTATAGAACATATTATAGTATTTATTTTTTTAAATATTGAGATCTTTGTCTTTTATTTAGACAGAGAATAGTATGTATACTCCCAACATTCTGGTGATTTATTTACCATATTTCAAAGTTAAGTGCATTCCATACTCTAATAGCCTTATGTTTATCTCACCCCACTCTTTTCTCTCTAGTTTCAAACTTTTTTCTCCTATACTGTCTAATCCAATCTAGTTAAGAAAACATATTATTCAATGGTAGTACTAAATTTGCAAAGAGTTCATTCACTTAGTGAAATTTTCTTGATCATTTATTGTATATCAGATATAGTGAGGAAGCAAAAATAAGTCCAAAAAGTGTTTACCCATAAGAAAATCACATATATATTATTATTATTTGCATTATCATTTACATCCTGTTTTAAACTGGAGGTGATTGTCACTAGGTTTGTAACAAAAGTTCAGGTATCTACCTCTGGTGACACCAACAAGGAGAAGTAAACTTCACTTTGGGCAAAATCAGTAAGTGGTTCAAGTAAAGCTGCACACTGAAGACACCTAACCTACATTACTGAAGAACACTTCAGACCTAACTAACAGATGGCATGTGCAGTTGACTCTGGACAACATGGGTTTGAACTGTAGGGGTCCACCTTCTCGTGGATTTACTTAAATACAGTGGGCCTTCTGGATTCGTATCCACAGATTCAACAAACTGCTGATTAAAAACAGTATTTTCACCTTCCCAGTCATGGTTTCTCATCAGTGGATCCCCAACTACAGATCTAAAATACTGATTTCAATCTGCAGTTGGTTGATTCAGAGCATCCAAAGGGCCTACTGTAGAGTCAAAAATTATACACAGGTCAACAATACAAAGACTAACATGCTTGGAAAAGAGGGAGAGAAGAGAAAAGTAACACATTTAAGGCCTAATACAAGCAAGACATTATATAAGTATTTCACATGGATTGTTTTCTGGCAATAGGTAACCAATAGGATTGTTTTCCGACCATTCTTATTTTATCACAATTATTCTTGAGGCTGTAATGTAGAGGATAGGTATGGACCCAGGAAAATCAACTAGAGGCTGTCACTTATTTCAGGGGAGAGGTGAAAACAGCTTGAATAAGCATGGCAATAAAGGAGACAGAGGCAGGGAGCTGATGTGGTATTCATTTTGATATAAAAAGTTGAAGAGGCTTGGTGATTTATTGTAGTAGGAATTAGGAAAATAAATGAACTTTGGCTGGCTGTCCATATTTGGGAAGTTGTAAGTATGATATTATTAATTACAGAGTGATTTGGGAAACACACAAAAAAGTGAATGATTTGGTCAGGGGAGAATGATAAGACAGAAGGAGAAGATTAACAGTTCTGTTTTGCACATGTTAAGTTTGAGATCACTTTGTGGTCATTCACGTAAAGATGAAAGGGAGCTGCAATAATAAAAGGCCTGGGGGAATTTAGGACTAGAGAAACCACAGAAGAAGGCAAACATCAAGAGAATGAAGTAGTGCAAAGAGGAGAGTGTTTCAAGAGAACGTGCTCCAGAGTGTCCTTTGATGTTGAGTGAATGGGAACAACACTCATATTAGGAGCCCCAGCTGTTTCCATGCAAATCAATCATTTTCTTAGAGTGCTTTCCATTTCAATCTGGGGTGAGTGATGTAGAATCGAGGTAATAATTTCAAAAGCAGTGCATGGGAATGGCTTCAAGTTCCATGCTTTTCCTAATTCAGTCTTTATACATTTTCAGCACTTGTATTCTGTACTGTACAAATGTTGGATTTTGATGATAAGGTAAAATGTTGAATGTGTTTATATTAGTTTTAACTTATTGGTAGGAAGCACTTTGCTCAGGTGGGAATTCTGCCTTGTCATTGGAGAAATGAATAGGTGAATGAGTGAATGAATTAGGCAATAGAAAAATGAGTGAATTTTGAGTGACTAACGTGTCAGATACTTGGCTAAGATGGTTTCATTGGATGATTATTTAATGTTTCACATATTTCTATGAGGGACATTTTCATACTCTCATTTTATGAAAATGAGGAATATATTTTTTATGTGGAGGAATATAATACAGAGGGTTAAAGGCTTGCATCCGTATAAGTAGGAGGTTGCAGAAGCAGAATTTAAGCTAAAATTTCCTAACTTGAAGAGTTTTTTATTTCTAATACACAATAAATATCTCAACAGTAGCAAGCAATGCCACAAACTCATAAAAGTTCTTCTATTTCTTCAACAATTAAATTGAAAAATAAAAATTTTTATAATATAATACTAACTTTTATTGAAGCTATTGTTAAATGAAGCATGTAAAACACAGCTTTACCTTTTAAGAAACCCACACTGTTTTTCAACGGAATTAGGAAAAATATATGCACAAATGACTTCAAAATCTCCATGAGGCTTGCTGGCACAGTGGAGTTACAGCCCGTTTTACAACAAAACTGTCTGCAATCATTGTATTACTTTGTTATTAGTAGCATTTCTATTGAATAATTAATTAATTAACTAAGTGATGTTTAATGGAAATAATTTTATGGAAAATATGCTGGAAAAATATGCTGGAAATACTTCATAAGCTGGTTTTTTAAGAATCCAAGAGGAAAGTGGAGAGCGGAGAGGAGAATGTCAGTGATGCATGTCAGCAATGAAGTGGAATATTTCATAGTAACATTTAATTTCATCAGGGTTTAAGAAAAAAGTGCAAAAGTAGAGTAGTGAAAAATAAAGTTTGGTGTCACCACCTCCATACTCCCTAGTAGCTCCCAAAACAAATGAACTTGTTCAGAACCATGAGATCAGAGAAAGGACACATATTAAATTAGCATGCAGAATTTAAAGCTATTTTACTGATAACTAAATACCAGCACCATCGGATTAATAATATATTGTGGAATATCACAAGCCAAGATAAAGGAATAGACCAAGGGTGTCCAACCTTTTGACGTCTCTGGACTATGTTGGAAGAAGAAAAGTTGTCTTGGGCCACACATTAAATACACTGTGACATGTAATCACAAAAAAACTTACAATGTTTTCAGTAAATTTATGATGTTGTGTTGGTGGCATTCATAGCCATCCTGAGCTGCATGTGGCCCATGGGCCGCAGGTTGGACACCCTGAATAAGACATACACTAACTAGGTTGTATTCACATATTATAATACATTCTCTAAACTCTTACAAATTCATTTCCCTCCTATCACCATAACTACCCATACACTATAATAAATAAATGGGACCACTATTCAGAGAGGCAAAAATAAAAGATCCTCAATGTCCATATTAAGCATATATTTCTTTGGAAATATTTTATATATTGGGAAATGTGTCCTACTTGTATATACTTTGTAATATTGGGAAATGCTTTATATACTGGAAAATGTGGCCAAATTGTATGAAACAACTCTGAGAGATTGAAGTGCTCTAGATACCTTGGAGTCACGGATACAACCTAGGAGTATGTACGCGCTCCCAATGTAAAGAATACGCATAATGTATTTTGGAGATTGGACTCTGACCTCCTAGGTTGGTGCATATGACCAAAATGATGATGCCCTGAGTCCTTCACAATTCTTACAAAAGCACCTTCTCCTATAGATTTTTATCAAATTATTAAAGAAATGGATTAATAACTAACATTTTCTTGTACTGTTGTCCCCTGCAAAGGGTTTCTTGCTCCCCTCACCCCAAGACAGAAGTCAAGACAGAAGGTAAAACAGATTTAAGAGAAGAGTTTTACTGAAAATGAGGAGGAAGGAAAGGAGGATGGGAGGGAGCTTGAGGCTTCAAGGGAGCAAACACTAATGAAGAGTATGGTCCCCTGAACTGCTGAGTTCTTCACGCAGATGCTTTCCAGGCCCCCTCTGTGGGTTGGTATGGGCCATTCAGGTACAAAATGGAGTTCTTTGGGGAGTGCCTGAAGAGAAAATTTAAACTTATCTAGAAGAGGCTTAAGAATAACTGAAGAGCATTCCCATCCATTTAAGAGAGGCTCAGCTTGTCTCACTTTGTTAATATCTGAAGCTGAGCACGTCTCCATGTTTCTTAGCATCCCCACTCCAGCTTTAGCTTCTTGGCTCCTTTTCAACATCTTGAAATCTTCCTTACTGTTTACTTCTCTAAATGTCCATGTACTAAAAGTCCCAAACATATTACCAAAGGCTCATTTTTCCTCCTCAATTACCCTGTCCAGCTCTGCATACACGTTTTTAACTCGCTCATATTCATCTAAAGCCTCCAAATACATCCCTGCTTCCAGCCCTCAGTCTCTAAACACCAATCTGACAATACGCACTGTATATCCCTTTTCTACTTAATCTTCAGCATGTCTAAAGCATAATTAATCTTTCTTCTGTTTTTTTTTTAATATTTGTTAATGGAAGCACTGTGACGGAGATTGGCTTTTATTTTCCTAGAATCACAGACAAAGTCCATTTCCCAATCTCCTCGCAATCTGCACAGTATCATATGACTAGTTCTTTATAATAGAGCAAATGCGATGGGTCCAATGCAGTTAACAGCTGGTATTTCGAGTTCAAATGCTGCTTATTCCCCTCCCTTTGCTTCTTCTACCCAAACTCAGATGGATAACATCAGGTCAGCACGTAAGGCACATTTGAAGGTGGAGAATCCACAGCATAGAATAAGCTGAACCCTTGAATCAGTGCTCGGTTAACTATCCGGAGAGCAGCAAGAAGACCAGGAATATCAATCTGCATCTGTTTTCCACACATGAGAGAAAAGTTGCTACACCCTGAGATGCAGCAATTTATTTGTTACTATAGCATCACATAAGCTAGGTAGCTTTTAATATTGAGGAAAACAGTCATTAGACCTGGAACTATAGGATCAAAAACCATTGAGAGAACAGTGGCTATAAAGGGTTAGATTGCAAAGGACTAAGTCCTGTGTGTTTTATGAAGGGTAGATTAAGCAAATAGAGGTGACTAAAGCAGAAAAATATTATGTTAAAATGTGGATGGGAAGGAAAGAGGAGAGATAATTTGGAAACTTGATAGACAGCAAGGAAATTCAAAAGGAATGGCAGCAGTCTAAGTATCCTGGATACAAATCTTTGTCACTGAGGGCAATACTGTACTATAAAGCCAAGTGTTTATGGCTCTTCGATGAACACATGGAAATAAGTAAAATCAACTGAAGGAAATTTATTTGTTTGGAGAATTGTGATCCAGATGGCAAAACAATTAAGAAATTAGAAGAGTGAATAGAGTTTAAAAGACAATGATAACAATGAGGAATGATGCTGAATTTAAAAAAAGAAGTTATTAGTTGTTTTCAGAATAAGGGTATAGCCTGGAAGCATCAGTGGAGAGCAAAGAGCATGCTGGTCCTCTCTCTCAGCCCTGTGAAGAGAAAAAAAAAAAAATAGGAGAAACAGTAAATTGTTTCAGAGTTGGTCCGAAGGATAAATAATGTTATCAGGATATGGCAGGTTTTGACACATGAAAAAAGTTTTATGCCAAAAATAAAATATCCCGGAAATACAGGTTTACAATGGACTTTCAAATGGCACAGTGGAAGTTTCCAACTTACCGGCTGAGTTGAATGGGATGAGAACACAGGAGAACATGACGTGTGATTTGTGAAAATGATGACTTGCTGTGACCTTTAATTTACTCTTTCTTCTTTTCTGGTACCATTCCTTTCTGTCACCCTGTTCTGTCTGAATTACTGTGGGGGTGGGGAGGGAAAGGACACACTGATGTTAATCTTGTTTAAAACAGAATACAGCATTATCTTTGAAGACGTGGGTTGATCTTTTTTTCTTAGTATCTTTTGAAAAACTTATCACTTTACTGATTGTTGCCTAGCAATACAGCAATTTAAATTTCTTACAGAATTACTTGAACTAAAGGTCCAATATGAAAAGAGAACTGAACATATATTGAAAGGTTTATTTTGAAAAGTAGTACATCTTCCATTTTTTTGAAAAGTCTTTATTTTATCCTTTATTGGTTGAGAATATATCTGAATATAGGCATTGATTTTCATTGATTCAAATTTACACTTTTTTCCCTATGTTTTAACATCTTTGAAGTTGAAATGTGTTTCAAAATCACTGATATGTCCCAGTTTAATGGTAGTTTTTTCTGGTGTGTCAGACAATCCATGCTATCTTAGATTTATGAAATATGCTCTAAAACCTTATTCTAACAAAGCAAGGGCTTAAGCAACATAAGTATTACAATCTGTATATCGGGTAAGGAAAAAACAATTTAACCTTCCTCCCATGAAAGTTTTTGCTAATACTTACAGGCATAGCTGTGATAGCACCATAAAAGAAAGTTTGTGCTGGGAGTGTGGGAAGAAAACCAAACCCCCATGTCTGCTGCATTCGCCACCCCCTTATGCTTTCCAGGACAACTTTCCCAGGAAAAAAAGACATAAAATGCATCCTTTAAAAGATTACGTGGATTTACTCACAAGTAATTTGAAGAAAATGAAGCCCAGTATTCCATCCCCATATGTAGGGCACAACAGGAAAAATTAAGCTTCGTACTGGAGAGCTAAGTCTAAATAAGCAAACCCGACATTATTCTATAAAGCCAAAATCATTGTTTTTCTCAGAAAACTCATGCACGCATACTTATTATTCTTCTAAGTTACTGCTGTTCGATAAAGACAACAAAATGGGTAGATTTAAACTTGCTTTTGTAGAAATTCTAAGGGGGAGATGGGAGAATCTACTACGGAGGTGACGCTGAGCAAGTAGTCATACAAATATAGAATAATCAAGGTTAACATCAGCAGTGACAAGTTATGTTATTCGGGTTTACTTAATGGGATGTGATGAAAATGGCACCCACACTGTAGGCTTCCTGCCTGAAACACATAACCCCAATCCAATCACGATAGAAATACCAAGCCACCTCCAAGTACAGGACATTCTGCAAAATACCTGACTGAGAGCCCGGAAAAATCTGAAAGTCATCAAAAACAAGGGTGGGCTGAGAAACTTTCACAGCTCAGACTAGCCTGATGTGAATGACTGCTATACGCATGTGGTCTCCTGAATAGGACAGGATCCTGGAGTAGAAGAAGGACATTAGGTAAAAACTGAGAAAATTTGAATCCTGTATGGACATGTTTGTTCACATTAATATCAGTATTGGTTCATTAATTGCAACAAATATGTCATTCTAATGAAAGGTGTCAATAGGGAAACTGAGGTTCAGGGCATATGGACTCTCTGTGCCCTCTTCTCAATCTTTCTGTAAATCTAAAACTGTTCTTAAAATGCAATGCTTTTTTAAAACAAAGTTCATATATTGTATATGTCGAGTTTAAAGAATAAGAATAAAAGTAAAACTTGTGTGCCCGCAGCCTGAGTTAACATAGAAAATCTGACGACAACTGAAATCTTCAAAATGCTGTTCTCCACTGGTTTTCCTCTCCTCACTTCATTTTCTTGCTTATTTTTGTGATTTGTAACGTTATCTAGAAACTATAGTTCAGTTTTGCCCCTTCTCAGTTGTCTGAATGGCATTTTGCTTTATTTTTGTTCAACGTAGTACTGTGAAGATATTCATGTTCGTGCAACTGGCTGTAGCTTATTTCTTTTCATTTTATAAAATGTTCATTTTAAGTTTTCCTCTCTGCTTTGTACATTTTGTCGTTTTGGAAAATTACTTTTCATTTCCAGCAAAAAACCTTTCTATTTTCTAGTTAAAGTTTTACCCTTCACATCCATTTGTCTGATCTGCTTTGAATCAAGGTTGTTTATGATGTGAGGTAAGGGTAACATTTAATTGTAAATATATGTATAATTAAATCTCTCAGCACTGTGTATTTGATAAAGTCTTTTGCCAGTGATTGACATTGCTGCCCTGATGATACACAAAATCTCCATGTAGGCATAGGTTTAGTTCTTAGCTTTCTATTTAATTCAATTGGTCAATGTCTACTATTACTATATCACTAAAATACTGTGTCAATTTTTTCTGTGCTCTGTTAAGGGCTGGTTACTCCCATGTGGTTGCAAGAAGGAACACAGAAAAAAGCACAGGAAAAATGTTTAAAAATTATTATACTCACAAGTCCTAGCCGGAATCACTGCACACCAAGAGGGGGTCACATGGGAGGCGGTGCCAAGGGAATGGGCTCAACCGGGCAGGTGAGGCACTGAAAGAGAGCGAGCACCACGCACACGTTTCGCTGTCGCGGATCAGTGTAGGGCACACAGCAAATGCATGAGGGAAGTTCACGGGTGTATTTGAATGTCACTGGGGAGACTCATCATACTGATGATTGCCTGGTGGGGTGTTCGGTCTTATATGTGAGAATGTTGAGGGGGCAGGAAAACATGAAGTTTTAAAGTTGACAATTAACATATCATTATCAAAAAGATGCTGTTAGGTGAGGCAGTATAATCCCATTGTTACTCCTCTTCAGGAGTGTCACGCTGTACTTTGCTGTTCAAGCTTGACTCTAATTTTTTCTAACTAACCTGTCATGTTTCTAAAAGTTAATCATATGACTATTTTGATTGAGATTTTATTAATCATTTAGTTTAATTTGGAAAGAATCGATATCTCTTTTAACTTTGAGTCTTCCTATGTGTTAACATAGCATGTCTGTTCATTTATTCATGTCATCTTTAAGGTCTTCAATAAAAGGTATAACTTTTATACATAAATATATTACACATATTTATTTGAATTTTGGTACCATTGCTTTTGAAAATGTTTCTCTTTACAATGACTTTTTCCACATCATTCACTCACAAAACTAAACACAGAATTAGAATATGATAATTCCCAGCAATTCCACTTCTGGGCATGTAATCAACATAATTGAAAGAAGGGACTCAAACAGGTATTTCTACACCCCTGTTCTTGCAGCATTATTCACTCTAGTCAAAGGTGGAAACAACCCAAATGTACACTGATGGACAAATCGACAAGACATGGCATATACATAAATGGAATATTATCCAACCTTAAGAGGAATGAACTACTAACACATGCTGTAACAGGGATGAATCTTAAAGACATTTTGCTAAGTGAAATTAGCCAGTCACGAAAGAACAAGTGTTGTATGATTGAACTTATACGGGGCACCTAGAACAGTCGAATTTGGATACATGAAGTATAACAGTGAGTGACTGGAGCTTCGAGAGAGGAGGACATGGGGAGATATTGTTAAATGGGGTGGAGTTTGGGTTTGAGAAAATAAAAATTTCTGACTAAGACAGTGGTGATTGTTGCATTACAATATCAATGTACTTAATGCTGTAAATTTTATGCATGTATATTAAACAATAAAATATATATTCAAAAAAATACAGCAAGTGTAAGTGCAAAGTTATGCTTCTCTTCCCTTTGACATCGCAACGGCTCAGACAGTGGCTGCAGCATGTCGTTGGGTGCTGTGGCAGAGCCCAGAACGCCTGTCACGAGCCTCAGGCGGCTAGGTTCATTTCAGTCCATTTCTAGTGGCAATCGTGGCATTCCTAGCTTCTAAAGTTTTACATATTCCTCTTTTCAATTTTATGGCCAATGTTTGTAGTCCCTTGCAATTTAATGATATAGATATTCTCCTTTTATTTGTTAATTACTTAAAACATACTGTATATTCTTCACCTGATAGTTCCACTATTAGTTACGTAAGGGTCTTGTTCTGTAGTTTGCTCTTTCTGCTTGGTATTGCTCATGACAGACTGGGTCTCGTGGGTTTCTTTCTTTCTTTCTTTCTTTCTTTCTTTCTTTCTTTCTTTCTTTCTTTCTTTCTTTCTTTCTTTCTTTGACCCTGTGTCTTTAAGGAAACAAGTTGGAGTTTGTGTTGCATTGCCTTCCCCAGAAATTTACCTCAGCTTCCACCAAGTGCCTGGGGGCACTTTCTGGGACTAACATCAACTCAATGATTTATTTTGTATTTGTAGGATCAGAATTACTGTAAATTCTAGCCTCAAATCCACATAAGAGCCAGATAGTCCTTCTTAAATCTTTCCAGAATTTTTAATTATGTGTGTGCATGCATGTGTGTCTATTTTGTCTCCTAAGGAGAGCCAAGGGTGAGAAAAACAAGCATTTTCATTATCTCCATAAACAAACAGGATTTATCCTGCTTCCTGTATTAAGTGTTATCTTTTAGGACCCTGGGTGCCAGCCTCTTTGTTCTAATCTTTCACTGTGCTGAATTAAGCTTTGTACTTATCCGCCAGGTGTGCCCATTAAAAAATACGTCCAGGGACACCAGAGATGGGTAGATGCCAGCCTCAGTGTTTGATTAACTTGCTAGGTTTGTGCTTTCTTGTTATTTTTTTCTGTAAGGATTTTTTTTTTTTACTTTTTCTGCAGCTCAACCATATATGTATATTACAGTTTATTTTTCTTCTTTACCGACATTGCCGGTGCTCTCTTCCAGGTTTTCTTTTCCAGGCAGTTTGTCCACCATATTGCTGGAAAGACCATGCCCTTTAATGATTGGATTCATTGCTTTATTTTTGAGAGTTGAATTATTATTTTTGTTTATGTGCTTACTCACATGTCATTGTATAGCACTAGACAAGCAACTACAAACATGGAACTTATAAATCAAATATGCAATCAATATGAATAAATTAATCATTTCTTATTTAATTAGTCTAATACATAAGAAGAATAATTTGAATAATCTGTTAGAAACAATTTATGCACCAGGTTGCATAATGGGAGAATTAAGGAAATAGTCTATGGTTTGGCAAAGTGGTTATGTTTGTATTCTGATCACCTCCTATTCCACCCATTGGTCAATGAGGGGTGCCTCACCCTAAGTAGTACGTGACACCTGAAAGCATGATATTCGAATGCATGACCCCTGACACTGGAGAGATGAGACTGACAGTGCTTTATTAGTCAGATATACTCACAGCTCAAAGCAGTAGGACACCACACACCAGGCAAGATCACACGAGGTTACACTTATGAGCAGATGACCCAGCAAAGGCTGTGGAATGCAGAGTTGTTAGTGACGAAAGAACAGGATAATTCAATGGACTGTCAGGGAACTAAAATCCACTAGGTTGAGGACTAGGTAGAGTACAGGTGGCCTGGCTTATAAGAGTACAAGCAGGGCAGGGATCTTCCCCACTGGGCAGGGTGCAGGTCCAGAAAGAACAGGGGAACTCACAGCTTGGTCTTTGGGACCCTGTGAGGTACAAAAATATCAAAGTAATGGGTAGAATTTTAGGTCTATAATAGTTCGATCAGGGTTGTTAAGGCCCTAGTACATTTGCTATCACTCCTCCATTCAGCAACCATGGCACACCTTCCTAGTCAGTCATAATCATACACAGCCAGACTCCAAGTATGATCTTAGAATTCTTCGCAAGACAGCTCTCTGAGCAGCACTGTCGAACCATTTAGTTTTCTGAGTCTCAGTGAAACCTACAAATCTTTTCTAATCAAGACCATTCATATGACAAGCAGTCTTTATTGCATTAGTTTCAGCTTACGAATGGATTGACCATCTATTTCAAGAACAATATCTAAGATAAGTGGACATCTGTCTACTTGACTTTGCATGTGATTTTTCATCTTCTGGATTTTTATTACATGTATATACTTAATACATATATTATGTCTGTATTAATTTCGTATTGAATTGCTTTCCCTTTTAATATTTTTAGTATAAAAATGATAGACATTTTTGGTCTTCACTACACTACACTACACATGTGAATCTTATGAGGATCAAGCCAACAGTGTTAACATCTGTAAAATTTTTATTTATATGAGGTCTGTCTGGAAAAAGTCCAGCCGTTGTTAAGATAACGAGAATGGTTTGCATGGCATTGATGGACCTGGCAGCCAAGGGGAGTGGACTGGAATGCACACGAGTGAATAATAACAACTTCACTGCACTAGTCAGTGGGGGTGGTAGACGCTGTAGAGGGAGCATGTGTACTGTGTGGCTGTCACATTCAAAATGACTGAGCAAGTAGAGCTACAAGTCTGCATCAAGTTTTGTGTTATTCTTAAACATTTCTTCATGGAAACTATTTAGATGAGTCAGAAGGCCACAACTACGGGCAACTATTGATTGGCAGCTTTATCACAACAATGCGCTCACTAATGCATCACATCTAGTGCAGAGTTTTTGGTGAAACATCAAATCACCCAAGTGACTCAGCCCCCTTACAGCCCAGATTTGGCACCTTTTGACTTCTGGCTCTTCCCAACACTAAAATAACCTTTGAAAGGGAAGAGATTTCAGACCATTGATGAGATTCAGGAAAATACTACGGGGCAGCTGATGGCAATTGGGAGAACTGTGTGAGGTCCCAATGTGCCTACTTTGAAGGGGACTGAGGCATCATTGTCCTGTATACAATGTTTATTGTATCTTGTATCTTCTTTAATAAGTGTTTCTGTTTTTCATATTACATGGTTGGATACCTTCTGGAAAGACCTCTTATAGCAAATCATCTTTAAATGATACCATGTCTAACCGTGACCACTACGGAAGGACCAATAATAAATGCTTAATGAACTTCAGATGTGGAGTGTTGAAGTTATGCTAAAGCCAGTTGGAAATCTTTGAAGCCAATATAATCCTAAAGAGGAACTAAGTATAATTATCACAGTATGAAATAACTACCTGTGTCTGTTTGAATTTTTGAAAATATTAATGATGTTGAAACCTTATAGTTTTTAATAAAATTCTCCTGAGATTCTTATTCTGTTTGACCAAAATTTTGCTATTTTTCAAATTGCAATTCATATATATGTGTATCATTCATAAAACTAGCACTTATTCATGTGTGTGTATTTGTGTGTGTGTGTGTGAGAGAGAGAGAGAGAGAGAGAGAGAGAGAGAGAGAGAGAGAGAGTTGTTTCTAAAATTCTAAGAAGCTAGAAAAGCATTTCCAAAGCCTGTGAGGATTGAGAAATATTTGCAGTTTCACTAATATTAATTGTTTCAGCTGAATATATGTTAATTTATAAATAAACAAAAGACTAAAGGGTGAATTCAGATCTTCTGGCATATGGATTCATTGCTACAGCCATAGTATGTTATTTTAATAATCATTTTCATTTCCTGGGTATATGAATTTTTAGTAATTCATAAGTATTTGACCCTCTCTGGTTCTCAAATCAAACACTCAGACCTTTATGGAATATGTGCACATAACTCCTGACTTAAAATCTAAGAGATTAAAATAAATCAAACTTAAAAAAACATGCTGAAGGGAAGTAAAAGTGTTTATGGAAATTAAAAGTGGCCATTATGGCACTAAAGGGGCAAAGTTAGGCTCTTTCTATATATTCCTGGAAAAATAACAAAAATATTATTGATAACCTGGGGAGAGACAGTAAAAAAATGACAGACATGATGATATTGTTATCTATTTTAGAAATATGTTTATAGTACCATGCAAACTAAACAATTTTAAGATGAGTCTACTTTGAAGATGAACATTCTAGTAAGTAATGGGATGCCAGATGTCCTGGTAATAAAACACAAACACATTTGGGTTAGCCACACTTTTTTTAATATCCTTGGATATTCATTATTGTGACAGCCTAAGAGATCCACATATTTATAAGAATGTCAAATAAGTCTTAAAATGTGAATGCATAAAAATTATCAATAATTTTTCATTTAGCAAAGGATAAATATTTATATATTTTAATGTATATCTGATTTTTCATTATTGGAAAAAAGCTGTGGGAAGATATAGTAGGAATATTTCCCTCTAAAAGAATTAAACCAACACACATTTTCAATTTCCACACAACTATTCCAAAGTTGTTAAATTCATATTTAAACTTAAAAATATTATTTGAACCACTCCGAAATCATACACTTTATATTATCAGAATGTAATGAGTGACTTTCTTAGAACAAGTAGTAAGGAGAAAGCGTTTCATACTGATGGTTTTAAGTGTTCTTGTTTGTGCTGTGTTTGTCACTTCATGCGACCCAGTCAACAACCAGACACTGCAGAATGTATGGCTGTGTTTTCACAAATTCCCAGGGAAAGCTATACAATTAGGTATTTATTCTTTTTAAAACACACAAAATAGAGAAAGCATCTTCTTAGAAGTCCTTGTTAAAGAACTATACCAAGGAGTAAATATATCTCATCTTAGTTCAGCTAAAGATTTGGCATGCTTATTTATGTTAAGAATAAAAAAAGACCCATTTGGGGTATGCTATTATTAAAATATAAAAAGTTACAAATTTTGTTAGATTCTCTTAGTGTGACATTCTTATCCTTTTTGTATGAGATAGAATTATAATAACGTTCTTTAAGTCACTAGTAGCCTGGTGCTCTTTTTGCCCATAAGTGTGAAAGTCAACAATCCCAAATATTTCTACTGAGGGGTTTTCATGAATCCAGCAAACCTCAAAAAGGAACTAGAACTGCAGAGCCTTAGCATTGGAGGTGACGCTAGAGGACGTAGTCTGACCCATGAATGACTTCTGTGATTTTGACAAACTCCAGAGAAAATGGCCTGGGGGCCGCTTTTCTGAGCCAGAGACTTGCTCTTGTCCAGTGTTCCTGCTCTCTCCGTCAGTCACGACCCCCACTTACCACTGCTGCTGTGCCCCTCCAGGAGCACTGGGTGTCCCCAGGATGCTCGCCACACACCTCCACTACGCCTGCCTCCTTGGCCTGACGTCTCTTCCTAAGCCCTTGCCCTTCTATCAGTTTCATCAGGTAAATTCATTGTACTCCCCTTTCCTTAGAATTTTGTTCTAAAGTAATTTTTGCAGAGATGTTAATTATTACTGGTTTATTGTTTCCATAACCACTAATTACATATTGCCCATTTACATTTTTATAGTACTTTTCAATCATAAATCCCAGAAAGTGCCTTTCCCAAGATTATGGAGGATGAGGCTAGAAATTTGAGGAATGTCAGCTTGAATAAAAAAAATAAAAAGAACAAAATCTATGCACTGGGAATATGAAACAAAGGTTGCAAGTAAGCATGTCCTGAGAGACAATGAAGACCCTCTTACCAAAGGTGAGAAAACTCTGACTCAAAAGGTGCAGTAAAATAAGGGGTTCATGAGCAATGGTTCTATAATAAGCATGTAATTAAATGTTTTAAGTTTTGCACATTCATGGTGGCTTTTTAAAAATTTAAGATTTTATTTATTTATTTTTAGAGAGAGGGAAAGGGAGTGAGAGAGGGAGAAAGGGGAAGAGGAACATTGATTGGCTGCCTTTCCTATGGTCCCTGATGGGAATCAAACAGGAGAACTTCCACTTTGCAGGACAACATCCAGCCAACTGAGCCACACTGGTGAGGACGCATGATGGCTTTTGAACCCGATGTCTTAAAGATACAACTGAAGCCATGATAGGGAAATAATTCTGAAAAAAATTCAGGTTGGAGAAGTGTAGAATTATTAACATCAACAACAATTATTTGACTGTGGCCAAGATGGAGGCATAGGTAGACATACTTCACCTCCTTGCACAACAATAAGAAGGATCACACCACCCTCAAAACAAAAAACAACCAGAACTGCCAGGAAATTTGACTGTATGGAAGTCTGACAACTAAGGATTTAAAGAAAGGAGCAGCTCAAGGAGCTGGGGCCCAGAGGACGTGTTGTGGTGGTGGCAGTGAGGCAACAGTGGCATTGGCTGGCAGAATGGGCAGTTCCACATTCACACATGGCAGATAAAACCCATGAGGGACACCTGGTGAGTGAGCAATCCCAGCCCCAGACCAGACCCTGGAGCCCAGGGTTCTAGCTCCAGAAAATAAAGCCTCATAACTTCTGGATGTAAAAACAAGTGGATGCTGGCATGGCAGGAGAAACTGCTGGTCTCTCAGGAGAGTCTGTATAAAGGGCCCCCACAGCCCTAGAATGTACACGAACCCACCCACTCTGGGAACCACCACCACGGCAACAGCTAGGGGGGTTTCAATCACATATGAAAAGTGGATGAGGTGACTGGAAACAGGGCAAGAGTTTTGTTCCTTCTCTGACCCCTCCCCCACATACAGCACCACAAAGCAGTGAAGGAGGCGTCCCCTTACAATGTAGCAAGGAAGAAACCAGAAGGTAGGACCAGAAGGAAGAAATAAACATCCAACCAGAACACAATGAAGAAACAAGAATTCAAAAAAATGAAGAGAGGCTTAGAAACCTCCAGGACAACTTTAAACATTCCAAATCTGAATCATAGGGGTGTCAGAAGGAGAATAGGAAGAACAAGAAATTGAAAACTTATTTGAAAAAATAATGAAAGAAAACTTCATTAATCTGGTGAAGGAAATAGTTATACAAGTTCAGGAAGCAGAGAGAGTCCCAAACAAGTTGGACCCAAAGAGGACCACACCAAGACACAACATAATTAAAATGCTAAAGGTTATAGATAAAAAGAGACTCTTAAAAGCAGCAAGAGAAAAGCAGATAATTACCAACAATAGTTCCCGTAAGACTGTCAGCTGATTTCTCAAAAGAAACTTTGCAGACAAGAAGGGACTGGGGAGAAGTATTCAGAGTCATGAAGAGCAAGGACCTATAACCAAAATTACTGTATCCGGCAAAGCTATCATTGAAAATTGAAGGGCAGATAAAGTGTTTCCCAGACAACATAAAGCTAGAGGAGTTCATCATCACCAAGCCCTTACATATGAAATGCTAAAGGGACTTTTTTAAGAAAAAGAAGATCAAAACTATGAACAGTAAAATAACAACAAAGTCACAACTATCCACAACTGAATCTAAAAAAGCAAAAACAAAAACAAATTAAGCAAACAACTAGAACAGGAACAGAGTCATAGATTTGGAGATCATATGGAGGGTTATCAACAGAGATAAGTAAGGGGGAGTATGGGAGAAAAGATATAGGGATGAAGAAGCACTAGTTGGTAGGTACAAAATAGACAGGGATGTTAAGAATAGCATAGGAAATGGAGAAGCCAAAGAACTTATATATGCACAACCCATGGACAGCTAGAGGGAAGGGGATACTTAGCAGAGGAGGACAAAGGGGAAAAATTGAGTCAACTGTAATAGCATAATCAATAAAACATACTTTAAAAATTATTTCTCATCTAGAGACTAAAGGGGACACCAGAGAATGTCACCCCGGGATGCTCCAGGGATTGAGATTCAGTCCAGGGGCCCATGCACAAATGAACTCCTATTGAAGTTCATTCACAGCAGGGGCTTTTAACCTGAGCTCATAGATGCTTAGGGATTCATGGATTAACAGGGTTTTAAGGGTTCCTGAACCCTTTCTTTTATGTTAAAAGGGTTTGTGTCTGTGCATCTTTTTCTGGGGAGAGAGTCATCAGGTTGATAAAGGGCCTATACTGGGAGAAAGGTTTTTAAAACTAAGTTTAGATATTTCTCTTCAGATGCCAGGCTAATTTTCTGGCTGTGTGATACATTGTGTTAAATGGCCTGGTGCTCCTAATGAATTCTTAGCAAATGATAAAAACCCCCACAATTATTTGTGGAAATTAATATTATAATGATTTAATAATAATAATTTATATAATATAAGCTTATAATTTATAAAATAATTTATTACTCCTTTATTATTATTAGCACTACATCATAGCCTACCAGTTTTTTCTTTGAAAATCTCACACCTATCACTGTCTCAAGACTTTTGCACTTGCTATTTTCTCTATTTTTAGTGCTTCTCACTGGGTCTTTGCCTGGGTAATTAATTTTCTCAGGATGCCTCTCCCTACAATCGTTCTATATAACTATCTTTGGTGCAAATAATGTATGAGAAGTGATATCAAGCAGCAACTGAGATGGAGCAGGGAAAGTGAGAGATGAAAGTGGGGGGAAGCCAAATGAAAGTATTCTTGCATATATTATCACTATTGGAAACAGATTTAATGCTGCTCTGATCCTCTCCCTCCAAAGAAATATCTAGAATGTTACTTAAAATTGTCCCATCAGAGGAAAGGAAGGAGGCTGCGACAGTGACCCATTGATCTGTCTCCTCTCTTAAGGATGTTAATTTCTGTCTTTTTCGTACACTTGTGGCTTCCCTGCACAAAGGCTCAAGAAGTTCAATGGCTTCTAAGGAAACTCTCAGGAGGGCAAACAGAGAGATAAGGTGGATTTCATGGGATCCCAATTGCACACAAGGCTCATTCTGCCAGAGCTGCAATACAGGGGGCAGGTGTAGCCAAAAAAGCACCTGCTACGTGAATACAGTCAAACCATTCCATCAATCGCTTTTCACTTATCATCTTTACTGCTCTTACCACTTACAGAAATTATTTATTTATCTTTACTAATCTAGCTTCTCCAGCTCACAGGCAAACTTGGTGAAAACCAGGCTATCATCTATTTTGCTGCAAGTCCATAACCTAGAACAGTGTTCCACACATAACAAGATGCACGATATGCATTAGTTGAAACATTTAATGAATAAATATTCATTAAACAATGAAGAAAAAGCTCCAGGCAAAATTCTAAAAAAAAAAAGCATGACACCATACGTATTACTTAAATCATAAATCAAATACTTTAACCTGACAACCCGTTATCGAAATGTTTTTTGCAATCTGGTCAGGGCCTTCCACACTTTAACTTTTCAATCGAGCCACTGCTATTTAGTAATTACCTTCTTCTGACAATGTGCTGATGCTACCCCTTCTCCATAGTATTACTTCACACTGATACCTTCTCTTTGAAAACTTACCATTTCTTCCAGGTCTATCTCAAGGACACCTTCTGTGTGAAGGCCATCTCACTGGCTAATATTACTCTATCACTCTCTTCGGTTTTCATAACATCTTTACCTCCTTAACTGTACTTTTTTGCACGTCTTGTTTACAAATACCACATAGTCTATGTATACCACACAGACTCTTGAAGGCAGGCATATGGTCATACCACTCACATTCTTTCTAAAAGAAGGTGAGTTAAAAGTAATTGTTATTCCCCTTTGTATCTCACTTCTGTGTGCCTAACCTAATGAAAGGCCTCAGTAAATGTTAATTGATTGAAATGAATTAAGTCTATATATTGGAAAGAAATTCAAAAAGAATAATAGATGTGTAGACCCAAAAGTTACAAATGATAACCAACTAGTAGGAGATTTTCAGAATAAGTTATCCACCAATCTCTGTATCTATTGAGCATATCTCATTTTTATTTCCCCCTTTCCTCTTTCCCTGGTGTTTACTCCTCAAACCACACCAAATGCCACAGTCTTAGGGCAGAGTTGAATGTTCTGTATTTGAATAATTTTATGGGCACCTTAAAGAGTGGAATGATATCTCTCCCATTGAAAATGAGAGCTTTTGAGTAGGAAAATGGCTAATGGCATATCTAAATGACCATTGTTATTTTGTGGCCTTTTTCTTTTCCAGAATCGAGACAGCTGTCTCACTCAGTTTTAGCTCATACAGTTTTCAATTTGTAGTTAATTTATTAGTGAGGGATTTAGTTGTAAGGAAATTAAATGTTGAATGTTCAGTTTGGGGGCAATCTAATAGAGCTGGTCTATTGTGGTTGCTTCTTAATAAAGATAGAGTTTCCTCCAACTATCTCTGTTAAGTACCATCAAACAGAAAGAACTTCTCTGGGTATTTTAAAACTTGTGTATTTTTCTTGTGTCTGGAAAGTGTTTGAAACATTCTAACACTAATGAAAATTTGAAGCTATGTAGCAATTTTAGGAATAGTACTAACTTGTCTTGTTCCACAGGTACAGTTTCATCCTCTTTCAAATAATCTTAACATTCTTAAGTTTATTAAGTTCTCTTCTTGAATAAAGTTTGATTTTTTAAGCATTAAAATAGGAACTGTTATCAGAAATCCTTGATAGCTGAAGATAACAATAACTGCCTAGGTCCCTGCCTCTGACTATTTTCTCCAAAAATAGGGAACAACAAGGAGAAAATTATATATATATAATTATATATATAAATATATATATCTTTTTATATTTATGTTTATAAATATATATAAATACATATATATCTCACACTACAGAAAAAGCTCAGCATAATATCAAGAGAAAAAATGTCCAAACACCAAATTACCTGACAGTAAGAATAGGAAGAAATACCAAATAATTCTGTATGATCTCTAATGCCAGCCTTTGGGGCAAGTAAGAGGACACTGAGAAAAATGCAAGGAATTGAGGAGATGGGAGTGAATATCAGGGCCTATGTTAGTCAGACCTAAAACCACCATCAGCAAGACTAATTGACCGTGAATATAAAAACACTAAAGAAAGGATCAGAGGAGACAAGAGAATAACAAGAAATATAATTAACAGTATATGCCACTTGATGACACTTCGTAGTTCTGGAGGAGAAAAAAATGGAAGGGAAAATTAGAAACTGCATTTGACAATTGAGTCGTTAAGGGAAAAGTAGAGAACACATGAAAATTTAAGCACAGAAGAGAACTAAACTTTCAATAGATACAACTTCTCCATCTACCCATAAAAACTAAAAAAAGAAGATTAAGGGACTAGTCAAAGAACATGCAGGAATGACCCACGGACACGGACAACAGTGTGGGGATTGACTGTGGGAGTGGGGGTGGGATGGGTGGAGGAGGGCAAAGGGGGGAAATGGGGTAATTGTAATAGAAGAACAATTAAAAATTATAAAAATCTAAAAAAACAAAATAACAAAATAAAATACCTTTATTTTCTGTAGTACAGAGGAAAGAGTCATGCTATAGGCAATTTTAAAGTCCTCATTCTGTAAGACACAAATTTTCAGGAAATAGTTAATGATTTGATCAGAACACAAACTCCAACATGTATCAAGTGAAGAAAATTCCTCCTAAAAGAAAAACAACCATAAACAGAAAAAACTTGTAAGAAACCTTTCAAAGAGAAATAAATATACTAAGAGAAATATGTAAACATGAAAAACAACTTGAAATCAGAAATTAAAATACTATGGAAAAATGGTTGAAAGATAGGAAAAAACTAAATTAGTGCTGATTAACACCAGAAAGAACAGGAAGAATGTAATAGAATTATCTCGTAAGTAAAGAATAAATTGCAAGGTGCCTAAAAGAGAAAAGAGTGAAGTGAAAATTTAATAAGAAACATCAAAGAAAGTTATAAAAGAGCAAGTCAATGAAAATGCAGTAAAGAAGCAAAAAGGATCAGAAAGTAACAAAAATGAAAAACAAAGAAAAGATAGCATTTGTTTTATTAGAGACCCCGAAGAAAAAAATCAAAAGAAACAAAAAGGAATATTTAAAAAGACTTTTAGATCCTTACCCAAGGACATTTTTTTTTATTGCTTTGAGAGAGAGAGCAAGAAAGAAGAAAGAAGAGAGAAGGGAGAAAGAGAAACATTGATTAGCTGTCTTCTTACATGTGCCCCAACGGGAGACTGAACCCACAGCCTGGGTATGTGCCCTCACTGGAATGGAAACAACTACCTTTCAGTCTTCGGGACAATGCTCCAACCAAATGAGCCACTTGAATTCAATAAACTTGAATTCAATAAACTTTCCAGAGTTAGCAAAATATTTTTTAAATGAATGTAGTTGTAAGGTCCATCAGATTCTTGGAAAATAAACCAAAGACAAACTACTCAAGTATATTACAATGAAATTACTGGATTCAAAAAAAATACAATTTATAATATTTCTAGGCAAAAAAATTACATAACTTTAAGGAATAAAACTAACTTAAAATGGCAAAGATAAACGAAAAACAACATGCACAAGAAGACAGCAACTGGACAGTGTTTATTTATTTTTTAACTCAATGAAAGAAGATCTGAACCAAGCATTTTATATACAACCAAATTGTCTATTAAATATCAAGACTATTGGGGGGGGAAATCAGGTTTCAAAATATGTAGGAAATTCTGCGTACCCTTACTCACCTCAAAGTATCCACTAAAGGATCAGCTCAACCACCCAAAAAATCCAGAAATGAGAAATGGGATATCCATTTAGCCACACACACATGGCTAAAACAGAGAGACAAATTTAGAATTTATTTTTCTGTCCAATTTTTGAGAATTTTAACAAAAAAATAATAACAATGATATCATATAACCCAGAAAATAAACTAAATATTAGTCCACACTGATATACATAATAGAATAAACACATAAATGTGTAGTTGTAAGAATATATGAATAATATATAGGAACAGTTATTCCCTATAGTAGACTTCCAACTCATAAAGGTAGAAAAATTGCTGGAAATAGAAAACCACCATTAGACAGTAACTCCAGTAATAGTTTTCCAGGCAAAAATCATGGATACAACCTATGATTAGTGAGTAAAGATTGGATGAAAACAGTACATTTGCATAGTCTTTAACGTATTTCCCCATAAAATTTTATTAAATATAAAGGAGAACAGTAACTTTACAGTGGAGAATCCTGGTAGATGCTACCTAAGTCAAGAGATCAAAGTTAGTATCCCTTGTCATAGGACCCTGCATCACGATGTATCTCTGGAAAGAGCGCACTAAAAGAAACACCTATACCTTCTTTGGAACCCTTTATACAAATGCATCACATCAAACTAATCTAATTCAGTAATGTAATGAATTATACTTAGTACCCTCAGAATGTTAATCAAAATGAACAAAGTTTATGCTCTAGCTTGTAATTTGGAGGTATTTACCTAATTTGGTTATCTATATGCCACTAATTGAGAAAATAAAATGTGTCAAGAAATGTTATTTCTATAAACACATAGATGTGTTTACCTCAATATATTATAAATACAGAAAAATGTTGATTACTGAAATTGCAATATGATTGATAGTTACATATAATTTTTACCCTTAGGCTTAAGTGTACTTAAGTAATGTATTAATATGTACTTAATATCCAGGTGATGTTTTCAATTATAATTTTAGATAACTTCCCACACCAAAATAAGTGGGGGCAAAAGTAGCCTCTATTGAATTTCCAGGAAGCTTTATTTTTCTCACATTTTTCCAAGTTCAAATGACCCTCGCTTGTTTACTTGTGTCTTTTTTCTTGTCTCATACTGTTTGGTTTTAGAATGAACCCTGATTATCATGCTCTGTATTCGCAGTCTTATGAATTACGAGAATTAACCTGAGAAAGTCAGGAAAGACTGGAAAAGACACTCCATATACATGCATAGGGGAGAAAACAAGTTAGGACTTTTAAGAATGAAATATTTCTAGCCTCTAATAATTTAACTTCTATACCATTCGGGGCTTGTTTCATAAACAACATAAAACTCAAAGCCTTTCCCTTGTAGGTTTAAATGGCACATTTCACTCTACTTTCATTGTAACACAAGCAGAAAGTTACGCAGATTTTAGGCAGTGTGAAAAACAAAGCCTAGAAGTACGTTTCTTTCCCTTGAAGCCATGGCTAATCGTAATTTCCTACCAATAATGAGCGGAAACATTTTTTAAAAGTACAACAGATGAAACTGACTTTTGGAATGTCAGTGGGAGGACCTGAGTGAAGTGTTCTTCCAGAAAAATAATCAAAATACTGGCAAAAAAACCTAAATTAATTTCAGAACTCTGGAAATTAACCAATGAAATAAAACAAATGGTAAAATTCTAAGAAAAACTACTGAACTTCGTTGGAAGATAGCATTGTTTGTGGCATTTCAACTTGGGTCTATTCCCATGTCCTTTCAAGTTCCCCTCCTACCCCATTCCCATGGTGCAGTAGGTGTGAAAATCTAGTGATCTCATAGCTAGTACAGAGTACTGATATCTTTAGGACCTCAATTATAAGACCCACCGAATAACAGCAAATATTCCCATCAAACTCCATTTGCAAAGCATTTGACATGACTCAGAGCTGACCTCAGTAGGAGTGGGAAAAGGCCTGTCTCTGGGGCATTACCGAAACTATAGCAATCACCTCACAACATCACAGTCACTAAGGCTGAGATTTCAATTGTGGGAAACAAGAACCTGGCACTAATCAGAGACATTCAAAAGAAATTAGTAATGAACAAGATGGGACACAGGGAACTTTAAGTAGCTTTGACATACTCCTGGAGATCTGGAAGGCTACATATATGTTGAAGGCTGTATACATTTCTAGGTAGAATCGGGATGGGAAAAGGCCTCAGTCATTGTCTTCTCCTGCACTTGATGCCATACTTACGAGGAAGTGAAAGCTAAACCATTGCTCATAAACTGCTTGAAGTTCAAAGGTATACCTTCACACAGCAATTTCCTGGGCAAGAGATGGAAGGGAAGGCTTTTAAGAAAATTTTCTGACCAGTGAATGGCTGGCCACTGAATTCTAGTAATTTAGGTGAACCCTTGAACACTTAAATTTGCATTTACAGTCTTTAAAGCACAGATCAGTCACCCACTTTACATCTTTGGTTTCTTTGCACATAACTTTTAAGTACATGAGTGTAGAAAATTAACACAGAGTTTTGATCTAGTGTGCACTTCAAACCATTGTGGAAGGCGAAATTTATTTAAAAGGAACATTTCAGTCTTAAATTGTACCACTCAATAAACTAAACTGAATTAAATTATGTCTCAGCAGGATTAGCAAATTGCAAGTTTTTGGACTTATATTTTTTTCTGGTAAAAACTGCTATTCAATTAGTTAGCAAAATTCAAGGGTAGAACAAGGAGATAATGTAAGTACAATGTGAGACAATCCCTGTTCCTTTGTTCTCCGCTGCCACATAGTCTGTGATTGGCGTATCTGTCTACGCTAGTCAGAGACATTTGTCCAAAAGGCAGTGCTGTTGACTGAGGTAAGTAAGCATGTGCCAACCAGGAGAGATATGCTCATACTACATCCAGATAGTGTGTGAGATAACGCATAGTTATTATTCAGGAACCATTTGGACAAAGAAAGAACTGCTTTAAAGGAAATAAAGTCCTAAAGTTCACTTCTAAATTGTAAAATAAAAATTGAAAGCTGATCCTTGCATTTGAAAATACCAGAAATTATATAGGCACCTGAAAGGGAGATAAAATACCCCAAGCCTCCCGGAATACGGAACAAGTATTTGGAAAACGGGAGCAGCAGCTTGCCAGATCTCATTGTATGGGGTTTATAAAAACTCATGTCTCTAAGGGACTCTTCTTCTTTGCTCAAGAAAATGTCACGGTGACGTATACCTCAGACAGTATTTGTGAACAGTGGAGTCATCATAGTTTTCTAAGTGCGTTACTGTGGGTGGTGTGTCCACCACCTGCACGCATTCACGATGGTTCTCTGCCATATGAAGTCCGGCTGATTTAACACACGTGACCTTGGGTCACTCATGCAGCTTTCCCACACCAGCTCAGAAATGTCCTTAATCTAAAAGAATGTTTATGTAGTTATTCGATTAAAGTTTATAAGAAAAAAATGTTGACACTTTTAAGTGAGTTGTGGATTGAAGGTTAAGGGCATAGCTGTAATTTATGTATTAAGCTTCCCACTTTCTACTTGTTCTCTAGACAGAGTCAAGAATTTTAATTATGGGAATTTAAAAATGACAAATGTGTTTATTTGAGTGGAAATGTGTTGATAATTCAACTTAAGTAAAACAGAAAATAAGAGACCGAGGTACAGAGAAGCAGAGAATACAGTTCAGTAACTTTGTCTTGAAATGATTCTGAAGTATATTATTTGATGGACATAGCTCCCTGATGTTTATGAGGAAAGATCTTAGCCCAGTAACCTCAACTTCATTGTTAAGACCTCTGGAATCGTAGACAAATTCAATTTTCATATCCTTTCTAACATTTATTAAGTGCATAAAATTAACACTTATTAAATTTACTTAAATTTCTTGTTCTCATATTCACCATTAATAACATTGCGGTGGTGACGTCCTACCTGAGATCATAGTTGGATGGGTTAGTAGAGATATTGTTGGCCAAAAACTTCATTCAGTTTTTAAGTAAAAATAAAAGACACATTTTCCATTTTCACCAGTAACTTTATTGAACAACCTTTTCACTGTTTTGTTCCATTATTTTCTGCCATCTTTCAGAAAACTTCATAATTTCATCTTCCCCAAACTTTTTATCTTCTTGAGCAAAGAACTCTTCCAGGTATCCTTTGCAGTCTTCCAGGGAATTTAACTTTTTTTTTTTCCATGAAGAGAATTTTGTAAAGACCGAAATAAGTGGAAATCCCAAGTCGCAGTGTCTGGTGCACAGGGTGAAGGGGTCGGAACTTCCCAGCCAGGCTGTAACAGTTGTTGCCTCGTCATGTAAGAAACATGATGGCAGACTTTGTTTTCCGTTGACTAATTCCAGAAGCTTTTTGTCAAGGACTGCTTTCAGTTGGTGTAATTGGGAGTAGTGCTTGTTGGAATTCATCGTTTGGTTTTCCAGTAGGAGCTCATGATAGAGGACTCCCCTCCAATCTCACCATACACACACAACATCATCTTCTTTGGAAGAAGAGTGGCATTGGTGTGGTTGGTGGTGGTTCATTTCACTTACCCCACGATCTCTTCTGTTTCACATTATTGTAAAGTATCGATTTTTCATTTCCTGTCACATTTTGTTTTAAAAATGGAACATTTGTTGTTACACTTAAGCAGAGAACTGCATGTAGAAATATGGTCAAGAAGAGTTGTTTTTTCTTAACTCATGTGGAACCCAAACATCAAAGTGATTATCATAACCAAGCTAGCGCAAATTATTTTCTTTCTTTTGTTTTTTTAAACACTTTTTATTATTCTTGTTTATTCTATTACAGCTGTCCCAATTTTTCTCCCTTTGCTTTCCTCCGCCCAGCCCACCACCCTCTCCCACAGTCAGTCCCCACACTGCTGTCCATTTCCATGGGTCATTCATACACGTTTTTTGACTACTCCCTTGCCCATCTTTCCACCATTCCCTCCCTCCACTCTGGCAGCACTTGATTTGAATATTTTGAGTATGTTGGCTATCTCCCGCATAGTATAACATCGATTGTTCTCAGTTAATGTCTTGATTTGTTCACTAACAACTTCAACTGGTCTACCCAACCATGGAGCATCTTCCAGTGTGAAATCTCTAGCACGACACTTGGCAAACCACTTTTGACAGGTTTGATCAGTCACGGTACCTTCTTCATACACTGAACAAATCTTCTTTTGCATTTCATTTGTGTTTTTACCTTTCTTAAAATAATAAAGCATAATATGTCAAAAATATTACATATTTTCTTCCATCTTCAGTGTTAAAATGGCTATAAAAATTCACCAATTTTGATAAGTTTTTTTAAGTGGATATGAAAGCTGTCACAATACAATCTAACAAAATTGTTTTGAATGCAGTTAAAGATGACCAAGCACTACTAGAGCCATCTTACAAGAAAGAAAAAGAACAACAAATGAAACTTTTAGCCAACCCAATGTGTAAAGTCATTGTAACAGTACCTGGCACAGGCGAGGTACTGTTTCCAACGGTTATGGAAATAACCATTTGCATAAATGGTTATTTTGCTATGATTGTTATCAGTGTAGTTCTGCCAACTGAAGTGTTAAAATAAATGAGGTTTGCCTAGTACCCTCCCATCTCCCTTTTTATATCTTTTTCTGTTGAGACCTTGCCCCTCAATCCTTTCTCGATTACTTCATATCAGTTTCAAAGACATTGATTTCACTACCACTACTGCCAATAAACTATTTCCTCTGTCCCAAACATATATCATGGCCCTGGCTTGTGTGGCTCAGTGGATTGAGTGTGGGCCTGCAAACCAAAGGGCCCCTCATTCCATTCCCAGTCAGGGCACATACCTGGGTTGCAGGCCAGGTCCCCAGTAGGGGGTGTTTGAGAGGCAACCACACACTGATGTTTCTCTCCCTCTCTTCCTCCCTTCCCCTTTCTAAAAATAAATAAATAGGTTAATTAATCAAAAAACATGTATGATGAAAACAGTCCCATTTACAATAGCATCAAAAAAGAATATACTACTTAGGGATAAATTTACCCAAGAATATGAAAGATCTGTACACTGAAACCTATTAAACTTTGATGAGAGAAATTGAAGAAGACACAAGTAAAATATATCTTGTGTACAGAGATTAGAAGAATTATTAATGTTCAGGTACCCAATTTGATCTACAGATTCAATATAATCACTATCAAAATTACAATGCCATTTTTCCAAATCAATGTAAATAAAATTTAGTTGCACAAGTGAGATCAGCTATACAACATTGTGCCTATAGGTAACAATCTTAAAAATCCATAAAAGGTAATTCTCAGGTCAAGTGTTTTTATACAAATAAGAAATTAATAAATAAGATTTAAAAACCTTTAAAAATATTTGGAAAACTTCTAATGGCAATAAAGAGTTGCATACGGACATGGTTGAACAGCGACTGGGAGACTCAAGTCTAGGCGTACCACTAAAATACTATGTAGAGCCCTAACTGACTCCTAATCTTTAGCAGTCATTTATCTCACTCCCGTTTCTTCATCTATAAATAGGACAGAAATGGTGGATTACCTAACATGTACTTTGATATAAAGTGGGGAGTTTATAACTGCTATTTTTATAAATATAAGGAGAAAATAATCACAATAATTCATATAGGAGATATGTTTCTTTTATAATAAATGTTAACACTTTTAATATTGTTACGACATACTTTTTCTTTCTGGAAGGGCTGTTGTAGATCAGGGTCTCTATGGCACTATCATAAAGCCAAGTGAGTCACATTTTCTAAGATATAGCCCCTGTGAAATACTGGGAGAAAAACAATGTAATTCTTCAATCAGCACAGGGAATACTGCATATTTAGCAATTTGGGAGTCCTTTATCTGATTCTAGGAAAATCCTAGCATAAACAAATATATTAATAAGTGGCAATTATTACTGATACTGTTAAAAATGACTTCTCTAGTGTATGTAAATTTTAGTGATATATGCCGTTGCAATGCGTTATCTATAAAAATTATCATGAACCAGTAACTCTTTTTTGTGATATGCTCCAGTAACACATAATCTCATATTTTCAGTGTCATACTAAATAGCAAAGTCTATTTCTCACCCATATAATATGTAAGATTGTATGGATTGTTTGCTGATTGGATTTGTAAATTGAGCAGGCTTGATACTGTACATTGAGCAGCCTTGATCTTGTAACACTGGAAAAGTACAAGGAACATGATAGAAACACAGTTGCTCTTAATGCTTCTACTTGGGATGTTGCATATGTAATGTGTGCTCATGGATAAGTAAGTCGAGTGGCTAAGCCCAGTACCAGCTGGGTAAAAGAGGTGTACTACTTCCATAATAGACACTACAAAAGAAATAGCAATATGAGGATACCTTGAAGTTTTTACAGTTCAATTTCTTCAAATGAAAGAAGTAGTGTTTCTTTTTGAAAGTGAGTAGTAGGGATTGGAATTGTTAGCGAACTAAAGGTGTCCATTTGCCTGCATCGCATCAAAGCCCAATATGAGGTGAACAGGAGCTTGCAGCAAACAAAGAAAGGGTTTCTTAGTTGAGGAAGTGGCCTATGCTCAGAGCCACAGGTGAGCTAATGCTGAAAGGCCTGGCTCCCCTGATGTCCTCTAGGGAATGGTTTACACAGAGGGAAAAAAATCATTAATTATGATAACTAAGGGTGTTAGGGTCATGGTCAGCGTTTTGATCTCTACTGAATGGTCCACTGGGGTAGGGGGTCATGGTCCTTGCATCTGGTTCTGATGTCAGCCATGGCATCTCTTCATCTGGTTTCACCACCCTCCTGGGACTGGAGCTGAAATAAAGCTGAGGCCTAGATGTTATCTTTAGTTTGATTGAAACATTGTCTCTGGTCAATAGACCTGAAGCTTTGTTCCTAAGATTACAGGATGCCGATCAGGGCCTTACTTTCCTGAGGGCTTACTGATTAAGGAGTGGTTGTGCAAGGGAGGAGTCAGGGTGCTGGGTAACGTAATTTGAATTAAAAAGAAAGGTGAAAAGGTCATATGAAAGAAATGGCTACAGAACCACAGTCAAATTAGATTCAATCTTTGCCTCATTTGACTTAAAAATAAACTATAAGTAAGAGAAACTATGTTCTGAAAATGTATACTTTAAATAAGAAACAAATACATCAAATTTTCCTGGAATTATTTTAAAAATAATCAAAGAGTTAGTGGATTTGTTTGATGTCTGGTTTTCTGTACCCTAAGGCAAGCTCACAGAAAGTACATAGAATTGTAAATATAAGCCTTAATGTGTAAATTTCTGAGCAGAGCCTGGAAAGGTAGATGAATGGAACCATTAAAGTCAATGAAAGTCATGGAGTTAATCCTTTTTCCATTTGCCTACAAAATAAAGCCCTAAGCAAGTTTTGTAAATGGCAAGAGGATTAACAGTTTAGTAAAAACCTACTGCTCTTGGTGTTAATGTACTAATTCATTACACTAACTTTTCTCCGAATGAATTCATTTTCTCTATAGTTTCCAGGCTCAATGTCTGGCATGATGAAAATCTAGTTTTGATTGTTCACTTTACTTTTTTTTTTTATAATTCTTTTTTATTAATCCTCACCTGAGGATACGTTTATTGATTTTTAGAGAGAGGTAAGGAGAAAGAGAAACATCGATGTAAGAGAGAAACATGGATTAACTGCCTCCTGTATGCACTTCAACGGGGGATCAAACCCACATCCAGGTATGTACACTGATGAGGAATCAAACCTGCAACCTTTTGGTGTACAGGACGGTGCTTCAACCAATTGAGCCACCTGGTCTGGACATTTCTGATAATTCTTAAAAATTATACCCTATATCAAATACTTTTCAAAACAACTCTTTAAAATTTATGACAGTTTTATTATTTGATAGTTTGTATTTTGTGATTTAAAAAATAAGCTGATTGTGAAGAAAATTTATAATTGAGTATGTTATAATTGAGTATGTATGTTCTTAAGAAAATGTTGACTAAATTGAGTCATTTAATAGCTATGGATGAGGGATCAGCAAACTCTGGCCTGCAGTCCTTGTTTTAAAATAAAGTTTCATTTGTTTATATATTATCCATAGCTGCTACTTTCATGATATAATAGCGGAACTGAAAGAAAGAAAAGAAAAAGAGAAGAAAGCAAAGGTTTCTTTCTGTAGGACAAAGATACCTAGCCAAATTGCTAGAGCTCAGTGGTACAGTAATTGTATCCCTAAGACTCATTCTTTCTTTTTCCACATAATCCTATCTTCCCATAAAATTGGAACTGCATCCTTTTTAATGGGAAGAAGCTTCACTCTTCCATTTATTGTTCATTGGCTTATTCTAATAAGAGGTACATGGTCCCAGTCAGCCATCTCTCTTCCACAGTTCTCTGTTGAAATCACAAATCTTGCCCTGGCCAGTGTCACTCAGTTGGAGCATAATCCTGTTAAACTGGAAGGTTGTGGGTTTGATTCCCAGTCAAGGTACATGTCTGGGTTGCAGGACTGGGCTGTGTACAAGAAAGCTGATCAATGTTTCTCTCTCATGTTGATGTTTCCCTCCATCTTTCTCTCTCCCTTCCCCCCAATCCCTTTCTGAAATCAATAAGCATGTCTTCTGGTGAGGATTAAAAAAAATCACACATCTCTTGGTTTCTTTGACTTTTGTAGGGAAAAAGAGTCCAAGATAAAACAGGGTATTCCACATGATGGGTTTGATGAATATCTGCTATGAAGAACCCAATCTTTGCACATGCAAGTTCAAAGGGATTAAACTTGATTTTGGCCTTCAGTCAAACTCAACTTCAAATCAGCTCTATTAGCAATATTTAAAATAACTGATGTTTGATTTCTATTGAATGTTATTCAAATTACTCAGTTGAGTGAAAATTTGGAGAGCAGACAGGAATGAATTACTCTGTTACTCCTGTACCAGCACTTTAACTCCAGCACTCCTGGTGCTGACCAGGGGTCTCACCTGGGTCCCATGCTTGGCAAGGGAGACTTTTACTATGAAAAGACCGATGCTACCAATGTTTGCTAAATGTGTAAGTGAACAAAAAATTTTAAACAGAGAAAAGAGACACTTCTCTTCATATAGGAGCACACTGTCTGCACAGAAAGTAGAAACTGTGTGTATGTGTGTGTGTGTGTGTGTGTGTGTAAGCATTGAGAAAGTAGCTACAGCTTTCTAGTCCATCACTTATATCCAGGCCAGGTACTATTTTGCTTGTTCAGAAAAGGAAAGAGTCCATTATAAATATATGGCCTAAGTCCTTTTTGGTTCTCTCTTTCTGACTTGCTTTTCTAAATGGAGAAGATGTTTCTTCTTCTCTTACTCTTACTTCCATGAGTTATGTGAACTGGGTCAGGACCCTGACTAGGCTCTTTTAGGCTTGTGAGCACATTCTGATTGATGAGTAAGAAGGTCGGGATTATTTTTGTGGGTATATTAGAAATCCACACTCCAGCCCTGCATAGTCCCCTGTATCAGAAAGGTTGTGGATTGATCTCAGTTAGGGCCCACATCTACATTGTGGGTTCGATCCTCGGTCAGGGCATATATGGGAGGCAACTGATTGATGTTTTTCTCTCTCTAGCTCTCTCTCTCTCCCCCTTCTTCTCTCTCTAAAATCAATAAACATATCCTTGGGTGATTTTTGTTGTTGTTTATTTTTTAAGAAACCTAAACAGCTGACTAATGAATTATACATTTTATATGTAAAATATAGGGAGATGGGGTCAGTATCATGCATGAGTGACCTCAGCAGGTATGGAAGGTCCCATGATGACAAGGCCCCAGTGCTTAGTTTAATGTTCTGCTATTCCCACCTTGATTTTTTAATTTTTTTTTAAACAAGAAATCCTGCATTTTTATATTGTACAGGGCCCAACAAATTATGTAGGTAGTTACCCTGGAGAGAGGTATTAAAATTCACATTCTTTTACCAAGTTGAACCAGAGATAAAAGTCATTTTGATTTCTAAGTTTTTCCCATGCCCATTACTCAGTTGGAAAGACTAGATATTTCCCTCTAACAAGAAGAGTTAGAGGAATCTCAAGCAATTTTCTCAAGTAGATCATCCAATGTCTGTCCACGAACAGCTTTCCATGGACTAAACTTGTATAAACATATCTTTAGAAGAAAGGCGTAGCTCTGCTCATAAAGGGTCTTTCAAGGACTATATATATTTTATTGTGTGACTTCATTGTTTCCTAAAGAGTTGCCCTTGTCCCAATGTTTGTAACTGGCACACTGCCATATACACATTTCTACCCAAGGAATAGGAAAAAAGGGTGCCTTAGTGGAAAAAGCTTCATTTTCAAACAGGTAACCTGTAAGTTGCATGTGTGACATTTCCAAGATATCATTTTCCCTACTTAAACAATGAGGCCATAACTAACTAGGAGTAGGAACAGCAGCCATGCTTCATGTGTCAGTTCAAACTTGGGGTAGGGGAGGAAAGAGGATAAGGAAGAAGAGTAAGAGGGGAGGAGAGGAGAAAACTTACTGAGGTTACAATTAGTGCTGCAATATCTAAAGTGGTATTAAAGTGTTTATTGTCACTACCACATATTTCTAATGGGGCCCAAAATATATAAAGACTTTAATATATAAAACATTAGTTAATTCTTAGCTAAACTAAAGTCATCGTCACGACTTTTCGTCAAACTTGTTCAGCTGTGATGAATTTACAATACGACTTAATCAGACCAACCTCTTCCCTTTCTTCTGTTCTGAACATCTCATCTGCAGACAATTTATGGCCAGTTTGGTAGTAAGTTAAAAAATGTGTAACACTTTGGCTGAAAAGAATAAGAGAGATTCTAAACTCTCTAGAAATTTTCAGAGTAATTCCACAGGCTTTATACAAGTATAACAAACCAGGAATATCTATTACAATACAGGATTTTGAGAAATGTATTTTTTTCTCTGCTATACATAATGTTGAGAAGATATCATCCATAGTATGGAATACAGTATAAACTAACAACCACTCTTGGCCTGGTGATTAATATTTATATTGGATAGTCATAATAAATCATGTGGGAGATGGGGGGTGGGTATGTATAGGAAACCGGTCTGCTTGGCAATGGAATATGTAGCCCAGCCCTACGGGAAAACCAACAGGCGCAAGTTAGCACACAGGAACCAATCCCATGGATCGGCTTTCCCATGGGAAATGAGGCCTGCATTATACCTAGGTTGCTTTGAGGCTTCCTCTTGCTAAACCTCCCTCACCCTGAGTTGAAGCAGCAAATGTTTACTGCATATCTTTAGAGTAACTTCCTGAAGTCTGTGCGAATCTCCAAAAGGTGGAGAGTAACTAGAGCAAGCACTCTTATGGTTCCCTTGCATTTGCAAAATTTCTCCTTGTTAATCTGTAAGAAGTAATCAGTAGCATCCTTTCCTTTGTTATCTGTTAAAAGTAATCACCTAGAGGAAACATGAGCATAATGAATGAGAACCTTCTTTGATGTATGCTATTAGAAAGCAATAAAAGCCTGTTCAGGCAAGGGTCAAGGTGCTCTCTCCCTCACAGAGCACTCTCTTCCTCACAGGGCCATGCTGTCCCTGTTTCTCCATGGGACTTCAGTAGTTCGTGTGAATTTGTTCACTGCATCTACAACATATGGACCCCACTGGACAGAGTCCACGTCAGGCATGGGGGGAGAGTAATGGAGGAATAATGGGCATGATTGTAATTGTACAATAATAAAATAAATTACAAAAAGCTACCCCAGGCTCAGATGTTAGCTGACCTAGAGTTTAAATTCTCCAACCTCTTTCTAACCATGCAAACTTATCTGTACATATGTCTACACATAATACATTCATTTAAAGTAAGTGATATCCATCTCTCTATTGTGATATATGTTGCATTTTATTTTATTATTGTTTCTATTTTTCTGTATTGTTTCAATATTGTATGAGCATATATCACTTTTACTGAAAAATACATACTGATAAATTCAAATAGAATACAGAAGACTTTAAATGTTTTGTTCTGAACTATAGGAATTCAAGAGTGATAATATTCTTTTAACTTTTATGCATGTGTGCAAATTAACAATTAAAATTAAATCTATTAAAATTGTTAATGATATTGTTATTAAAGATAAAAATAAGTAATGCATATAGGCACTCGGCACTCTGTATACTTTATAGCTATCTCATCAAATGCTCATAACAACTCTCTGCAATTGAAAGTTCTGCTCCCCTTTTAGCAGTTAGAAACCTGAGGTTGAGAAAGATAAATGTCTCCTCCAAGCTTGTGTTACAGATAAAATTAGAACATAGATATGCTTTATTTTGCCTATGAGATCTGCATTTTGCATTTTCCATTGAGCAAAGGGACGAATTAATTCAGTCAAACTGCAAATCCAGTTGTCTTCTCTACACATAGCCTTAGGGTTGTTAAAGCAATTTTGTTTTGTAATACATTTCCAATAAACAGAATTACCTTTCTTTTTCATTTATTCTTTTAAAAACATAGGATAAAAGGTGTTTGGGAGAGATAGGGAGAAAGGATTTAAATATTAGCAGGAACTGAAGTAAGTGACAGGATCACAGGAAGCATCTAAGTGTGTTTTCATTTATAATTTCAGTGGTCAGCAGAAGCTCAACACTGTTTTACATCACCTGACGTGTGAATGATTAGGGTTGAGTAGTAAGAAATGATATCAGTTCAAACCCTATTGTCCACGATGGTTCCTATAATTTGTGAATCAACTTTTCTGCAAAAAGTTTCTTCTTTTTATTTTATCCTTAGTATTCTCTTTTCTTTTCCATGTTATGAATGACTTTTCTTCCTCTGAAAGTGTTTGGTTTGCCAGGGAGTCACTGAATTCGACCTTCTAAATAGAATCAAGTTATTACTGTTTGGGTTTCAGTGAAGTTAAACCTAAACAGGTTTCCTGTCTGTGATTCATAACCTGTTGAGAAGGACGTAACGTGGAAATGATAATTAATTTCTTATGCAACATGCTCAGGTCAAGGTTTTCTTGATGCTAGAAGGAACCAGAGACAGATATAACTGTGTTTGCTTTCCTTTATGTGTTCTAACAGTTCACCCCCACCTTTCATCATAAGAGTTTATCATTTTTCATTAAAAAATTCATTTTATTCAGGGCTATTCAAAAGTACAATAGTATTTTTAAATCTCCACTTGAGATGTCACACATAATTTTTAAAAATTATCTCTAAATCATCCTTTTTAATTCTACATCCTTTTAGGAGAATTTTTGTAATTTTTCTTTTCATCAGAAAGTCATAAAAGGAAAACAAGGAGAAAATAGTGGTAATAGAGAGGGTAAAAAAGGACAGGATAGGGAAATGAACTTCGAAGAAAAAGGAAGAAAGGAGGGAGATGACAGAGAACTAATGGTTACTCACTGTTGAATACGTGACCAGATATGTGCTAAATCATTTTGTTTGTATTTTTATTTTGTTAAAGGCATTTCTGCTTTAAGATGTGTTAGTATAAATATTTTGTTCAATCTTAAGTTATATAATTGGAAGAAAATTTTTGATTTCTCAGTATATGTTTCCATTATCTTTCACTTGAAGTGTATCATCTAGTTATGCATATGATATATTAAATTACTTCAGTAGGCTATTTTATCCACTTTTTATTTCTAAAATATAATTGCCTTATGATTTTACATACTTTTATACTATTTTATTTTTAAGGGCATTGCTATTAGATTTTTTTAGCCATTAATGATTTATCTTTAAATTATTAAAACTATTCATGCATTATATTTATTTTATTATTTTCTTCATATTTTGCTTTAACTTTATGTTGCTTGTAAAAGCAAAATTAAAAAACATTTTCTTCTGATTATTAAGCCTTTTGAAGATATTATTTTTAAAATTTAAATAGAAATTATTATCATTATGTAGATCAGTGTTTTTCAAACTTCCCTATGTCCATAATCTGTCTGGGTGTTATGTTAAATGCAGATCTTGATTTACTAGTCTGTGGTAGGGCCTAGGTTCCTGCCCATCTAATAAGCTTCAGGGTGATGGTAACTCTGCTGTTCCATGGTCTGACTGCACTTTGTAGAACAAGGATTCTAGACCATAACATACAGTTTTTAAATTATCATTTATGAGAAATCTCTTGTGTTTCCTTGCATTGTATTCTTCTGTTAGTCAATTGAACTTTAGGAGATAATTTCATAATTCTAAATTAATATTGGATTTCATTTATGTGATTATTTGATTATCGATTTCTCTTTTCAAATTTTTATGGTGTCATTAGATGTAATATTCTAATTTTGTGCAGCAAGTAAGATTTTGTTAAAGCCGGGTTACCAGATTTTGCAAATAGAAATAAGAGAATACATATTAACATATTAATTTCAGATAAAAAGCACATGTTTTGTTGTAAGTTGTGTCTCAAACATGCATGTAAAACAAAACCTTTTATTGTTTAACAAAAATTAAAACTTAACTAGTTTTCAGTATTTTATCTAGCAAAAAACATTAAGGTCTAATATAGATTTAATGTGGTGGATTATGGACAACAAAACATCCAAATGTCTTTGTTTTGGAAAATATTAATCTAACTTAAACCTGCAAATTCTAATTTTAAAATTGTGTTTTTCTTTATAGCTTTCTTAGTTTCTTCTTCACTTTACCCATCAAAGATAATGAAGAATCACAATCTTTTTACAACTATATATCTATCAAAATGTAATTACAAGTGTATTGCTTCAGAATTTTCACTTTTTTATAAAGGTTTTGTTCTTTATTCTTTCATTTTTTGCCACAATATCATTCTGTTTTTAATTTTTAACATTGAGTTCTATTTCATATAATATTATATTATGGTTCTTATTTCCTTATATTTGAATATGATATTTGTCTAATGATCTATGATAAAACATTCTGCAATTTTTAAGCTGTGTTGCTCCATATACAGCATATCATTATTTTAAGTGTATATAGACCTTTGACCTCTAGTATTGGAATTGGGACAATTAATACCAAGAGTAGCATTGGTTACATTTGTAAGCAGCAGGTTACTGCTTTTGTCATCTTCTTTTATCTTTACTTAATAGTAATACTTTGCTACAACTTTATTTTATCAGGATTTTAGATAAGTATCATATTTCATATCATTTTATCTTTTAAACCAATTGGTATAGTAAAACATACTTTAAACTTGTAATAAGCTCTATTTTATGCGTGACTAGTTTCATATAATCAAAACTAATTACTTTGGATTTTACTTTATTCAGTATAGGCAAGAGGTTGTACCCTCTTTGGCTTTAATTAGCTCCTTCTTTACCTACATTTTCCCATCCCTATCAATTTAATGCCAGATTCAGGACCTTTCTCCTTTATGGTCTTTGTGCTATTTAAATTCTGTAATTCATTCAATTACATTAAATTCATTCAATAATTAAAAACAAAGATCTCTGCCTCTGTTAATGTTTAACATTGTTACAATATTAGAAACTGTCACATCTCAAAACTAAACTTATGAATGTTTTCAATTACTTAATGAAAACCTATGCCTTGTATATACTCGAATACTTCACAAATTCCAAATGGCTTTTAAATTTCTGTTTGCCAAAGTAAGTCTCCTTGGTTTGCAATTTTCCTTCTCTGAGAACTTGTAAAGCGCTGTTGCATTGTATTTCATCTTGTTACATTGAGAACTTGACTCTACCCTGATTTCTACTATTGTACTGTGTCTGCTTTTATTTACTTAAAGTTACAAAATTACAGTTTAACATATTATGAAATAACAAAGTATAAGAGAAACTGATGATTATTTTAACTGGAGTTCAATGAGCATTTAAATCTAAATTAGAAATGCATTCTATGAAATGATAATTTATTCTCTAATACATTTTATATAAATTCCATGTTTTTTCTTCTATCTTCTGCAATCTTTTCTATTATTCCCATACTGAATTTACTTCTTATTACTAGTTTATCTTCTTATTACTAGTATGTAATGTGATAGTACTTTTATGTCTATGTTTTATTGATTGAATTTTCTCCATTGTCAATTTTACTGTTCACTGCTTCTAACAATTAGTCTATTCATATCTTATTCTATTCATATATTATGTATTGGCTTAAAACATGAATCAGTATATTAAAAAATAGACAACTATTTTCCTCTAATGCTCATTGTGAACAGAACTAACACTAGAAGTTGTTTTGTTCTATTTTTAAAAGATGCATTTAAGACCTTAAAAAAAATCTGGGCTATCAAGCATTTACATTGGCTTCACATTTTAAATTTTTCATCAGTATGTCTTTAGTTTTAACTATTTTTCTGTTCTGCAATGGCTGAAGAATTCCATTACTTGAATGAGAAAGAGGATTTGAGGAAAATATTGATTATTTACTTCATGTTAAATAAAATACTAAAAAATAATTTGCAGATAAACTCCACTAAGCAGTTCATACATTTCATCCTTCCAAGACAGTGGAATTACAGGGACCAGACCAACTCAAGAAAGAACCGAAGACCTAGAACATGAGCTTGGCCACTTTTATTTCACTTTTAACCCAGAGGCTTTTATATTCAAGAGACTTCTAACACTTATGAGAGGGAATGCTAAGAGACTGAGACGTTAGGCAGAAATTTTACCAGAGACCAGAGTAGAACCACAGAGGGCTGCTCGGGAAGTAGAGGAAACTAGAAAGAGACCAGCACAAAGACTGTGGCACAGCTTGTTATCCAATTGGATTATAATGATCCTAAATTAATCATTTGTCTGCTAGCTGAAGGCCAGAAGCAAAAGTATACATTCTCTGGGGAAAATGGCATCACCCAGATACTCAAATTGCTTTTAACTTTTTTTTTCTTTTGCTCAATATTTGAGATCCAATATACATATATATAAAACTAATCATAAAAGAAAACAGTAATGATAGGAGAAAGAAAAGGAGAATAGAAACAGATCTTTAGGAGATTCAAATGATGACAGAATCAGACTAGCTATAAAACCAATCTGATTATTATGTGGAAAAGCTTAAAAGACAATATAGAGAATTTTGCCATACAATTTGGAACTATAACAAGAAAAGCAAGTTGAAAATCTGAAATAAAGACAATACCTGACATTAAGAACTCCACCGAACAGTCCAACGGCAAATTTGACAAAGCTGAAACGAGAATTGGAGGGCTGTAAGGTAAGTCAGCATAACGTACATAGGGCTAGAGAGTCAAAAGGGAGGGAAACAGAAAAGAGGAAAAAAATAGTCAATTCAGCAAAAAGGTAAAAAACAGATGCAATTGGAGTGCTGGAGAGGTGAGGGTGAATGACACTAAAGGTGTTCTTGCAGAGGCAATGGATAATGATTTCACAATGATGGAATCCGCTAGTCATCATTCAAGAAGGGTGCCTGCACACACAGCCAAGTGAGGTAAGTATAAAGGGGATTTCCTGTAGTTTGTTTTTTTCAAGACATCACAAAAAACAGTTTAAAATCAAAATTCCCAACACAGTAGCTCAAACACTCGTTCAGCCCATACCTTCATAAATAGTTTGCCTCAGAACATTTTTGAAAGTTTGTGTTGTTTTAGCAGTCTTACCAGTAATACAGATGAAGGATAAAGAAATTTACTTTTCCCCAAATTATTTGCAAATAGCATAAATTATTTCTCTTTCATTTCTTTACAATTTTATTTTCTTGAAAATTTAATTTTAATATATTAAAAGAAAGAGGCTTTGTTCACTTTCAGTTAAGGAGAGACATGTACTTTAGAAATAACTGCATCAGAAATCTTCTACAATAATTTGGTTTTTATCATATACATCTTTCAAAGAATTTTGTTCTGACCTTCTGAAAACAATTATTAGTTAATATCCAAACAGTATATACATATATACTTTTTAATCTTGGAAAAAATAATTCATGTAGTCTCCCTTTCTTTAGCTATATTCACCTGTTTTACAAAAGGCTGTCATAATTACCATATATGATGCAGTAGCATAGTATTTCTCATTTTGGTTAAGAATTTCAACTGTCACATAAACTGATACAAACTTTTAATTGAATCAAATCAAATAATGTATTTTTAAAATTTTGTTAGTTTCTTTTTTTTAGAAACACTAATTAACTCAGAATTCAAAATTCAAAATTATTGAAAACACTAAAAATATGTTTTTGCTCACCAAAGTCCCCTGGAAATTCAGTCATCTCTCCAGACACAAAAAATGCCATTTAAAAAAAAAATCACTTTGTGTGGTTATATAACACAAACACAAAAATATTTATTTATAATATTACTACTCTTAACACAAATGATATTCTATAATACACATTCTTCAGTTTTGGAAACATAGTTTTCAAGGCTCTCACTGACTTCCTTTTTTTGGGGGGAGGGATCACCATATTTATTTATTTGTTTATTTATTTATTTAATTATGTTATTGTTGTTCAAGTACAGTTGTCTACATTTTTACCCCATCATGGTCCCTGCCTCACCTATCCCTGACTCCCATCCTCAAACCTACCCCCTTTGGCTTCATCTATGTGTCCTTTATACATGTTCCTTGATGGCCCTTCCCCTATTTTCCCTCATTATCCCCTCCCCACTCCTCTCTAGTTACTGTTAGTCTGTTCTTTATTTCAATGTCTCTGTTATTATTTTGCTTGCTTATTTGTTTTGTTGATTAGGTTCCACTTATAGATGAGATCACATGATATTTGTCTTTCACTGCCTGGCTTATTTAACTTAGCATAATGCTCTCCAGATCCATCCATACTCTCACAAAGGGTAGGAACGCCTTCTTTTTTTCTGCTGCATAGAATTCCATTGTGTAAATGTATCACTGTTTTTCTATCTACTCATTTATTGATGGGCACTTAGGTTGCTTCCAGTACTTGGCTATTGTAAATTGTGCTGCTATGAACATTGGGGTGCATAGGTTCCTTTTGGATTTGTGTTTCAGGATTCTTAGGTATAATCTCAGCAGTGGAATTGCTGGGTCAAAAGGCAGTTCCATTTTTAGTTTTCTGATGAAATTCCATAGTGTTTTCCATAGTGGCCTCACCAGTCTGCATTCCCATCAACAGTGCACTAGGGTTCCCTTGTCTCCACATCTTCTCCAACACTTATTGTTTGTTGATTTGTTTATGGTGGCCCTTCTGACCGGTGTGAAGTGGTATCTCATTGTGGTTTTAATTTGCATCTCTCTGATGGCTAGGGAAGCTGAACATCCTTTCATATATCTCTGTACCCTCTCTATGTCCTCCTTGGAGAAGTGTCTGTTCAAGTCTTTTGCCCATTTTTTTAATTGGGTTGTTTGTCTTCCTGGAGTGGAGTGGTGTGAGTTCTTTATATATTCTGGAGATCAAACCCTTTTCTGAGGTATTGTTGGCAAATATATTTTCCCATAATATTTTCTCATATAGTTGGTTCCCTTTTCATTTTACCACTGCTATTCTGTAGTCAATATTCAGAAATCCAAGGCATCAGAAACAGAAATCAAGAAAAAATCTCATTTGCTATAGCAACAAGAAAAATAAAGTACCTAGGAATAAACCTTACCAAGAAGGTAAAATACCTAAATTCAGAAAACTATACAACACTGAAGAAAGAAATTAAGGAAGACACAAACAAATGGAAACATATACCGTGTTCATGTATTTGAAGAATTAATATCACTGGCTTCTAACCAACCTACTGTGGTGAATAAAACATTAAAATTAGTCAAATGAAAAGTATACATCATTTCAAGGGTCCCTAACAGATAGCCTTACATTACAGACACAATTTATAAAATGTTCTGTTCTTTGTTTGTTCATATTTCAAAATGATCTTTTTGTTCCACCATTTACTTCTACGTTGAACAATTGGTTTTTGTATACTCCATTAAATTGGAAATTAAGGCAGGGTGTATACATCAAACAGAGACAGGGTGGTAGGAATTTGCAATTCTGCATCCATGTAAAATCAAATTTAAGTATTAAAGTCAAGATCCATGTAAAAGATAAATATCTTGTGTGAATTTTTGCACTTTTTTTGTTTTACTTACTAACATCAATTTTAAAACAACTTATTCCTTCATGTACATGATCTTTATTTTCTGGACTTATAAAGTCCCCTAAATGAAAAATGAGGATGGAATTAATGACCCAATTATTAAAAAGTTAGCTTGATCAACTATTGAGATTTTTAAAATAATATGGGAATATATAGGATTATTCAAAAATATTTTTAGTCTGGTAAGTTTTTAATTAAAATCCCCAAGAGTAACTATGCTGGTCATTATATGTCAAATATATAAGGGCCCAATGGTAAAAGGATGAAGCATGCTTATGGTTGGTAGCATCACATATTACAAAATGTATGCTAGAGTTGAGCCAACTAATTAGCTCCATTATGGTTTGCCACACAGGAAACAGGAAGGACAATGTCTCCTGACACCCTAGATTTTCTAAACAAAACAGGAATTTGGATTATTTGAAATCGTCTGATTTTTATGTGTGTCCCAAAGGACAGCTGATGGTTTATTATGAGTGTTTTAAGGTTTCTAAGCTTTATATTACAATACTTGATGGAATTTCATAAGACTCTCATAAGCTAGGCAAAGAAAGCAACTGAGTGTCAGGACCCAAGCTTTAATAAAAGAGGAGTTCAGCAGCAAGTCTTGATGTCTAAATTCTGATAACAGTTCTACCATTTCATGCATTAATTTATTGTCATTTAGTAAAGAGTCCTTCTGATTTTCTCTATGTTGTCTGAAATATTCAGCAGGGATTTTTGTTGTTGTTGTTTATTTCCCTTTGCAACAGGTGTTTTTCCTTTGTGCTCAACAGCTATTTCAATTAAGCTGTCAGGATACGCTTCACACTCCTCCAAACCTGGCATGTTACAGCAGAGTGTGCAAAACCTTCTTTAAGGAAGTTTGGAGGGCTTTTAATGGATATAGAAATATTTTTACCTAAAAATCTCTTGATTGCTGAACAGATAGTACTAAATAAATTCCTAAACAGGTTATTGCTATCCAAAAAAAGAAAAGATTTGTTTATAATTATGTATAGATTTAAAACTCAGTTTCAACAGTGACTAAAAGTAAAGGACATTAAGTTTTGCTTTGTAAGCTCTTCCAGGAATGAATTGCTTTGGCCTCTTAAAAGAGCTCCTAGTCATCACTTTCAAAGGCATTTAATGGCTGTGCTAGATCCAAATCATAAGTTACGTGTGCACTGATACTTGCTAGCTGTATTAAGGCCTGAGTCAGCACTGGCCGTGGCTGAGCAAGATCAGTTTATTTGGTGGCTTTCACCCAGCTGGAAAAGCATTGCAGTGTTCACTGTGCCTGTGATAACCCACTCTGTCTTATAACCTGATAGAAAAGGGTCTTTGAACTTACAAGATGGTTGAGTTCTTGGTTATAGTTTTAGATGAATTCCTAAGAGATTTAAGGTAGAAATTAAATTTGGTTTTAACAATTAAAAAATTGTAAAACTTTGAATTTGAATGACAATCCATAGATAATATAATCCAATCTTTTAGTTTAAAGATAGCACAATCAGAAGGATATAAAATGGCAGAGGAGTAGGTGAAGTTACATTCATCTCCTCCCAGGACCAAACTGGAAGTATAACTAAATTATAGAACAATCAACCTGAGTAACTAACCAAAGTCTGGCTGAACAGAGTCGTATAACCAAGAATTCACAGAAGAAGCCACATTGAGACTGGTAGGAACAGCATAGATGCAAAGAGCTGGCTCCTGCTCCCTCAGGTGAATGAGATTCTAGAGGGATATCTCAGCTGCAAAGTTTCCTCCTGAGGAGTATGGGATTTCAATCCCATGCCTGGCTCCACAGCCCAGAGCACCAGAGCCAGGAAGAGGTGCCCATTTAACATCTAGCCATGAAGATTAGCAGGGATTCTGTCTGCCAAGGAATGATGTGAGTCCATGATGTTAGAGATTCAGGTACCCTCTTTTAATTAATTTTGTTATTGCTTTTAATCCTCATCTGAGGATATGTTTATTGAGAGAATGGGGGGACGGAGAGAGAGAGAGAGAGAGGGAGAGACAGGGAGAGAGAGAGAAACATCAATTGGTTGCCTCCCATACGCAACCAGACCAGGAATCAAACTTGCAACGTAGGTACCTTTCCTGACTTGGAATTGAACTCCTAACTTTTCCGTGCACAGGATGGCACTCTGACCAACTGAGCCACACAGGCAGTCTCTTCAAGGGCCAGTCCACAAAATCTTGTTGGCAGCCACTCACCCTAGACTCTGGTGGAGGGAGGGTGGAACAGAATAGATTTGCATTAGGAAAGATTGGGGTTTCTTGCTCTGGAGAGAGAAGTGGACTGCCACCAAAATTCCTACACTGAGTACCTCTTACATTGTAAGTTTGAATGTAATGCACTTGTATCATCCTGAAACCACCCCCCTCAAACCCAGTTTGTGGAAAAATTGTCTTTAATGAAACAGGTAAAAGAACAAATAAATTTAAAAGTAAGTGTAGTTTAAGAGACCTTTGCAAAAACATGAAGCATAACAAAATTGGCACTATAGGGGTACCAGAAGAAGAGAGAAAGCAAAGAATTGAGAACCTATTTGAAGAAATAATGATTGGAAAATTCCCCAATCTGGTGAAGGAAAAAGACACACAAGTCCAGGAATTGCAGATAGTTCCAAAGCAGATAAACCCAAAGAGGATCAGTCAAGATACACATACTAAAAATATCAAATGTTCAAGACAAAAAGAAAATCTTAAAAGCAGCAAGAGAAAGACAATTAATTACCTACAATGGAGCTCCCCTAAGTCTGTCAGCTGATTTCTCAACAGAAACATTTCAAGCCAGAAGGGATTGGCATGAAATTTTCAAAGAGATGAAAAGCAAGGACCTACAACCAAGATTACTTTACCCAGCAGGGCTAAAATTTAAAATTGAAGAAAAAAAAAAAACACTTCCCAGACATAAATAAATAAATAAATAAATAAAGCTAAAGGATTTTGCTACCATCAAACTAGGAGTACAAGAGATTTTAAAAAGTCTTCTTTAAGAAGAATAAAAACAGAAGAACATAGTTATAAAGAATAAAATGGCAATAAATATATACCCATCAATAATCACTTTAAATGTAAATGACTTAAATGCTCAAAAAAAAATAGTGTAGCTGAGTGGATAAGAAAAGAAAACCAACCCTTACTGGTGTGGCTCAGTGGATTGAGCACTGGCCTGCAAACCAAAGGGTTGCCAATTTGATTCCCAATCAGGCCACATGCCTGGGTTGCAGGCCAGGTTCCCAATAGGGAACACATGAGAGGCAACCACACATTGATGTTTCTCTCTCTCTCTCTTTCTCCCTCCCTTCCCTTCTCTAAAAATAAATATTTCTCTAAAAATAAATAAATAAATTCTTTAAAAAAAGAAAGCAAAAGGAAAAAAAAATATATATATATATGCTGTCTGCAAGAGACCCACTTCAGAACAAAAGATATGAAGATGGAAAAAAGATATTTAATGCAAATGGAAATGAAAAAAATGCTGGGATAGCAAAACTTATATCTCACAAAATAGACTTTAAAACCAAGGCTATAGTAAGAGACAAAGAAGGACACCACAATGGAATACTACACAGTAGAGAGAAAGAGGGAGCTCCTAACCTTTGCCACAGCATGGGTGGAAATTGAGAGCATTATGCTAAATGAAATAAGCCAGGTGGTGAAAGACAAATACCATATGATCTCACCTATAAGTGGAACCTAATCAACAAAACAAACAAGCAAGCAAAATATAACCAGAGACATGGAAATAAAGTACAAACTGACAGTAACCAGAGGGGAGAGTGAAAGGAGGTAATAGGGGAAAGAAAGGGAAGGATTGTCAAGGAACATGTATAAAGGACCCATGGACAAAGACAACAGGAGGGTGAAGGACTGAATGTGGCAGGTGAGGGGTGGGTAGGGGAGGGGAGAGTAATGGGAGAAAAATGGAGACAACCATAATTGAACAACAATAACCACCTCCCCTAAAAATAATCCCTAAAACATTCTAAAAAAAGAAAAAGGAAGGACACCACATTTATGCAACCAACATAGAAACACCTAAATATATAAGTAAATCTTGAACCAAATGGGGGAGATTGTCAGTAATACAGTCATAATAGGGGATTTTAACTCCCCATTGACATCACTGACAGAAAATCAACAAGAAAACAGTGTTCGTAAGTGGCAAACTAGATCAGGTAGATTTAATTGATATATTCAGAGTATTTCAACCAAAAGCAGTGGAATTTACAATACATTTCTTTCAAGTTCACATGGAACATTTTCTAGGATAGAGCGCATGTTAGGACACAAAACAAGTCTTCATAAACTTAAGATGATAGAAATCATATCAAGCATCTTCTCTGACCATAATTATATGACACTCAAAGTCGATCACAAGAAAAAAAAATTAAAATGCACAAACACATAGAGGCTAAATATCAGGTCATTAAAATAATCAATGGGTTAACAATGAGATCAAGGAAGAAATCAAAGGATACCTCTGAAATAAACAAAAATGAGAACATAACCACCTAAAATCCATGGGTCACACTGAGAGACACATTGAAAGCAGTTGTAAGAGGGAAATTCATAGCATTACAGTCCTATATAAAGAAACAAAAATAATTTCATGAGCATGGTATCTCCCCTGCCAGGTAAGTATTAAAAATAATTTCCAATAAACTATTTAACTTTACATTTAAAGGAACTAGAAAAAACAATAAGCAAAGCACAAAGTGAGTACAAGAAAAGTGATAATAAAGATCAGAGCAGAAATAGATGAAATAGTCTAAAAACCAATACAAAATGTCAGTGAAACCAAGAGCTGGTTCTTTAAACAGATAAACAAGATTGAGAAAACTTCAACCAGATTCATAAAGAAAAGACAGGAAAGGATGTAAATAAATAAAATAGAAATGAAAGAGAAGTAACAACTGCCACCACAGAAATAGAAGGGATTGTAAGAAAACATTATTTACAATTATATGCCAACAAATTGGGCAATCTGATTGAAATGGACCAATTTCTAGAAACATACAATCTTCCAACACTGAATCAAGATGAATCAGAAAATCTGAATAGACTGATTGCAAGTAATGAAATCGAAGCAGGAAAAAAAAATAGACACACACACACAAACAAAAACAAAAAAAACTACCAACAAAGTTCTGTACCAGGTGTTTTCGCTGCTAAAATTTACCAAACATTCAAAGAAGAATTAACACCTATTCTTCTCAAACTATTTCACAAATTCAAGAGAAAAGAATGTTCCCAAGCTCATTTTACAGGGCCAGGATTATCCTAATTCTAATTCTAGATAAAGACATTATAAAGAAAGAAAAATTGTAGGCCAGTATCCCCAATGAACACACATGCTAAAAATCTCAAAAAAAAAAAATAGCAAAGCTGATCCATTTAAAAGATCATACACCATGATCAATGGGGTTTATTCTGGGGATGCAAGGTTGCTACAATATCCGCAAATCAATAAACATGATATACCACATAAACATAGTAAGGGATAAAAACCACATGATCATATCAATATATGCAGAAAAAGCATTTGATATAATCCAGCACCCATTTAGGATAAAAACACTCAGCAAAGTGGGAGTAGATAGAGCATGCTTCAATGTAATAAAGGCCATATATGACAAACCCACAGCTAATGTCATACTCAATGAGCAAAAACTACAAGCATTTCCCTTAAGATCAGGAATAAGACAGGGATGTCTACTTTAGGGATGTCTGCTTTCACCACTCTTATTCAACATTGAACAGGAAATTCTAGCCACAGCAATCAGACAGGAAGAAGAAATAACTGCATCCAAATTAGAAAGGAAGAAGTAAAACTGTCATTATTTGCAGTTGATGACACTGTATATAGAGAACCCTAAATATTCCACCAAAAAACTACTAGAATTGGTAAATAAATCAATAAAGTAGTAGGATATAAAATTAATATCTAGAAATCAGTTGCATTTTTATAACCAATAATGAACTATCAAAAATGGAAATTAAGAAAATCCCATTTATAATTGCACAAAACAAACAATACCTAGGAATAAATTTAACCAAAGATATAAAAGACCTGCATTTGAAAATTTATAAGACACCAAAGAATAAAATTGAAGAAGATAGAAATAAGTGAAAAACATACATGTTCATAGATATGAGACTCAACATCATTAATATGTCCATACCACACATAGCAATCTATAGATTCAATACAATTTCTATCAAGAAACCTATGGAGTATTTCACAGAACTGGAACAAGTATTCAAAAAATGTATATGGGATCACAAAAGACACTGAATAGACATAGCAATCTTAAGAAGAACAAAATTGGAGAAATCATGCTACCTAATATCAAACATACTACAAAGCCATAGTAATCAAAATTACATGGTACTGGCATAAAACAGAATAGAGACCCCAGAAATAAAGTCATAGTATTATAGTCAACTAGTATTTTTCAAATGAAGCAAAAACATACAATGAGATAAATGTAGTCTATTCAATAAATGGTGTTGGAAGAGATTAATCAAAGAGCATGTGTGAATGATCCATGGACATGGACAATGGTGTGGGGATTGACTGTGGAAATGGGGGGTGGGCTGGGACATGGAAGGCAAAGAGGGAAAAATTAGATCAACTATAATAGAATAAATACAAATATTTAAAAAAAAGAAAAGGAAAAATAAATGGTGCTGCGGTTATTGGACAGATATATGCAAAAAGTGAAACTAGACCACTTTTTAACAACATGCACAGAATAAACTCAAAATAGATATGGCTTAAATATATGACTTGAAACCATAAAAGCGCTAGAATAAAATATAAACGGTAAAATCTCAGACATCTCTTATAGTAATATTTTTTTCTGATATATTCATTTGGGCAAGGCAATCAAAATAAAAAATGAACATATGGGAGGGAGTACATCAAATTAAAAAATTTTTGCATGGCAAAGAAAACCATCACCAAAATGAAAAGACAGGGGAGTGGTGGTGGGGAAAATGGAGACAACTGTACTTGAAAAATAATAAAAATATTTTTAAAAAGTGGAAAGACAGTCCACTGAGTGGGAGAACATAATTACTAATGATACATCTGGTAAGGGATTAACACCCAAAATTTATAAAGAACTTTTAAAACTCAACAACAAAAAAACAACCAATCCAATTTAAAAAAAAAGGATGAAAGATTGGAATAGACACTTCTCCAAGAAGGACATACAGATGGCCAATAGACGTGTGAAAAGATACTCAACATCACCAATCATCTGAGAAATGCAAATTAAAATCACAGTGAGATATCACTTCACAGGTGTTAGAACGACTATCATCAATAAATCAACAAACAAGAGTTGGCAAGGATGTGGAGAAAGAGGAACCTTTGTGTACTGCTGGTGAGAATGCAGATTGATGGAGCCTCTGTGGAAATCAGTATGGAGTTACCTCAAAAATTAAAAATGGAACTGTGTTTTGACCCAATTATCCCACTTCTGGGGATATATCCAAAGAAACCCAAAACACTAATTTGAAAGGTTATATGCATCCTTATGTTCATAGCAGCTTTATTTACAACAGCCAAGATTTGATAGCAGCCCAAGTGCCCATCAGTAGATGAGTGGATAAAAACACTATGTCACATTTACACAATGGTGTACTACTTGGCCATAAAAAAGAAAGAAATTTTACCTTTTGTGACAGCATGGATTGACCTGAAGAGTACCATGGTAAATGAAATAAGCCAGTCAGAGAAAGACAAGTACCATATGATCTCACTTATATGTGGAATCTAGTGAACAAAATAAACAAAGAAGAAAAATAGAAACAGATTCATAGATACAGAAAACAGACTGAGAGCTGTTGGAGGGGAGGGACTTGGGGTGAAAAAGTTGAAAAGTTGAAGGGATTAAGCAAAAAAAAAAAAAAAAAAAAAAAAAAAAAGCCCTCACATATGCAGACCACAGTATGGTGATTACCACAAGGAAATGAGGGTGGGGGGAGGTAGAAGAGGGTAAAGGGGAATAAATAGTGACATAAAGACACTTGACTTTGGATGCTGGACACACAATACAATACACAAATGATGTATTATGGAATTACACAAAGGGGGACTCCCCTCAAAACTGGAGTTATCTTCTGGAGGGCAGGCCCCTTGTAGTACAGGCTTCCCCTACTAGGCTAGCGTTCTAGGGGCCCATCTGTATCAGCACACCAGCTGGCGGTGTGAGAGGAGGTGTTCAGCCCTAGTGAATTTTCTTCTGGAAACTCTTTCAATGCCTTTGCCCATTTCATGATGGGTAATTTATGAACACAACTACCCACACCTCACTGAGTATTCAGCAGTTTTTGCCCAAAATTGGCATGACCCCCACACCCCCCTCCCTATTCACCAGATCTCTCCCAGAGGACTTTATTGTTTGTTTCCCTGGATGAGAAAAATCCTCAAAGGGAAATGTTTTCCAATGTGGATGAGGTGAAACAAAAAACAGCAGAAACACTAAAAGGCATCAAAATCAATGAGTTCAAAACTGTTTTGAGCAGTGGGAAAAAAAGTCTTAATAGGTGTATTACATCAAATGGAGAGTACTTTGAAGGTGACTAAAGTTTAAACCCATAAGAATAAATACACAATTTTTTACAGAAAAAATTCCAGTTTATGTTGAGTCCTTGCCTGTACACTTGAAACCTATATAATTTTGTTAACCAATGTCCCCCAATGAATGCAATGAATTTAAAAAAAATAAAAAAGGACAAATAGTCCTGCAGCAGGGTAACTTCTCCAGGGTGAATCGCTTGTTAGCAGCCATCCTGGAATGAGAACACGGGCTCCTGAATGTAAGGCAGGTTTGGGGTCCGGTACTACTGTTGCTAAGCGCCAAGTGTTAGTATTTAGTCATTGTTAACATCAAAAGAAAGACCAGGAGAGATAGTAAGTTAGACCTCGAAATAACACGGATATTCTTTGTTAGTTTAAGATTCTTGTAAAGTGTTTTAGTGAGGGGATATTTATATATATATATATATTTTTTTTATTTTTTGAAGAACAAGAAGAGCATAGGTGGGTGGAGCCAGGGGAGAACAATGGAGTAAAAGGTGGGACAATTGTAACTGAACAACAATAATAATAAAAAAGAAGAGCATCAGAAACAATTGACAATTTTACAAAAGAGATAAAAAACAACACAGTTTGGAAATAAGTACAATAACCTTTCATAGGCAAGGATTGCCTCCTAAAAATTCATATTTTAATTATCTTTTGATGTCTGTATTCAAACTACTTTTTTAGGTGATATGAGTGTAAATCGTTTCCATAATGTGAAACTGAACATTAGAAGAGGGAATGACACAGTTGCAAAATATTTTTTTCATTAAAGTTGCTTAAGTTTAGGTTCAAGTGATATTATACTTCTGATCAACATATACATATATCCATAATAAGCTCATGGAAATGATATTTGATTTGTGCTCAAATAAAAGTAACCTTTCAAGTAGGTGGAAATGAAGGTATTATCCCCAGTACAATTCTCAATGACTTTTTCATGCAGAGGAAATAATAAAATAAAGGTACAAAGACAGTGTGGTCGAAGTGTATCAGGAACATAGCAAAGGAAGAATTTGGGTCAAAGATAGTATATTTCAATAGTAACAGTTAAGGACAATCTTGGTAAATAAAAAACCTTAAATGATATACCATGGCAATGATATACTATGGCAGAGGAATGAGGAAACATATAAGCTGTTTAAACAAAGAAGTGATAATGATTGAAACAGTGTTATAGAAAGATTATGATAATAGCAGGTGTAGGATGGGTCGCTCAGGGATGGTGACAAGAGGAAAGAATTTGAAGAACTGCATTTGGATGGAACAGTGGAAATGTGTAATACAGCAGCCTGTGACTTTCTTCAGATAAAATCTGCACACCTTCATAATTAATTGGATTCAATCTTCTACTCTTTTTCTAGCGTCTTAAAGTGGAAGTATAGATTACTCATTTGAGACATTTCTTCTTTTGTAATACATGCTTTTGAGACTAAAATTCCCTCTAACCAATGCTCTATCTAAATTCTACACATTTTGATATGTTGCATTTTCATTCTCATTCATGTCAAAATGAAGTTTATTTTGAGAATTCCTTTGACCCATGAGTTATTCAGAAATATTTTGTTTAAATTTCAAATAATTAGAAAATTTTTGTCTATTTTTCTGTTATTGATTTTGAACTTAAATCATTTACTATTACATAGAACATACACTTCATGATTTCTATTCTCTTAATTTCTAAAAAAAAAAGGAAAAAGGACTCATGGCCATGGACAACAGTGCAGTGATTGCAGAGGGGAGGGTGTATACGGGGCCTAAATGGTAATGGAAAAATACAATAAAAATTTTAAGCAAAATTTCTTAAAGTTCTTGTCTCAGAATGAAATATCTGGGTTGATGTTAAGTATGACCTTGAGAGGAATGTGTGTTTGCCTGTTACTGTGCTGTGTTCTATACATGTCAGGGAACAACAAACAGAATGAATTCAAAGAAAATCACTTCTAAACATATCATAAGAAAAGTGACAAAAACATAAAGAAAACATTTTGAAAGCAGATAGAGAAAAATGGCGGTATACACAACCCACGGCCACAGTGCTTCAAAGGACTGTGGTTTCTCACCCAAAACACTGAATGGCAAGAATAACATCTTAAAAACAAAAAATAAAAACAAAATTCTATATCCAATGAAAATATTTTAATATGCAAATTCAGGATAAAGACATTTTCATATGAAGGAAAACTCAGAATTTTAAGCAGGTTGGCTATATAGAAATTGTTAACAGATCCTTTTGGCAGAGAAAATAATGCTAAGGGGCAGTTTGGATCTTCAAGGATAACCGAAAGCCACAAGTAAGAGTAAATAACTAAAATTTTTATCGACGTTTTTAAAAATTATTATATATCTTTCAAGTGTATAATAGTGGCTGGTAATTTTTAAATATATGTACAGCATATATACATGCTAAGTAAAGCATAATGGTTGGTGGGAGAAAAGAACATATTATCTCCAGCTTTCCACGATTTGTGTGGCATGATATAATATTAACTCTAAAGAATTTGTGCAAGTTTACGTATGAATGTTTCAACTTCTAGAGAGCTACTTCTTTAACAAGTACAAAGAAAGCCCAGTGAAAAAATAGGTTAAATAAAAAGCAGTAATTAGAAAAGGTAAGTAAGTTAAAAGGAGGTAGGTAAATGGAAACTGTGGAACAACACCGACAACGACAACAAAACAAACGGGGTAAACACGACACAAACTAGAAAATGGCCCACTCCACTCTGACCACAGAGGTTGTTATATATCAAATGTGAGTGACTTCAAACTCCAGTTAAAAGGCAGAGATCGGCAGAGTGGATTAACACAACAAAAATAACCAGACCTTACTATATGTTCCCTACAAGAAACAATTTTAAATATAAAAACACAGATAGGTTGAAAGTGGTGGATGCAAAATGGTAAACCAAGCAGACAATATTATGGGAGGACTAGTGTGTGGTTATAGAATAAATGGTTAAAGAGGCTTTGAGACCAGTAATATTATCAAAGGTTAAAAAAATATTTTGTAATGAAATTAGGGCAGTTCATCAGGAAGATAGAACAATCGCAAATGTGTGTGTTCTTAATGGCAGAATTCAAGATATAATGATAAGAAAAAAGGTAGAACAAAGTAAAATTAAGTAAAAACAAATAATGAAGGTCAGTAATAAGTAAATAGAAAACAGACATATAATAGAGAAAATTGGCACAGAAAGAACTGATTCTTTAAAAAGATCAACTATATTGCAAAAATCTTAGCTAGATCAGTAAGAAAAATGAGTAAGTAATCCAAATAATGCAATATTGACAATAAAACAAGATATCTCAATATAGACTTGACAGACATTACAATGATAGCCAGATAATACTATTAATGATTTTATGTCAACAACTTTGAAAGCTTTAATGAAGTATATATTTTAATGAAATATATGTTGAAAATACAACTTACCAAAATTGACATAAAAAGAAACAGATTCTGAAAATCATATTATCTATAACATGAATTTAAAACACAAATCTTTACAAATGGGAGGGTCCTTCTGTCCCAGGTAGGCTTACTAATAAATTTTATCAAATATTGAATAAAATATAATACCAATATCTTACTTAAGTTGTCCAGCTTGTTGGCATAATGTTTTTGAAAGCAGTGTAACCCTAATATGAAAACTTTACCAACATATTCCAAACATAAAAAGCATAGAGTAACAATACTCAGAAGCATGGATACATTCTTACTAGAACATTAGCAAAACTGATTTCCACATACATAAAAGAATAACATATACTAACCAAGCAAGATTTACTCAAAGAATGTAAGGTTTATTTAACATTTGAAAATCTAAAAATAAAATGTATAATATTAACAAAAAATGAATTACATGTTGTCATTGTCACAGATGCAGAAAAAGCTTTAAAGAAATTCAGTCAGTACCCATCTAAATACACAAACACACAAACAAGCAGATCAGCTAGCCATGGTGGAGAACTTTTTCAAACTCATAAAGCTTTAATTAACATCATTCTTATGGTGAAAGTCTGCTATGTGGAAAAAAACTGGAATACCCATTTTCACCACTTTATTTACACTATCCTAGAGTTCACAGTAATTTGCAAATAGCCAACAAAGAGAAATAAAAGCATAAAGAGCAAAAGAAAATAATGCCTCTTTTTGCAGATGGTATAATTATTTACCTAAAAAACTCCGGGAACTCCATGAAACAACTACAAAGACTGCTAAGTGAATTTAACATGATCAGAAGGTCCCAGGTTGCTGTACAAAAATCAGCTATATACTTTTTTCATTAGTAGTAATAAATTAGAAAATACAATGAAGAAAACAATCCAATTTAGGGTAATTCCTAGAAACATAAAATGCTTAGAAATGTAAGAAAATGCAGTGAATTTTTTTAAGAATTGAAATAAGTGGAGAGTTATACCATGCTCATAGACTGAAATTCTCCAAGTTCTGTAAGATGGCAATTCTCTTCCAACTGATCTATGATTTCACACATCAATCAATGTTACAGAAGGCTTTTTAGTGGAAATTACAAGCTTTTTCTAAATGTATATGAAAATGTGTAGAGCTAGCTAATACCCAAAACAGTTTTCACAATAAAGAAAAAGTGGACTTCCATGTGATGTCAAGACTTGCTATAAAGATACAGGAAGTTAAACACTTCTTACTGGCGAAAGGAGAGATGTATAGACCAATATGGCAGAATAGAGAATGCACAGCTAGGTGGCAAGGCAATTCAATGAGCAAAGAAAGTCTTTGAACAAATGATGCTGGTTTAACTGGGGATTCTTGTGGAAAGAATTTGAGTATTTCCTCAAATGCTATATACAGGATCTGGCACAAACAATGCCTCCTTTTTATTATAAAATCTTTTATTGCAAAATCATAAGCATGGAATTTTGCAACATTTACAATATCACACTCAAGCACTCTATTTGACATTTTAGGTAAAATGTTCAAATTAAAACTATAAATTATTACACACATATTATTATCCTACTAACCAACCAGTCAAGTAGGCGTTACTTCTGCCGGACCATATATATATATATATATATATATATATATATATATATATATATATATATATATAAAATAGCTTTAGATGGATCACAGTTCATAATGAACTAGAACTAAAAATAGAGCTTAACACTTCTGATTATTTCTGCAACAGATGGATAATATTGTTTTGCTATATCAATTATATACTATTATGCAACCTTACTAACTCTGTTAGCACAAATACCATCTGTTAATTTTTCTATATTTTCAGTTACAAATATACATCAGCTACAAATAACAATTATGTCTTTGCCCTTTCAAGCTCACACTGAACTTCCCTTCCCATGCTGTTTATTATCTTATTGTTGACAAAGCCTTCCAGTATGGTGCCATGTAAGAGAACTTTGATTGTAGACACTTCTGTTTTATTCTTAAGTTTATAGGAATGTCTCTCAAGTTTTAGCATTAAGTATAATCTTCATTATAGATTTGGTGAAAAACCTGTATCATGTTAGGAAAGTTCCTTATATTCTTTCATTTTCTAATATGTTTGCTATAAATATTTACTGAACGTTAAGAAATGTTTTTGCATCCATTAAGATGACAATCAGTTTAATTTTTTAGTGTAATGAATTGTACTAATGGACTTTCTATATTGAATCTTATTTATTTTTTACATAGCCCCACTCATTAGCTAATAATTTTCTGGAATATTTTTGCATAAATGTTTCTGTATGGGGTTATTTCTTTTTCTAGTCCTGTGTTTATCAGTTTTTGGTGCTAAAATTATATATAAATTACATATTCTTCTGATTTGAGCTCATACTTTCTCCCCACACTCTGACTTATTTATTTTTACTGAAGCCATTGAAGCATATAAAGCAAGAGAGTGGTATTATCAGACTTGCATTTTATAAAGGTCATAAAGACATCAGACTGGAGAATGCATTTGACAGCGATAACACTTAGAGTGGGGGGAAGCATTTGAGAAAGAGAGCATTTTGTTTTGTGTTTTGTTTTGCTTTGTTTCTCATAGGATGAATTTAAATGACAAGGCAGCAGGAATAGAGATAAGGATTTAAGGGTGTCAGTAAGATAAGGTGATAGCCATATAATGGAGGGGTCACAGATATATGATGAAGGGTTAATGAAGTTTAAACGTTTCTGGTGTGGGAAACTCTACACTAAAGCCACTGTTTAGAGAGGGAGAGCACAGGGTGACATACGGAGCACAAAAACGGTCCTGATAACATTGGCATGCCTATGACAGTTGGTAGTTATTTAGAATTTACAGGTGTAGGGCTCTGAAGAGAATTTAATTTTCGATATTCCAACTTAGGAGAGGCTAATCATGGACATAGCCATAGGAATAGATTAAAATGTTCAACTTTCAGTTAGCAATTTGGTAGAAAACAAGAGTTGCATGAATTGAATGTAAATTACGGGAGAGTTGTGAACAGTATAATTTAGCCCTGGATTTTACTTATGGTTGCATTACTTCTTACCAAGCCTGTTTCAGAGTCGACTCACTAATGGTTCCAAATCTGAGACCGCAAAATTATGGAGGTTAAGGAATCACCCGAACTCCTTGCAGCTGGGTGATAACAGCTGGAAACTGGGTTGCAGTATGCCCTCCATGCTGACATTCTTGGATTTCAGACTACAAAAGCAGTATCTTGATAGACTAGCACAAATGTGATAGGCTTTTCTTTTGGAGCCCAGAGGTGTAATTTACGGCAGAAGTAGTTTTGGAGGACATAAAGGACTCCAGTATAAAGGTAAATATAAATGCACATTCTCATTTAGGGTTCTTTGCACCTTTATAGACTGATAGCTACCCTCCTAGGAGAGTAATGTTGGCAGGGAAACAGAGTTGAACCTGATCACAGCTCCAGTGTACACCTTTATTAAATGGCTTTACACCTTGTTATACAAAGAGAACCTAGTTCCTATCTTTACAGAAAATGTATCCAAGCCATCCTCGTTCTTGTGCAAATGAACATTAATGCTTTATCCCTTAGATTTCACCTGCAGGAGTATCATGTAAGCCCCTTTTCTTCCCCAAAGTGGCTGCTATGGAAACGAGTCCCGATACATGACAGAGGAGGGAAGCTAGCGGCACTGTGCTTAAACAAAGAGGAGGTATTTCCACACGACTTCCAATTGTATGTGCAGCAAATAAAGAAGGGACTGGGAATCACACTGCACACCAGATCTATGGAGGAGATCGCTAGTTCAGCTCTGCCAGCCACCCTTTCTCCAGGCCCATAATTAAAAGTAAATCTGAGGGCACTAGCAGCAAGTGGGATTTGCTCCTAGCCTGAGGAGCATGTAAATTGGCTGCTTTTGCAAACTGCTTTCACTCTTTGAGGTTAAGAGGGGAAAAATTAATGCCTCTATGCAGTGGAATAAATGCTTCTCTAGTGGCTTGAAAGAAGAGATTTGCCTCCCTAAATCTCTGAGATTACAGATAATGGGAGTTTTGGCTTTGGAAGAAGTTAGGTTGCTGTGAAAAGTTACAGCTATACTATTAGATTACATGACTTCAGTTTTGTCTGCCACATACCCTTTGCTGTACCTACATGATTTGGAACTTACCAAACACATTGACCAGGTTTATATTTAAAAGTCTACAATGATACATACTATAGGCAGCAGAAGTTATCTATATGCTCTAAGAAATGGAGGTTTTCTCAAAATTCCAGGCCTCAGAATCTCTTTCCTTAGGATACCATAGCTTGGTTTAAAAATCTAGTCATATTAATATTTATAAATCATTCCTCCAAGAACTCCATCCTTTTCTGACATAATGCATCTCTGGCCTCTGTTAACAAAAGTCCAAACTAAAGAAATGTTTAAAAGAGTTTATTTACACCAAGGGCCCAGGGGCCAGGCCCAGAAGCAAAATCTCAAAGGATTGAGAATGTTCCAGGGAAGTTTTGCAGGTTTTTTTATACATTCAGAATCAAAGGAGGTTAAATGAAATTCACTGGTGGTAGATTAAGGAGGTTGGAGAAAGCCAAGCAGGGAAATCTCTAGGGTTGGATAAAAAATAAAATGAAGACATACATATGCATCGGTGAGTAACATTTAACATTCACAACAAATAAGAGGTGAGATGCAGGCAACAGGATAACAATGAGGAGTTTTGGTGACATGGTACTCTGGTATCAGTAGGTCTGTTTCCAAGGGGTCTGGAAAAGACAAAACCAAAAAAAAACCTGTGACATTTTAAAGGTACATTATTCTAGATGCACAAGAACAATAAACAGGGCTTGCTTAAGGTGAAGATTAACATTTTTATTAAGGAAAGTGTAGAGCTGGGATGGGACTTCTCTGCCCAGTTAGGAATTCATGATCAGGCCATTGTGTGTCGTTCAGTGCAGCCACAGGCCACACGAGCTACCAGGTCTGCTGTGTGCCCCCCTTTTTGTTTACACCTCAGGCAATGTCTTACTCGGGCTAGTAAGCAGCGGCTCTGGACTCCCATAAATGTGCCTTCCTACTCTGGCCTACCATCAAGATACGGCTGCAGTAAGTGCTTACTGCAGGTGTCTTTTGGCTGGCTTTGGTGCCTACAATCCAGACGCTTTGCATTTGGTTTTGCCTTTGTTGACAGACACTAGTACCCTCCTGGGCCCCCAAAAGCCAATGTATGTGCTGACAAAATCTCTTGATGGTCATGCAAAGGGGAGAAAAATATTCTTCCCTTGAGTTACTTATATACAAATGCATAATGAAACCAATAAATTCTTATGTGGACTAATTTATCCAGGATTGTTCTGACTTCTCACATACATAATCTTATTTAACCATTACCACAGCCCTGTGCTGCAGGGTTTTATGTGTGTGGGCTTGGGTTCAGAGAGAAGGGACATGCTGCTGATTCTTAGGGTTCTTTCTGTTCTCTTTCCTGAAAGTCTTGGATACAATGAGTCCTCTTCACTCTGACTGGGATGGAAATTTAATATATTTAGCAACTATATCTTGCATTGCTTAACTGTTAATATCTCTGATTTGTTCCAACCATACAGCACCTGCTCTGGAGTACCTCTCACACAGTCTCTCCTTGAGTGTGCCTAGCTCCACTTTCAGCAAAGGATTCTTGGAGGAGCCCCAAAGTATAATTCTGGAACTCAATTTCTGCACAGAACTCTCATCCATACTTGTCCCCACATTGCAGCCCCTTCAGCAATCTTGATCTCTGATTTTTGCCACCTAAGCTCAGCAGGATTGCAGCAGCTGTTCACATAACTTTCCTTAGGCCGAAAACCTCACTAATCATAGGGTTCATCTTGTGAGTTTCCCTTTACTTAGAACTGTGGTCTAGGTTGGTCTAATTTTCAGTTGCTCAAAGCAGTTATGTTACCACAAACATAACATCTATTCAGAAGGTATATAGCCATGTAATATGAAAAATAGGACATTTATTGAAGATGATACAAGATACAAGAAACATTGTATACAGGACAGTGATGCCTCAGTTCCCCCAAAGTAGGCACACTGGGACCTCACACAGTTCTCCCAATTGTCATCAGTTACCCCATGATATTTTACTGAATCTGAATTCTCTTCCCTTTCAAAGGTGATGTTAGTTTTGGGAAAAGCCAGAAGTCACAGGGTGCTAAATCTGGGCTGTAGGGGGGCTGAGTCACCTGGGTGATTTGATGTTTCACTAAAAAAGTCAAATAATAAAATAAAAGTCAAATAATAAAAGGCAAATAATAAAATTGAGAAAAACTGGTAGATTTGTTCAACATTTGTTTATAGAATGAATAAATGAATACATAATATACAGAGTCCAGCAAATGTAAGGCTTGCTTGAGTGTGGTCAGTTGGGTAATAATATGGGTGTAATAATTTATAGATTTAATTAGAAAATTTCACCTAAAATATCATATAGTGTGATATTGTTATGTTACAGAATTACATGCTTATGATTTTGTAATAAAACAGGGGCATTATTTATGCCAGACCCTGTACATGAAAAGCAATTCAAAAGGTTAAGTGTTTTATTACTTATGCTGAATGCTTCGCAAAGTTAAATCTTGATATGTTTCAGAGTAAATGCTTCATATTTCTGAATAGAATAGAGCAGAGAGCATTAAAATCAGCCAGTGATTTACTTTTTCTTCAGTTTTTGAAAAATATAATCATCTAATCTAAATTTAAGCACTTTCCTGGTCACATCTCCATTTTCCTTTGTATATTTATAACCCTAAAAAGTCATTCTGCTAAAGTACAGTTAGTTTGTGGTACTCCAGGAGTCATCGTCAAGGAATCATTCAGTGATGGTATCTAGGGATGTTAGGACCTTAGGCCCAGCCAATTTCAACAGCTATAAAGTAGTGGTATCAGGAAATTCATTCAAATGATACTATCACATAAATAGTGAGAAAATCCCTGAAATATGATACCCAGATTATATAAAAGGCTTAAACAGAAATATTAAAAACCTAAAGTATACTCTAGAAATATTCTTAGCCATTGTTGAAAATGAAAGGAGAAATACAGTTCATGGAAAGGTAAACTAAAAAATTAAAAAAAACAAGAAGTGTGGCAGAAGAAAACTAAAATATTATTTTCTTGAGATTCATGTAATCATTTTATTTCCAAAGGGTCTATGGGTAAAGCTTTAATTAACATTTTCATGAAGTGTCAGCATTTCTTTATATACTCCCCCTAAATTTTCTCTCTAACACATAGCAAGTTTAATTACATAGACTAGGTGGAGAGAACATCCTATTTCATTCATCCTATTGATTATGTTAAGCTCCAATTAAGTTCCAAGAAGTTACTCCTCTGCCCAAGACTTTCCAGGGGCTTTCCGTCTCCCTGAGAGGAGGAGGCAAAGTTAGCACAGGGGCTTCCAGGTCTCCATACACACATTTTCCCTTCGGACATGGGAGAATGTTTTGGTGTAAAGGTTAACATTCTACATCTTCATTGGGTACTGATTATTTGTATTGTTGCAGGGATTACAATTCAGCACAAAAGTTTTCAAACATTCTATACTTTCAATGGGTGAGTCTTATTATATAATGTATATCTTAATAAAGTTGAGTAGACAAGAGAGGAAAAGGAGAAAAGAGAGGAGCAGAAGGAGTCCATCAAACAAATGCAATTTAGTTGGCCTTCATGATGAAAGTAAAGCCCTCTTTTTCATTCAGAGATTTTTCAAGAACAAGAAAGGAGGGATATATCAACTTAGAACTAACATTGTAGGTAGTTTGGAAATTATAAGAAATTATAAAGAATAAAATTTTGATGGCAAATACATAATGCAATGTACAGATGATGTATTATAAAATTGTACATTTGAAACTTATATAATTTTATTTAAAATATTACCATAATAAATTTAATTATCAATTAAAATAAATAAAGTTATGTCACACAAGACAATTGAAATGTGGTGTGTATTATTTTGATTTTTTTAGTGCTTTTGTTTTCTATGGTTGCAATAAGACTAAATATATCTTATGCTATGCTTCTTTATTCTTAATTTTAGGATTTTTCTATCAATGAACAGCTCTAAAAGACTCCGAAAGCTCAACAGTTGGTGTCGGCTCTACAAAATACAGTACAGATCACAATCTCACCACTCAGTAGTTATTGAGATCCACTTAATAATCATGAGTAGGTCCTCTCCAATTGTAACCACATACTTATAGCAGGTATTACCAGGAAACATTGTAGCCGTTTCTCAAACAACAGTAGGAAAAAGGTCTGACTTGAGTCTAATGAAAAACAAATTTTTTTTTGCTATAATCTGTTTGGAGAATCAGTCTCATCCTTGGATCTTTCTTAAGAAGTTATCCCTAAAGTCTGAGTTGTTACCTAAGAGTAAGAGGATATCCTGCTACCAGGAGGTAGAATAGTGAAGACAGGATTTAGGAAAAACATGCACTCATTCTTCTCTCTATGCAATATTGCCAGAACAGTGCACCTGTGATATTTTTCAGCTATGATATGTCCCATTAGATTCATCTACTAACTGAAATAAATTTCTCACAATGCAGCTCCTAATGTAATAGTTTAATATTTTAAAATAATTCTTAAGTATTGGACCCAAAACCATAAAAATCATAGAAGAAAACATACACAGCAAAATCTCAGACATGGCTTATAGCAATATTTTATCAGATATATCTCCCCAGGCAAGAAAACAAAATAAAGGATAAACAAATGGGACTATATCAAATGAAAAAGTTTTTGCACAGCAAAGGAAATCATCAACAAAATTTAAAAAAACAACCCACAGAGTGGGAGAACATATTCACTGATACATCTGATAAGGGGTCAATATCCAAAATTTATAGAGAACTTATACAACTCAACACTAAAAAAACAAACAATCCAATTAAAAAATGGGTAAAGAAACTAAATAGACACTTATCCACAGGAGGACATTCAGATGTACAATAGACACATGAAAAGATGCTCAATGTCACTAAATCATCAGAGAAATGCAAATTAAAACCACAATGAAATGCCATCTCACACCTGTCAGAATTGCTACCATCAACAAACAACAAGTGCTGGTGAGGATGTGGAGAAAGGGGAACCGTTTTGCACTGTTTTTGGGAATGCAGATTGCTTTGGGGAATTCAGCCACTGCTTCAGTATGGAAAACAGTATGGAGATACCTCAAAAAATTAAAAATGGATCTGCCTTTTGACCCAGTGATCCCACTTCTGGGAATGTATCTGAAGGAACCCAAAACACTAATCAGAAGAATATAAGTACCCCTATGTTCATTGCAGCATTATTTACAATCACCAAGATAAGTAAGCAGCCCAAGTGTCCATCAGTACACGAGTGGATAAAACAACTATGGGGCATTTATACAATGTAATACTTCTCAGCCATAAAAGAGAAGAAATTTTTATCCTTTGTGACAGTATGGATCGAATTGGAGAATATTATGCTGAGTGAAATTAGCCAGGCAGAGAGACAAATACTGTATGATTTCACTCATTTGGAATATAATGAACAAACTGAAATAACAAGGAAAATGAGGATAGACTCTGAGATGGAGAGCAGGATGACAGCTAGTGGCAGGGAGGTGAGGGGGTGGAAATGACAAATGTGTGGTGATTGCTGGATGGAGGGGAATATAAGAGGACTAAATGGTAATGGAAAAAAGTACAATAAAGATTAAATTAAAAAAGAGAATTCTTTCAAAATTTCTTAAAACAGAATTTTCGGTGAAGTTGGTAGCATAGGTAAACACGGCTTGCCTCCTTGCACAGCCATTTCAAAATTACAACTAAAACAACCATCATTCAGAAACATCAGAAATTGAGTTGAATGGAAGTCTGACAACTACAGAATTAAAGAAACCACACCCACCCAGAATGGCAAGAGGGGTGGAGACATGGAACAGGCCTGTCCTACATCCATGTATGGTGGATAAAAACTCGAAGGGATATTTCAGGAGTGAGGAGTCCCACAGCAGGTATCCCAAACCAGAGTTCCAGTGCCAAGAAGATAAGTACCCAAAACTTCTGGCTGGTAAAACCAGTGGGGACTGAGTTGGTAGAAGAAACTGCTGGAGTCCTGAGCAGTTCCTCTTAGAGAACCCGTGTGTGGACTTATTCAGACTCACTCCACCTGGGCTCCAGCACTGGGGCAGCAGCTTGAAAGGCACCAGTGGCATACTGGGAGAAACTGAAGTGTCTGGCACCAAGATGAGAGTTGCGGACAGCTTTCTTCCAGACTGAAAGGTGGACAGAGGCCATTTTCCCATTTCTGAACCCTCCCCACACAGAGCCACAGAGCTGGCAGGTGGGTGCCATATCTGAGATTCCATCAACCTGGCTAAAACCATTTGTCCACCCTGGAGATTTCCTGAGACTCCAACCCACCAACTTATGGGCCCACCCAAGGTCTTAACAGGGACTTTTCCATATGAATGGCTGGTCTTGGCTCCTTCTCCACAACTTCTTAAATCCTCTCAAACAAGCAACAGCAGGCCTTAGTGAGCCCCCAGCCCCCTTACCTCTTGCTAAGTGGCTCCAGGCCTGGCACTAGCAGCTATCAGTATAGATTCCCAACTTGGCTTCACCTAAAAATCTCCAAGCCCAACCAACTAGCAGCCATCTCAGAGTGCTTTATAGTCCAGGCATGGTGACCCTAGGCAAAACATGGGAGGTTGTGGGGGCTGAACTAGGCCTGCACCGCGTTTGGAAACACCAGAGCCTATGCACCCAATGGACATCTACAGACCATGTTGGGGCACCACCACCCTTCCCCTGCACAGCTGATCCACATAGGGCAGATGCTGGTGTTCAGTGGCCGCAGCCAGTTCTTACAGCTGTCTGGTCTGGGTAAATTCCTCCCATTGACCTGCCAACAGCAATCAAGACTCAACTACAATAGTGGGCTATACTCAGCCCACATGAAGGGCAAACCTCAAGTACCCAGCTTGGGTGATAGGAGAGGATGTGCCACTGGACCCTACAGGACACCTACTATATTAGGCAATGCTACCAAATGGGGCATCATGGCAGCTCTACCTAATACATAGCAATAAACACAGGGAGGCTGCCACAATGAGGAGACAAAGAAAGCATGTCCCAAATGAAAGAGCAGATCAAAAATCCAGAAAAAGGACTAAACAAAAAGGATCTAAACAGTCTATGGGATGGAGAGTTGAAAACACTGGTTATAACGTTGCTCAAGGAACTCAGGGAGGACCTCAACAGCATTAAAAAGATCCAGTCAGAAATGAAGGATACACTAATGGAAATAAAGAACAATTTGCAGGGAAACAACAGCAGAGTGGATGAAACCAAGAATCAAATCAATGATTTGGAACATAAGGAGGAAAAAACAGCCAATCAGAATGAAAAGAAGAAAAAAGAATCCAAAAAAATGAGGATTGTGGAAACAGTTTCTGGGACAACATAAAGTATCCCAACGTTTGCATCACAAGGGTACCAGGAGAAGAGAAGGAGTGAGAAATAGGAAATCTATTTTAAAAAATAGTGAAAGAAAACTTCCCTAATTTGGTAAAGAAAATAGACATGCAAGTCCAGGAAGCACAGAGAATCCCAAACAAGAGGGATGCAAAAAGGGCCACTCCAAGACATCATAATTAAAATGCCAAAGGTTAAAGATAAAGAAAATTTAAAAGTAACAAGAGAAAAGCAGATAATTAACTATAATAGTCCCCATAAGACTGGTAGCTGATTTCTCAAAATAAACTACGTAGGCTAGAAGGGATTGGCAAGAAGTATTCAAAGTGGTGAAAAGTAAGGGCCTACAACCTGGATTACTCTATTTAGCGAAGCTATCATTTAGAATCAAAAGGCAGATGAAGTGCTTCCCAGACAAGTTAAAGCTAAAAAAGATCATCATCACCAAACCATTATGATATAAAATGTTGAAGGGACTTATCTAAGAAAAAGAACAAGATCAAAACTGTGAACATTAAAATGGCAATAAATACATAACTATCAAAAATTGAATCTTAGAAACAAACTAAGCAAACAAGCAGGACAGAAACAGAATCATAGATATGGAGAACAATGTATGGTGGCCAGTGGGGGGGGTGTCTGGAGGGAATCGGGGACAAAGCAAAGGGATTAAGAAGTACAAATTGGTAGTTACAGAATAGGCAGAGGGATGTTAGAGCAAATATAGGGAATGGAGTTGCCAAAGAAGTTGTATGCATGACCCATGGATATGCACAAAGGAGGGAGGAGTGCTAGAGGGACTGGGGGATGCTGGTTAGACAGGAGCAAAGGGGGAAAAGTTGGGACAACTGTAAAGCCTAATCAATAAAAAATAAATAAGAAAAATAAAGTAAAATAAAAATAGAAAAAATTTCTAAAAACAGTCTTTATATTCTCAACATAATTTTCTTAAGGGTAATTCTTATAGACATTATATAAACACATAATTAATGCTTTATTTTTCTAAAATGACTTCATGTGATAGTATATTCTGGTGATTTTTTTTAACTAGAAAAATCCATCTTATTCAGGATGTAAATTGGAGAACCAGTATGAGTTACTGCTAAACTGAGTTACATAAAAGATCTTATCTAATTATCACTGATCGCTCCTTTGGGTTTCTACTTACTAAATATGTCTAATTATTCATTGACTATTTGGAAAATCATGTTTAAGTTTCCTCTGAGTAGAAAAGAGTAGGAAAAGAAAGGAAGTTCTTCAAAACATAAAAAAAAGTTAAAGAAAAAAGAGAGTCTTGAAATTTATAAACTTATAAAGTAGATTCAAAATTTCATCTATATTTTGAAAAATCTTTTTGCTATACAAGTATGATGGAAAGAAAAGGGCCACTTTTCTAAGGTGATAGCACCTCACTTATGTCAATAATTGTCAACAGACGGTAACATTGGGAGGCCTGTCTTTAACCGTTATTGCCAATGACGTTGATGTTTGAAGTGGGTCTACCCCTATATCAGAAACCATTCGAGGAGGAGGTAGGAAGACAGTAGAAAAATAAGTGTGTGCCATCCGTTCTTCCTCAGGGGGATTCTATAAAATGTCACTGTAGTAGTAGCAAGTAATAGAGCTGGAATGGGCATCCAGATTTTCTGATCCTTAATCTCCTTCTCTCTATATTTTATTTAATTTTTTTTAGCCCAGTGACTTCTTATTTACTTACTGAATAGGAAACAAATCACAGAGTCAAACCCACATGGGCACAAGAGGGCACTTTCAAAAGGTAGAAATATAGAGAAGCCATTAATTCCAGCAATAAAGCAGTCAGTCTGCCCCACCTCCGTTCCTCCACCCCATTTATTAAATAAGCAGTTCTCTGTTAACTTACTAAAGGTTTATTCCATGATACCAAAGAAATAATACGTGTCTTTAAAAATCTGGTATGACTAGCCAAAATTGAATCATAAACATCTTAGCAAATTGTGTTTCTTTATACTATTTGATACATCCATACTGCATAGAAAACACTTCTATAAATACTTACAGCCCATACTCAATTAATATTGTTGAGTCAAACTTCAGTTTATTATACTGTTAGAAGACCCTGGGGTGTATGAAAAGAGAACTAAGTGGACATTTAGGGAATTAAGTAATGCCCTTGCTTCTATTTTGCTTTATGAATATAGGTAAATATCTTAGCATTTCTGTATTTCAACCTATTTACATTTGAAATGAGAAGCTGTACCACAGCCATGGTTATCAAAGTGTACCATGCATACAAATCATGCTGGGAAACTTGTTAAAATGCATATTCTGAGGGTTCTTTTTTCTTGTAAACTCTGATTCTTTAGCGTTTGGATGGAGCCTAGCTATCTGCCAATTAAATAATCATTTGAAGTGATAGTATCTCAGAGTGTCTATGGCAACAGCTAGAAAAACTGAATTAGGTGTTCCCTGAAAGTCTTTCCTAATTCTAAAATGTTATGAGACAAAATTCACAAAGAACAAAAAAATCATTGAGAAAGAATTACTAATCTAAATGTAATTAAAGCTTCATTCTAATTTCATTAGTAAAGTCTTTTTATTAATAAGATATGTATTTTTAGAGCAATTTAGATTCATACCAAAATTGTAGTGAAAGTACAGAGATACTCCCTGTTTCCACGACACACAAACTCCCTTTTATCAACATCCTGACACACTGTCCTGGGACATTTGTTACATGATGAACCTACAATGACACATCGTTATCATTTAAAAGTCCATAGTTTGATTTATTGGAAGTGTGCACTTATCTCTAAATTGCCTGTTTACCATTTTCTCTTTGGATTCACTTTTCTTATTGATTTGAAGGAACTATTTATTCTTTAAGTATATTAACCCTTTAATTTATTGATATATTTTTATCCCAGTTTATTTATTACCTTTTAAATAAAAATATTTGATTTTTTGTTTATGTTGTTATTTGTCACACCATTTTAAGTTGGTATGCCGTCAAATCTATTGTTTTTGCACTTTATAACGTCTGGGTTTTGTGAGTTGCTTAGAAATCTTTTCCTATCTCATTATTATTAATAAGACCTTTGTATTTTTTTTCTATTCTTCTATATTTTCTTTTGTTTAGATCTTTAATCCATCTGCAATTTATTTCTGTATATGGTTTAAAGTAGAAATTCTATTTCTTCCCAAATGAATGAGAAACCAGCCCTGGCCATGTAGCTCAGTTTATTAGAGCATCATCTGATATGCTCAGGCTCTGGGTTCAATCCCCAGTCAGAGCACATGGAAGAATCTACCAATGAACGCATAAATAAGTGGAACAACAAATCGATATGTCTGTCTGTCTCTCTCTTCCCCTTCCTCTCTCTCTGTAAAATTAGTCAATAAATAAAATAATAGTTTAAAAACTCAAAGAAAATTAATGTCCATAGTTTAACTTTCACTCTTGGTGTTGTCTTGGGTTTTGAGAAATATATAATTACATGTTATTTTATTTTATTTACTTTATTTTAATTTGTTTTGCTGAGGATTTTATTTTTAACATATGTTATTGATTATGCAATTACAGTTGTCCCATTTTCCCTCTTTTATTCCCCTCTGCCCTGTACACCCCCTCCCGCCTGCATTCTCCCCCCAACCTTAGTTCATGTCCATGGTTTGTATATATAAGTTCTTTGACTTCTACATTTCCTAACTTATTATTAACCGCCCCCTGTCTATTTTGCATCTATCATTTATGCTTCTTATTGTATGTACCTTTTCCTCCATTCTCCCCCTCCCCATGCCCAATGATAAACCTCCATGTGATCTCCATTTCTGTGATTCTGTTCCTGTTCTAGTTGTTTGCTCAGTTTGTTTTTGGCTTTGTTTTTGTTTCAGTTGTTGATAGTTGTGAGTTTGTTGTCATTTTGCTGTTCATAGTTTATCTTCTTCTTTTTCTTAGATAAGTCCCTTTACCATTTCATATAATAAGGGCTTGATGGTGATGAACTCCTTTAACTTGACCTTATCTGGAACGCACTTTATTTGCCCTTCCATTCTAAATGATAGCTTTGCTGGATAGAGTAATCTTGGATGTAGGTCCTTGCCTTTCATGACTTGGAATACTTCTTGCCAGCCCCATCTTGCCTGTATGGTTTCTTTTTAGAAATCAGCTGATAGCCTTATGGTAACTCCTTTGTAGGTAACTGTCTCCTTTTCTCTGGCTGCTTTTAAGATTCTTTCCTTATCTTTAATCTTGGGTAATTTAATTATGATGTACTTTGGTGTGTGCTTCTTTGGGGACAACTTCTTTGGGACTCCCTGAGCTTCCTGGAAGTCTATTTCCTTTGCCAGATTGGGGAAGTTTTCCTTCATTTTTTTTTCAAATAAGTTTTCCATTTCTTGCACTTCCTGTTCTCCTTCTGGCACCCCTATGATTCAGATATTGGAATGTTTAAAGTTGTCCTAGAGGTTCCTGAGCCTCTCCTCACTTTTTTTTTGAATTCTCATTTCTTCATTCTGTTCTGGTTGAATGTTTATTTCTTCCTTTTGCTCCAAACCTTTGATTTGAGTCCTGGTGTCCTTCCCATCACTATTGGTTCCCTGTACATTTTCCTTTATTTCACTTTTCATAGCCTTCACTTTTTCTTCTATTTTGTGACCATATTCCACCAATTCTGTGAGCAAACTGATTACCAGTGTTTTGAACTGTGCATCTATTCATTTGGCTATCTCTTTGTTGCTTAGTTGTATGTTTTCTGGAGCTTTGATCTGTTCTTTCATTTGGGCCATATTTTTCTGTCTTGGCTAAGCTGTTAAGTAGTAAGGGTGTGCACCAGGGTGGGGCAACCCAGTTGGCTGCATTGTGGCACTGTATGTGGGGGAGGGGTCTGAGAAGGAACAATGCCACTTGTTAAGTTCTCAGCCAGCTTTCAGTCACTTTGTCCTCTACCCACAAGCAAAGTGGGCCCTTCTGGTGCTGATTCCCAGGTGGGTGGATTTGTATAAGTTCTAGGACCCTGTGGGTCTCTCCAACGAACTCTCCTGTGAGGCTGGGAGTTTTTTCCGCCCCCTCAACCCCCACAGGTGTTTTCAGTCAGAGGTGTGGATAAACTGAGAGGAACAAGTGGGGAACGAGACAGACTGCATAATCCAGGGTTCTAGTGAGGGGAAATAAAGCCTCAAAACCTCTGACTATATTGCTATTTTAAGGAATAGTTTCATTGGTCTAAAACAACCTCTCTTCTCTGAATCAGTAATCTAGATATAATTAAAGCTTCATTGCAATTCCATTAGTAAACTTCTAACAATGTATCACACTTTAAGTGTATCTTAAGTGTCTCTTATATATTCACACTAGTGAACTCTTTAATGTTTTAGTCCTTGTGTTTGAAAAGTTATGCAAGACCTTGCTAATTCTAGTTAACCCACATTATCTTTTATCATATATATAGTGCTATGTAGAACTTGAAATCAATGGTGAAGTCAGTTCACTAGACTTAATACATCAACTGCTGTCATTTTCTTCACATAATGAAATTATTTTTAATCCTTAAAATTTCTTCAGGTGTCCTATAAAACAATGTTCTCTAGTTTTCTAAGAAATTACATCCAGCGTGTTCTGACTGATAATTGATGAATTGCAATTTGCCAATTTTGAAGATCACAGAGGTCCAATACCTTGCCCATAACTCCTAATTCACTTTATTATGCTCTGGCTATCAGCTGGACAAAGTCACAGCTTATTTTAAAATCAACAATTTTAAGTTATCTTTGATTCTTCTTTAGCTAGTGTTAGTCAAAAAAACAAACAAACAAACAAAAAACCCACCAAGAAACAGGGATATCTGGAAGTAAAATAAGTCTGTAGTATTCTGTCATCACTTTCTCTCTTTCGCTTTCACATTTTGATCTTTTCCCCATTTTACTTCTCATTGCCGTATTGTAAAGCGGGTTTACATTAACTTACGCTAAGGATGCTAAAGATACTTAAGATACTAACAATTTACTTAGGATACTTAGAAAATATAGTACTTTGTATAGGTCTTAATCATAGTAAGATTATTGACTCATATTCTAGATATATGGCCTCAGTATCCTCACAGGACTAATGAGAATTTTGGGCTCTGAAATCTTTTGTAGTGAAGGACACTGTTTAGAACAGCTGGCTCGAGAGTTAGACTGTCTGTGTTCATTCTTTAGTTGCATCTCCTGATTGCTTTTTGAACTGGCAGAACTATTTCCATCCTCTTTGATCAGTTCCCTCAGCAGTATAAAGAACGTGATCTTAACAGAACATACATCATAAGATTCTCTGGACGTGAAATTACTTAAATTAATTAAGTATACATAGAAATCTGCTTGTTATATCATTTTATAAATTGTAGCTCTTATTAATTTATTCATAAGTTAAGAAAAAGCATAATTTGTTTTTCTACACGTTTTAATAATTCACTATGTAATTTCAGCTCAATTTATTTGTTAGTTAAATACAGGGTTTTGGATATCTTCTGAAATGCAGATTACAATTAAGTTGCTAATTATAAAAGGTTACTAAAAGTGTTAGTACTCTGTGAAGTATTCTGTTACCAGTTCTATTCTGGCTTTTCAATGTCAGCTGCAGTTTCTCTAAAAAAGTTAAAGTCAGCCTTTATTTTAAAAGTGCTTTAAACATTTTACCGAAATAATTTAATGTATTGGTATTAATGGAATTCTCATGATACAGAAGAATAAATGGGCTGTTAAGAATATTGAAAGAATTAGGGAGCCGTGAATTTAAAGTGCCTCTTCAACTTTTCTCAGACGTTATAAATGTAACCACTAATATGCAGTTTCCAACTAAAGTTCAGCACACTTGAAAGATCTTTTTTCTTTTATGATTTAGAAATGGTGATTACCATATGTTTGAAGAATAAACCTTGTTTATTTTTACTTTATATGTGCAAGCATTCCCAAATCATAACCAAGAAAATTTTTCCTATAGTTCTAAATTAACAATTAATATAAGACCAAGAGAAATTGGCATACAGAACTGATGTAGAAGTATTAGTACATGTTACAGTTAATTTTGCTTTGGGAGACTATAATATATTAGAATTTTACCTTTATTGTAATAGTCATTACTTATTAAATATGTTGTATGTGAGACAAGCATGTTACATTTTAATTTTATGTAATATATCAATAACCAGTGCTGAGTTGTCTTACAGAGTTCAGCATCAGCCCCATCTAAATTCTCTTCAGCTTCAAAAAAATACCAAAAACTACATTTCATTGAATTCGCTTACACATGTGGTTGGGACCTAGAGCCTGAAATGAGAAATGCGGAGACGTGAAAAAGCAAGGAGAGACCATTATTGTTCAGAGACACTTGCCCCAGAGAAGATGCAAAGTTCAATGCAGCTTTCAGGTGAGAATTTAAGAAGAATGTGCATCATAGAGGCAGGCTGACACCATGAGAGAAGCTTTCCCAGAGATGCTGAAATTCACACTGGATTTGGGCTGAGCTCCTCCTAATTCATGAGCTGTTGATTGACACCGCTGACGGTGGCTTTCTTGACCTTCATGTCCTCAGACTTTCTAACAATTAGTTTAAGCATTTAAATACTTCCTACTAGTACTACATAAGGTGGCTTCTGTTTTCTTGACTGAAACTTGATTGACACACCTGGTAAGGATCCTCAGATCATTATTCCCTTTTAACAAACCAGGACTCTTAAGCTCCATGGGCTTGGATAACATCTCCAAAAGTCACACAACCAACGTATGGCTACAATGAGATCTGTTCCTAATTTATTCAAAGATGATTTTGCCCAATGAAAAATACTTGAACCATTTCTCTCTGGTATTGATGCTAATAATGGTGTGTCTCATAATAAATTCATATCTATTAGATCTTACCATTGAACACACACACACAAGGCTCTATCTTGTATTGATTCTAATAATGGTGTGTCTCCTACTAAATTTATCTATATTCCATCTATTATTGAACACACGCACACCCCAAAAGCCTCTATATAGCAGCCACATAAACTAACATCAATTTAATTCAGTATAAATCGATTCTATATCTAATATATGGGTAGTTTTATAAAATAACTTTACTATACGAACTTAATATATGCTCAGTTTTCTCATCCAAGTTTTCTTAGGCTGAACCAAGCTTGAATGCCTGGTGTGCCCTGAGCCTGCTGGGGTAGTACACACCTCAGCCGGTGCAGGGGACCCTGGGGTTAGACACAAGACAATCGAGAACTTTGCATAAAAGACAAAGGCCAGCAACGTAATCCCTCCAGAAGGGGAACGCAGAATGCCTGGGTGTGCTTGAGGACACTGAGAAACACAGAAGACAATTTTATGGCAGAGGGCACATGGAAGTGCAGAATAAATTGTACATTTTCAACTTGTTCATAAAGAAAGTCTCCTATGTTTTCTTTTAAAATTTTTGTTGTTTGGCGTCCACATAGTCTATAATTATTTAAAATTAATTTTTTCCTAGTATAAATTAGAGGAACAATTATTTTCATGTGAGTATATAAGTGTTCCTGAATCATTACTTGAAAAGACTCTAGATTGATTACTTATTAGTCTGTAGTCCTACTTTTGTCATAAATTCATTTCTTTGGATATTCTTTATTTCATTGCATTTTTATAGTTTTATTTATTTTTTAAAGATTATTTATTATTTTTTAGAGAGAGGAGAAGGGAGGGAGAAAGAGTGGGAGAGAAACATCAATGTGTGGTTGCCTCTCATGCTCAGCCCACTGGACTCGGCCTGCAACCCAGGCATGTGCCCTGACCAGGAATTGAACCAGTGACCCCTTGGTTTGCAGACTGGCTCTCAATCCTCTGAGCCACACCAGCCAGGGCTATAGTTTTATTTTTTGAACTTATGTATATCTGTTGTTAAATTTATTTCTAGGTACTTGATATTTTTCATATACTTGCAAATTATATCTTTTTCTTCATAGGTCATTTCTGAATATCCCACGCAGAATCAGAGACTTTCTAAACTTTCTAATTCATTCTGAATATAATCTTTAGATTCTATTGAGTTTTCGAACACACACAATTCTATGAATATTTAGAGGCTTTGTGTCTATTCCCAATCTTTATGTGTGCTTTTGTTTTTTAGTGCTTTACATTACTTTTTAATATTGAATAAAATTGGTAATTTTGAGCATTCTTTCTTCCTGATTGCCTATGGAAAGATCTCAATATTTCACTTTCAGCCTGATATTTTCTATAGTTTTGTTGTTTCTTTCTTTGTTGTTTTTTGAGAAATATTCTTTACCCAATAAGAAAGTTCATTCTATAGTAGTAAGAATTTTAGGAAATATTTAAAAAATCAATGTAGATAAATGATTTTTCTTCAGTCTAGGGATTGGGACAACTGTTGATTGCCTGTTTTAGGATGAATCTTGGTAATGTTGTAGGATATACATCTACATCTGTATCTGTATCTATATATATCCTACATATATGTCTGTATATATATGAATTATGTTGGTTAATATTTTATTTAGGGTTTTTTATCTAGTATTCCTTAATTTAACTCATCTGTAATTGCCCATTACTTTTCAGTTTTAGTATCAAGGTCATGATTGCCATATAAAATAAGTTAAGAGGTGTATCCTTATCCTAGTCTCTGAAAGAATTTATTTAAGATTTGAATTATGTTATCTTTGAATACTTAGTAGATTTCCCTAGTGAAGACCTCTGATCATGGAGTTTTCACTGTGGTAACATGTGTAATTACTAATTTGATATTGGTAATGGGTATGAGATCATATAGGTCACTGGGCTGTTTTTATATGCACATTTTTAGAATAAATATGCACACGATATCTTATTCTCTTCTTGTCTACTGGGTCAAAAGTGAAACAATGAAGGTTTTTTATTTCTTGTATCAAAAATAACATCTTTTTCTATCTTTCTATCTTATTTACCTTGCCAGAGTTTTATCAATATTATTGGTCTTTGCGAAAAGCTAATATTTACCTTTGTTAATTTTATCTTTCATATATTTATTTTCTATATGTATTAATTCCTGCCCTGCCTTTTATTATTAATATCTTTTAATTGTTTTGTGCTTATCTTATTGTACTTTACCTAATACTTTAGGATGGATATTTAGCCCTTCTTTGCCTTTGAGTATTTTTTCTTTTTCTTAGAATACACTGTTAAATGACTTTTAAATTCTACTACTGTAATTGTCAATTGGTCTACTCTTTGTATACTTTGCTTTTTTTTATTTTTGCTTAATATACTTTGAAGGCACATTTGGATACACACATAACACATACACACATTTAGATTTATTGTATTTTCCTGGTAAATTAAGCATTTCATTTTTGTGAAATAGCCATCGTTATGTAATGCATTTTAATCTTTCTTTATGAAGAAAAGTATATCAAAATTGATCTCCATGGACAAAACAGGGGCATAACATCATCTCTCTCTTCAGCTAAATTTCCTCCTTTACTTTATACCCAATGTTATTGACAATGGCAGCTTCCTATATCCAATTATATTTGTATTATTATTGGCTCTTTTTATTGTCGCAATGCATGGCAAGCTTTCCATGTTCTCTGAAAAACCTACCGCAGAATAACAAGCAGGCATAGCATAAAAGGTACAGAATCCCATGATTTTTTTTCTCTCTTGTGATTACGGTTTATATTAGCTAGTAGAGGGCTCAAAAGTTAGTATGGTAAGTAATTTGTTCTATAGAGATGAACAGTGTAAATTCTATTTTGTACTAAGGTTTTCTTGTGATTATTAAAAATAATAAAAATAATTTTTAAAATCCAGCATTCACAAATAAAGAAAATATCATTACCTGGAATAGAGTCTATTTTATCTCATCAGAAACAAAGAACATTGTCTGAAGTTCCTAAGAGGTTTTTTGGATCTCATGAAATGCGTATATATAATAACTGTAGTGTTGATTAAATTATTTATCCTTAATTCTTTAACTTGATGAAAAAAGCTATTTTTAGAATGCTATTAGAATTTGTATTTTAAAGATCCTAACTGTGGAAAGTTCTCCTAAGTGGAAAACTCATGTTTTTATTGAAAACTCATTTTTATTGAAAAAGTAAGTTAAAAAACAAAAAATGAGGTTTTGTGAGACACAGGCTGTCTCTAGCTTTCCCCACAACTAATTATTCTGTGCCTTAGAACAACTTTACTTTTTGGCCTAACTCTGTTGACATTTTTGTAAAGTTATAAAATGAGAAGAGTAGGAATAATACTGAATTTCTATGACTTGTCATTTGGCAATCACGACTGTGTTTGGCTCACTGATGATGAGTAATTTAAATGCATATGAATTAGAAAGTAGAGCTGACATGAATCTAAAGATTTCTTAAGGAATCTGCAGATGATTTTAAAAAATCCTTTTTAAATTTAAGAATTCATGGAGAATGGGAAAAGTACAGTTACCTGAAAACAGAAAATACCCTATGCAGGTTGAATTAATCATGTCACTGCTTTAAACTAACCTGAAATGTGACATAGCAGATCTGGGTGATATACACATACACAGGTGTGGGCAAAAGTAGGTTTAGAGTTGTGAGCATATGAAACACAGTGTTTATTCTTGTATTACTTATTAATTACATTCACAGCAATGTCAAATGTTGACTTGATTTATTTTATGTGTGTGAATATGTGTGTATATGCTTTCACAGCTTTACCAGTATTTCTGACTTTTTTCTCTGAATTTTGTCATTTTTTTCCTTCATCTAATTAGGAAGTTGTTCCATCTTTCTTCATCTAAAAATTGCAACATGTGAAATAAAACTGCTAAGATAAATCTTGTAAACATTCTTAAGTTTTGTGTGTCAATCAGTGTGATTTCTAGAGGGTTGTAATAAGTTTCATTCCCACCAGGAATATCAAAAAGTGGTAATTTCTTTTTGCATAATGGAATTTAATAATTATTTATAATCTTATTGTTGTATATCAATTGCATTTTATTTACAATAGGGAAAATGTTTATTGATAATTTTGTTTGTTGATAATCAATGTTTATTGACCAGTGTCTATGTTAGACACTAGAGGAATAATTAATAGATAGATGAGGTATGCACTTTGTGTTTATGAAATCCATAATAGAATGAAGAAGATGGAAATGACTCAAACGAACCCACAAATAAATGTAAAATTATACCTGTGGTCAGTGCTATGAAGGGGATTTCAAGGTAATATGAGATCATAATATGCATGTCAAATCTCCTCATGTAAAATTGCCCTAAAGATATGCTCACTGAACTTAGAACTAAAGGAAGAGTAAAGACTACTAGACAGAGGATCAAAGTATTCTGGGAAGAAAAAAATGTGTATAAAGAGTCTGTGGTAGGAAAAAGAATTTTTCTTTGGCAGCCAGACCAGTGCATTTGAGGCAGAGAGCAAGATTTGACAATTTTGGTGCAGATTAAAGCTGGAGAGATAAGTAGGTCAATTAAAAAAAGATACTTTATTTTTGGTTTTTATTTTATGTTTTATTTTTAAATTACAGCTGACATATAGTATATTAGTTTCAGGTGTACATCCTCATGATTAGGCACATATATCTTACAAAGTGATCCCCCTAATAAGTCTAGTATCCATTTGACACCATGTATAGTTTTTACAGCCTAATTGACGATGCTCCCCATGCTGTGCTTTACATCCCCCTGACTATCTGTAACTGCCAGCTTGTACTTCTACTTCCCTTCACTTTTTCGCCAATCCCCTAAGCACTCTCTCATCTGGCAACCATCAAGCTATTCTCTATATCTGAGTCTGTTTCTGGTATGCTGTTTGCTTATTTTTCTATTAGACTCTATGTATAAGTGAAATCATCTGGCATTTTTCTTTGTCTGACGTATTTCACTCTGCACAATACCCTCTAGGTTCACGCATGTTGTTGCAGATGGCAAGATTTCATTCTTTTTTATGGTTGAAGCATATTCTGGTGTTTATATGCACCACTTTTTCTTTATCCATTCATCTGTTGATGGACACTTAGATTGCTTCCATATCATGACTATTGTAAATAATGATGCAGTGAACATAAGAATGTATATGTCTTTTCGATTTAGTGTTTTGGGCTTCTTCAAATAAATACCAGCAGTCAAGATGCTGTATCACTTTCTGTGTCTTGCTATAGCCTTTGTTTTAAAGTCTATTATGTCTGGTATAAATTTTGTTACCCCAGCTTTTTAAAAAATTTATTTCTTTTTATTGTTGTTCAAGAACAGTTGTCTCCAATTTACCCCCACCATTCCCACCTACCACCCTTGATCCTACCCCCCTTTGGCTTTGTCCATGTGTCCTTTGTACATGTTCCTGACAACCCTTCCCCCCTTTCCCCACATTATCACCTCTTACTTCCCCTCTGGTTACTGTCAGTTTGTTCTTAATTTCAATGTCTCTGTTTATATTTTGCTTGCTTATTTGTTTTGTTGATTAAGTTCCACTTATAGGTGAGATCATATGATATTTGTCTTTCACTACCTGGCTTATTTCACTTAGCATAATGCTCTCCAAATCCAACCATGCTGTTGCAAAGGGTCAGAGCTCCTTTTTTTTCTTTCTGCTGCATAGTATTCCATCATGTAAATGTACCATAGTTTTTTGATCCATTCATTTACTGATGGGCATTCAGGTTGCCTCCAGCACTAGGCTATTATAAATTGTGCTGCTATGAACATTGGGGTGCACAGGTTCTTTTAATTGGTGTTTCAGGATTCTTAGGGTATAATCCCAGCAGTGGAATTGCTGGGTCAAAAAGCAGTTCCATTTTTAGTTTTCTGATGAAATTCCTTAGTGTTTTCCACAGTGGCTGCACCAGTCTGCATTCCCACCAACAGCGCAGTAGGGCTCCCTTTCCTCCACACCCTATCCAGCACTTGTTGTTTGTTGATTTGGTTATGGTGGCCACTCTGACTGGTGTGAAGACAAATGGGACTTCATCAAAATTAAAAGTTCCTGCACTGCTAAAGAAAACATCAGCAAAATGAAAAGGGAACCAAACGTATGGAAAATATATTTGCAAATGGTATCTCAGACAAGGGTTTGATCTCCAAAATACATGAAGAACAAACACAACTCCACTCCAGGAAGACAAACAGCCCAATTAAAAAATGGGCAGTGGACCTGAACAGACACTTCTCCAAGGAGGGCTACCCCAGTATTTTTGTTTGTTTGTTTGTTTCCATGTTCATGAAATACCTTTTTCTATCTCTTTACTTTCAGTCTGGATGTCTTACAATCTGAAGTTTGCCTCTTCTAGATAGTATATGTAAGAGTTTCATTTTGTTATCCATTTAGTCACCATATGTGTTTTAATTATAGCTTTTAATATATTTACATTTAAAGTAATTGTCAGATATGTGTTTTTTCCATTTTATTATTCATATTTTTTATTTTTTCCTCCTTCCTTTTAAAGACCCTTGATTATATCTTATAATACTGGTTTGGTGGTGATGAGCTCCTTTAACTTTTTCTTGTCTAGGAAGCTCTTTGTCTGTCCTTCAATTCTAACTGATAGCTTTATTGAGTAGAGTAATTGTGATTGTAGGTCCTTACTTTTCATCACTTTGAATATTTTGTACCAATCCTTTCTGGCCTACAAATTTTCTGTTGGTAAATCAGCTGACAATTTTAAGGGGGTCTAACTAGTAGGTAACTAGTTTTGTAGGTAACTAGTTGCTTTTCTCTTGCTGCTTTTAAAATCTATCTTTACCTTTAACCTTTTGAATTTTAATTATGATGACTCTTGGCATGGGCCTCTTTGAGTTTATCTTGTTTGGGACTCTTTTTGGAGGTACACAAGTAAAGGCAATTTATATAATAATCGAAGGAATGGATATGAATACAGTTATTTTAGTAGGATGTGAAAGTAAATAGGGAATAGGTTCATGATCCCTAAGGACAAAATGATCATTAAAGAAAACACATTATATAGTTTGTTACCACTGGTGGATCTTTTCCTGAGAACATGTTTTAGGGTCTTTGGTCATTTTTCTATTTAAGACTTGATGATTTTCTAAACAATTTTAATGTATACTTAAAGATTTAACAATTGTATTTATATCAAGTATTTGTTTTTAATTGCACATTTACCTTTATTATACTTTAAAGTGCATACTTTCTATGCACAAATACTACACTTTTATCAAGTCATGTCTGTGTCTTTGTATTTTGTTTTAGTAATTTTTATTTATCAATAAATTATTATTTTATTTGTCTTTTAGTCTTTTACTAACATTGAGAAAATTTATCTTATTAATGCTTAGCTAAACTTCTCTTTCATCTTAAATTATTCCATTCACTTGGTTTATAAAATGTACAATGCAAAATGTGAATCCTAATTAACTGATATTAGTTGATTTTTAATGTGCACCCAATTTTTTCAACTCAGTATGTTGAGTACTCTACCTCCTAGACACAAAGTTTTATTTCTACATTTTATTCATGTGATGCTTTTATACATACTGAGTATAAAAATTTGTTTGTTCCTAAATTATCTGTATCATTGATTTTGTTGTTCTGTTTGTCCACTTACCATATTATTTTGAAGAATGAATTTCTTAAAACTGGGTGCATATATGTGTATATATATAATTTTTTTCAATTCTATTTTTAGTAAAGACTACATTAATAAACAAGTAAATGCACAAATAGAAAATTTAAAGTAACTGATTGTTTTATTGTATTTATTGACTTTAATACCTCATTTGTTGTTTATAAGAAGCAAAAAATTAAAGGCAATATTTGGAAGATTAAAGATGGTAATACACCAGAAAATATGATTTGATGAATCTTCAAAATTATCATAAATAATTTAAATACACTAAAAATCAAGCAGAAGAAGCTTTAATTTATCCAAAATTTTTGGAGCGTGTTCACATTAATGAATAGATGTGCTACCTGTTACCACGTATCAGGTAGCATAAGATCAGACTCTTATGTTTGCCTATATACGTGAGTTTTTAAATGCACTAATAACATCAGTTTAAACTCACATTTAAGAACAACTTTGAAAGAACTACCTTATAATTAGTATTTTTTAAAAATTGATTTTTCTTTTCAGGAGAAAATTAATATTTATTAATGAATTATTTAGTTGTTTCATTTTTGCAGATGATTTGCTTCTTTTAACTTATTTACAGCAATTTGCTAACCAACATAAAAGCATAAAATCAATTAAGTGAAAGAATCTGTTTTGTTCATATCTTTTAATTTTTCATTTAATTTTTTGAAGAATTGGATTATTTCTCTTTTTGGGTAATTAAATAAATACAGTTTCCCCTTCTTTTCATCTATAAACTTTAATATTAAATATTTTATTCATACTTTATGAATATTCAAAATTTTGCATGGTTTACTATATTAATTTTAATCAACTAATAATTAATATGAAAGTAATTAAGTTTACAAAATGGGTAAAAATGAACTGCTTAGTATATAGCATTCAATCTCCATCAAGTTATGCTCTTTCTTTTAGAATCCAATTATTTTTTAAACTAAGTAATATATTATAGAATAGAGCTTTAATTTTTTGTTTTATTATTTTATGGTATTTCTAGCTGTTCTACCTTCAAACATTAAAGAAAAAAAGGAATTTCCAGTATATAATCATTCAGTTTCAGGCCTGTTATAAATTACTCTCCCACATTATACGTAAGGGAAATATTAACTGAATGATAGCCAAGAGAGTCTTTCCTAAAGCTGGATAAGCAGTTGTCATCAACCGTAGAAGCTAATGAATGACAGCTGCTCTATGAGACTTCTTTGTGAGCTAAATCAAAATCTGCACAAATAATTGCTTAAAAAAACACTCATCTCAAGGGAATTGGTCCAAAATTTAACAGAAAATCAGCCTGATCTCTTTATAAAGTTGTCTTGATTTTAACAATATTCAAACATAGAAGACATTCTTACCCACCCCTACAATCACTTGTAGAGTGCTTGGACTAATATAAGCACTCTATAAGAGCTTGGAATATAATATAATTCATACTCTAACACGAATCTCTTAAACTGGATTCTATTCAATGAGTCCCATGTGGCTACATTTCTTTAAAACTCTGGTAAAAGATGATTCTAATGCAAGGATGTGATTAACACAAAAAATTGAGTAACACATGACAGCTAAACATATATTTCTTACTACCATAAGACCAGTTGACAATTATTTGTATTTTATTAGAAAAGCTTAGAAAAAGTAGTTAAATAGAGTGAGTGTGGAGAACTTGTATGTTAGAAAGAGCATTGGTCTGAGAGCCAGGGGACTAAGGGTCTTTCTTTCTTACGGAGTGCCTGCTTTGACTGCGTGCCTACCCACAAACACAAGTGCGTGTGAGATCATTGTAGCAAACACGTGCTTGCATCCTCACATCCACATTTTTCTCCCCCTTTGTCAATAATTCTAGGCATCTCTTTGACAATTCACATAGCTCTGAGGAGGTTGACCCCAGTGCCTGTTCATGGAACGTGGCATGTTACCCTTACAAATTCAGTCAGCATATTTCATCTCTTCTGGCCACAGGTATGGGCATAAGGTTCAGGCCAGACAAATCAGAACCAATATTAAACATTTTGCTTGAAATTTATAAGATAAGAACATCTCTATTTGTTGGAGAGTATAGCAAATGCAGATAGTGCCAGGAATGGTATCAGACACGTTTAAAAACATAATTCGACTGAGTAAATTTTAAAGATCTTACTGACTGTTTTCAATGATTCAAAAATTGGGCAGCATACAATTCAGCATATAGAAAGGAGCTGCAAGGAGCTGTGCAAAATGAAAGACTTCATAGGCAGACGGCAGGGGTCTATCAGGTAGATTGCCTAGCTAGTGTTCATCAGGCAACGTCTGATTGGCTGGTTTAAGATTCCATTTCTGGGAGAGCAAAAACATATTTAAGGCTGTGTTTGATGACAAGGGGCTTATCATGTACAACTCAGTTTCGAGCCTGTTGTCAAGAGAGAAACCAACCTGAAAAGAAAACTAAAACACAAAGGAAGCCATGACGAAAATGATAACAGAAAAATAGTGTTGATACAGTAAACCCCTGTGTAAAACCCAATCTGCTTCTGGACCAATGGTTCCTTTTCATTTTTTTAAGCCACTTGAATTTGTCTTCTTATCAACTGTAATTCTAGCAACTTAATATTTCTGATACACTACTCCTCGTGGCCTCTTCCAGCTTTAATGTTTTGTATCTTATAATATTAAAAATTTTAAAATAATTGGTACCATATGGCTCCATGGAAAGATTTTGGTCCTGACCAACCTGAAATTCCATCTAATACATAACATATTGTAGGCAACATGACATATCTCAGAGTCTTAGACCAAATAGACATGTTTCCAGTAGATGTATGATCTTCATGTCTTTAGGTAATATGTGAGATGAAGAATAAAAAAGTACTTAATTATTCATTAAATATAATAAGAGATTGCCAAAATTGCAGGACTTAGTGTGGCTTTCACACATAATAGTGCATGTCTCCAAAATTGTTCATATTTGAAGGTTGCATAGACACTTTGACCCTGATGGGCCCGACTCACCAGTACTAAGAAGCAAACTATCATCCTGCATTTCAGCTATAATTCTCTTCACTGTCCCTGAGCTAATATACCTCTGAATTTGTTTAAAATTACCCTAAGTTTTGAATAGGGTGTAAATCCAATCCCCAGTGTGCTTCAGGGTAGTCCTAAACCAATAATGACCTGACCCAGGGGCAGCAAAGGGCAGCCTCTTTGCCCAGTCGTCTAACTCTCTGAGGCAATTTATATTCCCGAGTGCCCATTGGGTCAGGTGGAGGCTAGTCTTAAGTATTTTCCTTCCCCTATCCTGCTTCCTCAGCTCCCCTTCTCCAGAGAGCACTCCCTCAATTAATCATGTGAATATGAATCTGCATCTCCACTCAGCTTCTAAGTAACACTTGCTCCCTGTGTTTTCCCAGGATGCAAGAGTATCTTCTTCCTGAGGAACATGCCAAATTCTCTAATCTCCTGCAAACACTATTTGCACTTGACAGTTTGTTATCATAGGCCTGGAGTTCAGATCTTGATGATTTCCTATGCATTACCATGCATCCCCATGTGTTTCTCCAAAATTCTTTGCTTCTGAGTTCTAAGTTATTTGTTGATATTTGCATTAAACCATGAGGTTGGGAAATGGAGTAAGAGAGCCTTAGTCCAGAAGAACATATTTCAAATGTTCCTGTGTTCTCTTAGGACATCTCTGTAGCTATAATATTGAAATGATTGTAGAGGTACAGATAAAGCAATAGAAATGTAAGCAGAGAGATTGCTAAATGTCTACTTATTTTCCATCCGTAGGTCACACACTGGGAAGAACGTTTTCCTTTTACTTGGCTTTACATGGACTGTATACTAGAATCACATACTAAACGTCTGATCTTTGTTGACACCTTTTTTCTTTTTTAAAATTAGAGTCTCTTCTTAATAGTTTGGCTTAGAAGGCACTGAGAGCAATTACCCCCTGTGGGATTCTTCATTTTTTTCTTTTCTCACTGTGTTCCTTTTTGTACATGACATAAGGATACAGATCCATCTTACAGCGTTATGCTATGCAGCTACTGTTGTGCTTTCTGCTATTCTTGCTTTATTTGAATCCAGGATGTAGAATATTTATAGGAAGTATATTTGGGTTAATATAAGCAATAGCTTGCCAGCAGAGTTTTCTAAATTGATATAATTTCTGTGGGGAAGTCGATAGGAAAATAAAGCTAACATTTTAGTGAAATGCCATAAAGAGGGCTAAGGCATTGGAGGCCACACTGGAATGGGTGACCCTGAAGCCCCTTCCTGTTCTGAGATTCTGTTATTCCCTAAATGGTAGAGAAGAAAATAGTGAAGATTTCAAGTGAGAAAGCATGGTTATTTTTATTTAAAGTTAAATAAAATCTGAACATTTTTATCTTTTATGTTCTTGACATATAAGTTCGACCCAAATTCTTATGTCTTTTTATATTTCTCTTATTGGGTTAAATTTTTTTAGCTTATCTCCATTTCAAGAGGAACCCAGAATGTTTCTGATTATGTTTTTTCCTTAAGAAATGATGTGCTTTTAAAGGGATAGTTGGTGTTTTGAAAGGTCTAATAGAGTTTCTTATTAATCCTATTGAGTGTTCTTTGAGATAGGAATTCACATTTCATAAAGTTCTTATACTGAAATTATTGTTCTTGATTATATAACACTACTCTCTGTGAGAAATTCTAAATTCCTTATGGTTAGATCCTCTTTTTATTTTGTTAAGCCACAGTCAATTTAACAATTATTTTCCTTTTAAAATTAACAAAACTAAGATACAAGCAAGTTAAGTGACTTTGTGAAAAGCCACAATAAAATAACAATGAATAAAAAAATGCAATTCATTACTTCCAGTTACTGGGTACGTCAAATTACTTTCTAGGATTAAAAGGTAAAAAGAAAAAAAAATCATGTAGGTTTTAAATTAAGGCAAAATACTCATAGAGTATATTTTTATATTTATAAAATGAGAATTTTTAATTCTTTTGCATTGTGAAATTTCTAAAGTTCAATTTTCACTTCTCACTTATATTCACACAGTATTTTGTTTAGTAATTTATACAGTAAATAGAAGAAAGACCTTCAAGCTATATCAAACTAAATGACTTTCTGTATAAAATCTTACAAGTATAACATTACCAATAACCAATATATTACAGTCATAATAGTAAAAAATTTAAACTATTTATAGTTTAGAAAATTGTTTCACTTGTTCCATAAAATATGTGTGATAGAGGTATTATTTTTCATCTCTCCTTTTATAAATTAGAAATCAAAAACTGAGAGTAGTGCCCTGACTCGTGTGGCTCAATTGGTTGGATGTTTTCCCAAAAAGTGAAAGGTCGCAGGTTGGATTCTGGTCAAGGCACATGCCTGGGTTTCAAGTATGGTCCCTGGATAGGGCATGTGTGAGAGGCAACCTATGGATGGTCCTCTCTTACATCACTGTTTCTCTCCTTTCTTCCCTCCCTTCCTCTCTTTCTAAAAATAAATAAATAAAATATTTTAAAAATAGAATGGTTAAGAGACTGGCATGAAATCACACTCAAATTCATGTTTTCTCATTCATCCATGTATTCATTCATTAAAAATCATATTTACTGAGCACAAATCATGTGTCAGGCAACGGACTGTTTGAGGTTACAAGAACACTCTATCTCCTATTCTATTGAAACGTACCAAACTGTTTTGATGTTATTTGCACGTACCAGTCCGGTTCTCCCAACACCATTTACTGAAGAAACTAATTTTACTCCATTCTATGCTCCTGCCTCCTTTGCCGAATATTAATTGACCTTAGAGTCATGGTTTATCTCCTGGCTCTCTATTCTGTTCCATTGTTGCCGCTATTCTATAGCCAACAGCTCTGCTCTCTGATAACTCCCATGAGTTAGATGCTTTTGCTTGTATGTTTGTTTGTTTGTTTTCATTAAATGGAACACCTCATACTTGAATGCTGGGTTGTATCTTAAGGCACTAAGTCATATAAATGCAAATTTTACCTAGTGCAGAACTTTTTCTTAAGTGGTCAATCCCTTCTCTAGATTCTACCTGCTTTTGTTCACTATTCAAACATATGTTTTATAGTTTGTCCAGATTTTATTATTATTATCTATGAAAGATTAATTCACTGCGGGGTACTGCACCATTTGGAAAACATTTAAATCACTATTGTATTTATTAAGTTCAGTATCATGAAAACACATAACACTAATGATCACTAATTAAAATACATATGTGATAAAAATTACATCACAAAGACTTTAAATTTAAGTATCTGGATTTCCTTTGGGAAGCTATAAATATTTAGAATATAGGGAAGAGGAAGTGAAAAATATTTTACTCTCTCCCTGAAATAATTCAGTTGATGGAGCCCTGGCAGGAGTGGCTCAGCTCGTTGGGCATCATCCTGCAAAGCCAGACGTCGCCAGTTCCAATTCCCCATCAGGGCACGTGCCTGGTTGCAGGTTCAGTACCCTGTTGGAGCGCGTCTGAAAAGGAAACAATGATGTTCCTCTCTCCTGTTGATGTTTCTCTCCCTCTTTTTCTCCCTGCTTTCCCCTCTTTCTCTTAAAAATAAGGTATACAAATTAGGTAAACTACTCATATCACTCAGGAAAGTGTGCTTCATATAGGAAAATAAATATATATGGACCTTGTATGTATATGTGTGTATATATATGTATATATATGTATATATATATTGCTTTTCAGACTGTTTACATATTAAATATTTATTTATTTCTAGTAATTTCATGTAATTCAAAAGTTCAATTTTAGTAAATGAATCTCTTATGAACATGTCAGGGCACTATTAATAAAATAATATAAGCCAAAATTAAGGAAACCCAATTTTGTGATGCTAAAGTGGATACTGCATTATGTTCACTATTAAATACTGTTACTCCTGGAATGTGAGAGGACCATGAGGATTATCACATTTATACCAAACAATTTTTTAAACTACTTACACAGGTATTTTAGTCTTATGGTTTCTAACAAGTCAAAGTACCCCAGTGAATTGGCTTATATTGAAAAATAACCTACATTTGAAAAATATCTGCAATGTTGAATGTTAAAAAAATATCAAATAAACTTACTAGGCATTACCATATTAAAAAATCATTAACTATTATCTAGAGGTATACCATCTCATTTGATTAACTACCAAGTAGATTAAATACATGTAACTTAAATTGCTTGACTCCGAGTATACAAGCACACTTTCAGTATACAGTCACTTGTATCATTTCAGAGTAGTATATTGTTGAGATGCTCTTCAGGTTCTTAAGGTAATATGAATATGAAAATAAAAATGCATAGATGTGAGAAGTACCAATTATGACTGATTTTTTATTGATTATTGAAGACCACAGAAAAATTCAAGCTAATCTTTTATTCAGAATTCAATTTTATTAAAATATGTCTAGGGGCTTCTATTTCACAGTTTAAAAAATATCTATGTAGAATACAAATATTCATTTCACTCTTGTTCTTAAGCATAGGAATTGACTTTCCAGCCAATGCTGTAAGAAAAACATAGGAAGAAAGGAAGGAAGGAGAGAAGGAAGAAAGGAGGGAAGAGGAAGGAAGGAAGGCGGCGAAGGAAGGAAGGAATAGATATTTGAAAACCTTTTTCTTATTTCAGGCAATAAGTTTTCACCTTAAGAAAAAAAAACACAAATGATGATAAACCCCACAAATTATTAAAAATAGATCAAGTAATTCTCAATATCAGATCTTTTTCCTCTAGCTCAGGCCTACATTTTGGTTATTTAGGTTATTCTAAAATAAACTGTGAGACAGAAATTTTATTATGCCATGAAACCCAGGCACCAGATGAAGTGTTATTCTATTGCCACCTTAATGTTTTCATCAAAACACTGCACAGTATTCAGGCATTGTTACTCCATTGCTGGCAGCAATTTGTATGTGATTAGCCACTATTCCTGCAAATAGAAATCATTTTTTTAGATGTCTCAGTATATCTGGATTCTGAATCTTTAGATCAAGGATGATAAGATCCTGTTTTTAAAATAAGTCAGCAAAAAGTCACGTAATACATCTTGTAATTTGTGTAAAATATTTTAAAAAGGGTTTATAGGAAAATGAATATGAAGCCACTTCATACCAACAAAGACACCCACGTCACTGTTACAAATATTGGACTGTACATGTTCTTTATAGTGAGAAAATGCATGCAACTTCTGTGTTATTTACATTTCACAATCACATTTCAGCTGTGAGTTTTCTGATATAAATCCAAGTTTCTAAATTGTATTTACTGATTCGTGTGTGTATGAGGACACGACTCAGAAATTACAGGGCCATCAGAGAAACCTATATTACCTGTCTATATGTGGATGTTCAACAACTTACAAACGAATGTTCAGAGCTGCGTCTTTCATGGCAATGAAACATACCATGAGCATTGAGTCCATCACTTGAGACAGTGTCTGGCACTTAATAAACCCTATGTAAATGATTTTATTACTATTTTTGGAAGAGTTCAATAAGCAGCGGATGTGACCATTGTTGACCAAGTAAAATCGACTATATAGGTGAATTTACTGTTTAAATCAAAAGGTAACCCATGCTTTTAAATTTTTAATTGAATTTATTGGGGAGATATTGGTTAATAAACTTATTTAGGTTTCAGGTATAAAATTCTGTAATACATCATCTGTATGTTGTATTGTGTGGTCACCACCTCAAGTTGTCTCCTTCCATCACCATTTATTCTTCTTTTATCCTCTTCTTTCTACCCCCTCCCACCCCTTCTTCCCTCTGGTAATCACTACAGTGTTGTCTGTGTCTATGAGTTTTTCTCCTCATCCCTTCACCTTTTGCACCCAGCACCCTAGCCGCCATCCTGTCTGGCAGCTCTCAGTCTGTTCTCTGTATCTATGAGTCTGTTTCCATTTTGTTTTTTAGGTTATTTTGCAACCTGTGTTTTTTTTTCCCCCTGAAAGATTTTACAGTGAAAATCTTTAAGCATATAAATCTCATTATTACCTCGTAATTGTGGTTAACAGGAATGTTCATTTGGTTTACGTGAAGCTAGAAGTGACATGACATTTGCAGTGCATTGAACCAGGGGATGGTTGAAATAAAATCCCAAGATGATTCTATAGGAGAGTGCTTGTGGTCAATACCGTGTAAGTTTCTACAAATAGTAATATGTAAAATCAAATTACCTTCTACTGTGACCTTTCTGCAGATATTTTTGTTTTTTTGTTTATCACAAGGAAAATAATGTTATTTGCAATTATTGGGAACACTATGCTTTTTATTCTGAATTTATTACTATATTATCAAAATTTTATTCAGATTCATTTAAAACGTATTTTGTATGAAGGTATTCAACCATATGATTTGTTTCTTAGAGAGTTCCTTCTATGACTGTCAAGATGGTTTCCAGTTCACCCAGCACAAAAGAATTCGAGTCACTAGAAGGACAAATTCCTCATTTCAACTCCAGTTGTATTTATGGCAGCTGCACATTCCACTGTCACCGATCAAAGTCCAAAGACACTAGTAATTGCTTACTTATTCAAGTTGCTTTCTGACTCAATGTTCTAGTGAGATTCTTTTTGAAAGGTCAGTATCTTGTCTTTAAGTCATTTCATTAAATGTGAGAAAAGAAAGGAACTTTATATTATTTAGTAAGGACAAGGTACATAATCACAAAGTGAACAGTGTTAATATCCACTCCGCTTAAAATGAATTGCAGCCTTTTCCAACTTTAATCAGAACTATAATTGACATTGTAATAAGGGTATCTTATAAAGATAAAGCAACTAACTGTGGGAAAGAAGACAAGAGCTAGCAAGAATCCCACTGTAGATGAACCTTTTTTTGTCATCTGAAAGGGAAAATGATTAAAATAGTTTATTAAATGATATTTTTTATATTTGAAATCAGTTTTAAAAGAACTTTTTGTCACTGCAGTATACCAAGAAGTCACTGAGAATGTGGACTCATTAGCAAACTACACCTAAATTTGAATACGAGATTATTAGAGTATTCATGCGCCAATTTATTCCTTTTTCTTGGGAATCTCATTTCTATTTTTACCTCAGAATTCATCATCTGCTCCAGCCAGCACTGGTTAGCCAGTTTTTAATGGTTAAGGTTTACATCTTGGCTCAGCCACTTACTAAACACATGATTAGTATGAAGTTACGTATCGGTAAAAGGGGATAATGAAATGCACTCTAGTACCTGTTTCATAAACTTGTAGTGAGTACTCAGTAAGTAATTCATGTAAAATACTTTGCACGGGGCTGGTTATGTAGTCAGTGATCATAAAGGTACAAGTCATTAGCATTGTTATCTCATGAGTGTGTTCTTTTTAATAACTTTCCACTATGCTGATGATGAAAGAGAAATGGTTTCCTTGAATCCTTCTACTCTCATGCAAATGTTCACCAATCCTCTAGTGAATGCCTCCCTGATCAGCCCTGTGAGTTTGTATCATCAACATTACATACTTCTTTCTTTTAAAATTTTTGCTCTTTATTAGGGTAATTTATTTTCCCATAAACACTTACTGGTTCCTTCACTATAATTTTTAAAAATTTTATTCCTTCTTTTGAGTCTCAGTTCTTGTTCAGAATCTGAATAAAGCTATGAAATGTTTCCTGAAAAATGTCATATATATGTATATATTACATATATATGAGATGCATGCATATATGAGATATATCTCATACATGTGTATATTTATACATATTTGTAGACACACATCCACACACACACACATGATGTTTTAGACCCAATTTCATGGGAGTTCATAACCTACATCACATTTATTATCCATCTAGAAGTCATCTAGTGGTCCATGAGCTCAACCTTAAATATCTCTAGATTTCTAGAAATCTCAAATTGGCACATACCTGATTCCATATTAGTAGATTCTAGTTTCCCTTTGCTCAAGGTTACAGAAAAACTAGATATTGTATTACATATTGGGAAACTCACTGTGAAGCCAAACTGAGACAAAAAAACTAGAACAGATATTAGCCTCAAGGGAGGGGAGCTGAAGTCTTGTAAGGGGTTTAAGTATGTATATCAGGGCACTAAAACATAGCAAGTGCAAGATAACATTGTGGAATAGTTTAAGGTAAGTGAATAAAAAGATATATCAGTACCTTGTTTGAGAAAGAAGCAGAGAGAGAGAAGGTCCCACCATGGATTTCGGCAGAGGAGACGGACCGGGTTTGGGGATACTTGTGTGTATGAGGGACGGGAAACAAGGCAGCAAGAGGTGAGCATGTGTGATCGACTCTCTGTCTCTGTATAATGGGCCGAGTCAGCAGATTCCAGCTTTGGGGAGTGTTCCACATTTGGTGAGCTAATATAAAAGGTGAACTATCAGTGGAGACTTTCCAAGACTATTAACTCCTTGGCATATCAAAACAGGTCTGTTGTTGGAGATGTTTGCCACAACAGATTAACAAAATTAATTTCATCTTTCATTATTTCTTTTTGTCTGGCACTGCACCCAACAAACACAATAAATGATAAGTAACTATTTGTTGAGTAGTTTCACTAACCAGACGTGTGTCTGTGCAAAAACCTGGACAATACCACTATACACTAGCAAAAGTCATTCAGCTTATTTCAGCTTTCAAAGGACGTTTCTCATCAAAAAGAGGCACAGGCTTTTTGGAAACCAGTGTGGGAAAGACAGAGAGGAACCAGGAGAGTGATGAAGTGTCCCTACGTCCAATGCACTCATGTAGAAAATTAACTGCTCACCATCTAGGTCATTAGAATGACTTGGGAAGACTCAGGTAAGCTTAGTGATTAGGCTGCTCTAGTAGGAATTCAGAAACCTCAATTTTGTTACTAGCTTTCTGGCTTTTGACCTTTTAAAAAAGTAATCTTAGATCTCATTTTCTCCAGCTGTTAAATAGAATCATGCTTGCCTATAAGGCAATTTTAAGATACTCAGATAAATGATGTTACACATCTTTAAATTTGAGATTCTACTGATTAACTAGAAGGCATGTATTTCTTTATTTGGAAGGTGTCTTATATATTTTATTATCCCTTACTATAAAAAGTCTGAAATAGGCTACTAGTAAAATTCCCACTTTGCCAATATATAAACTGGATAACAGAAGTACAAGTAAAAGGCTCAGAAATCAGAATCTCAAAAATTTTATGTAATAATTTATCCCAAAAGTGACAGTGAATAAACAATGTTAATAAATCACAGCATTGAACCATAAAATATAGTAATGTCTACTATATCTAATAACAATAAACACAAAACAATGATTATGTGCAGTCACTAAATGTCTTACATATACATTCAGAGAGTCTTACAACAATTTGTGAGGTATATACTATCGCTGTCTTTATTGTGTACTTGAGAAACCTGAGGCTTGAAAGATCTATTACACTTGAGATCAGTAAGTGGCAGAACAAAGATTTGAACTTGGGAAAATGGATTTAGAATTTGAGCTTGTACCTTCAGTATACTGCACATCTAGCTGGATAGCTTTTCATAACCACTGTTAGGTCATAAATCCCAAAAGTTATCTATACTTAAATATTACTTACAAACTTCTTGCAACAATTTAAACTTTGGTTAAAAATATTTTGTTTTTTCAATACTTGAAATAACATACATTTAATTTTTACCATGTGTAAGGGGCTAAGTTTTACATTGGTTGGATGAAAAGATGAATAAGACAGTATTGGTTTCTTATTATTTTCTATATTCTAACCAGACCCAGAAGACCCCCAATATCAGTACAAAAGAGACAAAATAGTCCGGTCTGATATTTGCTATTAAAATGGCCAGGTAAGCCATTGCCCAAGACTTATTGACTGATGTGACACCACAGACTAGAACCTGAACACTATGAAACACCAGTTAATAGTTCCAAAAGATTTTGATTAGTTTTTAAGACTGTTTCAATTATTTTCCTAAGCTCCACTTACTTAACATACACATGTCATCTCAAGCAAGCCTACCAGGAGTAACACATTGCATTTTAGAAATATTCAACACTAACTGAAATATTTGATTACTGATCTGTTAATGGGTGACTCAAAACACAGTTGACCCTAAACACTTGTAAAAGATCAGTGTAGAGAGTCAAGCCCTTTGGACAGACAATGTATGTTCAGATTCACTCCCCCTAGTCAAAGCTTGGTCTCATACTCTGCTAAAGCTTGCTGATAGATTTAAAGAGGTATTTATTTATGTTAACACATCTCAATAAGCTTTTGAAAATTTATTTCTTACATGAGCTCAGGGATATTCTTTATTAAACTGCTTGTGGATTTTTGAAAAATATCCCTACCATATGATTGGCTCATATACTTTATAAACCATATTTTCTAAATCACTTTAGTAAATGAAAAACCCTGTTTTATGTAAAACAAGCATTATTTTCTATCTAGCTACTTTTGTATATGATACAGATTTTAAGGAAATAAGCTCACCATACTGCATACATCATATTCCAAACTATGCAAAATTATATATTTTTCTGGCTTTCCATTTTGAAATCTTGTATGTGGAGAAAAAAGTTTGTTTATTTGATTTTATTTTTTGAGTTTTCCTCTGCAAACTATATATAACTCTTTACTCAAAATTGTGTTCACCTTGCTAGTAATGAGGTATGACCAGTATAATTGATCAAAATTATTTGCATATTTGTCTGCCAATGGCTACAATTTGTGCTTAGGATACTACCTATATAGTTTGGATGTATTTATCTGCAGCTTCAAGAGAAAGTGAGAGACTGAGCTTCCCAATTTCTAAACAACTGAAATTGCAATGTGACAAAGACTTCGGTCTTTCTAGGGTAATAAACCATATGGTAGATGGCCAGTTAGTCTATTACTTTAATTATAGATTAATCCATACAGCATAGTGCAATGGAAATGGAATACCTTGATTCAAAATGGTAATTCATTTATGATGTGAGAATACACATTTTAAGAGTTGAGCTTAGAGGTATAAAGGTAAAAAATAGCAGGAAACACTTCCTATCTGTTTTTCTTTAATAATTTTATATTTAGAGAAACACAAAGTAAATACTCAGTGCCTATAAGCAGACTCATCAAGTAAGACACTTACGAGTAATAGACATAGAAATGTAACTAAAATGAATAGGAAAAACCACTTGGGTACCTATCATGAAAGAAAGCCTTAATTTTTAAAAAACATGTGGAATAAAACCTATGGTACAGTAAAAAAAAAAAAAATTGCTACAGAGCCTAAATTCCCTAGATTGGCTTGCATAGTTGGAGTAAATGTTTATTTCCACTGTGTGAATAAGGAGATGCCAAAGTTTTTATGCTGCACCTGGGGAAAGCGATGTACCTTTTCACTTCATGCCAGTGGAAAAGAGAGATGTGCCTTCTGTGGGTTTCCTCTGGCAGAATGAACACTATAAAAATACTAATAAAGAAGTTCAAGCCAATTCTTTATGTTCCTCAGCTATTTCCACCATTGCAACTTAAGTGTTGGTTTTCCATATTGAATACTACTCACTCTTCAAAGAGTACATCATTCTCAATCTGCTCTTTGAAGGGGTGTGTTGAGCAATGTCCCATCAACTACCAGTAGTTATGAAGATAAAAACTACCAGTTCATACAATACACAAGAGTTTTCTTCTGGAAGGAGCCAATGGACTGCACTGCTCATAGCCCGGATGCTTCTTTGCTAAATCCCAAGAGCAGCTTGTTGCTGTGCTGCAAATGGAGTGACACTGCACCCGGACTGGGCATGCTCAGTTCAGCTGTCTTAAATGTATCCTATTAGCAGTTCAGAAGACATGTGATCAAGTCCAGTTTTGCTGCATCAACCTATATAACGTGGGCTCATTTTTCTCATCTACAAAAAAAAATGGTATTTAAATATTTTGTTATGAGGATGTGATGATCAAATGTGGTAATATGAGAAGGTGGTCTTGTATATTCTGAAGGCCTGTAGAAATATAACTATTCAAGATATAAATTCAGATATGTAAGCATCCACTTTAAACTCTACATTTAATTGTATTTTATGAAATGCTTTGTATTTATGTTAATTATTTTCCCATGAGCTGTTTTTATTCATGTATATCTTAAAAGATTTAAATTATTTTGTATTTTTTTACTGTTATTTATGTACAGTTGTCTACATTTTCCCACCACTGCTTTTACCCCCCGCCTCCCAACCCTCAATCCTTTCCCCCTTTGGCTTTGTCCATGGATCCTTTATACATGTTCCTTGATGACCCTTCCCCTTTTTTCCCCATTATCTCCTTCCCCTCTCCCCTCTGGTTCCTGTCAGTTTGTTCTTTATTTCAATGTCTCTGGTTATATTTTGTTGGCTAGTTTGTTTTGTTGATTAGGTTCAATTTATAGGTGAGATCATATGGTATTTGTCTTTTACCCCTTGGCTTATTTCACTTAGGAAAATACTCTCTAGGTCCATTCAAGCTGTCACAAAGGGTAGGAGCTCCTTCTTTCTTTCTGCTGCATATATTCCATTGTGCAAATGTACCATATTTTTTTGATCCACTCGTCCACTGGTGGGCACTTAGGTTGCTTCCAGCACTTGGCTATTGTAAATTGTGCTGCTATGAACATTGGGGTGCACAGGTTCTTGTGAATTGGTGTTTTAGGATTTTTAGTGTATAATCCCAGCAGTGGAATTGCTGGGTCAAAGGGCAGTTCCATTTTTAGTTTTCTGAGGAAATTCCACAGTGTTTTCCACAGTGGCTTCACCAGTCTGCATTCCCACCAACAGTGAACTGGGGTTTCCTTTTCTCCACAACCTCACCAGCACTTCTTTTTTTTGACTTGTTTATGATGGCCCTTGTCACTGGTGTGAGGTGGTACTCATTGTGGTTTTAATTGGCACCTCTTTGATGGTTAGTGATGCTGAGCATCCTTCATATGCCTCTCGGCCCTCTGTAGAAGGTTTAATTTTTTAATATTTAAATATCACTCTATTCTCCAAAATTTTTACTGAGGCACAAAACAGAAAATTATATGGACTTATTTTGACCCCTAATATTGTATGTGCAAAACAACAAAGACATTTATCAAGACAATTCAAGATTGTAAAGGGCTTAAATACTAACCAAACTGTTTCAAAACTATAAATTGTTCTAAACTAGTGTATTAAGTGTCTCACTTACAGAACAAAACAAGCATGAATAGAGAGGGAGAATATCTGGAAACATTATCTCAGAGAATTTTTTTACCACCTAAAAGCTATTAGCACAATAAAAGCAAGTCAATGGTTATTACAAGTCAGAAAACGAGGCATTCTAATAAATAGGCAGAATTGTTTACTTTACTTCTATGTGTCAGGTAAATGTAACATTAGTCATTCAGTGTCTTTTCTTGAAATTATACAAGAAAGTAGTGGGCATCTCTTATTCTATTCAATGATGTATTAAATTTAGAGCTACCTGTCTTGAGAACAGGACTTGAATTGACCTATTCAATTAGCTGGGGCTTAGCTTTGAGTTTAATGGAGTACTGAAGAAAGGCATTCAGGCAGAAAGCCAATTTAGGTTTCACAGTTACCTTGTTCTTGGGACTAGTAGACTTGTATCCATGGACACAATTGTATTTTTTTCCATTGTTTTACAAACCAAAGCCTAAAGAAAAATGAATAAAAAGATATGTTGTTATATTCTTATTCCCATGATGTTACACACTCACATAACAGTTAGATTTTTTGACAAATGATTATATGGCAAGCTATTTTTCTTTTCACCCTTCACGCTACCTCTGACAGCTTAAGACTCCTCATTACAGTGACAGCTTTGGACTATCAACCCCCCAAAAGTAATGCCTGAGTCAAGTCCTTTCCACCTTACCAGCACTGGCCTATCCTGTATCTCCTGTTCTATTCATGAAAAAATTTAAAAAATATGATATTAATTTTTAAAATTGGACTCAAAAGTATACTTTTCTAAAGATCACCAATATGATTTTGGATACTACGGCAGACAAATCAATTAGATATTCTTGTGCAGGAGGATACGTCTTTCAAATCTTAATACATATGTTGTCACGTATGTAAAGAGCCATTATCATATCTCCTCCTCTTCTATATATTCTTCTACTTGCCCTTCCAGGTACGTTTCTCATTTTGATTGTGCTTCCGCAAGTTATTCTTTGTGTATGGCTTAGAGCAGTCCTCTGGATAGCTGTGCCTTCTGGTTGGATTTGTTCAATGAAGGGCAACTTCAGGAGTTTGGGTAAAGAAACAAGAGCAAGATCAGGATATTTACTATCCGTTTCTTCTCTGCTGGGCTATGGATCAACTCCTACTGAACAGCGCTTCTGATTTCTCATTATGTAGCCTATAGGAAGCAACAACTCTTTGCTTTTGCTGGTTCTGAGGTATTTCACTATCCCTCGTTGGTTTTCAGTAATATTTTACATGCCTTTCCGTATCTCTTCATTGAAGTCTGCACCTGTTGTCCTGACATTAACATAGTAGGGCGTTAAAAAACAAACATATAGGGGCTACCTCTTGGAATAATGAGAAATAAATAAGTTTTCATCTGCCTTGATAGGGTTTCATAGATCTTCACCTGAATATTTTATTAGTCTTTGCTTTTCAATTAAAATTTTAAGAAATTAAAAATAGCATGTACAAAATAATGTCAAATTATGTTAAATTATGAAATAAAAAGTGTAAGTTCCACCTAACTACCTGTACTCTCACTAACATCCTGCCTCTCTGGTACTTCTTCTACCCATAAAAAACTATGTTTATTGTGGCCTTTTTTTTCTATGTCTGTTTCACTTTTCATTTTGCTGATAAAATCATTTATTACAAACTTTGTGGTTAAAAAAACCCCATTTATGATCTCAAAGTTAGTCTAGATCATAAGTGCAGAACTGAGTTTTTATTCAAGGTCTCAAATAGTGAAATCCAGGTGTCAGGCAGGCTGTGTTCTCATGCAGAGTCTCAACTAGGGCAGGATCTGATTCCAGCTTTTCTCTGGTTGCAGGCAGAATTCATGCCCTTGCAGCTGAAGAATTCATGGGAGCTTGCTTCTTTAAAGCCAGTAACAGACAGAAGTGAGAATTCTGTGGCTTTGAGTCTCTGACCTCCAGAACTCTTTAAAAGGGGTCACCTGATTTTGTAAGGCCCACCAATTTTAATCTGTTTTTGATTATACTAAAGTCACAGTTTGGCTCTTTTTAAAGATGATTCTTTTTCTTAAGATTTTATTTATTTATTTTTAGAGAGGGGAGGGGAGGGAGGAAGAGGGGGAGAGAAACATCAATGTGTGGTTGCCTGTCACACCCCCCCTACTGGGGACCTGGCCTGTAACCCAGGCATGTGCCCTGACTGGGAATCAAACCAGTGACCCTTTGGTTTGCAGACTGGTTCTCAATCCACTGAGCCACACCATCCAGGGCACATTTTGGCATTTAAAAAATGTTTATGAGTTGTATGAGTTATTATTTATTACATAATTCATGTTAATTTTAGGTAAAATGCTCTTAATGAAACAAACATGTTTTAAAATTGTCTTAATAAATTTTATTGAAGATAAACATGGTTAACATATATTTCTAAAATCTGCCAGACATTTTTCTAAGCATGCATAAAATCTATTGAAATTTAAAATATAAATGGTTCATAAAACACATACCTAAAGTTAGATATAGTTTTATATTAATACAGATCTACCTCCTCAGTCTTACTGGCCATATAGTATCATATTATATGGATGTGCCAAAATTTTTATATCCAATTTTCTTATGTGTGCAAATACTGAGTTTTCAAATATTTCTGCCCTATTCTGATATGTGTCTGTGTGTGTATTTCCTGCAGCTAAAGTCCTAAAAGCTATTTACACTTTTTAAAGCATTGTATCTATATTATCTATTTTCCATTTAGAAAGGTTGTACCAGTTTGAGCTCATAAGCCATGTGCAAAAATTTCATTATTCACAGTTCTCTAGTTTGCGCCAATCTCAGGATAAAAATCCTACCCCAGTTCTTTTTATTTATTTTTTTAATTGATTATGTTTTACAGTTTTCCCAATTATTCCCCCTCTATCCCCCCTCCACCCTGCCCCTGCAACCCTCCAGCATTCCCCCTCCTTAGTTCATGTCCATGGGTTGTACATACACGTTCTTTGAGTCCTCTGTTTCCCATACCATTTTTGACCTCTCCCCAACAACCTTATGCCTACTAACCATGTTTCTTCTTCCCTGTACCTTTTCCCCCCATTCTTCCCTCCCCCCATCCCACTGAAATCCCTCTGTGTGATATCCATTTCTCTGATTCTGTTCTTGTTCTGGTTGTTTGCTTAGTTTGTGTTTTCATTGTTTTTCTTTTAGGTTCATTTGTTGATAGTTGTGAGTTTGTTGTCTGATGCAGATCCCGGCCCACAGGATCCTGTGTTGTGGCGGCAATAGACAAATACACATGGACTACCAAGTCCTGTGGAGGAAAAGGGACAGCACGGCCACTCTCTCAAGAGGAGAGCGCCCCACGACTCTTGCCTTGACAGGATTTTATTGCTTTTCTGGGTACATTACATTGGGAACGGTCCTCATTTACTATGCACAGGTTCCCTTTAGGCAGTTACAGAAAACAAAGGAGAGGGTGTTGCTAATTACATTAAAAAGGAGGATATTTGCAAATGTAAAGGGAAAACTGGTTAAGCTGGTTACACTCATCCTTGGAAGGTGTAGCATAGATTTTAGAATTTTAAAGTTACTTTAAAGATATGCAGTAAATGTTTGCTGCCTCAATTCAGGGTGAGGGAGTTTTAGCAAAAAGCAAGTCTCAAAGCAGCCTAGGTACAATGAGGGCCTGTTTCCCCATGTGAGAACCTATCTGTGGGTGTGGGTCCTGTGTGCTGGACCTCGCTCCCCACTGGCCTTTCTGAGTGGGAGCTGGGCGCACGCCACGCAGAACAGTCTCCTATAGTTGTCATTTTACTGTTCAGATTTTTTATCTTCTTTTTCTCAGGTAAGTCCCTTTAACATTTCATATAATAAGGGTTTGGTGATGATGAACTCCTTTAACTTTACCTTATCTGGGAAGCACTTATCTTCTCGTCCATTCTAAATGATAGCTTTGCTGGATACAGTAATCTTGGATATAGGTCCTTGCCTTTCATGACTTCAAATACTTCTTTCCAGCCCCTTGCCTGTAAGGTTTCTTTTGAGTAATCAGCTGATAGCCTTATGGAAATTCCTTTGTAGGTAACTCTCTCCTTTCCTCTTGCTTCTTCTAGGATTCTCTTTTTATAATTAATCTTGGGTAACTTAATGATGATGTGTTTTGGCGTGTTCCTCTTTGGATCCAACTTCTTTGGGACTCTCTGGGCTTCCTGGAGTTCCTGGAAGTCTATTTCCTTCACCAGATTGGGGAAATTTTGCTTCATTATTTGTTCAAATAACTTCAATTTCTTGGTCTTCCTCTTCTCCTTCTGGCACCCCTATAATTTGGATATCGGAATGTTTCAGGTTGTCCAGAGGTTTGTAAGAGTCTCTTCACTTTTTTGAATTCTTGTTTCTTCATTCTGTTCAGTTGAATGTTTATTTTTTCCTTTTGTTCCAAATCGTTGCTTTGAGTCCTGGTTTCCTTCCTGTCACTGTTGGTTCCCTGAACATTCTGCTTTATTTCACTTTGGGTATCCTTCTTTGTTTTTTTACACTTTTCCAACCAAGCTAATCAGATCTGTGAGCATTTTGATTACCAGGGCTTTAAATTCTCCATCAGATAGGTTGGCGATCTCCTCCTCACTTAGCTCTCTTTCTGAGGCTTTACTCTGTTCTTTCATTTGGGCCATATTTCTTTGTGTTGGGGTAGCTGATAGGTTGTAAGGGGATGTGGTCTTAGGTATTCACCCTGGTAGGGCAACCCTCTTTGCTGCACTGAGGTGCTCCCTGTAGGGGAGGGGCCAGAGAGGGAACAGTGCGCCTGCTCCTCTCTAGCGCACTTTTCAAGGGAGTCTTGCGTGAGACTGGGAGCTTCTCCCACTGCCAAAACCGCCATAGTCCACAGCCACCTCTGAGTGACCTTAAGTCAGCCCACTGTGCTGGGCACCAGCCCCACCCCCAAAGGTCCTCAGCGTGGCTTTGGTTTTTCTGAGTTGCCCATGCGGTCTGCCGCCTTACTGGTCTGATTGTTCTGGTTGATTTTTTCTTTAACTCCTTTGTTGTCGGAGTTCCATGCAGTTAGAATTTCTCGTGCTTTTGGTTTTTTATTGATTTCAGATTGGTTGTTATCCTCCTTTTGGTAGTGCGAGGAAGTGAAGAATCTCTACCTACGCCTCCGTCCTGGCCAGAACTCCTACCCCATTTCTTTTTGCATCCCTATGACTACTGTTGTGTTTGAGCATTTTTCTACATGAGGTATTTCATTGTTTTCTTTATTTAATCTCTATTCCCCCACAATTTGATTTTTGTATAAGAAAAATAAATATTTTTCTATTGACATACAGGGAAAACATATCAATATTAACAGTCTAATAACATTGTCATATTTTTTCACATTTCCTTGTTTGAATATGTCATTTAACTTGTACAACAATTTTTGCTTTGTTGCCATTGTTTGTTATTCGTATGAATGATTCTGTTGACAGTTAATTTGCATGTAAAGAGATTTCATACTTTTTGCCATTTATTTTGTAGTTAAAAATTTTCTGTCAAGATTATGTACTTACACATATTTTCACAGCAGCATTATATGTTTTTAAATGTATTCCTTAAAAATATAACACAAGATACCAAATATTTCAATTTTACTCACATGTTATTCCATACTACAAATATATGAACATACATACACATATATATGTATGCATATATTCATTTTTCATGAGTGTACATATGTTCTACTTATTCAAAATGTCACAACCCTTATTGCTTACTTAACTTTGTATGTGTCATATATGAATTTTTCTTGATTTTATATAGATAGAATTTATTTATTAATATAAACACACCCTCTTTGTATTGTGTTCTAAATATTGATGAGCAACCGGCTTTCTGTTTCTACCCAACAGTCCCTGATAGGCCTTTTTTTGAATGTCAGTGCGTATAGTACTAACTAGTTTTAATGACCATATACTTTTTATATAAAGCATACATCATAATTTATTTATCCATTCACCTATTGATTAATATCTAAATAGTTTCTAATCCTTTGCTACTGTATATTTATGTGTGCTAATGGTTTCATTTTGGTAGATTCAATTCCTAGAATGATTTTTTTTGGAAAACATCTGCAAATATATACGGCAAACTACTAATAGTTGTTATTAGGGATGGGGTTGGGTCAGCAATTCTCTCACACATTATGAATTCTCTGTGTTTTACCATTTCCAAATGTATTTTTATGTAACAACTTAATTTTTTAAAAAAGTATGGAGGGCCTCCAAGTAAAGATAGTGAGTGAATACACATATTAAATAAACTGCTGACTCAAACTCATGTTTAAGCAACAGAGTTTGGTCTTAACTTTATGAACACAGTGATAAAGAGAACAGGAGAGAAGACAAGAGCCAAAAAAGAATAACAGAAAAATGGAAAGCATATAGGAACGTACCTAATTCAACAGCTCTGATAAAACCAAATCACATACCAGCAATGGGAAAAACTAAGGACTACAAAATGTAAAAGATCCCCCTAGCTAAGAACTGGGTGGCACTCCCTTCTGCAGGGAGAATGCAGGCTCACTTGTGTACATTGGGGGTGGTGCAGAACTGGTTTTAGAAGTTCAGCTTTCACTGCCCCCAGCCTGAGTTAACCTTCCCCTGCTCTTCCTCAGGTAATCATTACTAGTTTTAAAGAAAATATTATCTCAAGTGATGGACGTCATGAATATTTAGAATGGTGATACTGTACTAAAACCAGGCGATTCTTTAACTTTTGCAATAAAAAACACTTTCAACATTTTATTTAACATTCAATTTGTTGAAGAAAGATTTATAGTAAAAATAAAGTCATTAAATATGCTATAAACCACATACAGGAACATGGCTCAATTCATATTTTATGGCATATTTATATAGAAATAAAGTCTCCAAAAAGATAATTTTACTCAAAAGTATTAAATTTGAAGTCATAATTTACCAATCATTGTAGATGAACTGCATTAAAGGATAATATTTGTTTTCCATATAATATGTAACATAATATGTGTTAACTAAGATACAATTCTGAAATAACTTGGATAGGTTAATTTGTATTAACCTCTTATTTTGAAATAATGTTAGGCTTAAAGAAAAGTTGCAAAAGGAAGACACAGATGTACCCTTCACCCAGGTTTCCCTAATGTTAACATAAATAACCTTAGTACAATTACCAAAGCTAGGAAATTAACATTGCTACAAGGTTTAGTAGCAGTCGTGTAGTTAACTAAAATAAGAAACTTCTGTGGATTTCCCTGGTTTCCTCCGCTCTCCATTCCAGAATTCCCTTCTTAAAAATTATGCACATCTCCTGAGTGTCTTCAAACCTGTGACACTTCCTCATTCTTTATCTGAATTTTATTATTTTATCATTTTTTTAAAGACCAATGGTCTATAATTTCCATAGTCTGTCTCAGTTTGTATTTGGTTGAAATGTTCTCATAATAAGAAAGAACTTGCACATTTTGGCAAATTTACTACTGAAGCAACATTGTGCCTTTCTCTTGAATCGGGAGGTGCATATCTGTGTTTTTTTGACTAGTGATGTTAGTTAACCTTGATTGCTTGTTTCAGGTGATGTCTGCCAAGTTTCTCCACTGCAAATTTAATATTTTTTCTTTTATAACTAATAAGCTTCTTAGGGAGTTATTTTTATAACATGTAAAAATCCCATTTCCTCTTGAAATTTCACCCACTGATTTTAGCATCTATTAGTAAATCTTGTCTATAACAATTATTTCTGTGGTGTTTGCCCAATGGTGCATTTCTTGTTTTCTTTTTTCTCTATATTCATTCACTGAAATTATTATTTAAGGAAGATTTTTGCCTTCTCATTTATTTATTCAATTATTTATATCCATGTAGACCCATGGACATTTATTTGATTCTATGGGTTAAAATACATTACTATCAGCATTTACTCTTTTATTCAAGATTTTCTAATTCTACCCATTAGGGGGAGACCTTTCAGGTTGACTTCTGTGTTCTTTCAACTTACCACTTCCCTTTGGGGGGCATTTCCTTGCTTTCTGGACCACCAGAAGTTCTAGGCTCCAGTTGTATTTCCTCTGCTTCAGCCTTGGATTCAGACACTTCTCCAAAGAGACCATATTAGACAAGGTTCTCTAGAGAAGCCGAGCCTATGGGAAATGTCTGTGTGTGTACATGCATGGAACTGGCTTGTACGGTCGTGGGGGCTGGCAGGACCGAAATCCACAGGGCAGGCCTGCGTCTGGAAACCCAAAGGCAGACTGTTTGCAGAATGTTCTTTCTCAGGAGCCCATGTCTTTTTCTCTTAAGGCCTGCAGTTTATTGAACGAGGGCCGCCCACTTTATGGAGAGTAATATGCTTTCCTTAAAGTCTCCTGATTTAAATGTTAATCTCATACTTAAAAAAAGACCTTCACAAGGTCATTTAGATTGATGTTGGGCAAAGTATCTGAGTACTTTTAACACATAAAATTAACTATCACAGAACCTCAATTTCTGTTATTGAAGAATACTTCAAAATTGAGACCTGGGTGCTAAGTGTACTCATTGCCACTGGAAAATCCTTGTCTCTCAGGTGTCAGAGCTCAAAACTCTATGACTGTGTTAATAAGGTATGTGCACGGATACAATGCAACTTCCTATCTGTCTGTCTGTCTGTCTATCTAATCTGTCACCTATCAACTATCACCTATCCGAATGAATTCCTCATACTTCTGATTCCGATACAATATTATATGGTTCACTTTAACTTTCCCCTTTTCTCATTTGTAACTTTTTTCTCCAACACTGAGAAACCTGATCCTCATAATTACAATACATATACTTACTTGTTCAGTCCTATTATATAAAATACATAACGTCATTTCAGAATTATCCCTATGAGAAACAGATTTACCAATTATATTATTGTAAATATATTCAGTTTCTTATGTCTTCAGCTCTGTAATATATATATAGTCAAAATGTTATTTTCCAAGCCTGCATGGTGTGGGTTAGTTGGTTCAAGCATCATCCCATATACCAACAGGCTGTGGGTCGGACTCTTGGTCAGGGCACATACCTAGGTCGCAGGTTTAATCTCAGGTCGGAGTGTGTGCAGGAGACAACCAATTGATGTTTGTCTCTCACATCTGTCTGTCTCTCTCTCTCCCTCCCCTTCTCTTCCTCCGCCTCCTCTTCTCTCTCAAAACTCAATATAAACATTTTAAAAGTATATTATTTTCCAATGTTACTTAGGTCACTTTATCTCTTTCTTACCACCTTCCTACAGTGTGATTATGTTGTTCATTAGTAATATTTATCTTCCTTTGTCCCTATTTTTATTAACATTTTTTGTGGTATGTCTACTTTTAATTCAACAATAAAATGATAATGCAATGAATAATTTCCATTGAAAACTTTCAAAAATGTGCATTGATATCTAAGTATCAAGTATGAGTTTCATTTCAAATTTTAGATGAGCTCTGTCCCTCCAGGGGCGGGACGACATGTAGTGGAGAGAAGTCACTGTCCTCGCCTGGCCCACAGGTTTTATCTCCACTGCCTAAAGGTGCCATCATCAATAAAGCATTTTTTTTTAATAAATTAAGGTAAAGTGCGGGCTTATTTTTCCAAACTTTCATGGTAACTTTCAATAATTCTCTAAGAGACACATCTGGTTTGTTAACTTGCCTTCGCATTAGTTTTCCCACAGAACATTGAAACTGGATTGGTGTGCCTCTTAAAGTTCACTGTGATTCAACAATAATACTTGAACATATTTATTAAAACATTTTTGGCTTCACACAAATGAAAAACCACTTTTCTATAGAAATCACATTAAATCAATACATAGTAACATTTAAAAAATTTTAATACCTATAATACAAGATAAATTTAATGTGTGGTTTTAATTATATGACATTCTATGAAAAGCAAAATTCTAAGGTCAGAAATGCCACTGGTTATGAGGGCTAGGATTGGCTTAAGTGGGCACAGGGGATTCTGCTGGAATAGAAATATTCTACATCTTAGTAGAAGTGAAAATTACACGAATGTACACATGATCAAAAAGTATCAAACAGCACACTTTAGAAGGGTAAATCTTAATGAATGTAATTATCTTTTAATTAAAAACAAAGTATACAAAGTACAAAGGCTAAAGCAACGTACATGACAAGTATGGTTTATTGGTAACATTTATAAAGAAGATAATGGAATTGTAAATGACTGGATGGTTTAGTTCCTGGCCAAAGTGACTAATTTGATTTTAGGCTATGTTAAAGTAGGAATACTGTTCTGTTCAAATGAAGTTGCTCCTAATTTGTGGGTTCTGATCAGGTGATAACTATTATTATTTCAGGTTAATTATGAGTGCTACATTTGGAAAGGACATTAGATAAAAATCAACAACTGTAACCTAGAAGATTGTACATCCTTATTACTGAAAATATGGTCTGAGGACTGGCAGCATTAGCATCATCTGGGAGCTTGTTAAAAATTTAGGAGCTCAGGCCCTGCTTTATAGGATTTAAAGATTCTTTGGCTGCAGGTTACAACATCAAGACATGGGGGTAGATGGTAGGCTGCGGGTGATTGGAGCAGTTTGCCTAAGGAAAGTTGTGTGTGGTTAGTTAGGTTCCCTGTGGATTGCCTTATTTGAATAATTTTCACAGGCTCCAGGGCATACAGGTTGTCCTTCTTCATATGAATCCTGGCCCAGAAGTTCAGGGCAGATGCATAATGGCCCTGAGTATGAAAGCCCATTAATAGAATTGTTTGTGGTGTAGACTTAACTAGAGCTCAAGAAGGGGGATGTGCCAGCTTCAAGTTGGGGACTCAAAACTAGATCAACACAGCATTTTAAAAAGCAAAATTGACCCTTTTCCCCAACTTCAAGTTGGGAAAAATAATATAAGTGGAGCCACTTAAACATGGATTTGGAGCTGCCATCCCAGAGGAACTGCCTTGTTCGTCTTATTTACCACAATCCCTGATGTGTGGGTCCTTGGAGTGTTTTTTGTGATCCTGAAGAGCCTGAATTACCACTGACAAAAGATACATAGTGTGAACAAGAACATTTTTGTTTTAAGAATTTTTTGGTGTTGTTTCTTTTCTTTCTTACAAGCTTCTGAAACTTAGAGGGTATATGCTTCAGTGGTAGCAGGAGCAAGGGTGACTGGCTGATACAATGAGGTACTTTCTGAAATAAGAAATCTACAAAAATGCAGTGCACTTTCTTCTGAGAATGGCAACAAGGCTTTGCAATCAAATAGAAATGGATTTAAATCCCAGTTCCATTTGCTACCAGCCAATTACATGTATATTCTTTGGTACCTCATGGTATTTGATACATGTTACTGTTCTTCCAGTGATGCAATGGTTTCCAAATAGTCCTGTGGTGCCCCGGGTGTCATGGTATACCTGGGAAAAGATGCTAAGGGAGGGATCCGGGTGTGTTCAGTGCCACTTTACTTGGATGTTCTTACATATTATAGCATAATTTAAATTTAGCTGACTAAAAACCTCCAAGGGAGCAGGGAATGTAAAACCTTAGATAATTCTTTGCAAATGAAAATCTTCTAAACATTTCAGTTAACTATAGTTGAGTACCGATAAAGTGGCAGGATGTCCTAGTTTTCCCCAAACAAGTCCGATTACTTAATTAGTAATTATTCCCTCTTTTACTCTCAAAAGTTTCATACTTTAGATGAGAACTTATATGGTTTCCTTAATAAAAAGTTGAGTGTAGTAACATTGTGAATCAATGATAAAATAAATAGTTCACATTTCCTTAAAAGTTCACATTATACTATGGATCTTTTTATTCTTTTTAAGTGATTCTTTTTCATCTGATGAGTAAAATAGACTAAATATATTTTAAAATGCCCCTCAACTTTGAGATTCTATGATATCATAAATACTAGAAATAACCTAGAGTAATCCAACCTCTTTAGAAGATGAAGAAATTATCATTGCTAAAAAGAATAAATTTTGACAATAATGAATAAATAAAAGCCATGAAAACCAGAAATTTTTTTGGTTTTCACCAGAAACACCAGAAATAATGTTTAATTACATCATTTTCATATTTGAAAGCATTATGTGGTTCTAAAACATAAAATGTATCTTATAAGAATGAGAAATTCCATGAAGTTCAAAGATCTTTAGAGTTGCAGGAAAAAATCAATTATGTAATTTAAGAACAACAAAAATAAATATCTCCAAGAGCCAGAGCTGTCAGGCACCGGCTAGTTGGGTCCTAAATCTAAGGAACGTGTTCCAAATCAACACTTCCATCTTTTTGTAGCGCAGTGGCTGACAATTATAAACCGGGTGTATACGTGTCATCAGTGTAAAGGGCTCAGCTGCATCCTAGCCAACAGTTCCAGTTCTCAATTACTCAGGAAAGGGAAGTACCAGCTCTAAGAGTTTGCTTTAGAAAGTCAGCCCGTGAAGTTATATAGGTTTATATAATTGTGGTGTTAGTGGTAAACATTTTAAAACTTATCAAAGTTTTGCATCCTTTACAGAAAATATAATTGACTTCATGTTAATACTTCACATTAGAAAGTCTTAAACATGACAGTTTATAATGTAGGTTGAAATCTTTCTAAATTTAAAAACAATATTTCTGTGTTTATGATAACTCCGAATCACCCTGTTACAGATTTTATGTGTTACGATTTTAAGAATCACCTAAGTTTCTATAAAAGTTTGTCAACCAAATGATAGAGAAACTTAAAAAGGAAATCAGGTATTTCAAAGTATCTGATCAGGTGGAGAGACTCTACACAGAACCTAACATAGTTTAAGTACCTCACATTGCTATTGAATTGGTTATACAATATATACCAAATTTAGAAAATTTATTTTTATAACTATCTCTTTTTTTAGGGGGGAGGGGTGAAGACAATAATTACAAGTAGTCCAAAAGATATCAGTGTGCGTTTTTTTTTTTAACTAGGCACACATTAATGTTTCCTGATAACTTCTAGCCTTACTTTTCAGGTGTGAACATAATAGCATGTGGCCACATAATGAAGTTCTGTCTAATCACAAATTCAACAGATACCAGCCTCTTGTGAGCAATAGGGATTTGAGAGTAGATCTGATCTTCTCCATGTAGAACATTATTTCTGTATTTTATTTATAGAAATAGACTATTTTCAAGGATTTTCAAATCATGAGTGCAACCCAGTATGAAAAGTCTAAAGCTCAGACCTTGAGTTTTATCTGATGAAAAGTTTAATCATGATATTGATTATTCCATGAACAAAACCTCTGGTGAGCTCTGTTCTCCTGGAGAGAAGATTTTCATGGTTGAACGATGCTACTTAGTACGTGAAAATCACGGAGACATAACATGAGGAGGAAATTTGTGAAATAAAGAATTCTGCTGTTTTTATAAGATATTGGGTTGTGCAAATTATTTTTTCTAAAACTGTGATTTTTAAAGCTTGATGCTGTCCACATAATGGACCAGCAGGGTAATATAACTTGTAGGTGTGTGTACTTTTTATCCCCTTGAGTTTATTGATACTTAATTCCATATTTTAAGTTACTCTGCATCAGCATGGCATAAGATTTTTTAGAAAAAAAGGTGATTTGGGAGTGGAGAAAATAATGGCACTTTTTTGCTGAGAGGAAAGAGGCTGAAAGTACTAGGTCTGCGTGGTGTCATGTAAGTACCCCCGGCCCCAGGGGAGGAGCACTGGCCTCCACACCCGCCACAAAGCTGCAGTGATGAGTCATTTAGTTGCTCCCAGTGTTCTTGGATGGTGACTTCCCTGATGTTAGAAAACACACCAAAGCAGTCAAAACAAAGTCATATTTTTTCCTTGTGAGAAGTGAGGTTGAAGAATGAAAGAATAAATATGAATGTAAATATAAGGGGAAGTCAAGGCAGACAAGATGCCACTTAGGGAGAAAAATCAAATAATGAAAAAATTGATTGCCTCTTGCTAAGTAGATAAATGGCTGTGTTGACCTGATACAAGTGAAACATACCACTGATTCTCTCACCTTTTTGTCCAGGGATTTCTTCCTTTTCTCTGTTATCCTCTCTAATCTTATTGTATGAATTCAGAGATCTAGGTTTCCTCAGTAGGTGAGAAGCACCACCTGTGATTCTAATTCACCAAAAGCAGAATCTGTTTCAAGTCTCTCAGCGAAATGTATGTTTTTGTTGTCTCATTAAATCTAAGCCCAGTTCACTCTTTTCAAATATACCCAGTTAATCTAAATGCGATAGACACGGGTATGTGACCCCAGACCTCCCTCAGGAGAGGGCTGCTCTGCCGCAGAGGTGCTTATGTTCAGTAGAGAGTCTCCAACCATCAGCTCTCTTATGTTTGGCCCCCAGCGGCAGAGAGCACTCTCTCCAGAGGTGGTCACTTTCCCTGGGTAGTCCATTCTGGAAGAGTGAGAAGGCTGGGGTATAAATGCAGCCACTTCGGCTCAAAATAAGGCAACTCTGACAGATAACGCTTGCTCCAGACCTCTCCCGCAGGTTGACCAAGTAGGATCTATATCAGAGTAAATTCCTTCCTCTGCCCCATCCTGCTTCCTCACTTTTTCTTTCACAGCTGTTGATCCTTAGTAAGTGCCTTGCACCCAAAACTTCATCCTGGTGTATGCTACTAGAGCACTCCAACTTATGATGCCAACTAATTCCTATTAAATTGTTGTTAGCATATACCAGCTTAATATGCTATACTTCTGTGTGTATTGTAGTTAAAGAAGAGATGCCTGAAAACACAAAGCCTTGACCTGAAAAACAGTCATTCTAAAACTCTAGGATTCCCATAGTTTGGTAGGTTAAAAGTTCGCAAATGTTTGGAGAGCAGGTAAGTCTCCCGAGGATCATTTCAGTGGACCTTATCAGGAAGCTACTCATTCTTTACCAACCATTTTACCCATATAGATATAGAGAGAAAACATCGAATTAATTCTTTTGGAAAAGACAAATGATTTCATTTTTGATAGTACATATAATTATTTTAAAGCCAATCGTGTCAGATAATGTTTAGAATGAGGTACATTCATTGTCACTGATGCAGTGTGGAGCAATCGCTGTATCACTTTATGGGTGCTGAGACCGAGGCTCAGGAAACCTAAATGAATGAACAAATTAATACGTATTAATAGTGAAGCAAAGTAAAGGCATAAACCAAAATATGCCTGAACTGCAAAGTGTATGATTCTGGCTTTCCAGAGAGGAAAAGAAGGGTGAAATTCGGAAAGAAGATGTAATGCAGATGCATCACTGGTATGCCCAGCACTGGAGAGCAGGGGCACAATCGGAAGGAAGAGAAAGAAAGCTTAGAGGCTGAGAGAATTTCATGGCATTCTTTTATTTTGAAATTTGCCCTAATCAGTGTCAAATGCTCCATAAAATTATTTGTGTGTGTGTGGAGTTTGATATAAAATAATATAAACAAAATAAACTTAACAAGAGTTCTCTGTTTATAAACTAAAACTTCTGTGATAGTAAAGATCAATATATTCCTATCGAGACCTTTGATAATAAGTAGCTAAAAATGAGAACATAAGCTCAGCGTTATAACATACTTATCGGGTCTCTAGAAAATACCACGTGAAACACAAAGACATGTTGCTTTGATAGCCTTTATTATTTACATGTAATACGTCAGGATGGTTACCTTGGCAACAGAAACTAACCAACCACAAAAACAGTTTCGTATGACAGCAGCACTGTCGGTGATAAACAGCCCCGGTCTGACACAGGACTAAAGTGGACACACTGAACCTGAACAGGGCAGGAACGCCCACAAAATAGGCAAACAAAGGCTGCCGTAGGATGTGTTCTACAATTCCACTTGCAAAAATCCCTTACGGCTCAGAAAACTACCTTAGTCGATTTCGCACTGAGTTCCCTCAAGATTGAAGCTGTAGTTGGCCTGCCATAACCTTTAACATAATATTTGATGGTGGCACTTGCTTGAGTCTGTGCATATATGATATTTTGAATGGGGCTTTCGGGGCCTTAGGAAACTCCTTAGTAAAGTGCTCCATGAATGCCTTGAAATAAATAGCACAGAGGTGGCGCTAAAGGGAGAAACTTAATTCATTGATCTCATGTATTCGGTAGGTGTAGAGAGCTAAGAAAGTGAGAAGACAAGGGCATTTCCAACTTCCTTGATATGTGAGGCCGAGTTCAAGTTGATGGGAAAGTTAATTGGAATGCCATTTTTTACAGGCCAGACCAATAGCCTGAATACTAGCTTTGGCATGCAGGATAAAATAATTTAGTATGCAGATAATACACTGAGCAGTGAAGCCAGAATCCTACACTGTTGTTTCAGTGCATACAGGTAGCTGGGTTGCAAATACTACATTTTAATTAGCATATCTGCCCAAAACCGTTCTTCTGTTTAGGCAGAATAAATATGAGTATTTCCTGCATTGAATCACCGGGCCCTAGAGATAGTGATACTTCCAGTGTGGTCCCCTCTGGCCTGACTTCTAAGGTTGGGCTAGGTACCCTTTTTCTGCCTACTCAGGGAATCCCATGGTATTATTTATCACATTATCTTGGAATTTTTTTTGGTGAGATTGTCTCTTCGTTTAACTGAAATCTTTTTGAGAACAGTAGCCCTATATATACTATATAAATACAGTATATCCTCAGGTTTTCTCTAGTGGCTGGCTCAGAGTAAGTGTAAATATTTTTGACTGAATCAGTAAAACAGCAGACAACACATGTGAATTGAAATTATTTTTGCCCATGGAACTCCTGTGACTCCTATGCTTCTCTCTGACGCAGCTGTCTCCCACAGCCCCCTGGTAACTTGGGCCTTCTTGCACTACAAGGAACAAACTGGGAAGGAGAGGGCAGTTACTATTCATTCTCCCTCTTTGATTAGACCGGCGCTCACCCGGAGTCATCGGTTATCTAATGTTTTAGATACAATCTACCTGTTGGACCTCTCCCAGCCCAGACTCCTCAGATACAAGCCTCATACATGAGCTGTTCAATTTCCAATTGGTCTCGTAGACAGGTGACTCCCCGAACGTGTTGTGACTGTCTGCTTCCTGAGAAGCAGTGGCTGGAGCCCCCCACACTGTCCAATCTCAGCCCCTGACCTAGTCTGTCTCCAGATCTTCTTAACATAAATTATTAACAGCACGACCTAAGATTTTGCTTTTTAAATTGTGTGCATTGTCTTTACGCTAAGACATGCCCAGAATTTCAGACATTGCCGTCACGAAAAGCCAACACTATATAAGTGAGGCCGTGCAATATTCGTCTTTCTGTGACTTATTTTGCTTTTCACATTGTCCTCCAGATTTATCCATATTATTACAAATGAATAATGCTATAATCAACACGGAAGTGTAGGTATCTCTTTGATATAGTGATTTTATTTTCTTTGGATAAATACCCTGCTATAGTCTCACTGTTTGTGTCCCCTCAATTTTTTTAAATCTTAAAAAAGTATTTGTATTAAATATATGGGGGCGATATCTGTTATGAAATTATATGTTTCAAGTAATGCATCATCTGTATATGGCATAAAATTTATATGTTGAAATCCTGACCCCCAAAGTTGTTAGTTTTATTTGGTGAGGCTTTGGGAGGTAATTAGATCATGAGAAGAAAGCACTCATGAATGGAGTTAGTGCCTGAAAAAGAGAGGCATCACAGAGACCCGTAGGCCCTTCCACTTTATGTGAGGATAACGTGAGAAGTCTCCGCAACCTGCTGAAGGCCCCCCACGCTGGCACCTTGGTCTTAGACATCCACCTTCTGGAATTGTGAGAAATAAATGTTTGCTGTTTCTAAGCCATCCAGTATGTGAAATTTTATTACAGCAGCCCAGACAGACCAAGACACACCCAGAGGGGGGATTGCTATGTCATACGGCGGTTTTATTTTTAATTTTTGAGGAACTTCCAGATTGTTTTCCACATGTCTCGGCCAATTTACATTCCCACCACAGTGCTGAGTTCCCTTTTCTCAATACCTCACCAATATTCTTTACCTTTTGTCTTTTTGATCATAGCCATTCTAACAGGTGTGAGGTGATCTTTCATTGTGGTTTTGATTTGCATTCTCTGATGATTAGTGATGTTAAGCATCGTTTCATATTCTGTATATCTTCTTTGAGAAATGTCCATTTAGTTCTTTAGCCCACTCACAGAAGACTAGAATAGGGGTTGCCGGGGGTTCGCGGGTGGGGAAAATAGGAAAATGCTGGTCAAATGGTACACAGGTTCACATTTGCAGGATGCCCACGTTTTGGAGACCTACTGTAGAGCATGGTGACTATGTTAAGGACACTGTATTGTACACTTGTCACTTGTCCAGTAAGAGAACAAATCTTAAATGTTATTACCCCCCTCTAAAAAATAAGTTGACTGTATGAAGCGACGGACATGTTAATTGCTTGATTGTGGTGATCATTTCACATTATGTACATATATCAAAATATCCCATTGCATGCCTTAAATGTATGAATTTTTGTCACATTCCATCTTGACCATTTTTCCCTTTTTGTCAGAGAGTGACAGTTTGTGTTTATATTCAAAGCCCCATTGCACTAAAGATAAACACTACACCCCTTTTTCAGATGAGTAAATGCAGACTCCAGCAGTTGTGTGCACAGGAGCCCTACGTAGGTCTGGACGAAAATCCAGCTTCACTTTATTCTTAAGATTCCTCAAAGGTTCTACAAATAACATCCCACCTCAGAAAAAGACCTTAACACTTATATTAATTCTACCTGAGTCAAAATTAAATGTGATATTATTCATACTGTTTTTAAATAAAAGGATGCTGTGATGCTTTGAGAGGGTTTATGTATAATAACAGTAACATATTAGGTTCACGATAAGAAGAAAGGCTTTTGTGTATAATTTGTCTAGCCATTGTATTCTGAAAAGGTGAAAACAGCTCTTTGAAATGTTTATTGAAAAAATATCTGACGTATATAACTTTGTTCTTGTTGTGTGTGGCATAGTTTGTATAAGTAATAGGCTTCCTTCTTGAAGACATCTCATAGTTCTCCTTAGGTCACTCTTGTATTAGAAACTTCCATTTATAATTTTATTCATTGTATTATATCTTCTAGTAATCTGTGCAGTTCTTTGCCAGGAAATATCTTCTAATTTGATGAGCTAGGAAGCTATATCATAATAGTCTTGACACACATGCGTAATAAATGTTTATTTAAGCTTATATCATAAAGACATAACAAATGTCCTACTTTTTAAAAAATACACAAGATGACCTTTTGGACGAGGCTAACAGTCCCATGCCAAGATGCGTGAATGATATAGCTAACATCACTTTCCATTTGTCATGATCTGCCACCACACAAATGGCATTTGTATTTGAAAATGTCAGCATGGGTGATGTGGTTTCTTACTACAATTCAAATTAGATATTGTACAATTGCATTATTGAAAAAAATAATGGCCATGGGGACCCTTGATGACACTTGCGTCTGAAATCCTCCCATTCTAAAATTATCACGGACTTGCATAATTATGTATGACTAAGAATGGTGAAAATATGAGGTCTCAGAACTTTTTTTCTGGTTCATACTTTGGGCCTGCATAAAATTATCTTTCAGCTCATCTCTGCAGACCTTCCATGGCTCATGTTTTAGTTGTGTATCTTAACTTTTAAAATATCATGACAAACTAACATTCTGATCAGTTGTTAAAAATATACAGACCTGCAGTGAGCAAACTTTCTTCTGAAAGCACCAGTTAGTACATATTTTATGCTTTGCGTGTTACAGTTGTAGCGTGACCGCAGATATAAAAACTACACAAAACTGGGCACCCCTGTGTTCACTGCAGCGTCATTCATGGTGGACGGCACGGGAACAACTGCAATGTCCTCAATACGTGACTGGATAAACAGGACGTGCTGCCAGTTCACAATGGAACAGTACTCAGCCCTAAGAAAAGATGAAATATTGTCGTTTGCGACAACACGGATTGACTTTGAGGATCAGACAAAAAATAAATCAGACAAAAAAGGTTAAAAATCATGATTTCACTCATATATCAGATAAAAAACTGAAAGCAAAAAATGAACAAAGAAGAAAAACAAACAAACAAACAGAAACTCACAGACACAGGATAACAGCATGGTTGTTACCAGAGGGAAGGTGTGGGATAGTAGTAGGGAGTAAAAAGGGTCAAATATAAAGTGAGAAAATTTGAGTTGACTTAAAGTGGTGGGCACACAATGCAATGTGAAGGGCATGTATCATGGAAATGTACACCTGAAACTTATATGACCTTATTAACCAATGTCACCCCAATACAATTAATACAATGAAAACAATGACGAAGCAAAACAGATGTACGTATCTGGATCCCAAAATATCTTTATTTACAAAACTGGTGGCTGAGTGGATTGTAGTTTGTCACCTGATGGGGTTATTAGAGTTTTACAGTTTTGATAGATAAAAATTACTCTGAAATTTTCATGTGCCAGTTACCAAATAAGCTTTTGTGAAAGGTATTATTCAATGGGGCTTTCACTGCAGGAAAGGCAGTCCCTCATTTCACCAGCTTCCCATTCACACAGGTCTTTTCTGAATACAATATTATTTTTAGGTAATATTATTAGGTAATTTTGTAGATAAAATGAATTTGGGAAATACTGTATTAAAAAAGCATAGTAGGCATAATTCTGGAGCAAAGCGTGTGGTAACTTGCAAGTTAACAAAGTACACCATGAATCTTCAAAAGGAGAGAGTTTTTCTGAACTTACTTGGTGTGAGAGCCTCTGTACATTTTTTTAAAAAACAAAAGACTTTTCAGTTAATAGTTATATATGGAACATAGTTTACAAGAAAATTAACTTCAGTTTAATTTGTAAAGTAGTTCGATTCGTTATTTAAGACATTATTTTAGGGCTTTTTGTTGTTGGTTTTTTAAATATAATTGGCAAGTATGTGTTAGTTCCTTAAACAGAACTAAGTTACCTCAACATATGTCATATAAATCATTGTCTTTAAGGAGTGTTTGTAGTTAAGATAAAATTTTAAAAGGTAAGAAAAAAATGTCCTCATACTGCTCCTAAAAAATTCACAAATATAACCGTCCTAACCTGTCAAAGATCTCCTCACAATGAACATTTCTACATGATAATGCTGTGGGGCATTTAAGTAATAGTTGTTTTGGGCATCTTTTCCACTGAAGCCTGTGAGTGAAAACAATTTAATTAATATTAAAACTAATGTGAATTAATGAAAATATTCCCAAAAATACTTCAATACATTTTTCTCATGTTAACTCAGTCCCCAAACTTTAATTGCTTTAATACAAAATTTCAAATTCTTGCCTTATAAAACTTTTCTTTTAAATGTATACTACTTTTGGAAAACAACTTTGAAAAATATATGTAATGTCATCTTATGCAAAAGACAATAAATAGCATGTAAAATATTATACTTCAACATTAAAAATTCAGACAGAACACAGTCACAATTTTTCCCACACAAACCTTTCACCCGCAGAGTATCATAGGAATAGATATGACCACATGCCGTCTGTGGGCGACACACCCACAACAGCGCGCCTTGCAGACTTAACCAAGGATGGGGGGAAACAGAGAGTGTCTTTTATAACTTCTATAACTTCACGTGTGCCATTTCCACATATTTTAAACGGTTTTACTTTTATCTTTTTTGCTCAACTTATTTTGAGTGCATTTTAAATGTAATATAACCCCAAACTCCCAAATTATTGAAAAACATGGTGAATAAAACTGAACAAAAATAAAACTGCACTTTCTTCTGCGTGATTCTTTCACATCTTGCACCTGCCAGCCACCACCCACTGTCTGCGTGGCTCTTCTTTTTTGGTGACTGCAGTACAGTGTTGTTATGTTATATATTATACACAATGTATGCTTATGTTTAAATTCTTCATGAATATAAAATTGTTTTCTCTGTTCAACTGCTGCGTTTCCTTCTGTTAAAATTGTTTGGATATTTTGGTAGGGTGCTTGTACCATATTTTCCCATAAAATTAGTAAAAATATTTTTCTATTAATTTTTTTATTTATTGGCAGAAGAAATGATTAAAATCACTTATTTGAGAACTAGATGTGATATGTTTTATTTATATTAATGTCTGTCAAACATTCTCAGTTAAATTTAAGTTTTTAAAAAGCATTGTTTTTTAAAAAAATGAACCATTTTTAAAAAGAAACAATGAACCATTGTTTCATTGTTCTATCTTCCAAAGGACACAGAATTATGCTGGATATCTGGTAGGTTGATGGAATGATTAAATTTACTCAGGGCACAGCTCACAAGGCATTCCTATGACTCACATTCCTTGAGTATTTTTATTAAGAAAAATACTCTCTAAAAGTCTCCTTCATATTGAAGCATTGTTGGAAATTATGTTAATAGAAATAACACTGAGCACAAGATATGTGTCCAGGGGACTTGAGTTTAAGTTTCTACCCTTGTGGTTACTAGTAAAATTATAATTAACAATTTAGCTTACTTTCCCAAACCTCATTTTACTAAGCTTTTAAGTATTTAAAATAGATTTTTTTTTCAGTATCGCTGTGAAGATTAAGTGATATAATCAAAGTGCACAGGTAGAGGGAAAATTTAGCATGTTTCCCTGTTTAAAATGGACAGACAACTCAAGCCCAAGGAAATCAATGAACACAAGAAAATATAGCCAGTAAACAAGCAGAATATAAAATATCAAAGAGTATCGAAGAGATAAAAGTATCTTTAACTAGGGGTGTCCAAGAACACATGGGTGGCATAAGAAGCGAGCACTGCTTTTGGACTGTTTTAGGTAGAAATCAGTAAAACATATACCAGTTAGGAGAATATGTGAATGTGTGGAAGAAAGGCACGCTATGGGGAGAGAGAAAGCCACATAGGGAAGAGAAATCAGATATGTTAAGAACTTGTTTTGAAGAATGTTCTGAAGGCAAGTTTACATACATCTGAGGTGACATTAGTGGTACGATAATTATTTTAGATTTTATTTGATAAAGGGGCAAATGGATAGTACATGCTTCTAGGCAGCAGAATCTCTAGGACAATAGGATTACCTGGATAAACACTAATGGAAGGTAAAGTTGGAGTAAAGTTTTCTTCAAGGTTGCCTGGGATGTATATGATGCTAATAACAGAAATGGAGAGAACAGAAATAGAGGCAGATCTCAGTTCCTGAAATGGAAAAACAAAGATTGATATAGAACATCACAAAGGTATCTAGGAAATCAAATAATTTAAAAGCACATATAAATTGACTAACGTCACATATTAGGACTTGCCTGTGTTTGAATTGACTAAGATCCTTCGATTATGAACACTTTTAGTGATTTCAAGTGTGTCTACCCAGTGATACAGGAATAAAAGAAAAGCAGAATGAAGCTTTCATGAGATGTTGATCTCGGCAGCTGTGATACAAGGACATCTACTGTCTCCACTTTCTTCTGTTTTGCTAACTACAATAGGATAACAATAACTTTTTAAATTTCTAATTCTGGGATACATTTTAAAAATATAAAATTATAAAAATTAATTATTACAGTATTTAGTTAATATTCTTTATTCTCTATTGAAGTATCCAGAGAAAGTTCTCTAAAACCTGAGTTGATAATATTTTTAAAAATTATTTAAAACCATCTTATTTTCTTGTAGAAAACATCACAGTAAGTGGTATAAGGTACAGAAAATCTTTAGCATTAAGAGATTCAAAAATCTTACCTATCCTCTTAGTGATCCCATAGGCAGTTTTTCAATCTTTAACCCAGGATTTGTGTAAAGTTTATTCATTTGCTAAAAGGCCTAGGTTAAAAATGGATTGATCTCTCTTTAGACAGAGAAAACCCAACAAAGAAAACTGTAAAGAATCTAAATGACAAACAAAAACAACAATATATGCAGATATTTTATTGAAATACTTTTTAAAGACAATATTTGCACAACTTACTATTAAGAAAATTAAAAAATAATCTATAAAACTTGGAAGCTCTAAGGAAGACTTATGAACTGCATCATAGCATCAAGAATATGTGTTTCCCAAAATTGTAGGGGGGGGTTGTATATACATGTGCAAAAATAAAAACATAGAAAAAACAAAAGCTAAGAGTTACTAAATATACAACTCAATAGCAAAAACAACCAAACAGCCAAACAAAAACCAATAACCCAAGTTAAAAAAGGACAAGAGACTTAAATTTCTCCATAGAAGACCAACGGGTACATGAAAGGTGGTCAATCACTAATTATCAGGAAAATGCAAATCAAAACAACAAGGAGATATCATTTCATGACTATTAGGTTATCATTAAAAAAAAACAAGTGTCAGCCAAGATGTGGAGTAATTAGAACCCTTGTTCACTGTTGAGAAAAATGCAAAATGGTGTAGCCAATCTGGAAAACAATATGGAGGTGCCTCAAAAATTAAAAATAGAACTACCATATGACCCAGGCATCTTACTTCTGGATATATGTCCAAAAGAATTGAAATCGGGATTTTAAAAAGATACTAGTTTTCCCATGTTTATCACAGCACTATTAACAATAGCCAAGATGTAGAAACAACCTAAATGTCCATCAATGAATAGATAAAGCAAATGTGTTTACATATAATAAAATATTATTTATCTTAAAAAAGAAAGAAATCCTCCCATTTGCTACAATGTGAATGAACCGTGAATACATTATGCTGAGTGAAATAAGCCAGTCACAGAAGAATAAATAAGTACTGTGTGTGTCTTCTTATATAAGGTATCTAAATTGGCAAACTCATAGAATCAAAGAGTGACATGTTGACCTGAGGGGCGGGGGCACCAAGAGGGGGCAGTGGGGAGTTGTTGGTCAAAGGGTGTACAGTTCCAGTGATACAAGATGAGTATGTTGTAGGGATCTGCTGTGCAACGTTGTACTCACAGCCAACAACTCTGTATTGTGCACTTAAAGATGCGCTGGGGGAGGATGTCATGTCAATTGTTCCGAGCAAAATAAAATACAGTTTTTAAAGAGGAGTTACCAAACAAATAAATATCTTTGTTCCAACATAAATAGTATGTAGGATGTATATCCTTTTAATGTGGTTAGATGTTTGAGCTATTTAAATATATTTAATATATAAGACAACACGTAAAACTAGGTACAAATATACAGCAATACTAACACTGATAAATGAAATATATATAGTTGACAAATAGTGGAGAACATTTTTGTAGCTCCATGTTCACCCTAACTTTTTCAAGTCATGCCCTCCTGGAAAAATAATCTTATTACATACTAAACTTTTACATTCTAAAATAATTGTTTATTTAGAATTCCATAAGTATCATTTTTCTTCTTCAAATCAAACATTCCTCTCTGCATTTTCCCCTCTTGAGAAATTCAGATATAACTCTGTAGGAGATGGTCCCTTCAGGGATACAGTTCACTGATTTAGTTCATGGAATCATAAATAAATTAAGGAAAGTCTCAGGATATAGAGCTAATATGCAAAATTCAATGATATTTCTATATACTAGCAATAAAAGTGAAAACAAAATACAATTATTTAAAATAATTATAAAATATTTAGGTCAAATTTAATAGAGGATATGTAATATTCATACGGTAAAAAATAAAAAATCTTTTTGACAAATTTTAAACAAGATCCAAGTGAAACAGAAACACATATCTTCATTGATTAGAGGATTTGATGCATTTGAGATATATATCCTCCTCAAATTGACTTAAAGACACAGTATGAGCGCAGTGCCATATAATTCTCGCAGCTTCCTGTGGGTGGGTGTGGCACATGTGATCTGTCTGCATACACTTGCACACATGCGGAAATTCACATGCTAACTAAGAATATACTTGCAAATGCATACACATTAACTAGTCAGAGCCAATTTTGAAAAAGAATTAAGATGAACAACTTAAACTACCTGACTTCAGCACATAGAATAATTAAAATATGTGATTAAAAGAAAAGAATACAAAGTCAAGAAATAAGCCCACAAATACATAGTCATTTGATCTTCAAAATAGGTACAAATATAATTAACTTTGAAGGTTAGTATTTTCAGTAAATGATGCTGAACAACTGGGTGTATATATATATATATATATATATATATATGGAAAGAATCTAATCTTGATACTGAATAACAAAACAAAACAAAACCAACTTGGGATAAAGTGTAGGCTTAAAGGCAAAACCTAAAACATAACACTTCCACAAGAAGACAAGGGGAAGAAACTTAATGTTGGGATTGGCAAAGATTTCTTAAATAACACACACAACACACAAACATGCACAGCATAAAAAGAAAGTGATAAACTGGATTGTGTGGAATGTAGTTTTAATCCTCATGAAACTGTAAAGAAAATGTAAGATTGTGAGAATACAGTCACAGTTTATGTATCAGACAAAATCATTTTAAATATAATGTAAAGATCTCTAATAATTCAATAACCAAATCGACAAGCTCTTGAATGAAAAACGCTTGAAAATACATTTTATAAAATATTTATGAAAATCTAATATGCTCATTGAAAGAAGCTTAAATATTTAGTAATTAGAGAGTTGCAAATTAAAAACACTTTAAGATACCACTAAACACCTGCTAGATTGATTCAAGTTCAGACTGAAAATATTGGTGAGCATGTAGAAATAAGACTCTCATACATTGCTGCTCAGAATGTAAAATTGTACAAGCCATTTGAAAATGAAGTTTGGCAGATAGTGAAAAGTGAAAACACATTTATTATATGAACCACCAATTCCACTTCCAGGTATTTTCCCAAGAGAAATGAAACATTTTTTTCACACAAACATTTTTATGTGAGTTTCACTGAAGCTTTATTTATAATAGCCTTTAGCTGGGAATAGAAATGTCCATCATCAACACTGTATTGAATGAAAGAACACCAGATACTCACATCATTAATAAATATCATAAATATTATTCTAGATAAAATGCGGTTAGATGTTGCCTGAGGTGGAGAATGGCTGAGAGGCGGAATGCGAAGAGGTAGAGTGGAGCTTAGTGGAGTGATAGAGTTGTTACCCATCTCAAGTGGAGTGGTGGATATACAAACATTTACATTTGTCAAACAGATCGAATTATATACTTTAGAAGTGCGCATTTTGTTAGGTGTAAATTATATTCGTATAAATGCAAGAGAAAATATGGATTAAATGCTATGTAACTTTGGAAGGAGAAAAAATTTGTAACTGTGACTTAAAATCAAGCTATAAAAAGGAAAGAATTGATAATTTTGACTTCACGAAATTGAAAATAAACAGGGAAGAGCATCATGAACAAAGTAGAGAAAAATAATTAAATTACTAGTGTACAATACCTTTCTGTCTGTCTTATCTACTTCTTTCTCTCATCTGCTTACATGTAGATATAAATGTTATATAGATGTCATTAGAGTGTTCAGAGAGATATATGGAAGTGAAATGACCTGAGATCACATGAAGGAGGCTCAACTTTACTTAAAAAGAATTTCAAATTGAGCTATGCCGAGATAGACCTTTCCATCGATTCCATTGGTAGAGTCTCAGGATTTGAAAATATATCCATGTTGCTATGGGGACTAGACACTCGAACACATTTCTGTGAGGAATGCAAAACCACACACCTATGGAAATGAATTTTGGGACATCTAGCAAAATTACCTATACATTTTTGCAGTATGATTTATATATTATATAGTGATCTGACATACAGAAAATATGTCTGGTAGATATAGCCACAAAAATATGGAGAGACTTCACAGGTTCTTGAATGTAGTTTTTCTTTACTAGTAACAGAATAATAACTGAATTGTTCACAAGCAAAAACCGTAAATACGGTGCTATTCAAATGTTATGGAATAATCTCAAAAATACATTTTAAGATGAGAAGAAAGAAAGAAGTAGAAAGATTATGTATCATTTTTGCTTATATTTCAAACGTATAAAGAATCAAGAAAAACATTTTTGAAGGGTTACTTCCATGAAGAAGGAGAAAATAAGGTGTAGAAGCCAGAGAGAGGCTATAGTTCTGTAAATACACCTTCACTTGTGAATTTGACTTTATAAACTGTAAATAAATATATATGAATAGATAAAATTATATAGAATATTTATAAGATTGTAAAGTTAAGATATAGAAATTAAAACACCTGTATCAAAATTTTGATTTTTTAAAATTAAAAGCAAAATAAAAAACGAATCATCCTATGTATCATTATGGTAAATTAGACCCAAGAAAGAATATTTCAAGTAATTTTAAAACACATTAAATTCTACATTTCCTAGTAAGAAATATTTTAAGGATAAATAACTGGAAAATAGTATTTTTTCAAATACCCGCTTAGCTATTTTGTATTGTATACGTTTCCAAAAACTGTCCGGACTGTCACGTGTGTACATACACATATACACAACCACACAGCGGCGGCAATTTTGCTGGCATTGTATTTTATCTTTCACTTTTTAATATCCTCTTCTATCAGTACACTAAAATGTTTAATTATTTTAAAATTATAAATTATTTTAGTAATAAATTATTTTAGATTTTAGTAATCTTTAGTAAATGTTTAATTATTTTAAAATTATAAATTATTTAGTAATATTAATATGGTCAATGCCCCATTTTCATCAAAGAAAATAGACTCATAGAAAATTAAACCTGTTAAATACAAAACCCAGCACTTCTAAATTCAACTTGGAAATATACGTGTGAATTTGTTATATTTTTCTCTAAAACAAATAAACACGTAGTAACAAAGAACACCTGTAAACCAGATCATGGTGTCTGAATACCGCCTCCCAATAAAAGATACAAAGATATACAGAAAAATGGCTGCTTCCGAGAATGGGGAAAAAAGACGTAAAAGGACCCTGTAACATGGTGAATCAGAGTGCAAGATATTTAACAAAAACTACTGGGTTTGTACCAAAAAAATAACAAACAAAAAACCATGAACCAATGTAAAAAAACAACTACTGGCCAAAATGGTACTTTTTGGGAAACAATGAAAATTATACTCTTGGACTAAATCATGACCAAGGTATTTAAATCTGTAATATTTATAATAGATTTCAGACCAGAGTATAACAAAACAAAAACAAGAAAAAAAAACCCTTATTTGTCACTTTCCTGAAAATTAGTAATTATAGGAAAATAATCAAATATTTTGCCCTGTTGACATGAATTCTTACTTCAGGGTATTAACATAGATGTGTTTCTTTTTTAAAAAAATACTTTTTTAATTATAGTTTACTTTCAATATTATTTTGTATTACCTTCAGGTATACAGCGTAGTGGTAAGACAATCATATACTTTACAAAATGGTCACCCCGATATGTCCAGTACCCAACTGGCACCATACATAGTTATCATAATATTGTTGACTATGTTCCCCAGGACTATTCTGTAACTGCCAATCTGTTCTTCTCCGTTCTGGCCTTCACCTGTTTCATGCGGCTCCCCCAGCCTCCTCTCTGCTCTGGCAGCCATCAGTCTGTTCTCTGTACCAATGACTCTGTTTCTGTTTTGTTGTTTATATTGTTCTTTAGATTCCAGATGTAAGTGAAATCGTGTGGCATTTGTTTGACTTTCTCTGACTGACATATCACTTAGCATAATACCTGCTAGGTTATTCTTTTTTATGGCTGAGTAACATACCATGCTTTTTCCCATTCATCTATTGATAGAGACTTCTGTTGCTTCTACAGCTTGGCTGTTGTAAGTAATGCTGCAATGAATATAGGGGTGTATATACTCTCTCGAATTAGTGTTTTGAGTTTCTTTGGATGTATATCCAGAAGTGGAATTGCTGGGCCATAAAACAGTTCCATTTTTAATTTTTTGAGGAACCTCCATACTGTTTTCTATAGTGGCGGCACCATTCTGCATTTCCACGAACAGTTTGTGAAAATTCTCTTTTCTCCACATCTTCACCAAAACTCATTTGTTGTAGAAATGTTCCTTTTTAAAGAGAAATTTTCTGTTATGAATCAAGACATCATTGAATTAATACATCACAATATTTCAAGTCCTAGCAAAAGAATGAAATTACAAACAACAATACTTTAAAAACAAAAGGGAGTAAAAATGAGATTAAGAGAGACTTAAACATACAGTAATGAAAGAAAATGATATCTCTAGTTTACTTCCTGATTTAAACAAACCATTTTTTTAGAAAATTTGAGTTTTTGACATTATTTGAAGTTAGTAAATAATTATTTTTAGTTTTTTTAAGTTATGATTATGGTATTACCCCTATTTTTTTAAGATGTAGTATTTTATAGGTAATAATCATTCTCAGTTAAAATAAAATGGAAACCTGGGACCTATTTAAACATAATGTCATGCCAGACTAGAGAATAAGTGGGAAAGGAGTAGTATAGATGAGATGTGTTTGCCCATGAGATAATAATTATTGAAACTAGATGTTGTGTGTATTAGAATGGGAAACCCTACTGTATTCTCTATTTGTATTCACTTGAAATCCCCTATTTTATTTTTTAAAGCTTTCTCTCTCTTATAAGATATGATAGTCTATTCTTAATTCTCAGCTCTACATGCAGATAGAAATGTAGCTCCAGTGTGCTAGTTTTCTGTGATAACATGTGAATACATTTATCATGAATGATTAGGTAAAAATCTAATTTGAATGGCACTTACATTCTGGTGCTGTGTTCCAGATCTAACAAAGAACGTAGGGCACTAGAGGGACAAGCGCTTTGGGTTTCGACGGGCTGGGGTTTGACTCATGGCTCTAACACTTACTTGCTATGTTATTGATTTTGCATAATTTACTTAACCCCCAATATATATTTTTTTGTGTAACAAAGATATGATAAATGGAAGAATATATATATATATATGTTCTTATTTGTTATATGGTGCATATATATGTGTGTGTATGTATATGTATATACATATATATATAAAGAATATATACATATATATGCAAGATTTCCTAGGCTATCTTCATCTCTGGTTTCAGAAAAATCTGAGAACAAAGGTGCTGGTTTTTAAAGAAGATGGGATTTGTACTTCTCAGAATGACAGTACATTAAGATGTCTACACCTCTCCCATTCACTGGGAAAATGTTTAAGTAATAGCATGATCACGGAAAGAGCTAAACACCTGTTTCTGGAAATGTACTCTGACTTTAGAGCACAAGAATTACTCTTGAGACCCCCTTTATGAAATGGTAATATTAATGGAAATTACAGCTTATCTTAGAGATACAAACTGTTTTCTTTTTTTTTTCAGTATTGATTTATTTTTTTGTTTTGTTTTTACATTTTTTTATTGGTGTTCAAGTACAGTTGTCTCCATTTTCCTCCCACTACTCCCCCCACCCCAGCCATTCCCATTTTCTACCCTTGATCCTATCCCCCTTTGGTTTTGTCCATGTGTCCTTTATACATGTTCCTGAAAGCCTCTCCCCCTTTGCTCTCCATTATCCCCTCCCACCTCCCCTTTGGTTATGGTCAGCTTGTTCTTAATTTCAATGTCTCTGGTTATATTTTGCTTGCTTATTTGTTTTGTTGATTAGGTTCCACTTATAGGTGAGATCATATGGTATTTGTCTTTCACTGCCTGGCTTATTTCACTTAGAAAAATGTTGTCTAGATCCATCCATGCTGTCATGAAGGGTAGGAGCTCCTTCTTTCTTTCTGCTGCATAGTATTCCATTGCGTAAAAGTACTATAGTTTCTTGATCTACTCATTTACTGATGGGCGCTCAGTTTGCCTCCAGCACTTGGCTATTGTAAATTGTGCTGCTATGAACATTGGGGTGATAGGTTCTTTTGAATCGGTGTTTCAGGGTTCTTAGGATATAATCCCAGCAGTGGAATTGCTGGGCCAAAAGGCAGTTCTATTTTCAGTTTTCTGAGAAAATTCCAATGTTTTCCACAGTGGCTGCACCAGTCTGCATTCCCACCAACAATGTACTAAGGTTCCCTTTTCTCCGCATCCTCTCCAACCCTTGTTGTTTGTTGATTTGTTTATGATGTCCATTCTCTTCGGTGTGAAGTGGTATCTCACTGTGGTTTTAATTTGCATCTCTCTGATTGCTAGTGACACTGAGCATCTTTTCACATGTCTCTGGGCCCTCTGTATGTCCTCCTTGGAGAAGTATATGTTCAAGTCCTTTGCCCATTTTTTAATGGTATTTTTTGTCTTCCTGGAGTGGAGTTGCATCAGCTCTTTATATATTTTGCAGATCAAACCCTTTTCCAAGGTATCATTGGCAAATATGTTCTCCCATATGGTTGGTTCTCTTTTAATTTTAATGCTATTTTCTTTAGCTGTGCAGAAGCTTTTTATTTTGATAAGGTTCCATTTGTTTATTCTTTCCTTTATGCCCCTTGCTCTAGGGAATATATAAATATTCTTACATATATTGTGTGCATACATGTTTGTATGTTTTTATGTGACCAATGTTGAGCCATAACATTTGAGCTGGTCATGACCTTGGACCTATGCACCCATTAGATATAAAAATATTTAAGAAAAGAGTTTGTTTGTATCTCTCAGATGAGCCGCAACCTCCACAGGTTAAGTGAGCGTAGAGGAAACCCTTTTTATCTTAAAACAGGACAGCTGGCAGTGTGATACCTTGAGGACATTGATACGATTATGCAGTGTGAAGGTAGAAAGGGATTGCTAAATTGATCTCATGGTTTTGTTGTTTTCTCACTAAAACTTATATTTTTCTGCACCTAGTATACAAATATATCAGTTTTATTTCCAGGCACAGTGGTGATTTGGGCAAGATAGAAATATGAAGACAAAACCTGACTTCAAACCTCAAAAACTTACTGCCAAATTTGTCGTTTTAACATATTTTATCTAAACTAAGAAGCTTTCCTTTCAATATCAAAAATAGATAAGGATAATATTTTACTGAAAGTACTAGTCAATGAAGTTAGAGAAAAGAAAATAATGTAATGTATAACCATTAAAAAGGAGATAAAATAGTAATATTCAATGATGTTTTTATGCCAAATACTCTGAAAATAAATACATGTAAAATATCAGTAAAAATACTAAAATAACTTTGTGAAGTGGCTAGGTATCAAGTTAACATACTGAACATAAGAGCTTTCTTGATTAGAAACAATAATCAGATGGTGTGATGGACAAAAAAAACCCACATTTAAAATACCATTTAAGCAAAGTGATAAAATTATATGAAGAAAACTGTGAAATACTAATAAACAAAAAATTAGTCATCGAAACGGGATGGTGTGGAGCTTCATGTATTGTGTTACTTAAGGTTTTCCGGAAAAACAGAACTAACAGAATGTGTACATATGCATTTGGAGATTTATTATAAAGAATGGGATCGCATGATTATGAAGGCTGGCGAGCCTAAAATATTCAGTGTGAGCCCGCGGCCTGGAGATCCAATACAGCAAATAGGGCACATGACGTCCAAAGACAGTCTTTTGGAGAGTTCCTAACCTGGGAGGTCTTTTTGCTCCAAACAGGACTGCAACTGATTGGACTAGGTCCATCCACACTAGGGAGGCCTATCTGCTTTACCCAGAGTTCACTGATTTAAATGCTAATATCATCAATTCAAGTTGACAGATAAAATTAATTTGCCATCACGAACATTTTCTGTTTTCACTAGTTAGTTGTTTCGTTTTTCCCTCAGGTTTTTGAGGTGTCATTGGCAGGTAACACCATGTAAGTTTAAGGTGTGCAGTGTGGTGATTTAATACACTTACATATTATAAAGTGATCACAATTAGTTCCATGACCTCACATCATTACCACTTTTTTATAGTGAGAACATTCAAAATCTACTCTCGTAGTAGCTTCCAGGTGTCACACAATACAGCGTTGTTAACCACACTCCCCTGCTGCAAGTCGGGTCTCCAGAATTTACTACCGTGTAGCTGCAGGTGTGCGTCTTTGACCAGCACCTCCCTGTCCCTCACTCCCCGGTCCTTGAGAGTCACCCTTCTGCTCGTGATTCTTTCAAAAGATGGAAACGAGCATGTCTGATCTGACATTATCTTTTGAAAAATAAGATGAAAATGGAAATTATTGGGAGTCTTCTAGGAAATTCTCTCACAACCATATCCTTTCACTTATTCCTACCTGAAATGCAGATGAAATGTTTGTAGTAAAGCAGCTATTATGCAACCATGAAGTAACAAGATGGAGGATTGTAAGCCACATTCCCAAGATGACAGAGTGGAAATTTTGACACCATCATGTCCCTGACCACATTCTCAAACCAGCATTTAATGCTTTGCAGTTCTCATTATATGAGAAAAATCAACACTAATTTAGACAAGCTCATTAGTTAGATTTTCTGTTACACTCAGACTGGTTTATTCTTAATCAATACAGAAAGAATGTGTTGTCTTATTTTATTTATTTTACCTGATAAGCACAATTGTCATGTTGTCCCCTCCCTCTACCTTCTCATCCAGATTGTCCCTTAGAATACATGAGTTCACTTCAAGTCCCGCATGAAGTTTCCCTGGTAAATCAGGGAAAGACTTCCCTCAGTCTGTCCTCCTGCATGCTCAAGGCAAACCTACACTTATTTCAGTAGTATCCCTTTGAGAAAAGATTTATAAAATCATATACACTTTTTATAGTTTTTAACAAAAATATTTCTCTACCTCTTTTTTAGAGTTTGAAATGAAGTCTGTTGTTTTCATGTATATGTTCTGCTGAAACTTATTCCTGGCTATAATTCAGTTAAACCAACAAAGCATAGCTATTTTTAGATGGAGATAAATTTGCTTTAATGTGATTTTTTCTACAATAAACACATGTGCAAAAAAAGTAATGGGGGGGGATTCCATAAAGATTTTCCCCTTAGCTTAAGGAATAGATGTCAGAGAAACTAAAATGTTGCATATTTCAAAGAAAAGAAATTAAAATAAAAAATAGTAATGAGTAAACACATTGTCTTTTCTTATTAATTGTCCATGTTCAAAATCCAGTTAGAAATATATTGTCTACTTTATTCTTTATTCTTTATTTTTATCCAGAGAACAATTAATGTCCTAATATGCCATAAAGACTGCTGTCCTATATTTTTTTGGAGGAATGAAAGCTGAAAACCAGGTATAAAAATGATTTGTTTACCTTGGTCTGAAGTAATATTGCTTTAATTTTTCCAGCTGCATTGCCGCAGTAACTTAAAAGCCTGAGCATCTCTCCCAGCATCATTAAAACAAAACTGGAATTAAGACACAGCCTTCTCAGCCCATATCGTAAAGCAGTCAAGGAAGTGCTGAGGGTGGCTGAGCTCTTGAGAGCAGGTTGGGTTTTATGAACTAATGGTGTGTGTACCGTTGACAATTATGCTGATAATGAATTAAAGATACTACATTCAACAACAACAAAAAGGGCTTGCCTAAAAGATTTGCTATTTGAAGTATCTTCTTTTCTTTTATTTCATGCCTAAAACACAAATCTAGGTGACAAAAAAATGCCCATGAGAGTAGATATTGTCGCATCAGTAACAAAAAAGGTGAAATGTGTCAGCCAGAAAGAACACTTGGGTTCTACAAAAGTGGAGTTAGAAGATGCCATTTTCTTCTGGTGATATGTTAATGTGAAGTACTTAGCACTACAAAGAGACCTCCATTCCTGCAAGAGCCTGATTTGAATACTGTAAACAGCCTAGTATTGTCTTGTACCTCTCCTTTAGGAGGGGTGTGTGTGAAGAAATAAGTAGTTACTGAGGACTAGCCAGTCTAGTATGGCTCTCTGAACTATCGACAGAGCGGACAGCAAAATCAAAGGAATCAGTGGAGCCCAAGTCGAAGGAGAAGCTGCCATCAGTTCAACGAACATGCACCCTACCCACACCCCGCAAGTCCAATTCTAGGTAGAAACTGGGGACACTCTGGCATAAGTGCATAGGAGACACGTACAAGAGTGCTCACAGCAGCATCTTCTGTAATATTGAAAAATGGAAACCATTTTTTCATTATCAACATTAGATTGAATAAATTATTTATGATATATTTATTCACTGAATCATATACATAGAAAGTATGAATCAACAATCCATGTGTAGTCTGATGAATTTTAAAAATATTAAAAAAGGAAACAAGTTAGATTTGAAATACTATGATATGTCCACAAATACATAAAGTTCAAAAGCAGACGTTTTCAAACAATGTTGCTGCAGAAGGTGACTAACATGGATTTAAGAAGAGCAGTTGCTTACCGGGAGTGTCTGTAAGGGTTTGGTGAAAGAGGGGTAGAAAAGTTTTCCAACGTACAGTACAGCAAACATTTAGTGTCTTAACTTGGTCTGTGTAAAGAGGAATGTTAGGTACACATTTTAAACAATGTACAAAATCTAAAACACTTATTGGCTCTCATTTCTGGAGCATTGTCTCATAGGATTTTCACAAAGTATCATATATTAGTATTGTCTCATTTTATATAGAGGCAATCTTACATAGGCTAACCTGGCCAAAGGTGCACAGAGGGATTTAGATATTCCAGAAACACAGATAGCTCACCTCAGAACCGAGATCCAAACCTTGGTGATTTGACCACAGCAAAATGTTCTTACCCAATGAGTATAGATCCTCAGCTCCCATTTCCTTGTGTAGGCACGGTTTTAATGGGGTTGCAATCATGTTATACCCTGTGTTTTATACGCAACGTTGCATTCAGGAACACAGCCCATGTGATCATTATCTCTTCAAAATACATATATTAATGGTTACATAATAGTTTATCTTGTCATGTCATACTTTATTTGAAAAATTCAAATGCTTATTTCGATGTCTTAAAAAATAATGTTTAGTATCTCATTGTGGTTTTGATTTGCATCCCATGGCGATTAATAATATTGAGCCTCTTTTCATGTACCTGCAGGCCATCAGTATGTCTTCTTTGGAAAAATGTCTGTTCAGATCTTCTGGACATTTTTAATTGGATTTGTTTGCTATTGAGTTGTATAAGTTCATTATATGTTTTGGTTGTTAATCTCTTATCAGACACAGGTTTTGCAAATATTTTCTTTCATTCAGTAGATTGCATTTTATTTTGCTTATGGTTTCCTTTACTGTGTAGAGGCTTTTTAGTATGATATTGTCTCTTTTATTTTTGCTTTGTTGGTTTGCTTTTGATGTCGGACTAAAGAAAAATAATTATCAGTGTCTGTGTAGCCCTGGCTGGTGTGGCTCAGTGGACTGAGTGCCAGTCTGCCAACCGAAGGGTCTCCAGTTCAATTCCCAGTCAGGGCACATGCCTGGGTTGCAGGCCAGGTCCTCAGTAGGGGACACATAGAGGCAACCACACATTAATGTTTCTCTTCTCCTCTTTCTCCCTCCCATCCCTTCTCTCTAAAAATAAATAAGTAAAATCTTTAAAAAAACATAAACCATAAAATGTTTCTAAAAAAATCTATGTCAGTGAGCTTACTACTTATATTTTCTTCTAGGAGTTTTATGATTTCAGGTCTTACATTCAAGACTTTAATTGATTTTGAGTTCATATTTGTGAATGGTGCAAAATAAAATAGTAGCTGAGTTTCATTCTTTTGCATGAGTCTGTTCAGTTTCTGCTCAGCACCATTTTTTGAAGAATCTCTCCTTTTCCTGGTGCTGGTAGTTTTAAGAGAGTTTCTCCACAGCTCCAGATATGTACAGGAGGGTCAAGGAACCCCTTCTCCTGTCCTCTGTGGGCCATCAAAGTAACTGAAAAGTATAGTATTTAAAGTGGCCATGTACTAAAGGTAAAAAAAAAAAAAAAAGTTGCAATAGTGACCTTGGACCTCATGAATTGTGAGAACTGATGAGGACTTGGATGCCCAGCTGGTGTCAGCATAGATAATGATGATCAACAAAAATACCCTCTATGTAAGCCTCTTCCACCAGAAAATTAATTTTAGTCCCAAAGAGAGAGGATGTCAAGAGAGTGGGTTCTTTGGTACACGAAAAAAGATTGATTAACTGAGATTAAGTTACTTTTTCTTTTTCTGTTGGAATAAAGCCTTGAATTACAAATGAATTAACCAAAAGAAAAATATAGGCAATGTTTATTAAAAGCTAGGATTTTTACTTGATAAATTTTATGTTCAATCTAAAAATACTTGAAGCATAAAGAATTTGGTTGTTACACTTTCATTTATAAACAAAGCCTAGTAATAATTTTTTCGTCCAATATCCTTAGGTTATTTTGAAGACTAATACGAAAAACAAAATTCTCAGTTCTTAGACTTGCTATCGATTTCTGCTTCTTCTACACAGTGCCCTACATGGATAAGACATGAGTATTGGATGGATTTTTATTACAGTTTTGCCACAAGAAAATTAAGACTTAGGAGTGAATATAGCTAATTTTCCCAAGACTCTTGTGCTTATCTGTGTTTCTGAACTACACATGGCTCTAATTATCAAATGATCTTGTAGTTACCCCCAAACACACACACACACACACACACATTAACTGTGCAATACCAAGCAAAAAAACCCCAAAAAACTATAGAATGAGAATCTCTGATTATTTCTATGTGAGAGGTAGGTAGAGGAGGAGATATAAGGTAGGGAAGAAAAAGTATAAAATATTTCATGTTTTATTTGTAAGTATAATATAGATTTTGGTTAAGCTCTAGAGGTAGATAGTAAACCTAGTTCTAAATATATGTATTAAAATTTTAAGGGTAGAGAACTTCCTGAAAAACCAAGGAAAATAACAAAAAAAATATTTTAATGATATATGCTCACAAAGAACTGGAGAATGGTAGAGAGAATAGTAGCAAAACAATAAGTAGACAAATGGCAAATGATGTATCAGACTAAGAAAGCTGAACCCTTAGGGGGTGAATTAGAGGTAGATAAAATTTAAAGAAAGGGTACCACAGAAAAGACACATTTGAGGAATAAAATATGAGCTTTTGTCTATTAAAATATGACAGTTCAAATCAATAACTGGAAATTAAAGTGGAGGGCATCTCTCATAAAAATAGAACAAGAGTCAAAGGGATGAAAAGTAGAAGGGAGATAGTAAATAGCTAATTAATCTAAGATGTCCAATGGTCAAATTAATAGCTCAAAAACAGAAAACAGAGAAATATGGAAGAGAGTTTATTATTTACAATGTAATTTGATAAAATTTTCCAGAATTTTTGCTATGATACACAGTGCTACTGTGAATACTTATATAGTTAAGAACACACTATCATTGTAGGCCATGCATGCTCTTATTTTATTCACTTTGATTTCCTTGTGTATATATTTATGTTTGCATTTATTTACATAATGAACTCCCATAAACCCACCACTCAAGTAATCAATCTTTGGGGTCCTTGAATTTCTAAAAATAAAAATAAGAAAGACCAAAAGTACAACAAAACCACACCCTCACCCAACAAAACCCCAACTCCTAGGCATTTATACCCTGTATTGTCCTTTCTACGTTACTTTTCCTGGAGAGTTAAGAGTATATTAACTCTGTGTTTGACAATCCACCTGGGAAACTGATCACAAACTTCACACTCGTCTATCTTCATAACTACCTAGGGTTCTGTCCTTCCGCTCACCCATCTATACTTCAGGAATTAACCCTAGTACATGGGTCAGAAGCCTTTTTATCAGGAAAATATATAGATCATTAATTTCTTTCTTGCCATCAGACTTTATTTTTTTCTACCTTTTCTCTACTTGGGTGAGAAAAGTGGCTACTTCTAAGATCCTCTCTATGTCTAATATTAGTTTGTAACATGCATTTATGCCTACAGTTACTCTAAGTTGTGGTTTTTGTAATACAAAAATATTGTTTTCTTGAGAAATTATACTTATCTGGTGACTTTTAAATTCCACTCAGAAACTCAAAAGCCATCAGTAGCTAAGTTTTGTCCTTTGCATCTTTATGTGGTGTCTTCTATTGAATGAAGGGTAAAGGGCAAAAGAGAAGCAAAATTATTGATAATAAAAATAAATGCAACAGTATATAAAAATAGTCTTATTTTAAAATGAAACTACTGAAGGAAGTAAAATTGAAGATGAAAGCTCTTATTTTCAAATTTCTAGTATATTGCATTGAATAAAGCTATCATTTTTGCAATATGGATGGTCAGAATGTTAACTGAATCCTCGTCCTACTTGCCATCTTTTAAATTATCTTTCTTTCTATCCATCTATCATCTATCATTATCTATCTATCTATCTATCTATCTATCTATCTATCAATCATCTCTCTATCTATCTATCCATCTAGTCTCTATCAAGTATCTTCACCCTATGGATATATGAATGAATAACAAAACTATATATTCAAAACTAACACGAATCACAACTCAGCTGAAGAAGTAATCATTAAAAATATCTTTCAAAATTCAAATGCCCTTTTGAACCCTTCTGCCTTCCTCCAATATTAAATATATTTATTTTTTTCACTTACCATTCTTCTGCTTTTCCAAATAGTTTTACTGCAAGGAGGTGTTTTTAAATATGATACTGTTATACTTTGCATGTTTGAATGTTTATATTAATAATATTATACCAAACCTATTATTGCCATTTACTTTTTTCATTCAATATTTTTGACATATATCCACATATCCATGTCACTTCATACTGATATACTTGTTTTTTCAATGCTGTATTCTGTTCAATGGATATTCCACAAGTTTTATATCCATCCCAACATGATACTAATTTTGGGATATGCTGTTTGTCTTAATGCAAAATTAATTTTTGTCATTTTTTTCAAGGGCAAGGATATACTTCAACAAAAATAATTGCATTTGACTATCAAAGGTTGTAATATAACCTATCCGCCTCTTCTCTCTGATTTCACGCTCTGAAAGCAGCCTTGTGTGTTTTCTTCCGTAAACGTGACTGCCGGGAGGTATCCATCCTGCTGCTGTGAGTGTCCAGCCTGTTAGGCAATATTGTTTTTTTCCTTGTAACCAACACATAGAACTCGTAGTTTATATGTCAGTCTCTTATGAATCTTATGATTCTGGGCCAATACAAGCTTTCTCCAGAGAAGCCAAATCCATTTTCTGGAATGGCAAACCTGAGCATCAAAACTCCGAGTCTGAAGCAATTGTGTTTCCCTAGGAGACCTTTCATCTCTCCTGCTGCTGTGCCACACGGTGAGTCAGGGAATTCCTTCCCTGAAAACCATGGGAACAGTGATGCTAGCCCTATGCACAGGAACTAATTGTACATTCTCAGGAAAACTGCATAATCAATGAAGTAGTATATTTGACCCATTCATTTGTTTTTACTTTAATTGGCTCTCCTTGTTAATAATTGAGAAGAGTTAATAAGGTTTAAGTTGAGTTATGAAGGGAAAAGAAGTAGAAAATAACCATATGCTACTTTAAAAATTAAAACGTATTATGCTAATTTGTCAAAGAATGGCAGAAATCTGCTGAAACTTAAGAAATAATTAATGTCATTCAAAGATAATTGGTGGGAGCCAAGATAATTTCTAGTGAATAATTGACATTTAAATAGAAGCAGATAAAGTAAAAAGTATGAACAATATCTGAAATAAGATTTTATCCAAAAGAAGCATATTTTGACTTCTGAAACCTGATTTTTATCAGAATTTATCTCTGAGTAAACCAACAATTTTATTTCCTTCTGGACTTAAGGAAAATTATTACATAAATTTAATGCTAGTTCTTCATGAATCTACTTTTAAAATGCTTTGCTTTACACTAATTGTCTTAAGTTTGTCTAAGGATTATATTTGGATCCTATCACAGTAGTCGTGCTTATTCTGATATTCACACACTATCTAAATCTTTCTACATTTTAATACTATGAATCAGGTAAACTGTGTCATTAACAGAGGTAAAATCGCATAAACAATAGAAATTTCATAAGGTCACATGAATATTATGTTGTGTCTGCCTCATCCTCCATTTGTCTGTAGGTAAATATTAAAAATGTAACTTTGGAGGTGATTTCTGTCCTCACAGAGTTATTATTTTAACAATTCTGAAATCATATTTAAAGAAATTTACATTTGCTCTCTCCTTTTTGATAATTTTTCTGTATTTGTATATTTTTCTTTGTAAAATATTGCTTTGCATAAAATATATGGTTATAATATAGAATTCCCAGATTAAATTTTTGGTGATTATGCAAAGTCACTTTATATTCATCAAGTACTGGTTATATAGTCTTGTGAAGTCAATATTGTTTCATTGTTTTTGGTGACCAATCATGCCATTTTATATTTTGTTAGATTCATTATTACATGTTCACTTAGAACATAAGGTTAATGAATTGTATGCAGGTGACATTTAAATTAGGAAGACTGATTTCACTTACCATGACATGTAAGCCTGTAGTCAACAAAGCTGTTCACTGACATGAAGTAGGCATGGTGACTCTAAACCCAAGTATTTAAACCTGTAAGCATTCTCCAGTACTGGCATCATCAGGCTCATTATTGGTATTAAGTGCATATATCAGACTCATGTTGTCTACATTCTTATAGGTATATAAATAGATATAGATGGATATGCTCATTATTCATTGATCTCATATTCATAAGTTCCTCTACTCACTTGTGATGCCAAAATCAGTACTTGCAGTACTTCGCAGTCATTCACAGACGCGTGCAAGAGCGGCAAAACGTTTGTCACCCAAGGTACATGTTTCCACCTGAGATCAGCCAAGATGATGCTCCGTCTTAGTTTTACAGCTCTCAAATTTTAAATATGCCTTTTTTGCATTCTGCTTCGTGGTGCTTTTTTCACATTTTAGTGCTTTTTGTAGGTTGACGATTTCACTTGTAAAACGGCCCGCGTGTGTAGTGCTGAAGTGCCCTGCCGTGCTCTGAGCAGGAGAAGCTGTGATGTGCCTTACGGAGAAAACACGTGTGTTAGGTAGGGTTGGTCGGGCAGGAGGCACAGGGCCAGTAGGCCGTGAGTTTGTCATTTATTAGATATATGACATAAAGTGTCTTTAAACAAAAACACACATTAAAAATGGTGCTTAAAGATCAATTTAAAAAAACATTGTGCCCAGAGGCTCTCGGGGCTCTGATCTTGTATTTCTCTTAAGACAATGGTTCAGTGCTCACCAGTTCAGTTTGCAGACAAGAGACTGTAAGTACCATTAATAATGAGAATTAAAATAGATGATAGATAGATAGACATCTACATATACATACAAATAATTAAAACTATAGGTGTTTTAATATTTTGTATCTTCTAACTTTTCTATGATGAGCTTTAATTATTTCTCACAGACACTCAACATTTTGCTTAAGTAATAAAAATACCATATGATCTCACCTACAAGTAAAACCTAATCAACAAAAAAAACAAGCAAGCAAAATATAATCAGAGACATTGAAATAAAGAACAAACTGACAGTAACCAGAGGGAAGGGAGAGGGAGATATGGGGGAAAGAAGGGGAAGGGTCATCAAGGAACATGTATAAAGGACCCATGGACATAGGCAAAGGGGGGTAGGGTTGAGGGTAGGAGGTGGGGTGGGTGGGGTGGGGTAAAGCGGTGGTGGGAAAATGGAGACAATTGTACTTGAACAACAATAAGAAAAGAATAAAAATAAAATTAAAACAAAAATATTTTTGGATTGTGTATGTTGTATAAGCATGTTAATATGTTAATGTGTTTGAATATGTTTCTGACTTTCATGTACAAAAATATTTTGATACTCTGGTTTTTCTTCAGATTGCATAAATCTTCTACCTTTTACAAAAAATATTTTTTAAGTTTATGTTCCTGAATTTCTCTTTCAACACAGGTAAGTGATAATTTGTTTTAGCAAAGGTCTCTGGTTTTCTAAGTATGTTCCCAGAACCAGCAGCATCAGGATCATCCGGGAAATTGTTAGAAAATTCTCAGGACTCACCTGAGGTTTAGTAATTCAGTTTCTGGATGTGGGCCTCGGCAATCTGTGTTTTAACAAGACTCCAGGTGATTCTGACACACGCCAAAGTCTCAGAAGCCCCGGTACAGACATTTGAAGTGGCCACACAGAGAGTTGGCAGCATCCTATTACTACAGTTCAGAAAGAGAATCCTAATTGGAATGAAATGGTAGGTTTTTATCAACTTCATATGTGGCTTCGCTACTTAACTACAGTGAACATATCAACATGCTGACAGTGTCAGAAAAGTGCTGTTAGTATTATCTCAAATATGTGTCTTTAAAACCAATTTCCCTCTTTTTTGCATGACAGCTAGAATTTCCAGGTGACAATCCTTCCTGCATAGTCATAGACACCATTAGTCAATCATACATAATGACATGCCACATGGATAATAATGCAACCTGTCATGTGTACACATGCAAACACACACCTATGTACAAGCACAAAGTCCTTATTCAGGCTATTTGATGGCAGGCATTGTCCATGACTAGTAGTTCCAAAAATATTTATTTGTGCTTATGTTACAATAATATATAAAAGATATTTTCAAACTACTTATTTCAAGGAAAAACATAAACACAATATAGCATTCTTCCTTTTCTGAGGATCTTTATATATGATAAATTGTCCATTTATATTCTGTAAACATTATTAAAATGGGATTTAGAACAAGTAGGTTGGAAACACCAAATACACCCCCCAAAACTTAGACGTTCAAAGGTATTAACTACACAATATATCCTGGTATGCAAAACACACATACATCTGAGAGGTCTTGATAAGAATATCACTTTAATGTCTTGAGTTTTTCTGAAAGAACACTGATTTCAGAATGAAACACAACAAAATCTGCTTAACTACATCTAAAAATAGATGTAGTATTTCTCCATCATGCCAATAGCAAGTTATATGATGAAGCCAACTTTTGCAACTTCTTGGACTAAAATCAGTAAGTTAGGGATCTCCTGTGACTTTATCCAGGTTTTAAAAATGTCTTGTGCAAGATGATTAGCTTCAAGTCTAGACATCTCTAAATGCCTTCTAGCCATGTGTTCACGCAGACTAAAATGAAGAATAAAGACCTGGAGTAAGTGAGTGATACCGGAGTCTAAGGTTGAAGCCAGCGCGATGTTAGCCTTGTCTACATTTTGTAAGATAATTTGCCTCTCTCTCATGGAGCTATGTCATAGGCAGGAAAATAATGACTAGTTTGCAGGTGATAAATATTTTGCAAATGACTGAACAAAGCCAAAAATTAAGACTTGGAGAAAACAGAACTACATGCTGTGTTTATGGAGGAAGAAGTGGTTTTGGCCAAGTTTTAAAATTTCCAATTTGTGAAAAATAATTAAAAACGTTCTGTTTACAAATGTAATGAGAATTCCACTGTATTGTTTAAACTTCTTAGCCATTTGATTTGTAAGTGGACCACTTAAAGCCAGGTTAAGAAACAATCTTTTGTGATTTTGCCAGATTTGGTTCTTAAGCATCGACACTTATCCAGAGCTGAAAATCTACCTAAAACATTTCTGGGCCTTTATCCCAACCAATCATTATTGATACATATTTGTAATTGAGGACACCACCCAGGAACTGTTCTGCCAACTAAACCTACTCTGAAGCTTGTTATGTATATGAAGGATGGACTCGTGAGCAGAAAACAAATTATTATTTTTGGATGATGAGCATAAACACATGTTAATTTATTTGAAGGAAACTGTTATAGCAGAACTCAACAAATGGTGCAAGTAAAATTCCCTGCTTGCTTAGGTACAGGGCTTAACTGTTTCAGGCCACCACGAGATCTCTAAGTTATCCACTGTTCTGAAAAACTCCAATGGCCAGAGAATACAGCTATGCTATTAGAATGTTCCAATAAATGTAATGGGCCTGAAGCTGGGAGTCTATTGGGAAGTACTGGCCTTTAAATAGAACATGAAGTGATACTACTTTGTAAGGTATTACTCAGAATTTTCACATATTTCAGGGCATGTGAGATCACGTAAGAACTGAGAAGGGGGATATGGTACAGTAATATTTCAAAAATTGAAAATATTTTATTGTAATTCTTTTCTAAAGGTCTTGATTCATTAAATAATGTCTTAATGAGGTGTCTAAGAGTATTAAGGACATTATTAGAAATAGAAGATAAGACGGCTTACTTTATTTACTAGTTTTTTTTTAATTTACTAGTTTTTTAATGCTATAAAATGCTCCTTATGTTTGCATATGTATTTCTTTTTTCTTCTCTGGGACACAGGTTTTTCTGGCCCATTGCCTGTAGGGTTGTTTTTTTTTTTTTTTTTGGTAGTAAAGTACATAAAATTTAATATTAGTTATATTTCACACATACACAGTGTTGTGCAACTACTACCACTATTGAGTTCGAAAACGTTTTCATCAACCCAAAGGGAAATCCCATACTGCTTTTGCAGTCACTATCCATTCCCGTCTCCCACGAGCTCCTAGAAACCACCACTGCTCTCTGTCTCTGTGGGTTAGTCTGTTCTGGATATTTCGTGTAGATGAAATCATGCAATATGTGGTCTTTGTGTTCAATTTCTTTCACTTAGCATATTTTTAAGGTTCATTCTTGTAGTAACATGTACGAGAATTCATTTCTTTGTACTGCCAAATAATACGTCATTATATTTATCAGTTCATCAGTTAATAAATACTTGGGTTGTCTTCCAATATTGGCAATAGTGCTATTGTGAATACTTTTATCTCAGTTATTGTTTGAGGTACCTGTTTACAATTCTTTTAGGAGTATATCCAGGAATAGCATCATATGGTTATATAGTAATTCTATGTATCATTTTTAATGAATTGTCAAACTACTTCCCACAATGGTTGTACCATTTTACATTTCCATTAGCACTATACAAGTGTTCCAATTGCTCCATAATATTGGTCAACACTTTTATTATAGCTATTTTAATGGGTGCAATTTGTTATCCCATTGTGGTCTGATTTGAATTTCCCTAATGACAAATGATATTTAGCATCTTTTCATGTGCGTCTTTTTGACTTGTAAATCTATTTTAGAGAAATGCTTATTCATATTCTTTGTCTATCTTCTACTAAATTTATTGGGGTGACATTGGTTAATAAGAATTTATAGATTTTATGCATACATTTCTACAATACATGATCTGTATATTGCATCTGGTGCCCACCATCCAAGAGCTTTGTCTTTTTTTAATGAGTTGCCTCTATTCCTGTTGTTCAGTACTAATAATTATTTTTATATTTTAGATACTAATTCCTTATCAGATTCATGATTTACAAATACATTCTCCCATTTTGTAGGTTCTTTTCACTTTTTTATAAAGACTTTATTTATTTATTTTTAGAGAGGGAAAAGGAGGGAGAAAAAGAGGGAGAGAAACATCAATAGGTGGTTACCTCTTGAGCGCCCCCAACTGGGGACCTGGCCTGCAACCCAGGCACATGCCCTGTTTGGGAATTAAAATGGCAACCTTTTGGTTCACAGTCTGGTGTTCAGTCCACTAAGCCACACCAGACAGGGCTCTTTTCACTTTATTTATAGTGTCCTTTGATGCACAAAAGTGTTAATTTAATGATAGCCTAATATATTTCTTTTTCATTTCATGCTGTACTTTTATGACATATACAATTAACCACTGCCAGTTCTAAAGTTTTGAATATTTACCCTTATGTGTTCTTTAAAACATTTATGATTTTAGTTATTATATTTAGGCCTTTGCTCCATTTTCAGTTAATTTTGTATATGATTTGAGGTAAGGATCCAGCTTCATTTTCTTGCATATGAATGGCCTTTGTCCCAGCACCATGTGTTGAAAAGACAATTCTTTCCCAACTTAATGGACTTGGCAGCCTTGCCAGGAATACATGATCATAAACATATGGGCTTGATTTCTGGATACTTAGTTTTCTTTTAGTGATCTATATGTATATCCTTATACAAATATAAAGCTATTATAATGACTATTGATTTATAAGAACTTTTGAAATTGTAAAGTGAATTCCCTAACATTATCTTTCTTTTTCAAGAGTGTTTTTGCTATTTGGAGTTCCTTGCAATTCCATGTGAATTTTACAATAGATTTTCAATTTCTGCGAAAAAAAGTATAAGAGATGTTGAGATTTCAATGCACAGTACATTGAAAGCACAAACAGCTTTGAATGGTAGCACCATTTTATCAATATTATGTCTTCCGATTCATAAACACAGGTATCTTTCTATTTATTTTTATTTCTTTCAAGAATATTTTGTAGTTATTTTACATATCTTAAACCATAGATAAATTTATTCTAAGTCTTTTCTCTGTTGGATGCTATTATAAATGAAATTGTTTTATATAATTAAATTTTGAATGTTAATCTTGTACTCAGCAACTTTGTTGAGCTCTTATAATAGGTCTAATAGATTTTTTGTGGATTCTTTAAATTTTCCATAGATAAAGTCATGTCTTCTGCAGACAGGAAAACTTTACTTCTTTCTTTCCATCTTGGTTGCTGTTTATTTCTTTTTCTTTCCTAATTTCTTTTTCTAGAACTTCTGGTAGAACATTGAAAAATATTGGTGAAAGTGGGATGCTGTCTTGTTCTCAAACTTAGGGGCACAACTTTCATTCAGTCTCTCACTGTTTTGTATTATATTAGCTGTGGGTTACTAATAAATGTTCTTTATTGTGCTGAGGAAATACTTGTACATTCCTATTTTGCTCTGTTCTTATCATGAAAGAATATTGGAGTTTTTCAAATGAATTTTTATGTCAAGACAACTATGTGTTTTCCCTTCATTCTGTTAATGTGGTATATTATTTTGACTGATATTCATATGTTGAACCACCCTTTCATTATTGAGTTAAATCATATTTTATGATGGTGAATACTCCTTTTACTATTTTGTAGATTTAGTTTGTTACCATTGTGTCAAGATTTTTTGCAGCTGTCTTCATATATAGTCCATATTTTTTGTGGTGTCTTTGGGTGGCTTGGTATCAGGATAATGCCGATCTCATAGAATGATATAAAAAAGTTTCCTCCTTTTCTAGCCATTGGGAGAATTTGAGAAGCATTTCATGATGTCATGTTAAAATTTCTGGTAGAATTCACCAGTGAAGTAGTCTGGTCCTGGTCTTTTTGTTTAGATATTTTAGGTTAATAAATTAACTCAGTTCTAAATCTGTTAGTATATTCTATTTACTTGTTAGTTAATTTTAGTAATTTGTATGTCTCTAGGGATGTATCTATTTTATCTGTTTTCTAATTTGTTAGCATTTTGATTGCTTATGGTAGTCTCTTAAGTTATTATTTTATTTTATTTTTATTCATCTGTAAGGCTAGTAGTAATTTCTACCTTCATTTTATATTTCATTATTTTCTGACTTACCTCTATTTTTATAGTCAGTCTCACTGTTTGTCAATTGCATTGTTCTTTCAAAGGACCAACTTTTGCTCCATTGATTCTATTGTGTTTCTATTCTCTATTTTGCTTCTCTCCATTCTAGTCTTTATCATAGCTTGCTTTCTGCTAGCTTGGGGTTTAGTTTGCTCTTTTTTTAGTTCTTTAAGATATAAAACTAGGTTATTGATTTGAAATCTTTCTTATTTTTTAATGTAGGCATGTATAGCTAAATTTCCATGTGTACACTCCTCAGAGGTGTTAAAGAGTGAAATAGGGCAAGTGTTCTATAGTCTTATGATTAAATATCAGTCTTTTAGGGGGCCTCTTTCAAAGGGCTGTGACCTTTACAAGCTTTTTTTTAATCATATCTTTTTCCCTCCTCTCTTTCCCATCTTAATGACAGAAGTGTTAGTGCTGGGTAATTTTGACACCTGTCATCTCTCTGAGTCTGACTCCATATGGTGTTCTTTCTACAGATTCTCACAGACATGCTGATGGCTCTCAGGAACGTACTTCCGCCTTACTCCTGGCTTGTTTCAATGAGTGTGCCCTGTGTCTCAGCGGATGCATGTCGGGCAGGCAAAGTAAATAAGGAGTAGACAAGTATCCTATTAAAATGACTACTATTTTTTTCATTTTTAAAAAAGTTACATAAAAGAACTTGTGAATGATGGTATCTTTACATTGAAAAGTGATTTTGTCCATTTCATTTTTCCAAAAGCAGTGTCAGATCAATTAAGAATACATCATGCAAACCTGTATTAACACAGTTTGAATGTATTTTGCGGAAATGTTATTCAAATACCAACATGTGAAAAACATTAAATTATACTTCTATCTTATTTTTTTTATGTACCAGATCAGTTGTCCCAACACCATTTATTGAAGAGATTATTTTTACTCCATTGCTTGCTTATGCACCCTTTGTCAAATATTAACTGACCATAGAGAGAGACATGTGCTTATTTCTTGGTGCTCTGTTCTCTTCCATTGGTCTATGTGTCTGTTCTTATGCCAGTACCAGGCTCTTCTGATTCCAGTGGCCTTGTAGTATAGTCTTATGTCAGGTATTATGATCCCTCCAACTTCATTCTTCTTTCTCAAGATTGCTGTGGCTATCTGGGGTCTTTTTGGTTCCATACAAATTTTTGGAATGTTTTTTCTAGATCATTGAAATTTAGCATTGGTATTTTAATAGGGATTGTGTTGAATCTATAGATTGCTTTAGGTAGTATGGGCATTTTAATGATTTTAATTCTTCCAATCCATGACCAGGTTTTATGCTTCCATTTATTTGTGTCTTCCTCAATTTCTTTCTTCAGTGTTCTATAATTTTCTGAGTATAGGTCTTTTACCTTCTTGGTTAAATTTATTCTTAGGTACTTTTTTTTTCTTGGTGGCTATAGTAAATGGGATTTTTTCCTAGTTTCTCTTTCTTATATTTCATTGTCGGAGTACAAAAATGCCCTGGATTTCTGAATATTGACTTTGTATCCTGCAACTTTGCCAAATTCACTTATTATGTTGAACAGTTTTTTGAGGAGTCTATAGGGTTTTATATGTACACTATCATGTGTGGGGATTGACTGTGGTATAGGCTCCACCAAAAACCTATTCAACCTAATAAGTGAATTTGGTGAAGTTGTGGGATACAAAGTTGCAGGGGGGGAAATTGGATAAATGTAATAGAATAATAATAAAAAAGAAAGAAAAAAAATTAAAAACTATGAAATTACACTTCCCATTAGAGTTATCACATTGCTAAGTCTTTACATGTGCCCATTAAAGCAATCTCACACACATGCTTTTGCTCACACACAAGTCACAAAAAGAAAAGTTAGTGGGAAACATTTTTTTAGAAAACGTGATGATCTATGATAAGTCTTAATTTGTACAACCCTCATTTAAACTTTAAGTTCATATAATCTTTGGATTCAAACTCAAATAACAATTAAATTACTCATTCCAGGAAATAAAAAGAAGAAAAGCTCCATAACTATTCACATAAGGTTGCTAGGTTGACATATAAGATAGGCTACAATTGACCTATTAGTATTAGGAGCACTAACTAATTCCTGATCGCTATGGCTCATCATCTTTACAATAATGTGGGCAGCATAGCTTGGTACTTTTTAAAGTATTAAAACTATGTCTTGTATAAAATAAACCCACTGGTATCTGTAACTGAATAACAAACATTTTAGCAATACTAACAGGTGACATTCTCAAAAATGTATTATTATTTTATAAAAAATTCAAAGGTAATATAAAAATACTGTAGATTACCTATAATTTGTTCTTTTAAAGGGGGAAAATAGGGAGTGGAGGGATTGAGCAAAAGGAAAAAGGGCTCATGGACATGGACAACAGTGTGGGGATTGTGAGGGGAGGGAGGTATAAGGGGACTAAATTGTAATAGAAAAACTACAATGAATATTAAAAAAATAAAGTTTGTTGGGGTGCAAAAAGTGAATTTTTACTATGTCTATTAAGTAACAAATGTAAATGCTAAAAACTATTCTATCTGTAGTATAAGTATTCAGCCACAACTACTCTTCACGATTTGGATAGTTCCTTCAAGTGTTCTCTTGTAGTGATATTTTAACAATTAAAATATTCAATATTATCTTAGTCCTGAGATTTTGACCCATGATCTTCAACTAGTATTTGCCCATTAATTCCAATAGCATTACCTAATTGCAATAAACATTTTTAGTGGTTGCATACAACTGTATTAGGTGGATTCATTACCACATACCTAGCCTCTCCTCTATGTTTGGAAATGTTAGGCTATTTCTAAATTCAGCTGTTACTTTAAAAAAACACTAGGTTTTACATCTTTGTGCATATCAATATTTCCAATTAATAGTTATTTCTAGAATAAACAGCTGCAAGGTATCTGGGATAGACAAAGAAACATTTTTAAGTATATCGATGCATGGGTAGATGCTGCCAACCTGCCTTATGAAAGGACACATCCAATTAAGATCTTAACAGCCTAGGTATTTTTTTTCTAATTTTGTTTTAAACTGTATTTTTCTTACTAATATAAAGGCAGGTAATTTTTATACAATTGCACAGTACCTCTATGCCTAAAGAGTTATCAGTATATTGCTTTTACTCCCTTTTTAATTAAAATCAGAAGGTTGGAATTTTATTGCTGTGTACGTGTTTCTTATTTAATAAAATACAAGTGTATGTCACATGGCAATATACATATTTTCCATTTTTGATCTGTAGGTTTTGGTTACTATTTTACATAAGCAATTTTTTGCTTTTTAAATTAAATCTATTGGGGTGACATTGGTTAATAAAATGATATAGGCGTTAAATGTGCAATTCTATAACATATGTAAATTTTAAATACTCATAAAGTTAAAATATATCCATCTTCTGCTTTATAACATCTTTTATTATTTAAATAAAATTAATCTACCCCCAAAATCACGTTTTTATTTATTAAAATATTTAGTCAAGGAACACGAAATAGAAGACTCATGGGCATGGGTAAGGGTGGTGAGGGTTGACTGTGGGAGCAGGGGGCTGCCGAGAGAGCAATGGGGAAAAAGGTGGGACAGCTGTAGCTAAACAACAATAAGAAAATAGAGCAATATTACTTCTCAAAAAATGATATTTTGGTATATATTGTATGATAGCATGTCATTTTTCCAAGTTTGCCAATTATCTGAATATGAATATGAATTTCCTACCTCCATGGTAAGAAATTTGTTTTATCATATAATAAGTTGATATGTAGTAGGTCCTAGTTCCTGGTTGTCAGTTCTGTTTTATTGGTCTCTCCCTCCAATTTTGTCAGGTTCATAACATTAAAGTCAGGTCTGGGATGGCTAGTGCCCTCTCATTGCCCACCTATATGAGATTTGTTTTTGCTAGTCTCATTTGCTTATTCTTCCTGATAAGCTTCAAAATCATTTGATCAGTGTTCTAAAAATAAATTGTACCGTCTTATGTTTAGTAGAATTAAATTGAATTCATTAATGAATAGAGCTAAAGTTGGCCTAAGAGTGGCTTCAACTCAAATTAAGAAAGCTAAACTGGACTTATCACTGAACTCACAGGGATTAGTAGACAAAATCATCTTAGTATTTCTTTACCATTGTGTTCCAAAATTTATAAATATTACTGCTAATCTATGTAATTAAGTATTTCTCATTTATTAAATGTTACCGTTTAGTGTCTGAGAATTTTCAATATGTAGGAATCTGGAAATTTCACCACTCATCCCATAATTTCGCTGGTCATGATGCAGAAAATTAAGAGCAATTAGGCACTAACATGTAGTATTGAATGCATACTGAGAACCTTGAAACACTAGCCATGAGTGAAATGCAAGATTCGCAGTCCTGGGCTTACTCTTCTTGTTCTCAAAGAAAAATGTAACGTATTTTCCAGTATTTTTGCAATCATGATAGAGGGAGAATGGACTGAAAAATTGCAAAGAGTAGAAAGATTGTTTCTTCTTTCTCTGTGAACATTGTTGAGAATATCAATTTCCAAGCTAGCTGGAAGAAGTTCTTCCCCTAGTTGCATGAGTATACTATATTTCAAACCCTTCTCTACAATGTAATGTATGAATTCTACACAATATTCAGGTCCCTCAAAAATAGCTTAGTACTAGAAACATCACATCCATAATATTTATTTGTATTTTTCCATGACAGATATTATCTACACATTCTTCTTTATGACAGGATAAATAAAAAAAGGAAAAATACAAAAAGAAGAAATGATCAAAAGTCAGGAGCGATGTAAAATTTGTAGATATTAAGCCAAAATCCTACAGAATTAAAGTTGAACTGCAAATCTGGCTTCAATAAAATAGACAGGCTTTCAGCTATGTGCCTCACTTTGTCAAAAAGGCCCACACATACTCATATGTCATAGGAAAAGGATCATTTCCTAGGCTTTTGTGAAGGAAGAAATTTCAGATATGGATCTCATAGTGGAGCAAAAATTGATGCGAAAAGTGTTGGCAACTATTTTCCTTCAATGAACAGAACACAAGATTGTGTTAGATTGTTGCTTGTCGCACGTTTTCTTTTTATAGCAGCTCGATATCAATCAATGTAATGGTGCCAAAGTATAGGTCTATTGTCACCTGGATGGGGGACATTCCTCAGCTTTCTGGCGTTGGCTTGGTTCAAGAAAATAACCAGAGAGTGCTGTAGGCCAATGGCGAATTGCAAGCTGCCTTATAAATATATCAAGTATTTCAACCAGACCTTTAGCAAAATTTAACATTAGATATTCTAAAGTCATAATCTTTGGCCTGGTCCTATGTGGTTCATTAAAAGGAATTTATATACTTGACAAATTGTCTGCATGAATAATATGGTCTGTGTCATCTTCTGAAAGTAAAGAAGTCAATTCCAGCGGCTGTGTGAGTGTCCTCAAGAGGAGAGTGGGGATAATTTTTTTTAGAGTGATCTGGTTTCCCTACTTGTTCCAATTGTAGTTAATCTTGTGTATTGAAACTCCACTGTCATTACATTTTCTGATTTATCAAAACACATAACATTTTCTGTTTTAAATATTTTCATTGGACAAAGATTTTATCATAACATGAACAGTGAGCACTTGACTTACTTTTTATTAATTTAATTTTTAGAAGATTTTATTTATTTATTTTTTTTAGAGAGAGAATAAGGGAGGGAGAAAGAGAGGGAGAGAAATATCTATGTGAGAAAGAAACATCAATTGGCTGCCTCTTGTATGTACCCATCCAGGGACCCAACACAAAACCCAGGCATGTGTCCTGACTGGAAATCAATCTGGTGGCATTTTTCAGTTTCAGACAACGCCCAACCAAATTGAACCATGCACGTTAGGGTCATTTAATTTTTGTAAATGTTACCTGAACTGGTCCTTACCTACCCCCAAGTCTCATCTAGTTACTTTTCAGCATTTTTTCATTACACAGACTTTTGCTTAACTTCCTGAGACAGAGGTTCATGGACCTTTTGGTACGATGTGTCTGCCCCTACCTTTTCTATCCCATCATTGGCTTTTGTATTCTTCACAACACTTACTTTAGTATTTATCTTCCCCAGTAAAATGCAAAATCCATGAAGCAAGAACGTCTGGAATCTAAAACATACTCTAACATACAATAGTGAATCAGAGAGTAATTGTAGGATCAATGAATTAGAGAAAGGTGAATAAAACCTAGAATAAAACTGTTAATGTAAATAATAAGCTAACTTCTTAACTATAATATTTAATGGTAGTTTCAGTCAATGTATTTTATCATAATAAACTGTTTACCTGTTTTCTCTAAGTATTGTAAATATGAAAATTGAATTTTATAAAGATATTAAGAATGAGATTAATGGATTACTTATTTGATCTTTCAAAGATCATATTTTAGGACTTCTAGTCAAATGACAGCATAGTTAAACACACCTCACTTCCTCGCACAACCACATCAAAATTACAACTAAAATTAGGACAACCAAAACCCAGAACAGCCAGAAATTGAGTGGAATGGAAGTCTGACAACTACAGAATTGAAGAAACCACATTCATGTAGACTAGTAGGAGGGGTGGAGATGAAGAATGGGCTGATCCCACATCCATGTGTGGTGGATAAAAGTTCTGGAGGGATATCTTGGGAGTGAGGAGTCCGAGACCCACACCAGGTGGCCCCAGCCGATGCTAAGAAGATAAGTACCTATAACTTATGGCTGCAAAACCCAGTGGGGATTGAATAAGTCAAACCAACTTCTGGAGACCCAAGGGGTTCCCTTTAAAAAACCCACACATGGACCCAGAGCTGTCAGGTGGGTGCCATATCTGAGATTGTGTCACATGGCTAACACTGTTAGCCCCACCCTGGAGATCCCCTGAGACTCCATTCCACCCAAATTATGGGCCAACCCAAGCTGTTAACTGTGATGTTTCCAAAAGAATGGCTGGTCTTGGCTCATGCTTTACAACTTTCTAAATCCTATCAAACAAGCAATAGCTAGCCTCAGCAAGTCCCATGCCCCTGTACCTCTTGATAAGTGGCCTCAGGCCAGGTACTAGCAGCAGCCAGCCTAGATACATAGCTTGGCTTCACCTGGGAATCTCCAAATCCCAGCACAAATAGCAGCCATCTCAATCTGCTTTGTAGGTATGCTAGGTAGTCCTGGGCAGAATACAGGTGAGGTCTGACCTTGGCCTGCACTACCTGAGAAACCCAAGAACCTGCATACCCAGTCAACAGACCACACTGGAGCACAATCACCCTGCCCCTGACCTTCCACAGAGGGCACAGGTTGGTGGTCAGTGGTCATAGCCAGTCTTTGCAGCTGACTGGCCTGGGTAAACCCCTCCCAGTGACCTGCCAACAGCAATCAAGGTTCAACTACCAGAGGAGGATGTACTCAGCCCACACAAAAGGTGTACCTTGAGTACCCCACTTAGGTAATAGGGGAGGCTGTGCCACTGGACCCTACAAGATACCTACTACATTAGGCTATGCTACCACAAGAGGGAGTCACAGTAGACACAGGGAGGCTGCCAAAATTAGGAGACAAAGAAATATGGACCAAATGAAAGAACAGATCAAAACTCCCAAAAAAGAACTAAACAAAATGGAGATAAGCAATCTATCCATTGCAGAGTTCAACATTGGTTATAAGGTTGCTCAGGAAACTTAGAGAGGACCTCAATAGCATACAAAAGATCCAGTCAGAAACAAAGGATATCCTAATTAAAATAAAGAACAATTTATAGGGAAACAACAGTAGAACTGAAGAAGCCGAGAATCAGATCAATGACTGGGAACATAAGGAGGCAAAAAACAAGCAATCAGAACAACAAGAAGAAAAAAGAATTCAAGAAACAAGAAACAAGTGTATGAAGCCTCTGGGACAATGTCGACCACCCCAACATTTGCATCATAGGGGTGCCAGTGGGAGAAGGGAACGAGCAAGAAATTGGAAATCTATTTGAAAAATAATGAAAGAAAACTTCCCTAATTTGGTGAAGGAAATAGACATGCAAGTACAAGAAGCACAGAGAATCCCAGACAAGATGGATGCAAAGAAGCCCACTCCAAGACACATCAAAATTAAAATGCCAAAGGCTAAAGATAAAGAGAGAATCTTAAAGGAAGTAAGAGAAGAGAAGTTAGTTACCTACAGGGCAGTTTGCATAAGACTGTCAGCTGATTTCTCAAAAGAAACTTTGCAGGCTAGAAAGGATTGGCAAGAAATATTCCAAGTCATGATAAGCAGGGACCTACAGCAAAGATTGCTCTATCCAGCAAAGCTATCCTTTGAAATTGAAGGGCAGATGAAGAAGAGCTTCTCAGACAAAATAAAAACTAAAGGAGTTCATCGTCACCAAACCATTATTATATGAAATGTTAAAAGGATTTATTTAAGAAAAATAAAAAGATCAAAAGTATAAACAATAAAATGGCAGTAAATAGACATCCATCAACAATTGAACATAATAAACAAACTAAGCAAACAAGAAGAACAGAGACAGAATCATGGATACGGAGAGCTTTTTGATGGTTGTCGCCAGATGGGAGGAGGGTGTGAGGGAATGCACAAAGAGATAAGGGGATTAAGAAGTGCAAATAGGTAGTTACAGAATAGCCATGGGGATGTAAAGTACAGTATAAGAGATGGAGTAGCCAAAGAATGTATACTAAAGATCCATGGACATGATCAACGATGTGGTGTTGCCTGAGGGAGTGAGGGGTGCTGGGGCAAAGTGGGAAAAACTGAAACAACTGTAATAGCATAATCAATAAAACATAATTTTTAAAAATCATAATTTTATGAACATGTATTCCAGTGCTGTTTGCTTAACTGGGTAAAACCTACTTATAGGATCATCTTTATATATACTCTTGATTTCTATTTTATCAAGATAGATATTTTTATTTTATAAATATTTTATCAAGATAAAATGTTTCTACTTTATTTTTCTTATTTTATCAAAGATTTTCACATCTACTCTTCACAACTTTGACTTAGTTTATAGTAAACTAAAACAGATTCATCTTTAGTAGTATGCCTTTCAAAAATATTAAAATATTCTTTCTTGACTGCTTTTACTTCATTTATATTGGTTAAGAGTGACCTATAAAATGGTCCATACAAAGATAACTTCTGTATTTAAGCAGTCAAAATTCTATTCCTTAATTTAATATTATATGATATATGAGAAAACTTTTCCTAAAAATGTAATTTTAATGAGCATTTGAATTCACACAGAACAATTGTAATTCAAGTGAAAATTTATTTTTAACCAAAGCTATAAATATTTTGTGTTTATGTTGTTGTAGAGTTTGTGTGTATGTGTCTATTATATGACTTACGTATCACGTGTCAGAATAAAATTTGGGATATCTGTAAGTAAAAGAAAGAGTAATAGAGATTGAGTAAGGACTAGCATAATTATAAAGTCTCTATAAGATTACAGGTAGATTCATCAGCATCAGGCACTTGCTTTTGTACTAAATTCAGTGTTATTTCTTCATACATTTGTAATAACACTAACAGGCCATTAGAAACAAATGACATTTGAGTTTTCAATTAAAGGAAACCAGTCACTCTGTTTTTGTACCAGAGGATGACCTGGCCCTCTGGTTTTAGTATAAATAATTCATTTTGGTATATTCCACAGGGTCTATTTTATTTTTCTACCATGCCTATCTCTTTTACTTTTAATGCTCATGAATTGCACCAAATATTATGACAAAAATATCCAGTATATTCAACTGGGATAACGAAAGATTCCTTGCTTTTTCCTGCCCAAAGTAATGTTCAGTGAAAAAATTTTTTTCTTTTCACTATGATTCTATGAAGAATCATTGATTTCTAAAATCCTAAGTCACAGCATCACATATACACATATATATCTGTGTTTTTCTACCTTGTGTGTCTGGTGGACTATACGGGAAAAGAAAAAAAAACTTTTCTTTGAGCATTGCAATTTGGGATCCTTTTTATTACATACTAACTTGACACATCAGTTAAAGTACAATTGAGGAAGTTTTAAATGGCAGTTATTCTTCTTACCATCTACTGAAACACAGGAAATTAAAATGATGCAGGAAGTACTGGAAATTTTCCCTCTGCTGGATACTTCCCTCTGCAGCATTGGCAAAGCAAGTTAACCTCTTTGCTTCCATTTCATCTTTCACTTGTGTTGTGATAGAGGAAGTTCCCTGCTATTTGTAAAGAGCTTTGAAGCTGAAAACTAGTGTGTAACCAGAGAAGCGCTTCATTTAGATTCCAAATGATTCAAAGACGATCCAGGGTAAAACATACTCCCCAAACACCTGCTCTGTATTTTGAATGAATGTGTTTTCCTATAATCCATGAGTTCATTCTAATTACTTTTCAAACATATATTTCATATATCTACTTTTTGAGTTCTGTTCTATTGAAGAAATTCATTAAAATCTTATGTAACCATGGTTTGAAAGAACTAAACTTCCTGTCATAATTTGTCTCCTCACTCAAGGAATAACTAAGCAAAAGAATAGACAAAAATGAAACAACTGACAAATCTAAGGAGGGAGAAAAAATCATGTATTGGTTAGCCCTGAATTGCATCCTGCGTGAGGAAATCTAATAAATAACAGTTAGTCATATAGTAAAATCTTTGAGCTGTGAAATAGCTCACTAAATATGAATAGAAATATATTGTAAAATTTACTAATAAAATTTTTCAAAAGTCATTATTTCACTACCTTCTTCATGAAGTACATTAGCTCCTTGACATTTTTAAGTTTCCAGTTTTCAAGTTTAAAAAGTAAATTCAAGGTTGTGGGATACCTTTGGTATTCTAAGCCTATTTTATCATGCCCACTGTGAGACTTGTAAGCAAATGGGAAAAGATTTCTTCTGCATGTTGGAAAAGAGTACATATTTATTAATGTTTGATTGGATTCATATAGCTTCTATATTTAATGGAAAAGTTCATGACAATATTTTTACCTATTATATTAGCAAAGTTCCTGGTTTGTTCCATAATACTTAGTAAAAATATAACTTTTTTCTTTTTAAAAAACATTTATACCTGAATCATTATGTCAAAATCTCCTAATAGCAAGATTTCTGCAGTTTTGCCCCCTTTAATGGGTTCTTCATCTATGTCTGAGTTTCCCAGAAGAAGGACTTCTGATTCTTGCCCACTGGGGTTGACGGTATTGCCCCTGCAACACAGAATTCCTGCAACAGTGGCACCTTTCTGCTCAGAGCTGTGCTTCCTTAACTGACTGCTGCTGTCCTTCACACTAGGTCAGTCTAGCTAACAGTTCCTTAATTTGTTGACCTTTTCAAAGGTGTAAATTTTGGTCTCGTTGATTTTCTCCAGTGTTTTTCCACTGTAGTTAATTCTCACTCAAATATTTATTATTTCCTTCTCTCTGTTTTCTTTATATTTACTCTATTTTCTCCAATATGTTAGGCTAGAAGGTTAGTTGATTGATTTGGGATCTTCTTTTTAATATAGACATTTATACTTACAATTTCCCCTCTAAGCACTGCTGTAGGTGCATATAATAAGTTTATTATATTTGGCTTCATTTTTATTCATCTCAACGTAATTTCTAACATGTTTTGTGGTTTCTTTCTTGACTTGTTCATTATTTGGGAGTGTATTGTTTGCTTTCAATGTATTTGTAAATTTTCCAAAATTCTTTCTGTGATTGATCTCTATTTTTATTCCATGGTGGTCCAAGGACACATTTTATGTGATTTTAATCTTTTTAGGTCTAATTACTCTTTATTTTTATAGCCTCGCATATAGTCTATCCTGGAGAACGTTCCATGTATGCTTGAGAAGAATTTATATTATAGTGTTGCTGTGCTGAGTGTTGTATAAAGATGTGTTAGGTCTATGGTACCATTCAAATACTCTATTTCCTTTTTACGTAGTTGTTTTATTCATTATTGAAAGTGGGGTATTAAAATCTTGAGCTACAATTATTGAATTATATGGGTCTCTCCTAGATTCTGTCAATTTTTGTTTCATGTATTTTTGGATACTCTTGGTATGTGCTTGATTATTATTTAATATTTATAATTTATAAGTATAAATTATTGTTTTTATTTGTTAAATACTTATGGTGTAATTGCCTATTTATTATTATAATATGCCCTTTTTTAATCTCTAGTAACTTTTTTTTTTCGTTTTAAAGTTTGTCTTGCCTGATATTAACATAACCGCTGCACCCCATGGTTGCGTTTGCGTGGTATGTCATTATCCATCCCTTTACTTTTAACCTTCTTGTATCTTTGAATAACAAGCGTTTCCTAATAAACACAATATATTTGGACCTTGTGTTTGTGTATGCTCTCTTAACTCAATCTACCTCTGTTTATTCATAGAATTATTTAATCTATTCACATTTAATACTATTATTGATATAGCTGAATTTGCATCTGACACTTGAAAAAAATTTATACCTTACTGTTTTTTGTTTCTTTGGTTTTTTATGTTGTTTTGGGGCTCTTTTACATTAATAGAATATTTTATAGTAAAATTTTTAATTTCTTAATGTTTTCCCAACCATAATTTGTAGCACTTTTTTAGTCATTGCTCTGAACTAGCAATATGCATTACAGTTTATCGGCGGCTACTTCACCTTTATACCACCGTCATTCCAATGAAACAGAAACATTATTCCCATATGGCTCTATTACCTCATCCACATTTGTGTGATATTATGGAACATATGACATTTATTTACATTATAACCCAACAACATACAGTTATAATGATTACTTTATATAATTTTATGTGTTTTGAAGAAGTTAAGAAAAGAAAGGGTAGTGAGTTTTCCTTTACAGAATTTGTTAGATTAACTTTTGACTTTACAATGTCTGATCCTACTCATTTCTTTCTATTTCAGTTTTGAGGTCTAGTCTCTGGCTAGCAAATTCAGATTGTGATCTCCCCTTGGTGGCTTTCTCATGTTTTATCCTCTGGTGAAGAATAGCAACATGTGTCCTTTTCATTGCATGTGAAAAAAAATGTTAAGGAGAATATATGAGATCTATCCAGAAGGTATCCAGCCATATAATATGAAAAATAGAGGCATTTATTGAAGAAGATACAAGACACACAAATACATTGTACATAGGACAGTGATGCCTCAAATTAGGCACCTTGGGACCTCATATACTTCTCCCAATCACCATCAGGGGCCCTGTGATATTTTCCTGAATCTCATCGATGCTTTGAAATCTCTTCCCTTTGAAAGGTGGTGTTAGTTTTGGGAAAAGCCAGAAGTTGCAGGGCACCAAATCTGGGCTGTAGGGGTTCTGAGTCACCTGGGTGATTTGAAGTTTCACCTAAAAACTCTGCAGCAGACATGATGCATGAGCAAGTTCATTGTCATGATGCAGCTCCCAATCACCAGTTGCCAATAGCTGCAGGTTTCTGAATCATCCAAATAGTTTCCATGGAGGAATGTTCAATCTAACTTAAAATGTGATGCATGTTTGTTGCTGTACTCACGCAGTCATTTTGAATGTGACTGCCACACAGTACACATGCTCCCTCAATGGTGTCTACTGCCTTCACTGACTAGTACAGTGAAGTTGTCGTTCTTTTTGCATCCACATTTCAGTCCCTCTCCTTGGCTGCCAGGATACATCGATGTCACACAACCATTCATTCTCATTATATTAACAATTGCTGGGATTTTTCTGCACAGACCTCATATATAATTTAGAGTGTAAATACACAATTTATAACACATTTACTTGCCCCTTGACCAGATACAACCTATATTTTTATCAAAGTTCATACAGCAATGAATTTATGTTACTCATAAATAATTTAACTGAGGAAATTTTATGTACAGAATATTTTAACACTGCATATGTTATATAGAGCCTGCATGCACTCATTAGAATTTATCTTACACATTTCTGATTGCATTAGAGGGTACTTGTATTTATGGTTTGTAACCTTCATTCCCACTTGGAGCTCTGATAATGCAACTGCTCCTCTCAAATGAATGGGACACAGGAAATGTAACTGACAAAAAAGAGTGCAATATTAGTACTCCCAGACACAAACTCGAAATAGATTGTATAATATAGACATGTTTCATTAAGATGAGATGTTGCTTATATATTAGAAACTCCAGAAAATCAAAGAAACATAGAATTGTCAAATAGCAGATGATCGGGCCATTAGATACCACTTAGATTCACATACTTTGCTAACTGTTCTACACACATTTCTTCTGCAAAACAGAAACAGTAGGATGCTGATTGCCTCTCTTATTCTTGCTGGCCTTGTATCAAACTTTCAAAAGAAAACTGTCTCTTTAACTCTAATTTATAATGCATTATGTAATTTACTGCTACAATGAACATGCAGAAAGTATTGGTTTAATTTGGAATTTGGAGACTGCTGAGCATGGACCAGTTAATGTGGCAAAGCAGAAATCTTTTACTATTGTTGAAACTCCACATACTGCACTCACTACTTGAGCAAGCTTTTTCGATATGTCATTTTAAATGTATTTCACTTCCTTTGTAAGTTGAAATCTATTAATCACAGTTAAAATTCCCATTTATGAAAACAAACTCTTATAATGATTCACATACATCTCGGCTTCTGCTGCAGGTATCTGATGCGGTTCCATATAGGTATCCCATAATAGTAAGTTATTTCCTTTTATTACAGAAGATGAGCTATTTAATTACATTTATCAGTGATTTTTGTCTTTCTCCATTTTTAGTTAATAAATAATGATGAGGATGCTATGTGTTTGTGTGTGTATATGAAAATATGTGTGTTAATTTCTTCATATAATTTGTAAATAACTATTAGTCCTATTTTAAGCTGACATACTCTTTAATATATGTTGCCAAAAAGCCAAGGGATATTTCCTAGGATTTATCTTATTTCTGCCAGATTAATTTGTGAAGCCATAGATTTTAAGTCACCAGTAATTGGCAGAGAAGTAAAACCCATTATTTGTGAATCTAGTAGTAACTTAAATGCTAGACATTAATATGTAGCCAAACAATCCTGGAAGTCTCAAGATTCCAAATAATTAGCAGCAAATCAATATTGACAATAGGGGATATTGTTTCCCAGTTATTCTCCAGGAAGTCGGGCCCATCACATATTTTCAGAAGTTGTACATTACCCAATATTAGGAACTTTGTCACATCATCATTTGTGAACATCAACCACCATCACTTTAACTCCATTTGTGACTCTTTGCCATCAGGAGAACCACTGGACCAGCTTCAGGCAGGGTTAACTTCATTTCTCTGAGGGCATATCCAGTGCATATAAAACAGAGGTAGTCAGTCTCCTTCCCTGTCCTGCTTCTGTCTTTTCTTCTGTTGCTTCACTGCTCCAGCTCCATATTCATTACTTCCCACTCACCAGGTACCACACCTGAGTCAGGTTTTTATTTCATTCTTTACCCATAATAGGTATATGTACAAGCTTCCACTATACATTTTTAATACATCTGTGTATCATGGGAATCAAAATATAAAAATAATATGCTGCTCTAGAGCATGGAATCTTCCCTTATACTTGTCAGATTGTGTCTATAGGATAAGAACTGACAGTTAGAGAGTTGACATGCAAAAACAATCCCCAGAAGTCATTTTTGCCTTACTGTCCCCAAACTGAGTGGTTGCAGGCTAGGCAGGAACTCCACGGAAGATTATGCCATTTGTTTGGTGGGAGTAAAACCCTACACGCTGTGATACTGTATGTTGACTCTTCTTCTTAATGTGATAATAACAAAACAAATGCCAATAGTTATGATTCAGGATATAAAGAAATTTCTTCTGAAACTGCTAAAGGCAAATGAGATCACCCAGAACAGTGTCAAGTGGGGTAAACAGGAAAAGACTATTAAAGAGCATGAAAATACTAGCAAAGCATCACCACTGAAGTTCCTGTGGCGTGCTAATTCTTGCAATGGTGAACAAGAGTCAGAGGTAATGTGTATCGCCACTACTATTAAAAAGCCATTAGTCTAGATTGGGAAAAACTATTTAAAGTTAGAAGTATTCGAAAAAAAATACAAACAGAGGTATTGGCGTGTTTGAATATACAACACTTGAAACTGATATATTTCAAAGTAAATACATCAAAATTAAAGGCAAACAATATGCTGCTTAAAATTTTTCAATAACTATGACAAAGGATTAATGTTCTTAATCATAGAAAATTCCTACAAATTGCTAATCTTTTAAGATCTTTCTTTCTCTCTCTCTCTCTATATATATATATGTATGTAAAGTACATTATTAGAGTCAAGAAACAAGACACATAGTTAATACAAATGTAAACATATGTATGCATCCCCCAATATTATTGTGATAAGACAATTGCATTTACAAACATATCTCGTTCAGAAATGTCAACTTTTAAATGGTAATAAGCAGAGTTCAAAATGTGCATTAATAAAAGGGCACTTTTATTCACTCCTATAGGACTCCACAGTATAAGTTTTTTGAAGAGCAGTGTGGCTTTAGGTATCAAAGTGATAATATTCATAAACTAGGACTCAATAATATGAATTATAAAGCTATAATTTAAACTAAATCACAATGTTAGAATACTGTTTATCTCCACATTATCTCTATTAGTAAAAACCCTAAATGCTTCACATAAAATAAATTAAACTATAATTAGATGAAACATTTTGATCATTAAACATATTTATGAGGTGGTTTAAGCTCCAAAGAAACAGTCAGTCTCATCACTCCAATAACAAAATAAAAAGCAAACAAACTAAAAATCAATGACTTTTTTTTTTTTGGACCCATTAGAGAACTGAGATTGCATGGCACATTACCTCCCTGACTTCTAAAAAGATAAGTGAATCCACCTGACTGGTGTAGCTCAGTGGATTGAGTACGGACCTGTGAACTAAAGGGTCGCTGGTTCAATTCCCAGTCAGGGCACATGCCTGGGTTGAGGGCCAGGTCCCCAGTAGGGGGCACGTGAGGGGTACCCACATATTGATGGTTCTCTCCCTCTCTTTCTCCTTCCCTTCCTCTCTCTCTGAAATTAAATGAATAACATCGTTAAAATAAGTAAATAAATAAAAAGACAGGTGAATCCAGAATGTCACAGCTGAGACTGCCTGAAGCAACAATCATTGCAGTCATAAAATGGTGATTTTGATGCATCGTTTTAAACCCAGTGTAGACTTGCATAACATGGAGAACCTCCCGGAGGCCACAGTCTTGGTGAGTTAGGGACAGCAGAATGTTCATGACCTCTACCCCTTAGAACCCCACCAGGTTCTCAGGGTGGAAGATCAGAGAAAGAACACATTTTCACTCAGTTAAGAAAAAGGAAAAGAAATCATTATGAAATACTATTAGAACATTCTCCATAACAAAGGTCTACTCTCCACAGCAAAGACTTTCCCAGAGCCTTATCCCACAGCCATGAGGAAGGGCATTTCTCTCACTGCAGCCCTTTCTATCCTTCCCATCTTACCTAAGTTTGGGAGTGGGGTGAGAAATTACACAATACATATTCTTGTAAAGGTCACAGACATGAACACGGTAAAAGATTTAATTAGAAGGCTACAGAATTCTCCCAAACCCACACCCTACAGTACATAAAGTTCCAATAAAATAGTATATTACAGCTGAAGAAGCTGAAAGAGACTATGTCAGAGGAAGAATATTTAAAGAAGACCAAAACAAGATAGGAAACAAAAGCAAGGACACTAGAGGACTTTAAAGTCCCTAGGAGATAGAGCTACTGCAAACATGAAACATGGCACAACTGTGAGCCAGATTAGAAAAAGAGCAAAGGAGAGACTAAGCAAACATCAGAACCAGACCCCGCTATGGCACGTGCATTATCACACATGAATTTTAAAATACTGTAATTAGTGTGTTAAAGGCTGTTATAGAAAAGTACACAATGTGCACTAACAGGATATGTAATGTTATTAGAAAGATGAAAATTCTAAGAGAATCAAAAGGAAACACTGGAAATAAAAACACATTAATAGGAGCTTCCAGTCAAAGTGGCAATGAAGGTAAACACAGTATATGGAAACTCTCACAACCACATCAAAATTACAACAAAACCACAGAACAACCGTCATTCAGAATCACTTGAAATCTAGCTGAACTGACGTCCTATTGTTACCATGGACATTTAGCTACATATTGAGGAGAGCAAAAGGGATAAGACATTGAGCTTAATAAACTGGGAAGCAGGAAACTATTTGCTTCATTAGGAAGCTACAGATTTTCACGCTCCAGGGGATCATAGCATTGCTCCATTAGGGGACCAACACTCCCTCCTCCTTTCCCCTCTCCAGCACCAGATTGTTGGGGGCGTGCTGGGGAGCCAGGAGAAGCTACTAGACCATAGAGGCCTGACAGTCTAACAGGGGGATGGACTCTATCAAAAGCCTGTGAAAACTTGGGAGGTCGATTGGTCATTTTGAGAAAGCACCTGGTCAGTCCCAAAACCAAGCTTCTGATCATAACCCCAGGAGAACAAAGAAGCTTTTGCTCTCTTACTTGTGATGCATACTTGCAAAGTACATACACCTGTTCTTTCCATGGCCTCCAGGAAGGAGCCTGAATACCAAAGCACAGCAATGGACTACAGTTGGAAACACATGCCATACTAATGAGATGATGAAATGGACTGTACTTTAACACAGAGCATAAACTCTGGGCAGTGGCCTTCATTCTGGCTTTACTGAAGAGAAGATTGGACCTTTTCCATGGCAAGACAGAGAGAGATGGGACATTGGGAACTCAGGAAGGGAACCCCTTTAAATACACATCATTCATAAACCATACCACAGAGCCCCATGCTCCCCCGAAGGTCTCAGAAAATTCTTTTCCTTGTGATACTGCAAGAACCCTACTTCCACTGATAACACTGTAACTAAGTATATAAAGAGAAGACACGTCAAGACTGTTTTGCTCAGTACAACAAAAATTTATGATCTACTATGTGCCAGAAGATGTACAAGGTACTGGAGATATAGAGAAAAATAAGAGAGCATCCCTGCCAGTGAGGGGCTTCTGTTCTGTGGGACATGGGGGGAAAGACAGCTGCAATGTCAGGAGGTTTTTTATACAATAGCATTGGCACAAGCAGAAGCTCAGTCATCAACATATTCTAATTCTCTGAAATGCTGTGGTCTGACAGAAAACTTAGGAAAAGGAAGAAATTCACTTGAGACTAGTTCTGCGTGCTATTTCTTGGGACTAAAACCAAATAATGCAACACAACATTTGGAGGAGGATTTAATGGTAAACTGTATTCCTGAGAACACACCTGACCCCACCTGTATGTCAATCATCTATATTTCTTGGGGAAAAGCAGTGATAAAAATAAAATAAATTATTTGATAAGCTTATCAAAGAAAAAATGATTGAAGAAAGAATCAGTAAGCTTGAAATAGGTCAACAGTACCTCAGATAAGGGTTTGATATCCAAAATATATAAAGAACTCATACCACTCCACTCTAGGAAGACAACAACCCAATTAAAAAATGGGCAAATGATCTGGACAGACACTTCTCCAAAGAGGACATATAGAAGGCCCAGAGACATAGGAAAGGATGCTCAGCATCACTAGCCATCAGAGAAATGTAAATTGAAACCACAATGAGATACCATTTCACACCGGTCAGAATGGCCACCATAAACAAATCAACAAACAGGTGCTGGTGAGGTTGTGGAGAAAAGGGAACCATAGTACATTGTTGGTGGGAATGCAGAGTGGTGCATCCACTGTGGAAAACACTGTGGAAAACACTGTGGAATTCCTCAGAAAGCTAAAAATGGAGCTGCCTTTTGACCCAGCAATTCCACTGCTGGGATTATATCCTAAAAACCCTGAAACACCAGTCCAAAAGAAACTGTGCACCCCAATGTTCACAGCAGCAAAATTTGCGATAGCCAAGTGCTGGAAGAAACCTAAGTGCCCATCAGTAAATGAGTGGGTCAAGAAACTATGGTACATTTACACAATGGAATACTATACAGCAGAAAAAAAGAAGGAGCTCCCACCCTTTGCAACAGCATGGATTGAACTGGAGAGCATTATGCTAAGTGAAATAAGCTAGGCAGTGAAAGACAAATACCATATGATCTCACCTATAAGTGGAACCTAATCAACAAAACAAACAAGCAAGCAAAATATAAACAGAGACATTGAAATAACGAACAAACTGACAGTAACCAGAGGGGGGACAGTGATAATGGGGAAAAGAAGGGATGGATCATCAAGGAACAAGTATGAAGGGCCCATGGACAAAGCCAAAGGGAAGAAGGATTGAGAGGGGAGGTAGAGCAGGGGAAAGTGGTGACAGAAAAATGGAAACAACTGTATTTGAACAACAACAAAAAAATCATGCAAAAAATATCTAGAAACATTTACCCTTAGTAATTACATGTGATTAACAAACATTTGTATAATACAGAATTATGGCAAATTTTCCAAGGCTCAAATGCTATTTAATATTATTGTTAATTTACTTAGCTAAATTAGAACTCTACTGACTTAGTGATAGATTTTTCTTTTTGTATTAATTAATTTCAATAAATATACTTGGGAACACTCCCCCCCAGAAAAGAAACTTCTGAAACTTAATTACAAAGACAAAAAATATAAAACAGAACAAAACAAAATATACAAGGAGAAATATATGTACCCTATGTATATTAAAGATCTGCTATCAGTCCTTAATAACCTTACAGAAGAGAGAGCACTAGGCCCAGATGGTTTCACGGCTGGATTCTACAAAACATTTAAGAAAAAAAAAAAGAAAGAAAGAAAAAGATATCCACTTTCCACAATCTCTTTCAGAAAAAAGAAGCAAAGAAAACACTTCCTAACTCGTTCTACGAGAACAATATTACTCTAGCACTATTAAATACCATTAAAATAATTACAAGAAAGGATAACCAAATATCTATGTAAACATAGATATAAAAATCCTCAACAATATGTGAGCAAATAGAATTCAAAAATCAATAGAAAGAATTCCACAGCATAATGAACCATATCAATAGTTTTAAGAAGAAAAATCAAATGAGAATGTACTCTACTCCCTGAAGGACAGGTTACACAGCTGTACAACTTGAATGGTTGCTGCATTCCCTGACTTCCTTCTGAAGAGTGCAGTCTGGGAAGGGGGACGTAGGGGGAATAATGTTACAGTGGAAAAGCTGATAAACACTACCTCAGTCAGGTGATTAAGGTTAACATCAACAATGTTAAACAGAAAACCACAAGCTGAAAATTTCATGTTTTCCAAAGCGCATGATACCCCACCTAGATTAAATACCTGACCTAATCACTGTTTCAACCTCTTCCAGAAATGTAATCTTAAACTGTGGTCTGGAATTTTCTCAAGCACCAGTAAGGTCACATGGACCCTCTCCGTCTCCCGTGGAAAAAAGAGACAATCTGCATGACAAAACCCTTGCCACTCCCTTCTCCCCAGAAAGATACCCTGGTCTAAAAACAACCCTTGCCCCACTTTTCTTCATAAAGCCAGTTAGATCTTCAAATTTACTCAAATGAAATTTGTTCATTAAAAGCAATTATGTCATGTTCACAGTACGCACCGTTGATATGAAATGATGAAAATAGCCTGTTCTATGTTCTCCTTCCCCAAATCACATTAACCCAGTCTAAAAATGAGAGAGACATCAGACAGATTTCAATTTATGGACATTCTACAAGTGCCTGACCGGTACTGCTTACACTGTGAAGACTTCAAAAACAAGGAAGTCTAAGAAACTGTCACAACTAACACAACCCTGAGGAGACGTGACGATAGATATAATGTGCTATGCCAGATGGGATACTGAAACAGAAAAGCACATCAGATGAAAATTAAGTAAATCGGAATAGATAGTTAATAATTTGATATCAGTATCGTTTCATTAATGTTAACATACCAATCAAACATAAGATGTTAATAATAGGAAAAACTGGCTGCAAGCTATTTGGAAACTTTGTACTATTTTGCAATAATTCTGAAGATCTAAAATGGTGCTAATATATAAGAATTATTTTAAAATATTAGCAGCACAATTTACAACAGCCAAGTGCTGGAAGGAGGCAAAGCACCCACCAGTAAATGAGGGGATCAAAAAACTGTGGTACATTTACACAATGGAATACTAAGCAGCAGAGAGAAAGAAGGAGCTCCTACCCTCGGGACAGCATGGATGGAACTGGAGAGCATTATGCTAAATGAAATAAGCCAGGCGGTGGGGGACAAATACCATATGATCTCACCTATAAGTGGAACCTAATCAACAAAACAAACAAGCAAGAGAAATATCAACAGAAACCTTGAATTAAAGAACATACTAACAGTAACCACAGAGGAGGGGGGAGAGAGATAATGGGGGAAAATAGGGAAAGGTCCATCAAGGAACATGTAAAAGGACACATGGACAAAGCCAAAGGGGGTAGGTTCAAGGGTAGGAAGCAGGGATGGGTGGGGCAGGGGGCCAACTTGGGGTGAAAATGAGACAACTGTAATTGAACGACAGTTTTAAAAAATTAATTAATTAAAATACTTAGTAGCTTTTAATGACAAAGAGACATGTTTATAAGATGAAATAAAAAACAGACAAAATTGAATATATAGTAAAATCTCAACTAAGTTAAACAATGCTCGTGCAAAATAATTTGAAGGAAATCTTCTATAATATTAACAGGGTTGTTTGTTTTAAAGAGCCTGTTGCATAATAGGTGATGCTTGTTGTCTTTTTACACTTTGTATATTTCAAATAATAATATAAGTAACTTGTATTAATATATATAAAGGTTGACAACTCAGCTCTGAATGTTTGAAATTGTGGAATATCACACCCCAACATATTTTCTCTATTTCTGTAATAGGGTCAATGTTAGGAAGGAAGGAAGGAAGGGGGAGGGAAAAGGAAGAAAAGTAGTCTTTGGGCTACTCATGCCAAGTGTTACTATGGTAGTTTTCTAAATGAATAATTAAAGTACATTTTAAACTTTATAAACATTGGATAGTTTGGAAATGTTCCCACAATTTCTGTCGAGTTAATTATTATGCCTCTAACAATCAAAGACTCGAAATCCACAGTCAGAAGTTTCTGCCTTATGTTTTAAAATAGGAATGTGCTGGATTCTTTATTGTGAGAAAAGAGCTACTTTGGTCATTAAGGTTTCACTGGAAATGGATTTTTGAAGACGAACAGCTGTCATTTTCTGAAAATGCAGGGCTTGTGTTACAAAACAGACCTGGGGTGGGGGGTGAACGATATACTATTACCGAAAGGACCCCCCCTTTATCTCTGAGGGTCCTCCCCCTCACACCTACTAGGTTCGCCTTGCCTGCCACCAGAGGAAAGACGTCTCTCAATGCCAGAGATTGGTGAAAAGGAAAGGAATTATTTATTGAAAAGCTATACAGACTTAGAGTAGTGACTTAACATCTTCATTAAAATACTAAAGTCCTCTAGAATACCCACAGACTCACAGCCCTTCCTTCTCCCCCTGCCCAGTCGGAGGCACTGTATCTCAGGAAAAGAAGTAGAAGTCTGTGATTCAGGCTCCCGGCACATCAGCTGTGTCACTGCCATGATCTCCAGTTAATCCAAAGCCATGTGGCACCTTCTCAAGGCTCACCAGCAAGAGCCCTTTCACCCCTTTTCTTTCCGGCAAAGTCTCTCCTGCTCCTTAAGCCGTGTGGCAAAAGGGAGCATCCCAAAGCCACGGGGTCCCCACTCTGCCAAAGCAGCGTGATCGTCTCCCTGGGTTTGGCTGCCTTGCCTGGGTTTAAATCCCAGAGTCAGTCTTCCTCTGCAGCCCCATTTCTGACTCCTCCTACAACCAGTTACACCTGCCAGCATCCTCGTATTCTTCCAGCTTTACTGGGCTGCCACAGTAAGTCTGGGCAGGTGTGGCCCCATGACATGGAGCCAATCATCTCCAAGCTCTCACGCAGGCACTGTAACCAGAGGGAGTTGCCTCCCAGTTACATCTTGGGTAGAAATCATTTCCATCCCCCTGGCTCAAAGCATGGCCACAGCTATTTAACATATCCATGAAACCAGTTAAAGGTTATAGATATGTTAAATGACCATGCCAGAGGTTAGCTGCAAAGCTGTTGCTGTACAAAACAACTCTGAATGGCCCTGCTCCATTTGTCCCTTCCCCCAGGCTTGTGGAGATGGGGACATCCTATATATATTTTTCTAATATTTCCTGGACACCTTGAGTTCTGGACGCCATTACAAATCCCTATTTGAGGACCCCCTCTTGGCTGCACCCTGCTACACTTGGATTAGAATTTTTATTAGGAAGAGAAACCAAATTAAGTCTGAGCAGTAGTATATGTTTGAAGGTCATTATGAAGCAAAAATTTGTTTGATTAAATCATTTCAATCTTCTTGTCTTCACCTTTGGAAGACTGTATTGGGGGTGTTTTTAGCTCTGAACTGGCCAATGGAAAGTAAAAAATGTGTATTCCAAAAGTCCAATTTCATGACTCGTAATGTGATAAATAGGCTGGTCAGTAATTCATACAGCTCTTACAAACTTAAAATATACCAGAGAACTGGAAAACAGTAAATGTGATATTACATGGAAAAGAGCCAATTAGGGTTGCCTTTAATATACAAAATAGTTGGTTTCTTAATGCCTAGCAGTAAAGAAAGAAGGAGCTCCTACCTTCAGGCCAGCATGGATGGATCTGGAGAACATTATGTAAAGGTCCCATTCTGGGCTGCATGTGACTTTTCTATGATAGATTTTGTGAGACAATGTGGATTTCGAGTTTTCCTTTCTGACTATGAGCCAGAGCACTCACATATGCTCAGAAACAATATTAATGCATTTATTAAATGAATGAAGAATTAAGTGATAGTGATGTGAATTGTATTTTCTTTGAGGTTAAATTAAAGTAAAAATAGTATTCGATATTTTGTGAGAAAACTGCTCACAAAACCTTTTGTGAGAAGGTTTGAATGTTGATACTTGAACATATGTAGCAGCAAAAAAAATCTTTTTTTACAAAAACTCAGAAATATTTCAACATAGAAAAATTGCAATGATGTTGAGAAGCTCTGGCTCAGCTATGAACCTATTACAGGGTAGATGCAAGTGGGGTTCAACTCCTTCATGGAATCGACCTTCTGTGTATGCGTGTGCCCCAACTTGACCTGGCCCCCTCTGCCTTTGGTTTCTTACATTATTCATTTTTTCTCTTACATTATTTATTACTTCTTTTTTTTCTGTTTTAATGACTTTCAAGCTTGAATTTTAAGCTTGAGAACATAGAAATTCACAGTGAGTTAAATGTTTAATCAAATGCTTTGTCACTAAGAACACACTATTTTATTTTTCAACCTTTCCAAAATGAAAGTAACATATGGGTATTTTTTGTTGTAATAGAAAGTCAATGGAGCTTTTACTAGTTAGGGCCATTTTAGAATCCAGAAATATGATGTTGCCTTTCTCAGGAGTCTTCAATTTTATATTCCTTTAGTTTAATATAAAGACTCTTGGAATTTTCTTAAACCATGGGGAACTTTCTGGTTCTATGAGTAGAACTGACATATTTTAAATATTGAAAATTAATTTTAATGATATATAATTTGTATGCAGTAAAATGTATCCATTTTAAGCATACAAGCTTCAACAAATTTATATTCCCAAGTAAATATCACTTCAGTCAAGACAGAACATTTCCATCTACCCGAAAATTTTGCTCGTGCCCTTCCCCAGGCAATCCTCTCCACCCAGTGATGGGTGCGGGAAACCACTGACAGTTGCTTTGTCACTGTGCATTGAATTTACAGTTCCTGGAGCTTCCTGTGAATGGACTTCTACAGTAGGCAGTTTTTGTAGTCTGACTTTTCTCAGAGTGTTCGTAATATTTACAGTCTTCTTGTGTTCCTCAGTGGTTTGTTCCATGTTATTCCATGAAGTAATCTATTCCTTGAATAGACAAGGTGGAAAAGGTAGGATTACAGTTGTTCATATGGAAAATAATAAAATAATTAATAAATACTCTAGGTTTTGTGTACTCACCCCTTACAGGTAAGTGCACGCACTCCTTACAGTTAGACCTATGATTGCTCCACCCTGTAAGACAATTTACTTATTCATTTAACTGTTGTTGGATTTGAGCTGTTTACAGTTTGGAACTACAACAATGAACCTGCTACAGCAACCATGTCAAGTCTTTGCTTTGGGTTTGATTTCATTTCTCCTGGAAACATATCAAGGAGTGAAACGCTGAGTCACATGGTAAGTGTAGGTTTAAGTTAATAAGAGACCTCAGACTGTTTTCTGAAATGGTTGTATCACTTTGTATTTGCACCAGCAGTGTGTAAGAATAGCTTATACACTGGCCAAATGTGGAATTGGCAGTTCTCCTAATCTTAGCGTGTTGAATGGGTGCATGGTATTATCTGCCTGTGATTTAGTTTGAATTTTCATACTGTCCAATGAGATTATATACCTTTTTATGTGTTTATCTATGTATCTTCTTTTTCAAAGTGTCTGGTTTAAACAGTTTGCCCATTTCTTAATTGGGTTTTCAGTCTTATTATTGGGTTGTTAGTGTTTATATGTTTTTCATGCAAGATCTTTATCAAGTATACCTACATGTTTATTAACAGAATTATATACACATATTCATATATCACAGATATTTCCTTCCAGTATGTGGTGTGCTTTCTACTTTTTTCATTGGTGTCTTTGAAAAAGCAGAAAATTTAATTTTGATGAAGTCCAACTTATCAATTTTTAATATTATTTTTGTATTTTGTACTAAATCTTAAAATCTGATAACCTTATGGTCTCCAACTTTGTTATTTTCTTTTAAATTTTTTGTGTTATTTTTGGCATTTCTCATGTTTACATAAATTTAAAATTGGCTTGTCAATTTCTACCAAAAAAGTAAGTTGAGATTTGAGCAGCACTATTTTAAATCCATGGATTTAATTGGGAGAGAATTGATACCTTTATAAACATTGAGTAAATCAATTTGTTTTATCTTCTTTAATTTATCTGCAATTTCTTAGATTTTTACTGAATAAGCTTAAAATATTTGGAAACGATTTATCCCTAAGTATTTTAAAATTTATTTATTTTTTTCATTTTAAATTAAATTTGTTGAAGTAACATTGGTTAATAAAGTTATATAGGTTTCAAATGGACAATTCTACAATACATCATTTTCTATACTGTATTGTGTGTGTCCACCCAAAGTTCAATCCCCTTCCATAACCATGTATTTGACCCCTCCTACCTTTAGTAATCCCCCACCACTCTTTCTTTCTGGTTACCACCGAACTGTTTTCCGTGTCTGTGCATTGTTGCTTGTTGTTTTCATAAATATTTTGCTTTAGTTTTAGTTTTCAATTGTCTACTGCTAGGCATTAAGAAACCAACTATTTTCTGTATTGATTTTGCATCTTGGAAACTTATTAACCTTACTTATTCTAATAAATCCTTGCAAGTTTTTGTGCGATTGTTTTCTTATAAAATTATGGTATATATTTCCAGGCTTCCAGTGTCTGTATTACAGAGCAGAATTTACCAAATATAAGCTGTGAAGTGTTGCTAACAATCTGGCAGAGCCAACAATGTAGCCACACCTGCTTTACCTTTTTACTTCAAACACCATTTTGCCATTTAAATGCCCAAAGACAGGAAATGGTCCCAAATCATCACTTAAGTCTGAGGATCAGGGTCAAATCTTTTAATACTTGCTGGAAAAGGTAGGATTACAGTGTTCTTTCAAAATGTGTTCTTTCTCAAGGAACTACAGAAGCAAGATCTCACCAAAGAGGAAATGAGCAAAGAAGATGTAGAATCTGGAGGGGAGGGGGAAGATCTACTATGGGATTGAGAAGAAATTCTTGGTATGATGAACTGAAGTCTTAAGACAGGGGTTTTCAAACAGTGTGCCACAGAGACACACTGGTGTGCTGCAAAAATTTAAAAACATGTGATACCTGACTACTTAGTTGGGGGCGGTGACCTCTTTTCCTTTAGAATGAATCAAATTACACCATTTCTTTTGTCTGTGTGCCACAGAATTTTAGTTATTAACTTATGTATGCCATGAGACAAAAAAGGTTGAAAATCACTGGTCTAAGAGATATCCAAGTATCTCATCCAGTCTTAGGGAATCTGCAGTTCTGATTGAAGCAGGAGGATGGTATAGTCTAGAAAGTCTGTTTCCATGGGAACCTGACCAATAGACCAGATGAAGTGATAAATCATATCAGTGACTATATAACAAAGTAGGTCCTTTTGTTTTTGTTAATTTATTAATAAAAAAGATTGATAAGTAAGCATCTAATGAAGCAATCATTAAACTGGGGTGGATGGTGGGGAAATGTATAAGGAAGGAATGGTAATCATAGTGTGATATATATCTCAGTTCTAAATAATACTATGAACTATCATGTATTTCATAATAATGAAAAATAACACTGATTTATATACAATTTTGATATAAAAAGATTGGAAAAATAACCAATGCATGACTTTAATGTGGAAGGAGTTGGTAAGAGTACTAAACCCTCATTTTATTTATTAGAAAATCAATAGGTAACATGTGTAATAGAGAAACAAATATAGTAGTTCCTCCTCCTTATCCAGAGGGGACACGTTCCAAGACCCAGAGTGGATGCCTGAAACTGTACATAGAACCAAAACCTATATATACCATGTTTTTTTCTAATACCCGCACACCTATGATAACATTTAATTTATAGATTAGGCACAGTAAGAGATTAACCACAACTAATAATAAAATAGAATAATTACTCTATAACACTATACTGTAATAAAACTTATGTGAATGTGGTCTCTCTCTGTGTTAAAATATCTTGTACTGTACTCAACTTTTTACTTAATCTCCTTACAGCACTTAGGGGTATCTGAATCGTCAGCATCACTACACTTGCACTTTGAAGCCATTGCAAAGTAAAATAAGGGGTACTTGAACACAAGCATTGCGATATCTCGACAGTGGATCTGGTAACCTAGATGACTACTAAGTGACTCATGCGCAGGGAGCTTATCTACAGTGTGGATAAAAGGGATGATTCATACATATCCTGGGTGGGACGGAGTGGGATAGTGTGGGATTTTTATCATGCCACTCAGGATAGCAATTTAAAACTTATAAGTTGCTTATTTTTGGAAATATGGAAAGCAAAACCACATATAACAGGGGACAACTGTATACTACATTAAAATTACCTAATGTATAAATGTAGTGGCAAATACCTCATAACATAGTTATAAACGTGTTTCTCTCTGTGAGTGAGACTAAGGTGTTGAAAGTTGGAAGGTATGTCTTATAGTACAATGAGTTTAAACAATAAAAACATATTTCCAAATTCAGGAAGAGAGAAAGGATAAATATAATTGTTTAAAACTTGTCCAGTAGCTTATCATAAACATGGAATAACATTTGGACACTGTGTACAACTAAATAAATAATTAAAGTACATTACATCAAAGGCAAAGTCTCTACTTGTCTGCATCGTAAATGAGGCAGTGGGAAGAAAGACCAAGAGTGGAGGCCAGGCTGCATCTGTGCATGTGAGTGCGGCACCCTAGCACTAACTGTGGACGACACACATGTAGCTAGAGATATCTGCACACATCTAACCATGCTAAGCATTCCTACTGCCATAGGCATGCGGACCATATTCACACCACAGTTAACTGACGTGTTAGTAGTATTCTAAAAATAAGTACCAGATTTTACAAAATGTATCTACCTTCTGTGTTTCCCACTTCTAGTCTCCAAGGCCTTACTGTGCTGTCCGTCCCCTTAAGCAGTTCCCACTATGACCACTATGCTCTTTGGATTGGCAATTAACAGCTTAAGTGGCTTAAATAGCATTTACTCAGAACTTTTCAGCCTTGTGTACAAAACTCAGAGAACAATGTTTCTTAGAATTTATTCTCAGTAAAGTACTGCCACTTTAAGGTGCTTCTTAAACAGAATAGTGTTATGATAAATAATTTTGGAAAACAACACATACTCTCATCTTAAATATTGATCTAGGAGGCCTTAATTTTATCCTCAGTGTGACTCAACTTGAGACAGGTTTCTTCCTAACTATAGGCTTCTCACCTCCCTTTTCTTAACGCATTTACTTTAGAAAATTTGCAGTTGTCAGTTCTTTCTCTGCCCCTTGGAGATATAAATCTTCTCTTCATCTCTTGCCAGTTTTACTACCCAGAAATATCTTTCTCATGGTCTGGGAGCCTTTCCTATGATATGTAATGATAAGAAAGAGAGGGTCTCCACCTCTCAGTCTCTGTGGAGGGTAAAAGCCTAACTTACCATGAGATACATACCACGAGAAAACAGAGAAAGGCCTAATCACATTTACCAGCTTCCGCACAAAAGTCTTCTAGTACTTTTCCACTAACTCACCCTAGTGCTTCAAAACTCTTACCTTAGGCTCGAATTCAGTCTCTCAGCTCCTTCTGATAGTCTTGAATAAAGCCTTCCTTGCCTGTTTAACTTCATCTGGTACAATATTTCTTTGGCAGTATATACAAAGTGTATTTTATATTAAATGTTTTGAGAAATACTGAAGAGAAACCTACCTGATATTTTTAAATCCAAGATCCATTCCCCACTCACATTTTAACTTACATCTTTAGGCTTAATGTTATTAACACTGAGGCTGAAAGAGCTAGGAATGTCCGAGGGGGCGACTCTAATGCTTCAATACTAAGGCATGCTATGACCACTGCTGTGAAGATATAAAGTTCACTTTTTATCATGACATTTTACACTTTTACATTTGCATTTGAAATGTCATAAGCCTGAGAAATTCCCCTAGGTATGCATAATCAATTCTCAAAGACACGTTTTTACGTTCTGTTATTTGTGTTGATTACTGTTGTTTTGTTTTGTTTTTGCATTGTCCCATGATATGTGTGCTGGAATCCACAGGCTTCCCAACTGGTTTTGTCAGAACATTTTCTTTTGTCCCCCTTCACTGCATTATAGATGAGAACCACACCCAACATAATTATCACTGAACAAAATTTGAAATGTTTATCCCACTGAAAAGGACTATCAGCTGCAAAAGGCTACTTATCCTCATTTTTCCAGAAAAATAAATGAGAGAAAATGGATGTCAAGTGCCCATGTTGTTTTTTTTCTGGAAGCTTCTCCTAGAAAATATTTAGTGAAAGAACGAACCATTTGTCGGAGATTGTTTAGGGTAAATTTTGCTCTGAAACGGGGACTTGTCCACATGAGAGCCATCAGAAATCTGGCTGGACCCAGACTCTGTTTGGAGAAACATGTTTGAAGTTAGAAGCTGAAGACCCTATTTACAAGCATTAATCTAGCTCATATTTAAGTAAATACATCTTCTCTGCTTTTCTATTTTCCCATGTGTCTTGAAGGTGCTCTCTGCACCAATTTAAAAATTATCCGGGAACCCCACTTAGGGTAATGAAAAGGAGGAACCAAAGATGTCGGTACCACTGAGTCACTGATTGGCAGTGACTGCCGGCAAACTCTTTTCTGTCTTCCCTAATTTTGTTATCTTACATTTGCTGTTCTATTCATCACATAACTGCGTGGAGGGAAAACCACAGTTTCTATTTGCACATGCTGTTTACTGTAAATTACTCATGAAAATATTCTCATGGATTTGCACGTGCAACTGTGCATGTACGCATTTTGGCATCAGTGCAAAAATACATTCCTTTTGCAAATGAAGCTTAAGAAGTGCTTTTACAAAAGATGACATTTCAACTTGACTCAGTTGAAATTTCTTTTATACTCATAAAACCGACAAGTTGACAGTCTTGTCATCTGAGCTTTGCCAGCCACAAGATAGGTATAAAATAAATGCTTCTAGGATTTTTTTTTCTGACACTGAGCATTTTTCAGTCATGCCACCTATAAGGATAAAGAGGAATCTCTTGTAAACTTCTCCCACTCTGCAGTGGGCGTGCCCATGTACCTCTCAAATCCCAAAGACTAAGTCACCTGCAAATACATTCCAAAAGGCACTGTTGCTGTTGTACCGGGAAGGTGAATCGGAGGTTTCTTCTGGAATAATGGCAGAAGGTTGGCCGAAGGAACGCTGCCTGCCTCTACTCATCAATAACTTATCAAAAGGTGGCAACCCAGGCAATCAACTCACTCCTGAGCCGATGACAGCTGTCTAAAGTTTGAAGTCATTATTACTAACATGGAAATTTTCTTACTTTTATACATAGTTTGATAAATATATAGCCACTACAAGAATACAGAAACATTATCTTTTAAAACTACATTATAAATATACCACACAAGTTACTTACCTAGCCTTGTTTTTCTGTTACAAGGTGCTGACCTAGTCACATCTAGTGCCAATATAACCTTATTCTAAATGTGTCTCTTTCTATCCCCTGTGCCTTTATGTGTTTGTAGTTTTTAGAAGCCCTCCTCACTGCATGAAAGTCAATCACAACTGTCCCGAGAGAACTGGTCAGTGACTCTTCCTGCATTCTCAGATTCCATTTGTGCTTAATTGAATGAATGTATTTTGTTCTTGTCTAACTCTTCATTAGTAGTCCTCAGGCCTTGCAAGAGGTGGTTCCCTGACTTAAGCTTCTTTACTTTCTCCTCCATGCTTTGCACAAAGAGTAGGCATCCATATTCCTTAGTAGAGTATTTTTTAACAGGTTTACTGGCAGTGAGATGTAATAGCTAACTATTGGTAAAGATTCTTCTACTGGATTAAAATTCATGACTACCGATTATCACTATTAATTTAAAACAAAGGGCTATACATGTTGATATTTAAGAAAAACAAGGCAGTTGATGAAAAACATACAGGACAACTAGTTTAGCACATAAAATACTGCATCACTGGGGGCTTTCAAGGGTTCTGGAAAAGAGGACAGTTGTTATCAAATGAGAGGATCAGTTTCAGAATCAGAATCGGTAGCATTTTAATGCACATTTCTTCTCCTCCTAGGCAGTATGTGTGAATACTGGGAAGAAGAACCTTCAATGTGGGAGGAATAGGCATGTGCATTCTGACAGATTTGCTCAGATGACTTAGAAATATTTGTAACTTTTTCTCCATGGGCTGAAAAATAATAACATAAGGGTAGAGAAGCATAAAAGGAAAAAAAAAATGAAACTCATTAACCCCCCAAGACTATGAATATAATAATGGCAGCACCATTTTCAGGGGGAAAAAAAAAACCCTTCACAGATACTTGGCTAAAGTACACAAAAATGGGTATATGTCTGGGTTGGGGAAATTTGGTTGAATGTGCTTGACCAATTTTATACTAAATTAATAATGTAAATAATAATAATAAAAAAGAATCACAGACTATATGAGTTTTTGCCCATTATCTAATTCCATTTGGGGGCTAATAAAATGTTGTATATGATATTTTTTAAATGTTACATATTTCTCTCAGCTATCTTAGAATTTTCTCTTTTCTAGAATAAATCTATCTAGCTATTTGAGATGTATAGTTTTAAATCAGTAACTGCAAATGAAATTCATGCACCACATGATTACTGATAAATTTGAGTAAAAACTATTCACATGAATCATACCATTTAAATAACAATTCAAATGTGTAGGAGATAAATCCCCAAGAAGCATATGGTGTGTGTTTTCAAATCGGGGCCACTAAAGAAGACTGATTACACCCAGGTCAAGAAGGAAGTGTAGTTTGAATGGCTACAATAAATGAAGCCTGTCTGGGCCAGAACGAGAGCCAGATGTCCCATCTCCTCTAGCCTAAGCACATTAGCAACTGTTCCCAGAGTTTTGCTTAAGGTTGAAATATGTTGCCTGTATGACAAAGGCAGATGTAGAGGAGACATAAAAATTTTAGATAGCAATTAGTTCAGATGGAATATTTAATTTTTATATTCTACAGAAGTTTTTCCCACCTGGTTTACAGTCTTTTCAAGTGTTGATGAATTCCTTGAACTGATAAATAAGACAAATGTATGTCTCTACTTCTAAAAATAGGCACCACAGAAATCCATTCTTTTTGAAATGTGATATGAAATAAAACACTACCAAAAATCTAGTTTTCCATGGGCTCCCACCTACCCCAGAAGTCAGATCTCTCCTTTCTCAGGCTTGGTGCTTCCGTTTTGCCCTGGAGGCCTACCTCAGCTACTGCTCTCACTGTATCACGATAATACTAGTTTCCCTTCACATCAGACTTAACAGCTCCTTAGGGAAGTACTTGTACATAATAAGTACTTAACAAATACTGCCTCATCAGAACTTTTATTGTACTTCTACATTTGTCCAATATTGTGCATCCAAATAATTACTTCATCTAACTCCCTCCACTCATCTTCCAAGACGCAGCTCTCCTCTTAAGCAGCTCTCTTTGCCATTCTGGGTTTCGAAGTCCTCAGTGGAATTACGTGAGGCTCTCTCATAGTCATCTCTCAGGCCATTTTCTTTTAACCAGTAGATCTTGTGTAAATAAAATATGCTTTTAGATTCATTTAGTAGGATGATAAGGAAATATGTGGGGACAATAGTTTAGTTACACACAGGTGGTGGGGGTGCAGTAGTTTAATTGCACCCTGGCCATCTGCTTTACCTATCTTAGATTGCCATCTTCAGAGCGGAGCAAGCCATACGCCAATTACTGACAGTCAGCCCTTTAGACCAGTAAGACACTAGTTTCTGCATTCTGTGCCTGTTGGGAGCCATGCATATATTTTTGAATTGACATGTTCCTCTTTATATTTGAAATATGGAAAGGTTACATGAGAATGCTCTGGCTGGAGTCTTTTAAAAGATGCAAATATCTCAGTGTACTCATTTGCCATCTTCAAAATCATCATCATCACCAACAACAACACAATGGCATTTTTCTCTTTGGTATTGTACTCCAAACATATACCCTTTTTTTTGCAATAGGCATAAAAGGAAGACATGAGGAGGACTATGATGTGGACATTCTATTTCCTTGAGCTTTCCAGAGATAATGATGGAAACAGTTTTATGGTGCATTAAATGTTGTTTAACAGAGAAAGTGCAAATGCTGTAAGAAAAACAACCTGAACAGCAAAACTTATTACAAATGTCAGAAACAATTTCACATGTAAAAAATACCATTTGTGCTTTCAGAAAATGTGGGATTTAGGCATTTGAAGACATTTCCATTATTTCTGGTCTCTTTCGAGTCTTTATCAGAAATAAAGTGGGATTTACCAAATCACTGTTTTGAACAGTAGTCAATATATAAATAAACACAAGAAATAAATAGTATGTTAAATATTTTAGTTATGGGTTTTACGAGACTCCAACTCCCCTTCCCCAATGAGACTTCCCATACATAACCATTATGTAATTACTTTCAAATGGAGAGTTTACATTCTGAGCATTTTCCAAATATTTTCTGCTCAGTGCTTATGTTTTTCCCATTCAATAATTTTTCAACTAATGGAACATGAATACAAAAAAACCCCCCAAAACAAAACAAAGCTATTCTCTGAATTATTTTGTTTTACACTAAATATCATACAAGGTGGTTTACTACCTTTTTCTGAGTGACAGAATACTGGGGAGACAATCAAAGTAAATATTTATTTTCAATTTATAAATCTGTTTTATACCAGAGTGGTGCTTAATTGACACCATCATGGTAGCTAATATTATTATTTTTTCCATTAAACTGTTTTATTAAAGTCAAACTATTCTATTTTTCTATAGTGCATGGATTTTTATTGCTTGACAAGCTGTCATAAGGTGCAATTTAAATTTTATTAAATTCTAGGAAAAGCAGACCGTATTTATGGCAGGAGGAGTACAGCATAAATGCAGCAAATGCTCATTTATGCTCATTTTAGTACAGCAGAAATACAACAAATGCAGGGTTTGGTATAGCAGAATCATAATTTCTGATGTCAGCATTCATAATCCAGTAGGGTAAAGTAAGACTTGTGTGCATAATTTAATAACAGGGTAGTGTATAATAAATGCTCAATAAAAACATATGTTCGTACTACAGAAGTTTGGAGTGGTGGCGACACTTCCTAGTGGAAAGATCTAGAATGGCTTCTCAGGGGACTGTAGTTTGATCTTTCCTTGAATTATAGATAAGACTTTTTTATAAGCAGATATGAAAGTAGAATGGGATGGAGGGCCATTCTTGACAAAGTGAACCAATATACATAAACAGAGTGATAAATTAAGGGTAATGACATTTTTAAAATAGGATTGTCTAATCCATTACTTCTCAGTTTTGTGTTAAAGTTTTGTTGCTTAACATTTAAGAGGGCCTCTAGTTTCTTCCTAGTATTTTGATAGTAAACCGGTTATTTTATGTAAAGCAATTAGCACAGTGACTGGCACATAATCAGAACTCAACAAACACTTAACAAGATTGTTATTTTGTTAAATTCAAAAATATAAAAATGTATGCCCTGGCTGGTGTGGCTCAGTGGATTGAGTGTCAGCCTGTGAACCAAAGGGTCACTGGTTCAATTCCCATTCAGGACAGATGCCTGGGTTGAAGGCCAGGTACTTAGTAGTGGGTGTGCAAGAGGCAAACACACATTGATGCTTCTCTCCCTCTTTCTCCCTCCCTTCCCCTCTCTAAAAATACATAAATAAAATCTTAAAAATAAATAAATATTAAAAAACCCAAAATGTCAAAAGGTAAAAGCTGTTATCAAAGTAAATCCTACATGAATTTTCATGTTTATCAAAGCAAATCATCATCTAAGCGTACTGAAGGAACAAAATTTCTGCCACTCAAAAGCTACTTTTTGGAATATTGATTTTAAGCTGTTTATTAAGAAACAAAAGACTCAGAGAGAACCCTTGACTACCTCCCTTTCCTGCCCAAAGATTTAGATGAAGAAAACTGCTCCAGGAGGGAGATCTTAGGGTGATGCCTTAGCTTAATTTGAATAAGAGGGCTTCAGACAGGCACCTGTTAGCTAGATACCCCATGTCTCATTGTCTCTAAGTCACCTCACAAGGATTTCCCTGCCCCTGTTGCTCTGCTATCTTCTGTTAATTTGATAATTAGCCCACTCAGAAAAACTTAAAAAGTGGGAGAAAAAGTATTAATATTTTAGCTCCAGTTTACTAGTATTATGTACATTGTGTGTGTGTGTATGTGTATATATATATATATTTTTTTTTTTTTTTAAAACACAATTGATTGACCAGTGGTGTTAGCACAAATAGCTAGTTAGTTAAAGAAGGGAACAAATGTGATTAGACTTTAAGCTTAATAAACTAGGGAGCTCAATCAAACAGTAAGCCTGATTACCTTGGAATAATCAGGGGGAGGAATAAAACAGTGGGGGAATTCCTCTGCTATGAGCATGCACCATAGAAAACAAGATGGCACAAGGGAAGGTAAGCGCATGGGCAGTAGAAACCAGATGATGAAGCAGAACTTCGAGGCAGGTACAGTAGGAGCCAAAACGGTCACATAAAAGGGCAGAGTTTAGGCTGGGAAAATCTGGGAAAAGAATCATATTGGATAAGGGCATGAAACCCGGAAAGAGCCAGGAAAAGAGATTGGATAGGGGGAGGGCCCAGCATGAGCCCAGGAAAACCCAGGAAGTAGATCAGATAGTTTGAAAGAAAGCCTGCTTGTTTCTGAAAACCAAGAAAATGTACGGAGGGTTATCATCATCTCGGAGGAGTTACTGCTAGAGCCTGCCTGCCCTCCACATCCCTGATGGAGTATTATTTCCTTTTACCCCAGGAAAACTTGCCCCTGCATTTAAACTTCTCTCACATGTGTGTCCTTTGAACTTCCTCTCTGGTGGCCCTGCAGGAACTCACGTTCCCTGGCAACAGTGGCAGGTGGCATATTTACTCTACCAAATCCTTCCTTTCTCATCATAGAATTGCTAACATTTCCACATCGTCTTAATTTTCATGCTAAGTTGCTGGTGATGTATGTTGAGTCAGAGGGCTAGATGAGGAAATTAATAAGACATGAGATCATTGGGAAAGTAGTTGTGATCATGTTTTTACTAGCATAGAACATGTGTTCTCTTTTTAAAAAAATCAATTCTTAACTGGAAATTATGTATTTAAACATTTTTATATTGCATCAGCAGACTTTCAGTGTCTGAAACTCAAATGGGATGAAAGTGCCTTAAAATATTTTAGCCTTAAAATATTCCATGGAATAATTGAAGTTAACTAGGCTATAGCGGTTATTTTTGTTACTGGATTGAAGTGGCCTATTTGCCTGTGCATCAAAGCCCATGATGACACAAACAGGAGTTTGTGGCGAAGAAAATAAGGATTTTTTAAGAAGCTGGGGCCATGCCGGGAGGCCCAGTTCTCGCGCTCAAAGACGAGGTTATTCCTGAAGGCTTCTAGGAGGTGGGTTCTATAGAGGAAGCATTAGTAATCATGGTGACTGAGGGAGTTAGGGTCATGGTCAGGGCCGTGGTCTCTACTCATTGGTCAGTGCTAGGGTAGGGGCAGATGATTTTTGCATCTGCTCCTGATATCAGTCATGGCATCACTTCCTCTGGTTTCAAAAGGATGTGTTGGTGTCAGTGGGGTCGTTCTAGAGCTGAAACGCAACTGAGGCCTAGATGTCATCTCCTGTTTGACCAAAACTCTGCCTGTCTGGTCAACAGTGCAGAGGCTTTGTTTCAGAGACTGCTGGATACTGACCAGAACTTACTGTCCTGAGGGCTTACTGAGCAAGCAAGGGAGAGGAAGATGGGTGAGCCAGGGCACTCGGTGAGACCAGTTTGGGTCAAAGGGAAACCATCAAAAAGGCAGGTTTAAGAAAATAAGGTGTCTATGAGGTTACATTCTATACTAGCATGTTGAGGTCTAGGCTTTAAATCCTCTGATGCACGTAGCCGTCCTGACTGGAAATGAAATAATACATTTTATATGTTGTTGTTGTTTTTTTAACTGCTAAGGTTTCACTAAGGTCTCTTTCGAGAGAAGAGACAGTATTTATCACATCATTATCATCTTCACCCAAGTGGGATTTGTTATAATTCTGCTGCTAGTTTGTAAATTGTCTCATGAACTAGTGTTATCTTTGTTCTCTGTCTCTGCAAATGAAAACATTGCATTAAATTCTCTGGAAGCAGACATTAAATGAAAACTGGAAAAAATCAATCTACCTCTTAGAGGTTTATTTATTCATTCTCTGAAGTTGAAGCATTTATGATTTACCACTCATTTGGCAATTCAGGCAGCACTACATTTACTGTGCTCTTGCTCTGTATAGTTAATTAACATTTCCTGAATAGAATTCCTTTCCCCCATTCCAGAAAATGCTAAACAACCAGGACAAAAACAGCAACAATAACAGCATCACTTGAGGGCAAAGGCTATCCATTATTCTTCTAACCTTTCCCACAGCGTGGAGAATAATGCTTCCTATGTCCCTTCAGCATGAATGTCAATTAAATGAAATCAGGGAGCCATTCTAGTGTTTAGTAAAGCTCATACTCCCCCCGCACTTGCACCTCTTTTTATTCCAAAGCAGCTTGCTGAAATTTGTGAGAAATGATTTGATTTCTATAACAATCATGTAATTCATATTTGATAATCATCACAAGTATACACTATAATTTTATTCCCAAAGAGAAGTCGTGTTTAGGGATATTACAGACAACCTCACAAGAACATGTAAGTTGTTTTTCTTAACTACCTCCAAAGCTCTAGACTGGACTGATTTCATGTAACTGCCAGGCTCTTTAATGAGTGTTTCAAGTTAGATTTTTTTCTTTTGTAGTAGATGGGTAATTGATATCATAAACTATAATAGCTCCAGCTATATAAGTACATGTTTAGGAACTTTTTAGAATGCATATTTTTGACATAATTCACTATAACATCTCCTTCAAAGCTTTAGAATCTATTGTTTCACAGTCTAGGTGAGACAGCATCTTAACATAAATTTTTAACTATTTTAACATTCATATTAGTCATAAAACTGTGTCGTACTTCTTTTTTTGCTACAATAATAACTTACAATGAACATATATATATATATATATATATATGCCCATTGTTGCATAGTTCTAATTTGTGGTTTTTCGTTTACAGTCCTTAAATGCATTGTCCAAACACCAAGACAGAAATGCCAGCAAGCAGATCTGGGTTCCTGCTCATAATTCTGAAGTTAAGTACCAAACGCATTTTACATGCTATCGTTTAGCAATATGATTTGTATGTAGTCTAATCAAAAGCATATGGCTTTTAATTTAAGCTAAATTAAAGTACAATTATTTTATATATTTGTATAGTATCTGCCAGTAATTTGTTAAAGATAATTATGTAATTTACATTATTTATGTAAAATACAAGCCATGATCTAAATTAAAAAGCACACATGAAACAAAAGTGGCGTCTGGAGCCCTGTCTGGGTGACTCAGTTGGTTGGAGTGTTGTCCCGTCCACCGAAGCTTTGCGGGTTCAGTCCCCGGTCAGGGCGTGTATGGGAGGCAACTGATCAATATTTCTCTCTCACATTGATGTCTCTCTCTCTCTCGCTCTCTCTCTTCCTCTCTGTCTAAAATCATAAAAACATATCCTCAGGTGAGGATTAAAAAAATAAATAAAAGTTCTGTTTGGATGATATTCTAAAAACTGTACCAACATAGCAATCAAATTCCAGATCAACTTAAGATGTTGTCATTGAAGTGACCTCTACTGATTGAATAGGTTTGTCACTTTAGTTTAACTCAAAAGAGGTCTGAGATATGAATCCATTTTACATACAGATCTCATTTTTAAACATTCCTAGTTGTTAGGTTAATTTTCAGAGATTCACATAGTTTAAAACATAGACTATTTACGCTGGCTGGTGTGGTTCAATGGATTGAGTGTCGGCCTGTGAACAAAAGGGTCACTAGTTTGATTCCCAGTCAGGGCACAAGCCTGGGTTGCAGGCCAGGTCCCAGTAGGGGGCATGTAAGAGGCAACCACAGATTGATGTTTCTCTCCCTTCCCCTCGCTCCAAAAATAAATAAATAAATAATTTAAGAAAACATAAACTACTTATCAGTTGCATTATCATTTCATGTGAGCATACCAGTGTGATGCTCTCCTTCCTGGCACAGCAAGCGTTTACACTTACATTCTAAGAGTTTTTAAATTTTTTCTTAATTCCTCCATTATATTCCATGCCCTCAGTCCCCACCACCACTATCATGCCTCCCCCCCACCTGGAAACCAAAATATGGTTATTGTAGTCTATGTAGCCCATGCAGTTTAAATACAGTTCTACTTGGTCTGAAAGTCAACATTGGTCTCAATGATATTTAAAGTGAGATTTTTATTTATTCGGCCACATACCCAGGGTTTGGCATGACTACAGTTCCAAAAAAGGGTTTTGAAAATCAACAAACTTGGATTTTAATCCCAGTTCTGCCAAAGAGAAGTTAAATTTCCTACACATAACTATCTTAAACATAGTGTTCGAAGCTGTGAAATGAAGATAATAATACGTATTAGATTATGATGTGAGAATTCACCCAAACCCCATATGTGAAACATCAGCTCTATTTCTTCATGTCTGGGAAACAGCCGTGAATTCCCTTCATATTTCATTTAAATGTTGATATTTAAAAATATCACTTCAAACAACGCTACTAAATTTCTTTCCATAAATATTGTGTTTGTTTAATTGCTTATTACGATATGTCAAACCATATTACTTATATCAACTCTCTTTTCCTCCCAAGAGAAGCTAAGACACTTTTCCTTCCTTTGAAAACAAATAAGTGATAATTGGATTTTGCCCCAAAACAAGGACTTCTTGTTAAAAATCTCTCATTTAGAGGTTGATTTGTGCTTATGGAATTTAAGCTCCATAGTTCCAAAAATCAACCTGCTAATCTGTCACCCTACCACTCTTGTTTCATGGCTTAAAATTAGAGAGTGAGAACAACCCTTATATACACGTACAGCCCTGGACCCTTGTTTGGCCTGTGAGAAAAACCCAAAAAAGTGGAATGGACATAACTTAGGTCACATGTGGAATAAGCAGACTTGACCTAGGTGATGATGCCACAATAATGCCTTCTATGCAGCATATACTTTGGCTTCACTGAAAATGTTTTCTGTGTTATGAATAGATATCCTTAAGCCCATGTATACACATACACTACCTCTGTCCCTCCACAAACAAATCATCCTCTGCACCATCATGATCAAATGTATTCAAAAGACAAAACAACAACAACAAAACAAACAAACCAAATGCCGGAAACCCTGCCGTGCCCATCTTCTGAGGCTTAGCTGGCATTCACTGGGATCAGGTGGCGCCCAAAGCCCGGGATGAATCCAATAACCACAGGCACTCCGAGACCTCAGCCGTGTTTTGTGGGTGAGGGATGGGAAAGTCGGCGTGGCTGAAAACTACCGTCATTGTCCAGGCTTGTTGTTAAAGGTGGGGATAAGGGACTTCCTTACACTTCCAGATTGACAATTTGTAAATCTTTCTATCAAAGGAAAACTTTAGGGAATATATTTGTTTTATGTTTTTGTAAAAACAACAACTTACAACTGTTATAGTGACTTGTTCATAGTTAGTTTTTTTTAATGTATGATATTGCTTCTATTTAAGGAATATTTACATGAATTAAAGACAATGAAAAACAAAGAAAAGTTCTGTATTCCCCCCAAATGATTAAGTTTGGGGAAAACCGGGACTCAAACTTGGGTCACATAACTATTAGAACTGTATGCTTTATGTATACACCATTTCACTTAACTTTAATTTTTCATAAAATTCATTAATTGTACCCAAGTCTATTTTTTATTCTCAGCTGGAATGGTGACATTGGAGGGTAGTGACATCAGAACTGGATAATACCCCTCAAAAGCATCATATTTATTTATGGCTCAGACCAGGATTTGATAAACTTTTTTTGGTGAAAGGCCAGATAATAAATAATTTAGACTTATGGGTGATTTACGAGTGCACCTGCCCACACTATGCTGAGTGTTCAGCAGTTTTTAATCAAAAATGGCATGACCCCATGCTCCACCCTCCCTATTTACCTGATCTTGCCCTAAGCACCTTTTTTTTTATTTCCCCAGATGAAAAAAAATCCTCAAAGGGAAACATTTGCCAATAGAAGGACTAAAAAGCTTCTCAAAAGCCTTTTTGAGAAGCACTCAAAGTTGATGAGTTCAGTCCTGACTGGTGTAGTTCAGCGGGTTGGGTTTTGTCCTGCAGACCAAAATGTCACTGGTTCAATTCCTGGTCAGGGCACATGCCCTGTTTCTCTTGCTCATTGATGTTTCTCTCCCTCTCTTTCCCTCTCTTTAAAAATAAATCTTAAAAAAAATGACAAGTTCAAAAACTGCTTTGAGCAGTGGGAAAAACGTCTTGATGGGCGTATTGCATCAAATGGAGAGTACTTTGAAGGCGGCTGAAGTTTAAACATGTAAGAATAAATACACAATTTTTGTAAATAAATTCTGGGTTTTGGGGTCTCCCCTTGTATGATTATGAATGAGAAACAAGCTCACTAATGTGTGTGGGGGAATAAGGTTCTAATCTAGTAACTTTGGAAATGACTAAACTTTATAAAACTAAGACCAAAAGGAAATATACGTAAGCACTGTACTCTGGTTGATTCAGTGAACTCTCACCGCTGCAGTTGCTAACAATTCTGAAACAACTATACACCCATACAGGAATTGAACAACTAACTAAATGTATGGGAGTCAGGATTCTTATTGCTGAGGTGGTAGTTCCAGATGAGAAAAGAGAGAGGCCAAGAATGACGCGTGCGGTGTAGATTAGAGACATCAGGTGACTCAGGTTAGCTTAATATACACATTAACATTTTATGTAACTACATGTATCTATATTAAGGTAACATTAATTCACCCTTACATATTACCTATCTGACCTACATCTAGGTGAGGTGTTCCTTCTCTGGAATGTTCTGGGAAGTTTAACCACATGCACGATGCCTTAGCCACCCTCTAACCACCATAAAACCCCATGCCCGTCTCCATTTCCTGCTACGTCAAGTCATTTTTAGGTCTGCTTGGGAGCCACCCCACTCTCTTCAGAAAGCCTCATTGTGTGAACTAATAAACGTTTCACACGCTGGTGTACACATGGAGTGATAATTCCCAACATCCACAGCAAAGTTTGGCAGGAAGTGGTCTGTTTCTCTAGAATGGTACAGCATGCATACCTACAGCTTAGTGGAAGGCATGCATCATATATACTGCCCCCCCAGGTGAGCGGGCCTGGAGGTGGCTACACCTCTGCAGCAGTAAGCACATCTCTCCCGCTGATTTGATTACAGTCAAGATCAATAAATGGGTGTGATTCCCCATTAAGAGAAACCAGGACTCCTCAGAGAAATAGGGGACTTCAGGATAGGGGCAGAATATGTACAAAGTGACCCTGGACCATTTTGTAGTGCCGAATGTGCGAAAGTACATGCAGACACACACACAGATCGGGGTGATGTCAGAGGGACACAGGAGTTGACCAATACGGCATGGCATCACTTACGTGTGGAGCCTAATGGAGCTGAACTCACGGAAACTAGAATAATGGTTACCAGGGGCTGGTGTGGGGGAAATAAGAAGATGCAGGTCTAACAGTACAAACTTCCAGTATTAGGTGCTTAAGCTCCAGGGATCTAATGCAGAACATGGTGATTATGGTTAATAATTCAGTATTAAATGTTCATAAGAGAGTTGATCTTAAATGTTCTCGACTCGAAGAAGAAACAGTAATTATGTGACATGATGGAGATGTTAGTTAATGTTATGGTGGTAACTATTTTGCAACGTATACTTGTATCAAATTAACATTTTAAATTTCCACAATGTTAAATATCAGTCATATCTCAAGAAAGCTGGAAAAGAAAGAATTAGAATTTCTAGGGCTTGGCGATGATATGGGAGAAAAGGGAGACACATGTGTTAAGAAATGGCATTAAGGGTCTCACCCTCTTGAGGAAGGAGCATTTGTTCCATGGAATGCATTTTCAGAGTGCCGATGTTGAATCATGGTCCTCTTATACCTAGTTAATGATCTGTCTATAACATTTTGATATAAATTCTTAAAAACCCATTACATAGTAAGCCCTTGAATTTGGGATGAATGTGTTCCCAAAATTCTCAAAATATCAAATATAATTCCTCCCATTTGAAGCAATAAGAAAATTTAAATGTAGTAAACAGAAAATTCAACACACTCCTTCAGATCTTGGTGAACAGTAATGGAGGATATACAGCCACATTAATATGGGATTCTAGGCAGTGACTAAGGTATCATTGTATTTCCATATACATAATTCACAACTGCACCCAAATAAAACAAGTTACATGAGGTTATGCATTTTTGAGTTTTCATGTGACTAGTTAAAATATGAATATTAAATTATCCAATCCAAATAGCCTTTGGATTAAATTATCCAATCCAAATGTAGCAGTTAACATTTTGAGAGTTAAGCATTCCAATTAGGTTATACAAGGTTGATTATGACCCAAATGTCCCAGTTTCTTTAAAGACTGTAGTGATTTAAACTCCAAGATTTTGTGAATTTTTATGGCATCATACTCTAATGTTTTGAGATGACCTGAACTCCACTTTCAGTGCTGACTTACCTTCTGTCAATGAATGGAATTTTTAAGAAAATATATTAGCCAAATATTTCATCTCTCAGAAGATAATCAACTTCATTGATGACATTGACTCATCCATTGCTTCAGTGTGTATTTTTATCAGCTGAGGAGTCAACTCGAATATGTATTCCTATATGATAATTTGTATCAGTGATCATTAAACCCCTAGATTGAGCAAACACATTGTGTAGAAATAGGAACTTGGAAGGGATTTCTAATTCTACCTTGTACTTTCTCTGTGAGAAATGTCTTGGGTAATTAATTCATGCCACCAGCCTGGAGGCAAGCATATCTCAGTCCAAGAGCGTGTAGCTCTGAATAAATTAGTCCAATTCTATTATGTTAAGCCATGGAAATGTTGCCTTTAACTGTTGAAAGATTTATAATTTATTAAAGCCTCATGATGATACAATTCAGCCCCTTGAAATGGACCTCAGCTTGATTAAATGGGGAAAACATGCCTTTCTTGCAGTTAAATAAAGAAACACATTCATTAAAATGCCTAACTAGCTAGTATAGGAGTGTTTGCGGATGGAAAGAGATAAACTATTGAATATTCCAGTGATAGTTAAAGTAATTTCTCAAAACAATATTATGTCGTCAACTGTACATGGAGAAAATACTAATTGTAAAAGTATCTGAAAATATATTGCACAAAGGAATGAGACTTTAAACTATAATAAAATAATATAAGAACAGGCCTTTTGAATCATCAGCTAGAATCCCGGATGAATGTGGTTCTCCTGTGGCTCGAATACCTCTGCTTGTATATCGGTCCAATTCTCTCTAAGAAGGAGAAGATGGAAGCCAAGAAAAGATGAATACTGAGAAAAGGAGGGAATCTTTGCAATCTTTACAAGGATTAAGAGAGTTTGGGAACTCTGACCCTTGTTGTGTGGAATTTTGCTGGGCTCGGGGCTTGGACAGAACCACCATTGGACAGAGTTCAAACCTCGAAGCTTCAGAAGATTGCACCTTAAGACACAATTACCTGGTTGCTCTTAAAGTATATAGGAACTGGTAAAATGACCCCAGAATTGAAGTGGTTACATGTCCAAGGGGACTGAACTCAGACAATTTGAGGATCTGGAAATGTTTTTGAGAGCCTAGTCCTTTACTTTCACCCATTAGTGTGGCTGCGACTTTTCTAGTATAATTGGGAGCCATTAATTTACAGTGCTGAGAAGGGATAGAAAGAGAGGAAAACAAAAAGCTAAACTATGAGAACAAGCACTAATCTTATTATTTTATATGTCCACCTGTTTATTATCTGTGCTTTCTCCCCTTAATATTTCCACCTCTTAATGTTTATTTCCTCCCCACCTACATACAAGCAAAACATTCATTTCCTGAAAACCCCAAGGGTGTGGTCTCCTTTCCGGGTCCACAGGCTACACCCAATTCTTTTAGAAACACGTGTTCAGCAGAACAGAAATCGTCATGAACAGTTGGAGACATGAAAGAGTAGTATGAGCGCCTGTCATTTCCTTGCTATGACTGTAAGCAAGTCACTTAATTTCTGTTTTTCTCCCCTGTGATAGTTATAGGCTACAGATGTATACAAATTTGATCCAAAAATACCTCCATATTTTTCTATATCTTATTCCACTGTAATGGGTTTTTTCTAAGGATGACTGAAATGACACCTTTACAAGGGAATCTAAGCATGATTTTTGAAATTCTAGCCATTGAATTTGAGCTTGAATTTTGCCTCAGCATGAAGATGTGTCCACCTCACTTAATCTGTGAATGCTCAAATATTGCTCTTTGTCAGCACGGTAAAACACAGTACGGATAAAGCCAAATTGGAGGATCCTTTTCATTGTTCCAGAATGAGCGCATGCAGACCCTATCCCTAGAAGACACAAATACTTGGCAAAGGTAAATTGTCATAAGTTGTGTGCTCATTCACTCTAAACTCAGGTGATGGCTTTAAAATAATGAAATAGATGAAGCATTTAATTTAAATGATACTTCATCTGTTAATGATATTTGTGCCAATTTTCAATAGCTTTTGGTCGTGTTAATGTAATTTGATTTCTGAGCAATTAAGCAGTGCATTTAGTACTGGAAAAATAATTAATTAGCAACTTTGGACAACGTGCCAAAAAAGTAAATGTCTTTTTTATGTAATTGCTTTTTAAAGCATTACAGAGTTATACGTTTATAAAGTTTTGGGCATGGGATAGATCTTTGAGGTTATATAGTCCAATTGATAATCTTATCCAAGTCTACATTTTGCTTGGAAAGCAGTTGCCTAAAAGTTACTGTGACATGCACTACCTTCCAAGGAAAACTTGTCCATTGTTGAAGGGCCTGGACCTTGAAAAAAATGCATTTATCTATGACTCAAAATGTTGCAGAATGCCGGAAATGCAAAGCTGATTTAGGCGAAGTTTCTGCTCTCCAATGAACTTGCAGTCCAGTAAGATTAACAGGTAAAACAGATAGCCACGACTCATTGCAGTAAATGTTTGAAAGTAAATGTTCATAATATAAAACAGAAGTACAGTGGACAGAAGTTAATAAAATTTCCAGGTCAAATAAAGTCCTCTTCTAAAAGCTCCAGCCCATCCCGAATGTTGATGAAAAATGAATGTTGATAACAATCTAGTTGGATATTGGCAGCAAACAGTAGGATACACGGGCTGAAACTCAAAGGGCTGGAGATACAGATCTGGGAGTCACTCAGAACCCTACAGGGGACTGAAATTGCCTAATGAATGTGTGGGGACAAAGAGGAATAGACCATGAATGGTGGACAGAGATGGGCCTGTGCAGCAGGAATAGTCAGTGGATTACCCAGAGCTGTGTGAAACCAAGAAATAAATATCTAGAGGGGCACCAGTCAGGGTCTCTAAGTGTTATCAGGGAATTTTCCAAAAACAGATCATGAATTCCGTAGGATTAATTAAAAAGCCAATCCAGATGCAAATAAATTGCTTATCAAAAAACTCAATTGTTTAGTCCTGGCTGGTGTGGCTCAGTGGATTGAGAGCCAACCTATGAACCAAAGGGTCACCAGTTTGATTCCCAATCAGGGCACAGGCCTGGGGGGAGGGCCAGGTCCCCAGTGAGGGTGCATGAAGGCAAACACACATTGACGCACGTCTCCCTTTCTTCTTCCCTGCCTTCCCTTCTCTCTAAAAATAAATAAGTAAATACAAACTTTAAAAAAAAAACTAGAATATTTAATTCAAGGTAGGAATTTAAAACCCAAAAGCAAAATCAGAGGGAAATAATTACAAAGCAAACGGGCTTGTCAATGGAAGAGTGCAGTGACTGATTCAGAAGGTGCATGGGGAGGAGGAGTCCAGGAAAGTTCTTGAGTCCAAAAGCATGTCACTAATTCTAATGTACACCATGGTGACTATAGTTAATAATACTGCATTGTGTACTTGAAAATTTTCCTACAAGACTAAATCTTAAGTGTTCTAACTCCACCCCCTACAAAAATAGCTATGTGAAAGCAATGGATGAATTAATTGGTTGTGGGGTAATCATTTCACAACGTAGGCATATATCACATCATCACAATGCACACGTTAGAGGATCTGTTTTTATGTAATTTAGTGGCCGTACTAGGAGCATCATGTGGGCCTCGAAGGACATGACTGAAAAGGGGGCTGGCTGTATGCTAGTTATATGTCACTAATAGCAAAGTTATAGAGCTAGTGAGGACTGTAAGACAAAAACACCTGTTTTTAAAGAAAGCGCTTTTGGCCTACTGTGTGGAAACATTCTATTTGTATCTAAAAACTTTCATTCTGACAAGTTTAAAACCCTTATGATATCAGTCAAACAATTAGATGATTTTTTTTTCTGTTACTTTGTGTTTTGAATATACAATGTAAACAGTATTAGTAAATGCATTCCAGAATTCCTCCTAGGGAGGGAACTCACTTTGTTTACAAAAATTCTTTAATTAGATTAAAGAATTTAATCACACTAAATTCCTTAAAATAGAAAGAATTAAGAAAGGATTAAGATAGAAAATAATGCCTTGAATCCCTGGGCGATGGCTGCCAGTAATGCACCAGAGAAAGGGGTTGATAAGGAAATAAAGAAATGCACATGTTTTTCATTTTCTCCTGGGGGAAAGAGCAGTAGTGAGGAGATTTTAAAAAGGTAATAGATGAAACAACTATGGGACATTTGCACAATAGAATTCTACCCAGCCGTAAAAAAGAAGAAAATTTTACTCTTTGCAACAGTATGGATGGACCTGGAAAACATTATGCTAAGTAAATAAGCCAGGCAGAGAAAGACAAGTACCATATGATTTCACTCATATACAGAATCTAATGAACAAACTGAACTAACAAGCAAAACAGAGACAGACTCATAGATGGAGAGCAGATGACAGCTAGTGGGGGGAGAAGGAGGGTAGGGGTAGAGGGACTGAGCAAAAAGGGAAAAGGACTCATGGACATGGACAACAGTGGGTGATTGGCGATAGGTAGGAGGGTATAAGGGGACTAAACGGTAATGGAAAAAACAAAATAAAGATTAATTTTTTAAAAAAGTAATAGAACAATGACAGAAGGTCTATGAAAGACATGGAGACAGACTGCTGTAGAAAGATGAAGAGAGCCATTACTGGGTGCATGTGGCTACATAGTGCTTCAGAGAATAGCAATTTCTAATAAACTGTTTCATTTTTTTTCTTTTCTGTGCAATATATGTTGCAAGTCCCATGCAACCATTGTGTGACTGATTTATTTCAGAGGCCAGTGAAGGTGAAAGGCTGAGCATTTTGTCTTTTTAGATTTGGTACAAAAATGTGGAAATCCACGTGGAAGGAGCTACTCAGAGGGAGAAAAATCAGCTGTGATGGGAAAATGCACAATTTAAGGATTAGGTGTCAGGCTATCACAGGCTATGACATAGGGCTGGGTATAACTAAAATGTTAAAGTTAACTTGATTTTACTGATAGTTTATAATCAAGACCAGCAAGTAAATCCTAACCATGGAAGGATTACGTTATAAAGGACAGTACATTGTAATACTAGTTAGTTTGAATATAAAGCTCTGTTTTTGGCAAGAGACAAAGAATTGCTGAGTTTTGACTGGTTGAGGGCACTTGAAATCTGATTGGCCCATAAGTGACTCCTATTTACATGACTGCAGGGTGCAAAACCTATCTTGAAGCGAAGTATGGTTATGCCACCATTATATTTTACAAGGTACAACTTACATTTTATATATATATTTTATTGGTTTGAAAAAACATTCAATAATACCAATTTCAGTGGATTCTGAAATTAAATTCCTTCAAAAAAAACCTCATGTTCAGTGGCTGAAATTGTGTTTATGTCATATAGATTCTAAAAATTATATTGTGAATATGGAATACACACGTTCATTGTCAAATTATCATTCTCACGTGGCTGAGGGTCTACCAAAGTTCCTGGCATTACATAATTCAAGCCCTAGTCTGTGACTTATCTTCCATACAGCCCAACTGTGGTAGGGTTTTTGTTTCTGTTTTTGTTGTTGTTATTTTGGGGGGTATTTTTTCTTAATTTTTACATATACAATTTAGCAATTATATTTATTTTTTAGGTTGATTCATTCAAAGTCCCAACAGTTTTCAAATATCTTAAGCAGATGAATGAATGTATATCATATTATTATTGTTTTCATTAATGTTTCTATATCTAAGAAGGCTTCTACACAGTGTTAAGCTCTGTCCACGTAGCTTAACTATCAGGATGGGGCGTAGGGACCCACATTTTTCTTCCAGGGATTTCTTGTTCAAGAAGAAGGGACTTATACCAACTGGATTGGACTGGAAAACAATATATCTGAATGGTTTGCTCATCTGGAAAAACAATGCACTTTTATAGAACAGTTTACTTACAAAGATTTCTTTCAGATCCTCACTTTGCTGTGTGCACCAATCCTAAACTATTATATTATGTTGCCCAGTTGTGATCAGAATCTCTCCTTTAAAGACCCACTTTAGACAACATAAGCCTGGATACAAAACCTTTAAATGTAATTTTCTGAGCCTTTTAAGACACTACTAAGACTGTCCAGGCAGTCTTCTTTTTCATAAAAATAAGTGTATAATAAAATAGAATTTAGTTAATGAATGGTTTTTTTAGTGGTCCTTTTTGGATATGACGGTCATCAAAATTTAACAAGTTATTTATTACTCTGTGCCTGTTATATTTTTTAGAAACAGGAATCTCAGTATGGTTTGCATAATGATTACATGAAATAATTTTTTAAATATTTTATTTATTTATTTTTAGAGAGAGGGGAAGGGAGGAAAGAAGAGAGGGAGAGAAACATCAATGTGTGGTTGCCTCTCATGCATCCCCCATTGGGGACCTGACCTGCAACCCAGGCATGATTACCTGAAATAATTTAAGCAATATGCTTATGACAGTTCCCAGAATATAGGAAATACTCAGCAAACATTATTATCATTTAATAAATCAAAAACACAAAGCAATGTTCTTAAAATACATGTAGGCATAATAATAGTTTTATGATGAAAATATTGTTAAACATAAATAATGTTAAGCTACTTCTTAATCTCTTACTTTAATATGATTATTTATACCAGGCCCAAAATTGACATTTTATTGGTGCAATTTCCTTAAATGGGTGATAGATTTAAAAAGAAATAAAACGCTAAGGAATATTATCTGTATCATCCCTTATGGGAGATGACCCAGGGGAAGGTGTATAGGTATTTCTTGGAGAGAAATAAACCTATGGGAATATGAAAACATGAATCTAGTTGAAGCTCACTAACATCTAGAGCATTTAAAAAAAAAGAGAAGGGGTAAATAATAATTAGTCAAGAGAAATATGTTTCTCTTTCCCCATTAAAATCTGCCTGTAAAGTTAACTTGGCATTACGTTTTCATTGAACTGTTAAATTATGGCAACATGTTTTTATTCTTTCATTAAAAGCATCTTTAGTCACAGGTTGGGGGACAAACCTGGCATAACAATAAAGCTTACATAAACATGTGAGAGTCGGTCTGAATGTGGTTGCCTTAAACCTGCAGGCCCCTTTTTGTGTTGTTCAAGATGCATTTTCACCCTGTGGGAAATGAAAGGTTATTTTGCATATTGTGAAGAAATGCATTGCAGGCAACTTCAAAAAACTGAAGCGATTATACTTATTAACTTCAACCTCAAAATAGAAAATGCTTCATAAGATTTTCATGCTGACCAATAGAACAATCGTCATTATTCCATAATTACAGTAGTGAATTTGTTACTTAATGTGCCATAAACATTTTTGTAGAGGCCTTTTTTTATTTAAACAATTTTTTTTTACTGGGAGTCACATGGGAAACTTATCAGTCCTATAGAACAAGTTATAGGACTAGTTTTCATGTACTTTTAACACGCTGGGGAAATACTTGCATTTTCTGGAGCTCTCATTTCTACCATTCTATGAATCCCATTTTATTAGTTGCCCAGGGATTGAGTGGTATCTCCACTGGTGTCACAGACATAGCCCTGAAGGCTGACTTTTGCATTATTTCATTTATTTAAAACAGACAAATGTTGGGGAAGGGGGCGCGTAAAACTTTTCACTTGGTCATCTTCTTCTTCTCCTTTCTCTTTCTCCTTCTTCTCCTCCTCCTCATCCTTTTTCTTTCCTTCTTCTTCTTATTTTAAATTTCCACCATCAGTACAAGGATCATTCTTCTTAGGGAACACATTTTGAAAAAGAAATCAAGACTGTTCTCATTTCATAAGAGTTTTATAAAGTTATATAAAAAAGTACATGTTAAATAAAGCCAAATTGTAACTTCTATTTTTGTTTAATAAGTTAATTTTTCTCATTAAGGCAGTGTTCATCAAAGTCTGTGTCAGCAAGTCAATGCAACCAGCAAAAACAACAGTTGTTTGGTAAAATGTATCATGGCAAGCAAATGGATCCTACATAGTAACATAAACAAAATTTTACCTGATTATGCTAGTCAAGTCTCATACATATCAGCTAAATTTTATAGAACCCTCCTTTCTATGACCTAATTTAGAGCCATTAATTAAGAAAAATTGAAGTGAGGTTTGGAAGTCATAAGAGGAGAAATGATTGTTTTCAGGTGACACTTCAAGAAGGACTCACAGGCAGAAATTGAACTGAGCATACTCTCTTTCAAGGATGCAGGCAGTCAGAATTTGCGGCAGCGCTTCCTCTCTCGTGTGCCAGGACTTCACCTGGTCTCCAGACTCGTGAAGCTAAGATTAACCAGCTGCTTTCTGTCGGAAGCTAAACGCGATCTCCAGCATCTTCCCCTAAAATTCACAGATTCATGGCAGCCTCCAGCTGAGCGCCAATGATTTCTCGAAGCTGTTTATTTTTTTTAACTTTTTTCCCTAGCACTTCCAAAGGTATGTGTAAGTCAGTATTATGATTCCTCTGCTGATAATCCTCCAATAGCTTTCCAGTCTCTTTATAACATAGGACTAAATCTTTGTATGACCTGTAGTGTCTTGAATGATCAGTCCTAACCTCTTCCTATCACGTTCTACTCTGCATACACCGGCCTTCTGGTTCCTCTAATACTCCATTTCCTTTCCCCAACTAAAAACATTACCAAATTGTTATTTCTTTTTTTACCTAGAAATCCTCTCCTCACTTTGCCTCATTCATTGTTATCTTCATTCATCATCTAGGTAATGCACTGTTTCTTAGAGAAGCCTTGTATGATCCCCCAGATGAAATTAAGTTCCCAAAGTTGTAGGCTATTGTGGAACCCTGTAAGTCACTTTGACAGCAGATTATACAATTACAGTTAAACAATCAATTTCATAATTATGCAGAAGATATGATCTCTTATCTATCCCACTATTATAGTCCTGATCCAAATCAGATTCTCAATAAGTACTTGAATTCAAGGAATAAATAAGGACCCACATAGCAGCTTTAATATTCAATTTAACATTCAATTTTATCAATAGCCAAATGATTCAAATTTATCCCTTAGCAAAATCATAATTTGTATATATCAAGACATGTTCAAGCTGACTATGAATGGTTAATACACTTTTCAAATTTCTAAGGTAGGCTCAACGCTGATAAAATATAAGGTTTTTAACAAATCTTATGGGTTTGTCTATGGGGTATGGTTTTGGGGTATCCATTGAACAAATCCATAGGATACCCCAAAGCCATTCCCTGCACTCCTGACTTTTTCTATTGTAAAGACTGCTTTGGAGTTAAAGGTGAAAGTCACTGGGGAAGATGTTCCTTCTTGAAAACAATGATAAAACCTCGAGAGCAGAACAGAACGCTTCGAGTATCATCCTTCTCTTCTTTTTTGTTTCCCCTGACTAGACTGCATATGTAATGCCTATGGGTACAGGTGCTGTTTTGCAACTTGATAATAAAATCCACATACAGAAGATGTCAGAACAGGGATGTAGAGTCTGTTTCTCTTACTTGATTAGCCACAGTATGAACCTCCGATTGCCTGCTTCTGAATTTCTGTTTTGCATGATTCAGATAAACCCAGAAATTGCATAAGTCACTCTTGTAGGGTGCTATTACTTGCAGTTATGCACGTTAACCAGGCCGAGTTCTATGTAAGACCAGAAGATATGAGTAAAAAATACACTGGCATAGCTGACATGTTGAGATGAATAAGTATATATACGCCTCTGTTTTAATGGAGATAGGAATACAGTTGCTCGAATGCCATAAACAATATATAAACTAAGTAGGTATAATTGAATTAAGGAGGTATAATTAAATCTGTAAAACATCTTCAGAAGAGTTAGCACGTGACATAAATTCAACCTTAAGAAGTTGCATATGAATGCAAGCAATTGTTACAGAGCACAAAGTTCTTAGCACTGGCTAGTGTGGCTCAGTGGATTAAGCCTGGCCTGCGAACCAAAGTTTTGCTGGTTAGATTCCCAGTCAGGGGACATGCCTGGGTTGCAAGCCAGGTTCCCAATAGGGGGCATGCAAGAGGCAACCACACATTGATGTTTCTCTCTCCCTTTCCCTCTCTCTAAAATAAATAAATAAATAAAATCTTTAAAAAAAAACCCATAGAGTTCTTACCTTTATCCATAAAGATAAGTGATTTTGTTGCTACCAGCCATCAGATCACAAGAAAATTTATTAGAAAGTCATAAAAATAATGTGCAAATCATTGTGAGGGCATGAGACAGGCCCCAAATGCCCAGGTAAAGTTTAATGGAACTGGAAAAGTAACTCTTAAAAGCATACATCAAGTATGCCTCCTTACATCAAATATGAACCTGTCAGTGAAACAATGTATTATGTTTAAGTTCATAATGTTTTCTTATAGATATCATATGTGAATGCTGGGATAGAAAGGTTGGTGGTATTTCTGTAATAACTAACTATTTTATGGCTAATTCTCCCCAAACTATGAATTCATAAATCCCCCAACCTCATGTGAAACATCTAAAGGCTTTGTAAGTGTTAGTCAAAGAGGTTTCAACAGTGCATAAAAACCATTCCTTGTATTTTCTAAAAACAAGTTCTAATTAAACACAGCTTAAATACTATGACGGGGTTTATCATACTCTCACAAGTTCAAGACTCCTAATGGCAAATGATTTTTAAAACCCAATTACATTGAAAAGAAGTAACCTTAAGTACACAATAGAGAGAGTATATATACTCATGTGAAAATAAATATAAATTTACTAGTATTTTCAGCCACTATGTTGACATATCTTTGCTCTCTAATATCAAACTTCTATAATCCTTTTCTTGAGATGAATTTGGATACAATGAATATTCCAAAGAGATACCTATTAACTTTATTTTTGTATTTTTAACATTAATTTTTAATAATTTAAGACTTTAAAATGTTGCAAAAATTATATGAGAAATCTGCATATTCCCGTCACTTGTCTTCCTCAAAGGCTGGTGTCTCATATAACAGAGCAGTTAGCTAAGCGGGGACATAAAATTGGTATGACTTTGTTAACTAAACTACAGAGCTTCTTGAAATTTCACTGACTATTCCATGAATGTTCTTTGCGGGCCCCGGATCTAATCCAGTATCCCACCTTGACTGAGTCCTCATGGCCCTGTGGTTCCTCCCAAACTGTGGGAGTTCCACAGCCTTCCTCTGCCTTTCACGGCACCAACACTTTGCAAGGATACTGCCCACAAGTCGATTTGCCTTGTTTTCCCTCATGACTAAATGCAGGAAATGTCACTTAGCAACAATGTCACAGAGTGATGTTCTGAGTTGTGACCTTACCACATGATAAGAGGAGGCACATGGCATCAATATGCATCACTATCACTGATGCTAATTTTTCCAGTTTGCATAAGGTGATGTGTGCTAGCTCTCTCCACTGTAAAGTTACTCTTTTCCCTTTTATTATTAATAGGTGTGCTGTGGGAAGGTATTTTAAGACTATATCCTGCTTATCATCATATTTTTACACACTAATTTTAAAATAGTGATGATTGTTATTTGAAACCGTGATTACTGTACTGTTTGCCACAAGACACTTTTGTACTTCTGACATTCTATATTTATTAAATTAAAATTTTACTTAAAGAAGAGTTTTCTCCTCTCAAATTATTTATATCAGTTTCATGGGCAGTTCTTTTCTTTTATTTATATGAGAATGAAATCATGACTATTTTGTTGTTTACAATGTCTCAGATTGGTCATTGGGAGTCCCTCCAAATTGCCTGTTGACATACCTCCATCAATTTCTGAGCATCTCTTACTTCTGTTACCGCAAGATGTTCCCTTGTGGTGCATTTTGCACAGATCAAGTACCCTGCTCTTCTCCATGCCCACCAGGGTCCTAATACAAATGCACGGGTTATTTCTGTCGCAGTTGGAGGATCTCCACAACAAATTGCTGAATTGAAACAACTGGTGATGTTGCCTTAATGTATGCCACTAGAAACAAGTCCTCTCTGACATGTCATCTTTCAAATTTTGCTCTCCTCCAGCTACTGAATTTTTTTTTCAATCTAAAGCATACTTTCTGCCCTGACTGGTGTGGCTTAATGGTTGAGTGCAGGCCTGTGAATCGAAAGGTTGCTGGTTCTGTTCCTGGTCTGGGGCACATGCCTGGATTGCAGGCCAGGCCCCCAGTAAGGGACAGGTGAGACACAACCACGCTTTGATGTTTCTCTCCCTCTCTTTCTCCCTCCCTTTCCCTCTATAAAAAATAAATAAATAAAATCTTAAAAAAAATAAAGTGTACTTTCTATATCTTTTCCTCAAACAATTAACTATAATTCTAGTGTTTTACTTTCTTTTTTCCTCTATTTATTGTGAATAAGCCTAGTTATATGTTTATAATTGCAAACTACTTATTTTGGTCCTTTCTTCCCCAGATTTCCCCACAGTTTTCACTGCACCTGGAGGTCCTTTCAGCTCCAGCCTTTGCCATCTACTCTGTTCTCCAGATTCTGTCTTGCAAGTCTGCTTTAGTAAGAGAGGAAAACAATGAACACTTTGAATATTTCAAAGTGTACACCATGCAAGTAAATTCTGATCACTGTCTTCCCCACAAATTCTAATTCTTACTTCTTCTTCCATCTCCCTATGGCTTTATTTAGAATATATTTTTAGTTCCCAGGTGATATATCCCCTCATAACTCTATTACTCTATAACATGTGTGATAATTATAAAAGTATCACACATTGATTTTCTAGGTACTTTTCATTCAAATTTGTCAAAATGTTGAGCCATCTTGTAGCTAATTTAATCATTAAGGAGCTGTTTCTTAATTTCTGATTGATAGCTGAAAGAGGATATCTCTCTCCAATCTTTGGGGTGTTGCCTCTTCTGAAGGTATTGATTAATCAGACACCCTCTTGCTATGTTTTGTTACTTTTTTGTTTATTTCTTTGTTTTTTATCTCTACTCACTCTCCTAACCAATAACAGATCAATTGCCTCCTGTTCTTCTTGTTGTAGCTATAAAATAGACCTTCTTTTCCTTTCTATATATAGGCAGATACACAGGTAGATAGACAGATAACTTGGTCTCTAAGATCTCAATCTTTCTCAAGATAAAATTGTTTCCTTCTATCAAGCCAACCAAACATCTTCAATGTTTGTTCCTTTTCCATGTTCTTGTTTGGGTGGCAAGATCATTTTTGGAGTACAACTCATAACGTTCATTCTTCACTGAACAAACTTGGCATCTAGAAGCTCTGGGTTTAGGTCTTTGTAATTTTCTTTCTAGATTTTTTTTCTGTAGAATTACAACATATTTTTCCTCCACATTAATCTAAGAAAATGACATGTTTCCATATAATAAGGATTCACATTTATTTTATCTGCTTATTCATGAGATTTACTATTTTAGCTTAATTAACCTACAGTCTAGATCTGAGAATTAAACAAGTATAAACTTAAGAAATAAACAGAATAAAATTTAGACAGTGTATATGTGATTGAGAACAATTGTCTGCATTCTGATGAGGGCATTAAAAAAAGGGAGAATAAAAAAAAAATCTCCCTAGCCAGTTATGCTTAATAAGCCTATATAGTAATATTCTGCTTGCTTTGGGGTGAGTCTTACCTGGAAATTAAGCAAAACATTTTCCGACAATATTGCATCCGGAACATCCATGGTCACTGTATAAGAAGCGACTGGATGTTCAGTTTATTTCTTGCTTGGCCTAGGACACTTAAACCAGCTACCGCTGCTATACCCGAAGCCTGATTCTCTACACAGCACTTTGATTAAACCCAAATCAGTGTCTGTGCCCATTCATAGAATTTTTGCCAATCCCTCAATTTTATTTTATTTTTTTTTCTTTGTTATTATTTATTAATTTTTTTTTATTGTTATGCAATTACAGTTGTATGCCTTTTCTCCCCATCCCTCTACCCCACCCCAGGTGAACCCACCTCCCTCCCCCCTCTCCACCCTCCCCCTTGGTTTTGTCCATGTGTCCTTTATAGTAGTTCCTGTAATACCCTCTTCCCACTATCCCCGCCCCCACCCCCCACCCCCGCCCTGGCTATTGTTAGATTGTTCTTAACTTCAATGTCTCTGGTTATATTTTGGGGAGGTAGGAGTCAGCCTAATACTCATTTCTCCTAGCTTTGGATTCTAACCAACAAAGAATAGACCTAGTGAACTATACCTGGAATAATATAAATTTAGAGATGTCTTAGTTTTACTAACTGGCCTGGTAAGAAACCGATAGCTTACTACTCTGAAAGAATAAGGCCATTGGATCCAAGCTAGATTGGAGAATGAAACTTGGCTCAATAATCAAAGTGGGGTTTCTTACTCTCTCTGACATTTAGAACATTTAGAACTTGACGACCATTGGTGAAAATAACTGGGTCTGTGGAGATATTATAGTTGATGACACCGAATGTTATAGACCTGCTTCATCAAATAATTGCTGGCAGGAGAGGGAACATGAACGAGGGAGCGATGAGTATGCCGTCCCCTTAATGCAGCCATCTGCAACTCCCAGAAACTGAAAGAGGGATGAGAAGATAGATTTAGAGCTGTAGCTTTCAATCTGTGGTACATAGAGAATGATTGGGAAAGAATTTAATTCTGATACTCAAGTCACACTTCTGCCCAACTACATCAGAACTTGGAGGAATGGGAATAGGATCACTGGTTTTAAAATTACCAAAGTGATTCCAATAAGCAGCTAAGATTGAGGACCTCTAACATAAAGCACATTTCTCAAACATGTTCTATGGAACAATAGTTCTGAAATATGATCCTTGAAAAAAATTAGATATTCAAATGATTTGGGGGAAATTTCTCCCCTGTACTTTCTTTCTAATTCAAAATGTAGCATACAATATCAAAGATCCTGAGAAATCCCTTTCCTTAAGCACCCATTCCACATTGTTAATAGAGAGCATTTTCCCCAAATTATACTCTACAGAATGTGAACTTAGTAAATTGAACTTCACTTTAAGATGCTGTGGTCTAGCCCTGGCCATTGTGGCCCAGCTGGTTGGAGTGTGTTCTTGTCAACTAAAAGGTTATGGGTTCCATTCCCAGTCAGCCAGGTCCATTCCAAGGTTGTGGTTTTGGTCCTGGTCAAGAAGCATATGAGAGGTAAATGAAGGATGTTTCTCTCTCATATCAACATCCCTTTCCCTCTCTCCCTCTTTTTGCCTGTCTCTAAAATCAATAAGCATGTCCTTAGTTGAGGATTAAAAAAACATATATGTGGTCTAGGGAGAATGGTTAAACATGAGATTATGCACAGACGTTTGTAGGTGACATTAATCCCTTCTCTAAAGTAGGAAGCAGGGAAACAAGATACATCACGTTCTCAACTACCATGTGGTGAATAAGATTATGGACATGAAGTCCAGGGGAAAAGGTCGCAAAGAGCAGACGTTGTGAGTATGATAAAGGCCGGAATGAGGAAGGGGTGCCAGCAGGAGTCTTGCGCAGAACCTTGCTGTGAAGGTAGCGTGACTGTGGAACACGACTTCATGGTCATAGTGTATCCTCATAAGTGAAGTGAGTTCATAAGGGGTTAAGGAACTTAGCCAATGTCACACAATTAATTTTACACTAGATTAAGAATCAGAAATTAACCAGGATATAAACAAATTTAAGTTTCACTTAAAATTTTCAGGTTTAAAACAAGAATCTCATTTACTTAGGTACATGTGCCAGATGTAAAAATCACAATAATACAAAATTGTAAGACGTGATTATTATTCAACTGTTGTATGATAAATATGGGAATGGGGTTTGCCCTATTTTTACACTTTGGCCGTGAGAGAATTTCAGGGGCCCAGAGTCAGTGATTTGTACAATAGGTCAGGGTCCTGCTGTGCGTATCTTACGTGATGTGAAATGGCCCAGGGACATTCAAAGCGAGTTCCCCCAGCTTCGTGGGTAGTGCCTTCATGCTACTCGGCATTTATACCCTGCTCCAGCACTGAGGTCCCGGGAAGCAATTCAATGATTATATTTCTGGAAGTTTCAACACTAAAAACAAAATTGAACTCAGCATACACACTTGTGATTTATTCACTTGCCTTTTGCCAATAAGGTATTAAAGCTATTTCTTTGGTCATGAAATGTTATGCCCCCCAAACAAATTTACCAAGCTGAGAAACACACAGAATAACCTCAATAGTATAATTTTCATCCAAGAAGTTTCTACTAACAGTAATTCTTAAAGCTTTTTGTCAAAGGTATTTTTAATAATGCAATCAGCCCTCTCTTAACTATTTTATGGGAGCTGGGGAGGCAGGGACAGGGAAATTAGAGTTTTCTGCTTATTCAAATATTGGATTTTCATCAGGTATTGAGTGCCCATTTTTAAAGACTTAAGGGAAAATAAAATACATTGACCACATCTTAAACACTGTTTACTCTCTGGTATGTTGGTAACTAACCCACCTGTGTCAGTTGCTTCAGGGTTCTCAGAGGCGTCAATCTTTAGCACTCTCAGGAGGCCAGGTGGGAATGATTGTGCCTGAGAGAATGCTAGAAAAACTTTGTTCTCAACAGAAGTGAGGGAAATAGGGGTCCCATTTAACTTCTTTTACTGTCAAATATGAATTATAGTATGAATCATATCACTGGATGATTTTGTAAATATGAATCCAGCTATATATTTAAAAATAATTCACCATCTATTATGTGCTATTCGAATGTAAGGCATTTTGAAAGCATTACATGGATTTTTTAATATTTTCTATTTGCTCTGAATCTTAACCTTTGAAAAAGAAAAATATAATACAAATGTGACAAAGTAGTATTGCAGAGTTAATGTATCACTGTTCCAAAGTGTCTCGGAGCCGCTGGTAGTAATAGAAGTGAAACATACTTTGGTGAAACACACCAAAAGTGAAAAGGTACAGTAGCAGGCTTCTCTGACCCAGGGTTGGAGCCAGGACACACTCCAAGAATGTTTGCCATCTTTTTATTCATCTCTGGGGCTCACTGTAGTTTGATGTTACCAAATTTCATAAAAGGGATCAAAATATTTATCTATGAATAATTCTTTAAAAGTTTATTTGGGAGCATTTTATGTAAAAATCACAACTTGCTGAAATTCCAACGTAAGAGTAATTAAACACAAGGTCCCTTCTGCAATTTTTCACAGCAAACTTCATGTTTATAGCAACTTTGTAAATTTTTATTACAGGCAACAACAGAAGAATGTCTTCCTTGAAACTATCAACGAAACTCTGTAGAATTCTGTAGTCGAATGTACTCTTTACATGTGACAGTTATTTCACACTCTCTAAGAGTGTCATTTTATTAAAGTATGTAAATTCACAAAATGTGGCTTCAGCCTCCACATTTCTACCATCGAACATTTCTTTTTTTTTTTTTATTTTTTATTGTTATTCAATTACAGCTGTATGCCTTCTCTCCCCATCCCTCCACCCCACCCCAGGTGAACCCACCTCCCTCCCCCACCTCCCCTCTCCCCCTTGGTTTTGTCCATGTGTCCTTTATAGTAGTTCCTGTAATCCCCTCTTCCCACTGTCCCCACCCCCACCCCCCCCTCCCCCACCCTGGCTATTGTTAGATTGTTCTTAACTTCAGTGTCTCTGGTTATATTTTGTTTGCTTTTTTCTTCTATTGATTATGTTCCAGTTAAAGGTGAGATCATATGGTATGTGTCCCTCACCTCCTGGCTTAATTCACTTAGCATAATGCTCTCCAGTTTCATCCATGCTGTTGCAAAGGGTATAAGCTCCTTCTTTCTCTCTGCTGCGTAGAATTCCATTGTGTAAATATACCATAGTTTTTGGATCCACTCATTTGCTGAACATTTCTTCTTAAGGGAAGATGGAAAAGTTGAAACTCATTAAGTATGTTTACATTTTTCTAGGCATTGATTTAGAGAGCGCCTGCTAGAGTGACGGCAAAAGGAAACAGAGATGAGAGGTACACGGCACTTAGTGCCCACAGCCACTTGAAGGATAGGGAGCCCTCCCTTTGGCCACACAAAATACCACAGGAGCTTTGAAAAGAGGCCAAGCAGCGGTGGCATGGAACCACACACATCCTTCTATTCTTCATGACCTGCAACCATTGGTGATACAGGGGGAGGACTTTACAGTCACATGCAATGAGGAGGCTGCTAAGGGCTAGGACAAAGCACGCGGAGGAAAAGACACTTCAGAGTTTGGTATTTCCCCATCACGTCAGGCCAGGGCTCTGCCTAGAGTGTGTGTTTTACCATGATCAGTTCTTGTTGTACTCAAGAGTCAGCATGGATGTAAAGGCAATGGTAACGGTTAACAAGACTTGATGACTTGTTAATTTTTGTCCTGTCACATTAACTTTTTTCTTAAGCCATTGATCAGTTTTTAGTTTAGAACAGTTTTGCATCTACAGAAAAGTTGCAAGAGTATTACAGAGGGTTCCAAACACCTGAACTTAGTTATCCCTACTGTTATGCTGCTACTGTGCATTTGTCACACTAATAAGCCAGGGTTCATACATTATTATTATCTGAAGTCCACACTTCACTGAGATTTCCTTAGTTTCCACCTAATGCCTTTGTGTGTTATGTGGTTTGGGAAAGGAGTGATGAAAGCTCAAACAGAATTTGCTTTACATTATATCAAAAGTACACAATAGCAGTGTGAGCCATTACTCATGATGTGAACTTCATTTACGTGGTTGAGGTAGTGTTTGTCAGATTTCTGTACTGTAGAGTTACTCATTTTTTCCTTCTTTCCAAACTTTATTCATTGGAAAGAAGTCCCTATGAGCAATCAACACTTCATGAATGGGAGAAATACACTGTCTCCTCAAAGGGGAAGAATCTATGTAAAGTGTTTGGATTTTTTAATGAGAATTTCCTGTTCTTATTTATTTAGTCAATCATTTATTTGTATCAATATGGGATCATAGAATGTTATTTATTTTTCTTTCTTATTTTATTGTTATTCAAGTTTGTTATTCAAGCACAGTTGTCTCCATTTTCCACCCCCTACCCATCCCCACCTCCCACCCTTGATCCTACCCACCTTTGCCTTTGTCTGAGGGACCATAGAAGGTTATTTCATACTTTGGAGTATAGTCTAACACTAGCTTATTGATTTATTTTGCTCAAATTCTTCCAGCTTGAGACACTGGGGGCTCTTTCAGTTGGCTCCTGTGCTCCTTTGACACATCTCCGTCAGTTTGTGGTTTTGGCCACATTCTCACTTTTTGACACTACAAGATAATCCAGGCTCATTTTGTATATTCCTTACCCCAACCCTCAAATTAGCCATTTCTCCATGGAGCTTTGATTCACCTTGTTGGAACATGGTACTAGAAAGTGAGCTATGGGTGAAAGGTGTGTTTGTTGCCACAGGTGTGTCATTGCTTCCGAATTCTGAGCAGACAAAATTAGGAAAATATATGACTGTATATTAACCCATGCACACACATATCTGTAATATTTCCATATATACCCATATGGATATATATATGTATATACACACACATATCTTACATATATATCTTACATATATAGACATCCTACTATATATAGCCTTTTCAGATTGGCTTCTTTCACTTAAAAATATACATTGAAGACTCATCAATATTGTGTGAATTAAAAGTTCATTCCTTTTTATCACTAAATAATATTCTACTCTGTGGAGGTCCCGCTGTTTTGTTTATTCACTAAGGCATCAGAGGGCATTCCGGGGCTGCCACTCTGGAATCCCGCAGGGCAGTTCGCACAGCACTCTGAGCAGCTGCAGTGACTGCCTACAAGCTGGTGCTGATCAGGCACTGTGAGAGCTCATGGAACCTGGGGAACCGCTTTTACAGCTAGAACGATGCCAACCTGAGTCCGTCGAGGTAGGAGAAGGCAAAACACAGCAAGCAGGTGTTGCAAGGTGTTGGCTATTAGTTTGACATCAGCTTTAGCTCAGTGCAGCAGAGAGTAATTCAGACTCTGTGGACAGTACCGAGTGACATTGACAAATGTGGCTGCCACTAGTAAGGATTTGGGGCCTCAATGAGCCACACTACGGCATTATGACTGGCATTAATAAAGCAGAAACTTCTGCCACACATGGCAACACCCTAGTAAAGATCTCGAGGCTCTCCTATGATGTCCCACCACCTTCACTGGCACCCAATCATCCTTCTACAGCAACATTACTAAGGACCACAGGTACACAGACCTCACTGAAGATCAGCTAACTTCCTGTGAGAATCCAAAGGATACTACCGCCAGAGCTCTGCCCTTTTGAAATGGAGAAATAGTCCCCAGAACAAGGAGAGGAAACAGGTACTGATTGCAGCCCAGGGCACAGCCTTGTGAGCATCATCAAGCACTGGAGGGTCTCTCTGAAGAGGCTATCATGGAGCTGAACCTGAACCTGCCAAGTGGTATTCCTATTGTCTATGAATTTCCAGAAGCTTGAAAGCCCATCAAGCCCATGAAGTTCCTGGGGATGAAGAGACCTGAGTAAAGCCATGGGAGGTGTGGCTGCCCAGGGCAAGGCCAAGATGTGAAGGCAAGCAGGGAGACTAGTTTACCAAGGACACCCTCTCTATCCCTGTCAATCTTCTGTATCTTTCCTCTACACGTGCCACACTGACCGCATCTGTAGGCCTCCTAGGTTATAGCTGCAGGTAGAGACCAGTGGCTCCCAATTTTCTTTTAGCCATTTTGTCTCTTGTACCCATTCCATCATGCAGTCTCTTCAGAATGGCACCTCTGGGGCACGGGCTCTCAATCCAAACCAAACGAATACTTTTATCCAAGAAAGTGAGGATGCTTATCAAAGAGAGCTGAGATGTAGTAACTCAGGTTTTTGCTAGTGGTTTATTACTAAGTACTTGCTTGAGTAGGGACATAGGGAAGAGGCTTGCTAAGGTGTGACCAATGAGAAGAAGCAAGAGAACCTATTTGTGTTCCCGGAAGCCAGTCCTATGTTATTCTGTAGTCAGGTCACTGGCTGGGGGCTCTAGCCAGTACAGTGGGAGATGAATGCATAGTGATTCAAACAAGCATCTTCTGCCTGACCCCAGAAAAGCTGGCTCCAGAAGAATGGGATCAATCTCGAATGTTTACATGTTGTACTTACCTTATATATGTATGTAATAAAACAAAAACCTTTTTGGAGTTTCTAGTGGTAGTTGAAGTATTCCCACCTGTGATCATCACAAAACAAGCCATTCGTCCCAAGATGAAATAAACTCCTTAACTTGTACGGTGTAGGAGTTCAGCCTGCTGTGTGCTTTAGAATCCTCCCTTGCCTTATTGTTTTATAGCAGCGAAACATCTCTTGATCACGTCCAGGTGTATCACTGTGTCTGATTCCTGAATCACGTTCTGACTGCTTGGCCCTGCCACGCGGTCCCAGTACTCGATTTGAACATAACTGCTAAATCATTCTCCCAGATCAGTGTAACAAAGGAGTGATGTGCAATGTAAAAAAACTGATCCGATCGTTGCTTCTGTGGTTTGGCAAACACGAGCAAAGCTGCTATGAGTATTTAAATGCAGGTTTTTGTGCATTTAAATGCAGAACATAGGTTTTCTATTCAGATGAATAAATACCTAAGAGTAAAAATGCTTAATTATATAGTGAGACTGCTTATCTTTGTAAGAAATTGCCAAAATGTCTTTCATTTCCACTAGCTATTAATAAGAATTCTGGTAGCTCTATGCATTGTCAAACTTTTGGATTTTAAGTTTTGGATAGATAGGAGGTTGAATTCATTGGTGTTTTAATGGGTATATCCATCGTAAGAACTGTTGCATAGCTTTTCATTTGATCATTTACCCCTCTATATGTCTCAAGGGTTCGGGGTCTGTTCATAGCTTCAGTCCATGTATTTACTGAGGTTTTTTGTTTTCTTATAGTTTAATGTTAAGAGCTCTCTTTATATATCTTTTTATATATCTGGGCACAAATATTCAAATATGTGTTTTACAGACACTTCTTTCAGTTTGCAGCTTGTATATTCATTCTCTTAATGATTTTTTTAAAGTAAACCATTTTTATACTAAAAATAAGTTTAAAATTTAAGTTTAAACTTACCATTTTAAGTTTATGCTTAAGTTTAAGCATAAGTTTATGTTTATGTTCACAGATTATGCTATAGGTTTTGTACCAGTAACTCCAGTACGTACATACTTTCTATATTTTCTTCTAAGACTTTAATAGTTTTGCATTATACATTTGGGTCTGACCCACTTTGAGTCAAGTTTTGTGTAAAGTATGAAGTCACCATTCAGGTTCATTGTTTTGCATATGGGAAAGTATAATTGTTGAAAAGGTCCTTTTTCTATTGATTACAGTTGTGCCATTATCAATAATTAGTTGACTATACTTCTGAGTCTATTTGGGCCTCTCTATTCTGTTTCATTGATCAACTTGTCTATTTTTTTTTTGCCAAAAAAATCTGTCTTGATAATAGTGTCTTTAAGATAAATGTTCTTATTTTATTCTTGTTTATTCTATTTACAGTTGTCCCAATTTTTCCCCCTTTGCCCTCCTCCATCCCACCCACCCCCACTCCCACAGTCAGTCCCCACACCTTTGTCCATGTCCATGGGTCATTCGTACGTGTTCTTTGACTGCTCCCTTCACCCCTTTTCCCCATTCCTGCCCTCCTCCCTTCCTCTGGCAGCTGCCAGTCTGTTCCCTGTTTGTATGTGTCTGGTTCTGGTTTGCTTGTTAGTTTATTTTATTCATTAGTTTCCTCTTATAAGTAAGATCATATGGTATTTGTCTTTAACCAAATAGCTTATTTCACTTAGCATAATAGTCTCCAGTTCCGTCCATGCTGTCCCAAAGGTTAGGGATTCCTTCTTCTTTCTTTCGGCTGAGTAGTATTCTGTTGTGTAGGTTCACCACAGGTTTTTGATCCATTCATCTACTGATGGGCACTTCGGCTGTGTCCAACACTTGGCTACTGTAAATAGTGGTGCAGTGAACATTGGGGTGCAGAAGTTCTTTTGAACCAATAACTCGGGATTCTTAGGGTATATTCCCAGCAGTGGAATTGCTAGGTCAAAGGGCAGTTCCATTTTTAGTTTTCTGAGGAAATTCCATACTGTTTTCCACAATGGCCTCACCAGTCTGCATTCCCACCAGCAGTGCACTAGGGTTCCCTTTTCTACGCAGCCTTGCCAGCACTTGTTTGTTGCTTGATTAATGATGGCCATTCTACTGGTGTGAGGTGATATCTCATGGTGGGTTTAATATGCATCTCTCTGATGGCTAGTGATGCTGCGTATTTTTTCATATGTCTGTGGGCCATCTGTATGTCCTCCTTGAAGAAGTGTTTATTCAGGTCCTCTGCCTGTTTTTTAATTGGATTGTTGGTCTTCCTGTTGTTGAGTCAGGTGAGTTCTTTATATATTTTGGAGATTAAACCCTTGTCTGATGTATCATTGGCAAATATTTTCCCCCATATTCATCAATTCCATTTTCATTTTGAAGATGGTTTTTTTAGCTGTGCAGAAGCTTTTTAATTTGACGTAGTCCCATTTGTTTATTTTTTCCTTTATTTCCCTTGCCTTAGAAGATACGTCATCAAAAATATTGCTATGTGAGATATCTGAAATTTTACTGCCTATGTTTTCCTCTAGGACTTTTATGGTATCACAACTTATATTTAGGTCATCAAGTTTTAAGAATGGGAGTATGAATTCCAAGTCCTTTATATGCTGGAGCTGAAACCAGAAGCTTCATTACACTAAGTTTTGCACATATTCACCTTGACATTATTTAACACATGTTCACACCAAATTGTATTCTACATTATACTGCCATTTTCTATTTTTTAAGATTTTAATCCATAATGATGTTTCATATGTTCTTAAATCATCCTTGTATCTGAGACAGTAAGGTAGAACTAATTAACAAATCCTTGTTTTTCTAAAACAAATGAAGACATAGATAAAGCAGCTGATTTATCTGGATTTATATAGGCAGAAAGTTGTAGAAATAAGTGATCCCTATAGAAGACTGAAATCCCATCTTTTCAGATGTGTGAGAAAAATAATTTATTATAAAATCTTCTAAACTCATTATGCCATGCCAAATAAATTCTAATTTTAAAATAAACTGAAGTAAAAGTTCTCAAGTCTTACAAAGAAGTAGTACCATTTATAGTTACAACCCACACATAATCATTTGGCTTTTCACTAAGTTTATTCTGCAGCTATAGCACCAAGTTAAACATAATTGGGTAGGTTAAATTTTTATGGGGTTATTGGAGATAATCGCCATTGGTTTACATTGGCAAAATCCATTTATTATTTACAATGTTTAATGTTTCCTGATCTGAATTTATTCTCTGGTGTTTAGATATAGATTGCTGGCTGAAATTTTGAGGCTTAAATTCAGATCTTGGCAATATTTGTAGAGAAACTGGACTCATACCACATTAGTAATTTTGAGCCCCCAAGTGCCTAGATGTTATGGCTTTTGTATAGTATTGGGGAATAAAGAACTTTGTGTATGGCCCTAATTCATCACGGCATTGCTTTGCCCAACTGTAGGAGTTGTGTCCAGCTAGCACTTGACCCAGAATAGTAAAAGCCCTTCTACACTTTGAAATAAATGGCAGCATTTGACCATTTCTTTTAGTATTTTTGTTCTAGTTCACTATTTATGTAAATGCATTGGTACAGTATAACTTCCAAGCTTATAAAGGGGCCACAGATGAAATACCTTATATCAGAGTATAAAGTTCAAGGTGTAAATTCCAGGTCTGGTATCCCAGTGTCACATTCTGGCACATAGTTTATACTTAATAAATATTTTTTAAAATTATTTGGCATAGTAGACATCATCTAAAATCCTATCATCTCTCATTTTTAGCAAGAAGTTGATATATAGTTCTTAAAAACCAGTAAGCAGAATCTGTGTTTAATGGAAGATCCTATGTAAACTCTGGTGCTAGTATTCTAGATATTTCCTCTCAGGTTGGAACATAAGACTTATAATTGGATAAGAAAAAAAAAACTATAGAAAAAAACAAAACACTGAATCAGAGATACAAAGAAATTTTGGAGACTACAGTAGTATAATATATAACAATGTTGTTTAAATCAATAGTAGATGTAGGGTAATGTTTAGAAAAAGGAAAATTTTATCCGGGTATTCATTAACAGTATATTAAAATATTTAAGTGTATTATATAAGCCACTTTTTTTTTTTACCTTTCTTGTCTTCCACCCTTTCCTATTGCATTTCTCCCTTGAGCATCAAAGGCTCAGAGACCATTGTTGTCATAGAAGGAAGACAAAGGGAAAGAATCAACACTTAGCATTACATTTTAAAAGTAAGCTCCAATTGCTCATTTTAGAGACTAAGATTGTGAAACTCATAGTTTACTTTGAGGAAATTTTGTTATGTTGTTCCTGTGTTTGTGTTATATTGTTGCTTTATGTATCAAAATGTTAAACTCCACAGGAAAAATGCTTATTAGTTAACAAATAATTGATTGAGTAGATGCAGAAACATGAACAACTCTCAGGAAAGCATTATGAAAGTACCAATTAATGCTAGGTTCACCTCCTCTGTCATTCCCCAACTCAGAGATGGAGGGGAAATAAACTAAAGGAACAAAGGAAATATACAAATAGTATAATCAAAATTTCTTTGGGAAAGAGAAAGAGAGCAGGAGTTAAACAAAGGCTTCCTACCTTAACACAGTTGGCCAACCGGCATTGCAACCAATCCCTTCTCTTGGGTCTTCTATGTGCGCTAACCCCTGGGCCAAACACACTGGGCTGCCATGCATTACCGGTGAAGACAGATGAAACAATTCGGTATCAGCACGTCACCCAATAATGGATATGGTGTTTTAGGTACAATACACCTAAGAAGTGCTGTCTCCCTGATGGCAAATCGTAAATAGGTGGCACTCATTATTTGTTATCTTTGAGAAATCACCAAAAACATCATAACATTTCAATTGAGCTTCCGTTGAGAATAAATATCCATTTTATTTCTCCTTAAACATTAGTGGATGAGAAAAGAGAGGAGAATTTAACTGTCTGCTATTTTCCTTTTTATAGTTTTTGACAGAAGAACCCCAACTAACTGATGACAAGGACACAAAGAGGCACTACAGTTATATTAGGAATGCTTGCAAACTGTTATTCAGGCTCCGTCTGGAACAGATGTCTTCGCATCAAAGGGGATTTACAGCTTTACAAAGCAGGATCGTAGTGCGCGGCCCAGGTAAAGACAGATCTGTGAGAAGTCAAAGCCACAGAAAGATCTGGGAGAAACCTAAGTTAACCCAAGTGTTGCTCTTATCCAATGTGCTGGCTAAAGACATATCTTTATCATTGGGATTGTTCTAGAAAGTCACAGATAATTTACATGATTTATGAGAATCCTAAATTATGTAACAGTCTAGCCTACTACATGAATATTAGATCACTTTTGTCTAACAATCCAGTGAGATGGGGCAAGGAGGTGGCAGTGGCAGTGAGGGTAGATTGAAGAAAATCCAGCGGTCATCTTCTTATCACCACACCCCAGTAACGACTTTATGTCCATTATAGGGGGGAAAACCCCCAAAACCTAGGCATCTGGCTAGCCTCCTCACCCTGAGGAATTATGCTCAGTTCTGGGCTTTTAACATAGAAGATTGGATGATTAAATTTGAAAAAAGCTGGAACTCAGCTTAAAACATTTGGAGTTCACTTTGGAGGAAGGTCTTTAAAAACTTGTAATCCTGAACATTTACTATGTCCTATTGCTACTGAGCCTTGTTGCCTCTGTGGGCTCTACTTTAACCTTTATTGGTTAGGATGATTACTCTGGTTAAGTTTAAAATTTTTATTTACATACTGAAGATTAAAAACAGTAAACAATTCTATTGTGATTGTTATTATGAAATGACTCTATTTATACAAAACTGCTTAGCACAATAAGTCAGTCAGAGAAAGATAAATAACCATGTGATTTCACTTATATGTGGAATCTAATGAACACAATAAACTAACAAAGTAGAGAGAGACTCATAGATACCAAGAGCAGACTGACAGCTGTCAAAGGGGCGAGGGAAGGGTGCTGGCTGAGAAAGGTCAAGGGACTAAGCAAAACTTCAAACAAACAAAAAAACAACCTCAGAGACAAGAGTATGGTGATTACCAGAGGGAAAGGGGGAAGAGGGAGGTAGAAGAGGGTGAAGGGAGGGTGAATGGTGATGAAAGGAAATTTGACTTGGGGTGGTGAACACACAGTACAATAGGCAGATGATGCATTATATAATCATACCCCTAAAACCTACATAACTTTATTAACCAATGTCACCCCAATAAGTTCAATTAAAAAAACTGCTTAGCACAGTGACATGGACATAAAAGTGCTATTGCCATTATTATGACTAATTATTGTAAAAATTCTATGCTTCTACACAACATGAGTTATGAGCAGCCAGGAACACTATTTTATTTTTTACGTCAATCAGAGTCCTACTTAAAGTTAACCAATCCTTTCTAAATGTTGTATTATACTTGTGGATATTTTAAAAATAAATATGCTAATTCTGTTTTTTGTAAAGGTTATAGTTCTGTGGTCTTTCCAATGCACTTAGAATTTTATAAGGTAATATTGCCGTTGGAGTGTGTGACCTAGAAAACCTTCAAGGTTATCTAAGTACCTCTTGTGTGTGTGGTAGCAGCCATAGTAGTTGTAATGTAGTAGTTGTATTAGTGGAGTTTTTCTATCTGTGATCAGAACAAAAAAATGCCTCTTCCGTTTAAGGGGTAAAATAGAAAACAATAGGAAAGAAAATGCCACCCAATTCAGCAGAGTGGGCTGAAGAGGGTTATGGTCAGAAATGGAGTTTTGTGGGCTACCCCTTTCCATGCAGCCCACCATGTCCTATGAAAATCAGTTTCTTTTCACTGAGAAAGCTCAGAAGCAAATTTGTGGAAGATGCCACCTCTAAACCCCATATGTAACGTGAAACCAAGCCATACCTGCAGGGTGTCCTGACCTTTTTTCCCCCTTTTCTGTCTCAAAGACTCATGTATGCTATCTCTACAAAGACAAAAACAATGATGAGAAGACTTGCAAGGAGACAAGTTTTCAGGTCAAAGAAGACTAAAAAGTCATTAGTCATGTGGAGCTAGCATCGTACAGCAGAGAGAACACTGTTTAGAAGACCTGAATGGTAGGTAGGGAAATTCATTCACTTTGTTTTGATGGCATTTTTATTTTTGTTAACATTTCCAATTTTTAATAGATGCGAAATATGCCATTTTCCACTGCAATGCATCTAATACTGCATACTGATCCTGCGTAAGTGAAACTTTATGCCTTTTGAACAACTCCCGGGTTTTCCCAGCCTGTGAGGATCACCACCGTGCTCTCTGATTCTATGAGTTCGACCGTTTGAGAGACCTCATATCAGTGGGATCGTGAAGTGTTTGTCCTTCTGTAGCTAACTTATTTTACTTAGTACAGTGTCCTCCAGGTTCACCCATGTTGTTGTAAGTAGCAGAATTTCCTTGTTTTTTAAGGTCAAATAATACTCTATCTAGATACCATCTTAATCCATTGAACTGAATAGACGTTCAGGTTGTTTTCATAGCTGGGCTATTGTACAGATATCTCTTTGAGATCCTGATTTCAATTATTGTGTACATATACCCTGAAATGAGATTGCTAGGTCATACGGTAGCTCTATTCTCAATTTCTTGAGGAAACTCCACGTTGTTTTCCATAATGGCTGCATAATTTTATAATCTCACCGACAATGTACAACAAGAGTCCAATTTCTCTGCGTCCTTGGCAAAAAATTTTTAAAAATAATAAGCCACCCTAACAGGTATGAGGTGTATGTATATCATGTGTTTTTCATTTGCATTTCTCTGATAATTTGTAATGTTGAGCATCTTCAATATACCTTTTGGCTGTTTGCATGTCTCCTTTGGAGAAATGTCCATTCAAGCCCTTTGCTCATTATAATTTTTAAAAAAATGCAATAATTTTTTACCATTTTTATTGAATAAATTTGATGTATAACATTGTATAAATTGACAGCATATAGCCTATTACTTTAATACGTTTCTATATTATAATATGATTGCTCAAGTAGGTGTACTTATCACATTACATAGTGATAGCACAATATTATTGTCTATATTGATTACACTGTACATTAGGTCTCTACGACTTGTTTACTGCTCATCATAAGGTTGTATTCTTACATACCATCACTGTAATACCTCCCTTATCCCCTGGTAGCCGCTATTTTAACTCTCTGTGTTTCACAGGTTTAACTGTTTAGATTCCTCATGTAAGTGATATTATATAGGACTTTCTCTGACATCTCATTTAGTATAATGTGTTCAAAGATCAATCTGTTTTGTCACAAATGGGAGGATATCTTCCTTTGTCATGGCTGAGTAATATTTTATTGTGTATGTATACTAGATCTTTTTTTTTATCCATTCATCCACTAATGGGCATTTGGGTTGTTTCCATTTCTTGGCTATTATGAATAATGCTGTAATAAACATGGGAGTGCAAAAGCTCATAGAAATCCTGTTTTTATTCACTGTGGTGTACACTCAGAAGTGAAATTGCTGATCATTTAGTAGATCTATTTTTAATTTTTGAGGTAACTCCAGATTGTTTTCTATAGTGATTGGACCAATTTATGTTCCTACCAACAATGTAAAAGTGTTTCCTTTTCAACACATATTCAACAGCACCTACCGTCTCTTGTATTCTTGGTGATTGCCATTCTATGAGGTGTAAGATGATGCCTCTTTGTGGTTTCGAATTGCATTTCCCTGATGATTAGTGTCATTGAGCCTCTTTGAATGTATATGTTAGTCATTTTCATGTCCTCTTTAGCGTAGTGTGTACTTCTGCCCATTTGTTAATTGGATTATTTAGTTTTTTATTATTGAATTGAGTTCTCCATATTTTTGCCTATTTTTAATTGGGTTATTTGTTATTTTGCTATTTAATTGTATGAATTTCTTATACATTTCAGATATGAAACTTTTACCAGATATATGGCTTGGAACTATTTTCTATAGTCCCATAGGTCACCTTTTATTTTTTTCTTGTTTTCTTTGCTGTGCAGAAGCTTTAAGTTTGATGTAGTTCTACCTGTCTGTCTGGCTTTTGTTGCCTATGTTTTAGGTGTCATGTCCAAGGATCACTTTCAAGGCCAATGACAAGAAGTTTTCCTTTATGTTTTCTTCTAGGAATATTATAGCTTAAGGTGTTGAGTTTAAGTCTTTAATCCATTTTGAGTTAATTTTTGTCTATGCTATAAGATTTTATTTTTGATTTATTTTTTGCATTGGATGTCATTTTCCCCATCACCAATTGTTGAAGAGAATATTGTTTTCCCATTTTGTATTTTTGGAACTCCTGTTGAAGATCAATTGACAATATATACATGGGTTATTTCTGGGTTTCCTATTCTGTTCCATTGGTTTATGTCTGTTTTTATGCCAGTGCTATACTGCTTTAGTTACTTTAGGTCTGTAATACATTTTGAAATCAGGAAGTATGAAGCCTACTTTTTGTTCTTTCTTAAGATTGCTTTGGCTACCTACAGTTTCATAGGAATATTAGGATCATTCTTTCTACTTCTCTAAAAAATGCCAATGGGATTTTGATGGGGATAGTACTAAATCTGTAGATTGTTTTGGTAGTATGGATATTTTAACAATATTAACTCTTCTCATTCATGATCACAGGTTATCTTTCTAATTTTTGTACATCATCTTCCACTACTTTTACCAATATCTTATAGTTCATAGTGTGCAGGTCTTCCATCTCTTTGGGTAAATGTATTCTTAATATTTTAATTTTTGATGCTATTTGAATGGAATTGTTTTTAAGTTTCCTTTGTGGATAGTTAGTTATGAATGTATAGAATCCATATGATTTTGGTGTGTTGATTATCTATCCTTTACTGAATTCACAGATTAGATCTAATTGTTTTTGTGGAGTCTCTAGAGTTTTCTACTTACATAAGATCACTTTGTCTGCAAACAGATAAACTTGATTTTTCCAAATTGGATTTATTTATTTATTTATTTGTCCCTATTGCTCTGGCGAAGTAAGACTTCCAATACTATGTGGAAGAGAGGTGGGGGAAAGTAGACATCCCTGTCTTGTTTCTCATCTTACAGAAACAGACTTCAGTGTTTCGCCATTAAGTATGATATTAAACATGGACTTGTTATATATGGCCTACATTATGTTAAGATATATTCCTTCTAAACCTAGCATTTTGAAAGTTTTGTCGTAAGAATGTACTTAATTTTGTCAAATGCTTTGTCTGCATATATTGAGATGATCATGGGTTTTTTATTCTTTATTCTGTTAATTTGGTGTATTGCATTAATTGGCTTACATATAACGAACCATCTTTGCATCTCATGATAAATTCAACTCGACTATAATTGTCTTCTTGATTGTATTTAATTGTCTGTGTTCTCTTGTAACTCACTAATCTTAAAATGATTATTGTGAATTCTTTGTCAGGCAATTCATAGATCTCCATTTTTTAGTGTCATTTACTGGAGATTTATTTTTTCCCTTGGTTGTCATATTTCCCAAATGTTGTGTTTATTGATGCTGTTTGTTGATGCCTGTGTGCTGAAGAAACAGTCACTTCTCTGAGTCTTTAAAGACTGGCTTCAACAAGGAAAACCCTTTACCAATTAGCCCTGCTAGAGATTCTGGTAGTTTACGGAAACTTTTTAATATATGTGCATGTTTCGCTCCTCTCCTTTCCTCCTGGGAGAGAAGACTTAAGGTTGTGTGACTTTTCCCAATCTGAGTTGTGTTGCCCACATAAACCACCATTCCTTTTGCCTTAGGGCAGTGCCCTGAAAGGCAGGGACACAAGGTAGACACTCAGCTATTCCCCTTCATTCTTCATGGACAGATCTGAGGGTTGAGGGCCTTCTCTAAATATCACAGCACCTTACTGCTGCTGAAAGCCACCCTCCCCTCTTCCTTAAGAGAGTGCACTGAAATTCTGGGACACTGGATTGAAGTTCCCCTTCTCTCTCGCCTTCATGAAGGAGAATTCTCAAGATTATGTATAAATATTCTCCCAATTTTGCAGAGCCAAGTCAGCTGCTGCAGTCTGCCTGCTCCTTTGCTTTGCTCTTAGCTGTTTTGAGTGTTAGAGCTATGCAGTTCTCTCAGCATTCTGGGTGAGATGCGACAGTGGCGTGTCTCTATGACAGTGCCATGAGACTGGATGCGCACTTGAATCTCTCTTCCCCCCAGGAGGAAATTGCAGATTGAGAAGATTCTTTCGGTGCTGAGCTAGGTTGGCTAAGGGGAGGGGTTGCCACAGGTAAAATGAAACTGTACTTCTTAACCATTATATTGTTGGCATTCTCAGTTTTGTGCTCATCAGGGGTACTCCAAGTTTTTTATTGATTTTTTAGAGTTAGTGGAAAGGAGAGAGAGAGAGAGAGAGAAACATCAATTTGTTGTTCCACTTCTTTATGCATTCATTGGTGGATTTTTGTATGTGCCTTGACCAGGGAAAGAACTCCCAACCTTAGTGTATTGGGATGATGCTCTTAGCAATTGAGCTACCTGGCCAAGGCCAGGTACTGCAACTTCTTAACTCAGTTCTAAAGTTTTCATTAATGTATTTGGGTTCTTATGGCATTATTAAATTAATGTTTCAGTGGGGTCATGAGGATAGGAACTTTTTGTTCTGCCATCTTGCTGATGTGACTACCACTAATTAAACTCAATTTCTGCTCTTTCAGTCAAAATGGTCAGAGAAATATGTCTATAGTGAGATGTTTATCATAAAAATAAGAGAAAATAATGTTTTATTTATTTTATAATGTTATGTCCTCAATGGTAGTTTTAATAGATGTTCATTTTAATCTTCTTTGAATTTGTTTGATGAGCCTTAATTGAAAATGATCCTACTCATCATAAGGAGAAGCACTAATCTTTACCCCAAAATTCAATTTTGAGGTAGAATAACACCTTTGAAAATGTAATCAGCAAATATCTCTGGTGAATATAAAAGCTCACTCATCCTTTTGTTCCCTAAGTCATCTCAATTGCATGATTACTTATATATTTGTAAAATGCATTTATACATTTTTGATACTCCCTCTGAATACACTAGAACTTCAAACCTGGAAAATCATATTGCTGTTACACCCTCTAGGTCCATATAGATTATCTGAAGTATCAGAGAAGCAGGATAGCAAAAGTGTTCTTATACAAGGGCAATAGTTATACTTTTACAGTAAAGGATGAATCTACACACCTTTAAAAATACATAGGTAGGTGTACCGTACATACCATTTATGTGTGGTAAACATTAATATGGAAGAGAACTCATGAAGTCATGTGATCTTTCATTGTCTTACATTTTCTGGACTTTAAGATATTAGGGTTTAATCAATGAGTTTCTGTATGAGATGACTCACAGCTCTGACAGACACTGGTCTGGACCAATGGGTACCTGGAATACCTGAGATGCTTCAGGCTACCCTATTGTGGAGAAACTTGATTCAGTCTGGAAAATGGACTGTGCTGGAACCTATTGACAAGTCAATTCTATGTTTTTGCACTGAATTCAGCTAAATGTATTATTGAACAGCATGCTCAATAATACCACTTAAGATTCAAAAAAAGAAGAGATGTCAAGGAAAAGCTGTTTTTGGAAAGTAGAATCTACTTTTTGTTGTTAATTTGAATTTTTTACCACCAAATTTCAGGACCTCAATTCCAATATAAACATCCACTTTGAACAGATTCAGTAATTACAAAATTAAAGTTAAACTATAACCAGATTAAATAATTTATTTGGTTCAGGTCTTAAATATCTTAATTATTTAATATGTTAAAAAATCTTTGAAACAAAATGTCATTAAAGATACAAATTCAAGAATTCTTTGTCCAAATTATGTGGAAAAGGCTATATTCTCCACCCACTTGACCATGTACTCTCCCACCCTATACCCACTCACTACCGACCCCTGGCCCGCACCCATTCCATTCTCCATTCTGTCAAGTTTGTGAATCAACTATGGTCCATTAATATTCAACAAAAGGGGTTGAAGCATAAAATGAAGTAAAAATAGCCTCTTCAACAAATGGTGTTGGGAGATCTGGACAGCTACGTGCAAAAAAATGAAACTTGACCACCAACTTACACCATACATAAAAACAAACTCAAGGTGGATAAAAGACTTAGATATAAGTCACAATACCATAAAAGTCCCAGAGAAGAACATAGGCAGGAAAATCTCAGATATGCCTCACAGCAATATTTTCACTGATATATCCCCTAGAGCAAGGGACATAAAGGAAAGAATAAACAAATGGGACCTCATCAAAATAAAAAGCTTATGCATGGCAAAAAACAAAACAAAAAAAAAAAAAAAACCCAGCAGTAAAATGAAAAGGGAATCAACCATATGGGAAAACATATTTGCAAATGATACCTCAGACAAGGGTTTGATCTCCAAAATATATAAAGAACTCACACAACTCCACTCCAGGAACACAAACAATCCAATAAAAAAAATGGGCAAAAGACCTGAACAGACCCTTCCCCAAGGAGGACATACAGAGGGCCCAGAGACATAGGAAAAGATGCTCAGTGTCACTAGCAATCAGAGAGATGCAAATTAAAATCACTTCACACTGGTGAGAATGACTACCATAAATAAATCAACAAGAAGTGCTGGAGAGGTTGTGGAAAAAAGGGAACCCTAGTACACTGTTGGTGGGAATGCAGACTGGTGCACCCACTGTGGAAGACAGTATGGAATTTCCTCAGAAAACTAAAAATGGAACTGTCACTGCTGGGATTATACACTAAGAATCCCAAAACACCAATTCAAAAGAACCTATGCACCCCAATGTTCATAGCAGCAAAATTTACAATAGTCAAGTGCTGGAGGCAACCTAAGTGCCCATCAGTAAATGAATGGATCAAAAAACCGTGGTACATTTAAACAATGTAATACTATGCAGCAGAGAGAAAGAAGGAGCTCGTACCCTTTGTGACAGCATGGGTGGATCTGGAGAGCATTATGCTAACCGAAATAATCCAGGCAGTGAAAGACAAATACCATATGATCTCACCTATAAGTGGAACCTAATCAACAAAAGAAAAAAACAAACAAAATATATCCAGAGACACTGAAATAAAGAACAAACTGACTGTAACCAGAGGGGGGTGGGAGGGGATAATGGGGGGAAATAGGGGAAGGGTCGTCAAGGAGCATGTATAAAGGACACATGGATAAAGCCAGAGAGGGGAAGGATTGAGGGTGGGAGGCAGGGAGGTTTGGGGCGGGGGTTGTGGTGGGTGAAAATGGAGACAACTGTACTCGAACAACAACAAAAAAAGAAAAATAAATAGACATCTTCATTAGGGAAAAGAAGTTTGTGAATCAGACTCTTTTTTGAATATGTAATTATCAGGATTGTAGTTTATCCCAAAAGAGCAATTGCTCTTAAGTACACTACCAAGAACTATACATACTTATTTTTCTACAATATAAGCAGTCTAGGAAAGTCTTCAAAACCTGTCCCTAACACGTTTTTGTATTCTAACATGACACCTTTCTGGGAGTTTGTGGAAGTCGAGTTGCACACTTGTATTTGGGAAGGAAAAAAATCCCAAAATTTGAACTGAGAGACCAGCGATGCCACTTCTCATCCTGGCTGAGCTCCCTTATCTGCGGCCTCTGTGGTTTAACACAGTTCTGTGGCAAATGGCTGCGTCAGGTCCTGTGAAGTCATTGCTTTGCCTCCTCCCCATTACTAACGTAGTAGTTGGTCAATATGCGGTGGGTCAGCTCACCACTGAACATAGCAGCAGTTGCCAGGAGTGAAAGTGTTAGTCTAGTTGGAAAGACATTTAAACACATATGTTTAACCTCTGAGAAGCACGTTTGAGATGCTATGGGTCAGAAAAGGAGCATTTTTGCAGGCTATTATTAGTCTTGGGAGTAACCAAGAGGGTCTTAATGTTTCCCTCAGCTTGACTAAACTTCGGACAGCATTTTTCTGACTATAAGTTATTGGTTTGTTTGTGTTTTTTTTTTTTTCCCTTCCTGGATTTACTTTAAAAAACGTGCAATTGTAAATCCCTTCTCTGTCCCTTCAAGGTATACATATACTTACCCCTGTTTTACAACCCATATAAGTCTTGGTCAAGGACTTGGGAGCTGTCCCTTTGAAATGTAATCATCAAAGAAGATAGAGACCCCATCTCTCATTTTCTGTAGGGGAGTAGGAGCCTAACTTAGATCCTCACCAATTAGCCAACACAGGTGACCTAATCATATTGACCAACCTCCCTATGTAACAGTGTCCAGTAGTTTTCCACTAGCTCACCCCAGCATTTAAAATCTCTCCCACTTTTTATTTTCAGAGGAGTTGAGTTTAATCTGTCTCTATCATTGTAATATTCTCGAACACATTCTCTCTTGCCTGTTTAACTTGTCCAGCACAATTTTTCTTTGACAAGAGTCACTAAATATAGGACACCAGAATAAACTTTAATAACTATCTAAAGCAAGATAAATAAGCATTATCATGGTTTAGGGACTTGACAATTTCTAGTGGCTGGTAGTGGCCTCCTGCTTTTCTGAGAAGGGCTAATCACTCCTAGAACCCTTGTATCCTTCTCAGCAGCTGTCCGTAGTCTGAATAAAATCTCCATACGACAAGGAGAGAGCCCACTTCAGCCCCGACCTGGGTTTTCTGTTAATGTGCTGTAAACATGTATTCATTCCTTTTCACAATCCCACTGTGAAATTTTCTTTTACTAGAAGAGTTTTTGGCTTCTTTGGCCTTTCCCTTCTTTAAATTCCTTCTATTTTTTAATTTGAGCAATTCATTAAGGGATATTGTGTTTTATTATATAAGGTTTATTTTTAAAAATGCATTTCTTCAGCCCACAAACCCCAATTCATAATGCATCCCTTTACCCTGGTCCTTTCAATACAGAACATAGTGTAAACAATTCCGAGGCTTGTTCATAGTGATCTGTTCGGGGGGGGGGGGGGGGGGGACAAATTCTAGGACATGATTGCTGAAAGCAGTCTCAGACAATTTACGCCTTAGATGTCAATTCTCTCTGCCTCAGGGGGCCTCCACTTTCAATACCACACCAGACCTAGGAGAATATGGTCCCTTTCTCTTTTTGCTCAAATGGGCAAAAAACTAAATGCTCCTTTTTCCCTCATTGAACGAAAGACATTGTATATTATATATGTGCATGGGAAAACAAAAACAAGTTTTTGTTTTTAGAACAAAGAAAAAGAAGTTTTTGTTGTTGTGAAAAAGTTCTTTTCAAAAACTTTGTGAAAAAGTTTTTCACAACAACAAAAAGTCTTAAACAGGATATAGTCATTTAGTTTTTACTTTCCATATTTGAATTTCATCAAACTTTATCAAACATATAGAATTAGACTGTTCTCATTGAACAGTAATCTAGATCCAGGTAATCTAGATCCTCTTCCTTCTTGGTGTCCTTCATGTCTCCTGATATAGCACTGAGAATCTTTCATTAAACTAAGTCTTTGAGAAACTCAAATTGAAGACTATTGATCTAGGTGGTTGAAGACACAGTGATTATCACATGTCAGGATGCATAAACTCATTGGGAATCTCTGGAGGGAAAGTTTTAAAGTTAAAACTGACTAGCTGAAAAGTAAAGTAGATAGCTGCAAAAAAGTCACTAATTAGTTCAATTAGACTCTTCAAATGGTTAGCAAGTTCATCTTTAATTCTGCTAAATAGTGCTTATTTCTCATTTTGAGTTCCAGAGATGTTACAGTACCATCTTTTCAACATCAAAAGAATTACTTTGGAAATATAATTAAGACATCTAACAAAGAACAAACATCTTTTTTTTTTCCCTGCCTGTTTCTGTGCTTTAAAAAATGTTGTTGATGGTTGGCTTGCCATCTGTTCCATCAGGGCAAAAGTGTAAAAGTTTGTGATATTTTCAGTGGAAGCAGTTGATTGTAGATAACATATTATTTTCAGAAAATACATCTGTCAATGTCTTATTAAAACATTAACCAACAAAACAGTTCATCTGAAAAGAAACCTAATGATTAGAGCTGGCATGGCTGGCCTCCAGGTATTCACAATTTTGTTTTCATGTTAAAGCTACTTCAACTTTGAAACATTTGATTGGACAAGGGGGCGGGATAGTGGAGGATGGTGCATTTCTTAACTTTCCATTCCTACATTGTTGACTGCATAGGCTAAGGCCTAACTGGCTATTATTATTATTATACTAGATATTATTATAATAGTGGGACAATGACAACTGGAAAACTGTTGTGAGATCATTCTTTGGTTGCTAAATGAGAACATGGAAAATGTTTTGAAATTTCTTCCAACATTTTTCTGTTTATTTTGAGCCATCTGGAAAATTTGTGTAGTGAATCCACAGTAGTCCACTTACTACGTCTCCATTTTCTCAGCTATGAAATGGGAATAACGAAAAGCAACAACCATTCTTGGTACATAGTACCTTCATTCTACTATCAAGGGAGCACCCAGTAAACCAGCCTGACTGAACCTTCCCGTAAACTTTGAGGAAGGTGCCTTTCATCTGTACTTCAGGTATATGATGCCAAGAATTCCACTGTCAGAGTCAGGTTGTGGGACTCGGTCACCTGGCAAACTATGTCAGAGTGAAACTTATTTGCAGGCACTGTAATGAACCAGACACTGAGAAGACTCTGAGCAGATATTAGTACTTGGCCCACCTCACCCATTTCTTCCCATAATTAGCTAGTCTCTATTTTCAGTTATTTAGGATAACATTAGTATCGAGTTATTGTCATGATAACACTTTGAGAAAAAATCCTTTCTTATTACCAAACAATCTTACACTGGTGCAATCATCCAATCTTTCGTGTCCTTATACAATTCACAAGTACCTTTTTCTTACATAGGTAAATTTTAAAACCATAGCCTGTTACCAGAATTTTTCACATAGGGGTGAAAGCATGCTTCCTCTTACTCTGTTATCAGTGATGACAGCTGAGAATTTTCATGGGGGTTCTCAGCAAGATTTCAAAATGTATCCCTTGCCTTTAGTTAATTATAAAATAAGTACTCTTCCTTTAAGTGGCCTCCTGGCCATCAGAGATTATGCTAGAGGAAACCACATTCCCAATTGCCACTGGTCTCTCTCTCTCTCTCTCTCTCTCTCTCTCTCTCTCTCTCTCTCTGGGTAGTCTCCACTTGTGTGAAGAACATTATTACTTTGCCCTCCAAGTTGAATGAATAAATTCAATACCTTTTACCTTTCCTGTCCAGTACTTCCCCCCAGTATTTCTCATATTGTCTTTATATAAGATGTCCAGAAATAACGATCAATGACTAAACAAAGCCAATTGTTATAAATGTACAATTAATATATGCAACCCATTTCTCAATGCTATATGAAAAGTAGTTTAAAATTTTTTTCTTTCTTTTGAGAATATTCAAACTCAGAAAATGTTGTATATATTTTTGTTTATACATTATTATTTTTCCCTAGCCAGAAATAACACTTGTAACATTGTTAATCTCTTGCAATAGACACTGTTCAAGAGCAATGGTGTATAACTTCTGTCCCTGTTGACCTTTTGAGTGTAATCTAATGGTGTATCTACTGAAAAAATACAAATCAGAGACAGTTAGTCTTTATTAAAGTCTGTTAGCTCAACAAAAGTGTAATAACAATTAAAAAGAAATCTAATAACAATGGAAGTGAAGAAAAGAAATCAAAACATATCACTCTGCTAATGTGCTATCACTCCCTAATGAAGACAAAGTAAACTCTTCCTGGCCAACCAAAGGTCAATGTTAGCTTGAATCTGCTGTAGTTATATATGTCCCTGGTGCCTATAAGACCTTGAAAGGATGACTCATGCATTTTTTTAATGGAATAAAGTCTAATGACACTCTAAATCTTACTTCCAACCCAATGTAACCAAGACATGAAGTGGAGAGACTTAATATTGTTTTTGTTCACTTTCTACCAACACAGACTGGCTGCCCTTATACTGCTGTAACTCTGGCATACCTAACATTTTAAACTACCTTCAAATGCCTTAAATAATGACTTAACATGGTATAGAAACATATACAAATATATGTTTAGCACTATGGAAAAGTGCTAAAGGGCATACACAAACACTTCACACTGGCATCCTCTAAAAAGGAAAAGAAGATGTTGAATGTGTGAGTGGGGGGAGGAGGTTAGTGGTCATTTGATTAAAGGGAAACTCATAAATTTCAGTGTAAATACTTCAATATGGTTTTAATTATCTTATATTGATATTATGTCAATGCACCATTTTGTATAGTTTTATAATAATATAAAGCTATACATTTAAAAAACATTAATAATATTCTCTATTAGTTAAAAACATCTCCATGAGTTGGTTAAAATTTTTATCAGAAATACACTATTCATTCATCCTAGTTGTTTCTGTTTATCCTTTTTTAGTAGATCTTTATGAAAATTGAAAACTAACAGAAAAAATGCATTTTAGATGTCCCTGCATTTCCCAAACTGTTCAACTTTAAGCATCACATTCCTAGAACTAGCAGGAAAGAAAATTATCATATATCCCAGATCAAGTCAATCACCAAGAAATAAAATAATAAAAGCTCTGGTCACATTATTTGAATATTTGATCTCAAGACTGAGTCTGTCAAATTCACACTTTCTGTCTCAGTGTATGTAGCTTTCTCTTAACAGACAAAGTTATTACTAGATACCTTAAAAGACTGCCAATGAAAATGAATTTTATTACCATTTCCACACCATTTAACTGAGAGGTATGCCAACATACCACCAGAGGAATAAACAAAATGCTGCCTTTAACTTACAATGTTCCCTGCCTCAGAACTCACTCAGCAGGTTCCACAGAACAATGATGACATCCAATGGCCAAATAAATGCTTTTCAGGGTTTTAGCTGAACAATGGCAGGGCCTAACCTCAGGTGGTGATCACTCTTGGTGGTATCTTTTTAAGAGATTAAGTATAATTCCCTTATAAGAACAGACTTGGAGAAATCAGAAAGAAACAGAATGGAAAACTGAGGCAGCAATCAGCGTCCTCTTTGAGTTATCTTGCAAAGCCAATCTCTGAAGAAGATAATTTCCTTAGTGAAGCTTCATGGGAAATCTCATTTCAATAGATGATTCTGTGCTTCAGCTATGGTTGATTTAAATACTGCCTGAGAGGATAAGGTTTCTGAAGCCAGAGCATGTTATAAACTGGTCAAAAATATTTGAGAAAATGGAAAACTTTCATGATAAATCCCCAAAACACTATTGTAAAAGACCCCATTTCTTGTGGTGGCCGAGATCTTTTTATGGTTTTGTTACAGTGACATCCTGTCCGTTGACTTGCTGACAATTGCTAACTTCCTGAATGACTGTTACTATTTCAGTTTTTTCTTGAGTTACATCTGCTTTATTGCCCTTAACTCAAAGGTGGCTTATAATAAAAATAAAGAATGAATCAAGAGTGAATCAAGAATGAAGGAGGGGAAATGCTTTACGTAGCTCATTTGCTCTGCTTTGTGAATATGTTGTGTGTTTTAACCCTCTGCCTTTGCTTAAACTGATCCTTATGACTAAACTCATATTCTTTCTACTTCTACCAACTTAAATCCCACTCATTCTATAAAATATTATTCAATATTTTAATATCACTTCCTTGAATCAATCTATTTTCTAGGTTGAGGGACAGCTTTGTTTGTTTCTCACTTTCAACTAGTCTGTGTCACATTTTCCCAATAAATCTTTTTTTTTTTTAAGATGTCAACTTCTGCCTCTCAATTTTGAGAGTTTTTAGAGCAGGAACAAGATGTATTGCAGAGCTCGATCTTCCATAGTAATAACAGAGAGCCTAATATTCAGTAAGAGCTCAATTCGTATTTAATTAATGTCTTCACTTTATTACATAGTCCCATCTGTTCTCCAAAGTCACATTTTTTATTTTTTTTCACAAAACTAACACATTCGATCATTTCTCCCTGTTTGGAACACTTTCTTTTAGGACACCACTATTTCTTGTTTTTTGTTTCTCTCACTGGTCATCATTTACACTGGTGTCTTATTTTGGCTCATCCAAAGGTGGCTCACTGAAGGTTTAACATTCTCAACTACATTCACTTCTTTGGGATTCTTATTCCATTTCATGGCATTAACTTTTACCTATATTCTGATGAATATTAAAATTATACTTCTAGCTCAAACCTTAATTCAAACTGCAGATAGTCCTAACCTGAACTCCTGACTTCTATCCTGAACTGTTTTTCCCCATTGTCTTTTTGAAAGCAGTACCTGGCAGTGTTACCTTCCAGAAACTCAGGCCAGAACACTTGCAATGACCCTGGACTTACACAGTTCATTCACGGTCTACGAGGGACTTATCATCAAATCTTGTCAGCTCTTCCTTTTTCTCACCCGGTCCAAACACCAGGATGTCTAATATGGATTATTGAAATAATCCTCCAACTTGTCTTTCTGCTTCTTGCCCTTCTCTATACTCAATCTTTTCTTAGCACAATAGTCAGGTGATTTTAAATACCAACCAGATTAGGCCACTCCTTGGCTCAAAATCTTTCACAGACTTTTTTTTTCTTAAACAGGGAGAAAAAAGCCAGAGTCCTACAAAGCCCTGCACAGTCTAACCACTCAGACCGCATCTCCTTCCACTCTTGCCATTCATCCCCCTCAACTCTATAGGCTTCCAGCCAAGTAAGCTTCCACCTCATGGCTTTTGCATTGCTTCTTCATTTTTCTAGAATGCTCTTGTCTCATGAGAAAAGTTATAGAAAGGAGAAAAGGGCAAGAATAAAGAGGCTTGCAGGCATATGATGCTCTAGCTTATAAAAATTAGGTGGTTGAGATGGTTGGTAAAGAAATGGGAGTAATAAGAACTCAAAGGTTAGCGGTAGACTTTACAAAGGAAGACAATGGAACCACAGTGATCTTTTGATATTGAGCTGATGTAATTTTGAAATAGCCCTATGATGCAGGTGTTTAATGTTGCGTGGGTCTTGGCGGTGAGATCAAGGTGCTCATGTAGCAGTCTCGAGACTTTCAGCATGCTGTGTGAATGTGTGCATGCATGTGCTTCTGCACATGTAGCGTGTATTTTAGGAGGTATTGTGATACATAACTACCACTGAATGATTGCTGCAGCTATGAAAATACTGTATCTCTCCAAGTTAGAAGTTTTAAGAAACAGAAGCTGACTCAGGACAAGTCAAGCCTAAAATAAGCTTATAGTAAATATGTTGGGCGGCTCAAACCAATGGGAAGGCTGGACCGCCCCGTCTAGATAAGCAGCCAGGAGAAAAGGCCAAACCCACATTTCAAACCTAGTCTGATGTGGAAAATTCATTACCTGCACCAGAAAGCAACTGCCTAAGTCCTTAGTTTTGCTGCAGTTAACTCCTGAGACAAAGATCAGTGTGCGTGGAACTGAGTGCCAGTCAAAGATACTGCCTGTGCCTAACTTCAGGAGCAGCTAGATAAGCATGTGTTTGGCATCTCTCTCTCAAGAAGAAAATCATTTTTCCCATGTCACATCAAACTCCAATAGTGTGGAAGCCCCAAATATTGAAATAGGTTTTGATGCTGACTAGCTAAAATTAATTTTTGAAAATGCCCAGAGAGAAAGAAAAGACGTAAGTGATATGAACAGAAAAAAGATCAATTGGAAAAATGAGTGATATTTTTGACATTGAGAAATGCCAAAAGAAGACTATGGAAATAAAGGACAAACTACAGTGACCAGATGGGTGGGGGGAGGGGAATAATGGTGAAAAGAAGGGGAAGGGTCATCAAGGAACATGTATAAAGGACACAGGGACAAAGACAATGAGGGGGAAGAGGATTGAATGTGGGAGGTGGAGATGGGTAGGGCAGAGGGGAGTAATGGGGGTGAAATGGAGGCAACTGTAATTGAACAACAATAAGAAAAATTAGGTTTGTGAGTTTTTGTGCTAGAGCTAAGGAGATACACACAGTTGAATGGCAAGGAAAGCATGACCTGTGAAGCCAAAGAGAAGAGAATTTAAATTCCTGTCTTGGTAAGTACTCACTCTATGGTCTTAGTCAAGTTAGTCCAGGAGCCTCATTAAATTGGAAGTAACAATATTAGTATAAAAAAATCAAATAAGATATATGTGTAAAGGCACTATCTTGCTATCTACCACATAGTAGGTGCTCATCAAACATTATCTAGCTACCTATTCTCCACAGAGCCTTGGGTTAAAGGCAACAAGGACAGTGAGTACAAAGATTTCCATGTTCTTCCATCATCTCACATCCTGACTTTTTCAGGAGATAATGACTGATAAAGAAACAAGAATAGCACAAACAAAATTTAAATGTAAGTTGTGCTATTGATGAGGGATAGCATCGTTTCTGGAACCTGGCTGGGTCACATTGTATCTATGACTGTTTCTGGTTTCTCTCAACCAAGGTGCTGAAGACACACTACTCCTTGGACAATCTGAGTGAGCAAGTCCTTCAGGTATATGCCCTGGACTTCCCTCTGCTTCACCACCATTTCTTTCCAAGTACAACTGGATTTCCATCCATTCTCATCTTCATCCTTCTTTTGAATCCTTTCTAGAAGGAAAATTAAAAAGTAGCCACTCTAAGGGTAATTCAAGTTAAAGAGCATTAGGAGTCACAAAAAGCCTACAAAGGGGCCCAAATTCAAGTGTATTAATAAATCTTACCATCCTCCTTGAACATAACAATAGTACATAGTGAGTAGCTAAGACCGAGAATTGTTTGACCTCCTAAAGGCAGTCCAATGGGAGTTGTTTTAAAACTCAGGCAAAATAAAATATGAATGAAAGCTGGCAGCTGCCAGGTTACAGGCCATGGCCTATATCTGGGGTTTCTTATCTTCTGTGCATCCTCTTGCCTCTGAGGAAAGAGAGGATGGAAGAGCCATGGTGAAGGCCTCCGTTTAGAACTCAAGTCTCTGGTTAGAAATAATAGATAAGCTTGACACTTATCTATTATTTATAGTGAGGTTAGAAAAGATATTACTTGAAAACGGGGTTCTGGGGCTAAAAAAGAAGTCTAAATGGTGAAGCTCCCTTACGCAGGCTTTCAAAACTCTCATCAGATTTATTGTGAATAAATTGTAAATTTATTTAAGTGATGACTAGATTTTACTATTTCCAAAGCACTTCCACATATACTCTTTCTTATGGGTCTCTCACCAACATAGTGAGGAAGGAATACCACTTTAGTGTTTGTGATCAAGAATATGGCTGCTTATAATTTGCATTCAATAGAATAAAATTTTGTAATATTTTTTGAAAACCATAAAGGGAAATTAACTTTTGCTTGATAGTCAGTAGCATTTCCAAAGTCCATAATGGACCCATTATTCCTAGAAAACAATAATTTGGGATTGGGAAAATGAAAGTGTTTGGGGAAGACGGGCCCTCCCTGCTGAGAGGGCTCAGCAGTCATCACCTTCCTGAGATAAAACCAGTTGGAATCCTCTCCTCACTGTAATGTTTTATCCCGAACTTAAACGTGTTCTAATAAAGAGAGGTATTTCCATGGCTTTTTTTGTTTTCCGCCCTTCTTATCAGATCTCCCAGCACATCTGAGCACTATGGGATCTGAAATGAAAAGATCTAATGGTATTTGAATTGTGTTTTCTCCTTATGTCTTGATGTAATGGGAAAAAATATGTCTCTAGAATTGGCCATTTCATTCTCAATTACACCAGTTATTTAAAAGTGTCATTTATATACACACTCTGCAGCTACAGCAGTACAGCTGGAACTTAATATAATATAATCATTTTACTCATTTGTTCAATTAACATTTAGTGAACACTGAAAATATATGCCTTCACTGCAGGTGTTGTAAAGTTGTGGGGAAACTGGGACCATCCAACCAGTCCCAGCAAGGACGGACAGCATGGGCAGTAAACCAGTGCGTCACGGGCAGTTCAACTATGCTGCTGCCACCTGTGGTGATTAAGTATGCAACCCTCTAGATAACATTCACAAAGGGTAAATAACACAGACTTGCTTTGAAGAAACTATTGGAAATATATGTACTAGTTTATGTAGACTTTCTTTAGAATGTGTGAAAATATATGCATTGTAATACTGTTGCTATGGCATCACTAGTCAAAATCATATGGAGTAAGTTGTTCTTTCTCTTAGCCTCACTTTTATCACCATCTGGTTTGGCTAAGATGAATTGCTTTATGGTGTTTTTGTGAGGAATAGGATAAGATATTTTTAAAAAAAACCTATATGACTATGCCTGGTGTGCAGTGAACTATTCAGTAATGGTTGGTGTAGGAACAATGTTGATGAGGAGGAGAAGGACTGTAACAAAGCTACCAGCTATTGCATTTATTTTATGCAAATGTGAAAAGAAGACAGCATTCAGGAAAGAAGAGCGACATATCAACTATTCAGTAGGAATAACACAATTTCGTCTACCAGTTGTGACATGTCAACTATTCAGTAACAACAACACAATTTCGTCTACCAGTTGCTCATCAAAGGTCACCAATAACTCCATTTTAGAGATGCTTTGATTACATAGCGGTAGGTTATGTGCAAATGCATGTCGATCACAATAACTTTAGTAGCCCTGCTGAAGGCCATAGAACTGCTACTCTATCAAAGTAAGAAAAGATCTAGACAAAGGAGAAGAGAATGAAACAGGTTTATGGCGAATGCACCCATATATATTATAATATGTGTTTTATAACGTATACTTGTATTTGACAATCATGTTTAGTGCTTTTCACTATGTACTTACTATGGACCAGGAGCTGTACTAACTACAATATTTCATAAGTAAAATTAATTTTATGTGCATAATTAATTGTTACAACAGCACTATGAGGCAGTTATTATCTCTATTTACATTAAATAAATTTGCTGTCTTCAGTTAGTAATTTGAAGAGGTAACCGGTTAGCCTGATTCAGAGACAAGCTCTTAATCATTGATGTTACTTAGTAGTGTCTTTTCAAAGTGCTTAGTATGCTTCCTCTGTTCTTAAAACCTGGCACTTCTGCTACTCACCATCTGTCTTGGGCACTTTCTTTAAACTCTGACCCTCAGTTTTCTCAACTGTAAAATGGAGATGATGATAATATCCACTCTAAAGAGTGAGGAGTCAATGAAGTTATATTCATAAAAGCATTTAACATGGTGGTTTATATTTGGCATATGGACAATAAATGTTCCTAAATTAAGATAGGTTAATTAAATAATTTCGTTTCATTGATGCAAGTAATTAGAAAAGAATATGTGTTACAAAAGCAAAGCAAAACAGAAATATCTACAAGTATAAAGCAAAAGAAGATCTCCTTATTGAGACCATCGTGCGTGTGGCTGAGCCCTAAAAACGACAGAGGTTAGCTCTATAGGGAATACTAAGCATTCCCAGTGCTTCCGAATACAGGCCCACTTCATTTTATTGTGTTTTCCTCCATTGCCTTCACAGATATGCATACTTTACAAACTGATGGTTTTTCACAACCTGTGTTGGGGCAAGTACACCGGTTCAAATTTTCCAGCAGCATTTGTGTCTCTGTGTAACATTTTGGTAAACCTCACAATATATCAAAGGTTTTCATCATCACTATATTTTTATGGTGATCTTGATGAGTGGTCTTTGATGTTACTATAGCACCACAAACAGTGCCCCTGACGGACAGTAAACTTGGTCTGTCAACGTTGTGTTTGTATTGAGTGTGCCACCAGCCAGCTGCTCCCCCACCTCTCTCCTCTCTCTCTCTCCTCAGGACTCCTGATTGCCTGAGGCACAACAATAGTGACAATGGACCGATGAACAACCCTACCATGTCTTCTATGTGTTCAAGTGAAAGGAAAGCTCATGTCTCTCACTTTAAATCCGGAGTTAGAAATGATTATGCCTAATGAGAAAGGCGTGTCGAAAGCCAAGATAGGCTGCAAGCTAAGTCTTGTGCTAAACGGTTAGCCAAGCTGTGAATGCAAAGGCAAGTTCTTGGAGGAGATTAAAAGTACTAGTCCAATGAACACAGGGATGGTTAGAGAGTGAAACGGCCTTATTGTCAATATGGAGAAAGTTTTAGTGGTCCGGACAGAAGATCAAACCAGCCACACATTCCCTTAAGCCAATGCGTAACCCCAAGCAAGGCCCTCTCTTCAATTCTGTAAAGGCTGAGAGAGGTGAGGAAGCTGCGGAAGACAAGGTGGAAGCTAGCAGAGGTTGGTTCATGAAATTTAAATAAAGAAGCCATGGCCATAACACAAAAGTACAGGGCGAAGCAGCAAAGGATGTAGAGTATTTACACGGACTTGGTCGATGAAGCAGCAGCAGGGTTTGCGAAGACCGACTCCAACTTTGAACGAAGTCCTGCTGTGGTTACAATGCTACCTAACAGCATCACATGCTAAGAGACACTGTTCAAGGAAGGAAGAGTCAGTTCATGTGGTAAACTGCACTGTTGTCTTCTTTTAGGAAATGGTGGCAGCCGCTGCCCCGCTCAGTCAGCAGCCATCGCCACTGAGGCAAGACCCGGCACCAGCAAAAGGGTTCTGACGCATCGAAGGCTCAGATGATGCCTTTTTTCTTTTTTAGTACTTTTTAAATCAAGGCAAATATCTTGCTTTTGAAAACAAAACAATGTTACACACGTAGTAGAGTAAGTATAGTGCCACATAACTTTTGCATGCACTGGGAAACCAAAAAGTTCCTGTGACTTGCTTTACTGTGGCTGTTTAAAACCACACCCCCAATATACAGGTGTGCTTGTATATTAACTTACTTAGTTATCTTAAGAATCTTAAGAGTATGTAACCATTTAACAGATTAGGAAACATAATCACAGAAATGTTAAATAATCAAAATTTGGGTTGTTACTGTTAGAGTCCTTCCTTCTAACCACTGTGCAGTCCTCCCCCAATAAAGGCCCGTCTAGGTACTAACCAGATATTCATATTCCACAGGATGAATGGCAGAAATAGAAGCCCATATACTTTATCAATTGTAAAAGTGCAACTTAGCGTCATTTGTCCTTCCCAGAAGGAAAATGCAGTCAGGCTGGCATGAGGGAGGAGAAGCCCGGAGCTGGAAGAAGGGCTCCGAGCAGTGGTGGAACTTCCTTCAGGAGACACAGAGAGAGGGCTTGTCCCTTGCCCTGCTCGCCTTTGGGGAATCACAAGAGCAGGATTTGTCCTGTTTTGTCATTGAATTCCCCACCACAGCCAACTGATGCCTGGCTGTTCCTCTGCATTCCTCTCCCCAACCCGGCAGCCTGTTTTCTGAGGAGAGCGTGTGCGACCTCCCCCATTCCTCCCCCCAGGAGCTCCGCACTCTGCTAACAGCGCTCTTGCCATTGCACTTCACCAGGGAAACGCCCACTCATTCTCCCGATTTCAGCTTAAGTCTCCCTTCCGCAGATCAGCCAGTTTGGGATTTCTCTAATTAGGCCAAAGCCCCTAATTTTAGGCCTATGGCACCTGTGCGCTTCACCTTTGTAGGAATTACCAGACACACAAATTGGCACATTATTTAATTAACTCCTGTTTGCTCTGTTAGTCTCCATGTTATTTAAGAGGAAAGATTACATTGTTGTATCCCTAGTACCTAGAAGAATATCCAACCCACAGGTCTTCAGTATCTGTTGACTGAATTTAATAAAAATTGGCTATCCTCTGCCCTTCTCTGACATGCTCATGCTCTCCTGCTCTAGGTTATTTCTTTCTGCCTGTTCCCCTTGTAAGGGGACGTTCAGAAGTCTATTTTGTGTATTTTAATCTGAAAATTATAATTTGTATGCATAATAGTAATAGTTAAATCTTATATTGTATTTACCTTGTGCCTGCCATCATTCAAAGTACATGACCTATATTTAACTCATAACAATTCTCATAACAATTCTATGTGGTGGGTTACACCATAATTCATTGACTCTGAGAAGCATTGATTGTAAAACGCATCATTATCTTGTTAGTTGAACTCTGGAATGTCATTTCTACTTTATGAATGAGAATTTTGAGATAATGAGAGGTTTAGCAACTTGCCCACACAGGCTGGTGCTAATAATGGTTGAGCCAGCAGGCACACTAGGCAGGGTGATACCAGGGCTCATGGCCATGGCCATGGCCATGGTGCCATCTTGCCACCCAGTCAATGAGAGTCACACATATGGGCTAATTCTACATTTCTCAAATCGCCCATCCTGGTAAAGTTCAGAGGGTATGTGGAGGGGCGGGATAAACAGTGTGCCACACACTTGACCATAACTATTTGACATGAAAATGTAAAATTGCCTTTATAGTAAAATAATCTATGCTCTATTAAAGTAAACAGGGATATGTTAAATTGTAGCATGCAAAATATACCCAAAGTTGTAGAACCCAAGACATGATCACTGTTCAGTTCCCATGTCTCCTATTTTCCGAATGCCTTGCTTTGTGGTCAGGAGAATGACAAAGGAAAATGTGGAGAAGCACCGATAGCTGTGGCACCTCTTGCTTTTGCAAAGGGTCAGGAAAACACTGTGCTCACTCTGAGTGTTGGAGAATTGAGTGGCTTAGGGGGAGAAGGAGCTCTATCTGCTTTCTCTACCTCTCGTCAGTCAGCTGGCTCTTCAAATTGTCAATGGGACCAAAGTTGATCAGAATAAGAAAATAGGCTAATGTTTAAACTAATAGATCTAGGCTTGTTATCCCTGATCATTTCACAGAGGAAACTGAAAATGTTCAGGTATTTGGTGAAAAGGCTTAGATATGAACAGATGGTGACAAGTAAAAATTATTCCAGTAAAGAGAGTAGAGACTAAATTCAGGCTTCACAGGCTTTAATCCCACATCTGCCTCTCACTAGCGTGGTGCCCATGGTCAAGTTATCTAAAATGGTCTTCACTTCCTAATCTGTAAAGTGGAAGTAAGATGGAAATACTTTGCGAACAGTGAAGAGTCAAAGCAATAATGCAACTAGCGTGTTTACCCCAATGTTAAGCACTTAGCAAACAAATGAATCTCATTTACATTCAAATATTCATCATCCATGGGAGAATGTATGATTATTTTTTTAAACAGTTGGTTATTCTTAATGTGATCAAGTGTGGTGGACACGATACGATTGATAGCTTAGGGCTAACAATCATTACTGTTTGATGCTTGCTTATTTATTTTGACAATTTAAAAAAATCCTTAACCCTATAATTTTACACAAACATTTATTTATATCATATAAGATGATTGCAACTGATTTTTGCTAAGGGCTTCTCAGGCCCTGAATGCCGTATTCATCCTGCATTTCGCTGTCTAACTAGGCATCTCACGATTCTGCTTGTATTAGAGAACTTACCTGCTAGGAGACATCAGTATTGTCCCTATTTCCAAAGTAAAGCCTCAGCACCTTCTCTGGGCCTTGAGTGCCTCTGGGATCTGATCCGCCCTTGTCTTTCTGAGCTCCGCCCTCCCATCACCATTCAGTGCACCTCCCTCCAGCCAGCTAACTCTGGCACGTGGCACGCTCTTTGCCCCCCTCTGCCTTAGCTCTTGTCTTTCCCCTGAGCACCTTACCTTTCGCCAGTCTGCCAAACCAACCCTCCTATTAGAACCTGTACAAAGAGGCCCCTGAAACGTGCATTGTTTTCTTGCACCAGGGGTGTGATTACCATGAGCTGCATTTTAATTTCCCTTCCTCTACTATTTACTTTAATTAACTTCATAAGCTCAAGTCTTGATTCCAAAGCATTCACAGTTCTTTATGTGATCCATAACACCTTTGCAGATAACAGTCTCTCAAGAAATATTTTCAACTGTTGAATAAACAAAAGAGTGAAAACACCTGTTGGTGTTTCCTCATCAGTGACTTTGATTTATTTAAGGCACCTGTGATAGTTTGGAAACTGTGGCAGGAAAAATAAGGAGTTTTCAAGTTGGTTCCTGACATTAGTTCCTGTCTCTATAAACATGAGAGTTACGATATTCTCAGAATTTCTGCTTAGGCAATTCAGAGAGGGCCCAAATCACAGAGAAGTGGGGCACTATATGCATTCATTTGAAATAAACTCATTGATGAATTTGCTCATTGTTTCCAAAAATATCAGTTGAGCTACTTCTATGCCAGTCACTGTTCTAGGATTAGATACAAAAGTAAAAGTAATATGATCATTGCTGCAAAGGTTTTAGAGAATAAGAAGAATAAGGAGCACAAACATTTATCTGGCGCTGGGACTGGTACAGTATTTGGGCCTTCCAGATTTAGCCCTCAGAGCCGTAAGCCTCAGAGTGACAGCCATGTGATGAGCTTGCTCAGGGGGTGGGGCAATTAGTGAGCATCTAGCGGCAAGTGGAGACCTTCTGGAGCCCAGCTGGGGCACCCCAGCACTGTCAAAGAAGCTTCCTCTGCAGTACAGTGAAGAGAAACAACAAATCTCTGTTAGTTCTCTGCCCCACACCACCAAAGAGGAGGACCGAGCCCGTTTTTGTCGTTTGGGTTTAGGCCTGAGTGGAGCTCCCATAATTGTTAGAAAAGTGTCTTTTATACTCTTACAAAAGGTGATGGGTAGACTGCCTGCACACCTAACACTCTGGCACCACCAAGAGCTGGAGAAAGTGGTCAGAAGCCAGGGAAGTTTGCAGCAGTAAGAGATTTCTCCCACCTCCCCATGGAACTCAGACTAACAGATCCACACCTCCAAGTTCTCTCTGGGATCTCCCGGACAAAGGGCAATTCAGGATAAACCTGGGTATGATCCACTCTACCCACACCCACTCCACTCCTTGCTCCTGCCATCTCCCTTGGGTTTGACCCACCCTATTGCCTTCACTTGTGGGCCCATACCTCAAGGAAACCACTCCTCCTCCTCAGAAACTGGCCATTCAGGCAGGACAGGAAGCAGAATTACTTGTCAACCAAGGACAGCAGCTTTGCCCTCAAAGGTAGTGGACATACAGTGGCTGAGTTACTTCTCCTGGATAGAGTGTGTAACAGTGTTGCCCAGGAAATGTCAGGGCATCGGCTCAGGCTGCAGGCAGGAACAGACTCTGCTTGCCAAGAAGGCTTTCAGTTCCCCTTCCACCCCCAGACTAGCACTATGAATAGATCAAGGTGGAGAGAACACCAGAGCGAGCGTGGGCTCCTGTGGCCTGGGAGAGACTGGCACAGAAAGACAACCCCATGTTGGTGTTTTCATTAAAAAAGACGAGGCTGGGGTCTGGCAGAACTGAATGAGGAGAAGCATGGTATTTCATAGGAATTACATGATAAAGACTTAACTTACAGGCTACATTTTGAGAAACAGGCTGAGACTCAGCAATAAATGTTCGGAAGCAGCAAAAGCCTTGAAAGAAGAAAATGATGTCTCAGAACAGACAATAGTGGGTAAGCCTTGGAAGAGTACGCAGAGACTACCCCGATGGAGTTTGCACTGAAAACAGGATTATCGCCAATGTAGGGGTGAGAAAGAGAAAGCTGGATGTTCAGAACTTAACAATATTCAGATGCAGAAACATCGTTGTAGCCAATGGTATTCCATGCTTACTATGTCTGTGTTCAGACATCCTCAGATATCTCATTATTTTCAATAATTATTATGACTAATTTTTTTTGGTTATTTTCATAAAGTTCTATACTAAAGAACAATTCTTCAAATACATAGCCATGACCATTAAAGTCAGAAGCCTAATGCCCATATTGGACCAAAAAGATGTTCATTTAAACTAAGAATTTAATTCTATCAGATGTGGTCCACGTTATTTATGCATGCAGTTGTTTTTAAAAGTACCCTCCCTGAACTATAACATAGCATAGCTGAAGAAACGTGGGATGGGAATGAAGGTGACACCTAGAAGCACACGGTTAGACTCCTCAGCGGTTCATTAACCTGATTTTTGTGCCCCACCCAAGACACAGGCCACTGAAGATAAACACCAAATGCATAACCGATCCTTTATTTTTTATTGCTTTAACATACACAGTTTACCAATCGAGCAAAATATTAATAAATGACAGAGTGACATGAGTTGAAATAAAATATTGTTTCAAATAATGGAACTTCAGAACAAAACCAGTGGTACATATGCGAAATAAATCAATTGTGACTATAACAAAAAAATCTCATTAATTCAGTGAAACACAAAAGGCACACAGAATCTCAAGGAGACACGTGGGCTTCCATGTCAATGTCATGAGGGTATTAAAGAGCTTGTCCTATTCCTGCATAAGTAATTCATTTATATTAATTGGATAAACACAGATCACAAAGATCCACAAATGATTTTGCTAAGGTTTCCCTGTAGCCAAACCATGGAACCGCTTTGACTTGGCTATTCCGGTGCTGGGCCCACTACTGTGTTCACTCAGCCCACCTGCCTCCTGCACAGCAGGCTGTGATGTGTGAAGCGAGGAGGTCTGAAACTTTTGGATGCCACCACACTTAACTCTAATTCAGGAGATATTGCTGCAATAAACATGACTATTACCGATTGGTTACTTTGATTTCATCTCAGGCATAGTTTAAATCTGCCTTCATCCTGAATTATAATGTGCCTATAGCCTTCAGAAATGTCACTGAGTTTGTCAAACTTACTGCTTATAAAAGTACAAAAACCCAAAATGATTATTATATTTTTGTCAGATCACTCTGGAACTAAAAACATCATCAAAATAGAAAGCAGGGGCATCTAAAAACCTTTCACTAGAATTTTTGATTCATACTTAATCACCTCACTTGCCAGAGACAATTTCGTTTTACATCCCAACCATTAGGTACTAAATTGGGCATAACATACGTCTACTTCTGTCTTCGGGAACTTGTTAGACATGGACACAGAGGGAAAATCATTATGCTGTCATTTAGGCCCAATGAGATTTTCTTTGGAGGGACTGTCCCACACAAGGAAAATTTTCAGAACCAGTTGGAAACACAGATAACCTGCAAGACAGTTGCTCAAATTCTCACATTTATATCCCCATGGAAATATTGTATACCAACCCAAAGAATACAGAGTCATGATGGCGTAATTTGGCAAACCATGACACACTATCCCTACAGTATTTTTGAAATTAATTTTATGTTTAAAGCCTCAGGAAGGAGGAAAGTTCTGTTTAATGGAGAGCACAAACTAACACCTCAGACTTGCCCCTTCGCTTTTTTACTAAACACTCAAGTTCACATTTAATGTTAGAAGCTCAGGTCCAGGAAGCCTGTCAGTCTAAGCTAGACTCTCAGCGAGTGACGAGTGAATGAGATACACTGTCACAGAGAGGTTCTGATAGTTCACAGAAACGGGAAACTGATAGGTCTTGTTTATGGGTTCAGCTGGGATTGTGTAAGACGTGGCTGTTGGAATAAGAAGAAAAGGTTATGTGTGGGCTTTTGAACTATTGAATTCTCATGTATTAAGACAAGGCCTTAAAATTTTTAAAGAGATGCTGCATGCCTTCAAGATAAAATAACTGGAACAAAAAAATAAGTATTCTTAGATATGCAAAGAAATGAAAACTTTAGAACTAGAAAATATCTGGTTGGAAATGAAAACACAGGGACCACTCTGTTGATACCATTTAAGTGGTTTTTGTATATCTTACATTTAAGAGATTTTTAGAGATGATGTTAGAAATCTGAGTCTTTTTCAAAGAGAATTTCCTTCTTTAGAGCTTTCTTTTCTTGCAGTTGGAAACAGGCAGCTCTATGACGGCCAGGTACCCAAAAGTGAAGACCCCGAATAGTAAATGCATTCTCAGCTTGAGGATGACCTAAGGCTCCACTGTCAGAGAGATCAGAAAGTCACTCAACTCCCCAGGCCTGCGATGCAGCGGCTAGGCCAGCAACGTGGGCAAGAAGAATCTCACCTTCGGTGGGCTCTAGCAAGAAGATCATAAATATTTAAAGGACTATATTTACCTGTAGCCAGGCACACACCACATACGTTTTTGATCTCCATAAAGAAGGGAGCGTATGTGCCATGGTTTGAGTCAGTTTGGATACAAAGAAACTTGAGAGTATTTTGGTAATCCGTGGCCATAAATTTAAACACACAAACACACATTAGTGATAAAAAAGGAAAGAAATGATACCAACCCGGGGTTTTTACCAATCAATGCTAAAGATGGGTTGAAACAGGCATTTTCATTGTGTTTTGCTCCTCTATGGAATAAAAGTAATTTGGCAAGAGTTTTTATCTTACTTCAGATCACACAGATGAAATATTTGCTCATGTGTCTGATACTCTACGTTCAGTTATCAGAGATAAAAATATGCAGCTAATTATTTATGTATCTATCTTTTATCTGCTTTGAATAATGTAGGTATGGATTAATGGTAATTTTTAAAGTTTTAATTTTTTTTTTTTTACTATTACATAGGAAGCCAGCCATCATCTGAAATTTGTCTCTTATTTTCAACTGAAAAAACAATCTCATTTTTCCAGGAAGTCTAGATGATGTGCTGACTAAAATTGCTGACTCTCGAGTAGAACAACAAACTCATTTTTAGAGGCAGTGAGTTTTTTTTGGCAAGATTCTCATCCTGTTTAAGCCTCATTGGCCTCATCTATGGAATGGAGCTAATAGTGTTTACCCCATGGGGTTACTGAGAGATTTTAATAAGGTAAGAGCATCTAACATGCGGCTGGCATATGACAGCAAGGATCACTGTTTGTTTTGTTACCCGTTGTACCCTAAAAACCTATAGCCGTGCCTGGACCATCGTAGCTGTTCAACAAATATTCATTAAGTATGTGAATGTGTGATTATCCTGACTAGCTCTGGCACTGGGAAAAATTCACCCTTTATCAGTCTAGGAAACTGGCTGAATTTCCATTTCTCATCTTGCAAATGATATCCCTAAATCATTCTCAGCTGTTACAGAGTTCGTCCCCCTGCCTCCAACATGTCTCCACCCAAACCACCAAAGACAAGTGCGGTCTCCTCAAACTCTTAAACTCTTCCTTATCCTTTAACTCTTCCTCAGGAGGAGGCTGCCTAGTCTTCACACAACCAAGACTTTTCCTTCCTCTGGCTAAAAATGTTATCTCCTTTGGCAATCACCTTTCTTACTTTCTCCCCTACCTCTCTCACTTTCTTACCCATATTTCTTTAGAAGTGCTCTGTATTTACTGCTTTCTCTCCAACTTGTCAAATTCATTCTGGAAGTCAATCCCCGTGTTGGTTCCCATGAAGCAATGGGGACCACAGGATGCCCTAAGCCAGCCTGCAGCCATGGAACGTCTCATCCTGGGATCCGCATGAAGGCCAGCCCTGCAAACCATCACTGCCTGTAACAGGTTCCTGGTAAGGTTGGGTTCCGTTTGGAAATGGTGTTCAGTTAGTAATCATTATCTTCTTCTGAAGTGTTCAGTGATAGTTCCTATCTATCCTGCTGGGTAGGAAAAAAATATTCACATGTAAAATGACTAATGCTATAAACTATTATTTCTTTTGCTTGAGGAGAAAATAGTTTTGTTCATGCAACTTGGTTAAAAATGACAAAAAATAATTAAAAAATTTAATTATTCTTCTCCCTCTCATTTAGATGTCTAGGATAATGTCACAACCTTAATAAGGGCATCTTTTTTTGCATACACTTGATTTTAATGGCATCCACATTTTCTTTCCTAATAGGAACCAAGGGCCAAAATGAAAGTCAAAACTATTTTGTGTGTAGATGCTTCTGCCATTAAGCCTGGCTTGTTTATTTGGTAGTAACGTGTAAAGTACTAATACTGAAGACGTCATAACAGTATGGGCAAAGAATAATGACAAAAGAAATTCCATAAGCTTTTCATCTGAATAAGTGCTAACTCCTGGAATGTGACATATAAATAAAAATGATATATAAATAAAAGTTCCCAAGTTGCAGAAATTCTGAAGTTTGCTTAAAAAGAATTATTAAAATAATGTGCAGGTGACAATCTTTTATCTGGGTACCCCTAAGTTTCTGATCAAGTCAAACAGAAATATTTCTGACTTTCCCAAAGGAAAAAAAAGCTATTTGATTCCTAAATATGCAATAGGCAGGTTGGTTGGCAAAGACAAGCTGACAAAAGAAAGCACAGATTTCATTCAACTTGATATTCTGATACCTGCTTTGCTGACCTGAAGAATTGCTTAAAATGATACTGAAACAAGCTAGCAATTCTGCAATGAGTTCAGCAGAGAGTGACAAATATCACAAGGAAAAGTCTTAGATTTCATTCCATTCATTCTGCCGCTACTATACAGAAACCTGTATCCATGGGAACCACTTTCCCTAGCATGGAAATGTGCATCTGAAGCCAAAAGGAGTAAGAATGCATTCTGGAATAGATTTTAAAAAAACAAACAAGGAATAATAGTGCTGAAAATTAAAATTCATAAGTTTAACTAGAACACTTTAGAATGTATTTTTTAATTTGCATGTGGCATAGACACCTAAGGGGATGAGAGATAATTTTGGCGCACGGACCAGGAGGAAAAGACGTTAATTGCAGGTAACTGGCCGGGATGAGCAATCCTGACTGTATCATTCTGGTAGAAGCAGTCACAAGGAGGATGCCTAGCACAAAGATGGGTGAGATGAAAGAACTATCCTGAAAGTGAAGGTGTAGAAAGCCCCTGAAGATACTTTCTCTGGTCTCAGACATTAGTTTTTTCAGCCATGCATTACCGAAATTGAGGAGCACTAATTATTGGGTTTCAGGCCCAAATTGGGTGCTTAACTGTGTAGTCACTATCTTGCTGTGGTATGACTTGACAAGTGATTTCCTTTGAAACTGTTAAGTATGTGAGAAGGGGACTTTCTGTGCAGTTATGATGTTCTTACCACTCAAACACAAGGACTTTATGGGGGACATATATTTATATTCACACTAATAAATTAAGCAGTTTGCAAAAGCCAGAAGGCACATTTAAGGGTGTTGTATTTTCTCTTTTTTTTAAACAATGAGTTTTTTTTAAAGATTTTTTTATTTATCTATTTTTAGAGAGAAAGGAAGGGAGGGAATTTGAGAAGGAGAGAAAAATCTATGTGTGGTTGCCTCTTGTGTGCCCCCTACTGGGGACCTGGCCTGCAACCCAGGCATGTACCCCGACTGGGAATCAAACAGGCGATCTACTGGTTCACAGGCCAGCACTTAATCCACTGAACCACACCATCTGGGGCAAGGGTGTTATATTTTCTAACACATTTATAGTTTTCACTCATGTCATAAGACAAGTAGAAAGGAGATAAGTAACACATGACTGGAGACATTTATTGCTTAAATATTTTTCCTGACCTATTCATCAAGTTATAATCCAGAGACTCTGTTAGAAACAGATATTTTAATCTAATAATTTTCATTTGTGATATAGAAACGGGAGAAATACATATGTCTCATCTTTCTTGTGGGATGAAACCTTCAGTTTTTATGATTAGAAGAATCCTTAGTGGATTATGGCTTCATGGATATTCTCTGACTTTTCATTCTGATTCTGGTCTAATGTTTGACCATGAAGCTGGTGGCGAACCAGGATGAGATGGTCCTTGTAGGTGGTCTACGCCCTCTTCTCTCTCTCAAAGATTTCTGTTTCCTCCATAAATTAATTTCATTCAAAGAAAAAGGTGAGTTTTGATTAGAAGGAAAAAGCAAATGTATCATCAGAGGGAACACCAGTCTCTATGATGTGATTTGAAAAGATGTGTAGATGGACCACCAAGGTGTCATTCTCATGAAAGTTCTGCCATTCTCCTACAGAAGAAGTGCTTCGACATAAATATATCTCATATATTCATACTTACTGATTAGATTCATTTAACTAGGCTTATCATGCAAAGATGTATTAATCTTTTTGATGTTAATTTTTCTTGTGCATAAGCACTTATATCATTAGCAGATTTGAATTGGACTAAATCTTCCAACGTTGCCAACTGGAAAAATTCGCTCAGGTGGACAGATGCCTTTCTCGGCTCTGTGCATCCTGTTCTTATTACTCCTTTGATTTCTACAGCAGACTTTACTCCTGGGATATTTTCCAACTCAATTTTTTAAATTAAATTTTGTTTAATTATAAGTTGTTTACTTTGAGCTAAGCTGGAAATCTAGCTACTTTGAAGAGGAGGCCTAGTGTACATCTCATTTTGTGTGAAGCGTCTTTTTTTAAAGATATAGAGGTTATTTGGTAATTAAATAATTTCAAGTTATTTCTGTTCTTTCCACATCTAATGATTCATTCTAAGTTCCAACCTGGGGAGAACTGATGCAGGATCAAACGGACATTCATTCTCAATGGGACTCTGTGATTCCTGAGCGTGTGGCTTTAGGAACTAAGATGTGCTTCTAGAAGTATGGTGGCATCTTAAAAATGTGTCTTCTCAAATAAATTATAAATTTTCACTCTTACCTGAAAAAAGAATGTGTCATAAGTGTTGCTCTTGTAGTGTCTACTCTTAGAGCAGAAAATCATGGCAATATTTCAATGAAAGAAACTCCCGATTTTGCCTCCTTTATCTAGCTAGTCCTAGAGCATAAAACTATCTGAATTTCTTAATTCCTTTTTGCACTGCTTTCTCTTTAAGGGAGTAGACTCTGTCCAGAATAATTACTGCCAGCCAGTGCATAGTCCAAGACAGGGAGGAGCTTATTGCTTTTACCTCCTACGAAGTGTGTGTGCTGAGCCCAGGCAACCCCAAATTTTAGAAGAATAAAATAATTCATTAAGATGAAAGGGAGTTAACATTTACTCACAATTAATAACAACCTATTAAATAAATACTTTGCCCATACCATTTTCCTCCAGATACCATACATGTCATGCTCTCAACTTCCTTGCATTTTTATGTTTCACACGTTCCTATACTCAGCCTGGTATCCTAATGTCAACTGGTGCTGCGTGTTTGAATTTTACTTCATCCAATGAAAGTATACTGTTGTTAAAACAACTCATCAATGGCAATGATGTACAAACTTCAGTTACAGTTCTAACGTCATTTTAATAAAGTAGAATAGTGAATGAGTGTTTAAAATTCTATGAGTGGAAACTATATGTGTGAGAAAAAGTGAAACTGAAATTAAAGCCTCCAAAGAATAAAAAAAAAGAGCACCACAGAGACAAAGAGTGAGAAAAACAATGCACCAGACTCTGAGACTATTATGAAGTTCATTACAAACTCAGCTAGGGAGGAGCACAGTGATTGGGAGTGTGCATAGTGAGCACAGTTTAAAAAAAAATCTCAATGACTTTTATTTAAAACAGTGTTATTAAATATCATTCCAGCTTCATTGCCGTTAACTCTACTTCATAATTCAATGATACAATTTACACAGTTCATATTTTACTCAATGCCAAATGTTTCTCAAACTGGTCCTTTCCTTTTAATTATAATTGCAAGCTGATCAAAATGAATTTTTGGAGTCATGCAGAGCTACTTACACTTCTGTTGGCATAATCCACTGAGGGATATAGTTAGATGTCCCATTTCCCCAAGTGGGTAATAACTCTTCCTCCATGTCTGAATTATGATGAACCCACTTAAAACCAACTCTTAATGTGCAAAACTGCTAAGCACAATGGGGCCCTAAAAGGCACACTTTTGGCATCAAAACTCACTGGAAGCTTTATAGTGTTAATAAATTGCTTCATTAATAATCGAGGCTGATCTTAAAAATCTAGGATGTAGCTTGACTGCTCCCCCTTAGTTTCTGATGGATGTTAGCCTGATCAGTTGAAAATAGATATAGACATGTAGAGGTTTATTTTTCCCCATAGCAGGAACCACGCATCTCTGTCAGGTCAGATCAGGTAGAGAAAGCTTTAACAGGAAAATATGTTATGAAATCTTTTGTTTTCATTGAAAGCCAAGTCAAGAGCTTATGTCAATTTTTTGATTTAAAAGTAAAAGAGTGAATGCAATCAAGCTATTACTGATGAATAAGACCTACTTGAATTTCCTATGTTCATTTGATAATAAATGTAAGATATGCCCTGTGATGGGAAAGGCTGAATGGCACCTGAAGTGTTCATTCATTCGATGAGCATATATTGGTTACTTACTAAGTATACAGAGATGACAATGACACGGACCCCACGTACGTGTTGCTCATGTTGGGTCAGCCTGCCATGTTTTACATTACTTGTGGATTAAACTCTAAAGGTTAGTGAACTTACAGTGCTAATCAAATATAAACGTAAAACAGTGTGTTTAGCCAGGACTGTGTAATATAGGCACTAGAGTAGAATAGTGGTTTCAGTAGACATGTCTTCCTCTAAATTCACTCATGACCTGCACTGGGTGGAGTTTTTTCTTTGCTGAGCCTCGTCGGACAGCTGCACATGTTTCTTCTGGATTCTCTCTTTTAATCAAGGGTTTTTTTGCAGGCGCCTTCATTCTCCACATCACAACTGGGTGCCGGGGCCCCGCAGGACTCTGAATTCGGATGATCTTGGTTGAGGCGATGTAAGACATTTTCACTGTTTGCACTACGGCATTCATTAAATTTTTGGCTGCTTGGATTAGGGAAGTGACGCTGTCCAACTGTAGGGGGGAAAATAAATATTACTCAAGAGTGCAACCAGGATTTAAAGAGGCTTAATGTTATTGAAACTGGAATGTTTCACTGTTTTTGTACCAGAGACAAATGCGTTAATTCCCATTTTATATATATCTATGTGTAATTATTTACATCAATCTATACATCTGTCTAGAAAATTTATCTATTTATCTTCTGTGCAAATAGATCCATATTTCATCTTTTAAGATGATATGTTAGATTAATTTCTTTATCTTGGTTTCCAATGAAATGGATTCTATACATTCTTCACAATATTGTAAGGTCCAGAGGCTCATTGCTTTCTTTGGAATGGATCTCCCTATTTTCAGGGGTTGATACTGAGCCCTTTCTCTAAGAAATGACTCTCCACAATCATAACTACATTATGTATAAGTAAATTTATAAGAACAACAACTGAAAACTCTTCCTCTCAAGGAATTTATAGTTTAAGCTAAATATTATATATACTTATGAATATATACATACATGTATACCACTTACTTTCATGAGTATTTCCCAAATGATTTTACCTAAAACATTCTCTTTATTAAACACAGAACTTTTCAATGTATCATGCGATGTGTTAAAGTAGAGAATGCCAAGGCTTAGCAAAGTTGGGGTTAAATTCCAAGCCTGCCATTTGGACAAATCATTTAACCATTTTTTCCTGGCTTTCTCAGATATTAAACTGGAAAAAACACTTATTAAATTTAAATAATATGGGTAAAGAACTAGTAGAGTGACTACTAAATAGTTAATTATGATTATATGTCACTTATTTCTTGTGAAAACTGACAAATTGCTTACTTAATTATGAAGATGCACCAATGATATTACTAAAAGAAATTTTTTCTCACATGATTCTGTTTTTAATTGTTATGTTGTCTGGGTTGTCCACAAAATAATCTCAGGGGAAAATGGGGCACTATTCCTAGGATCTTGCAAAACTACCTTAGAGCTAAGCCAAGTTGATTCATTTTTATACAACTAATGCCTCTTCCATTATTTTAGTTTGACAGATTGTCACCTACACCCTATTCACACAGCAAGCTGTGCTTCTCAGTTGTCTCTTAGTGATGCGCCCTGTCAGGGCTGAGACTCAAACACCAGCACTGCAGTTACTAAAATTCATCAGTAGCTGCCCAACCTGAGTACTCTACCTTTGCAGGTTGCGGACTCTCATGTCACATACAGAATACATGAGTGAAAGGAGTAAGCTCAGTTATGTGCCTAGGGCAGTGGTCTCACTGGCTGCTTCCCAGGAAAAAAATTAATTAGCTCCATTATATGCCAAGCCTGAAATTCTTTGAAAAGACAACAAAAATATGTAATTTGAAAGGCAGTACTACCTGACAGCTACACATCTTCAAGTCTTTTTATGTACTGAAGCCAGAAATGTAAAATCTGTGCATGTGGCAGCAATGACAAATGTTTTGCAAACATTAAAAACGATTTCATGAAGCACTCATGTATTTCAGAGGACACTTAGCACTTCTAAATCTGTTCACGAGTCAAAAGAAACCAGACTTTGAACAGAATAACACACTTTGTTATTAACATTACTTTATGGACAGATGGAAGGCTAAAATCTGTACTTGAATAATTAGTGATTTTCATTAAAAACCTCCTGGATCCCATTTGGCTTCTGAAATTGTTTCCAATCTCACCATGAGAAGAAGAAAGTATTCTCTATATGATGCATTAGCACGGGTGGCACTGAGGATACTTGGCAAGTTTCTCTCTCAAACAGGACAGTATTCGGTCTACTCCCAGGGCTCTGTGTTCCCATAAGGTCTGCCACAGAAGAGGGTCCCAGGGGCCTGCTGGCGTTCAGGACTTCACCAGTGGCGTTGGCTCTCCTGCCCTAAAGCTTACATTGTCTAGTCCTCCTTTGGACTCGTTCATCTTGGCATGTATATATTGCATTCATTTCCTTACCTGCTGATTTTTTCATATCAGTGGTATGTATAAACCAGTGGTCTAGACAGGACGGTTAAGTGCAATCCGTGCCTTAAAATGTGGGAAGTGGCTTGTCCTCTTTCCTCACCGAAACAACAAAGCCCTGTGTGCACCGTTGTGATCGTTTATGCTGGTCTCCAACAAGTGCTTTTACTTAAAAATCCTAATTGGCCACAGTAAAACTTCTCAGGGTGACTCAGACTAAACTAAACTAAACTAAACTGGAATAAAATAAAACAAAACAGGACAAATTATCTTTCTAGGAAAGCATGAAGACTAGTTTCGCAGACAGATTAGGGCAATGGCTACAAGAATACTGTTATTCCATGAGGAAAGGTGGAAGACAGTCTGTGAGGATTTTCAGGTTTAAGAGCTGTGTGTGTTGGATGCACGGCTCTCTGCTATTAGCCAAATCACAGAGGAGCCAAGCGACTGGTAGGGAATTTTGCTGGAGGCCCCAGCAATGGCTCCTACCTACTCACAGAAAATAACTGCATAATTTTATGACTGCAGAAATTATGTACATCCTTTTATCCGGGTCTACTTTCAAGAAAAATCCTTTGAGGGAAAGATTCACTAGAATTTGTTCTGTAAAATAAAGGCAAATTTCAGTAGGGTAATGTATCTCATTCGGGCTTCTGTGTTGAACTTATTAAACAAAGTTTTCTGAATTTCACAGATGTACCTGTGTAAGAAAAGAATATTAATTTACTCTAAAGACCTGTAAAGTAATCAGACTATAAAACTCAGGTCCCCCATTTTTTTACATTAAAAATTACTTTCAAGACCTGAAAATTCTTCTAGGCAAATATAACTTGAAATGCTTACCATAGCAGGAGCCATTTTCCCTAGTATCCCATGGCACTCCCCTCTGATCTACGTGAAGTGTTGTTCTTAATCAAGTTTCAAATGAAAATAAGAATGGCTTCTAAGCCCTTCAAACCTCCTAAAGGTAATGTGTAAATATGCATTTTTGTACATATAAGCAGTTTCCTATCCCCTCAACCCCCTTCATAAGGGAGGGGACAAGGTTTTCAGTAACTTTTCAAAGAGGATCTTGACCTAATTTAAAGGTCCGTATCCTAGATAAATCAGTAAATAGGAAAATAGCCACCTTTCCTATGTTAATGGCCTGTGCTTATTCTTCCATCCTGGTGTGGTTTCAAAATAACTGAGCTTGCTGGTCTATTAATGACACAATAACTCTCTCTATATTCTCCATATCCGAACATAAATTGGGAAGTTCTGCCCCTGTTTTTTTTTTTTTTTTTGAGGACCTAGATGAACATAAAGTATTATGTTCAGTAAGTTAGCTCTTACTTTAACTGCAAGATGTATTTGCCAACAACCCAAATGATAACCATCTAAAGACAGTCATACAGGAAACTCCGTTTGTTCTAATGCAACGTCTCTTCCGTGATATGTACTCTGTGATTTCAGTTCAGCTACAGTACAAATTTTCCCACTTCTAAAAATGTTTTCAGATGAAAGTCTCCATCCTACTTAGAGATGTGTCTGCAATCCTTTGCTACAGAAAAGGAGTTTAACAACTACAAAAGATATTTCCTTTTTCCTGATGAAATGCCAACATTTCCTCCATGGGACTAGTGTACATACACCATCTGGATCTTTTTACAAAAAGCAACAGCTAACTTCTGTGATATAAGCCTTGACAACTATATTCAGTCGGATTGTCTGGGGGAAGACCCTTGTCAAAATCCTATTTTAATTATTGATAGTCAAGAGAAACATTGGGGGGAAAGGCATGCCAGTTTTCCCATTTTTTATTTTCTAAGTTTCTCATCTATATTATGTCAGAACAGCAGAATGTCTTATACTGTACTACCCTAAGATCCCACATTCTGGACACAAGTCCTTAGTCAGATATACATGTTTGCATGAGGATAAGCTTAAGTGAACCTCATTCCCAATGATGTGAATCTCGTCTCCTTGCACCTGGGCTCTCATGTAGGGAAAACACAGTTGCCCAGCCCCTGTGTGAAGTGCCATGCCAGCTACTGCTGCTGGGACTCCTGCGGAGAAAAGCCTGATGTTGCCGGGAGAGATGTACTTCCTGTCCTATAGCCTTCTGAGTAAACTGATGCCAAGCGTATCCTATGCCGTTCTTGTGAATTTCAATGTTTACCTGAACTGAAAGACTCCCAGGATCTTTAAGTTGTACAAATGCAATACTTGAAAGGCAAATGTGTGGCTCCAAGTACAAAGATTATACAAATATACAAACATAATCTATTGTGTGCTTCCTGTACGTTGGTGCTGTCCTAAGCAGTTAACATAAATTAACTCCCAGTAACTCTGTGAGGTAAATACTACTATTGTCTCCATTTCATAGATGAGGAAACAGAAGAACCAGATGGCATGGTAGTTTGTGCAAGATGGTACAGCTATTAAATGAAAGAGCTGGAATCTGAGACAAGAAATCTGGTTCAAATACTTGGTGCTCTTACCCATTACACAACCCTGCCTTTCAGTAATACGTCACTGCCAATGTGTATTTATTTTCACATGTCAAAGACTTGGAGCAATCACACTAACATTTATATAATGTCTAAAATTAAAAAAATGGACTACCCTATGGGAAGTCAATTTTGGGAAGGTTATTGAATTTTTGTAATGCATACCGGTACTAAGAAAAATCAGGGAATCTTACTGGCCAAGGTATTTTGTTTGGATGGCGGTTTGATGATGTTTGTACTCCATCATTTTCAATGCAGCAATTTTTTCAAAATAGCATATAGAAATAGTCATATTTTATAAGCCTTAAACCACTTAAAGACTTTTAGATTAAGACTATTTTATAACAAAACATTAAAAAATTTTAAAATGTGAATCTCAATAAACACATGAATAAGACAACGAAAAACCATAAGAAAATCTTATTATAGCTTCTGCAACATGGAATTGCATAGCATTTATTTCACCTTTAAAATGTGTCCTGGTGTAAATACAAACCAAACTTTTTTTCTTATTTCCAAATCAAATCAAATACATTTATTTACCTTGGCTTCCCAATAGAAACCAGGATTTGGTTTGCTGACCCTGAAGCTTCTGTAAGTTTAACCCTTACTTAGCTTTAAAGTTCTCAGTTGCCCCGGCTGGTGTGGCTCAGTGGATTGAGCACTGGCCTGTGAACTGGAGGGTCGCTGGTTGGATTCCACTCAGGGCACACGCCTGGGTTGTGGGCTGGGTCCCCAGTTGAGGGCGCATGCAGGAGGCAACCACACAGTGATACTTTTCTCCCTCTCTTCCCCCCTCCCTCCCTCTCTCTCTAAAAATAAATAAATAAAATCTTTAAAAAAATAAAGTTCTCAGTTAAGCTGTTTGGAAATATGTTAGCTAGCACAGGCAAAGTGAAAGGGCAATCATTATGTATATGTGTTGATACATAGCAAGTGACAGCATAAATAGTTATTTCAAAAAAAATCTGAAGATTTGCATAGTTTCCAAATTACAGGTCCCATTTCCATCTCCATATTGATCTAACGGTGGTAGTTGTACACCATAGGAAATGTTTAAATATATTTGTTAGCAAAAATATATAATCTAAATCAATGTTTTTATGATCCACCTTGAACCTCTAACAAGAACCTAATTTTATCTCAATACTTAACACATTCTTTTGTTTCTAAGCAGATTTTTAAAAAATGTATTTATTGATTATGCTATTACAGTTGTCCCATTCCCCCCCCACTCCACTCCATCCTGCCCACCCCCTCCCTCCCAAATTCCCCCCCTATAGTTCATGTCCATGGGTCATATTTATAAGTTCTTTGGCTTCTACATTTCCTACACTATTCTTACCCTCCCCCTATCTATTTTCCACCTATCATTTATGCTACTTTTTCTCTGTACCTTTTTTTAAAAGAAATGGCCTGTATTGAAAATATTTGGATTTTAAGCTCTCTGTTTTTTTCCTTAGTTTAAACCTACTAATGGACTCATAAGGCTGTAATTACCATTATTTTGCTTATAATTATGAGTATTAATCCCAAACTCTCATTGTTACCTGAATTCTAACATTCTTTATCTTAGTTAAGAAAACATCAACCAGCCAGTCACCTAAGCAAAACTAAAAATCACTTTGGAGTCACCATTCTCCTTCACCAATCACATTCTGTGAATCACCAAGGCCTTCTAGTCTAATCCCATCGAGATCTGTCCCTCTTTAGTATCACCACTCTGGAGCAGGTCATTACCTTCTCTAACTTGGACAACTGCAGTATGTTTCTGGGTTCTACCCCTGAATTTTTGCTCCTCTCTGGGTTCACTCCCTATAATAATGCAAAAATGATCTCTTAAAAATCCACTTGTTTTTCAATACACTGATGGATTTTCATTGAACTTTAAAATATATCTTCATTCTAAACATTTTTTATAGATTACAAAGCCTTAAATAAGATCTTGTCTCTTCCTGCTTAACCAACTTTATTTCTTGCTTTTATGTTATATGATCCAACCATATAATGAAACTAACTAAAATATTCTAGTTTGAAAATATGCTACATATTATCTCCTCACTTCGTAGTCTTTTCACAAGTCATTTCCTCTGCCTAGAAGTGAATAATCTCTTCTCTTTTCATTTGGGAACCTCCTCCTCTTCCCTTAGGTCTCGCGTTAAGATGACTTTCTCAGGAAAGCACTCCATGATCCCCAGACTAGGCCAGATTGCCTTTTCATATGTTGTAATATCAATCTATGCTTCATCTAACATGAGAGTCACCTTAAGGCAATAAGATTTATGTAGAAGAGATAATACTGCCTGTTTCATGCTGTATAATTGCGTGAGACATGCTACAGGACATATTTGGCAAATACATGAATTACTTGAAATAATATTTAAATAAGTTATACAACCCTAAGTAGAGAAACCATACATAAAATATTTTTAAGACAGACGATCTCAATTATTCTTTTCTAATCTTCCCCTAGATAATTTTACCCAGACATCTATACTCAAGTTCCATAAAACAGGAAGTTTTTAGCATTTAGGAAAGGCACAAAATTTCATGATCAAGTGATGCTTCTCAAAATTTATGTTTAAAACTCTGAACACAAATCTGTTGAAAGACAGGTTTACCAAAAAATTCCAAGTTCCCACATTTACATTAATATCACTCTTAATGATTTTAATATAATATATCAATAAAAAATATGCCCATTAGCCTAAGAATAAAACACCAGCTTTCTAGTAAAAAACCAATATGGGTGCCCAACTTCCCCATATTTTACATATGCAGCCTGGGCAGCAGTTAATTAGTGTCTTCGAGCTTTTGTTTCCTCTCAGTGTAACTACAGTTAAAATGCGTCTCTGGGTTGGTCGTTAAGATTAAGTGTGATGACACCTACTACACTTGACTAGGGCTTTCTACCTGCCTGTATGCGCACGTAACAAAGCTATGTCTTTTTACAGCTAAGGTTTCTATAAGCTTATAGTGTGAATTGACAAATAATATGAGAGATTTTGATGGAACAAAGCTGAGAACAAATTCTACTCCTGTTTTAAAAGCCAAGAACAGCACGAGAACATTTCTTTACAACAAGAGCTGAGAGAGAAGTGCCACAACTGTTTGTCATCCCAGCACACACGTGCACACACACAGAGGTTGCACACTTTCCAAATTAGCATGAGTGCAACCCTGCTTGTCACAATGCTTTTAGTGAGCATATCAGTCAGGATCCAGTGAGCAAACCAAAACTATCCCAGGTGCTTCAAAGATTAAATTTAATACAGGAGATTGATGACTGTGAGGCAACCCTCAACTCCCCATCAGCACGAACTGACACCATTCTTAGTTACTGGAGGAGACAGAAAAAAATGAAACCATGACAAGCAGCTAAAACACCAAAAGTGGACGCCTGCTTGCTAATAGTCTGCCAATTTTCTCCCATTGGTTAAACCTCGCTGAAAACCAGTAGTCCAAAAACCTTGGATCAAGAAAGGTTCTGAGACCAAAGTAATTATGTCTGGCAAAATGAGATTTCTGTATAAGCAAGCATGTTCCCCTCAGTTTCAAGATGTCACAGTTTTATCATGAAATCTCATTGTACTTACCTTTCTATATCTGTGATTATGATATTGTGTGTGTTTGAAATAGAAAAGTTCACATGTGTTCTTCATGCAGTCCAGGATGTGTCCACATAAAATCAACTGGCTATTTTCTCTACCTCTATTTTTGGTAAAATAAAATATGACAGAGTGATGGTTTCTTTAGCTCTCAGAGCTTTTATTTTTTAAGTTATATTTTATTGATTATGCTATTACAGTTGTCCCAATTTTTTCCCCTTTGCCCCCTTCCCCCCCCACCTCCCACTCCTTCAGGCAATCCCTCCACCATTGTTCATGTCCATGGGTCATGCATATAAGATTTTTGGCTACTCTATTTCCTATACTGTACTTTACATCCCCATGGCTATTCTTAACTACCAATTTGTACTTCTTAATCTGCTCACCTCTTCACCCATTCTCCCATAGCCCCCTCCCATCTGGCAACCATCAAAACACTCTCCATATCCATGATTCTGTCTGTTCTTCTTACTTATTTAGTTTGTGTTTTTAGATTACCTTTCAAGGATTTTATACACTTAAGCTCTTTAAGATGCCTTCAAACATGTCTATGCTTGTCTAGACAAATTCCAATATTTTATCAGGAAAATATAAGCTAAAGACTAATACACACACACACACATACACACATTGTATGCATATATATTATATGTACTTATGTACAGAATACGGCTTTCTAATTTTAAGTGAAATGTCAGCTTTCCTGTTGTTTTGAAGGACATCTGAGATTCTTCCTCATATTGCAAATTACCTATGTAACCAAGTTTTTCGAGTCTTTGGAAATTTGACCATGGTTTATCATGACTATAAAATATAAAGTATTAGTATCTATTTTTATTTTTTTAATTTTAATTTTATTAAACCATAAGAAAAAGTTTATTTAGAAAGTCACAAATGTAGAAATGAGCTGTTGAAGAACTGGGCTCAGAAAACAAGTTCCAGAGGCAAAAGAAGGGCCTTTGAGCTCAGGAGAGAGAGACAGAGACAAGGAAAACCCACCTGGAGGAGCGGGTAAGACAGGGCAAAGATGTGCTCCATAAAGAGAGCTGCACATTGGTCTGTATTGTTAAATTATAAACTGAATTTCACAACTACCTATAAAGTAGGAGCTACATTGAGAACATGACTGGCTTTAGACAATTGCAACAAAACCCCAGATAAAGCTGCCAGTTTTCTGAACTCTGGTGTGTTACTTTAACAGCCTGTGCTTCCCACAGTCTCATTTAATTGGTAATCTGGGTGCTGTCTTTGACCTACAGACATTACGATTATGTACTGTGTCAGTAGTTTACGTCTAGAATTAGAGGCAGCAGCATTAATTTATACCATTATTGTTTCACTCACACACTGGAAGGAAAGGGCAGCAGGTAACAGGACAGAAGTGTGCTTCAGGAATTACCCCAGGAGAAGCCTGGAGCAATACAATGCTGTTATCTCAGATGTGAAGCGTGGATTATGTCAGGTGTAAAAATTGCACCTTGAGGAAAACAATTAAAGTGTCTTTAAAATGACTGTCTTCTATTTATCTGGGACTCACAGACTTTATGTGTGAGTAACTATCAGAGGTTATTAGAAAGTGTCTACAATGGGCAAATACTAAAATGTTCTGTTCTTATATTTAGTCTCTTTTCAAACCAGAAATCTCTCTCATCCTGCCTAGAGTGTCTTATAAAACACAAAACAATTTTCCAGTCTTCCTATAGATAAGCACAGCTGTCTCCGGGTTGAGGGGATGAGATTCAAACATATTTCAGCCAGCTGGTTGTTGCTCTCCCAGCTGCTTAGAAAATGGGAAACTTTATTGGCAGCAAGCTCGAAACCCAAAGCAGTAGGTGTCTAAACTAAATCCCCAGGCACTGGATTCAGCAGGACGTGGAAGCGTGAAGCCATGTGTGGTGTGTAATCACTGTGATTTTAGCCTCTGTGTGAATTTAAAGAATAGAGCCCACGGGGTGACTTTATAGGTGTGTAGGCGTGTTGGGGGAGAGGAGAGAAAGAAAGAACTGAGTGGTTAAAACGTGGACTCTGGAGACTACCTAAATCAGAAAAGAGTATTCCTCTCTGAGTCTCAGTTTTCTCCCCTGTGAAACGGAAAACCATTTTTAGGACTGCCACGGGGACAGATGAAGTACGTAGCACAATGTGTTGTGTGGACACTGACTCCCATTACTATGATTATCGAGGTTTTTAATATAACCTTCCTTTCCAATGGGCACCACAAAAGGAAAAGAATGAAGAAGGATGAAGCTGTAATACTGACCTCCGTCTTGTAAATTTGTATCCAGGCCAGATCCTTGAAAACATTTTCTATGACCCCAATAACAGCCCTGTGAGGTAGGTATTATTTTTCCAATACACGAGATAAGGAATGTAAGAACTGAGACTCAGAATTGCAGTGCCCTGCCCGTGGTCACACAGGCAGCTAGAGGTAAAGCTGTGGTTAACCTCACATCTGTGTGACTCCAAATCCCCTGCTCTCTCAACCATCTGGCGCTGCTTCTCTCTCAAGAAAAGAAACTGTTTTATAACTTAATGAAAATCTTCTCATTTGCGACTATTTTTGCTCTGACTCAGGTCTCCCAACCCAACCTTCTTATTTTACCTCAGATATTGTGCACTGAGGTACAAGGTCTGTCCAGGAGGTATCCAGCCATGCAAGATGAAAAATAGAGACATTTATTAAAGATGATACAAGATACAAGAAACACTGTACATTGGACAATGACACCTCAGTCCCCTTCAAAGTAGGCACCTTGGGACCTCACACACTTCTCCCGGTAGCCATCAGCTGCGCTATCATATTTTCCTGAATCTCTTTGACAGTCCGAAATCTCTTCCCTTTCAAAAGTGATTTTAGTTTTGGGAAAAGCCAGAAGTCGCAGGGCGCCAAATTGGGGCTGTAGAGGGCCTGAGTGAGTCACCTGGATGATTTGATGTTTCGCCAAAAATTGCACAAGATGTGATACGTGAGTGGGCACGTTGTTGTGATGAAGCTGACTATCACCAGTTGCCCATAGTTGCAATCTTCTGAATCATCTGAATAATTTTCCTGGAAGAAAGTTCAAGCTTAACATAAAATTTTGTGCAGATTTGTTGCTCTGCTTGCTCAGTCATGTTGAATGTGATGACCTCACAGTACACATGCCCCCTCACAGCGTTGACCGCCCCCACTGACTAGTGCAGTGTGGTGGTTGTCATTCACGCATGTGCATTCCAGTCCACTCTCCTTGGCTGCCAGGTTACATCAATGTTGCACAAACCATTCTCATTGTATTAAAAATAGCTGGACATTTTCAAGACAGACCTCATATTTCACCTCTTTACTTAGGGAGTCTTTTTTGTCTTAATCCTTGAATATTTAACTCTTAGTAATCTCCACTCAGTCTATATCTTGTCCCTCAGAAACATGTGCCAAACGTGACTGCACAATATTTCCCCTCCTACAATGTAACTGATTTTTTTGATAAAAGCTGTTTGAATTTATAGGTAAATCTCCATATTGTAAACTCTGATTTTTGTGTTAATTACATGCTTAGCAATGGGCTGAATGTTGTTGGAGTGTGTGTGGGTGTGTTTCTCACTTCAGATGCCCTGGGTTTTCCCTTTTTTTAATCTCACCATTCAATTTAAACACCCTTGGGTCCAAGAAATGCAACCGCATAATGGCAGTCACACAGTGGTCACATAGAAAGGAGAGGGCTGTCCTCTGGATCAAAGCTTTCGACCCAGGGGTCCAGACACACTGGTGTATTTCAATTACTCGTGATGTGTGTCACAAGGTCCATAATTTGGTAGTAAGAATAGTTCAAATACTGAAGTTAGAGAATGACTTCCTGTTTTCCTACAAATTACAGTGGCTTCAAGGTTGTCCCTCTAATTATATCCTTTCACTCGCATACATTCTGATACACTTCCTGGAGCGGGAGAGAAAGGAGGAGAGCTAAAACTAGTCTCCTAGCAATCAAGCTGGAAGCCCACTTTATTAATACAGAGTTGAGTGAGCTGGGTCTGCTCACAAGAAACATGTTCTGCATGAGAAAGTGTGTCATGGCAGAAAAACTAAAACAGAAACAAAATTAAAAAGTTGGAGACATTCTTCTCTAGGAACTGAAGACTGAGACTAAACAGGTTATTCTCCTTCAAAGATGTTCCCCACAACAGTAGGAAATAACCACACAGACATTTTAACAAGATCCACGATTCAAGGTCTAAATTATTTTTAGTAATCTCTATCTTACACATTTACTAAGTATTTAATTCTTTTCAGTTCATCTTCCATAATGTCTTTCGTGGCAGACTCTAGTGGTTAATTATCCAATAGTCATTTCCCCATTCTATCTTGACAACTAAACACTGATCTTGTTCAGAAATTTACCCAACCTTGAGGGATAAATCATGACTAGTCTATTATTCTTTACAACTGATTGGTCTAGGGGTGTTTTGTGTGACCCTGTTCCAACCAACTGGGTGGGAAAGTTTGCTGGGTTGGTTCTGAGAAAGATTCTTTTTGTAATAAAAGATCATATCATATAAAGAGAAATGTTATTTTTTTACTTCCTAAATAGTAGTTGTATAAAAACTTCTAATTTGGAGCTGCTGCATCCATACTGAACTTATAAGGAATCATGAGATGTAGATGATGATAGAGGAAAATATGGAAAGAATCCAAGTTTGATGACATTATTATAAGTTGGAAGAAACATTCATTATCTGGACTTCTTATGTTTGAATTACTGATAGTAAATTTTGTCTCTTACAATCAAAAGCAGTCTTCTTTTTGAATCCTGTTGCCACTTCTCTATGCCCAGCTCAAAACAGTTCAGATGAAGGGGATGTCATCAGCCTTCTAGCGGCATGCCACATTCCAGCCATCTTGGAAACATTGGTGGTAGCTACTTCCCTCCAGCATTATTTGTTCAAGAACATAGATATTTCTCACTATAAGTTTCATGCTATGGGTACTCAGTTTTACATTGGCTTCTTCTTGACCTTCTAGATTATGTTTTTCTTAGCATGACCACTCTATTTGTTATTGCTCAACTGCACCTCATTTACCCTGCCTCCACAATGTGAACCCCAAATATTACCTATGTAATCTCACCACACTCATCTAATTCATATCAATTTCCAACTCCAAAATCCATGTTTTAAAGCAATCTATAATTTTAATGAAAACAGTGGCTCTAGGTATGTATCCAATCATGAAGGTATTGAAAATTTTTCAACTATACTGTGAGAAGAAATGTAAAAACTTGGGCAGAGAAGTCAGCAGAAGAGGACACAGTAAACATTCTGGGAGAATGGGAAGAGGGCACGGCACAAGGCTGCGCTGCGGAACAAGGGCAAGTTCCCCTGTGAGTGAAAAGAGCTCAGTTACCGGGGGTCAGGGTTTTCACTTTGCATAAACCTTGATTGGGGACCAATAAAAGATAATCATTCACTTTATGGAGATGTGTTGTTTTTAGAGCAGACACTGGGGACCAGCACAGAACTAGAGACCTCAGCACCGATTAGAACCACAGCACCACCGAGAGGGAGCGGCTGAGAAGTAGAGACTAGCAATGTGAGAAGAGTTACACATTTTTCAGAGCACGTGTCAATATCCCTTCCGTACATTCCCATAAGCAGCTCAAGTCCCAAGAGGTGTACAATCCAGAGAAATTTGAGTCATTCCTGTCAATATAGTACCATATGTACAATTCTTGGGTTGTGCAGGCCTGGAAAAGTTTGGCTACAACACAAACCTTTTGTCCTAAGAATATGTCTTTGAGCATATCTTCTATTCTTTTAAAAAATACTATTCAAAGGAAGAATAAATAATTTTTTGCAAGGAGATGATAACATGCATTTTTCTAGGTTCCCTTTACTTTCAGGATTCTTAGGAATGAAATCTATCAACATTATGAAGATAATTTATACTTGCATTTGTGTTTTATTTTGTGGTTCCACTTATAATCATGTCGTATTTCTGAATTGTTCTCTTTTAAGATATCTGGTAATTATGCCCAATTGTGTTGATTTATTTGAACTAATCAGAAGAAATAACTTACCCTATGCTAGAACTTTGGCATATTAAAAATGCTTGTTTTTCATTTTACAGAAGTTTTTTAAATTTTTATTTGCTTATTTATTATTATTTATGCCATTATAGTTATTCCCACTTTTTCTCCCTTTTCCCATCTCCATTCAACTCCTTCATCTCCCCTTCCTCAGTCAATCCTCTTATCGTTGTCTGTATCCATAGGTCATTCAGAAATACTCTTTGGTTAATCGCTTGGCCATCTGTCATCCAGTCTACCCCCACCCCTCTGGCAGCTGTCAGTCTGTTCCATGTATCTATGTTTCTTTTTCTATTTTGTTCATTAGTTTATCATGTTCATTAGAGTCTACATATAAGTGAAATCATGTGGTATTTGTTTTTTATTGACTGGCTTATTTCACTTAGCATAATATTCTCCAGATTCATTCATGCGGTCACAAAAGGAAAGAGTCCCTTCTTTTTTACTGCTGTGTAGTATCCCATTGTGTAAGTGTACCACCGCTTTTTTATCTACTCATCTACTGATGGGCACCTTAGGCTGTTTCCAGATCCTGGCTATTGTAAATAGTGTTGTTATGAACATAGGGGTGCATATGCTCTTTTGTATTGGTGTTTTGGGATTCTTAGGATATATTTCCAGATGTGGAGTCAGTGGGTCAAAAGGAAGTTCCATTTTTAATTTTTTTGAGGATACTACATACTGTTTTTCATAGTGGCTGCATCAGACTGTGTTCTCACCAACAAAGCACTAGGGTTCCCTTTTCTCCACATCCTCGCCAACACTTGGTTGGTGACTTATTGATGGTAGCCTTTCTGAGAGATGTGAGGTGATATCTCATTGTGTTTGTAATTTGCATCTCTCTCTGATGTTCAGTGATGTTGAGCATTTTTTTTCATGTCTGTGGGTCATCTATCTGTATGTCCTCTTCGGGGAAGTGTCTACTCAAGTCCTTTGCCATTTTTTTAATTGGATTGTTTGTCTCCCTGGTGTTGAATTGTATTAGTTCTTTGTTTATTTTGGAGATTAAACCCTTGTGAGATATATCATTGGCAAAGATGTTCTCCCTTATGGTGGGTTCCCTTTTCATTTTGCTCATGGTTTCTTAGGCAATGCAGAAGTTTTATTCAAAGTATTATTGCACATAAGGAAAGCCTCCCACAGCAATGCTATAGAGAATCCTCAGGATATGTCCAGTAGATGAACTTCTGTGGGTAACCACACAATCTAGTTATAGCTCAGCCCTCATGAATGCGTATTTTATTGGAACTGACAAAGAAGTGAGGTGAGCTGTGGAGAATACAGTGTAGAGTTTAAATAATAAAGTTTTAGAACAACATGAAAAATAAAATATCAACTCTGCTTCTCTGACCACATATCTGATACCTCTTGGCCCCAGGCATTACACTTTATTGTTGAAAATGTTCATTCACCTACAAAGGCAAATGACTCTGTCCAGGTGTCTCACAACGTCAGTAAAACTTTGTTCAGAGAGCTCACAGCCAGATTTAGAAGACAACGAGTCTAGTTGGTCAAATCTAGATTCAATAATAACCAGGCGTTGGTTAGTATTGTCCGTTTATTTCAATTAGCCCTTAGCATCTGGGATTAATGCGGGTGGAATGCAGATGTGTACTACACATATCAGAAGTATTTTGTTCAAATAATTGTTTCAATTATAAACAAATTATGTAACCAAACTTACTCATTAAATAATAAAGTAGCTGTTGTTTTAACATCATGAGAGGTACTACAGCTAGAGATTTCTGATGCCATTATTCCATTTTGAATTCCCTGCTTCTCTCACTGGGATCAGTAGAAGTACGCGTCATTTCTTGGACGTGTCTATGACTTCAATTAACACTTCCATGCCGAAACATTCTGCACATCTCTGCCTTCAGCCCTGACGTCTCTGTTGGGTTTCATTATCATATCTCTAATTACCTCTCGGACATTTACAAATGGATGTGCTTTAATGACCACAAATACAGCTCATGCCTAAGTCTTCATTTCCTCCCTAGGGAGACAGCATAATGGTTAACAGTGACAAAAACCTATTTTTTAGAAGAAAAATCCTAGGCTTGAAACTCATATCTGCCATTTCTTAACCAAAGGAACTCAGGAGATTTATTTAATCTCTCTGTGCCTTAGTTTTCTCATCTGAAAAATAGGTATAATAATTATACTAATAAAGTTGACATGACAATTTAAAAAGTCATATATTATATATGTATGTTAAAACTTGGAAGAATACCTGGCACAGAGCATGCACTATATATAAATGATTAACTACTAGTATAGTGGCCCCCAAATCTGTGTCTATTCTGCTCATAGTCACCAAAATGTATCCATTTTATCCCCTAAGTCTCTCTTAAATCTAAACCTCCTTCTTCACCCACTTTCATTACACCCACTTCATTAATTCAAGTTAATGTCCCTTTTATGTAAATCATCGAAACAGCCTCTCATTACTCCCCTGGAGTTTCCCCTTTCTCTAATGCACTCTTCAAACTGTATACAGAGTTACCTTTCTAAAATGTAATTCTGATCATTATTCTCCTGTTTTATAAACTTCAGTGCAGTACCAATAAACACAGAATGAAACCACGAGTGTTGAGCATGTCATACTCTCAAATGACTGCCAACCTTATTTTCCATCAGTCCACCCATTTAAAGCTTTTTTTCCCTCATAGCATAAAATGAAAACCATGTCCTTATGCCTTTGTGGATGTTCGCCTCTATTCTAAGAGCTTTTCGTGAATTGATCTTACTCTTTAAGACTCAGCTGGATTAATCCTGCAATTCTCCAGCGAGATGGGCATCACGTCCCCTACTCCGTTCTCCCCTTTCCGGTGGTGACTGTCACTGACTTCTCCATGCTCTCTCCTCTGCCTGCACTCACTGCTATTGTAGCGCTCACCGCAGGGAACTGCTATTGCTTGCCCCGACCCTCACTGGGAAAAAAGAGATAGGAAACGAAAGATGTCGTATAAAACAAATGCTAATTTTATTTGGTTGTTGGCTCCCATTTAAGTGGTAGTTACATTTTTAAAGGGCCCTAGAGAGATGACTAATATTTCTTTGATTACATGAATTTAAGAAATCATGACACTTTACAAGTATGTTTGCCATGCTAGGATAACCAAAATAAGGAGTGGAAGAGAAATTCTAATTTAACCAAAGCAGATTCAGATTTACTGCCCTATATACATATCAAAAGAAAACACATTTATGGGTTATTTTAATGTTGCCTAATAGAAACCAATAACATTTAAAAGAAAGGGGATGCTAATTAAAATACTCTTTTTACAGAATTTTTAAAAGACTTTTAAGGTAAAAATCAGCTGAGAGCAGTTTCAGTAAGAATGCTACAATTAAGGTTAATGAAGTTATCCCTGGGTGAGTTTGGAAATAAATAACCCTCTGAATTTAGTTGAATGCTATATTCTGGAGTATTTGGCTCCATTAAAACTGAAATCTGAACGTTCTGTCCCACTTTCCTAACTCTGATACTTAAATATGCTTCATAAGCCATCTGAAACCAAAGCACATGAGTAAGTCTCGTTTAACTAATGGCAGCAGGAAGAGCATACATAATTACTTCTATATTCCTCAGCAGAATCTGGTCCTCTCTTCCACATCAGAGAGGTGATGAAAAGCATGACTGTTGTCATGAAATGACCGGTCACCTCTACAACCTTGAGACTGTTTATTGGAACTGACTAGGCAGTAAGAATATTAGAGGCTTAAAGTGGCTGGTAGAGCTCAACAGAAGCAAGTCTGATTGATAACCTTCTCACCTATGGATCTTCCAAAGGTTTCATCTAATGATCTTCCTGGACCCCAGCCCTGAACTTATTTAACCGGGGAGGCAGTGTCCAAAATATCCTCACTTTTTCGGTCTTGCTCACTCCAGAACCTGGAGCCAATTCTGCACAAATGCAGGGGCTGAGAAGGCATCATTGCCAGGTAGCCCACTGGCTTGGCCTTGAGTCTCTTTCCCTGCCAGCATGGTATTAACTTTGCCTTTTAGATTCCTCCTTACTGTGCTCTGATTTCTGGTCTATAAGTAGCAGCCAGAAAAGAACTGTAGGAAGAATTTTCTAACCACATGTCAAGAGACTAAATGTTTAATGTTCACTATATCTACTGAATAATTTTATCCTAGTTACTTTGGTTTTCTGAGCTCAAACTTCTTTGTTTATGCAGTCTATGGATTGAATTAGACGATTCGCAAGGTCTCAACTAGTTTAACAATGCCAAGTCTTAATTACTACCTTTTTCTCTAGGTCCTTCCACAGACCCTTGAGAATCATGAAAGGTTGTATCAGTGACCAAATTCCTCTCCTTAAATTCTGTCCTCTCCATACTTAGTTTCTTGGTACATGCATTAGATTGTCTGTGTAACTACATGTTATGAACTAAATTATGCCTCTTTAAAATTAATATGTTGAAGCTCTAACTTACAGTGCAACCATATCTGTAGATAAAATCTTAAAGATATAATTAAAGTTATATAAGGGAGTTGTGATCCCAGATGTTGACACAAGTCTCCTGAACCCACCTTCTCCCGCAGACACACGGAATCTACAGCTACCCAGAGTGATTCCCTCTGAAAGAAATACGGACTCTAGCTGAATGACTCCTCATACCCGGTGAATGAAAAAATACCCATGCAAAATGCATAGGAAAGGCTGAGACACACTCTCATCATAAACCCCAGCCCTAACATAATCACACACAATCAGGAGAGAAATCACAGCTCACGGCTTCTCCCTGAGGAGTGAAGGTTTGGGATCCCATATCTACTGCCCTAACTTTTAAGACATCTACCTGAGGGACAGGATACTAAAACACCTAGCTCTAAAAGCCAATGGGCTTGCATCCATGAGACCCAGAATATAGCAAACAAAGAAATAGTACTGAAGGGTTCGCACAGGCTTGCTGTGATTATGCTCCCAGTGCTCAGTGCAGAGGAAGCCAACAGAAACAATTATCTTCCAGGCCTTCCCTGAAAGAGGCCTGTTTGCATATTTCAAAAACGGTTCTGGAGGGCCAGGCTTCTAATTTAACACACATCTGTATGGTGTTGAGTTGACTGAGATCTTTCCCAGACACTGCGGAGGCCAGTGGCACCTTCCCCACATTCTTCATCTGGCCCACTCTAGGTGGATGGGGTCTCCCTGGAGGAAACTTGTGCATATGCCTCGCACCCAGCTTTTGCACCTGCCATCCAGAATGCAAACCACTGGATTACCTGGATCTGATTACCTGAACAATGCAGCTTGCCTTTCTAGGTCCCACTAAGACCTAGAAAAGAAACAGGTCTTAACCAGCTATGCCCCAGGGCTCAGTGCAGTGGGAGCAAACAGAGATGCCCTTCTCCGTCTTTCCCTGAAGGAGGGCTAATGGCCAACCTTAAAAACTGCTGCCTGAGGGGCAGCTTTCTAACTTAGCACGTATCTATGGGATAAATAAAATACCACAAGTTCAAGAATGGATGGATAATCAAGACATAAAATTAAAGAAAAAGCTTTAGACTTAAACTACATGCTAAACAAGATGAACTTAATAGACATTTATACTTTACCTAATAGGAAGAGAATACACAAACTTTTCAAGTGTGCTTGGAATATACCCCAGTATAGATTACATTGGGCCATAGACAACTCAATAAATTTAAGATTGAAATTATATCCAGCATCTTTTTTGACCAGAATGTTATAAAACTCAAAATTAATTACAAAAAATAAAAATTCACAAATGTGAAGATTAGTAAGCATGCTCATGAAAACCAATAGATCAAGGAATACATTTTAAAAAAGAAATATTGTGAGACAAATGAAATTGTAAATACCAGGTAACAGTATTTATGGGACACAGCAAAAGCATTTCCAAGAGAGATTCTTATAGTGATAAAAACCTACATTAGAAAAAGGAATATGTAAATTAACAACATAACTTTAAACACCAATGAAGTAAAACAACAACAACAAACTAAGCCCAAAGTTAGTAGAAGGAAGAAAAAAACAAAGATTAGAGAAGAAATAAATGAAGCAGAGACAAAAAGATAATAGAAAAGATCAATGAAACTAAGTGCTGGTTATCTGAAAAGATACGCAAAATAGACAAATCTTTAGCTAGACTTCCTGAGAAAAAGAGAGGAGTCTAAATAAAATTAGAAATAAAACAGAACATATTACAACTGATACTACATCAATACAACGAATTGTAAAAGACAACTGTTAATACTTTTTACCGATAAAGTAGACAACTTAGAAGAAATGGTTAAGTTCCTAGAAACATACAACCTACCAAGACTAAATAATGAAGAAACAGAAAATCTGAAGAAGTAGGGAAATTGAGTCAGTAATCAAAAACCTCCCCCAAACAAAAAAATCCATGACTTGATGACTTAACTGGTGAAGTTTACCAAACTATTCCAAAAATAGAAGAGATACAAGAGGAGGGAATAAATACAAACACATGTTATCAGGCTATTCTTGCCCTGATCCAAATAGAAAATAACAAGAAAAAAATTACAGTGTACAACATGATCAAGTAAAATTTATTGCAGGAATGCAGAGATGGTTCAAAATCTGGTTATCAATTAATGTAATACATTATATTAAAAACAAAATATGAAAATTATATTATCATCTCAATGAATGCATAAAGAGTCCCAAATTTAAAATTCATTCATGATAAAAACTCTCAAGAAACTGGGGATATTGAGAATGTATCTCAACACAATAAAGACCACATATGCCAAGCCCACAGCTAACATTATATTGAATGGTGAAAAGTTGAAATTTTTCCTGAAAGATCAGGAACCAAGACAATGATGTCCATTCTTTTAGTCACTTCTAGTCAACATAGAACAGGAAGTCCTAGTTGGAACAACTGGGCAAGAAAAGAAAAGGCACAGATTGAAAAGGAAGAAGTAAAACTGTCTCTATTTCCAGATGAAATTATTTCATATATAAGAAATCCTGAAGACTCCACCAAAAAATCTTAGAAGAAGCAAATTTAGTGAAGTTGTAGGATATAAAATTAATACATAAAAATCATTTGCATTTCTATACACTAATATGAATTATCAGCATGAGAATTTATAAAAACAATTTCATTTACAACTGCATCAAAAAGAATGAAATATCTAGAAATAAATTTGACTAAGGAAGGAGATAAAAAAAAAGTCTTTACACTGATATCTACAAGATATGATGAACAACTTGAAGAAGACACAAATAAAAGGAACAATAGTTCATCCTCCTGGATTGGAAGAATTGAGTCTTAAAATGTCTATTATCTAAAGCAATAGACAGATGCAATGTCATCATCATCAAAATTCAAATGGCACTTTTACAGAAATAGAAAAATTATTCCTAAAATTTATAAAGACACACAGAAGACCTTGAATAGCCAAAGCAAAATCTTGAAAAAGAAGAAAAAAGATGGAGGCATCATAGTCCTGACTTGAAACTATTTTGCAAAGCTATAGTAATAAAAATTGCATGGCATCGGTATAAAAACAGACATACAGCTCAGTGAAACAGAATGCACCCAGATATGCACCCATGCATATATGGTCAATTAAATTATGTCAAAATGCTAAGAATATACAATGAGGAAATAGAAATAATAGTCTCTTCAATAAATGGTGGTGGGAAAACTAGACAGATACAAAAAAATATAACTGACTACTATCTTACAGAACACAAAAATTAACTCAAAATGATTGAAGGCTTAAACATAAGACCTTGAAATTGTGAACTCCACAAAAAAGTTAAGGATATAATCTCCTTAACATTGGTTTTGGCCATTTTTCTATTGGATTTGATGACAAAAGCAAAGGCAATAAAAGAAGAAAATCAACCAGTGGGAGTACTTCAAAATAAAAACTTGCAAACATTAAAGAAAGCATCAACAAAATAAAAAGGCAGTATACAGAATCAGAGAAAATATCAGCAAATGAATACATCTGAAAAGGGGTAACTATCTAAAATATATAAAGAACTCACAGCTCAATATCAAAGAAGTAAACAATGATCAAAAATCAACAAGGAAACTGAATAAATATTTTGCTAAAAAAACATATAAATGCCCAACAGGTACATAAAAAGGTATTCAATATTACTACTCATGGAAATGGTTATCAAATGTAAATCAATAAAAATCAAATGAAAATCAAAAGCACAACAAAATATCACTTTGAAATGGTTAGAATGGCTATCATCATAATGCTAAAAGATAAAAAGTGTTGGCAAGGGTGTGGAGAAAAGGGAACCCTTGTGCACTGTTTCTGGGAATTTAAATTGGTTCAGCAACTATGACAGAGTGTTTCTCAAGAATTTAAAGTAGAACTACCATATAATGCAGCAACCCCACTTCTGGGTACATAGCCAAAGGAAATGAAAAAGGATCTCAAAGAGACACCTGCACTTCCGTGTTCACTGCAGCATTATTCACAATAGACAAGATGTGGAAACAACCCATCAATGGATAGAATATATGATGGATTATCATTCAGACATAAGCAAGGACAAAATCCTTCCATTTGCATCAATGTAGATGGAACTTCAGGTCATTAGGTTAAATGAAGTAAACCAGACAAAGACAAATATTGTATGGTATCATTTACATATAAAGTCTTTTTTTAAAAAAAGTCAAACTCATAGAAACAGAGAATAGAAGGTAATTGCTAGGGGCTGGGAGGTGGGCAAAATAAAAGAGGTTGGTAAAAGTATATGATGAATCAGTTTACTCCTCTGAGGATGTCATGCAAAAACACAATGACTAAAATTATTAATACTGTACTGTGCACTGGAAATTTGTTGAGAAAGTAAAATTTAAATGTTCTCACCAAAAAAAAAAATGTGTGATGATAGATGTGTTAATTAACTACATGGGGGGATTGCATGCGTGGAAGAGAAGAACTCTGCATTTCTTTCTCTCCCACTCTCTCTAGTGTGTGTGTGTGCATGTGCACACTCTCTGTGAACGCAGCAGAAAGTAGCCATCTGTAAGGCAAGAAGAGAACTCTCAGCAGGAATCAAATCAGCACCTCAATCTTGAACATCCCATCCTCCAGAGCTGTGAGAAAGTAAACTATTGTTTAAGCCACCTAGTCTAGGGCCTTTTGTTATGGCAGCCCAAGCCCAAGCCAACTAAGACATCACACACATTACTTATTCTCCTGATTTAATAGAGATGTTTGGGACATAGTCCTGCATGAATATTGTACCCTCTCCTTGTCATTCACTACGAACTAACTACCTCTGCGCTTACTGTAATTCTCTGAGTTGGTAGCCCTTCCAGATTTTTAATGAACAAAACAATTAACAAAGTATCATCTATTTATATATACATTAGATTCTCAAACTATTATTGTAGTGCAGTTTTGAAAATATAAACAAGGAAATATGCACTAGAGTATGATTACTTGATAAAATGGGGAACTGCAGGATTTTTTTGTTCAGTAAGATTATTTGCAACAAAGCACCATATGGTGGTGTTTAGAGCAAAAGTAACTTGGATGCCAACATTTTTTACTCTGGATCAGTAAAGGGGGTCACTTGAACCATCCTGGCAAACTGTGTATTATTCATGGAAAAATAAGTCAAATTGAATTGAGCAACAGGACTGTGTCGATCAAACAGTGTATTTGAGCACATACTAACTGATAAAATTAATAAGTAACAATATTCCAACCAAAAGAAAAGGTATCTACTTCTAATTTATAATTTAATTTTAATTTAATGGAACTTGATATTTCCCTTGGTTCACGAAGAACATTTCTAAATCTGTAAGAAGCAGGACCTTAAAAATTATTATTGTACAAATCCAGATGGATTTTACTATTAATCATGAAATGTACATGCTCTTTGTACTTCCAAACCAGAAGAAATTCTAAAAATCTTATTCATTATTACTTCATAGTAACAGGGAATTGGGCAGCTAGTTAGCGAGAGGGGGCATATTGCATAATGTCTAGCCCCAGATTAGTCTAAAACATTAGTAATCTACAGAGCATGGGCATTAACAGCTCTCACCCTCACTCACCAGGGCAGAAAGTGAGCAAAACATTGTTTTACAGAGTTTACTCTTGTACTATTATTTATTAATTATTGTATTTTTTCCATACAAACATCTGCACGCCTACTTTGGTCCACCCCTGTATGCACGGCCGACATACAGTGTAATGCGGTTACGGATTTTGTTAGGCAACTTACACGCCCCTCTCACAACGTGTCTTTGAGAAGAGACTAGATAAAGCTTGGCACAAATGGAAGAGTGGTGAAATATTTATTCAGAAGACGTGAGCTCATTTTACCCTGAGACCTGGGTTGTACCCACATGGGTTGTTTTTTTTTAAGAAAAAGCAGAATTTAGATGCTTAGGTGTCTATCACGGCAGTGCAACGAAATTTACCCGATGTAAGAAGCAGAGTCTGGGTATTTCAATCTTACACATGGTAAAATACTGGCATTTCCAGATTCCTAATCAGATTTGGGGGTTATAGACGAGTCATAAATCAATTTGTGGAACTTAGAATGCTTTTCACAAAAGAAATCAACATTATACATGACAGTATGCTTTCTCAGGCTGTCTATGAAATCTTTGTTGCTTAACTCATGTTGTTTACAAAGTATTTAAGTTACAGTTATCTTAATTCCTAAAATAATAATTTGAATTTACTGATTCATTATCATAATAAAAATTTTTGTTTCCAGTATAACATCTATTCCTGCAAATAAACCAAATAAATCCTATTGGATCTATGAAATCAAACTTCTAATTTTATAGACTAGGAAAAGAGGTTAATTATGTTTCCAAAGACCACAAATCTGGTCAAGATTTATGGCTAATGTTTATATAATTTAAATGCACAGTAAACACTGCTGATATGTGCTGAGCAGTATTAAAGAGCTTCACATATTTAAATCATTTAACTGTCACTGTCTACCCTCCACTTTGTATTAATATCTTTATGAATTGATTCTAACCTCACCCTCCCAAATGTGACTGTGGATTGCTCCTGCTTGAACCTTAATCCAACACACAACCCTGAAATGTTTTAAGACTTACAACAATGGGTAGAATGTAAAGGGGTATAAATCACACTCTGGAAAGGCTCAACCTTTATTTATGGCTTATTTCAAAAACAGGTGTTTCTGGACCACTCCATTTCAACCTGGAATGTTTATTTCATATAAATTCCTGCCTCAGAACAGCCATCATTGGTTTTGTTTCCTTTTGTTTGATTAGATAGTGCAGAAAGAAAAACATGCTGGCCATAGGTAGGTCTTTGAAGGTGTCAAAGCAATAGATTTTACTCATCTGGTAAATTTTTATTAAAGTAAGATCGTTAAAATACAATTTAGGCAGGACACAGGGCAGGCTCTCCAGGCGTCTGCGGGGCAGGTGGAGATGCGCTAGAGCTTGGGGATCGGTGCAAGGAGGTCACCACTGGCGGAAAGTTGAAATGTGGAGATGCACCCACATTAATTTGTTTTTATTTTCTCTTTCCTTTCTCCTTACCAATATGTCTTCTGATCTGAACTTTTTATAGGGACAAGTGAGTGAGTAAGAACTAAATAAAATACTTAGAGGAATTTTATATCACTAAGTTAAAATAAGTTATTCATTTACCTAAAGAATATTTAGGTTTGAGACACACTAACATATGCTGGTTAAGAATGCAAGCTTTGGAGTAAAAAAGCCTAGACTGGAATCTTGAGTCTACCACATGCTAATTGTGCCACCTCTTAGACCAGTTACTTAAGTTTTGCCTCAGGTTTTAATTTGCAAAGTGGTGATAATAATAACAAAGATCTCATAAAATTATTTTAAAGATTAAATAAAATAATACATATATAAAACTTAATGTACTTAGTAGTGTATAGCAAGCCCCTGTAAGAGTTAACTTACTGTTTTTGGTGATGATAATGTTAGTTTTAAATATGCATTGTATTCTAGATGCCATGGTTAGAGTTTAACACAGAGATCTTTACGGAACAAAACTGCACCCATACTCACAAGTATCACTGATGGGATACCCTAAGGAGAAATACTGTCGTATTCTAAAACAATACAGGAAAAACAAAATATCCAAATGACCTTACATCAGACCCACTTGCTACATACAAGTAGTAGGGTGAGAGTTAGGCGGCAGAGTCCATCTTTCCGTCAGGATTCCCATGTACACTGGCTCATGGGCCCACAGGCATGAACAGTATGGAAACTCTGGAGAGCGAAGGCATCCTGGACAGTGTCCTGCTTTATGTTCAATTTCTTTGCAGAGCAGGGTCCTCTTCATAAAGCATATGGGTGAACTTTGAGTCATAAAAACCTGAGTTCTCCCCCTTGGCTTCCCTTAAATAGGCATGGGAACAGTGACAAATTATTGAACTTCTGAGAGACAATCCCATCTTTTGTAAAATGAAGATAATACTTACACACTAGGCAGATAATAATGAAAGGAGATGACGTATATGAAACAGCACCTAAATAGCAAGTTGCCTATTCTTATTATATCTCAACTTTAAATTAGAAACTCACAGATTTATCTTTTCAAAAAGTAATTTTTGTATGTATGTACAAATGAGTGTATTTTTGTACTCAGGCAAAAGCCCTTGGTATTTGTCCTCAGAGATCATTACTAACAAAATCCTTTTTATTTGAAAAGACTTTTAAAGTATGAAAGTTTGGCAAGAGCAGATTCTTAAGTTTGCTCTTATGAATTACTAGTAGGCCATCATTTTCAGTCTTCAAATCACTTTTCCCAGCATTGACCACAAACAGCCCAAATATTTACACTAGTCCTTCTAAGCGGAGACGAGCTGGGGTTGCTCTGGAGCTTCATTCCTCACCTTTCCCTTTCGTTTCCGCTCACTCTCAGGCATTCAGTGCCATTAGGTAAAATTATACCATCAGTGGCATTGCACCTGGCATGGCTCGTGGTCCCAGGTGGAGAAGCAGATGTATAATGGACCGATTTGAAAATGCTACATTAGAGAAAAAGCTCTACACACAAAATTAGTGAGACAATGCTGAGGATTGAGCTTCCTTCTGTTCCATTATAATTTATCATCCAGAAAAAGGCATTGCCAGGTAAACCGCGGAGGAGAACAATTAAAGGGGAAGGCAATGTGGAGGAGAAGTTTTGCAGCAGCATCCTCTGGATATTGTGCTGGTAGACAGAATGCAAACTAAGGCATTCAGCTCATACGTCCATGCATATTAAGGCATTCAGCTAGTGTGTGAAATGTTTCAGGTTGTCCCAGGGATATAGCCAAAAAACTAAACATTGACTCAGCAAGAGCTCAAGTGAGAGGTCTAATTAAATTAAATGGTGCAAAGCGGGGGCTTCTTTCATAGACTCTGGTAATTGCTTGAAACAGAAAAGAGATAAAATAAAAGTCAAAAGTTGTAGCAATAGGCAAGAAGATACATGCAGCGAGGCATAGGGAAGACATGAGCAGAGATGTGATCAAAAGTTCAAAGGCTATCACTGGCTGAACTCTGACTGGATGTTGATGACCATAATTAATCATGAGGGCCTTTTAGATGAAGTCTGGGACTGACACAGGCAACAGCATCTTAGTTTTAATTTTACTTAATGACTGGCTACATGCAGAAATGCTTAGGATACTTCCCTTTCCTTGAAATAACATGATGAAGAGCTCATGGAGAATAGGTGTAATATTTGAATGCTACAAACACTGTATTTCAAGTTCCACCCCAGAAAGGAGTGAGTCTGAAGGACAATGAGGATGATGCTAATGTGCTCAGGGTTAGCTATTTCAGAATGCAATGCTGGAGATATGGAAGAGCATGTACATAAACAGTCAGACAGGTAAAGAAGGACTCTGATGAACCACCATCACTAAATGTTGTGGGTGGCACAGCTCATCTTTGATAAGAGGGAGCTGGACAATGTAGGTGCAGAAGGAGGAAAAAAAGACAGAACTCCTTCCTTGTTGTTAAGTTCCCAGAGCCTTAGTTTCTCATGTATAAAATGAAGCTAATAGTGGGACTTGCCTTTGAGCATTGTTGTGAATATAATATAATTAATATAATATAATATAATAATGTACGGGACTTAAAATGATACCTGGTCATCAAGAGCTCAATAAAAGTTAGTTACCATTGTTGTTATCATTAACCTTATTATAATTGTTACAGAAGTAAGGAGTAAGGAACTTGTTTTAAAAAAGTGTCCCAAATGTTTAAAGTGTGAGGTATGGGCCCTGAATCTGCTCCACTTTCCATTATTGCAAAAGCGTCTGTGCCCTTCTGCTGGGAGATTTAGGTTCTGTGTATTTGCTTTGGAATCAGAGAACTGTGTTTAAGGCCTTGCCCTACATCTTAATAGCTTTGTGATCTTGGAGAAGTTGCTCAACCTCTTTGAGTTTCAGTTTCCATATCTATAAAACAGTACTAACACTCTTTCGTACGTTTTTGGTGGGGTTTATGAAAGCAAATGCATTTAAAATATTTAGGACAGTGCTGAGCATTAATAAGCATTCAATTTCATACGTATATACAAAAAGACGTATGCATATATCACATATATGGTCTACACATCTAAACTACACTTACATGTGTGTGTGCACACACATATGAACACACATACCACTCATTATTCCTTTAATTCTAAATAGCATGACAGAAGTTTTTAGCCAGGTGAAACCTGGCCATTTCACTCATTCTCGCTGCCTCGTCAGCCTCTGTTTCTGTCTCGTTCACACACACACACACTATCCAGGTAACGTATTTATGAGTCTATACTTATACTGTTCCTTAATTCAGACAAGCCTTTCCTGAGTTAGTGTTAAAAAGTTTACCTTGAATTTTAGGAAAATTTATATTTTCAGTTTGGGTTCATAGTCCTTTTCTCCTCTCCAGCTAAGCAAATTCTTCCAATGCTTTATTAGTTTTTATTATTTAGCTCAAATGGTCTTGTAAATTCTTTAGATGATTTAAACCAGAGCACTTGCTTTGCTGCAGATCTTTGGCATCTATGTCCCCCAATGTGTACTTGTTTGTTAATTCTGCCCTGCTCTTAATCATTTCTGTAACATATTGACCTGTCTGACTCTGCCCAACATCCTAAAATCCCATCCTATCAGAAATGTTAATCTTGCCCAATGACTTCCCTGTATTTTTGGATAGCTGAAGTTCTACTCTATATTGCAATTCAATAACTGAACATGTGACATTTGCATAGATACTCTGAAGTTCAATAAAAATATCTCTATGCCTGATTTTTTGAAATCTAAGGCCTCATGCTCCATTAGCATTGGCAACAAGTTAAGTCCAAGTATCTATCTGAATATCTTTTACTTTGTGCCGAAAACATGTAAGGATAGCCCAAGACTGACCCTGTACATGTCTTCCATTGCTCATCAGCCACGTGTGCCCCAGACTCCAGCCTTGGTTCTGAAGCAAAGATGATTACTCTTCCTCAAAGCCAATGTCAAGTGCTGTTGCTAAAACAGACATGGGCGATAAGCCATTTTATGATACACAGAAGAATTATCCCACTAAAAGGACATTTTTCTAAGCTTCTTTCTTTAAACTTAATTTGAAAAAAATTTTTATAACCATTAGATGAAACATATCAGTAAATAATATTACTTCATGATAGTTATCATTATCTAAGATTGGCTACTATTCTGACTACTAGTGCACTATTGCTGCCAGCGAATATTTCATGAACATCTACGATATGCTAGACACCCGAGGCTAGACTAAAAATGATTTCCTTTGCACGCCTCACATGCAGTAGCTTGTTACGCTATCAGAAGGTACGTATCAGCCAGTGAGCAACACCTTGATGGTTCAGAGATGGTGGAAGCCCTATAGTATGAAGACAGAAAGTACATAAACCCTAGTTCTGAGTAACAACGTGGACACTAGCACCCTACCAACCTGTATCAAACTTAAATGTGAGCAAAAGGTAAAATTTCATTCTTATAAGTCATTGAGAATAGGGAGCTCTTTATTATGACACCAGAACTTAATCTAATTTGACTAATTTGGTTTTGACTGAAAAAACTTCCTTAATTTTTTCAACGGTGGACATTCTTTCTCATGGTATGTGATAGAGAAACTGAGGCTAGACGAAAGATGATTTATCTTTGTATAGAAGAGGAATATATTTTTACTCTATATCTGATTAAAAATATAAGTAATCCTACTAGAACTTCCACGAGAAAATGCCAGTTTTGTCATTAGCATGTGCACTAGCACGGAGCAGTTGCTCGATGCTTTCAGTGTAAGACTGCTACCAAAGGGTACGCTTGCCTTCTGAAAAACCTTAGAACTCAGTTATGCAACTCACCCATGAATTGCCTCTGACCCAGGGCTTGACCAAAAACTTTCTTGAAACATCTAATATTGCAGAGATGACTTAATGCATTTGTGCCCTGTGGCTGTCAAGAGTGTTATTTTTTGATCAGCTACATCATCAGAAAGCAACATTTTTTTACCATATTATCACAACTCCCTGCTGAAAAGCCTTCACTAAATTGAGATTTAATGTTGTAACTTCAGCTTTTATTGAAGGTCTGTGTAAGAAATATCCATTTGAACATTTATGTCTTCTACAGATCCCTAGGTTAGGACATCCTTCATCGTATTACCAATTGTTACACAAGCAATGACCACACACAATAAAAGTTTCTGTAAATCTAAAGGCTGATAAACATTTTTTCTCTCTACATAAATGTCTATGTGTCTATAATCAAACTATGACAACTAAATAATATAGTTACTCATTAATTTTCAGTTGAATATAACTACAGTAACTGATTTACCCAAAAGGTTGACAATACTCAATTCTTTTCTTTATTTAAAAAATCTTTAGCATCTGTTTTTATTTTAAGTTTCTATTTTTATGTTGTTCTTGATTAATGAAACTACTACAATTTTCATAAGAATAAAAATACAAATTCTATTTGTAAATTAACATTTGTTATGATTATTTTTTTTTTTGCTTGTCTTTTCTTTCTAACTGAATTCCTTGAGAAATTTAGTTAGACCCTTCAGTAAACTGGGCCCTTGTTTACTCATCTCTGTGTTGTTGTTTCAGGGCAGCAAAACGAGAACAAACGCATGTCAGTGTGGAACGACGCAACGAGCTCTGAGCTGAGAGCTTGGATTCACGTTTTCACTCCATCGCTTACTGACCACATGGCATTTGGCAAGTCCTGTTCATTTATTAACCTTGCCTTTCTTGTCAACAAAATACCACAAGTTTACTTGTAGCATTGTAGAGAGGATAAAATAATACATATAAATATTTCAATATCAGTAGAGTGTTCACCAAATTTAGCAAATTCTAGCATCACCTCTTTCTCATCCAAAGAGAAAGTGACAGTGAAGACACAATGATGCTATCATGTCTCTCTTCACGAGGTACCTTCAAAGAGAGCCTGAGAAAATGGTTACATGTAATTTTCTGAATGCCTATTCTTAGCAGAAGGATAGAGAATGTAGTGTGGGTGAGAGTAGACATAAATAAGAACATTATTCGTTTCAACCAGAAAGCAGTTCTGGCCGGATTTCATAGGGTCCGTGAAACTGCACAGCAGAGTTGGTTCCACCTTGAGGCAAGGAGTCTGGCCTTTCCTATCTCCCTCCCAGCCACTGGCTACAGGAGTCCAGGGTACAAGGGTGGCGGTGCGTAACCACTCAAACAGGGTGATTCCTATTTGGCTGAGGGCAGTTATCCAGAGAAGGGAGCAGCTGTGAGATGTCAGCAGCCGACACTTGCAAGAGCTAGGAGATGGGTGAACTACCAGGTGAGAGAATCTGGCAGGAGTAGCAACATCCATAACAGCATTATTAGATTTTCCTTAATTTTTATCTTCCCGTAGGCCAACAGTTCTCATCCAGAGGAAATTTTGCATTTGGCAGTGTCAGGGGGTATCTTTAAGCATCACGACAGAGTGGCGGTGGGGGTGCTGGCACCCAGCAGTTAGTCCGGGGATACTGCTAACCATTCCATTATGCATAGGACAGCCCCCCTTTTCCAATAATTATCCAGCCCCAAATCGCACATGCCAGCAGTGCCAAGGATGAGAAACCTTGAAATAAACAAATATATAAAAGTCAATGTTTACTATTCCTGACAAAAGTTACTGATTTTCTCATATCGTTATTCAGACTTTACCAATCAAAGGAAGAAAATGTGGATTGCACTGATTTTGCATAAGGAAAACAGACACACACCACACACACCCTCACGGGAAATTTTATCTTGTGAATACGACTAGCACTACTTCATACTCCACAACAACAGACATAAATTCGGCATGAGTCCCCAACTGAAATGGCTACTTTGGCAAATGCCGGCCACACTGTCTTGTGCTTTTTCCCATGTCCGCTTTCAGTGCTGCCTCCATCCACACTTTCATAGATTTTGATGCCAGCACTTTGCTCTTCTAGAATCTTCAGCTCCTTGATTTTTATTTCCTTTCCCTTTTCTTCAGAGCTTTTTCTCGCTGGCTTCCAGCTGAACTCATAAACATCAGGATGTTTGCATCCCGCTCTGCTCTTTTCCTTCAGCTGCGCTTTGCCTAATGGGGACTCTGGCACAGCCTGTAGCTGTCACGTCCCTCTGCTCCCTTCCACAGCCTCGTCTTCCACCTCTTGAAACTGTGGTTCAGACTGTCTAGTGCATGACAGAAATCATTAATCCTCCTTCTTCTTTTCTAAGGATTGATTAAAATTAAGCTACGTTTTTTCTCAAATAGAAATAGGTTTTTCCAGTGAGTCTTAAATTCTTCCAACATTTTCATTTTTAATAATAAAAAATTATTTGACATACAAATAAGAATATGGAAATTATTATAAGGAGTTAATTTAATAATAGAGACTCTCACATCACAATCATATTTTTCTAACCCCACCTATTTCTTTCCTCATCGGCCTTTGTGAGTGTGTGTGTGTGCTTCATCTAGATGTTTTACCTTCTCCGTCTCTTAATTGCACAGAGGATCTAATTTCACAAAGCACATCACTGCTGTTCTGTGACAGATTCCAAAGCACTCTCAGTAAGTCCGTGTCAAGTCAATCTCTTAACTATGAACAACAGAGTGTACCGTTTTGATATACAGGACTCACTTTCCTCTAAATCAAAACTTAACAGGTGATCCCTAAAGCCTCTGATCCCATTCTCACTGATGTACATTGTTTAAGCAAAATTCTAGAAGTATCTTTTTAAAACAAACCAAGACAAGACTGTTTGTTACTTCACGTTATAATTTGTCACTTAGGGCAGACAGGGAAACTTTGGCAAGCAACTGCGGAGCAAAAGAAACCGCAAAAGGGATGAGATCAAGGGTTCTGGAAAGATGGTTGAATAGGAAGCACCAGAAATCTGCCCCCACCCCAGACCACAATTGTACTGATAGAATTTGTCTGATGTAACTACACAGGAACTCTGGAGCCTATGAAAGATTTACAAGTCACGGAGGAAGGCTTAGAAGGAACATGATGGCTAATTTATATCTATATCAGCTCTTAGCACAATGCCAGCTCTCCTTCGTACACTCCTCAGACACCTGCCAGGTAGCCGTGCATGTGTTCCTGACGCAGCGTGCACACATCTTGTAAGAGTCGGGCTGAGTAAGAGGGCCCTGCCCTACAAATGCCAGGGCTCTGCACCCTGATCATTGGCTGCTGATTTTCATCACAGAGGTGCAGACAAACAGACAGAGGCCATTGCTGTTACATCTACCCTTACTGTTACAAGCCCTTCCCAATCTGACTAAAGTGACTTCCAGGGGATTTAAAGGTTCAGCATCTGATGGACCTCTTTCATTTTCCTCTTTCTCCCCTTTTGGAAGCCAGACATTAAAGACTAGGACATTCAAAAATAACCACATATAAAGGGGAAATTATAAAGTCACTGTGCCTGCCCAAGGGAAGGTGCAGGCTTAGAAAAGATGTGAGAAGACTTTTGGGCTACACTTCAGGCTGATTTGTGGCACAGAGATAGCCTTAGACAGTCAAAAAGTGAAACAAAACAAAATAAAAACCCCACAAAAACAAAAAGGAAGCAAACAAACAAAAACCAGAAAATGCTGGGAAAGGAAAAATATCTGATTTTCAGAGTTATCATATCATTAGATTCAAATGTCCAGTATTCAAGAAAAAAAGCACATAGTATATAAAGAAGGAGGTATATTCCATTCAAAGGAACACAGAAAACCTAAAGAAACTGTCAATGAAAAAGGCTTCATGTCAGTCTACAAGAGAAAGACTTTAAGTCCACTATGTTAAAGTTGCTCAAAGTACTAAAAGAAGGCCCTGGCCCGATAGCTCAGTATGTTAGGGCATCATCCCTATATACCAAGGTTGTCAGTTCAAGTCCTGATAAGGGCACAAACAAGAAGCAACCAATTAATGAATAAGTAAGTGGAAAAACAAATTGATATCTCTCTCTCTCTCTCTCTCTCTCTCTCTCTCTCTCTCTCTCTCTCTTTTCCTCCTTCTTTCTTCCTCTAAAATCAATTAAAAATAAATAAAAGAACTAAAGGAAGACATGACATACGGACAAAATAGAAATACCAATAAAGAGAAAGAAAACATAAAAAGAAACCAAAAAGAAATTCTGGAACTAAAAAGAAACGTAACTAAAATGAAAAAAAAGTCACTACAGGGATTCAAAGGAAGGTTAGAGTAAGCGAAAGAGTAAGCAACCATGAAGAATGGACAAAGAAATGAACAAATCTGGGGACCAGACAGAAAAAGAAAAACCTGAAGAAAAGTGAACAGATTCTAAAGGAATGTGGGACACATTCAAGCTTATCGATATACTTATTTTTAATAATCTCAGAAGAGAGAAAGAGAAAAAGACAGAAAGCATATTTGAAGAAATCACGTCTGAAAACTTCCTGAGTTTTATGTAATACATAAACATAAATATCCAAAAAGCTCAAAGAACTCTAATTTGAATGAACTGAAAAAGACTCATACCAAGACACATTTCCATCAAAATGTTTAAAGCAAAACACACACAAAAAATTATTTTGAAATCAATAAGAAGGGAGCAACTTTTTACTTATAAGGGCTCCTCAATAAGATAATAAACAGATATCTCATTAGAAACTTTGAAGGCCAGAGGGTAGTAAAATGATATATTCAGGGTGCTAAAAAAAGAATTGTCAGTTGAGAATACTATATCCAGCAAAAGGTCCTTCAAAAGTGTAAAGAAAAAGTTAAGACTTTTTCAGGTAAACAAAGGCTGAGCAAGTTCATTACCACTAGACCTGCCCTGCAAGAAATGCTAAAGGAAGTCCTGCAGGTTGAAATGATCTTGTAGTGGTGATACATATATGCATGGAATATCGCTTGGCCGTAAAGCAGAAGGGAATTTTTCCATATGTGACAGCATAGATGGATCTACAGGGTATTATACTAAGTGAAGTAAGGCAGCCACAGAAAGACAAAATCATATGGTTTTACTTATATAGAGAATCTAAAGAACAAAATTAATGATCAAACTAAATTGAAGCAGACATAGGCACGGAGAACAGACTGATGGTTGCCAGAGGGCAGAGGTTTGGAAGACTGGGTGAAAAGGTGGAGGGATTCTGAAGTGCAAATACGTCGTTAAGAGAGAGTCACAGGGAGGTAAAGTACAGCACAGGGAATGCAGTCGATAATATTGTAATGACTCCGTGTGGTGCCAGGTGGGCACTGGAAATATAGGGGGACACTCTGTAAAGTATGTGATTGTCCAGACATTATGCTCTACACCTGCAACTAATACAAAAACATATTGAATAAAACTGTAATTGAAAAAGGAAATTAAAAAATCGAACCTGTGGTGACATCAGTTTTTCTAGATACCATGAGAACTTAGCCTACTTCACCACAATGCAACAAAACAAGGAAGCAGCACTCCCATGCTTCTCTTCTTTTTAAAATATAGTATTTGAATTACTAAGGTCCAATTGCTTCCATTTGCCTCCTACCCAACATTAAACAAACACATTAAAAAGACCAGTCTAGTGTTAAGTTTATTGGTAAAATGTACTCTTCTCCTTACTTTTTCTCCTGTCCCTTCTCTGCCTTTTTCTCCCTTACTTCATTTCTTTCACCTATCTCCATGCCATTTTATCTATTTCCCCGCCCCTTTAAATATATAAATACCGTATCTAACTTTCCAATTCTTCTTTAGTTTTCCTAATTTTCTCAATGACTACAAATAATTGCAGTAAGTTCAGAAAGCTCATTAACTAATTCCCTTAATGTCTTAATGTGGCAAGCACATTAACCTACTAAGTCATTCTGTATGAACTTGATCGCCCGAGTTCTGCAGGCCCCAGTGGCTCTTTTGGTCAACAGCTGCACTGTTGTTATTTCTTTTCATTCCTAATTGAATGCGTGCCGCCCCTTGACTTCTGCTAAAACTCAGTTGCAGTTGCTTGGCAAATTTTCAGTCTCGCTGATCTTTCCCCCTGACTGATTAGTTTTATTTATTTATTCAATTTTTTAAATTGTGGCTTTGGCACACTTTCTTCGGGGTAAGAGAGCACAGTTAAACAAATTAAAAGAAATACACAAAACATGGTGAATACATAATTAATCAGTTTCTAAGTAGTATAAAAAATTGTTAGCCTCAAATCAACACTTGAGGAAAGGGTAATTTTAAGAGGTCCAAACAATTAACTTTTCTATTTTCTTATCCTGAATTTAATTTTTCTATATACAGGTTAGAATATATAACAATATTTTTTTTATGGTGAGACACCTTTTACAAAGTGTAAAGCTTCTCCATGTGGCACTATGCATAAGGACTCTAGAGAAACAACTGATACAGTATTTATGAGAATGCCCTTGGGTGACCATGTATGTTTTCATCTTCCTAGAGTTATATTTTCCCAAATTGCTCATTAACAAGTCCAGGTGGCTGAAAACTGCTGTGCAACAGTAGGCTTAATAAGATGGTTTCATCCTGTTTTATCATTTTTTCAATGACTCTTTATATAGACCTGCTTTCTGTGAGTAATGATAGCCACTGGAAGGCCACGTTGGCTTCCCGTTCATGTGAATGAGGGATAACCTGAAACTGAGTCAGGTTCCATAACCCAGCCGATGTCTTGGTAGGACAATGTCTAGTATACAGTGTATCTAACTGCTATCTCAAATCATTACTGTTACCTTGGATTAGTTTCTTTTCTAAGCAATATTGAAAAGTGATTGAATATATGGATATCTTCACTTTTTTCTGCTGTTAAAATGAAACTGGACACAGTACTCACAATCTTAACAGAGAACTCCTCCTATTTTACCAAAATACAGGATGTATCAGCAAGAAATCCTCCTTCCTTTCAGCTACAAACTGCTGGAAAATTTGGTCTATTTTACCACCTTTTCAGCCCCCGATGGTCTAATTGTTGCGTATCCTATAGTACTGATGTTGCTTTGGAAAAGGTATAAAGATCCAACACGCACTTTAAAGCTCGGTCAACCTGAAATTTCTGCATTATTTATAGACATTGGCAACTGTGCCATAAATCAGTAAAAAATATTCAAGACTATATAGTCCAGTGGAAAATATGCATACAAAGCAGATGATTACAATACACGTGAGTGCTGGTGTGGTTTGGTAATCAGACGGATACGGTAGAAACTGCTAGCAGCCGCCCAATATTCATGCTCTCTTTTCAGAAACAAAACTGACTGAACTGGGGAAGGCAATGTGCCCAGATTAAAACACACCCAAACAAATTTTACATTTTGCAGCAGCCCTTACAATTAAGGATAGCCATGTAATTAAGTTCTGGACAATACTATATTTTTTAAAAAGCATCTGGAAGGGACTTAAAAAGATGTAAGAAATGTTTGTCTCTGTTTCTCTGTCTGAAATATCGAAGCCGTAGCTAGAGCTGGAGAAGCCATATTTTGACCTTGATGGAATGAAAGCCAGAAATCAAGGATAATAAAGCAGAAAGACAGAAGTTTCTGATTTCCTCATGGCTTTGTGGGGCTGCCATAACAGTCCTGGGTCGCCCATTCTCAGAGTGTTGTTTTTTTTTTTTTTTAATGGAAACAGTAAGCTCCCAATTTGTTTAAACTGCCACCACCCAGTCTGTATCAGAGACAGGCCCATTCGAGTAGCTGGTGTGTACACGAAAAAGTGTTCTGGCTTTCTATCTCAGTTATATTGTCTCATTCAACACGATTTCATTGGATGGCCCCGTCTATTTCCCCATCACACTTCTCTCCTGAGTTTCACAGCCATTTACCCATTCTCCTAGACCTTTCTCTTTGGATGCCCCTTAGTCACTTAAATTTAACAAGCCAAACCTGAATGAATCGCCTTACCCTTCCTAATCTGTTCTTTCTTCTACATACAGCTTTCAGTTAATGATGCGACTGTTGAGTAAGTTAACAAATCTTAAAACTTTGGAATTAAATCAAGTTTTTTCTTCTTCAGTCTTAACATTCAGTAGATCATTGGTTCTAATACCTTCTACCTCAGAATTTTTTCTTGCATGGATACACTGCTCTCCATTCTCATTAATGTTGTCTTAATCTAGGTCCTCACTGTTACTCCCTTAGACTAAAAAAAAATGATGCCTAAACAGGTCTCTATCTTCCAGTCCCTCCCTCATCTTGTCAAGCTATCCCTATTTTGTCAAAAACAGTTAAATTCCAAATATATGGATCTATTTATTCCCATCTCAAACTTAAATTTTTTCAGTTACTCTCAGTTGCCCACAGGGCCAGATTAAAATGTTATAAATGGTTCTTTTTAAACAGCTCCAATTTTGTTTTCAGGTTCTCGACTATTCCCCACCCACCCAATACAAACACCAACAGTTCCAAGTGTAATCGTCTACAGTTACATCAGTTTGCTATTTTAATAAAATTTCTTTATTTGTTTATTTCATTGGTGCCATGTACCTTGAATCATTTTCTTCTCCTTCCCCCCCACAAATATACATTTGATTTTATATATCAATCAATGTACAATTAGTCAAGCCACTTATGGGGCTTTCTCTTGCCCACTTGCCACATCAGAGGAATTATTTCTTCACCTCTTACTATGTTCTTTTGGGCATACCACTGATATAAAATTGTTTTGGAGTGAGTCATTTTGTATATTTAGGTGTATTACATGCACATATCTGAGTATCCTGAAGGAGGCTTCTCTATTCATCTTTTCATCCCCTAGATGAAATGCCTGGTATAGAAATGATACTCAATTCATGGTTGGGGGTTTGGACTAACCACACATTGGTTTTCTTGTAAGTAAAATATGGAATTTTAGGGTAAATGCTTGCAGATATATATATAAGAATGATTATAAAATATTCCTTTCTGCTATAAATTAATCTTCCCTACACTAAATACCAATACCCCAGACCCAGAAAGCTTTCTGCCCATTCACTCCAGAAATGCATTTCACTTCTGTTTAACCAACTATATTTTCTAAAAGTAACATTTCATGAACCTGATTTTGAAATGCAAACTTTATTTAGTGAATTTTGAATAATCTGTAGTTTGAGTCCAAATTTCTATGATTTTTAATGAGTTTTCCCACCTTAGAAACTTATTACTTTTCAGGAGACTTTATAGAAAAGATGATGACTTAGATGAGACCTTCTCAATTTAAGGGGAAAAAAAAAGAACAAGATGAGAACTTGAGGTCATGAAGAAATTAAAGAAAGCATGCTTTGTCACACACAGATGACATGTGTCTTCATAGCTTTCCAGGATCCCCATGCAAGAGGGCACTATAGCATCCAAGAGGGGGCATGCTCCTATTTTGAGATTCATTGTTTTCTAATGGAAAATGTTGATGAAATGATGACAAGTAGTTTTGAAACTGCAATGCTATTCCTCATTTTATAAAATGACTCAGCTTTTAAATTGTAACTCATAAATTCTAAATGGCTCATGCCTAATCTTTCTGTAAAATATGTAAAGTTTATGAATTTGAATCATCATACCAAACAGAAATGAATGCCAACTCAAATCATGTATCTGATGGAAATTATATCTTGGAAAAACAATTAATAGTAATATATTTCAGCAGTAATGTGTAGGCTGAACTTCCACCAAGTTTTTTTGAAAGCTTATTTTCAGGCAACATAAAAAAGTAGCACATAATTTAAAGAAAAAATTCATGTGGATTTATACCATGTGAATAATGGTGTGTGTGTGAAATTAAGAAAAGTGAACAAAAGATAGACACAAATAAAAATAATTTTTATACACAAAGTATTATACTGTTGAGAAAGTGTAGAGTGAATGTCTAATAATTCAGACTAAAGATACAATATTGTTAAATGCATGTGTAAGGATACACATGCTATGTCTCTACATGCTTGCCTGCATACATGTATATGTTCATACATACATTTCTGTGTGTATAGATTGTGACAATGTAAAATACATTTTTCCTTTGAAAAGTGACAGAACACCAACACTGCATAAGTTGTGTTGGTTTGTAAGTTTGTTTCCTGTTTTTTAACAAATATCAAGGAAAATAAATTTTTTGCTTCTAATAATAACTACACATCATTTCCAAATTATTTGCTTTTGATTTTTGGTCTTCACTTTCATCATAGAGTCAAGGTTGTCTGCCTGAACAGGGAAGAAACAGGTCTTTGAAAATAAACCTCAGTTCTGACATTTACTAGAATGACCTTGGGAAGCTATTTAACCTTTATGAATTTCATTTTTTTCAAGTGTTAAAGCAAAACAAGCAAATAAACAATCTATGTGGCCTCCTATTATGAAGATTAAATGATATAAAATATAAAGCAGGAAATAAGGCTCAGTTCCCTGCTCTCTAACCTTGATGGTAATTAATCCTTTGCTTACATTTTTGTAACTACATTTTTTTAGAGAATCTTAAATTTCATTGTGGGAAAGTCAGGCTATTGAAGTCCTAGATGTTACAAATTTATAAGTATGCTGTTATCATTTTAAAAAATTTGTCTTCATGAATATAAGTTTCTATAACATTCTTGATGTTTCACTTTAACTTAAATTTATAATCTTGATCCATGCCCTTCTCAAAGTCACTGATAACTGAATTCACTATAGATATAAAATATTTTATTACCATACCCACTCTAGAGCAATGATATACTGTTATTAAAAATGATTAGAAAAGTTAGACATTATTTTTACCATGGTCATTTTATAGCAGATTGAAACTCAGGGTCAGCAAAGAATTTATGAAAGTTCCTCTAAATCCATAATGTTCTATCATATTCCACTTCTACTATTACATATGGAAATAAGAGTTTTCAAAACCTGCATTTCTATGATATTGATATAAATAATGGGAAAATGAGTATAAATTAATAATCATAAATAATTACTTTACTTTGCAATGCTGTATGCATTTACTTAATGAAAACCATAGGGTTCAATCAGAGTTCCATCCATACTATTTCTGAAGTCTGAAAATCTTGCTCTAAGTTAACATTTATTTTATATCCAAGTGGCTTACAAAACCCGATTCATTCTAAACTATCAGAAGTAAATAAAAGGAAGGTTTACTTATTTAACATATCTTTAAGAAATCTGGCAAGATTTCTCACTAGTTTAAGTGCAATTTTTTACACTCCAATTGAGTTGGAAGTGTATATGGACCTATAATTTTTGGTGGAGTAAGGAGGGGTGTAGCTGCTTGGTTTTAAACATCATCTACACATGACGGTATTAGTTCTCAGCAGTACTCACAGCTGACATGATGAGCTCTCCCCCCAGGCTCTGGATCTCAGCTTTAACTTGACTGCAGATTTTCAGCTGGTGAGAGTAGAATTTAATCTGTTCTAGGTAGGCCAACAAGTCCTGTTTGCATGATGGATCTGGACACTAAATATGCATAAAAGATAAAAATGGAAATGGCAAAACAAATAATAAGAGATCAAGAGGAGTAAATATTGACACTGCAGGTAAGTTACAAGGCAGTGACTTCATTTTCACTGAGCCCCAGTTCTCAGACCAACCCCATGTAGATTCTGACATGCTTCCACCATGAGAAGGGTTTATCCATGTTTTGGCTTTAATTACTTCAGCATAGACAAAAGAAATAGTAAAAAAAATAAATAAATTTCAGACATGCAGAGGTACATAAAACATTGCAATTAATTTAATGATAACATCAGAAGTATAAAAACTATATATTGAAAATACGATTATTCCTTTCACCTAGAGTTGCAATTAGAACACTCCTTGGGTCCTGCAGTTGTGCATCATCTGGGCTTTTGTTACTTACATGGACATTAAAAAAATACATCTGCAACAAACTACATATTATCTTCTCTTTAGTATTTAATGCTCTTAGTTATTACTGACAAAAGAAATCATTTTACTTAACAGCCGTGGACCTACCTGGAGCAAAGAAACAGAGGGCATCCTGTTTTAGAGATGTACTAAATTTCTTTACCAAAAGTCTCCCACTTATATTATCTTCTGTAAGGAGCTATCCAACTGCAGCTTTGAGCTTCATCAAAACGTGGAAAATGTCTGTGCTCAGTGTTTAATCTTTGTGTCCTTTCTCCTACGCAATTGTAGTAGTTCTCTTTAATTTCCAATAACTTAATTCTAATTTAAATACATGTTCATAAGGATGCTGAAATATGGAGAGTAATTCTAGGAAAAATATTCATTGCAGCATTACTTATAATAGCAAAATTTGGAAATAAATGCCCTACAATAGTCGAAAGATTAAATGAGAATGCTCTTTATATGATGCATTATTACATGGTCAACAAAATAATATTTTCGAAGGATGTGGAAAATGGTTTTGGAAGATAAAAAAACTCAGTATTTAAAATTTAATATACTATCTTAATTAAATTGTTTAAAAACTTATGGTCACATTTGTGTTTAAAATATTCAATTACTAAGAAATAAATGTATAAAAACATAAATAAACAATAAAGCCAATTTTATTTTCTTCCTGTTTTACATATCTAAATTATATATTACATTTATAATTATAATAAGGTTATCATAAAAGTTTTAATTCCAATGAACTAAAACACAAAATAAAATATAAGAAAAAAAGGTAGGATAAAGACCAGAAAAAACTTTCTATGCACTTCCTCTTTTACCTAGTAGTGGATAAACTGAGTGTTGCTGGAAAACCCCTGAGTTGCCCTGACCACGGTGGTTCAGTTGGTTGGAGCGTTGTCCCATAAACCAAAAGGCCGTGGGTTTGATTCCTGGTCAGGGCACATGCCTAGGTTGAAGGTTTGGTCCCTGGTAGAGTGCGTGCGATGTTTCTCTCCCTCTCTCTCTCCTTTCCTCTCTCCAAAATCATTATGTATGACCTTGGGTGAGGGTTAAACCAAATCCCTGAGAATCTCTTTCATATTTGCTGAATACACTAGTCTACATAGCTCCAGAGTGTGTGTGTGAACAAGACAAGAACATGACCCTTGAATAAAAGTTAATCACCAAATGTAGCAAAAAATAAATTATTCTGCAGAAGTGCGATTAGTCTGCTAGATAGGTAGATAGGCATGGATATATGAAATGATACAAAGCCACTTGACAACCAGCCAGCCAGGCAATTAGACAAGATGATAGTGTGATCTTGACTTTAAAAGTTTTTTACACTTTTAAACGAGGAAGTAAGGGTAATTCACCAAATCACTCAGGAAGGATTAAATTATAAGTAATTAAGGCAAAGGAGAAGAAGGAAAAGTGGGGGGGGGGGGGAAATGAAGGAGAGGAAGAGAAAAGGAAGAGGAAGAAATTAACCCAAATTACAGCTGATAAATCAGAAATTTAGGAATCATAATACCTTTCTCATGATTGAAGAGCTTATACCAGAGCCAGTATTTGAATCCACATCTAGTTGCTTTCAAATCTATTTTCTTTTGAATCACTAAACTTAAGAGAATTTGGAGTGTATTTTTTTCATCACAGATTAGTGTGGATTGCAGTTTCAAAGAAAAATTAATTCATGGCAAAACTGTGTCTTTAGCACAATTTTGAAGTGAACAGTGCTTCCGGTTTTTTCAAAGACCAACATTAGTTCTTTAAAATTACCTATAATGATGAAAGGCGAGTCATCTAATTGTTTTACCATGACAGGAAATTGATCTTTGTTAAGTATTTCCCATATGCCTAGTACTGTGCTGTGTTCTTTACACACATAATTCTAATACTCACAGTGCCATTTTACTCAGAAGTAGATTTGATTCTTTTTTTTCTTTTTAATTAAATTTATTGGGGTGACACATGGTAATAAAATGTATATTGTGTTGTGTGCCCACCACCCAAGGTCAAATCCTCTTCTGTCATCATACATTTGAGTCCCTTCACCCTTTAGTACCCCACCCCCCTTCTTTCTGGTAACCACCATACTGTTGTCTGTGTCTTTGAATTTGTTTGTTTTCCTTGTTTGTTGATTTGCTGCTTTCAGTTTTATATCCCACAAATGAGTGAAATCACATGGTCTTGATTTTTTTCTGTCTGACTTATTTCACTTAGCATGACTGGACAAAGTAGATGTGGCACATACAAAGTATGTCACAAGTACAACACACAAAGAAGGTCGTACTACTGAGTCATAAGAAAGGATCAAATACTGCCGCTTGTGACAACATGGCCGGTCGTGAGCACGTCATGCATGCTCATCTAACTGCTGTCATGTTGCGTGTTTGCAGACCAAGTTTTGATAGAGTATATACTTTGTCCAAAGACTTGAAGTTAGTTTTCTCTGTACCATGATTTCTTCTACATGACATTCATCGAAAACACCATTTTCTTTGTTCTCACTGAGTAATAGTCTTAATTATTCTTTGTTCTTATGGACGAACTCAATGATAGTCTCCGACACATACAGCATTTTATCTGCCATGTACATTTCCAGGTACTTTCCCTATATTTACTCTATTGATCATCACACAATTCCGTGAGGTAGGTTCTGTTGTTATCCCCATTCAGCAAAGAAGAAAACGCAGAGAGGTTAGTGGATTGCCCTGTTAACAAACAGTAGAGCTGGTATGCAAACTGACATGATCTGTATTCAAACTGACAAGATCTGGCTACATTTACCCAACTCTACAATCCAGGAACAGTATCAGTCTTCTTGCCAATTTTATCTTATATGGTAAACCGTAAATTGCCACTCAGATTTGTAAATTGTTTTTTTTTTTTTTCAATACTCTTATCTGTAAGTTGTAAGATTTGTGGAGATTTTTTTCCTTAAATACCAGCACCATTATATAACATCTGATAAAACTGAACTTGCAAATTAATAATTAGATTCTTAACCAATAACCAATGTTGCAATCACCAAGAAAAAGATATAATCTCTCTCAAGGGACTCTTCCAAAGTCATACTTGAAGAGGTTAGAATTCTGTTAAGAAAAAAATAATTTAAATGAGTAAAAAGTCTGAAGCTGAACTTTGAAATTAAAAGTTGCTTAAGGCACCCCTGTCTGGCATAGCTCAGTGGATTGAGCCTGGCTGTAAACCAAAGGGTCACCGGTTCGATTCCCAGTTAGGGCACATGCCTGGGTTGCGGGCCAGGCACATGAGAGGCAACCATGTGTTGATGTTTCTCTCCCTCTCTTTCTCCCTCCCTTCCCCTCTCTAAAAATTAATAAATAAATAAATAAAAATTTGCTTGAGGCAGCATTAGCCTTTATTTCCAGAATTGATGAGAATCTTGGTTACACCTAATGACTGTAGTCAGATTTATAACTAAAGCAGTGAAAGCATACTAATTGGTCAATCCATCATGCAAAATATGTTAAAGCCTTTTTTCCTATTGGCATTTGGAAAGCTTTTCTGATTGCTTTTGACCTTGTAGGAGCAGAATCAGTGGAACAAGTCATTCCCACTCTAAGAGTGCTCCTCTAATAGGTAAAGAAAAGAGATGGTGCATATACAATGCACTATTACTCAGTCATAAAAGAAGAATAAAATATTGCCTGGCTGGTGTGGCTTAGTGGATTGAGTGCTGGCCTACAAACCAAAAAAGGTTGCTGGTTTGATTCCAGGTCAGGGCTCATGCCTGGGTTGCAAGCCAGTTCCCTGGCTGGAGGTGTGTGAGAGACAACCGATTGATGTGTCTCTTGCACATTGATGTGATGTTTTTCTTCCTCTGTTTCTCTTTCCCTTCCCCTCTGTCTGAAAATAAACAAATTTAAAAAAAGAATAAAATATCGCCATGTGCAAGAGCATAGATGGACCTAAAGGGTATCATGCTAAGTGAAATAAGTGAAGCAAAAACAAATACCATGGGATTTCATTTATATATGGAATCTAAAAAGAAATACATCCCCCACCCACAAAATAAAACAAACAAACCTAAAACAAACTCATAGATACAGAGAACAAATGGAGGGCTGTAGATTGGAGGAGAGATGGGGAGGTGGATAAAAAAGGGGAAAGGACTAGATGTACAAATTCCCAGTTACATAAACAGTCACAGGGATGTAAAACACAGCACAGTGAATATAGTAAAAAATATTGTAATAAGTATGTATGATGTCAGATGGGTACTAGACTTATGAGGCTGATCACTTTGTAAGTTATATACATGTCTAATTATTATATTGTACATCTGAAACTAATATAATATTGTATGTCAATTATAATTTTTAAAATTATTTTTATATTCTCCTAGTATTTGCTGAGCCTCCTTTATTAAAGTCAAATAACCTTTTCCCACCTTTTATATTTCTACATAAAGTTTATAAAAAGTCTGGGTCCTAGATTTGTAAAACATTCTTGCCCTTGACTTTTTAAAAAACAAAATTTGCATGGAGTACATTTTAAAGGAACTCTGCTAGGGATTTTCTTAGACAAATCAAGTGGTAGAATATCATAACACAGTTTGGTTATTTCTGTTTATTAAGATAGGAGATGCTGACCAGGACATCTGGTTTGCTTTTTAATTCATGGACTATTTTTTTTCCAAATTTAAGTTTTATAGCCACTGGGACACTCACTGCAGGCAAGCAGATGGCATGTCAACTTAAGTGGTCTTCTCATGCTAAAACAGCTTTCACTCTTCTGGTAAGATGCTGGGTACCAGTACAGAATACATCATTGAGGAATGAGAATAAAAGTAAAAAGCATTTATTACCTTTCAGTTTAAATTTTAAGAGTGAATTAGAAAAGTGAATACTTTAAAGACCTTTATTCCAAAGCTCAGCTATTTTTTTTGACCCATATTGGAATACAAACTTTATTTTTAAAAAACATCTAAAGTGACTTCTGCAATTACAGACAACAGTTTAATTTCTGGTAAGCTGACAAAATTTGTTAACAAAAAGTATTAGGTGTCATTGTGAATTGGCTGGAATAGAAATTTCAAGCAACCAGTGATAGCAAAAACAGTGTCCACAACCTTTTCCTCTCCAGGACTCGCTTCTCCACCTGGACTCCAGCCCAGAGGCTGTCTAGTTCCACCTTCCTCGGGGTTACAGATCATCAGTGATCCCATCTGTTTCTGTACTTTTAATGTCTTCTTTTTCTATCTTTGAATCTATCAACATAAAATCTCTCAAAACAATAAGCCACCTTCAGCCCTGTAATCTCATTTCTCTGTATTCTTATTCATGAACATGCCTTCTAAATAATTTTCAATGATTCCTTTTTGGTGTTCTCAATTTTTGTCCTTAAGCATCTTTTTACTCCTATCCTCTTATTGGATAATAGTATACACTGCCCTGACTTCACCTATAACTTACAAGATAAAAATTACTGTGTCTCTATTATCCAGCTCTGTTTTAGGAAGATTCATATTCCAATTGCACCTTTGTCCATTTCATTGTCTCATCAACATTTTACACTGAACACATAGAACCCTCAGCTATCTCATACTTTACCTTGCCTACTACAAAACCATTTATCCATTCTATTTCTATATCAATAGAGAGATTGCTCCCTCTCTGCCATCCATTAAATTTGGTTAGGCATTAATCTGAGATGATTCTACATTTAGAGATCTCAGCTTACTTTCAAGGATTTTCTTCTTTGCTATGCCTATCTTTGCTGCTCGTCAGCAAACAGAGGTTTCTCAAACAGAAGAGAAAGGTATCTAAGGAAGCCATGGTCAAAAATACAGTGAAACTCTTGTTATGTCAGAGATAAAGGACATCACAGACTCACATGATCTACACTGGACATGCTGAACTGGGATAGTTGTATTTAGGATACTATGGTCTGACATTTTTCAATGCATAGATGTTGGTTTACCAGAAATTATATGCAGTTCAAATTTTGTCATATCTCGTTAGTCAGACTAAAGTTATCTTGAGTTTAAGAATTGTTTCCAATTCATTTTTAGTTTCAACTTGGGTTGCATATAATATGGAAAACCATGGGATCTTTGGCTTTCAGTCATTTATTCATATATTAGGATATAGTTTCTTTTAACTATAAATAGTAAATCCTAAAAATTAATAAAATGTTTACAATGTTTAAAGTGGCAAGACTCTATCTATCCATCTATAATTTAAACATTCAAGAATGTTTAAAACTATTTGTCATTATTTCTTATATTTCTCCTCCTTTATACCCACAAATACAATATTGAATAAGAGAAAGTTCTTCATGTGCTAAGAAACAGAGGATAAAAAGAGTAACTAGTAAGAGCCTTCCCAATAAAAGTATATAGTTGCAAAGTCAAACAGAAAAGTGTTTTCCCCCCAAAGGGAGGTAGGCATTATAAAATTGAATAACATCAAACCTGCAAATTAATGCTGTATCTCAGTTTGAAATATTAATTAAATATCTCAGTATATTAACTAAAAAACTTAGAGATTTAAAAAAAAAGTTGGGTAAAAGGTAACTTTAATAACATAGCTTAGAAAACTGAAATATAGATGAGAAAAATGTAAACAAAAAGAAAATACCAAGTCTCTGTAAGGATTATATACTCTACATTTTATATCTTCACTTTAGTACTCGAATAATTACTATTTGTTTTACAATTTTACATAGAATACCAGAATATATTGTTGCTCAGAAAACCTAATCCAATAGAATTTTGAAATATATTACTTCTTGAAGAGTAAAAGTAAGAAATCTAAAAAAATACTAATAGGTAAAAAAAATACTAACATTGGGTATTATAGCCAATTGAGTATATTTGAAACTCAAAAAGGTGATATTTAAAGTAATTTGAATATATTTGAAGTTCAAAAATCTTAGAAATAAGCAAGTCCTAAGTAATAATAACAATGCCCTAAGAAATTAAGCTTCCTTAGAATGAAATGTCCACCATTTGTATATTAATTATTGAATAAAATTTAAAAATAATTCAATAATAAAATATCCAATACAGTAAAATCCAACTTTTAAAATTAACATTGAAATGGCGGAAAACAACGAACATAGACTTTCACCACATGCATCAGTAGAAGATTCACCTGGTTAGCGATCTGCCGAGCGAGGACATCCATCCTTGATCCCGATTCTGATATCATTTTAGCAGCATAGATCACGTCAGTTGTGTGCTTTAGTGGTCCTTTGCCCCTTAAAATAAAAGAGTACATGTTAGTTGTAGTGGTTCCTGTTAAGATACACACACACACCCTACACAAACACACATAAGATTTACACCCCAAAGTACTGGCCAATGGCTTTACATACTTCATTCAGTTTTAGACAGGCCTAAACTAGACTTTGGTATTAAAAAAAAAAAATGACACCCTGGCTTGTGTAGCCCAGTGGGTTGAGCATGGGCCTGTGAAGCAAAGGGTCACAGGTTTGATTCCCAGTCAGGGAACATGCCTGGGTTGCAAGCCAGGTCCTCTCTGGGGGGCATGCAAGAGGCAACCACACATTGATGTTTCTCTCTCTGTCTTTCTCTTTCCCTCTCTCTAAAAAAAATAAATTAATAAAATAATTCTATTTTATTTTATTTATTTTTTTACAATTCTTTCGGGTTTATTAAGAAAAACATGTTCTTTGAAGTGTCCCAGAATTTGCTTTTAGTGACAGATTTAACATTTTTCTCTTGATTTATTTTTTTCTTCTAGCACCTTCTTACATTTTTCTTAGTTTCTGTTTGTTTGGTTTTGGTATTCCTCCATCTAATTTCAAAGAATCTTGTTTCATTTCAGAGGAATTAGTAGAGCTGTCTTTTGTGGGTTACTGTGTTTTGCAGACATAGGTTAAGCAAAATCGAATGAAAAGAGTAGCAGTGTGTCTTTGTAATTAAAAAAAAAAGAAAAAGAAAATGGAGATCTCTTATTAAGATTCAGGAAATACTGCCGAGGAAATGCAGTACATTTGATCTCCATTCCCAGGTACTTCTTATAGTAAACTTCAGCTTAGAAATACTTTTGGATAATGTAGACAATGCAAGGCAAAAGTATTTTTCTAATTCTAGGAAGTTACATGAGATTTAAAATTTTATATATGTTAAACAGCACATTTTGATCAGCAAGGGCTACTTTTATCTCTGCTCTTTAATCCTTTTTTTAATAATGTTTCGGTTAATTGCATTTTTAAGCATATTATTTCTCTTCCACAATTAATTGGTATTTATGTCATCACTGAGTATGCACATGGAGTCACACTATCTTGTACTATTTCCCCCAAACCGACTGCTTCTTACTATTTGGGTAAGTAAATCAAGATAAATACCCACTTTGTTTCCTTGGTGGTAATAGAAACACCCACTACACAGAATCATTCTAAGGATTACATGCATTTATTTCTGCAAAGTGCTCGGAACATTGTTTTAAACAAAGTAAGCAGTTGATAGTACAAGTTATTCTTGTTATGGTTGTTACTTTAAAATAATCTTGACTTTTAATGCCATGGAATAAAAGTTGTATTCATTTAGAGATTTTTCAAGGTAGTTAAGAAGAAAAAAGTGCACCACTTACATTTTTGTAGAGGAATGAGATAAGGAGATATTTCCCTGACTTCTCTTTCCTCAAAAATAAGTGGGTGATTAGCCAGGTGAAAGTGACTGACCCATCTACCTAGAGCCACTCCTCTCGGTATCCCATTAGGTCCGATTCCTAATCCTCCACTGAGTGTTGGTTACTTGGGTTCTGTTCCTTGTGTTTGGCAGAGAAAGCAACCCTGAAGGAACTGCTCACTAACAAATTGTTTTATTTTCTGGGTTTTCCTGGGATTTTTTTTTATTTTTAAAATTTATTGGGGTGCTAATGGTTAATAAAATTGTATAGGTTTCAAGTGTACAATCCTATAACACATCGTATAATATTGCGACATGATTGTTTCGACATTCTAATGGGAGTGGGGAGAGTGAGGGAGATGGGAAGGGACAGGAAACTGGGCAGGGTGAGACAAGGAAGATTTGGAGAGGCCAAAACAGAGCAGAAGTAGAAGAGAAAGAGAGTGAAACAATCATTGTCCATTTCTGATTTACACCGTGGACTGGTCCTGAGGCCAGGTGCCCTACTGTTATTAAATCTAAGGGTTTGTTCTTAGAGGACAGTCTCCACTTACTAGGGAGACTATGACTACGAAGTAATGAAAGATAGAGGGAATTCATATAAAAATAAATGATCAGAATATTCTCTGCCTGAAAACTGAATACCAAGATGTGTGTGCCAAATAGGCCCTTTTTATTGCACTGTTTTGTGGCACCTCTCAAGTTCACTATAAGCAAATTTTCCTGTCAAAATGGAACATCAGGTCTAACAATGCAAACCTGGCCTCTGAAGATATGGTCCTTATCATAGTACTTTTTTAAATCTGCTGACACATGTTGCTTTGTAATTTTTTAAAAATCAACATTAATCGCTACAATATTTGAGTTGCTCTTATCAAATTTACCTTATGCATCAGCAGGACTAGATGTTATGTACATGGTTATGTTCAAGAAAGGCATTGCATTTCATTATTTCTATGCACCTCCAGAGAAAGTTAAACTTAAATAAAGCTGTCTAAGCTCCTGAAAGGGCAATGTATCAATTTTCAAGGTCTGAAACAATAAACAAAGCTGGTTTGTGAGGAGAGCAGCTAACACTCACAGTTTAAACAATGGACAAAAAAGTTATATCTAAGGAATACAGCTAATGTACCTTTCTGCTCAAAATAATATATTTCCTCCTATAAAATCTCTGCACCAATGAAAGGGAATTTACCCCTGGCTTTAAATACACACCTTGTTATGAGACCACTGTCTTAAACACATGGAGAACTTAAAAGTAACAGTAATACATTTTGACAGACTGCGATTATTCTCTTCCTCATGTTCCTAATTAAATGTATTGCCTGGCAAGCTTCCTACTGAGTGCCAAACAAAATACACATTTTACAAATGATTCCATATTATGCTAAGCTTCAGAGGAAGCTGCAATTACTGGAACTATGATAAATTTTTAAACATTCTCAGCCTGAAATGTGCTATGTAATGAAGGCTTTTTAAATTGGGATATATATTCAAAGGTTGTTTGTTACCTTCATTTTCATAATGGGTTCTCAGGATCTCCTGTCAGCAAATTGTGTCTTAAATCACTGAGTTTGGATCCTACAGAGAAAGACACCCACAGGAGGAGGGGTAGACTTTGGAAATGTTTTAAAGTAACCAATGGCCAGAAATAAATAGTGCTTGTGATAATAATCTATCTTCCCCCCCCCAAAAAAAGAGGGTAGACCAAGCTCTCGAATGCAGAGTGTCAATAAATCATTAAATTACAGGTTAGAAGTTATAATGGGAAAGAATGCAATAACCTGGTGATGTTGATGCCATCGAAAATTTTATCAATGCAGGAGAAAGCGATACCTTGAAACTTTCTTTGTGCAACATAAAGCTTTGAGTTCTTTTCGACACTGCCCCAACTTTGATTCTTATATCTCTCCCTGTCCTCTCCCTGTTTCTGGAACCCACCCCTCTCTTCTTTCTCTTAATCAGCACAAGTATTGTGCTAAGAAGATGATGCAGCTGATCAGTAATAGCTCAACCACTAGAGATCTGTGTTAATGATAGAAAATGTCAAATAGTTTCTGCTTCCAATGAAACACCCAAAGGTAAAATTATTTATTTAAAAAAGATCTTAAGACATCGATAAGAGTTACCGTGAGTGTAAAGGAGCACAAAGATGAGGGTTAGCTTCTGGTGCGGGGTGGTTAGAAGGAGGTCCATCGACAGTGACCTGATCACACGCAACAGCTGCAAGGGACGCCAGCTAGATCTGGGTCCCAGTCTCCAAAATTTAAATACGCGACACTACCTAAACTTTTGGAGTCACAGAAATGGTGGAAATAACACCGGTAGTCTGATGTCCTGGAATTTTTTTCTGAGGCTATTATTACTTTTTGTTATGCTTTATCCTGGGACCTTTCCCCCACCTCTCCCTTCCTCCCTTCATTTTAATCATTGAACTCAAACTAGTCATTACAATCACAATACTGGATGAGAAATTATACTTTGACATTTATTTATAATACAACAAACAACTTTTATCTAGAATCTTAGCGTTGGACATTTATTTTACTTGATTCTAACACTGAAACTTAGTGTGGCAATAAAACAGAGTGAAATAAATACGGACTTGGAAAACACACTCTGCCCTCACCCCGGCACTGACACTTGTCACCCACGTCCAGTGGCCATGGGCAACGACTTGGATGGTCTGAGCTTATCACCTCCTCATTGAAACGGTGACTGTGGCACGTGCCCCATGGCATGGATACATAAAATCATGTATTGTACGCAGTGTTTGGCACATACTAGTTGCTCAGCAGGTGTTAATTTTTTTCTTTCTCTTATCCCTTTACAAGTAACGATATTATGTAAAAGATGGTGTTTTAAATTTTGATTTAATAGTTACAGTACTGGCCAGACCATATGAACTGTTCTGATTTTATTGAGCTCCTTTTCACACCTCAGGATGTGACTCTGACTAAGAAAAAATGTGTGAAACAGATACACCTATAAAGTGGGTGTGCAGTTGTTGTCATTTAAGATTGTTCCTTGACTCCTCATAAGGAGTTGATTTACATTTAGTGTGAATCATACAACCAGTTTTGGTAGTATGAACTTCCCGAGATTAACAATTCAGCTCTACAATTCTCTTGCTAGTAGTTCTGACATTAGACACAAAAGATAAAACTAATTATCACGGAAACAACTGAAAAGGATGATGTAAAGAGAGGCACTAGACTGAAGCATGGAATAGTTCCTCTAACTACTCAAGCACAAAACTTTAATTAGGAAACTCTTCGCCTTGGATGTCACTTAGTCTTGTAAAGTATCATTCTCAAGTTCTGAGGACCCTATGAAATTCCTTAGAAAATCAGCTAGTGAATAGTCAGCTAACAATTTTTCTGAGTAATTAGTATCCTGAAAAAACTTTGAAATTCAACCCTGAAAAAAAAATGTCTTGTGAAAGAGGGAGCATAGTCTGAACATGTATATCATTATCCTCACCTTGTAATATATGTAACACACATGTACGTATATATTCATTTATGCTCTTTTCATTTCACATTATTCAGAGCAGCCTGACAATTACAAAATATCTGGTCATTAGCCAAACAATGTTTATTCCTCTTCCACATCACAATCGAGGTGTACTGCAGGGTGATAAGCTGAATTTCATCCAGCATTTAAGAACCCAGGCTGCTTCTAGGTACAAGATAACCTGCTCCCTAAGGCAGCACAGCCCTTGGATGGATCCAGTTCATTCAGACGTCTGGCAAAGGAAAAGAATGAGGATAACAGACGAGATTTTAGGGTTCAGAATAAGAATTAGAAAACATCACTCCCGCTGATATTTCAGAATCCGGAGACACAGACTCATTTAACTGAAAAGAAGCCCGGGGAACGTATTTTATTTGGCAACAGGAAGGAAAAAACAGGGCTTTACAAACTTACAGCATTTCCTCTGCACACACTACCAGGGGTGCTGTAATCCTGTATTTTCTTTTTTATTTTAGCAACAAAATCTGTGTTCCCCTTGAAGAGAACTCGGGGTGTCACCATGTAGGTGGGAAAATTGGGGAAAGTACCAAGCCGCTTCACCAATACAGCTGAAATGATAAGACCTATACTCTGCTTGAGCAGAAGACTAGTTCTATTTTTGTCCTGAAATTGTTACAGAGGGGGAAGGGTTGTCAGGAACATCTACAAAGGACACATGGACACAACCAAAAGGGGGTGGGATCGCGGGTGGGAGGTGGGGACGGCTGGGGGGGGAGTAGTGGGAGGAAAACGGAGACAACTGTACTTGAACCACAATAAAGAAAAAGTTAAAAAAATTAAAAACCTGAAAAAAAAGAAATCATTACAATGTATATGGTCTGTTATGAAAACTAAAAATTACATACATTTTCCTCTGTACATAGTGATTATAGTCTTTCATGTTCAATGTTGTATTTGTTTATGAAAAACGATAGGGTTTTTTTTAGAAATCTTTTTGTCAATCAGCCTGGAGATATTTTTTAAATTAAGAATGTTATTATTGTTGCTGTTGCTGTTGTTATTATTGTGTTGTGTGCATGGTCTGTGTGCATGAGTGCTGCACACTTATATGATAGGTGTGTACCCACATGTGCGTGTATATACAGGAAGTAGAAATTCCCTTCCTCAAATCCAAAAATTAGTTAAAAAAAAAAACAAGCCTGAAACACAAGTCTTTCTTCTGTTCTTCAGCTCTCAAATCCCTTAATTTGCCTTCTACCAGGTAGTGTGGTATCGAATCTAGAGAATATAAAATTCAGAGGACTTTATGAAGTACCTTCAAGAGTGAAAATCGCTAAACACCTAGGTGAAAGCTGTAGTAGAATTCGAATGAAGGATTTCTTCCACCAACTTTATTTGTTGTTAAGGCAAATAAGAGGTCAGCTAGCCAGATATTCTGATTTTTGTCTTCAATCAAGTGATAAACTTTTTCCTGTTCTTCCTAAGTATTCAGATGTACTAACTTTCTGTGTGATTTAGTACTGCAAGCATACATGCCAGCAATTTGTGTGCTTCTATGTTCCAGGGACTGAAATCCCGAGTTTCCTCACTCGGCCCTCACGCTCAGACTCGCCGCACAGCGCTACGCAGGTGGCTCACTGCGCACGGGTAAGAGTTGCCGTCCAGATCGTGGACACTAATCGAGCTTATCGCAACTTGTGTTGCCTTGAATGCTCGTTCTGCTCCTGGAATCTATTATCTTCACCCTTTTTACAAGAAAACAGAAGCTGAGAAGCCCAATGTTTTCTTAACTTTTCTCCAAGGTATACAAATACAGGTTAGTCTAAATTTAAGGAGTTTCAGTCACTAGTGCTTTCAAAGTAAAAAAGAAGTCATACAGGTGGAAGCATCATCATAGGGTTTCTGTCAGTGTGCACCTTGAAGCCCTGAAATTCAGTGGGAGCTCTGAACCAGTGGAGTATTTCCCACACTGCAAAGAATATATAACAAGGAGTGGTTCTTAGCCGTTGTTCTGAGTGAGGTCTTACTGAAGCATCATTCTCCGCGTGACCAATCCCAAGGGTTATAAAAGAAAAGATAACACTCTTTTTTAATTTAATTTCTGTCATTTATCCTTTCTTTCTCTTTTTCCTTTGTTCGTTCGTTCCTTCCTTCCTTCCTCCCTTCCTTCCTTCTTTCCTCCCTCCCTTCCTTCCTTCCTCCCTTCCTTCCGTTTATCCTACTTGGAGCTGAAAGCAGATACTTTTGGAGGAAGAAAGCGGTAGTTGTTTTTCCCCTCTCAGCTGGGCTTAGGCTTTTTGGCTCAGAGAGAAAAGGAACCTGAGGGTGGGGACCAAGCATTGAGCATGAAAAGTTTTTAGAACCAAACTGAGTCCTAGCCATGGTGGAAACTGTGGTATGTAAACATGAGGTTTTTCTAGTGATCTAAGCCCAGTTTTTGACTAGTTATGTCGTGTTAACATCACACCTAAAAATCAGTAGGAACAAATACAAGGACTCGGCAAGAAGAAATATCGGAACAACAGTGACGCCAGTTCTGGGTTCTGGAGGGAGCTGTGAGAATCAGCATCCATGCAGCAACCAACTGCAGTATTTCCTCTAGGCCAGCTTAAGTATTTCCCTCCCCATCCCCCACATGTTAGTGTTAGTGCGCCTCGTCCTTCTCCTGGGGCCACACACGAAACACACAGCCCAACCCTGGCTGGTGTAGCTCAGTGGATTGAGCACAGGCCTACAAATGAAAGGGTCACAGGTTCAATTCCCAGTCAGGGCACGTGCCTGGGTTGTGGGCCAGGTCCCTGGTGGGGGATGCTGGAGAGGCAACATCAATGATATTTCTCTCCCTCATTCTCCCTCCTTTCTCCTCTCTCTAAAAATAAATAAATAGTCTTTAAAAAAAAAGAAAAGAAAAAAGAAACACACAGTCCTGCGTGCATCAGATTCTAGCTGTGGCCAGAAGAGGGGGGAAGTCCCACGTGGGGGAAGATGGAGAAAGTTTTTTGGTTTTATTTCTTTTATTTTATTTTTTGGGGGAGGGGAGTTTTTCAAGTAATTACTATATGCACTCATTTCTTCTTTGAAACCTATAGGCCTTGAAAACTCTGGGAAATGTTTTCATAAGACATTCGGAAACTATAGCCACTGTTTACTTAAAGGGCTCATATGGGGACAACATTATGCTTAAAATGACTTGAGAAACTTTTGGAAGTAACTGGTGACTGAAACTGTGAAATAAGGGATAAACTTTGTGGGTTCTCCAGACTCACAAGGGTATGAGGATGGACAAGGAAAGCCGTTAGTGACTTTTTTCATGCATGGAGAAGTAACCTCTCCAGCACCAGCCCTTTTCCAGCCACCCTCTCCAAAGTGACTCGAAGTCATTATTCATCAATGTCTTCTCAGGACTTAATGGAAAATCTGTACTCAGCACCAACACTTGAAAACAGGTCTTTTCTCGCTTTCTACACATTACTTCTCTGAGCGTGCACATTAATCAAAGCCAATGTACTGTAAATACAATTGCACTCCCCGACTGTGGGAGTCCCTCTTATTCCTGTTGGCAGTGGCCTCAGCATTAATCATGTACACGATCTCTTACAGAGTCTGGGCATTTTTTCCAGCTTCCCCCCTAAACCACTGTGACGTACAAGCTGCTCCTTTAATATCAGACCAAATTTTATGGGCTCAGAAATAATCATTTTCAATTTATTAGAATAACGTAATTCAGCTTTTATTATCCAGCAGTTGACTTTTTCAAAGCCTCCATATCAACTCTCTTCTTACTCTAATCACAGCCTGATGTTATCCTAAGGTTCAGTTGAAGAAACAAACACACAGGAGTGAAAGGGCCACTGACTTAGTGAAGACTTATCACAGTTAATAGATTGGGTGCAGAGGTGGTTCAAGGATCTGGCCACAGTATCCAGCCTTGTTGCTGTTTCTGAGATGATAAATACTACCAGTAGGCCTTTGGCATGCCTGCTCTCCCCCAGTCTAGTCAGTTACAGCTACAGTTTATTAAATTCTAGTACCCTATAAAGGCTTGCCATTTTCAAATAATATGTTCATATTGAGTGTGACTTGAGATATACTGTTTTATGTAGCTGCTTTTTAAAAATTTGTTGTTTTAGAGAAAGAGTGAGATTTGTTTGTTGTTCCACTTATCTATGCATTCACTGGTTGATTCCTATAGGCACCCTGACCACGGATCAAACCCACAGCCTTGGCATATCGGGATGATGCTCTAACCAACTGAGCTACCCGGCTAGAGCTCATGCACTGGGTTTTCCGGTTAATGTACCAGTATTATAGCTCACTCTTCATTGCTTTACAGGCTTTATTGAATTATTGTGTAGTGACCCAAAGCTGATTTTTTAAAAGGGTATTATTTTAAAATTTGGATGAAATAATCATCTCTAGTTCAGACGCGCATGTTATTTTTTACTGTGTCCCTCTGTCAGTCCTAATATCGTTATTTATCTAATGCTACGTGAGACAACATGCTTAATGTCTCTTCAGTTAAAATAAATTAAAGCAATATCATTGCAAAACAGTAGTCATCCAGCATCGTGCCCACCTGAGTGATCCACGCTCACGTCTGCATGTGCTGGTCCTTAAAAATCTCTTGCCTTGGAATAAAATAGATTCATATGATACTTAGGTGTTTGTACCTTCTTTCATATTAAATTACTCTGTCGGAAGGGTCACATGTAGGTGTCAGACTGAACTATGTTAAAATAACTATAAACTCATTTAGAATTGTATGCTTAATGATTTATTTCTTATTCATAAAAAATTATAATAGAAAGACATGGAAAAGAAAGTCAGAATTTAGATGTCCTTCCTCCCTCACTCCCTTCCTCCTTCCTCCCTTCCTCTTTTCCTTCCTTCTTTCCTTCCTTTCATTTCCTTTTTTTTTTTTTTTTTTTTTTTACTTTCTAGACCTACTTGCTGTTTGTCAGATGTGGGTATTTCACTGCTGTGCCAGCGCTGTGCCTTGGTTCACAGTGTCCTGTGTACTGGGCCACAGCTCTCCTCTGCCCTTTACTGTGGGGGTTTATTTCATCAAGACTTGCCAGTTCTCTTTCTAAAAATAGGCATCAAAGGTTCCCTAAAATTGGGGGGGAAAACTTTAATGATGGCATGTGCACATATGGAGTGAGACAGCTGCTTTTCTCTCCTGCTTAGAAGTCCTCCCTGTTGGGAACCGCCCTGCCTGGTTTCAGAGGCTGTAACCCCCCATGGTTAAGGCTGAGTCAGAGTTGGGACCATAAGCCACTAAGGAGACAAAGCTTGTCTCCCTGGCAGGTGTGCCACCCCTGCCCACTTCACCCTGCTTGGCCCTGAGCTTGGCCAGTTAGCCAATGACGGGTAAGAATCCTCAAGGGAGGATCAACCTAAGCAGGCTCTGGTCACGAAAGAGGCCTGCAGGGAAGGACTCGGGGGGCTGTGGAAAAAGGGGGTGATGGACCCTCGCCCCTCGGCTTTGAAATAGCCTGAGTCCTCATTCTGTCTGCAAGAAGTCTCCTAATCCCTTGGCTGCCTTGCTTCCCTTGCCTGACTTAAGCCTGAAGCAATAACAGAGGGCAGTGCAGTCCTGTGCTGGGAGGGGCGGATTCCCTGGGGAATCAGGCCTAACAAAAATACATACATTCCTGTGAAACCTACTTAATTTGTACCCTCAGTTTAAGAGATAAGGGTCCAGACCTGAGATGAGTCTGGCGCCTAAAGTCTTATTGCCCTCTAACTAATTGGCTGTAACTCAGAATAAGCCCTCAGAGTTCTCTGTAAATCATGTATTGTTTAACCCTTACTGGCTGACAATGATTGATGAGCTTTATCCGTATTCCTCTGCGAATGAACGTAATAAAAGCCCCGGGAGAGAGAGGCTCCGGGCCCTTCTCCCCCTGAGAGAAACGGCCACCTTTCCTCCCCAAGCAGATCATGTCTTGGTAGTCTTTTTCTTCGGCCGTGGTGGAACCCGGGGGGCTGCGTTAAAGCCCCCCAACACCTCCCTAAACCCCAGTGTTTTATTTTTGAAAATGTTCCTTGAAATGTGAGATCCTGGACCTCCAATTAAATAGGGTTATTTAGGAAGAAAATAATAGGAAGTGAGAAGACCAATGGCCACAGGAAAGGGTGTTACCCTGAATGAAATCCAAATTTATGGTTCTCAAGAGAAAGCTTATAGAATTCATATATGTGGCCTATACTGTGTGCTGAATATATATTTTTGCCTCAATGGGAAATTGTAATATTTTCCCACAGGCTAAACTCATTAGATTTTGAGTATTTCATGGGGCCAGTTCTAAGAAGGATAATATGCTTATGCCAGAAGCTGGCAATCTGAAGACATCCCCTCTTCAAATTGAACTTTTGGTGCTTTAAACAAAAGTATTCACAGTTTTAAGCAAATAGGTTGCTTTGGAGACTTTTGTCAGCCTTCTCTGTCAGCATAGAATAACATGTTTTACCTTCATCCTCTATATATGTTTATCTGTTTATGTTACATGTATACTGTTTTGCTAATATTGTTATGCACATTTTGAAACAAATACAGAAATATAAATTGTGAAGAGAATAATTAAAGCTGAAGGAAACTATTTTAAATATCTTGTGAATGACACTGTCATTAAAAACAATCTCGAGACACAACATTCCCTTAAGGATAATTTTAACATGAGTATTCGATAATATAAATTCATAGTTCAGGCAGTTTTCTTGATAATTTTATTGCCCCATTCTTGAGATCTCTGATTAGATCATCACTGGTTTTACTATTTAACGTGACTAACCACTATCTCCTGCTAGGAATAAAAACAATTGTCAACTCTGACCTATTGTTCACTGTTTGGATTTTTCTTTTAATTATCCTCAAACTGTTTTTCCATGAAAATTTTAAAACAATGGATCCTATTTCATGAAGTTTAGTTTAGTTAAAGCTAGATAAGATAACTTATAAATCCAGTTAACCAGGCGCACATTAACTGTAATATGTTGAGAGTCATCGAACAGGTAAAGGCACCATAATCAATCCTTCTAGACCTCTGAACTCTCCTGCCTGGGACACACAGTACAGTGGAGTGCCAGTGTCAAATACACGTTAACACTAGTAAGGATACAATTCTTATGTTGGGATAACAAACATAAATAAAGTGTCAAATACCTTCTTTCCATTCTCCAATAGAATATCTCATAGCCCCAATTTGTAGATTGTTCTTTATAGGTGGAGCTCAAATGATATCTTCCCCCCCCAATTTTTTTTTTCTGTGGCCCACAGCAGGAGATACATATTTAGTTCCTCTGAACATTTTTAACATCTTACCTTTATCTCTCTTCAAATTGCTACCCTTTGGTGCCTCAGAGTTATGTATATACACGTATTCATTCTTGAACTAGAATCTAAGCTTGTTGGGGGAATGGCCCATGGATGATTTATGGTTGGGTTTCCCAGAGTATCTGGAAGCAGGGAGAGCCACGGCCTTACATGTCACAGTTCTTCCCAAAATGTATGTTTTGGGAGATAAGTAATCAATCCGCTTACCTTGGTTGCAAATAAACTTTATAATCTTGACTTCCCTTTTGTATTCCTGCCTCTATTAGTTATTATCAAACAATAGATTGTTATATGACATACAAAAGAATAACCAGCAATAATAATAAAAGGGTATTTTAAGGGTTCAAAATAAATGTCAGACTCACAATGGATAATCACCTTTGAAAACTGAAACGAGGCAACAGATGATCGTCATGATTGTCCTAAGACTCATTCTATTCTTCATTTTTAAAATGTGCATGAATCTACCGCCACATATTATACTCATCTGTAATATCGTCCCTTCTCCTTTCCTAAATTAGTTCCAAATAGAAGCTATACATGATCATAAGGATATGTTTTCTTTACTCCTCATTTTAGACACTGACTATCAGAGAAGGAAGCATCACACAGGAAAAAGGACACCCGAAAACAGTTTATTCCTGTGAATACAGATCTACAGTAACATCAACAGACTATTTTTAGGGGCATTTTTAGAGCAGCAAAGAACTGAAGGTGAAAGGTGAATTCAAACTGAAAGCCAGAAAAGAAAAAATAAGAAAACGAAGTCTAAGATACAAAAGAGCAACTTATTTTTAAACATAGCTACTATTTATAGAAACATGGCAAATACTCAAAGGGCTGGAAATTGTAGCTTCTGCTTTGTTTTCTGAGAGCTGAGCTTGGTCATCCCTTACAGTTTTCCATATATTCAAATGGCTCCCAAGGATCAGTAAAGTGAGATTAATGATTTAATTTTCTACTCAAAGGTTATGCTCCCATCATTAAGCCATGTGCATGATTACTAACTGTGGGGAAAATGGGCCAGGCCAGGCTCGTGGAGTTGCAGAAGTTTAGGTTGGACCAAACCTGATGGAAGGCAAGGGCCGTGAAGTCATTTGCACTGAGGACCCTGAAGGCTGCACCCACTGCTAGAATGGGGCTTCCTGCTAAATCTTGGAAACAGAATTTCCCATCAACTACCTGAGAAGAGATTCTTGGCAAGCATGAGCATGTAGCCTTGAGGCAGTTTCTGTTTTAACAATGAATAAGCAGATGACCTACTGTCTCTGGCAATTGGACTTACCCATTTCCATGGGATGGCACTTTGTCTTGGCTGATCCTGAGTTGGATTGAAACACACATCCTTACCTCATCTCTAACCTTACCTAGTCTATTGCTTTAAAGTGGACGAAGCCCTGATTTAGGGATCTTAGTCGACCTGGTCACCATGGGTCCCACTCTCAAGCCTCCCTTAGATACAGTTATTTTTCTCTTGCTGGTTCTACTTCCTTTCCTTTGTTTTCCTCTTGATCATGCTGTCTCCTACAACCTCACCAAGTAAGTTTTATCTTCCCTTTCTCTTCTCTCTCTCTTCTTGGGGCTTTCTTTTTTTATTCTTTGCCTCTCTCCTTTCTCTTCTATTTCCCCCTCCTCAGTTCCTCTGTTAGTTAAAATTGATGATGCTTCTTAATCTTACTTCAGATTAAATCAGTTGCTGACCCTTGGCTTTACAGAAGGTTTAATGTTACCCATAATATGCTAAGTTTCAATTGTGCTGTACAAACTGAAATGCACTTTCCTACAGATTATTTAATTATGATATATAGTACAAACCTGCACTATAAGAATGCCAGAGATTATCAGCCCCAATTACAAAAGAAAATACTGATGCTCATGAGCTCATGGCCCAATCAAGTGTGCACATTCAGGAACTGGCAGAGCGAACCTGTTATTTCTGATTCCTGCCCTATGCATATGCTATCCCAGGATGCCAGTTTCTCTTATTCTCAAACATGGCCCCTACTTCACCTGTCTTTAATGATGAAGGGTTCTAGTTTCCTAAGGAATTTTAGGAAAAGCTGTTTCACTTGCATACAGTGTGTTAATTAACACATATGATTAACAAATAATTATTAAGTATCGGTTATGTGTGCTTTGTGGGGATATAATGAATAGAAATATGAATACGGCATGGCCCCTACTCTCTGTAGAATAACTGAATGGAAATGGCACCCCAACTGAAAGACCATTTGGGAAAGACGGCCTTCCCTATTACCTTTAGCTGCATGGATGAAAAGCAGAAAAGGAGTTCCTTTATTCATCTGTAAATTTATAAATTACATAAATTTATATAACTACTGTGCATTTTAACTACAGACCAGGATTTTTTGTAGGCATCTGCATCCTTGAAGCTTGAAATCTAATAAGAATACAGTAAGGTTAATAAACAAATAAGCATGTACGAAATAAGACAGTGTCAGGTGGAGATAGTAAGCTAAAAATAAACCCAAGTATGATCAAATAGTTGGTTGGGGCAGAGGACAATATTAGTTAAAGGAGAAAATAGTTAATGTCTGTACTGAGTCTGGTATTAACAGAAGGTAAATAGCGATAATTGAAGTCTATTAAAAAAAGATATAACTTTTACATTTTAATGTCCAGCTGGAGTTGTAAAAGTGATCCACAGGGTATTTCCTAAGGAAGTAATTTCTTTCTTCAGTAAGTACTATAAACCATGTATAATGATATTAACGTATAGAATTAAGACAAGTGAATGAAAAACAGTTAATCCGAGTGGGCATGAATCAAGGTGCTTTATAATTACAAATGCCTTTGAACTATACAATTACAGAAACTAATGTTTAAATGGAACTTGATGGCCAATGAGTCTGACTTCTCTCAACTGTAGAAATGATTTCTAGAGCCTCTATGACTAATAGCTACTAATTTCTGACCACGTATTTCTACACTGGGGACCCAAGCCTCCATGGGATAGGTTTCTTTTTGTTAGATTGGCAGCTTTAACTGTTAAGTATTCCTTGAAATTGAGCACAAATCTGCTGAATTCCTCACATTGGTTCTAGCTTTGTCTCCTGGAGCAACACAGAATGCATCTCCTACAAGAATAGTTAAATTCAGATATTTGGCATGTTTAAGACACCTTTGTATTTTCAGAAAAATGCATTCTAGAATACTGAGGGGGAAAAGGGGGCTTTTAAAAATCAAATACAATTAAAAAGCAAAGAGAAAGAAAAGAAGAAAATACCTTTCATTGTATGAAAGTGACAACTAATTAAATTGCTTTCTTAGAGTCAAACTAGGGAGGAATGAAAACAAAGGAGAGGAAAAATACCCGATAACTACAGTCAGATCTAGGGCAGGTCTGGAGAGGCCCAGGTGGCAGAGTGGTCTTGAGTGGAGCACAAAACGCTGGAGGAACAAACAGCCCGCTCAGATGACTACAGTGACAAGCAGCAGCTAATAGAGGGAGGAATTTTAAAACATTTAAGGCCAAATTTGTAGGACCAACCAAGGCATCAAAGTAGACAAGAGGCAAAATAAGCTGTGGCCGTCTGGTGGCCCTTCAGTTAGAACTACATTACAGTGAGATGATATTTGAGCTCTAGCTCAGAGCTCGGTGTTTCAATATTTAACCACGATTATAGATAACAGTAAGTCAGTTAATAAGTGGAAAGAAGTATAAATTCCAGGTTATAATCAATTTTGAAACACTCACTAATGGTTACTTTTTTATCATCTGACAGTTTCTATGTATATGTATATATAAGGTCTGTCCAAAAGGTATCCAGCCATGTAATATGAAAAATAGAGACATTCACTGAAGAAGATACAAAATACAAGAAACAGCCCTGGATAGTGTGTCTCGGTGGATTGAGTGCTGACCTGTGAACCAAAGTGTCACCAGTTCGATTCCCAATCAGGGCACATGCTTGGGTTATGGGCCAGGTCCCCAGCTGGGGGCACATAAGAGGCAACCACAAATTGATGTTTATTTCCCTCTCTTTTTCTCTACCTTCTCCTCTCTCTAGAAATAAATAAATAAAATATTCAAAAAGAGATAAAACAAAATACCAGAGACATTGTACATAGGACAATGACAGCTCAGTGCCCTTCATTCTAGGCACCTTGGGACCTCACACAATACTCTCAATCACCATCAGCTTCCGCATCATATTTTCCTGAATCTCATCAATAGTCTGAAGTCTCTTCCCTTTCAAAGGTATTTTAGTTTTGAGAAAAGCCAGAAATCACAACACACCAAATCTGGGCTGTAGAGGGGCTGAGTCACCTGAGTGATTTGATGTTTCACCAAAAAACTCTGCAGGAGACGTGATGCGTGAATGGGCATGTTGTCATGATGAAGCTGCCAATCACCAGTTGCCCATAGCTGCGGCCTTCTGAATCATCTGAATTGTTCCCGCAGAGGAATATTCAAGGTTAATGCAAAATTTGATGCAGATTTGTTGTTCTACTCAGTCATTTTGAATGTGACAGCTACACAGTACACATGCTCACTCAGTGGTGTCTACTGCCCCCACTGACTAGGACAGAGAAGTCATTATTGTTCATGCATGCGCATTCCAGTCCATGCTCCTTGGCTCTCAGGTTACATTGATGTGAAGCAAACCATTCTTGTTATGTTAACAATGGCTGGACTTTTTCTGGAGAGACCTTGTGTGTGTAGAGTGCATCCACTCTCTGTAAACAAAGTTGTGTCTCCCGAAAGGCAGCTTGCAGGCTTTGTTTAGCCTTGTGTAGCACCCATAACATTTCTCTCTTAGTCCTTTATTTTGGTCACTGTTCTGGGATTTTTCTACTACTCCATTTAACAACTAGTTTCTGCTTTCGCCAGAATTGCTGCTACTAACACCAGGAATCTGGACGTCCATGTCAGTCTGCTGCAGTCTTGAGGGGTGAGGTGGGGACAGTGACCTGTTACAAGAGTCATTGCATAGTTAACTTCTTTCAAGAGTCAAATTCAACATCTTTGAAATGGTGTAGTAACGTCAGTCCTTTCCTTCCCATGGAAGAATTTCCTGAGTTAAATGGGGCTAATGCATATTGAAGTATTTTGTGTATTTCCACTTTCTGTAGAGATATATGAATACTATTAACATCTACATAAAGTGCTAGAATTAACTTAAGACAAATTGTTTAACTAGTACACACTCCATGAAATTGATACTTGCCTAAATATCATATAAATTTTCATAGAAAATTTTTCATAATTGAAGTTGAGAAAAATAAGCACTTTTATACATTAAAATATCCTCTTAGCTCAACTGTAGATATACTTTTTCTATTTTATACATGCATTTGTTTCTTTGATAATATACATTGCTTACTTATTAAATTTATTAAGGTAATCAATATGTATTTATATGTTATTTATCTATATTATTGATATAAAATATGCTTCTATAGAAAATAGAATATATTAATTTCAACAGTTTAGTACCATTATATTAAGTGGACCAGTGTTCAACAAATGTTTTTATCAAAAACTATTAATCTATGTAACTTACATATATATCAATTAAATATCAATTAAAATGGCATATACTACATCCCAACTAGCATAAATTTCATTTTATTTTTAAATATTTTTATTGAACTCATTGGGATGATATTGGTTAGTAAAATTATATGTTTTGGGTATACAATTCTACAATGCACGATCTGTATATTATATTGAGTGTGTACCACTCCAAGTCAAGTCTTAAAATATTGAATCCTAAACTATATAATTTATGTATATATGTATTTTATAAACACATACATCACAGGTACACACTATACATCAGGATTTTGTTTGTGTAACTTTAACTGATGATTTAAAATGTTTGTGCAATGGACTGTGCTTTCAAAGAAAATCTTTTTATCATTTAAAATAAAAAACACTTTTCTATTAAGAGAAATTATTTCTACAATTGGATTTTCACAAAACAAATAAGACAAGGTCATGAAAATTAATTTAGGCATCACATTGAAGGAGTAGGACCAAAAATTTTTTAATTTACATTTTGGGTTAGCTGTGTTTCCAGAACATCTGTTATACTATTATGACAGGTGTTTATTAATATGGATGTCTAATCAAATCTCTTGGTTGCTAATAGCTTGGCAATTCAACATAAAAATATAGTGAAAATCCTTGATTATATGTTGAAATCTGTGGATAATTGATTCAAAGCTGTTTTCCTTTGACTAGATTAAAACACTAAAACCTGCCCTGTATATATTTCTTTAGAATCTCAATATTTTTCTGAAATTTCTAAAACGTTTATGTAATGAGAACTTGTGAAGGCATAAAAGCCTTTTATAGGCCAAGGTGTATCTTAATTCAAATTGCTTTAGGCCCTTCATCGTACAAATACAAACAAAATTATTTTTAATGCCCCGTGCTAGAAGTAAAGAGAGCTTATAGCTTATAGAGGGACAGTAACAAAGTAATAACACACACACACACACACACACATACACACACAGAGAAAGAGATTGCTACAGAAAACTGTTTTGGGCATACACAAGTTCAGATTTGTTCATTACATTTAGTTATTATTTAATAATTATTAATTAAATGCAATTATTATTACATTCAATTATTAATTATATTAAATTATTAATTTAAAAGAAATCATTTTAATTTATTTTAAATAAAGTAAATGTTTTATTTAATTATTTAAGTATTTAAATGTAAATTGATTACATTAAGAAAATGTACATTAATTACATTTTCTTAAAATTACTTAATAAATTCTGAATAGTACAAGTCAATGAGAAGCAATTTGGTGGCCCTTAGACCCTGAATTGGAATTTCCTTTGAAAATGCAAGGGAATTACACAAATCTCCAAAAAATTTCTGTGGTAATAGTATTAAACAGAAATCTTTGAAAGTCTGAAACTCAGTATTGACAGATTCTGAAAGTTTAGAATTTATTTCCTTATGTACACTTTACATCCATCATTTCTGTGAGAACGTCTGCCTTTTGATCTATAACACTCAGACACGTGGTTTTGGTTCAGTATCTGCGCTGCCCAGTAGAATTTCTGTAATACGGGGCATATTCTCTAAGTCATCCAACATGAAAACGGTTTAAATCATGTGGCTATTGAGCACTTGAAGTATGTCTTATACAAGTAGAAAACAGAACATTTAATTGTGTTAGTTTTAATCAATTTGTACTTATTTAAATAGGCACACAGCTAAGGGCTACTATATGGAATAGTGCAGGCCTACATCATAGTATATGACTTTTATTTAGTAAAATTTGCTCCCTTCAACTACAGAACACTGCTAAATTGTTTACATAGATAGTTGTGCTAGAATTCCATGTTTTTTATGCATTAAAAGGAAAATAATATCAGTATCTTACAGACCAGTGATCTTTCTAGACATTGTTTACTATGTTTGAAAAGAAGCCCCAGTAACAAAGAACATAGTTCATTAGAGTGTGAATATATTGAGAATCTTTTCCATAGGACCTAAATCAGGAGTCAAAAATTATGGCTTACAGTGTAGTTCAGCCCACCACCTCTTTTTTCTAACTAAATCCTTATGGAAACAGCCACACCCGTCCATAGTGTGTATGGCTACTTCTGTGCTACAACAGCAGCATCGACTAGTCACGACTGAAACCCTATGGCCTGGAAGGCCAAAAAAGGCCTAAAATATTTACGGTCTGGCCCTATGTGGAAAAAGTTTGCCATCTCTGACCTAGGTGAATGGTTACGCAGTAAATGTTAGGATAAAATCTTACGGAGAAGTATACACTTTTTCCAATTCATTTAGCATATGCAATCCATAAGTAATGTATTACATTTATATGCAATATGTATTATCATCTATGCAGTTATATATGCACACATATCATAATATATACAGCAATTTAGACAGTAAGGCACTAAAATTTCAACTATACAGGGTCTGGCAGAAGTAATGCCTGCTTGAGTGTGGTTGGTAAGGGTAATAATATGAGTATAATAATTTATAGTTTTAATTTGAACATTTCACCTGAAATGTCATATGATGTGCTTGAGGGTGATATTGTTATGTTTCAGAGTTACATGCTTATGATTTTGTAATAAAATATTTTGTAATAAAAAGGGGCATTATTTGTGTTGGACCCTGTATATAAAATCTCAAATATATTAAAAATCACTAAATAAAACTGTATTTTTATACTATTTTATGGTGAATTTGATATCCGATCATTTATCCCATCCTTCTTCTAGTTTAAATAAAAGGGGTGACTATTGTGTCTCTGTCTAGAATCTTGGTGATCAGAGAGTATTTGAGCTGGAATGGAACATAAAAGAACTCCAAACTCATTTTAAAGACAATAGCCTAAGACGTGAGATGTCTAAGGTCACAGAGATTATAACCATTTAATCAGTGTTCATCTATTAAGACACATCTATTGATACAACTGCCCAGTTAGACCTCTATGCCATACAGAATTCAGGAACATAGCAGCTTAGGACCTGCAGATATACCAGGGAGGGAAACCCCGTGAGTTGTCACTGCGGCTGTTCTATCCATATATGATAAATGTCTTCATCTCAATCCAACGAGAAAAAGACTGTCTTCACGTCAGAGTCCCATCTTGACCTCTGTAGTGTGCATATTCCATGCCATGAGCTGATGTTAGAACAGGTGATAATTGGAGATGCCATGCCCAGGGGAACACTGTGACGCACCATTGAATGACAGAAACATTTGGTGCAAAAGTCACAAATGACCTCTATTATCTCAGAGGACAGATTCTAACTGCTCAGTTTAAGCACTTGGATTTTAGGCTTTATTTTGCTCACAGTAATTTTGAGTTGTTCTAAAGATTTACTCCAAAATAGAAACAACCCCATTTGAATTACATTGTAATTCTCTAAGAACAAGTCTAACTTCATTGAAAGAATTCCATACATTGGTAGAAGAAAAATTAAAATTTACTTTCTGATCTCAGTAGAACTGATACTTATTTTTCTGCCTTTATGCCAAAAAAAAATCTTAAAGGAGATATGCTTCTAGTCTCAAAGTTCATCTGAACTACTTGGTGTATGTATTAAGGTAAAATATAATGGCATTAGTTTCATAAGGTACTTTCATTAAAATCATCACTTAGGTTTCTAAAATGTGTCAAAAAAAGCAGTTATAATTTAAATTAATGCACATTGACAGAAACGGGCATTTCAAATTCTGTATTGGTAGAAACTTTCACTTTACCAGAATAACCTCCCCTTACCAAATGCTTGAATGAAAATTAATGTCTAACTTTGGACATTTATTTCTCTCTTCTTTCGGTCCAACAGTATAGTTCTTGGTTATATGATACATAAGGTACATAATACAATCTGAACTGCATAGATGTCTGAACTTCCTTTTCAGAAATGTGTGTGGATTTAGATCTTTGATTGGCTTGCAGCACGCAGGGGTACTCAAAAACAGAAGCAACCAGTCATTTCATTTACATTACATTGTACAACTAAGAATAGTTTACAATATGCTTTTTGCCCTGTTCTGAATCAGTGTGTTCGGTGCCTTACTAGGCCTATGAAATCAGTCAGGTGGGGATAAAGATGACAGAGAAGACTTGTCTCCATATTTTTTTATTCCAGAGTTAGCTCCAGCCGCACCAACCAATGGAAAGGCCTGAGTGAAGCCCTGGACTGCCAGTAGTAAGAGCTCTTAAGTAGCAAGACTTAAAACATCACCTCTGGCATCTCTGTTGAAAGAGGTGTCTAAAGCTTTCCATGGATTCTTTACATGATCAACTGAAATATTATTAAAGAACTATTATCTGAACTGAAAGAAAAAGTGAGGAAAAATCACTGCAGATGGTGCTTCGGCTGTGGAAGTTTTGCCAAACTAACCATGACAATAAGTGGGTGAATTAGGACGAACAACTTCTCATAGTTTAAGAGCCTCTGAATCTTTTACATGTAAACAGGCGCATAAGCAGGAGACAGTGTAGAGAGCATTGTAAATATCCCTTAATTGTGGCGTCATGCAGAACAATTGTTAACTGAACATACTCTATGCATGGAATCTCTGGTGTGACAGCTGAAAAAATGGATTTTGTTTGTGGTTCAGAAGAACATATTTATAAATATTGGGATTTGGGCCCATTAATGAGTTGTTTTGAATTAATTACCTGAAAATAATTCATTTTCTTTCAAAGATACACATGATTTGTTCTTATATCCTGTCTGGCCTTTTTTTTTTATCTTTATTGAACTGATATTAATATGGTTAACTATGTAAAAACATAAGTGCTTTGGATATAAGATCTTTTTTATAATCTTAACTTCTTGACCACAGTGAGCATGGTAGAGTATGATTGGTTCTTTAAAGAATTTTTCAATTGCACCTCAGAAAACAAACTGTAACACGATGCAATGTCTGCCACATTACATACAAATTACAAAAGATACACACACCTATGGTCGTGCTGCCCAACTCTTTATCTAACTGTGTATTTGGAGATAAAATTAATTCAAATACAAATGCATACACACTCTCTTATTGTTTGACAAAGAATGGGTGCAGAAATGTTCAGTATATAAAATAGCCTATCCTGAACTGGCAGAATTATTTTTATGCATTGCTTTTTTATTCAACATAGCACTACATTACTTAATTAATTTATATTTGAAGGGACACACAAACCATCACATCTAAGTAAACATGTTATTTAGGTGAACAATATGGAAGCTTTGGAAATTTTTCTAATATTTCTTCACTATTATTTTGAAAGAAAATAATCAGTCACCCAAAAATGAGCAGAATTATGACATATATTTTACAAAAGTCATTCTTTATGGGTATGTAGGACAATAATATTGCAATATGCTTTACTCAGTATATAATGAGCAGTGATGTTTTGTATGAAATATCACATTAAATCTGAAGCCAAATATACTGTAGGAGAAATATTTATTTTTTTTAAACAGGAATTATCTTCATTATCTGTAAAATGAGAGGTTTGAACCAAATAATCTTACAAGAACTTCCAGCTCTTAGATCTTATAATTTTACTCCTATTTCTCTTTCAATAAATAATTCCTCAAAATTAAATACAGTATATCTTGGCTTAACAAATAAAAAATGAAATGATAAATAATCATCTCATTTATATTTATAGTGGAAAATATTTATATTCTATATTCACGGTGAAGAAACTGTGTTCTCAGCTATCTGGAACCACTCAGGAAAACAGCCACACAGATGATCAGCCATATGGCATTAATAGAGGTACAACCAAGACAGACATGAAACATTTCATATTTTAACCAAATTGCTAAACTAACTCATGAAAATGTCATATATTACCTACTTAGCCGAGAGTTTTATTGCAGAGAAGTTGTATCATAATTAACAATTAACATAGGACCAACAATTCTATTTTATGATTAGTTCTCAAGCAAATTAAAGAAGATAAATTATCTTTATCTCAATTCAGTTACACCTCCATATAATTACAAATTGGGGAAAATATAATATCTATAATTATATAAAATTTACTAAATCATCTATATGAGTTGTGTTTGCACAGAAGGCACTATGGGGAATAAAATCACTACAGTTAAATGCATAGAGTTTTTAGATAGATGAATACTTTTCAAACTACATTTCACTGAGGCGCTTTGGTACCCAAGTATATGGAGTACTAAAGTGGGGAACCAATAAGAATGCCAATTTGTAATGCCTCCCACGACAGTATTCCCTAGTTTGTCTTCCTTTTTTTTGTATTTGTATGATATGTTATAGCTACAGTTTTGGTTTTTAAAAAGAGCAGGATGCTTTAGAAAATTTGTTTAAAGTTCTGTTAGTGAAATGCATTTATAATGCGTTAATAAACATAAGACAACAAAAATAGGAGAAAAAGGAAGTAACAAAAAAGCTAAGGAGAAATAGACATTTAAGAAAAAAAGCATAATAAATACATTTGAAATTTGGTAGTATAATTTGATGTTATTGTACTTCCACTTCTACAGAATGATTTAGATGAGATAGAAATGTTGACTATGTTGTTAAATTTCTGCCTGGAAATGGAAATATTTTAGCATAATTAGTCCATTAGTCCTTTAGTGTTTTTTTCCCATTTTATCTCTGTAATATTAAAATTAATATTATATTCACTACAAATAAAAAAAAAAACTTAGTTTCCTCAGAAGAATTACAAGGGAAATAGACTGAGTTATCCAATCCTACTGGATTTCCAAGCATTCAAACTTTAATAAAGGACAAGAGATTTATTTCAAAACTGATCTTTTTTCCACTGCAAAGTAATCAGCAGCGAAGTAGTTGAACATGGTTTTACATATTTCAGTTGTGTCAATAAAAATGGCAAATGACATGAAAACAAACAAACCAACCCCACTATCATTTTAAGACTTATAAGACCAATTTTTATTTAGAAGAAGGTCATAATCTATACACATCTATCCCAGAAAGCTAAATGCAAAATTGTAGGAGTGTAGACTTGAGGTGGAAGAACAGGAAGAGAGGCGTGGACAGATGGGAAGGTGGGAGGGGCTGACACACACTAGTGATAGAGTTGCTCCAGGAAAAGGTACCCAATTTGACCAGAACCAAAACTTCCCATAGCAGAGTAATGGACAAAGAAATAGCAGAGTAGGTAAGGACCAGATCTGGAAAGCCAGAAATTCTGACATGTTTAGGAAACCTCTAACTCTGACTCCTTTCAACCAAAGCTGGATGTGATTCAGAGAAAAGAAACCGGAAAATATTTAAGCAACATTAATTTCTCTTCCACTGTGGCCAGTAAATTCTCTGATGCTCAGAGAGCACTGGCTGGCCTCAGAGGTGATTTGCCAATCAATTGGGCCTTTCATATGCTCTCAGGAGTGTGGCTTCTAAGCTCAAACATTTGATGATGATCCGAATTTTACTCATGGTTGATCACTGTATCCTTAATCTTCCTCTGACTGATGAAAATCAGCTTATAAATGCCTCCTTTCTCTGCCCATTTAATCTTTACTTTTTAAAATACGTTTTTATGGATATGGTCTCTTTCTTTTTGTCATGGACATTATTTAAAGATAGAAAGTCTGGTTTACCTGTGTTTTGCATACCCCAGGTATGCCAATGTGCGGGTTGTGAACGCTGAAACCCGGTTAATAATTATTCTGATATACCCAAGCTGTTTAAGAGGCTGCATCTATCTGTTCTCTTAGCAATGATGAAAAGTCAGTGTTACTAAGGAAAATGTAGATTTATTTCTTATGAGAGACTTACCAAACTAGAGGAAATTGTAACAATTATCTATAGGCAATTTGTGTCTCACATTCTGTGTGATTTAAAATGTGAATTATTGTCTTAAGTACCCATAACAGTACCTTGAAAAGAGTTTCCGTTAAGAGTAACTTGAGACATCTACAAATACCAACATGTTCAAAATAAGCAGTGAACTCTGGCAGAATTCTCATTCTCTGAATCATTCATATTTGCATTATGTAGAAGATGCTAACTGAACTCTACTATAAAAGAGGCTATAAAATATGAACTTGAATTCAGTGATGACCATAGAGTTCATAGAGCTCTCTACTTCTGAAGGTTCCATATTTGATATACAATATTTGTGACTAAAGCTGAAAAAGGAAAAGAAAATAATATTAAACTAAAAACATTTAACTTGATTGAATGAATACTTGAATTGACATTTTCCCCAAAATAATTGAAAATTCTATCTGAAAATCTTTGCTTTGGTTTTTGCTAGATGTTTGTTTTTTGTTAGATGATGGCTCTTATATAGGTAAGGAGTTCATGTTTGACCTTGAGTTTCCTTGGGCCACCTGGTGACAGTTCAACCTACCTGTGCTAGGTTCATCTCACTTTCATACCAACCTCCCTAAATAAAAAGAAAATGTAAAATCTCTAGCAGCTTTGAACAAAAGTCATGTTTCAAGAATGAATAATGCATGCAATTATCCTCGACCTATGTGCAAAGCACAAGGTCGATGAGGATTCTTTTTTTGCTTGGACAAGAAAACAGCTCTACTCATGATTTCCTTCAAATTCTTCCATATTAACATGTAACAAGAAAAGTGTTCATTGTTCTCTACCACCTGAGATGCATCAAAGATTATATGCCAGAAACTGCTTTAGAGAGAAAGAGAAAAGGGAAGTGTGTTTGTTCCACATACACATGCCTTATGACCAGTATGGCACCCAGAAACAGGAACATGACCTGGTATTAAACACTCACTCACACGTGCACACGCGCATGCGCACACACACACACACACACACACCCCAAAATCAAGCTAGTCTCTTAGCAAGGCTCACAAGACTGTTTTACCATCTGGGATGCAGCTACCCAACCATACCTTGTCATACTCATCCACCTCTCACCACACACCTTTTACACCACTGTACAGACGGACTCCTTTTCCTTATATGTCCTTGTATTCTTACCTGCATCACTTAGCCTTTTCTGTTTCCTCAGCCTATAATCTCCTTCCTCACTTGTCTATCGTGTGAATTCTGATTCACTCTTGGACATCTACTGTTTAATTTCATATATATATATGTATCTATATATATACACACACATGCACACATATATATGTATATATATGTACATACATATATATGTATATGTATTTCCTCAAAGTAACGAGTTACTCTCTCACTGTCTCCCATAACACTTGGTGCAGGGCATGGATATTAACTCATATCCAGCCGTTGTGTTCTTGTGGTTTGACTAACATTTGCTTCTTTGCTATAATTTGAACAGTTCAGAGGCTGGGTCAAAGTTTTTTTCAGCCATCTCTAGTACTTAGAGCTCATCATAAATGAGATGCTCAATAAATGTTTTAAGAAAGCATTTCACCCACGTTGTTTTCAATGTTTGCTTAAAAGCCTTACCCAGTGAAACAATGTTAAACAAATACTAAAATAGCTTCCAGGAGCTTGTGGAATTACTATGTTTTTTTCTTAAATTTCAACAGCGAAATCAGTAACAGCTTTGCATTTTAAAATATTTTTGCCAAATGCAGAAAGCTTTTGAACTTGGTACTTCGTTAGCATACAAATCTCATGAATTTGAAGGGCAGACACTTTAGACAGACATTATTTAAAGGAGGATGTTGACCCTCTCATTTGCATCCGCAAATTGTGGCTTCACCAGCTGGCTTCTCTGTTTCCATTAAAAAAAAAGATGGAGGTGATGTATATTGCTCTCTTGTTACAGAAATACAGGTATCAGACAAATTAACTAAAGTATGCCTATGAATATGACAGAAAATTCTACTTTTAAAATATCAGCACAAATGTGTTCAGTGACAAAACGTTGCTTGAATAAAGAGATTTGAATTCTGCCTCGATACATTATCGAATTGCTTCCTGAAGCTTTTCTGAGTCTCACTTCCTCACCTGTAAAATGAGAAGATGGACTATAGGAACATGCAGGCCTTTTAACATTAGAAATGTAACACTTGCTGAGTAAGATAAGTTATGCAGTAGCCAAATTGCTAAATCACTGTTGCAAGTCCTCAACAAACCTCCTTCAGAAAAGAAAAATACAAGTATTTATATCATCACAAAAACCTTTAGATCCTACATGTAAATACCTTGTTCTATGATGTTTTAATCAATAAGTTAATGGTGACTTAAGAAATATTTCCTCTCACAAATGTAATGGAGTTGTATTGCTTTCTAATAGCATACTTTGGTTCAGTAAGAAACAAAGGTATTCACACCTCTTCTAATCATCTATCAAACTGATGATGAGTTTTAAAAAGTGCCTAGTCATTGACAAAGTTTTTGAGACTGATAAATGGTATGAAAATGCCCATACTTTGGTGCACGAGCCTTTCAACAAAATGATACCACCCTCTATAAAGATGAAATACACACCACTGTATATACAGTTCAGAAAATCTATATATAGCCATGTTTTTTCACTGACAAATTAAAGTAAGAACAAATTATCATATTCTACTTCCTAGGCAACATATAAAGTCAACACTAAACTATTTGATAATGTAAACAATGGCCAAATTAAGAAATGGAACATATGCTTTAAGAGATGAATGGTAGATTTGGGGAGCTAAGGAAGTGCAGATTTGAATGATGAAACTAATCTATGACTAACCTGAGAAACACCAAGACCAGTTTAATGAAAAAAAATTAAAGCAGCAGCCCTGGCTAGTGTGGCTCAGTGGATTGAGTGCCAGCTTGAGAACCAAAGGGTCACCGGTTCAATTTCCAGTCTAAGACACGTGCCTGGGTTGCAGGCCAGGTCCCTAGTAGGGGGTGAGCAAGAAGCAACCACACATTGATCTTTCTCTCCCTCTCTTTCTCCTTCCCTTTCCCTCTGTCTTAAAATAAATAAATAAAATATTTTCAAAAAAAGTAGCATGAGTGACTTAAGGGTCACTGTCACAGGCAGCAGAAGACTACATCCCTTCTAGTTTCCATCTGGCTAGATAAACATCCTGGCCTGAGGGAAGAGACTGACGGTTTTTCACAGATCACCGTTTCTCAGCCATAGGGGTATGTATTCCTAAGATTAACAGCATCATCCTTGTGACAACTTCCTGTCCAGTTGAATGCTTTGGTTGATAGTAGTTAACTGAAATGCTAATATTGGCTCATTCAAGAAAACCTTTCATCGTCAAATGAAAATGCCACCAGTGTCTGGGGTGTTACACACCTTGTTTTTGTTGTCTGCCATTGCAAACAGTACAGACACTCCAGTACAAACTGCAGAAGTCAACTCCGTTGCGTAGAGCACTGGTTTAATAAGAACAAGGTCATGGATTTCATCCCTAAACAGCTGAGTTAACTTGGCAGATAGAGACCTTGCTACACAAGCTCCAGCCTTGATTTCAGCAAGCTCAGTTGTAAAAGCATGGTGAGGGTCACAGCTGAGGTGATCACACCAACCCACCCATCCAGTCTCCTGGGAAGCAATGCCAAACACCCACGGTTCAAGTTAGAAATTGTGTCATAAAAAAAGAATGACAGTGTTTCTTTTTTCTAATGTTGCTTTGATTTGAATACTGAAAGATAGAAGTTCAGAAAAAAAAATTTATGTCATTGAATATATTTTTGCACATACTGTACTGTTTTTTTTCACATCTATGGTCTGTCCACCTGTAACAAAGGAATAATTCATATACCCTGGGCATGTACCGTCAGTTGCATTAGACAAAGATGATAATTTCCAAAAGTGTGATTATGTGAAATCGAGTACATTTTCTGAGCCTCAGATTTAGAGGAGGATTTTCAACAATGAGCTATATCGAGCCAGGCTAGTAACAGTAGGAGATATCCTGTTTCATAAACGAATCATGCTTTACACATGAGTCTAGCCCTGGTTAGTGTGACTCTTTGGATTGAACGCTGGCCTGCAAACCAAAAGGCTGCCCTTTCAATTCCCAGTCAGGACACATGCCTGGGTTGTGGGCCAGGTCCCCAGCTGGAGGCCTGCGAGAGGCAACCGATTGATGTTTCTCTCTCAAATCGATGTTTCTCTCCCTCTCTTTCTCCCTCCCTTCCCTGCCTTCTCTCTAAAAAAATAATAATAATAAAATAAAATAAAAGAATCTGTGCGGTATATTAGTAAACCACCTGTAAAGAACATTCTGCACGTCCATGCTAAATGTTAGAAGCGGCACCTCTGCAGGACGGTTGTGCGTGTGCATGCACGAGCTTGTGTGCACACACGCACACCCATTTGGGTTAAAGGTCAGAACGTGAGTTCCATCATCTAATGTTAGTCTAGTTCATATTCTCCCCACAAGCCCTCCATTTTAAGCTTGTAACATTTAATCATTAAAGTTCTTTAAAGACCAATGATACAAAATCTGAAAAATCAAGTTTACCAGCTTCTTCTGCCTTCCAGGTCCGCTACTGAATTTCTGTAATCCTATTTATATGTGCTTCAGATGAAAGATTGTGACGTCTGCTTCATAGAGGGGAAAATAAAAACAGTTGTCTCAACACGCAGGTCATCATCAAGTCCCCATATGAACTGTGTATGTTCTCCAAAGGCTTTTTCAAAAAATTACTTTTAGTTTCGTAGAATTTTAATCAATATCTTTAGAGTTGGGTTCTATTACCCCCAATTTTTGTGCCTTGCTCTTCCAGTTAATTTGAATTGATTTCTAAAGTACAGAAACAAAGAGGCTCACATTAAAAATTGATTAAAAACAAAGTAAAAGAGCAGAATCACTAGACTTCTCAGGAACATCTGCAGAAGGATGAAAGTCAAGGAGAATTCTTCAAATGAAACATGAAAGTGTTTCAGCGTAAAGATTTTACATTCTACTAGACCTCATCTAACTGTTAAGAAATTTTCCCTCTGTCTCTGTCCCTGAACCCTACAATGCTGAGCACCAAACTCTGCGTTGAGCTTCTCCATTTTAATATTCTTGTTAATTTCATCTTGCTCATTTGTTAACACATTTTGCTAGTGCAATTGTGTTGCCTTGTGAGCATTGCGGACATTAGATTTTGAAATCATACAATGAATCAGAAGAGAACTGATTTAAAAGCTTTGGTGGTTGATTATCAGAGTTAACATGGTACTCTATAAAAATGGTGTTTCTAAGTGAAGTTGTAAAGTTCTAACAATAATACTGAAACTGTATTAGCATTTCTCCTTTTTCCCTTCTTTAGATCACTTTTGTTTTGTTATTCCAAACACTGATACGTGTTAAATAAGTTAAGAAAAAAATAAAGTGAAACAACAAATAGATGTATGAGTCCAGAAATTTTAAGGGCTATCTTTCTAATTTTTGCAAACTATGGTTTTATTTCACAAGGTGCCAGTGAAAAGACCTGCAATGTGAAAATCATTCCTGGGATTACTCTTCCTCTTGTGGTTGTTGTGACCTTAAGCAAATTATTTATGTTCTCTGAATTTTAAATTCTAAATTTGCAAATTAGAGGATAACAATAATATTGAATATTATAAATATTTAACACATACTGGTGGCTCAAATTTTCTACTGTTTTTAGTAATCCTGTTATTAAGATGATTATATTAATATTTTTATTTTATGTAACTTTATTGCAACAATTAATCTTTGCTATTAGTCACACTGTGTCCAAATGATGAGATAAACTTCTAATGATAACACGGTAACAAAAGAATAAAATAACAGCAAAAAAAAGCCTTAATGAAGCAGGGTGCAGCCAAGAGGAGGGCCCCAGGAAGGGATTTGTGGTGGGGTCCAGGACTCGGGGTGTCCAGGAAATATTGGAGAAGTGTATATAGGATGTCTTCACCCCCACAGGCCTGAGCCAGGGGGGATGGGACACATGGAACAGGGCTATTCAGAGCTGTTTTGGGTAGCAAGAGCTTTGCAGCTAACCCCTGGCATGGTCATTTAACATATCTATAACCTTTAACTGGTTTCATGGATATGTTAAATAGCTGTGGCCCTGCTTTGAGCCAGGGAGATGGGAGTGACTTCCCCCCAAGGTGGGACTGGGAAGCAACTCCCCCTGGTTACAGGGCCTGCGTGAGAGCTTGGAGATGATTGGCTCCATGCCATGGGGCCACACCTGCCCAGACTTACTATGGCAGCTCAGAAAAGCTGGAAGAATACGGGGATGCTGGCAGGTGTAACTGACTGTAGGAGGAGTCGGAAATGGGGCTGCAAAGGAAGATGGGCGCTGGGATTTAAACCTAGGCCCGGCAGCCATAGAGGAGAGACCACGCGGCTCCATAGTAGTAGGGAGGACCAAAAGGTTTTGGGGAAGGAAAGAAGAGACCACGCGGCTCCAAAGTAAATGGGGAGGACCACAAGGTTTTGGGGGAGAAGGAAGAGACCATGCGGCTCTGAAGTAAATGGGGGAACCATGAGGTTCTGAAGCAAGTAGATAGATAGAGGTCCATGTGGTTCTGAAGTGGGGAAAAGGACCACGCGGTTCTGAAGGAGAGTAGAGAGGACCACGAGGTTTTGGAGTGCTTCTTCTTTTTGCCACGTGGCTTAGGCAGCAGGAGAGACTTTGCAGCCATAGAGAAAGGGGAGAAAGGGTTCTTGCTGGTGGGCCTTGAGAAGGTGCCACACGGCTTTGGATTAACTGGAGATTGCAGCAGCCACACAGCTGATGGTGCCGGGAGCCTGAATCACGGACTTCTACTTCTTTTCCTGAGACACGGTACCCCGGACTGGGCACAGGGAGAGGGAAGGACTGTGCATCTGTGGGTATTCTAAAGGACTTTAGTATCTTATTGAAGACATTAGGCCATTACTCTAAGTCTGTGTAACTTTTAAATAAACAATTCCTTTCCTTTTCACCAGTCTCTGGCATTGAGAGACGTCTTTCCTCTGGCGGCGGGCATTTCGAACCTAGCAGGTGGGCGTGGGGGGAAGGAACCTCCAGAGACAGAAAGGTGGAATCCTTTCTGTAATAATTTATCGTGAACCACCCCCACCCCCCTCTGCTCTGTAACAGTTTTTAGCAACCACGAAGGGATGTAATTGCCCGTGGCAGACCGACCCCCTCAGGTGTGGGAGAGAGAGACTTCGGAGTTTTCCCAGTCTCTGAGAGTTTCTCTGCACTCCTGAGGGCATCGGCCGCCTAATCACGCCCAGAAAGGTGAAAAGGAAACGGAACGGAGAAGGGAACAGGGACGCGAAAGTGTTTTGGTTGAGAATTTCTTTTCTGGTAACTGTTTCGGAATAATGGAGTTGGAGTTGTGGGCAATAGCTGGGGAAATACCCTGTCTATATGTCATCTATATTCTTCTTGCTCTGAATCTTTGCAAGCTTTGTTGGAACTATACACGTTGTTCTGAGCCTGTACCTGAGTGGAGCCCACTGGGCAGAATTCTAAGGGATTGGGAGAACTACTGCTCTAAGTCGACATATAAGAATCCCTTGAGTAAGCAGTTATTGGTTTATTATTGTAACACAGTGTGGCCTACTTATGTTTTGAGTGATGAGATGAGGTGGCCTGTGAATGGTTCCTTGAGTTATTATTGTATTATTATGAGGTTGAAACAGTACTGCCGAAGGCGGGAACTCTCGGAAGAACTCCACTACCTTAATGCATTTATAATATTGCACAATAGCCTTATGCCGGAGACAGAGAAGCATGTAATGGTGCAGGAGGAGAAGGTGGTCTCGAAACCCCTCCCTGATAGTAGAACGCAGGAGGAGAAAGATAATGAGGAGATAAACCTCATTAATGCTCTGAACCCAGGGAATGAACCCTCCCCAAGAGGAGGGACATCGGTGGTGTTGCTACCTTCCCCTGGAGTGGGGCCTGCCGCGGCTCCCTCTCCGCTGCAGGTGAGAGAGGTCTCCAGCACTGATCCTCGCCCCCTGCGGGTGGCGGGGGCCTCCACGGAGTTGCCGTTCTTGCAGGTGGGGGAGGCCGGTGGGACTCCATTCCCTCTGCCTGCGGGAGGGGCCGGTGCGGCTTTGCGCTCGGCTTGGCTCTCTCCGTGGACCAGGGGGGCCGGCGCCGCTGCCTCGCTCTCTGGGCGGGCAGCGGGGACCCCCACGGTGCCTCATCCCGTGCAGTTGGGAGGGGCCCCCGCGGCACTCCCGTTGTCCCAGGTGGGAGGGACGGGCCTGGCTCCGTCCCCTCTGCAGACGGGAGGGGCTTCCATGGAGCCTCACCCCTTGAAGATGGGAGGGGCCTCCGCTGCTTTGCCGCCCTCCCAGGTGGGAGGGACTGGCCCTGCCCCATTCCCTCTGCAGACTGGAGAGAACTACACTGCCTCGTTCCCTCTGCAGACTGGAGGGGCCTCCGTGGTGCCTCCGCCCTCGCGGGTGGGAGGGACCAGCCCTGCCCCATTCCCTCTGCAGACTGGAGGGACCTCCATGGTGCTTCACCCCTTGCAGACGGGAGGGGCCTCTGCGGCGCTCCCGCCCCCACAGTCGGTGGAGGTTTTTACACCTCTGGCCTCAGAGGTGATTGGGACTGCCAGTGCAGTGGTACATTCCCCTCCTCAGGCAGGAGCCACTTCAGTACTGTCTCCTCCTGTAACTGACCCTGAAGTGGGAACTGCAAAACCAACTGTTCCATCTCCATGTGTTGAGGAATATCTCTCACCACCCCGAACTCGCCAGGGCACCTTATACAACCAGAGAACTTCCAAAGGTGTAGCTAGCCAATACCCTTTGAGGCAATACCGGATAGGCAGAGTAAATGAAGAAGGCCAGCCCGCTGGCTATTACTGGGCCCATACTCCGTTCTCCACTTCGGACTTACTAAACTGGAAGAATTTCAACCCCTCATATAGAGATGACCCTCAGAAAATGGCGGATCTTATTGCCTCTATTTTTGCCACTCACCACCCGAATTGGGCAGACGTACAGGCCCTCCTGAACATTTTGCTAACAGCAGACGAAAGACGATTAGTTCTGAATAGGGCTAATCAGGAGGCCCAGCGTCTCCGCGATGGAGACACCCAGGGAATCCTTGACTCAGCTGAGGCAATTCCTCGGGTGGACCCTAAGTTGGACCCGAATAGTAGAGGTGGCCTAGCCTCTTTGAAGCATTACAGAAGGTGCATATTGGAAGGGCTTAGGAAAGGAGTGCCCAAACAGAGGAGCTTGAATTTGATACAGACTCTCCAGCAGAAGGCAGATGAGGATCCTTCTGAATTTCTAGAAAGGATCTATCAGGCTTATAGGAAGCACACTGATGCTGACCCAGAGGCACCAGAAAATGTGAGGATGGTAAACATGACTTTTATTGGGCAGAGTGCCCCGGACATTAGGAACAAACTTCAGCGTGTAGATGGAGTACTGGGAATGAGCCCTTCCCAGCTGGTGGACATAGCATTTAAAGTCTACAATGCCCGGGAAGCAGGAAAGGCAAAACGGGCCACAGTGTTTTTGGAAATGGCCCAGGGAAGCCAAAAGAAGCAGGACCCTAGGGCAGAGAAAGGAAACTCTTTAGGTGCCCGCTACCATGCTGGTAGAAAAAGGGGCCCTAAGGAGAAGAAGAAAGGCCCAATAGGCATCAATCAATGTGCCCATTGTAAGGAGGAGGGTCACTGGAGAAATGAGTGCCCAAATCGCAAAAGGGAAAGTAGGAGTAAAAGTCCATACCGAGTAATGGTGAAGCAGAAAACGGAGGATGATAAAGAATGAGGAGGCCCAGGGGCTCCATGGGACATCTCCCGACCTATTACCATTTCCCCACAGGAGCCCCGGGTACAAGTGACTGTGGGGAACAAGCCAATTGACTTTCTTGTAGATACGGGAGCCACATACTCAGTGTTGAACACAAAATTAACAGGAAAAAGCTCAAATGAAGTAACAGTTACTGGTGTGTCTGGCCAGGTACAAAAACAGACATTCCTGCAACCTCTGGAATGCCAGCTTGGGGGTCAGAAGCTTACACATAGTTTTCTCTATATGCCTGATTGTCCCATTCCATTGTTGGGCCAAGATTTGCTTTGTAAACTGCATGCACAAATAACCTTTTCCCCCAAGCGAAAGCAGCTGTGTGTGGGGGTCCCGCAGGAGAATGCCCTCCAGCTTCAGGCTTTCCTGGCTTGTCCTGGAGGCCCCAGAGGTGAACCCTTCCCATCTGAGATCTGTGAACAGGTCGATCAAACTGTTTGGGCAGACAGAACTCCAGGTAAAGCGGTTAATGTACAACCTATAAAGATATATCTAAAAGAAGGGGCACGGGTCCCGCGAAAGAAGCAGTATCCCCTCAAAAAGGAGGCTTTAGAGGGGATCCAGCCAGTGTTGCAGAAGTTTTTGAAATCAGGATTAATTCGGCCTTGCCGGTCACCCTACAACACTCCCATTTTACCAGTCAAAAAGCCACACTCAGATGAGTATCGGTTTGTACAGGATCTCAGGGCCATCAATGACATTGTCCAGGACATTCACCCTACTGTGCCTAACCCTTACACACTGTTGACTATGGTGCCTGGGGATAGCAAGTGGTTCTCAGTCCTGGACTTGAAGGATGCCTTTTTCTGCATCCCAATAGATGAGCAGTCTCAGCAACTGTTTGCTTTTGAGTGGCAGAACCCAGAGACTAAAGCCACACTCCAATATTGCTGTACTGTGCTGCCACAAGGATTTAAGAACTCCCCAACTATATTTGGGGAAGTGCTGGCGAAAGACTTGAGGGATGTTCAGTTGAGATCAGGAGTTCTTTTGCAATATGTCGATGACCTGTTAATAGCCAGCAGAAACTACAAGGACTGTTTGCACAACACCATCACAGTCCTGAATCATTTGGCGAAGAGGGGATATAAAGTGTCACCTCATAAGGCCCAAATCTGCAAACAGGAAGTGGCATATCTGGGATTCCAACTAAAACAGGGTACCAGAAGCCTAATGGCAGATAGAAAGCAAGCCATTGCTACGCTAAAAATCCCAGAAAATCGAAGGCAGCTTCGTGGATTCTTGGGAATTACAGGGTTTTGCCGAATTTGGATTCCAAACTTTGGACTCATAGCAAAGCCACTGTATAATTCCTTAAAAGGACTGGACTCTAAACCCCTTGAATGGACAAGGGATTGCCAGGTAGCATTTGACACCTTGAAGGAGAAGCTAGCTTCAGCCCCTGCATTAGGACTGCCGGACTTACACAAGCCTTTCAAATTGTATATCCATGAAAGGCAGGGGATAGGACTGGGGGTGCTAACCCAGACCCTAGGGAATATTCCCCGGCCCATAACCTATCTCTCAAAGAAGCTGGATCACACAACAAAAGGATGGCCACTGTGCCTCCGGGCAGTAGCAGCCACCTGTGACATCTTACAGGAAGCTGAGAAGTTTACCTTGGGACAACCTACTACAGTGTTGGTGCCACATCAGGTTCTGACTCTGCTAGAACAGAGAGGAGGATATTGGCTGACAGCAGAGCGTATGGGAAAATACCAGGCCATTTTGTTGGACAATCCAAATGTTACCTTGCAGACCACTACAACCCTGAACCCAGCCACCCTACTCCCAGATGTGGAAGGGGACTCCACCCTTGAGCATGAATGCGTGGAAATAATTGACCAAGTTTATTCTAGCAGGCCAGATCTGATGGACCAGCCGCTGGTGTCGCCGGACTGGGAGCTGTATACAGACGGGAGCAGCTTCATGGACAATGGCCAGCGATGAGCGGGGTATGCGGTGGCCACTGCAGACAAGGTAATAGAAGCCCAAGGCCTTACGCCAGGAACCTCAGCACAAAAGGCTGAACTTATAGCCCTTACAAGAGCCTTACTGCTCTCCCAGGGAAAGAAAGTTAACATATATACAGACTCCAAGTATGCCTTCATGGTAGTGCATGCCCATGGAGCAATATGGAGAGAGAGAGGACTTTTAACCTCGGGGAACAAGGATGTAAAACACGCGGAGGTGATTTTACAGTTGCTGGAGGCAGTGAATGTACCGGACCGGGTTGCTATAATGCACTGCCCAGGGCACCAGAGGGATGGTTCCCAAACCAGTCAGGGAAACCAAGTTGCTGACAGAGCAGCAAGACAGGCAGCCAAGAAGCAGCCATGCCTAGCAGCACTGGTTTCCCATCTGGACTTGTCAGAGTTTAAACCTCATTACACAGAACAGGATGAGGAACGGGCCCGTGAATGGGGATTCACTAACACTGATCCTAATTCTATGTGGAGGGTCAATGCCCATGGTATGATTTTACTCCCAGAGGCTCTAGTGTATCCCGTCCTCAAGCACCTCCATGAAGGGACTCATTATGGAAGGGATGCTCTAATGGACTTCATTAGGCCACATTTGAAGGGCCCTTATTTGCAAAAGACTGTCCATAGGATCAGCCAAGCCTGTCAGATATGTGCTAAGAACAATCCCAAAACAGAGCATGCTCCCACGGAAAAGGGAGTACAATACAAAGGGATGTGCCCATTCGAAGACTGGCAGGTGGACTTTACACAAATGCCTAAAACAACGGGAAATTTCAGATTCCTGTTGGTCTTTGTGGATACTTTTTCTGGATGGGTAGAGGCGTACCCCACCAGGACTGAAAAGGCAACTGAGGTGGCAAAACTGTTGCTTAAAGAAATAATTCCCAGGTTTGGACTTCCCCAGAGCATTCAAAGCGACAATGGACCATCGTTCACTTCAGAAATCTCCCAGAAGGTTGGGCAGGCATTGCAAATACAATGGAAATTGCATGCATCTTGGAGACCTCAGTCCACCGGAAAGACTGAGAAAATGAATCACACCATAAAGAAGACCTTGGCAAAAATATGCCAGGAAACACATTTAAAGTGGGACCAAGCACTCCCTATCGCTCTGCTCCGAATCAGAGTGGCACCCAGAAGTGGGCTTAAACTGAGCCCTTTTGAAATGGTTTATGGGAAACCCCTCCGAATTTCTATTTTAGGTACACCCCCTCTAGATTTGGAGCGTGAGGCAAGAATTAAGCAATATGTACAGCATTTAGGGCAAACACTAACCATTTTGCACAAGTTTGCTCATTGCAGGTCTGTCTACCCCTCTGACGAGCCCCTGCACCCGTTCCAGCCAGGGGACCAAGTCCTACTAAAGACCTGGAAGACTCAAGGCCCTGAACAGCAGCTGTCTGAACAATGGACTGGTCCCTACGATGTCCTATTGACAACGCATTCCTCCCTAAAGCTGATGGGAATTAAGCCCTGGATTCACCACACACGGGAAAAACGGGCTCCACCTAAGGGAGACGTAGACCCTCCTGCTGCAGCTGAGGCGGAAAGGGAAAGCTGGACCTGCACTCCGGAGGAAGGTTTGAAATTCCTCTTCCGGAAAAAGACAGTGAACCCTGATACAGGGTGACAGTGTTTGTTATTTCACGTAAATGTTTATACCAGATGCTGAGTTTAACTACTGAGTTTAAGTATAGTCCTTCCCAGTGTGGGAAAGGGCATGTATGTGCCATTGGTTATGTTTCTGATCAGAAATCCTCTGTACCTAAAGACCTGTTAGGGTCACCGGAAGACCTAGTTAAGGTCATCTGTAACCGGTTGGGGAGAATGCGTTTGCCACTCGGGACCCAGGAAGGGTCATTTGGGGCTGATAAGTGTTTCAGCCTGAGGCAAAGGAGCATGTCTCTGCCCAGAGACCGGACCTGAACGGCATGTCTGTGCTATTGTTTCTGTTTCTGATCAGAACCCCCTGTACCTGAAGACCTAGGTTAAGGTCACCTGAAGACCTGGTTAAGGTCACCTGAAGACCTGTTTAGGGTCATCTGAAGACCTGTTAGGGTCGCCTGTAACCGGTTGGGGAGCATGCCTTTGACACTGAGGACCCAGGAAGGGTCATTCGGGCCTGATAAGTGTTTCAGCCTGAGGCAAAGGAGCATGTCTCTGCCAAGAGACTGGAACTGAAGGGCGTGAAAGTTTTGGAAAGAAATTTTGTGGGGTTAGTAATGGAAGGTATAAGGCACGGAAATGCAATCTTGGTGGATACCAGAAGGAAAAGGATTTTCCATCGTACTTGGTATTTTTCTCCCTACCTGATCCCTCCAGAATTTGGCATTCTGAAGGAGTGAGTGATGACATAAGGTTTCTCTGCATAAATCCACTAAGACCAGTCATTAATGGTGGTTTGTTAACCGGTACTTTGACTGGAATGTCACGCCTGAAGGAGGCATGTCTGGGTTCTGGTCGTCACCAGGAAGCCCTGAGAAACTGGGATTGACTTGTGAAGCTAGCAAAAGCCCACGAGAAGAAGCCTGGTACCTTGGTTAGTTGTGCGGTTCGTGGCAGTCTTTCCAGGGAAGGAACGGAGGTTGCTTTCCTGAAAGATGGCTAAAAAGGAACCTGTAGGCACAACGGAAGCCTCAAGGATTTGAGGGAAACGACTGGTACAGGCGAAGCCAGGTGGCGGATGTGTGGCTCTGCTTCTGTGCCCCAAGGGGCGGACTGAAAAGTCAGTCTAAAGGTTCCCTGTGTGAGTTCCAGCGGAGAGAACTTAAAGATCATAGGTGATCCAGGCTGCTCTTGGTGTGTTTATGCAAACAAACAGGCAAAAATTAAAAGTTGGACTCAAAGTAGTCACTTTAATAACAACGAGGGTGATCTTAAGGAGAAAAATCATGGTCTAAGGAAAATCACAATGCTCAGTATTAGATATCGGAATCGTGCAGCTGTCTTGGAAGTTTGTTTTCATTTGGAAGTTGAGACTGGATTTGTAACATCACCGAAGATGTTCAATTTGCAGGCACGAAGGGCCTGTCAAATTGCCATTGTTAGATGGCATTGCAGCAAGGGCCTTGCAACTGAATGTCTTCCCAAAAGACAGTCTCGCAGGCACAGAGACTGGTTTGGGGATTGTTGAGTGAATTAACCTGTGTGTTCTTGTGTTTTCATAGGACGTATGCCTATGACCTCATTACCTGAGAGAATGGTTGCAATATAGGCCTCACTTAAGGAGCCCACCTTCATCATCGCCCCCTGAGACTCAACGGTTTGGTTGAACTAGGTGGTTGGGTTGGTGAAGGGGTCGGGCAGTCTGTGGGCTTCACTTCAGAGCTTATTTTCCCTTTTCTGTCCTAACAGCCTGGACAGAAAGGGCCCAGAGATCTGAAAGGAGGGAAATCCTGATATATTCCCCTCAGCCGAGCGAAGTGTAGTGAGCCACAAGGGTTTTGGATAGGTGTAGCATGCTTGTACACCTTCCTCCAGATAAGCCATTCTTTACCTAGGTGCCTGCCTTTGTTATTTAGTGATTATGATTTAATTGTGCCTTCCAACTCTCTTGCCAAATCTGTCACCTCCAGAATACGACGAGGATGCCAGCTGTCCAGTAATGCCAGCCTTTGGACACCGAGCCTGCAACTTTGCAGTGACAGCCAACTGACTTGGATTCTGTGAGGTCCTTCCCCTTACAGGAAGGACTCCCTCCGTGCTGCACCCCCCTTTCAGGGCACCACTGACCCAAGGTTAGGTAGGACGACGTCCATTTCCAGCCGGAAGCAGTTACAAGAAGACGAGACCTTCGTCCATTGTCCTTTATATGATTATAAAGTGGTTGTAAATCTGAAAGGAGGGATTGAAGCAGGGTGCAGCCAAGAGGAGGGCCCCAGGAAGGGATTTGTGGTGGGGTCCAGGACTCGGGGTGTCCAGGAAATATTGGAGAAGTGTATATAGGATGTCTTCACCCCCACAGGCCTGAGCCAGGGGGGATGGGACACATGGAACAGGGCCATTCAGAGCTGTTTTGGGTAGCAAGAGCTTTGCAGCTAACCCCTGGCATGGTCATTTAACATATCTATAACCTTTAACTGGTTTCATGGATATGTTAAATAGCTGTGGCCCTGCTTTGAGCCAGGGAGATGGGAGTGACTTCCCCCCAAGATGGGACTGGGAAGCAACTCCCCCTGGTTACAGGGCCTGCGTGAGAGCTTGGAGATGATTGGCTCCATGCCATGGGGCCACACCTGCCCAGACTTACTATGGCAGCTCAGAAAAGCTGGAAGAATACGGGGATGCTGGCAGGTGTAACTGACTGTAGGAGGAGTCGGAAATGGGGCTGCAAAGGAAGATGGGCACTGGGATTTAAACCTAGGCCCGGCAGCCATAGAGGAGAGACCACGCGGCTCCATAGTAGTAGGGAGGACCAAAAGGTTTTGGGGAAGGAAAGAAGAGACCACGCGGCTCCAAAGTAAATGGGGAGGACCACAAGGTTTTGGGGGAGAAGGAAGAGACCATGCGGCTCTGAAGTAAATGGGGGAACCACGAGGTTCTGAAGCAAGTAGATAGATAGAGGTCCATGTGGTTCTGAAGTGGGGAAAAGGACCACGCGGTTCTGAAGGAGAGTAGAGAGGACCACGAGGTTTTGGAGTGCTTCTTCTTTTTGCCACGCGGCTTAGGCAGCAGGAGAGACTTTGCAGCCATAGAGAAAGGGGAGAAAGGGTTCTTGCTGGTGGGCCTTGAGAAGGTGCCACACGGCTTTGGATTAACTGGAGATTGCAGCAGCCACACAGCTGATGGTGCCGGGAGCCTGAATCACGGACTTCTACTTCTTTTCCTGAGACACGGTACCCCGGACTGGGCACAGGGAGAGGGAAGGACTGTGCATCTGTGGGTATTCTAAAGGACTTTAGTATCTTATTGAAGACATTAGGCCATTACTCTAAGTCTGTGTAACTTTTAAATAAACAATTCCTTTCCTTTTCACCAGTCTCTGGCATTGAGAGACGTCTTTCCTCTGGCGGCGGGCATTTCAAACCTAGCAGGTGGGCGTGGGGGGAAGGAACCTCCAGAGACAGAAAGATGGAATCCTTTCTGTAATAATTTATCGTGAACCACCCCCACCCCCCTCTGCTCTGTAACATTAATGCATATCTCATTCACACTATGCTTCTTCCTGATATAACACCTTTTAAAATGCTATGCCAGGAATAAGTTATCTACCATTCTCAGCTTCTTAACCTCTACCTATTACTCAATCACTTCATAATTGTCACTTCCTTAGGAAAATCTTTTCAATCTTACTAAGTCAAGTATCTTGCTATATTTTTAAAAGAAAACAAGAGCACTTATCTCTTTTGTAACATTGTATTTACTTTTGGTTCACAGTGAAGGAAGCCTCAGCTTAAAATCATATACACAAGCTCCAGAGTTGGCAACAACAGGTATAGCAAACAACGAGGCTGGAATCGTTTACCAATAGGCAATTCTACCCTATCTCCAGTAGCCCTCTTCTATGCTGACTCAAAGAATGTTACCAAGCAGCAAGTGGGGTCCTGCTGCCCATTGCCACCCTCTAGACAAAACTCCAGAAGCAGAGGTTTGGTGAAAAAGGAAAGGAGTCTTTATTTAAAAGCTATAAATTTTTGGAATAACAGCTTTCCACACGTATTAGTCACTTCAGCCTGTTAGCTAAGGCTGTTACAGAGCAGAGGCAGGGGGTGGTTCCTTCACAATAAATTATTACAGAAAGGATTCCCCCTTTCTGTCTCTGGAGGTTCCTTCCCCCCCACGCCCACCTGCTAGGTTCGCAATGCCCGCCGCCAGAGGAAAGACGTCTCTCAATGCCAGAGACTGGTGAAAAGGAAAGGAATTGTTTATTTAAAAGTTACACAGACTTAGAGTAATGGCCTAATGTCTTCAATAAGATACTGAAGTCCTCTGGAATACCCACAGATGCACAGTCCTTCCCTCTCCCTGTGCCCAGTCCGGGGTACCGTGTCTCAGGAAAAGAAGTAGAAGTCCATGATTCAGGCTCCCGGCACCATCAGCTGTGTGGCTGCTGCAATCTCCAGTTAATCCAAAGCCATGTGTCACCTTCTCAAGGCCCACCAGCAAGAGTCCTTTCTCCCCTTTCTCTATGGCTGCAAAGTCTCTCCTGCTGCCTAAGCCGAGTGGCAAGAAGAAGCACTCCAAAACCTTGTGGTCCTCTTCCTTTCCCTCAGAATCGCGGGGTCTCTTTTCCCCACTTCAGAACCACATGGACCTCTATCTATCTACTTGCTTCAGAGCCTCGTGGTTCTCCCATTTACTTCAGAGCCTCGTGGTCTCTTCTTCTCTCCTAAAACCTTGTGGTCCTCCCCACTACTTTGAAGCCGTGTGGTCTCTCCTCTTTCTATGGCTGCCGGGCCTAGGTTTAAATCCCAGTGCCCATCTTCCTTTGCAGCCCCATTTCTGACTCCTCCTACAGTCAGCTACACCTGCCAGCATCCCTGTATACTTCCAGCTTTACTGGGCTGCCATAGTAAGACTGGGCAGGTGTGGCCCCATGGCATGGAGCCAATCATCTCCATGCTCTCACGCAGGCCCTGTAACCAGGGGGAGTTACTTCCCAGTCCCATCCTGGGTGGAATTTGGTCCCATCCCCCTGGCTCAAAGCATGGCCACAGCTACTTAACACATCCATGAAACCAGTTAAAGGTTATAGATATGTTAAATGACTGTGCCAGGGGTTAGCTGCAAAGCTCTTGCTACCCAAAACAGCTCTGAATGGCCCTGTTCCATGTGTCCCATCCCCCCTGGCTCAGGCCTGTGGGGGTGAAGACATCCTACATACATTTTTCTAATATTTCCTGGACACCCTGAGTCCTGGACCCCATTACAAATCCCTTCTTGGGGCCCTCCTCTTGGCTGCACCCTGCTTCATCCCTACTACTTCAGAGCCGCATGGTTTCTTCTTCCTATGGCTGCCGGGCCTAGGTTTAAATCCCAGTGCCCATCTTCCTTTGCAGCCCCATTTCTGACTCCTCCTACAGTCAGCTACACCTGCCAGCATCCCTGTATTCTTCCAGCTTTACTGGGCTGCCATAGTAAGTCTGGGCAGGTGTGGCCCCATGGCATGGAGCCAATCATCTCCATGCTCTCACGCAGGCCCTGTAACCAGGGGGAGTTACTTCCCAGTCCCATCCTGGGTGGAATTTGGTCCCATCCCCCTGGCTCAAAGCATGGCCACAGCTACTTAACACATCCATGAAACCAGTTAAAGGTTATAGATATGTTAAATGACTGTGCCAGGGGTTAGCTGCAAAGCTCTTGCTACCCAAAACAGCTCTGAATGGCCCTGTTCCATGTGTCCCATCCCCCCTGGCTCAGGCCTGTAGGGGTGAGGACATCCTATATACATTTTTCTAATATTTCCTGGACACCCCGAGTCCTGGACCCCATTACAAATCCTTTCTTGGGGCCCTCCTCTTGGCTGCACCCTGCTTCAAGGCTACATTCTTTAACTCCTGAGTTCCCCTATCATTTCCCCTGTTAGTTTTTAATTGTCTTATTTCTATAAGATTCGTTTACAAACTAAAAAAAAAAAAAGAATGTAAGATACAAAAGCTACACAATTTTTGAAGAATGCCGGCTTCTGCTTCAGAACCCATCCCCTCTACAACACCCAAAGGAAAATAATCCTGCCACCCTCTGCGAGGCCAGACCAATCCTGGGCTGTGACCCCGAGTTCCTTCTCCCATTTAAAATACTGTCCTTTGGAAAACGTAGGCGGCTGCAGCACAACCTTCCACGCATCCCTAGGAAGAGCAGAAGCACTGTGAGTCTCTGGCTTCCTTCTGTTTAAATCTACCAGTCCATTATTCATGTGCACTAGAGGCAGCCAGCTTCTTCGCTAACCCCCACCTAGAACAGCATTTCTTCACCTCCTCCTGCTGTGTCTCCATCCCAAGGGTAGGGAGATCTGTGAAGTGTTTGTTTACCATCCACTGGGGAACCTCCGGCTACAGTCCCTCCCTTGCTCTTCCCCAGTGATCTGGTCAGATCACTCTGAATCAAGACTTACAAATAAACGTTTCTCTTTCCAGTCAAAAGGTGGAGGCTTACTTTCTAAAGAAGTATAAAATGTATATTCTGAGTTCTCTATCTTCTAACACATATGTTGACATCCCAAATTAAAGAGTTTCAAATCTTCTATCTTAAAGGCCAGACTCATCCCATTTATTAGTTGTCAAGGGAGACGCAAGCCTCATTTAAGTGCCTAAGTTTATAAGTCATCATTTCTCTGCCTTATTCTTAAATTCAAACAGAGAGTTAAGAAATACGATATATGTGAGGGAAATCTTCAACATGGGAAACAAGTAGTAAGAAAAACGGGATAAATGACCATCGAGGAGGCACAGATTATTCAAGGAAAAGAGAAATGAAACTAAACGGAAACAATCCAACTAAAACTCTCAATAAAGAAATGTGCTGCTTAATGAGGGAGATGGGTTCTGAAAAATGCATAGCTAGCCTATTTTGTCATGGTGCGAACATCATAGAGAACACAAGAAACCTGGGTGGTATAGCCTGGCACACACCTAGCCTATATGGTAGAGCCTATTCCTGTGTACGGGAAAATAGTATCTTTTCCTCTACCCTTCTGGGTTCTTGGCTAAGATATACCTGTAATAAAAGACAGATTAATAGGAACCACAGACAAAAGTTTAATAACATGTATACCTCTTGTATACTTGGGAGAGACCTGGGAAAACGTGGCTGAAGACACTGCCTTAAGCAGCACCTTCAGATGAAGATGAGAGATGCTGTTGAGGAGTCAGTAATGGAAGATGAGGAGGAACAGCTCAGGACACAGAGATAAAGTTGTTAAGCGGATTTAAGTCCTGGCCTTCTGCATTGAAAACAGTTTCTAGAGGTAAGGTCATCCCCTTCTTCCTGGTACATTCCTTACAAGTGAAGATTTCCCTTACAAATGTAACTGTCTTTTACATGGGGTTTCTACTTGGTTTTCAAGCCTGTCTCATGTCTGCTGTTTCTTAAAATTAATCAGCAAAAAGTAGTTCTTATGCCAAAGAAACACATTTTGGGGTGACAAACTCTGTTCCCTTACAGCTTCTATGCTACAAACCTGTATAGCATGTTACTGTACTTAATATTGTAGGAAACTGTAACACTATAGTAAGTATTCATATAATATATTGTATAATATTAGACTAGCTAAGAAGCCACTAGGTGATAGGAAATTTTGTGCTCCATTATAGTACCATTAGACAACTATCTTACACCCAATCTGTGGATGAAAAAGGGGTGCTATAATAAATGGGGTGCTATAAATAAATTCCTAACTGGGCAGTCAAGGTGTAGGCATGCCCCAGGTCTATAAGTTCTTTAGTGAAAGGTTTTTAAGTCAACTCTGTCCATTGTTTTCGTGTATCTAGGTTAACACACTCTGGAAATGCCAGAAGTAACACCCCTGGAAGGCACAACTCCCCCTGGACAGAGCACATGATCTTGTTAACTATCTTGTAATTCCATCTTCACCTTGCTTTCTCTCACCTTTATTTGATCTCTCTGAAGTTCCCTCCTGAATTGCAAATGCATAAAAGAAACTTCAAAATGGTTACTTTCAGGAACATTTGAGAGCAATTATCATCAGTTTTGGCTCAAATAAACTCATAAAAATTCTCTATAGGTTTGGATGTTTCTCATGCCAACAAGTCCATCATTGACCAAATTGTTTTATGTGCCTCATGACTGTACTAACATTGATAAAAAGACTTTATGAAGGCAGTGTATCCATAATACAAGTATAGGATGCTATAGAGAAAATGAAAGCATTTAAATAACAAAGAAAGAACATGTGAAATTTAAAAGTTGCATTAAAATAATTTTAAAGGAGAAAATAAAATCAAGGACAAGAGATGAAACTTGAGAGAAAAACTAAGAGATACATAGAATTGAAACCAGAAAAGTTGGCCTTCATGCTGCCTGTCACTACCAGAACCAATAAGCAGAGACAATGATTGAATATTTGTGGGTGCTTTATTCATGAAGGGTAGCTAAGGGGTTTGGGGAAAAAGGTACATTGGTTAAGAGTTGCAGTCTGGTGGCAAGTTTCTTAGTACTTCCTTATCTGTTGATCAAGAGTTCTTTATCTGCATCGGGGAAGTTCCCTCCCTGGAACATGCTGGCTCCAATACCCTCTCCAGTGAGCAAAGGTTCGATTGCTGTGGACCTCCTGGAGTCATGTGGTCCCACATTCCATTTCCTGGAATAAAGCTTTTCACAAGCATGAATCACTTAAGCTTATCAATGATGACTGAACCTAAGATCTTTAACTCTTGAGTTCCCCCATCATAATCAATAGAGAATATCAAACATTCGACTAATAGGAGCTCCAGAAAGATACAAAGTATGAAAGTGATGGAAATTTCAAAGCTGTAAAAGACAAGGAATTGTTGGAGTCAAAGGGCACGCCATGTTCATTGGGGAACCCGTGAGCCAGAGAGCCAGCCCTCTTTTCATTTCCATGTGCTCTGGAGGCATTCAGCTTCTCAGCCTATCCCGTCCTAGACTGCTTACTGTTGCCTCTACAAACTCCTCCTGCAGCCCCTTCCTACTTCTCCCCAGTGATCTCATCAGATCTCTCTGTATCAAAACCATCTAAAATTGGAACTCCAACCTAGCAAAACTGGTCTTCCTCACTCTTCTCTATGTTTTCATTTCCCCATGTCTTTTAAAATGATGAGCCAATTTGCTTACTTACTGTGTCCACTCTTTATTGTCTGTCTCTATTCAATGGAATATAAGATATAAGAGGTCAGGTACCTTTGTCATGTTCATTCAGTGTTGTGTTGCAAGAGCCTAAAGCAGTGCCTGCACATAGAAGATGCCCTATGATTAATATAAGTAAATATGTAAATGAAGCATTTCTCCATTGAATGGCACAAGAGCTGACATACTGGCATTGTTACGAAGAAACTAAAATGTGAACATACTATCCACTGTGGAACAATATTTATAGCCCGAATAACAAATAATATTTACTGTTTTTCAAACATACAGAATCAGTCAATAGGCAAAGCATAATTATATAATTATAGTTATAAAGTAAATTGCAATGTGAAAATCAAGATAATTTCCTAAGATTTGGTAAGGTAGGAGAGAGTCAGAAAAAGTGGAAAATGGTAAAACAAGTACTATGTCCTCATTGTACAAATTGATTGTCCAGATAAATTCTGTTCTCATGATTAAATGCCAAGAATTAGTTAACAAACTGGTTGTTATTAGATCATGCTTTTTGAAGTTATACAGTTGGCCAACGATAGAACTGTACAAAAAAGAACTATGGCATAAATTTATTGGGAGTCAAAAAACAATGATCATGGATGATAAATTATAACCTAGCAATATAATTATTTAGTGGAACCTAGGCAATTAAGAGGGAAAAAAGTAGCTAAAACCAGTAGCATTTTAGAATTTAGCTTTGGAGAAGGAAGGTGTATATGTAAGAAGAGACTTTTTTTAATAAGCTCTTACATACCATTGCATTTTTCTTTAGTGTACAATATTGTTTTGATAAATTTTTAAAAGGATTTTATTTATTTAGTTTTAGACAGAAAGGAAGTGAAGGAGGGAAACATCAATGTGTGTTGCCTCTCACGCACCCCCTACTGGTGACCTGGCCTACAACCCAGGCATGTGCCCTGACTGGGAATTGAACTGGTGACCCTTTGGTGCACAGGCCAGCAGTCAGTCCACTGAGCCACACCAGCCAGGGCTAATAAAATTTTTTAAAACATGTGAAATGAAACAAAGAACAACCTGATGAATGAGTATTATTAAATACTACTTAGTAGACATTCTTTTCATTTTGTAGTAAACACATGTGTTTATGGTGAACAAGAAATAAAATTTACAAATTTAAAAAGTGTTAAATGAGTCAATATTAAACTTAAGCACTACATGAAAATATTTAAATGTTATCCAGTGGGGACTAAATGATATTATGAGGTTCCCAGCGTACTTCCTCCCAAGTCAATTATTCTCAATCTCTGATTCTTTCTACAATAGGATTCTGAGAAAGGAAGGATTTACTGTTGCCTTTTCAGGGCTCATAGCATTGTTGGTTACACCATCACTAGTTCATTTTTTCATAATTTTCACCTAACTTCATCAGTAGTATTAGCACAGTGCTCAGTAATGAAAAATCATCATGCATTTTTATCCATTTATTTTATTTTATTTATTTGTTTTTAGAGACAGGGGAAGGGAGGGAGAAAAAGAGAGAGTAAAACAGCGTGTTGTTGCTTCTCACACACCCCCTACTGGGGATCTGGCCTGCAACCCAGGTATGTGCCCTGACTAGGAATTGAACTGGTGACCATTCGGCTCGAAGGACAGCACTAAGTCCACTGAGCTACATCTGCCAGGCCACGTTTTTAACAGACAATTTGAAAAGCTAGTTTCTACTCTGTAACTTTGTTTGCATAATTCAAACAGGAAATTATTTTGTCTATTTACTAGCTTTACATCATTTATAAACCCTAATTTATGCATTGAGTATTCCAGAGAACTCCTTTAATAGCCACTTACTTTCAATTTCCTGTGGCCTCGATATTATTCACTTGAATGAAACGTGATCAGTTTTAGCCCATTAAAGCTCATAAAAGGAAAACAGGTACATACAACTCACAAGCAGAACCCTGAACTCTGGGTTAAGGACACAAAATGAATTATGTAGCTGCAAATCAGAAACTGTAGTGTTTCCCTGAAACATCTAATTATATTTTTAAATCAATTTAATTTTTTCAAATCACTCTCGTCTAGTTAAACATCTTAGAGTTGAATGTATGCCTCACTGTTGACAAATATAGAGTGTTCTGGACATCCACTTTTACATTTAAATTTCATTCAATGCTAGTTTATAACCAAGTCCTTGTTCCTTTTTTCTTGTATATTTTACTTCTTTCAATTATTATTATTATTTTTTACTTTTTATATTGCATATACTTCTTTAATCCAAATTAAATGTATTTCAAAACAAGCAGGGAGTATAATTACATGGCAAGGTGAAAAGCAAGTGCATTTGGAGGCATCCGCAAAGCATAAAGGATGCAGGTAAGAAATACAAGGAATGTCCCCGGAAAAAGGCATAGTGTGTGTGCTCTCGTAGAGAATCCCAGAGGCCTTTTCCTTTCACCTACATCTTCCTTCAGGTGGCAACTTGATAAGCCATTAAGAATTTAGAATAATCTAAGAGCAAAATAAAAGTTTAAAGTACTATGGAAGTGCTAACAGAATTTTAAAAATTCATAAGTAAGTGAATAAATAAACAAATAAATAAAAGATCTGGAGGAATAGGTCAGTATCACTTAGGAGATAGAATAGTAGCTATAAATGGATAAACAGCATTTACACCCTCTGCTTTTTAATAAACATATTAGAGTCGACAGCAAGTGTTGACTCATACTTAAATCTTTTGGATTAGCTTTTTGGGGATAAGTTGATGTTACGCATATGTCTTTATCTGTTCATGTTTTTATTGACAATATGTGAAGGTAGCAACCACATGTCACTTGCCTTATTTTCCCATAGTCTAACTTAGGGACTGCTCACCGTGATAACTACAAATAAATGAGGTAGGTTTAGGAACAGGATAGAAATGAAGGGTGGGCAAGACCGCCGGTCGTGCATATTAACTGATGATTTGTGAAAACAGAAACAGACTTTTTCTCGGGGAAATAAAAATTTACCCGGTATCCAAATGAATGCAACAAAATATAACACAAACTTCTCTATATTCTTAGATTTTGCACAGATCCACACATTCATCCCCCACATACCCACTCACCCTCACACACATATACATATGTAACTTAGTAAAAAATAATTTCAAATGTTATAAATAGATAAAATGTATAAAGTGAAAAATAAGCATCTCTTTCTCCCCTACCTGATCCCTAAGCCTCTAGAAAAATGTATCCAAAGGTGTTTTATAGATATGCAAACATAGATGGCAACATACTATACAAGGAGTTGTATACATTATTTTCACCAGATAATGGTGAGTAACGTTAAATATGCATTTACTGTTGTTATTTCTCAAACACTTCACAACAGCATAAAGTGGGAAGCTAAAATTACTCCCAATCTCTACATCCTACCATTCAATCTCACACTATAGAAGGGACAAAAATTATGTATGTTTAAAAGTTCCGTAGCTATTTCTGACTATATTTGAGAACAACCATTCTAACTCCTGAGTGCACTTTTGTTAAAACTATCCACATATACACAGCTGACTTTCCTAGGAGTTCAGAAGTAAAAATTATTTGGTTTGTCTACATCATGGAGACACCAGAGAGGTGCATAAAATTTATACCATGGTTCCAAATTTAAAAATCATTCCAATTCCTATCACACCAGAAAAATTCTTTATTGAAAAAGTCTGCTTGATAACCTCACTTTTATAGAGTACTATGCCCTTCTGGGTCAGAGCATTTCAGGAATAAATTTGTTTAAGCTAATAAATCCTGGTCAATATGAACAACACTCAGATTGTGACCTACCTTTCACTCGCAACCTCAGATTTTGTTGTTAAGTATAATTTGACAGTTTTCTTCAATAAGTTTATAAGGTTAAGTCATTGCCAAGTTCCTCTCAGTTACCATAATTGATTTTCTCTTCCTCATTTGCCTACTCATATAAATACCCAACTCATATAATGAATTCTAACCTTCAACTTAAACATAGCTTTAAACTGAATGTCTGATTATGGCCATTTCCTGCTTCAAATGCACCCAAGGTTTCAGTCATGTTTCTCCTTCTCAGTGTGACAAACAATACCCTCTACGGGAGACCCTTTCCTGTTTTCTATCTTCCTTTCCACATTCTCCCACTTCCTTGTACCCTGGGCAATGCCGGGCATATCTGTGTCCTGACCACGGTGCTATGTTGTGTTTTTGACCCTTTTTCGTGCAGCCTCCTGTACCTACAGAGCTCTTCCTACCACACGGTGTTCCTCTCTCAACACTCAGCACAGGTAACTAACTCATCATCCGGAGATTCTTTTTCCTGAGGCCACCCTCTCTCAACCCACAGAATGATTCCCTAGAGCTTGTAATAAACCCTGTATCTGCGTGGACCCCTGCACTTTCCACATGTTGAATGATTGGTTAATATATGTATCTGTCTCGTCTACATGAGGGGTTCCTTGAAGGCAATGCATATCTCATATTATCTTTAGGTCCCTTTGTTGGGGTACATAGTAGGCCTCAATAAATACTTACAAGCGTAAATGGAGAAAGCAATGGGTACAGGGATGATACGGAAATGATTACACAAAGGTAAGGAAAAAGACATGGCATATAAACATTAAAAGAAAGTCACTTATAAAAAAGGAGGTAAAAATGAAAGGAGCAAAAATAAAGGGAAAACCATGGATGATATATTGATCAAGAGGGTCCTATGAACATGGCAAATGTTAAAAGAAATAGGAGAAGTGTAAAAAAAAAAGACATGGGCAGATGGAGAATAGGACTGTCAGAGAACAAGGTACAAGAAGCAGATTCTGGAAAGAAATGACAAGTATAATCCAATTATGTTGAGGCCAGGGAAATAGAAGGAAAGAAACCAGAAGGTGTGTTGATAAGTAATCACCATGGAAAAGAGCAAACACGAAGTAGGCATCTGGGTAGTAAAAGGAATAAAGAGCGAGGCTAGAATATTTAAAGGAAGGGAAATGATATAGTGACAATACCAAGGAAGGGACAAGTAAGAAAACAACCCCCTACACACACAGGAAAAAAAATGAGTAAGAAATTATTAGTTAAAAACATACTACAGACAGTTCTTTTTTAGTACTGAATAATTTGTCTATTTGTTAGAATATAGATTTTGCTAAAACAATAGCTTAGAAGGATTTCTCTTTATTAAAAACAATGGACTAATATTGAATACAAAGTCAGCAATTTCACTGATAATACAGTAATAAGAAGGTACTATAACCTTTAACTGGAACATAATCAACAGAAGAAAAAAGCAAACAAAATATAACCAGAGACACTGAAGTTAAGAACAATCTAACAATAGCCAGGGGGGAGTGGGGAGGGGACAGGGAGGAGAAGGGATTACAGGAACTACTATAAAGGACACATGGACAAAACCAAGGGGGAGGGTGGAGGTGGGGGAGGGAGGTGGGTTCGGCTGGGGTTGGGTAGAGGGATGGGGAGAAAAGGCACACAACTGTAATTGAATACCAATAAAAATTTAAAAAATAAAAAAGAAGGTACTTATAAAGCTACTCATGCCATTTTAATTTTTCTATGTAGTTTTGTTAAGCAAGCTTTGCACGCATAAAGAGCAATTGTGATGCAGTATCTGCCCTTAGCTGTAACAAATAAGACAGGTTTGAAATATAAAATGTTCTTTTCTCTCAGTGCACCGAACGACTACCAGTCCCCACAGGCATCTTTGGGTTGCCTCATTATACAAGGAGAAAATTGGAAGAAAAGTACCACAGGCAGATGTTCGGAGTGCTGTCAGAGCAGGTGACATTTATATGATGTGACTCACCTTGACATCTCTTGGTGTTCCATGACAAATCTGAGAGGCTGTGTATTCACTTGTGGGTTGCAATTGCCTCGGGTACCTAGACACTAACCGTGTTCTCAGCAGAGGTCAGTCAATGCTCATTGTTAAACACCAGCCAAACACGTGGCAGCCGGCTGGCACACTGACAATCCTGCAGTGCTTGAATCTGCTCTTTCTAATCTAATATTTTGTAGGATGTAGACCTTAAGGGATACCATAATGATAGTTACAATGTAGCTAAAAATGTAACAGGACTACATTCTTTTTTATGTTTAGCATTTCAGTACCTTATAATCACATTCTTTATCCAGAAAAATCAAGAACACATCAAACCAGAATTTTATAGCTATTCAAAACAATGCCCCCCTTCAATACATGTCTATTTTGACATGTGTTAGAAATGCCCACCTGATGTGCTAATATCTTCTCCTCATTTCAAGCAACACAGGTTATTACTTACTCCTCTCCCTACATAATCCACATCACCCAACTGTATTCCATCCTTTGGCTCTCTTTTAATATTATCTAACGATGAATTAGCTTCCATGATGTTTGAGTTATGCCATTTTATGGCCAAAATATTTCCAACCTTTTTCTGTCACCAGCTGTTAACTACGTACTGTATCACTCCCCTGCCTTACAATATATGGGTGTGTCCCATGTTCTCTTTGTTTACATTTTGTGAAATTCTCTAAGGAAGGTACAATTTTACCCCAACTCTTTCCTAGGGCTTTTTGTCCTGCCTATTCACATTATTTTTAAAATAATTTAAAGTCATTTGAAAATAACAGTCACCATTTATTATGTCCCTCCTCTGCTCCATGTGTTGCTTATCTGCATTTTGTAAGTAAGCCTCTGAGGAGGGTTTTGCTTTCTCATTTTAATGACAAAAAGATAAAAATAAAAAAGAACTTGAGTAGGTGATGTGTCCATGCCACAGAAAGTACGAGTGGCAAAGTCAGGTTCCCACTCTGCTCTGTTGGATTCCAAAGTCCACTTTCATTGTTAAGCACCAGACAAACGAATGGTAGTCTCTTTGCATTTTCCACTATGTATAGAACTTTCACATATACCTGGCAAAATTGAGAGAGATGATCCGTGGGGAAGAAAAACAAAACTGAACTAAAAGCCTCATATACTTAGAGTTTTGGTGACATAGTTCATATTAATTAAGCCAACATTTAATTAAGCAGATATTAGAGAGCTGCCTGTATACTCCAAGTCTAAAGAAACAGCTCAAAAACCAAAGTACTCCAACCTGGAAAGAAACGAGAGCCACGTCCAAAATGCACTCATGCCACGGTGCCAGGTGTATCTACCTACATCCTAAATGGGGTTCCTTTGCTTTTCACTCAATGTGCACCGAAAGTTTGCTGTGGCTCCACCCCTGAGCTTAAATCACCCTCAAAAAGCAGAGAATAAGGTGGAAAGATTCTAAACAAAATATGACTAATTGTTATAATATCAAACTATTCCATGCATGGAACATTATTTATTTATTTTTATTATGGTATTCCCTAGTTACATTTTTACTGAGAAGTTCTTCGTAACTTCTGCTTAAAAGTAAAATTATTTTTAAAAAGTGTTCATTGCTTGAATCCTGTTGCTCATATGCCTTTGTATCCCAGGGTAGATGGGGGCATGTGGTACACAATGAAAGTTAAATTTATGTTTTGCTTTGGTTAGATTGAAGAACTACTGAAAATATTAATATATCTTCTAGACTACTAAGCCCCAATCTGAAAAAAAGACACTGAGGTGTAAGTACAGCTGCCTTTTCCATAGAGACATGACAAGTAGGGTCTACGAGGTATAACAGAACACCTATAAAATATCCCTGTCCCTGGGCCTGTACACACGATATTTTTTATTTCTATAAGAGAAATAGGCAGTGTACAAGAATACTTTAATTTATGAAAGAAAAACAGACTAACTGAATATTTGATATATAATATTTAAATTTTTAAATAGATATTAATATCCAACTATATTTTTCTTTTCTTCTCTTTTCACATTGCCTACCTTGAGAAGCTCATTAACTCTTAAAATTTTAACAATGATTTCTCTGAGAATAATTCCCAAATTTGGATGTACACCCAATATTATCCTAAACTGTAGTCCCTCTTTCCAGTAGAAAATTAGATATTTTTCACTTGCATGTTTTCTTTGAAATTCCAAATATCTGTATTTAACCTCCTCATTATCCTCAAAATGATCTTTTTTCCCCTGAATACACATTACAGTAAAAAAAATTGCACCATCATTTCCCCTTATTTTCTATAGACAACACATTAGAGTTATCTTTTTTAATATATTTATTGATTATGCTATTACAGTTGTCCCATTTCCCCCCCCTTCACTCCACTCCATCCTGCCCACCCCCTCCCTCCCACATTGCCCCCCTATAGTTCATGTCCATGGGTCATACTTATAAGTTCTTTGGCTTCTACATTTCCTACACTATTCTTACCCTCCCCCTGTCTATTTTCTACCTACCATTTATGCTACTTATTCTCTGTACCTTTCCCCCCTCTCTCCCCCTCCCACTTCCCTATTGATAACCCTTCATGTGACCTCCATTTCTGTGGTTCTGTTCCTGTTCTAGTTGTTTGCTTAGTTTGCTTTTGTTTTTTTTTTTTAGGTGTGGTTGTTGACATCTCTAGGTTTTTATGAGTTGGAGGTCCAATTCCAAGCTCTTATGACATTCTCCCACCTCACACCAGTGCTGTCTCCTGCTTCTCTTTCTTCTAACCATGCCCTGCATTTCATGCCCTTCTCTGGGGCACTTTTCTTCCTTTTCACCTGGGAAATTCCCACTCATTCTTCAACACTGAGTTCAAACAGTTCCTTGGCTGGGAAGTGTTTATTAATTCTTGAGCACTGAGGACACTTCCTGGGTTCCTAATGCTTATATTTATTCCTCTCTTAATTTCCACAAGTGCTTGAGGGCAGAAATTAAATCCAAATCTATATTTCACTTTTTATATAAAGAATAGAATCTAGTGTAAATAGGTGTTCGCTAAGCATTTTCTTCAGCATAAATAAATGAGTACATGAATGAAGAAATAATTCAATGATCTTTGATCATTCAAAAATTCAATGAATCTTTGACTTCTCTTAACATCTTCTTGGCTTTTATATCATTGCATTTTGTTTTTTCTTTAAACTATTTGCTAGAAAAATAATCCCTCAGGTAGTTTGAGTATATATTTAAAGCAAAAAGTCAAAATTTCCATGAAATAACAGACATGAATTAATTCAGGTTCTTATTCCAAGTTTACAATATCTTGATGGATTTTTAAAAATACTTTTTAGGTTACAAATAATTACAATAAATTATTCTTAATACAATTTGAATAATTCCCCTACATATATAAGGAAATAATGATAAACAAAAAAGATTTCTAATATTCAAAAAGCAAAAGAGAATATTTAATGTTTTCATGCATACAAATCATTTTCTTTCAATTTGTGTATATTTTTCCTGTATACTGTCAATTTAATCACATCAGAAATTTGATGAAACCCCTTCCAGAAGTTTTATCTTTCCCAGTAGGACATAAGGAAATGGTCTCTGCAGATAACAGTGGGAGGTTGGAGTACAGGCTATTTTCCTAAGGAGGACATAGGGTGTAGTTCTCCCTTCTAAAACATTTAATTGCCAAAGATATCTAATTCTGATATTTAAAACTCTGGATATGTTGGTCTCTACAACAATAGAATTGTGATAGTTCCTTCTTTCAATTTTTTCCTCTGTTGTCATAGACAAAAAAAATTTGAACTCAACAAAAATTATACAAATTAGCATTTGTGATGTAAATCTCATGTTTATAGTAAAAATAGAGTATAACAAAGTAAACATGAAAATTTGAAAGCAGAGAGTAAGCTTCCATGAAGAATGTAAAAGGTCACTAAACAGTCACGCTGTTGTGAGCAAAGGATGGTAGCCTCGCATTTTAAGTATCATAATAAGTAAAATGATAATGACAATTATCATTTATGTAGTTGCACCTAATTGACTAGTACCCTTTTTGGCAAGACCAAGTCGAAAGGATCTGGCTAATGAGTCTGTGCCAGCCACGGTAGGGGTACTCGGATCAATTCCTGCCCACAGTCAAGGAATGGGGTTACACAATGGAAATAATCAAGGATTGCCTCCAAGGTGGGTACTTATTCCAAGTGAAGGATGGAACAGGCAGAGGCAAATATTTGTGATCAAGGTAGAGTGCTCAATAGAACCTAAAGACCTAGAGAAAGTAGGATGTTTATCTAAAAAGAGGACCACCCCACCCCAAATTAAAAAGGACTTAAGCAAATACACTAAGAGTAGCAAGAATGTAGTATCTCCCTAAGGCTTTCTTCCTCTGTAACTTCTCCTGGTACAAACACACACCTAATCAAAAGGAAAGAATGGGTGAAATTCACACTCTGAAAGTCCAAGCAAAAGACAGAAGAAGGCGTGTTTGGGTTGAGGCAGGGTTGAGATTTTGTGTGTCACAAGAGACAAAAAATTTGAGATTTCCATGAGAGAGTGCTATATCATAGGCCAAATGGTCTAGCCTGTATAAGAAAAGAGAGAACAAAATGACTAAATAAGTTGGGGGTGTGGAGGATGGGTGGGATGAAAGTATCTGAGATAAGACAACATGATGAGGTTAAAAATAAAGCACTAAAATTTTCGGAAATGAGGGAATTAGTCGCAGGAATGGAAATTTAAGATTTCAAGTGTAAAATATATATATATAATTTTTAGAATATATTCATCAAAGTACTGCAGAAGACCAAATAAATTCCAAACTGCACTAAGGATTCTTGAATCCTGATCAGTGTGGCTCAGTTGGTTGTGTGTCATCCTGCAAAGCCGAAGGTCACTGGTTCAATTCTTGGTCCCTGGTTCAACGCCTCGTTTGCAGGTTTGGTCCCCGATCCAGGCAACTGATCAACGTTTCTCTCCTACATGGATGTTTCTCTCTCACTCTTTCTCCTTCCCTCCCCTTCTCTCTAAAAATAAATAAATACATCTTTAAAAATAAAGATCCTTGAAACACAGTGGGAGTAAGACTGATAAAATTTGCAAAGGTCCATCTATTGAGAGATCTCACTATTTTACTTCTTTTTAAAAAAGAACAGTTACTTTTAAATTCATTGGATTATTGGTTTAGGATACATATGATCATAGACTGCTTTTTCTTTAAAAATGATTATTTTGTTTTTGAATATAAAATTAATTTCATATTGTTTATGTAATTATCCATCACTATTCCAAAGAAATTATTATCGGTTAAAGATTTTAAGAGAATGAGTATGCAAATGGGCAATGGACAGGCTAAACAGGACAATAGAATTCTGACAACTTCTGTAGCAATTAGGTTAAAAAATTAAATCACAGCTTCTATAGAAATTGACCCAGAATGGTCAGGACTTGGGCAACAACAACCAGCCTAGCTATACTTGCCCTTACTTAAATTAAATTCAGTAACAATCAGAGAAAGCAAAATACGTTCCCCAAACGAATCACATAAGATGCCCTGCTTCTAGTCAGCCCTCCTGCATCTCTCCTCTATCAATAAGTGCCAGTCTGAAGTTTCCCCATTTTACTTTACCCCAACTGGAAGTTCTCCCTCTTCCCTGCCTTTGAGTCTCTACCAAAAGCAATTGATGGTAGCGAAGTAGCCTCTGTGTGTTCTCGTTGGGATGGGGGCGTCTTTGTTTATTTCCACATTTTTAACAGTTTAGTCCTCTGAGCTCTGAGACAGTGCATAATTTCATTCCATCCACCTGAAATCTCTGCAGATTCACACAGTACGGACCCCTGGGGCCACTTGGAAATTAACATAGCCATTTCACCAAATTTTCTCATAAATTCACTACCGACATTAAAATGCCAGATTTCAGGAAAGAAGGTCTGTGCTCTCACTCTCAGCTAGTTTCAATAAACAATTACTAAGCTGTAACAGAAGTTGAATTTTTACCAATTATTTATCACATCAGAATAATTGACAGACAGAATTATTCTCCTTTATGTGAAAGCATTTCTCCTTGGCATCACTGAGTAATTGTTTCCAGTGATTCAAAACTCCACAAAGTAAAACAAACCAATTCTTTACAAGGAGAATATTCATGGAAAAGCTAATAAAAGCTTATAATTACTCCAGCACATTGCCCAGAAAGGAAAAATGAAGCCATCATGGTGGAGCATAGAACTATAATTCTTCCTCCCTGGTGCAATATTTATTTCAAAAATAAAATGAATGAATGACTTCTTAAAGTTGAAATTGAAAAGGCAGAAATGTTTTTTTCCAAAAATCTTAAATGGCCCTCATATTTTATATTTTCAATCATTTTCTAGATATTTATGTATATATTCACTAAACATGAGAAATAGAATTCATAGCCTTATCAAACAAAAATTAAATTCATCTGTCTTTATAGTTTACATCATCAGATATGACTGTTTTTAAAAGAAAAAAAACTTACCAATATTTCTTATACCTTGGCTGTTGGGGCTAAAACATTTAAATTGTCATTATTGTTAAACATTTCACCTCAAAAAGCAAAACAAGCCATGTGCAGAAAGATTGCATATTTAACACGCAAAAGGATGAGCATCAGAGAACACATGAATTTTTATGCATTTCAACAATGCTTCCAGAAGGGCTTTAATTCTGAAGCCCTAGCTGAATAGAGGCAAGGTGAGTTTCTCCCTCCATCTGCACATGTTCCATTTCATCTCTCAGAATTGTATCTTGGGAAAGAATGGTGGGGCTAAAAGAATGGCGAGGTTCTCTTAAATGCAAGCTTGTGTCCACGGAAGGTATGTGAAAGGTGATAATAAACAAATGTACCCCCATTTCCAAATCTAGTCTCTCATCTGACATCACTCTACAGCTCTCTCGTCCAACAACTCCTACTGCACAGACGAATGCAACATTGTTCCACACGAGTACTTCTGAGTCCTCTTTTTCCTGCAGTTGGACAGTCTTCAGCGTTTCACCTCCCACTGCCCAGTCACTGGCTGGGGATCCTGGATCTGTGAAAGCGGGGAGCTCAGTGCTTCACAGCAAACCCCTTCAGACCCACACACTCCTCCTTCATATTTTAAGTTAACTCTTGATTGCAACAGGCCATAAAGTTAGAGAGATGATATGCTTTTAAAAACAGGCCCATTTGCAGACAGGTGGGCTTAGCTAATGATTTGACCAAGATGCTGAGAATATATTGAATGATATTATAGAAACATAGAGCCAGGAGAATTGCCTGCTGTGGTACTAGGTACATAGGATAGACCTGTTCCATTCTATCTTATGCTACCTTACTTCACAGGGCCCCCGCTGTAGGTCATCCTAGGGGGACCTCCTTAAAACAAGGCAGTACCTGAAATTCAGTCAATGCTCAGTAAATGAAACAACAGAAATTCTAGAAAAGACTAGAAATTTTGTCAAGTAAAAATTGACATCACATTGTGTCTCAAAATATAAAATTTTATGAGGATTAGGTATAGCACCCTGGTATATTTTTGAATAAATAATGTTTTTAAATATTAGTGCCTAAAGCAGTATTGCTTTTGTCCAGGTATTTTCAATTTGTTAACTTTATTAACAGTAACACTGAAGTTGGTACACTCCTAGAAATCATAATTTTTGACAAAGATTTATATGAAGAGTTATGTTTTTGTCTTTTCCCCCATAGTTTTTCAGCAACTTAAAAAAATGCACCCTAAGTAATCATAAAAGGTATAATTAAATATCTATAAAGATTTACCCAGAGCCTGTCTCCTACTTAATTGGGGAAAATGAATTAGATGTTCTTAAATGTTATGTAAACCATAAAATGTGGAAACTGTTTAAGTTCATAATCAGGAGATTGCTTAGGCACAGTTTACCTGAAGCGAGAAAAGGAAAAGGGGGTATAAATTATGAATAAAATTAATAAGTGTTCTAACCTCTAAATATCATAAAGAGAAAACTTTCACAATCTTCATAAACCTTAGTGAGCATCCAAGTTTAGGTGGTGGACTGTCAGATGAATATATTTTTTTCCTTCTCCAACCCCCACTAAAACTACAGGTGGGTTTTGTTTTCCCCTTATAAAGATCTAAACCCAGTGGGATGCAGAGAACAGAATGGGAGAACAGACATCAGCAAGAAGTATTAGCAAACTGGAAAGGAGATAACAAGCAGCAAATGATATAGTTAACTCACAAAAGCAGAGCCCAGACCAGCAGTGGGAAACTAATAATCAAGCTGATTTAAACAGAAAGACCCATGTATGACTGAAATTAGGGGTGAAGAGAGAGAATGAAAGAGGCAATTTCTACCCTACCCCACACCACTGAACATCTGTCTCTCCCTCATCCCAGGAAAAGTATGGAAATAATTCTCTGAAGAGGGTCAAGCAATCTTTGCATTGGAAGTTTTCAGACTTATTTCAGGTATAATACCTTTTCCTGACAGAATATTAAATGATCATGTGAATACTTAGTACTAAATATAGAAATGACCAGCCACTCCACACTCCACACCTCTGCTCCCAAAACCCTTACCTTCTAGTCAGGAATTCAGAAGATGCTTCCCTGGAAAACTAATCAGTGCAAGGGGAAAGACTTGCTTTCCTCCAGCAAGTTTAAGTCCTTAGGTCTGATTCTAGGAAACATCAGAAACTGAAGAAAAGAAATGCTGAATCATTAGGAAGTGCCACAGGCTCAGTGTGATAAGGTAACATAGCTTATGTGACTATATGGATGGCCCTTCGCCAAGGAGAAATCATGTTTAAAACACTACAGTCTGACTTTTGTACCCTAAAATGAATGTATCACAGTAGTAGTGACAGAAATGCCTTACTCTGTTTGTAATTGTGGACAAACAGTGAGAGTAAAACCTGCTCCATGTTGCTAGTTTAGGCTAAATGCTGTACTAAATGGTCTGTGTGCCAGGGGGCATAATCCAAGGCTTAGAAATTGCTACATCAAATTTACAGAAGTAATTTTTCCAGCACTGGATACAGAACTTTTTAGAAATTTACCAAGTCTTCATTAGCCAGTATCAAAATTTCCAAAGTCTGTCTAATTACTTGGGTTCTCAACTGTGGCTGGATCCCTACGGGTTAAGTCTCTGATAACAGTGTCACCCAAAAGTGCCCGCCACTCTTCTTGCCTGTCATTCCTAGAATTCTTTGATTTCCATCAAGCCACCATCGTGGTCACATTTTTTAATAGTTCCCTACTTCTTACTTCTTTTAAAAAACTGCCCATTTTCCAAGTCCTTTTATAATCTACCACATTCGTCATACCTCTCTTGAATTCTTTCTGTATTTACATAATTTCCTAGAGCCACCCCATCAAATCAACCTGAGTCCCTCCCACCTCCTGGCCTCTGCTCTTGGGGGTTTTCTCACTAATGTCCTCTCATTCCACAATCCATCCCTATCTCTCATTTACAGTATAATACAAACTTCACTTGCTTATGCTTTTGTTCTCTGCTTAGTCTGTATCCCACTGATTATACTTCTCTTTTGAAATCTTAATATAGTTACATCTAGAATCATACAATGCATTACACGATTATTGTTGTTATTTCTAATGTGTCTGTTTGTTTTCCCTTGGGGAGTGGACTGGGTTTTCTTTTTTGTTTAACACAAGGGTAAACACTTGCAATACAATGAGTAGGCACTCGGATTCTGAAGTGGGACCAACTCCAACTGGAAGACACTCCATTTGTGTATCCTTGAATAATTTGTCTGACCTCTATAAATTTTACTTTCTTTAACAATAAAATGGATAATACAATAATCAATCAAAATGTCCTGAAAACAAAAATAAGAAAATATAAATTCATCATAGTATAGTACATAGTAAGCTTTCATTAAAGTTTATGATGTTATGCCTCATTAGTAATAAAGTAGTAGTTGAAGAAAATGAGAAAATGGAGCATTCGGTGACACTGTAGAAAAGATAATTAACTACGTATTCTTTTTATTAATTTAAAAAATATATAACTGTTTAAAGTCTATATGTGGGATAGAGTGTGCTAAAGTGTCAACTTGTTGATAAATACTACAGGACCAGCTCCGACCCCCGTTCTCATAGGCCCCATTACATACAAGACGAAACACCTGCAATGAAAGAAATGCAACGTGGGTGGAACTAAAAAATAGCCGATATATCAAACTGCTAAATTTAATTCTCAGAAAAATGTTGTAGTGTTTGAGAAAACTCTGGGAACAGAATTGGGGCTGAAAAAGAAGTAACTGAAAAAGGTTCATTTATTTTAAAACAATTGAAGATTTAGCACAACTTAAATGAACTGAATTAAACTGAATCAAGATTCAGTTCAAATGCAAAAGATTATCAGGGTCCAAAATCAATTTTGCAACCCTCCCTCTACCGCTGTTTGAACACACAATATCCCTACTCTGTGGATGCCTTTGGCAGTGACACCTATAGATTGTGAGAATGTTGGGCTGTTTAGCTTTTGCAAAACATGAAATGTGTCTATTTTCCAATGAGGTATCACTCTGTGGGGCTGTGAATTCTCTCCTAACACCCTAGCTACAGATTATGACACCCTCGGAGGCACTGAGAAATCCTTTCCAAAGCCATTGTTCAGCATCCTTTGCCAACTTGATTTTGAAAGTATGGCAACAGTAAAACATTAATTCCTTTGGGACGGAGGAAGACTCAGAGCAGGAAAACCTTCACTGAAGTCTGTATCCTCACCACCTGTTGATGACATGTCTTTACCCTTCCATCTTCCTAACTGCATTTCCCTTCTTTCCCGATCTGATTCCAGTTATTCCAATATATATTTTCTAGTAGTTTCAATTTCCTCATCCCCCTGAAATCTGCTGCAAATTTCTTTTCATCACATACATACACACAATGTATAATCCCTTCATGTATTGCCGTTGTATTCAAATATATCTCGTTACTGTTTCAGTAGCAAATGGTATTACTAATTTTGATGATACATAAATCACTGTGACTAAAATTATGTAGCTATGGACTTCAACCATTCAGATAGCTCTGATAGAGATCATAATTTGATTTACCAATTTCCCTGTAAAAGTAATATGCTCATATAACACTCACAGAAGATTCCTCAGGCAAGAAAGCACAAAGTGGATTCTAAAATCATTCCTTGGCAGTTTATAAGAAACTCTGCCATATTTATTTGCCAAAATCCTTAGAATGACACATGTATAACTTTCTAATTTTATATTATTTGATCGTTCCTACCACTTGAATTTTAGCTCCTGCCACTCAAATAATCTTGAGGTTTTACAAATGCAATGAATGACTCCATCCATTGTAAGTATTGCACGTCACTTTCCACACAATTACCTTGTGAAGTCTGTCATCTCCATCATGATCATGCACATCTTCTTGGCCAGAACAATAATATCATTGCTCGTATCGTCCCATATTTCAATCTCTGCATCCAGTTTGCTCTTTACTTTCTTGAAATCAGCAACCTGCTCAGCAATCTTCTCCTTCTCTGCCTCAGGTAATTGAGTCATCTTAGCCTAAAATGTGATAATTAGACTTGTTATTACTTCACCGTGTCAAAGCATTTTAGGAAGAAGTGGTCATCATAGAATGTTCATCAAATGTGTTCATTTATAAGCAAACATATCAGTATTTTAAGTTGTATAATCAAAACTTTCCAAGTTTAATTTTTATATGAAATGTCTATTGAATTATAATTTTTGCTCCAGAACTACAATGTTAAATTTGAGAATAACAATGTATAATTTGATGTCTGACATATTTAAATCTACTCCTTAATATAAATGTCAGACTTCTCAAATATCTAACACATTAAAATTTTAAATTAATTCAATCCTAGTGCAATGTATTACATAGTTAGAAAACTATATACTTTATTTAATTGTACTAATAGTATGCTTCAAAAGTTAGAAATTAAACAAAGCCTTCTGCCATTCATGTTAACTACAGTCTCCAACCCTCAGACACTTTCCGCAGCTCAGTGCTCCCTTTTATCTCTACCGACTTCTAGATCTTCCTCTCTTTGGACTCATTCCTAGAGTCCAGTTTTTGGATATTGCCTTTGATTAGGATAGCAGACAGCTGGCATCTTCACACAGATGCTGAAATCTCTCACTGAATCCTAAGCAAGGGGACTAGAGGAGAACACAAGTCTCCTTCCCATATTGAGGGGCACAGGTTACCAGGTGGGGGAAGGTCTCTAACAGTCCCGCTCATCTTTCAGAGTTAAAATTATAGTCAGGCCTAAGAAGCTCTCATTTGTGACTGAGTATATTTGCATAAATATATCAGTTAAAATAACAGCACCATTCCACTGGGGGGGGGAATTATGGAAATGAGATTATGTCTATCTATGTATGTATATACAAGTATGCCAGACAGATCCTCACATAAATACTGACCATATGTTGGTAAACAGTAACAGTCGACACTTCTAAATCATATGTATATAAATTAGTACACATATATAAGATCATAAGAATGTGTGAGTATTTTGTGTGTATAAGCACATTCAGGTGTATATGTAAATACAAATTATTTGGTGGAGAAGAGTAAAAATGTTATCAGCAGGGTTTATTAAGACAGCCCTCCCTAATTAGCATGCTGATTTTAGAGGTGCTTTTCTCCCACAAACAGTAACTTGGTATGTTGGCACAGAATCAATTCTTTGTATGTGTTGTACTTTGAACAGTACGCAACTCGCATCTTCCACTTGCAATTTAAAATACGGGAGAGGTAGGAAACCATCTAGGTCCCTAAACTGCCACATTCACAACATTAGCACCTGGGACCTGTGACATTTTGTCAAATAAAAAATAACTTGAAGGAAACGTGATTTGACAATATCAATGCCATAAAATTTCATAAGACAATCTATGCAATCATATTGTAAAAAATCCATATGCACAGTGTTCTAATAGTAGAATGAGTGCATAGGTCTGAGAGGTATCATTTAAAAAGGATAAATCATGTAAGTGGGATTTATTGATTGATTATTCACATAGAATATGTGGTGGCAACTATGTCTATGACCTTCCAGACGCTATTGTTTAGGACACTTATATATGAGGAAATAAGAAGAAACCACTTCAAAAAACTTTGAAATATTCTGGGTACCAGGTTCAGAATATTGAAAACACACTTTATTGAATCAATAGTGTACCTTTTTAAAAAAGTTTAAATGTATGAAGAAACAATTTGCAAGAATGGGCAATGAAAAATCTGACCAAAAAATAAGAATTAAAAAAACAATATCAGATATTTGTCACTTATGATCTCTTTATTATAAGCCTAAGTCAAGTTCTAACATACCTGGGTATCTGTCAAGTGTCAGGATTAATAACCCATGTTTAAATTCTATCCTATTAAAGAAAATAAACTATGAGGGTTTCTGATTAAAATTTGCTTTTAAATTCCTTAGCACACTACTTGACATATATTGAATGCTCAGTAAATGCTATTTCTTAAACAAATGGTAGCTATTTCTTATTCAATAAAAAAATCATCAAAATATATTTACATATCTAGCACTTAAATTTTGTTTATTTATTTTTATTTTATTTGAAGAATTAAATTAAGCTATGAAAATAGGCTTTTAATTGATGAGCTTATACAGATGGCTCTTCCTTAGAATCCAAAAATAGTTTGTCATTTCCTTTCTCAGGAAATGTGGCCTATGTGATAACTTAGAAAAGAGCAACTTTTACTGCTGCCTGCATCTGGCAAGGTATGCAAATGAAGACACAGCTCACTGAGGTTTGAGATCAATAGTGTGCAAGCACATTAAGTAAATTATAAGCTACTAATACAGTAAACTAGTTCAAAAATAGAAATGAATTTATCTTGACCACTGGAAACTATCGTATTCTCCATTTTCTTAAGATTGTTTTTAAACTTTCAAATAATAATAGTTGTAGATAGGGGGCCTCTCTTTTACAGTCTTTATCTCAGGGATAATAAATCCATGAGTTTGAATCAAAATGAAATTATTTTGATAATTACTTTGGATCAAATAAAATTATTTATTTTTGTCAAAATAAATAATTGTGAAGTGTACACTGTATTCTCATAGTGAAGTCAAAGCTATTCAAGAGGTGATGTGATTAAGTGTATTACTAGTTCTGTCCTTGGAATGCCATTGATTTCCAATATTACCTTGAAGAAGTTACTTAACTACCCTGTCTGGGTTTTCCCAGACACAAAATAACAATAGTGGCAGCTGCTACCCACCAGCCATGTAGGGAATGGGGTCAATTATTGATACCAGTGAGACTGACCCTATCACAGACAGGAATCTCATCAATTGCACTGCATTTCCTTAATAACATCTTTTTTAAAAATTTTTATTGTTATTCAGTTACAGTTGTATTCCTTTTCTCCCCATCCCTCCACCCCACCCCAGCTGAACCCACCTCCCTCCCCCACCTCCACCCTCCCCCTTGATTTTGTCCATGTGTCCTTTATAGTAGTTCCTGTAATCCCCTCTTCCCACTGTCCCCACCCCACTCCCCCCTGGCTATTCTTAGATTGTTCTTAACTTCGATGTCTCTGGTTATATTTTGTTTGCTTTTTTCTTCTATTGATTATGTTCCAGTTAAAGGTGAGATCATATGGTATTTGTCCCTCACTGCCTGGCTTATTTCACTTAGCATAATGCTCTCCAGTTCCATCCATGCTGTTGCAAAGGATATAAGCTCCTTCTTTCTCTCTGCTGCATAGAATTCCATTGTGTAAATATACCATAGTTTTTGGATCCACTCGTTTGCTGATGGGCAGTTAGGTTGCTTCCAGTACTTGGCTATTGTAAATTGTGCTGCTATGAACATTGGGGTGCACAGGTTCTTTTGGATTGGTGTTTCAGGGTTCTTAGGGTATAATCCCAGCAGTGGAATTGCTGGGTCAAAGGACAGTTCCATTTTTAGTTTTCTGAGGAAATTCCATACTGTTTTCCACAGTGGCCGCACCAGTCTGCATTCCCACCAACAGTGCACTAGGGTTCCCTTTTCTCCGCATCCTCTCCAACATTTGTTTGTGGATTTGTTTATGTTGGCCACTCTGACTGGTGTGAGATGGTACTTAATAACATCTTAATGTACATGGTGAATTACAATCGGCAGACATTTATTTCTGACAAGATAAGGGCTAGAAGGGGGGCAATAATTTACAAAATTAAAAGTTCTAGTAAATTCTGACTCTTTCTCGAAAGAACAACAACAATAAAGCATCAAGTTTTTGATGGACACCTTTGCTGAAATATTTTAGTGCTTCTGTGAATGATTTATTGTATGTTATCATTCAGTTTCAGGCATTATAAAAATTTCGGAATACCACTAAAGAAAATGCTTGATATTTAGGAATTCTGGGTGAAAGTTCCTTACGGGATTGTTTTGTTCAGGATAAGCAAGGACACTGAGGCACAAAGCTTTAGACCAATCAATCAGGTAAGTGGCCTCTCTCCTGTTAGGACCGCTTGGTTCTATGTCTCCATTCCTGTTCAAATCTATTAAGTAGAATTCTGATAGAAACATCTATCAAAGGCTTTTTGACCTCTTGTCATTTGAATGAGATTATATTGTGTGTAAATTGACTTTGGTATTTGTTGCCAAACATAATAAAAATAGATAATGTTTATTTATGCCAGATGTTCTTCTAGGCACCTTAAATGTATTTAAACTTTAATCTTCATAGCAACACTGTGAGGTAAGTATATTATTACCCTACTTTTATGGATTATGAAACTGAGTCTCCAAAGGTTAAGTTATCTTCTCAAGATTATAGTGTTAGTATATACCATGCTCATGGATTAGAAGAATTAAGTTGGTAAAATATCTATATTACCCAAAGCAACCTACAGGTTCAATGCAATCACTATCAAAATACCAACTGAATTTCTCACAGAACCAGAAAAAATACCCTGAATTTATATAGAACTACAAAAGACCTCAAACAGTCAAAAAAAAAAAAGTCTTGAGAAAGAAGAGCAAAGCTGGAGGTATTGTATGACCTGATTTTAAACTGTACAAAAAACTATAGTAATAGAGTATGGTACAGGCAAAACCAAAAACAATAACTAAACAACAATAACAAAAACAAGAGAATAACACAACCAGACACAAGGGTCAATGGAACAGAACAGAAAGCCCAGAAATAAACCCAGGCTTACATGGTCGCTTAATTTATGACAAAGGAGGCAAGAATAGACAATAAATAGTGTTAGGAACATTGGCAGATACATACAACATAAATGAAACTAGACCACTTTCTTATACTGTATACATAAATAAACTCAAAATGGCTTAAATGTAAGACCTGAAACCATAAAGCTTCTAGAAGAAAATATAGGCAGTAAATTCTTTAATATCATTCTTAACAATATTGTTTTGGATGTGTCTCCACAGGCAAGAGTAACAAAAAGAAAAATAAACCGCCAGAATTTTATTAAGCTTTTGCACAGTGAAAGAAACCATAAAAAAAAAAAACCTACTGAATGGGAGACAATATTTGCAAATGATATTTCCAATAGTGGTTAATATCCAAAATATATATAGAACTTACCCAACTCAATACTTAAAAAAAACACACAAACAATTCAATTAAAAATGGGCAGAAGGCCTTGGCTGGTGTGGCTTAGTGGATTGAGTGCCGGCCTGCGAATCAAATGGTCACCAGTTCGATTCCCAGTTGGGGCACATGCCTGGGTTGCAGGCCAGGTACCTAGTAGAGGGCGCACGAGAGGCAACCACACCTTGACGTTTCTCATCCTCTTTTTCCCTCCCTTCCCCTCTGTCTAGAAATAAGTAAATTTTTAAAAATCTTTTAAAAAATGGGCAGAAGTTCTGAATAAACATTTTTCCAAAGAAAACATGCACAGAGGGTCAAGAGACTCATACGAAGATGCTCAACATTACTAATCACTAGGGAAATGCAAATCGAAAGCACAATGAGATATCACTTGCTAGAATGGCTATGATCAAAAGACAACAAATATCGAGTGTTGGAGAGGAAGTGGAGAAAAGGGAACCCTCTGACATTGTTGGTGAGATTGTACAATAAATTGTTGCAGCCACAATGGTAAAGAATATGGAGGTCCCACAAATAGTTAAAAATAGAACATAGGGATATATGCATCATTGCATATATGCACTGCAGCATTATTTAAAATAGCCAAGATATAGAAATAACTCAGGTGTTCATTGATTGATGAATGCATTTAAAAAAAAAGGACCTGGCACAAACACACATAATGGAATATTACTTAACCATAAAAAAGATGAAATCTTGCCATTTGCAACAATTTGACTGGACCTAGAGGCTTTATGTTAAGTAAGTCAAAGAAAGACAAATATGCGATTTCACTTACATGTGGAATCTTAAAGACTATGACTCAACTAAACAAAATAGAAACATACTTGTAGATCCAGAGAACTGATGGTTGATAAAAGGGATTGGCAAAAACAATGAAGGAGATTAAGAGATACAAACTTCCAATTTAATATAAACAGGCCATGGGGATGTAATGTAATAAGGAATAGAGTCAATAATATCATAATAACTTTGTATGGTGATAATTACTAGACTTATTGAGGTGATCACTTTGTAAGGTACATATACCTTGTCAAATCACTACATTGTACAACTGAAACTGATGTAAATTATATATCAACTAAACCTTAGTGATAAAAATAAAAAAGATTGTAGTGTTGGGAAATAGTAGAGCAGGGTGCAAACTCAGAAACTCTGGTCTAGAATGTTCGTTCTATCAGTGAAACATGAGCCAACAAACATGAGCAAATTTTTCACCGCCTATGCCAAAATATCCACATTCTCCTAGATGGTATTTATCGACTTCTACTTAGAGATGAAATTGTTTTTCAGAGTATAGTCATGCTATCTTTTAGAATCTAAGTTTCCTCATTTCTAAACTAGAGGCAATGCTATTCACTTCACAGGTTGTTCTAGAGATCAAATGAATGAATGTTTATGAGCACATTTTTTAAGTTCTTAAGTGCTATTAAATGTCAACTGTTACACTAACAGATTCAGTTTTTCACTGTATGCAGTGATCCTTAAAATTCTATTCTAATGTGATCCTCCATGTATAAAAAAAGAAATTTGTATTCTCCCATCAGCCATTAAGCATTTTCATGCATATATGTATATATGCAAATTATATATATATATAAAATTTATAATTCTTCCTCTAAAATAGGGGTTAGCAGAACTTTTCTGCAAAGGGCAAGATGTAAATAATTTACACTGTGCAGGCCATAACATATTGTTCTGTTGCATTTCTTAGCTTTGCCACTATTGCAGTGCGGAAGTGGTCATAGACACAATGCAGACAAATGAGTGTGGCTGGGTTCCAGCAAAACATTATATGGATGCTGAGACTCAAATTCCATACAATTTTTAAATGTCAAAAATATTATTCTGATTACATCTATTCTAAATATTCTTAGCTCATAGGCTGTATAAAAACAATGGCAGGCCACATTTAACCTGATGGCTATAGTTCACCAACATGTGCCAAATTCTTTATCCTCTTGATTTTTATGTTTCTCAGATACACTGCCACCCAGCCTTCAAATCTCACTTGAAAATATATATTTCCTTTTCTTTATTTATCCCATTCTGTTAGGCACAATGTCTGTCCATTTTATCTCTAAAACTTTGATCATATCTATCTTTTTCTCTTTATTCCCATTACTACTACACAAACTGGAGTCTTAATTTTATCCTTCATTTTCAATCAGTCTTGCTTCCACTTGATTCAAACTTTCTGACTTTGTAGGATTGTGCAGTTTCTCCAGCTGAAAGCAAAAAACAAAAAACACCTTCCATATCTTCTTTTTTTTAATGTTTTTTAAAAGATTTTATTTATTTATTTTTTAGAGAGAAGGGAAGGGAGGGAGAAAGAAAGGGAGAGAAACATCAGTGTGTGGTTGCCTCTCATGCATCCCCTACTGGGGACCTGGCCTGCAACTTAGGCATATGCTCTCACTGGGATTCGAACTGGTGACCCTTTGGTTTGCAGGCCCACCCTCAATCCACTGAGCAACACCAGCCAGGGCCCATATCCTCTTACTGGGTAAAGAATATCAACTCCCTACACACTATCTTTAAATTTGTTCAATTAAAGTGAAAAACCCATATAGAAAAATGCACAAAGAACAAATGTACAGTTGGAACTATTTTTACAAACTGAGCAAATCCATACATCTCACATCCGAATTAAAAAACAAAGATGACCCTCATCCCAGAAGTCCATGTGTCCTATTTTAGTCACTATCTCCCAAGAACAAATCACTATCTTGATTTCTAAAACTGTAGATTTTCCTGTTTTTGAACCTTATAAAAATGTAGTAATAGCATATGCACTCTTGTGTTTGGCTGTTTATGACCAACATTTGATACGCACATATACACTGTTACACAGAGTTATGGCCTGCTTATTTTCATTGCTCCATACACACAGTTTTGTACTGTGCAAATATGCGACATATTTAAATCTGTTTTTCTATTAGTGAACTTTGGGAAGCATTCCATTTTTGGCTACTATGAATATTGAATACTGAATAATGAATACTCTTGTACTTTTGGTCCACAAATGGGTGCGTTTCTCTTGAGTATATAAACCTGGAGTACAATTACTAGGTCACAGGGACCCTCATGAACTTTGTCCCACGCATTTCTCAAGGTCATTTCATCTTCCTTTCATGCACTGTGCTCTCAAGCTAAACTAAGCTATTTTCTGTTGCAGGTAAATATCTTTAGACATTGTTCATGAATTATTTTTTCAACTTCCTTTTCTCTTCTCTGTTTGTCCATACTTAATCATATTTCTAAGTATAATTTATATACTATATCATCTTTCTTTTCCAGCAGTATGTAACAAAATTCAGGACATGTAATCAGCTCTTCCCTCAAGATGTTAGTATCTTATCTCATTTACTAGAGGAAAGAGCTTTGAAACCATATCACTTTTCAGAATAATAGTGGTATCTCTATCTATCTATCTCTCTATCTATCATCAATCTATCTTTCATCCATCATCTATCTAATTTCTTTTGTGTTTGGAGGGGTCTCCTTCCCTTATAAGTTCCCTGAAAATAGGGACAAATACATAATAAATGTTTGTTTATAGTTGTTAAAAATAGGCAAGAGATGAAGACCAGGCTTCTGGGGTCCAACTTTTATAGGATTGATTCTGTATTTTCTTTATCACCTACATTTTACACATCTCCAAGGCTTTAACCTCTACAAGGTAGAAATTAATTTCTCTAATAAATTTTTCCTGTATAGTTTCAAACTTGAGTTCTTTTTTCCTACTATATTAGTAGTCTTAGAGGAATAATGAGAAACCATCTTCTCATTTTTGTTTTATACAGACATCCATTCAAACTGCAACTCTGACAAGTACTAGCTGAGTAGCACATAACTTAAACATCCTAAACTCCAAATTTGTCACATGTTATAAGAAGATAAAACTTTTTAGTGTTTTTCTGAGAGAGTTATGTCTGTAAACAATGATATCTAGAATATATTAGAGGCTTAGTAAATGGTACTTATGATTAATGTACATAAATTATTAAACCCAGCCTCTAATACTTGTCACAATATTGTGGGAAAGGACAGTTAAAAATAGTCCTCAAATTTTATATCCCACCTATGAGTGAAATCACGCGGTTCCCAACTTTTAGTGAAGGGTAGATGGGATCGAGTGTATGATGACAGGGGAGTTGACGTTGGGTGGTGGGCACGAAATACCAAACGTGGATGATGCCATAGAATTGTACACTTGCAATCTGTATAATTTTATTAACCAATGTCGCCCAATAAATTTAATAAAAATATTCACCTAGCTAACTGTCAGAGCTTGGGCAGAGACCAAGTAAAATATTTTGAGTAAATAGATTTCATAAGCAATAAACCAGATAGAAATATAAGGTCCTTATAATCATGTAAGACTCAGAAACTCTGGAATCTGAATTGCTTATTTTTTCAGATAAGGAAACTGGGTCCCAGAGAAGAGAAATGACTTGAAAAATATCATTCAGGTGATTGGTGCCAGATTTGATTCTCAAATGCATGTGTCCCTACCATATAACTCTTTCCTTATCCACAAACCTAGATGGAAAACAGAAACAGAGTTTTGTTAAGATCACAATTCCAATTTCCTATTTACTAAATATTAAAAATTACTAACAGATTGATATAAGGCATGTCAGGGGGTGATTAGAACTCTACATTCAAAATCAAATGCATGGTGCACGCATACTGCATGAATACTTCTAAAAGGGGAATTCTTGTTCTTACCTCTAGCGTTAACTGAATTTAACAGTAGTGTTTATGTATGATTTTAATAAGCCTAGAGGCATTAAGGAAATAATATGTTTTTAATACATCAAAAATATAAATAGTAGAACATTTTTCTGGAGTTTAGAAAATCGGAAGTGCTGCTGGCAGAAATTCACTTTAATTAAAATTTGGAGAACATCACAAAAAAGGTTTGTGCATTGATATTTTAAGCATACTAAATTGGGATTTCAAATACATCCCTGAGAATTCATTAAAAACGGTTTTCCATACTATTTAAAAACAATGTTTAGGAAGTACAATTGGACTTTGCTTTAAGCAATGATACATTTCTACACTTTTATGCATAGTCCTTTAAAACAAATTTATAAACATATTAGCTTTAAAAAGCTCTCAGTTTCCACATTTGTCAGAAATATAACACCTAAAACCTCCTGGGTTGCATTCCCAGGTCCCTATCAGGTATAAAACTATCTAATTTCATTATAAAGTTTTATAGGCTTCAGGGGCTGGGTCTGAACACAAGTTAGCTATTAAATCATCAGGCTTACTAGATATCTAGTTTCTAACAGAATAATAGTGCTAATTACCATTTGCCCATGCTTCCCATATGCCAGTCACTTTGCAAGACACTTAAAAAAATTATCCCATTTAAATAATACTATGCTGAGGCAGATATTAATATTCACCTTCACAACCATGAAAATGAAGTGTTCAGGGAACATATCCTGTATCCTTTAAATGAAGAAGACCTGTCTAATGTTTTGTTTTTCTTTTATATCATACTTCCTTTCAACATTGGTTTTGGCAATATGGTTAATTTAAATCTTGAAAAGAACAGTTATATAATACTTAATTAAAATTTGGAGAACATCACAAAAAAGGTTTGTGCATTGATATTTTAAGCATACTAAATTGGGATTTCAAATATATCCCTGAGAATTCATTAAAAACGGTTTTCCATACTATTTAAAAACAATGTTTAGGAAGTACAATTGGACTTTGCTTTAAGCAATGATACATTTCTACACTTTTATGCATAGTCCTTTAAATCAAATTTATAAATATTGCTTACAAATTAAATCAAATATTGAGGGAACTCAATATGTCGCCTGGTTTTAGGAAAAAATGACCACTACAATTACTTGGGAGACAACTGGAAAATTTGAATGTAGACTTGTTATTAGGCAAAATTAGAAAGTGATTGTTAAATTTGTTCAGCGTGATAACAAAATTGTAGTTATATAAGAGCCTGTCCATTATTTTTGGAGATTATTGCTGAAATATTTAGGCATATGTTACTGTGTTGCAAATTACTTTGAAGTGGTCCAGGGAATCAAGCAAATATGGCTCTGGAGTATATTAAAATATGGAATATGGATATACTCTGTACTTCTATTTAAAGTTTTCTGTATATTTATTTTTTCAAAATAAAAAATGAAAAATAATATTTTCTATGTTGTTGTTTTGTGGAAGCATCACAGATTTTAGAGGCCATATAATTTACGTTTCTATCCCAGAATACACATCTGTTTGTAACATCCCTGACCAATAATGCTTCAGCCTCCCCTTTGGGCACAAAAATTTTACCAGCAAAAACCCAAAGAATAAATGAGATTCACCACCTGCAAAAGTAATCCTTACTTAATAGAGAAGTGAGGCTATAGACTCTTAGAAAACAAATTCATTTAAGATCTTAGAGTCTATTGTAATGACTGAAATTTAAATAAATTTGGTGGTAGCATAAGTCTTTCTCTAAAAAGAAAGGATCTTAACCTAAAGGTGGGGCTTTGCATGGAGCCTCGAAAAGCGCTGCTGGTGAGAGGAGGATCAACAAACTGACATGAGTCTCCCAGTCCTTTGAAGATGTAACCTTAGCATGGTCACGTATTTTTTGCAATATACATTTCAGCTGGCTGGTAAACACCGATCCTTTAAAATATTTCCTCTGGTTCCTTTCTCTCCAAAACAGGTGAATTTTCATAAGTTATCTTTTAAAATAGACTGTCTCAAAGAGAATACATTTTAATGAGCTTATATGTATATTTTGATCTAAATAATCATATATATGTATATGTGTACATTTTTATCTAAACATTGCAAAGTTTTAGGCAAATTTAAATTTAATTCCATTGTATTATTTTAGGTTGTCACTCCAGATTGTTAAAACACTTTTGTCTTTTGGTGCTGCGAAGACTGACAAGATAGAAATCCTCATGTTTTTAAAGTACCTACACATGACAAAGGAAAACACAAAAGATAAATATTATGAAGCCTGGGAGAAACTCAAACAAGCTCTAGAAGCGGATTCATTTTATTTAGAAGAGTACCATTAGGATTTGACTCAGACCACAGGAACTATTACTTTGCATATAACGTAAGTAAGCTTGGTTACCTGGATTCCATGCCCCAGCTTCGAGTAAATTGAAAGAAGAGAGAAGGTGTGCAAGTCTGACCCCAAGGAAGGAAGAGAAATGCTATCAAAGAGGAGATGAATAGCTCAGATAATTGGGGGCCTTTCTGTTTATGAATAAGCTTCCCTGCGTACATCAGGACACCTCCGTCCTATTCCTGAATTACAACATAGTACGATTATGTTTGGTCATAATACTGACAATGACCAGCTGCAACGCCATCACCAGCACTTACTGATCTCCTGCTGGGAGTGGAATACCACAGCCATTCCTGCTTTCAAGGAACATTGAAAAAAAAATACATAATCCGTACTCTTCAAAAAGAGAAGGTAACTGTCACAGTCCGCAGTAGACTAGAAAATGTCTCAGCTAAATACAGTGTTGGAGCGTGGCTTTAATCATAAAATAAAACAGAATGTTAGTGAAAACATTGATGAACTCTATGGTTTAGTTAGTTGTAAAATACCAGTGTTCATTTCATAGGTTTTTTTTAAAATTAATTTTTTAGGTATAGTTGGTAGACAATCTTATTATGTTAGTTTCAGGTGTGTGTGTGGGGGGGCACCACTCCCAGGAAAAACCCAGAATTTATTTATAAAAAAGCGTGTTTTTATTCTCCCACATTTAAACTTCAGTCACCTTCAATGTACCCTCCATTTGACGCAGCGCGCCTAGTGAGACGTGTTCTCCCCTGCTCAGAACTGTTTTGAACTTGTCAACTTTGATGTGTTTTAGTGCTCGTGCTGTTTTTTGGTTCACTTGTTTCCACATCAGCAAAGCTTTTCCCTTTGAGGATATTTTTTCATCCGGGAAAACAAAAAAAATCACTGGGGGAAAGATCAGGTGATAGGGAGGGTAGGGCTCAGGGTCATGCTGCTTTTGGTCAAAAACTGATGAACACGCAATGCCATGTGGGCAGGTGTGCTGGTAAATCACCCATCGTGAAATGGGCAAACATGTTGAAAGAGTCTTCAGAAAAATTCACTGAAGCCAAACACAGCCTCTCACAACAACGCCGGCTGGTACACTGATACAGATGGGTCGCTAGGACCCTCAGCTAGCAGGGGAAGCCTGTACTACAAGGAACCCACACTCTAGAAGATAATTCTGTTTTGTGTGTGTGTGTATGTGTGTGTTCCCACCTTGTACAACATAGTGATTCAGCATTTTTATACCTTATAATGTGATTATCCCACTAATTCTAGTAATTATCTGTCACTTTGACAACTTACCACAATATTATTGACTATATTTCCCTTCTTCTTTCCACCCATCTCCCCACCCACTCCCTTCTGATGATCATCCCTTTGGTCTCTGTGTGTTTATTTTCATTTGGTCTGGTTTGGTTTGGTTTTAGAGTCTACATATAAGTAAAATCTTATGACATTTGTTTTACTCTGACTGATTTCATTTAACACAATACCCTCTAAATCCATCCATATTGTTGCAAATGGTAATATTTCATTCTTTGTATTGCTATATAATATTCCATTTTATTCATATGCCACATCATCTTTAGCCATTTATCTATTGATGAGCACCTAGGTTGCTTCCATATCTTGGCTATTGTAAAAAATGCTACAATGAACATAATCTTTTCAACAAGTAGTGTTTGTGAAAACTGGGCAGATACATACAAAAACCAGAAACACTTTAAACTACATACAATAATAAACTCAAAATGGCTTAAAAACTTAAATGTGAGACCTGAAAGCATTAAACTCCTGGAAGAAAACATAGAAAGTAAACTATCTGACATCAGTCTGAGTAATATCTTTTGGATATGTCCTCTCAAGCACAGGAAAGAAAGAAACAAACAAAAGCAAATGGGACTACATCACACTGAAAAGCTTCTCCACAGAGAAAGAAACCTTCAACAAAACAAAAAAGCAACACACTGAATGGGTTCATATGTTCGTATATAATATATCCAATAAGGGCTTGATATCCAAAATATGTAAGAAATTCATATAACTCAATTAACAAAAAATAATGTGAGCAAAATGGCAGAAGACATAAAAAGATATTTCTTAATTGTGACAAAGTGACCTTAGTCTTGCAAGATATCAACATTAGGGGACACTGAGTGAAGGGTTTATGGAAATTCTTTGTGCTATAATTGTAACTTTTCAGTAATTCTAAAAATAATTCAAAATGGAAACCATATACCCCACTTGTCAAACATACATCAGCAATCAGACAGCAATTTATTTCTTAGTGGTCCCCTTTATTTTAGTCCCACCTTCTTACTTTACCCTTTCTCTCATATGCATTCTCCTACAAGAAAACACTGTGTGCTTTTTAAGCAAACTTTTTCAGTATTGTCTAATACGTATTCACCCATCAGAGCCTCATCTTCCATCCCTGTGCAACCTGTTTTCCTGAAGATAGCATCTTCTTCCTAAAAGAATGTCTGAAACTGTTAAAATATCTTTTTCTCCCTGCCAGAGATCTTTTTAGTGGGGAAGTAAAAAGAAATGAAGGTAAACATAAATAAGAAGTCAATCATTAACCTAAGATTATAGATACCCACCAAAGTTAATAGGAATGTTCATTTATAAACTGAGAAGCTATGAAAGCCTACCTAGTTTGGATAACAAAGGCCTTCCTTAAAGGAGGTTTTGCTGTATCTTAAAGCTGGAATAATGATAAGCAACTTTGATACAGGATGTTTAAGTGGGTTTTTATACTGTTACTGAACCCAACCAGTAGGGGGATCCTACCGCTGGCCACTCAACAGACAACTCTCCAAAGACAGAGTTCAGTGGAAAAGAAAGGAATCTTTTATTTAATGGCAAGTTTCTACCTAGAATATCTGGTTAACAAAGGTAAGGAGAAAGGAAAAGTCAGAGTATGACATCAAAGATAGCTATTTAAACATTTGTCATCAAGACTACAACATAGGTTCAAGAACTCAGAATAACACAAGAGCAAAAATCTGTTAACAGTGCTGACTCCGATTACCAAGGTCTTTGGAAATAATGGCAAGTTTGTGCTTCAAAGCTCGCTCCCTCTAAAACACCTGATGAAAAATCACCCTGTCACCCTCTGCCAGTTCAGTTCATGGTTGTGCCAGGAACCTCTTCTCCCACCCGAAAGTGTCATGAATGTGAGTGGCTTAGCTGGTCTCCAGTTGCTGCCCAGCTTCAGGCATCTTTCAGAGTCTATGTCCCCAGGCCTCCACTCACAGGCCTGCCCTGGCGACCATTGGCACCCCCCCTGCCCAGGGGAGGGAAAAGAACCGACTGCCTTTTTGCTTTCCAGCACACTCTGTTTTTAAAGTCCTCTCCCAGAATCCCATGCACCCAGAAGCCACTGGAAGTGTCCAGCCTTCCTACCAAGGAGGGCCAGTGTCAGCCACGTTTGCCTTTGCCCCTCTTCTGGCCTCCATGTTTAGCATGGGGGCAAAGTCTCCAGTCACACATGCTGAGTTCAACCCCTCCCCCGTTTCTGAGGGGGCTGTGTTCCCCATCACAATACCACATTAAAGAGAATGTCCAGATTGTTCTTGCTAAGAGGAACTCCGCAAGAGTGAGGCAACTGTAGGAAGGAACCTGTGCTACTCTGCCCTAGATCTACCTCCCCTTTGGGTAGCTTCCCTAATTACCACGGCCACTACGCGCTGATTTCACCTGAGGGCCAGAGGGCCGCTACATAATTCCTACCTAGCAACTGCTTTGTGTGGACAAATAAAATAATTTGTAACTACCTATGGACAAGCAACATGAGGTCATATATATGTAACAACATGAAACAAAGTGTTAGAGATTAAAATGGTCGTCAGATGCAGAGTGATATGGTCTTGATAAAGGGGCGTGGCAAATCTGGTTCATTATTCCAGCCAAGTTATTTTTCACCCTCTTTATTGTGGAAATCACTTCACTATCTATTACTGACCCCCCGGGCATTTCAGTGGACGTTGTTGTGTCCCAAATATAACCACAGATGACAAGTCCCAGAGAAAAGGGTCGTTTCTATTGCAGCTCCCTGAGCACCCACTTCTACAACGGCTTGATATTGGGAATGGTAGCGAGTCTTCAGAAGAGACTAAATGTACTTACAAGTACAGCCTTACCGGCTCCAAAAGTGCCCCATCCAAATGTTACATAAAACACTCTGCAGCGCTACACTGTTCCCACGAGGATACATCTTCCATTAGAGTGGCATTGGTTTTAAATCTCTTGCAGTCTGCAATGCTTTGAAATTTATCAGAAACAAAATATGATTTCTAGATTTTTTGATTACCTATAAAAATGCAAGTATACTTTTTAAGTAGATGTTTCCTAAATAAAAAGTTTTATCAATAATATATATATTATATGTAATAAGTAATTCTCAATAGAATTTTGGAATTAATAAAAAAGATTATTTTTAGGAAAAAAACCTTGATGAGTTGAATATTTTTTCTTTTGTATGCACACTACATATTTCTATTTTCTCTAAGCCTCTTTAAGTGAAAGATTAATTTAATAAATCTCAAGTAATGTATAAACTGCTTTCCCAGAGATGGGACCCTATAATTAAAAATAAAATGTTTGTGCCAATTCATAAAAATGCAAGCTTCAAAGGCACATTTCAGTTGTATCTGTTATCTATCTACTTAATAGTCATTTGTTCATTTACATATTTAAGATAATATGCAGCAATCCAACCAAACCTCTTTAGGACCTTATGGAACAGAACACTGGGACACTAATTACAAATTGGTCCCCAGGGTCCGAAGACTTTCTGGACTCTGCTGACAGGTCAAGAGTCACCCAGTCTTCCAGCGGAAGTGAGAAAGCCTGCCTGGTGCTGTTCATGAGAACTCACAAAATGAGGCAATATGTGAAAAATCAAGAATAGAACTTCCAAAAGAATCCTTTTAAACATTCCCGCTTTTGAAGATTGCACCTTATAATATTGCAGAAGAACACTACTGCCCAAATAAAATTAGTTTAAAAAAATTTGCCAAACAAGACAAAATAAAATACTCATTTCAAAACTTAATGGGGAGGGTGGGAAGGGGAAGGGTCATCAAGGAACATGTATGAAGAACACACAGGTGAAGCCAAAGGGGGGTAGGATCAAGCATGGGAGGTGAGGATGGGTGGGGCGTGGGGGGAGATGGGGGAAATGGAGACAACTGTAACTGAACAACAGTAAAAAAAAAAAACCTTTAAGATTGTAATTTTATTCACAAAATGATTATATGAGTGAGAAATAAATTACTCGGGCAAATAAATGAGGAAGAGGCAGGCAGACGGAGAAGAAAGGTCACGTGATCAGGGGGCGCTGAGGGGAGCCTCTCATGAACTTGCAGTCTCCTCTGGGTGTCCTTTTAGCCTCCACATGAGTCTTCCATGTGAGAAACTGAGAATTGGTATCTGCTGATATAATTTAATCAGTTGTTATTCAACCCCTTCCAGGGGTGTCCAGCCCATAGCCCGCAGGCTTCGTGCAGCCCAGGATGGCTATGAATGCAGCCCAACACAAAACTGTAAATTTACTTAAAACATTATGAGATTTCTTTTGTGATTATGTGTCACAATGTATTTTTCATTTTTTGTTTTTATTTTTTAAAGATTTTATTTATTTATTTTTAGAGAGGGGTAGAGAGGGAGAAAGAGAGGGAGACGTCAATGTGTGGTTGCCTTTTGTATGCCCCCACTAGGGACCCGGGCTACAACCCAGGCATATGCCCTGACTGGGAATCAAACCAGCAACACTTTGGGTTGCAGGTCTGTGCTTAATCCACTGAGTTACACCAGCCAGGGAGTGTCTCAATGTATTTAATGTATGGCCCAAGGCAACTCTTCATCCAATGTGGCTCAGAGACCGAAAAGTTTGGATACCCCTGCTAGACAAAACCAATTCTCAAAATACAATTCAAGTGCACCTGGAGCAAATTAGAGCTTGTCTGTATAATAATAGTGTAGCATTTTAAATAATTTGTTTTCTTATTTATAGTATAACATATGGTTTGCACTTTCTTAATTTTTTTATGATCAAGGAAAAATTAAAAGAAAGAGAATATGGGAGAGTATTTCCATAGATTCACAATTCAAACAGTTCCAAAGAACCTAAGTTTAAGTGTTAAAAATTGCTAGTTTATTTTTATATATTTATGCTTGTCATTAGCCTGGCTATACTACTCATAATTCTCTAAACAAATATCAAAGCTTGATATATCTACTTCTTTCTGTATTACACTGTCAATTAAAGGACTCTTCCCTCTATGTGTAATGCAGGTAATTCAATTCCTTTTTTTAAATGCCGTTCCAAAATATCATTTTACATGAGTATTTAAAATAAAATCTGGTACAATTCCTGCCTGAGATTCAAAACTGGCAAAACTCCTTTACTGCTGCAATAATGAAAACCAGGGTTAATAGTAACACCCACCCCACATCAGCAACACTAATGATACACTGAATGTGTATAATCTGAATCCATATGGTCAGAACACACAAGGAAATTAAACAAACAAAGCGTAATTCTTCCTGTCTTCTGAATGTGAATTTGGAGAGGCGAACATCTGGATTAGAGAGGCACTTAGCGGCACACGAGGCTTTTCCAAGTAAGATTCCATTCAGGAGCTAGAAATGAGACAATGCTGCTCAAGAGGCAGCATCTGACACACGAGCCTGACTTAGCACTGAGACGGGATACACAGGAAGCTGTGCCTATGGATTAGCACAAAAAGGTAATATAATTAAGGTTTCAATGAGTTAAGCTTTCAAAGGTAAAATCCCAGGGCGTATAGAAGAACCTTCCAGAAAGATATATAACATTTCAACAACAGCAGCCTCAATACAAACAGCTCACAGACAAAATCTATAGTAATTAGAAACAGTTTCAAAGTAAAAGATGAGACAGAATATTTTGGCAAAGGTAATGAAGTACGGGTTTTGCACAGACCTGTAAACTAAAAAAAAAAAAAAAGAAGAAGAAGTAGGAAAAACTCATGATGCGTATGTTGCAAATTATTCTACTTTACCAAGCAAGGTCAATTTTACCAAGCAAGGCCATAAAACACGCACATGTATGCACACATATGCCTATACACATGCACATGTATATATATCCAAAGCAAAGAAACAAACAAAAAGGTGGCTGCAGAATTTATCACAAAGTAACTTACCATCCACTATCACTATTATTTTATTTTGAAAAGAAGAGCTATTTTAACAAAAAATAATTAGGAGGGATCCAATTGAAAAGCACAAACTTTCCCAAGAAAAAAGACTAGGACTGTGGTTGGTTTTACCTTTCTCTTTCCTTCTAAGTTGCACCTCATTGCCCTTGGCAATCTCTTGGGCTGTTCTTCCATTGTCACAGGGGGGTGGAGATGCTTCCGCATCAACAGGGTGGAGGTCAGAGCTGCTGCTGAACCTCTTACAGTGCACAGGACAAGTCTCCACGAGGAGGCATTATCTGACCCAAAGTGTAACTACAACAGTGGCTGAGAAGTCCTGCCTTCCGCTAAATATTTTGGTCAGCGGACATCGGCTCCTGCTGATCCCAATGTGCCGGTCAGATTGTGGAGCTCGTGGTGTCTGGCACACTTCTCTGTCTTTAACTTATATTTTGCGTTCAATCGTTCTTATCAATAATACTTTACCAATCGCACTAAAGTGGTGAAGTTCTACTCTACCAATTAGAACCAGACTGAAAAACTGGTCACTAAACTGTGGTTTTATCACTGACATAAATCCCATTTGCTTGTTAGTTTGTATCTGACTTCAACACGTTGGATTCGATCAGGAAGTAGTGCTCTGTACTGTTTGGAAGGAAAGGGATATTTCGCCAGTTTGAGAAGAGAATCACTAGCCTCCATCAAACGACAGAAGACAGAAATCTCTTACACCAGGATTTAAAACACATGCTGTATTAGATAGTCAGTAAAATGTATATACCCTTTATTAGTGTACCCTCTAAGGAACTTCAGAAAATGGAAATAATTTATAATCGCATTTTTATCTTGTTGGGTAAAACTAGTGGTAGGTTTTTTTTCCCTTACGTTTATTTGGACATGATGGGTGTATAAAACTATGCATAAACTAAACCATACCATGACTTCTTTTTTTGTCCCAGTACTTTCATATATAGTACTTGTGTATTTATAAATACTATTTTTACACCAGAGATTTTGAAAGTGATATTTTAATGGCTACCCTTGCATACTACATATATATGTTACTATTTCTACAAATTATGTTACGGATATGAGATCATACCATACATACACTTTTCTGTTATTTCTCATTCTTTCAACATCTTAATATAAAGTATTTCAATGCCTGTCAAAATACAGCTTCATCACAGTTTTTATCCCTCTTAATCCATTATATATATCCAGTATCATCTATTTACAAGCTTCCAATGGTTCTCAAACACTTTTTTATTTCCATCTATCTGTATATATGCAGCTAGATGGATAGGTATGTATGTTTGTCTCAATGGCTGTGTGTACATACTCATGTATCGTGTAGCTTGTAATGGACACCTTCCTGCATTTAAACATATAGGTCTGGAGAAAAATCTTAGACACAAAGAAAAAAATTTTTATGAAGGCTTTCAACGCGTAATTTCCAAAATCCCTTCAGAATTTTACTCTTATTAGAATCCCCACAGTGTTGTGTCTATTTTCCAAAATTTTTTCTAACAACAGATATCATTTTTTACTTTTACAAATATGTTCAGAGGACAGCATTTCATTGCTGCTTGCCTTTACATTTCTTTATGGTTATTATAAGTGTGCATGTATTCAGAGTAAATATCTTGATCAGGCCCTGTGTTCATTTTTCTAGTGGTGGGGGGAAGCTGGAGGAGGTAAGAGTCATTTTTTCTTACTAATTGATGATAAACTGTTTATAGAAAAACACTTTCTTATAAAAATTTATCTCAAATTGAGGTTTGTCTTTTAATAGTTTTTCAGATTTTGTGTTTTGTTTCTTTTCTTTTGTGTTCTCAAGAGTAAAGTTTATCTGCTTCCTTCTTTGTTTTTCTTTCTTTGTTATCATAGTTAGAAAGTCCTTTATTATCCCAAGGTCACAAAAATAAATATTTATAATTACTCTTTTTTATCTAGCAGAGATTGTGTCAGTTATATTCTTCAGTTCATTGCACACTATTATTTTGGTAAATAGAGCTCTTTCTTTACCCTAAGATAACTCCTCCCTCCCCTTTTTCCTTCCTTTGATTCCATTCCTTATGCCTGCTTTTCTATTTTTTCCCCTGCAAATTAAAGCATAAACTGTGTTTTTTATCTTACTCTGGTTTGTCTTGACCTAGAGGGCTCACACTTAATTCACTGCATAATATATGAGCCCCTTATTATTAGATATTAGTGCATTTTATAAACACTGTTATATTAATAAAATTGAACAGGTGTTAGATATCTGTTTTCATCACTGTGATACATAATTTTATACATTCTTTCTAATTACAATACCTCAATGTAGGTATTATCTGAATTGAAGTATAAAGAACCAGAATCTCAGAGACATAATAAATAAATAGGACTCTGTGTACCATTGTGTATAATAACTAATAAAAGGAGCCAAGATTCACCCCGGAGATGGTGAATCTAAAGCCAGGGCTCTTTCGTCCACCTCTCGGTGCCTTTCGCAAAACTAAAAGCAAACAGAACCACGGGGTCCTGCATGTTTCCACGAACTGTATTTTGAAAGTGTAATTCCTTTTCTCCATCATACCATTTATATAATTTCAGGAAATGCCGGTAAGACTAGTTCTTAACTTCATCATTTCACAAAACTATACTAATCTACTGCTACACTCACGGCTGTGCAATTGCAAGCAAATGGATGGGGGCAGCAGGTGTATAACAGCCTAGATTCTGCTTCAATGCAGCTCAATTTCAAAATGTAGATTCCTGCCATTCTGAATGAGATTTTCAGTCCAAAAGTTTATATCAGTCTCCATAAATCTAGCACACTTTGCCAGCAGTACAGAGACAGGTTTTATTTCAATAGTTTCATCTAAAGCTTGAACTGCAGAAAGGGTGGCTGCTTTGTGCAGTGGGAAGAGGAGGAGTAGAGGTGCGTCCCTGAGACAGGCCCACCGGGGACTATCTCAGGTCTGTCACTTCTCACCATGTGCTACAGGCACTTGTATATCTTTTTGGTATCACTTTTTCTAGGTTTTTGAAGTGGGTAGAGTGACACCTACCTCAAAGTGTGGTTTTAGAGGGCATTTAATAAAAATTAAAGTGCCTGATAAACATTAAGCATTAAGTAAATATTTGTTATGATTTTGCTGCCACCATCACCATCATCATCATCATCATCATCATCATCATCAGAGTAGACTTTACAGATAAAAGACAATTTATTTCAAAATGAATTTGGAATATATTTTTAAACCAGGAGGATAGTTTCCTGTCATGCCGACTTCTCTATGGGAGGCCATGCTACTTCCAACTTCCCTAAGAGTATACTTCAGGACAAATTCTATGATTCTGGTGTCCTAAGAGTCATATTTCTCTACTTTCATATGCACAATTTCTTCTTAATTTAATTGGCTGCAGAAGAAGACATGCTTATCCAAAGGGGCATATCTATTAAAGTAGAATAGACATACAATTTTAACATAACAGTATTAGAAGAAATTTTTAAATGACATTTTAAAATTGACTTTTAATAATATGGAAATCTTTAAAGTTCCATCAAAAAGCCCAGTAAAAGGTAAATATGTGTTACTGCTAATTTTAGAGGATTTTTCAGTGTTTTAAAATTCTAATCTTCAGGCCACTTACAACTATAAAGCACTTCATTGCTATTTAGGCTCTTTACTCTCTTCTGTAACAAGGTTTTTGCTTGTAGAAGAGTTTGGGACTCTTATCTCTAGTGAAGCCTAAGCGAGAAGAGAGAAGACTAATGTCGCTCTGTCACTTTTAATTTGAAAGATGAGTGGAGATAGCTGGAAATCAAAGAGATCAAACCCTTACACATGGTTGCTTTGGAAATATATAATTTATACTTTACAAATCCCCTGGACTGACAAGGTTTACTTTTAGTGTCTCGCCATATCTTCACAACCTGAACAGAGAACTGCTGTATATTCTCAGTTCACAGACTTTTATAAACTACACAAATTCCCTCCTGGGGGATGTGCTTGTCTTCATTAATGTGGAAAGTGAATATTTTTCTGGCCAGGAGGCGATGCTTTCACATTTCTCTTCTGCTAAATACACATTCCCTGTTCGCATTCCAACTGCAATGTCTTAGACTGCAAGCTCCAAGTGACCAGGATCATGACTTATATCTTAAGTGCTTCCTGAACATTCCTTGGATTCAGATAACTCTTAACCTTCCCTGGCAAGAATCTGGCATTGCTTTTCTATGGTGTTCTATTTTATATGACAACCTTAACATCCAACACACCCAGTTATATCTCCTTGTAGCCTGATATTGTTTCTCCTCTAATCTTCCACCGAAGGAAACAGCATCGAGTTTCTTTTATTTTTAGCCGCAGCTTAAAGTTGGACCAGAGCCAGGAACTTGATTCAAGGACAACCCATCTAACAAATTGCTTAGAAATTCATGTCAGCCTCTGCGAAGAGCTTTGACCATAGGAGGAAGTTTAGTTAGGTTCATCGGGCAAACTGGCTCTCTCCACAAAATGTTCTGTACAATCTGAAGAAGACTAAGTGGGAGAGTGAATATTGCCAACCTGCATAATCGGCAGAGATGTCGTGAATGTGCATCCATTCAACAAATGCTGCTGATGATAACGATGATAGTGGTATCGGTGCTGATGATGGTCACTTAAGTTTGATCACTTAAACATGTACTGCGTCTTGTGACTACTAGCTCACAAATTTCACAGTAACCCTTTGATGTGAGCAGGTCCATTTTTGAAATAAGCAAACAGAGACATGGAGAACTTAACTTGTACAATGTCAGCAGTGATAAGTGGCACGGTCAAGGTTCACACTTAGGAGTCTGGCTCCAGAAACTGTGTGCTTTCTTTGAATTATCTTAGAAATCTGGTGACATGTCTGGGGATGACATTTTCTCTTCTTTTTAAATTTAGTTTTATCCTTACCCGAGGACATTTTTTCCGTTGTTTTTAGAGAGGAAGAGAGAGAGAGACGGACAGACATTGATCAGTTGTGGATTCACACGCACCCCAACCAGGGATCAAATCTACAATCTGGCCCTTTGCCCTGACAGGGAATTGAATTCCTGATGTTTCGGTCCACGGGACAACAATCCAACCAGCTGAACGACAGCAGCCGGGGCAGGGAGATGGCATTTTTAAAAAGCCCTGTTTCTTACAAGTTCTTGAGCTTTAAAGAGCTGATGACTCCACACTGAGGGAACTATTTATGTTCTATGCCCACTCATATTTACAAGGCATTTCAACTAAGGGCTAGATATGCATAGTGCTAGAACCTATACAGCTCATTACAAGACATACACAATCACATTTCTCAAGAGCAAATGTAGGTTAATAACCACTCACTGATGAAAATACGCACATGAACAGGCCTGGATTTAGACTGTACTTTCAGTGTGCAGGTAATGTTTAGAATATCAGAGGATGTTTTAAAGTAGTGTTTTGTTTTGAACTTTTTTCCCCACTACCTTATTTGATATACATTATCTTTAATAGGGTAAGAAATAAGCATGTATTTAATATTTTACAGATACTAGTAACTCAAAATTATTTAATTATATATTTTACATTTAACATTAAAATAAATAAGACTTTTCTATGGCAAAATTCAGAGAATTGGCAAAAGGGCAGCACTTGGCACCCCCAAGTGTCTAGCACCAATAACTCTAAACTCAAAAAGGCAAAGGACTGCCTGAAACACATAGCCTGAGAAATTTTTTCCAAATGACTATCATGTGGGCAATTATTTACTAAGACACTATTTTTTAAAAAAATACAAATTATCCTATTTATTTTGTAGACAAATTATATACTGGTTGGATACAAATGCTTTGCCTGAAACAACTCCCCTCCCACCACATTTTCTGCACATATTCCTTTTCCCAAAGCATATTTATGGTCAACATCCTCTATTCATTTATTCACTCAATAAATATTTATAGCATATTTACTGTGTGCCCAGCACTGTTTTCAGTATGGAAAGTACATAATGGAGAAAAAAGATTAAAATTGTTGCCTTCATTAAATTTACTATCTAGTGGGTGGACTATACTTGGGGTCACTGTTTTAAGCACGGTGGTCAAGTAGCGGCCTTCCAAAAAAATAGATACTTCAGTGAGCAAGTGTGTCAGAAAAGAGATGTGGGAAGAATGAGGTCTGAAACTAGACCTGAAGCTATCAGTGTCTTTGAAGAAAAGAAATGGTCACCACATAATATATAAAACTTTACTATAAATTTAGAAGGTTGTAAATTTGTAATATAAACCTATGCATGGAAGATGATCTCCAGTCCAGCTTATCATTTCAGATCTGCCTACTTGACATCTTCATCTGTTTGTCTAATAGACTTTTTAAACTACACATATCCAAAATTAATTTCTGATCTTCCACCATTCTCAACCTGCTTAATTCAGTGTCTCTCTTATCAATACAGGGTCCAGCAGAAGGAAGGCCTGCTTGAGTGTGGTTGGTAGGGTAATGATATGGGTGTAATAATTTCTAGTTTTAATTTGAACATTTCATCTAAAATGTCATATGGTGTGCTTGAGTGTGATATTGTTATGTTACAGAATTACATGCTTATGATTTTGTAATAAAAAGGGGCATTATTTGTGCCTGATCCTGTATAAATGGAAAGTCCACAGTCCTAGTTCTCAAGCCAAAAACCTTGAGCTGTCCTTGATTTCTTTCTCTCTTTTACATAGTATCTACTTCTTCAGCGTGTTCAGTTGACTCACTCATGATCATATATGCTTGGTCAATGTATTTGCACCTCTCCATCTCCCATTAGCTTGAATAAACTTTAGACAGGCTTCTTCCTCCCTCCAGGCCCCTGACCTCCCTTTCCTAAAAGCATGTACTTTACATAATTTATAATTATAAATATTTTCTATGCCCATTTGAAATATAAGTATGTTTAAGTGCTTCTCATCAATTTTATAACCCAGGGGGTTATAAAGTCCTTATCTTTCTCAAGGACCAGGGAGCCAGCCATCCCTTTGAGATGCAATCATCAAAGACGGGGACCCTATCTCCTGGTCTCTGTGGGCGAGTGGGAGTCTGATTTTAGAGGGCACCTTGCTCCAAGTTGTAAAACTACCTCTTGTCATATAAAGACAGAGAAAATTCACTTTTCCTTTGGGTAAAGTGAATTAGCAAACACAGGTGGCCTACTATCCCTCTCGCCTTATCTCTGAAAAATATTCAGCCTTTTTTTCAGCAAAATTAAACTCAGATTGAGATCTGGTGTCTTTCCCCTATTAGTAATTAGTTAATTATTATTATTAATTATTAATGCCCTTGAAAAAAAGCCTTCCTCTTATATTTAACTTTGTCCAGGAAAATTTTTTTCTTGAAAGTAATGATAGTAGAGGTGGTGAAACAGTAGACTAGTTCAGAAAATATTTAGGATAACAAAACAGAACATGTCTAATTAGCTGTGAGAAGGGTTCAGACTTGTGCAACAAATGTGTAGAAGTTGAGAAGAAAATTTAGGGGGTAAGGTGCTGCATCCAGGCTTTGAAACAGTGAGTGCCGCAGGTGTCTGTGAGTCATCTGAGGAGGACAAACGTACAGGTGTGCTCATGTGTAGCCAGAGCTCAGGCGACAGGGCCTTCCTGTATGATGCTTGAAGTCTTGGTGGGACTGTATGAGAATGTACAGAAAGAGCGGGAAGAATTAGAGAACAATAGGGCTTGCATCATAACTCTAGTGAATCCTAATGCTTCAGAAGTGGATAGAGAAAGAGGAAACCATGAGGTACTGAGAATAAACATTCAGAAAGATAGGAGAGCAGAGCGATTGTCAAACACACAACTGCGATTGTAGACACTAATGCTTAGAGAATGCACTGACTAAAGTACTGGCAGTGGGTAATATATTTTTGGCTAGGTTTACCCCAGCTGTGTTTCCCACAGTAACCTAAACCTAATTATATCATAAAGAAGGTAATGAGGTCATGTTTGTATATATGCTGCAGGGTAATTCAGCAAAATTTGACTTATTGAGAGTGTAATCTGATAATAATTAGGGCCTATTAAAATGCATCCGGTTTTTAAATAAAGCACCCTGCCATGGCATGTTTTCTATTGTCAAGAGAGAGAATATTTAGCTAACTGCATATTGAAAAGCAGCAATGAGAAAGTTTCCCCATCAGCAGTATGAAGTTAGTAGGCTTATGACTTTTGAATTTTTTTATCATGAAGAATCATCTCCAGGATTTAAAGATTTGATATTCTCCAATTCATTTGCTGCTGTGGATGTCTTGAGGTTGTGTTCAGTAACCTAAGCAACTGTTATTTCTGTCACAGTTTCCTTCTATTTATAGAGCTTACATAGATCCAGTGGCCTCAAAGATATTCTTTAAAGCAGAGCAAGTTTACAAACTATTTGCTCTTATGTGAATAGGATATTAAAGATGTGACAAATCTTAGTCATCACACAAATAAAGACTGCATGTTACAATTTCTTTAATTTTGGATCATTGAAAATATGAATAATGTATCATTTAAAAGATTATATAACATTTCTATGCTGAAATATATTACTACAGTTAAAATTATAAACTTTTAAAATGTTTTATTTTTGATGTTATGATTCATTTAACTGAATTTCAGCAATTGGAGACCACTGCTTCCAATGCCTGCTAATAAAAATCCGGCTGTATGCAGTACCGAGTGAGTGGCCCTTCCTCACTTCTCACTTGCGAGACAATGTGAGCAAAGTTTAACTTCTGAGAGATGGGAACAAAATCCTTGATTTAGTTTTTAGGCTTTATTAGCTTTCAAGCTATGTAGGCAGATGGAAAACTTACCAGAATATATATTCTTCATGGACCAGGTTAGGGAAGGAAAGAGTGATTTTAAACGACTACTTGCAAAACTGTCTTCAACATGTGCCCTATAAATATCAGAATGACTTGTTTTTCCCTTCTTTGTGATTATGTATCATAAAACTAGGAAAGTAAACCCTTTATAACTTGACGAAGGTAACAGGACTCTAAGACAGAAACTAATGTATCACCAAGCTACCAAAATTCCAGAGAAAAAAACCAAAAAACAAAAACCAAAACCCTCTCCGTGCATGGCCAGGATTTCAATAATAAAGAAAATAAAATAAAAACATCAGTTATTGGGTCAAATCTTCTGTTTCATCTCACTATCAAGAGTTGCTTTTTGTGGTCACTATTTCATTTCTACATTAATGTGACAACAGAGACACATAAAAGCACAGGGATCATTAAGAATCACAATAATACCATCTTCCTTTTAACCTCTTAAAGTAGTTCCTAATAAGTCCCTCTCCTGGAGGAAAACAACTTCAAAAGACCTTTGCTAATAGATGTCTAGGATGTCAAAAATGTTTAGCACCAAAAAAAAAAAAAAAAGCAAACAGAAGTAATCTCATATCAGAAAACGAAGAGATTTGTGTTTACGAAGCTCCAGGAGCCTCTCAGAGGGAAGTCAAAGCACAACACTGACACACACAAGTCTCCGTTTACCATGAAATTCGTCTTTATAAAAAACAAAGTGTACTGGGCATTTCTTATGTGCCAGGTACTAAAATAAATTTTTCGTATATCTAGTTTAATCTTCAAAAACACATAAAATAGATACTATAATTATTATCTGATTTTTACAAATGATAAAATTGAAAGTTAAAAATTTAAAGCAGCTTTTCCGAGGCCTTATGGATGGTAATTGGTGGAACCCACATTTGAACCAAGGTCTATGAGGCCCCTAAGGCATACTCTTAACTTCTACATTTTAGTTAGAAACAATGAGTCATCCCTTGGTCATCCCTTTCATTTGTAAAACTCTCTTTCAGTCCACTTTATTAAGAGTCTTTTCATCCCTGGCTTGATTGACTCACTTGGTTGGAACACCAACCCACAAACTGAAAGGTGCAGGTTCAATTCCTGGTCAGGGCACACGCTTAGGCTGAGGATTCAGTCCCCTGTCAGTCCACAAACGAGAGACAACTGATCCATGTTTCTCTCCCTCTCTCTCTCCCTCTCTTCCTCTCCATCTAAACTCAATAATCACGTCCTCAGGAAGGATTTTTTTTAAAGAGTATGTTTAAATCCATAATTATACCCAGAAATGCTAAGGAACATATTCTTAGCAGCCAACCTGCTGACACTTTAGCAATTTCCCGAGCCTCTGTTGCTACAATAGACCAGGGAAAATTTCTAGAAGTCAGGAATACTCCTGTAATGAAGTATCACAGAAGCCAGTGTGACGAGGGACTGAGTGAGGAGTAGCGGCCTCTACCTTCTGGCCTCTACACTAGGAGGCTTCAGATCACTGCCCTACGAGGTCCTCTGCTGGACGACTGCCTGACTGTGACTCCACTTCACAAAGTTGAGGGGATCCGCCAGGGATGCTGTCAGGGTCTGGACATGACTGTTCAGTTTTCAGTGGTAATCGACAATGATTTTGTTATTGATGGAAGATTGCAGTATTGCAGAATTTAGAAATGTGTGAGGTTTAAGCAGATCTGATACCAAGGTTTACGATCTTCAATTTTACAAGTCTTCTTTCTGGTAGAGGAATTATAATATGGAATCTTTAACACTGACTGTAGCAAGAACTGGGGAATGAGATCCTAAGGGATGCTGAGATTCTACCCAAGGTCACAGTGTGCTGCACTGGAGAAAGTGGGGTTGGTGTGACAGGCCTAGAATATGGTCCTAGTCTACCTGACTGACCCAAACTAATGGCATTTTCTGAGACTAATTAGTAAAAATAATAAATAAATAAATAAATAAATAAATAACCAAACTCCAAGGCTTTGGTTAAATAAGACACTGATTTACAAGTATTCTACAAACTATAAAGTGTTTAAATAGAAAATATTATTTAGCATGTATTAGTATAATATTTGTGGAAGCTTTTAGAACATACAAAAATGTATCAGTATATTTTCATAGATATTTTCATGTGTCTTTCAAATTTAAGTCTTAAGATAAAATATATCTATGTGTTTCCTGCTAAGAGCACGAACAAAATAAACAATGAGCTCTTCAAAGAACGTTCTCTAAACCTGTAGCAAACACACACTCTTATACTGTATTCCCTGTGAAATGCCTGATCGCTGGCTATAACCACAGTATCGGTCCAGTGAGTGTTCAAGTTTAATAATTAAGAGAGTCACTAATATCCACTGCTGGTCTGCTGCCACTTCCTATTGCATTTTCTATTGGTCCTTTATTATTTCACTCTCATTGACCATGGACTCTAAATCATTATTTGTTGGTTATAGACCTTTACAATGCCCAGTGGCATTTTCCACTGATGACAGCAATAACAGATGATGTGGAGCCAAAGCTACGAGGAATGAAATGTAGAAAGTAAAGTGACAATAAATAACTGTCACTCCATTACTAAACAGTTTCTAAAATTGTTTTTAGTGTGTGTTCAATATAGCAGAACTGCATAATACAAGAAACAAAGAGGCACGTGCTCCTTATTAACAGCAGCAAACAAAAAGAACCCAAACACTTGTCTTGCACAGTGACCAAAAGTTCCTCATTAGTCATGGCATAAGTGTTCACAAAATTCTCGACAGATTCCACTTCAAAAATTTATGGTTTCTTCTCAAACTAATGGTGCATGGCAAATATGTCAACAGGTACACTCAGATCAATGAACACAAACTTTAGTAATGCTGCATGAATATAAACACAAAATCTTAAATGGTTATAAGACTAAACATATGAATGTATCCTGAGCACAGAGATGTGACTGTAAGAGACATGGGGCGGTACAAGATGCTTGGGGGAGATGGTAAAACCTGTCTAAACGTGGTCTCGTTTCTGGTCATTTGGGCGGGAGGCACATTTGAGCTATCCTTCTTGGTCAGCTGTTACATAAACTTCAGGTACAAGAAAGAAATCTGTTTTAATTAACTCACAACATAGATATTCGATGAGGATGTTATTGGAGTTAAATTATTCATGCTATACAATACTTACTCTTTAAATTTAAATTTATATCCCTCCTTCCTTTTTCAGACCACTCTAGCATCCTTTATTCTGTTCTTTTTCGTTCCATCAATAATGTATCAGATTTGTTGTAATGATGATTATTTGTTTGCTTTTTAGTAAAGGAGTCATTCTACAAATTCTATAGCCTAAGTAAACTGACATGTGTTAATCGCCAAGGTTCTTGGAGATTAACATAATCTACTTACTAGATAAGGGATATAAATCTGAGCCTCAGTGATCTTGTTAGTAAAACCAGGAAAATAATATCAATATAGCAGAATTAATGAAATAAATAAATAATATATGTGAAGTGACTACCTTTTTGCGTTTTCCCCCAAAAGGAAACCCTAAGAATGAAAGGTGGTTTATTTTGGGACTAGATCTTAGGAAACAGAACCGGGAGCCAGGAAAGAATGGATAAGGAAATGAAGGCCAATGTGAGATTCTATTACGAACCTGGTCAATGTGGTAGGGATTGGGACGCGATCTTCCTGGGAAACTTTTCAGGACCTGTGGAAGATGTACTTCACAGTGGTCCATCCAAGGAGTGGAAGAGTATTATTCAAGATTTGCTTCCTGGGGTATTAGTGCCTCACACAAGATTGTATATGTGTTAGAATATCTGAGCAGCTTCCTGAGGGGGAATTTATGCAGGGGAGACTAATGAGAGCAGAGGGAGGCCAGGTTGAATATAATATTACTCCCAGTAGATCTGATGGCCAGGGATCTATCTTGTCACTAGGCAGTTGTGAGGCTGTCTCCCTGGGTCATTCCAGATAAACTGGGTCATGGGGGTACTGTGCTCAGAGGAACATGGATCTCTGATCCAGAGAAGGTTCAGAGTGATTTTCACTGGGTCAGCTACTGTGGCTTTTATGAAAGATTTTTAAGATCTAGGACCACCAGTGATCATCAACTTCATATCCTACAATGGTAAGGTAGCTATCTAGCTGGCCTACAATGCCACCCAAGGACACAAATACACATAAAAATGGTGGTAATAAGAAGCTTATCTGTTTAGCATATAATTTTAAAGTTTATAAAGCATTCTCATATGCATTATTATTTTTCAGTGTTACCAGAGGCACTGTGAGAAGGTATGATATTCTTCTCACTTTTATAATGAAGAAATTTGAACTTTCTTAGTTTGAAGGGCCTTAACCAAGGGTTTTTGCCTTCATGTGATAAGCCAGAATGAGAATTAAAGCAAGTTTGTCCTAATCCTACAGTCCTAAAAGTTGCCTTTATTTTAACAAAATTTCCCCCATCAATTTCTTGGTAAGCTCTGACAATTACCTGACACCTCTAGTTGCTCAGCAGCAGCCTAGGTGAGTAACTCAGTCACTTCACTAAAAGCAAGAGCAAGGTTTGCCATTAGAAAGATTTATTTTCAATTCCACTTCCATTTGTAAGGTTTGATTTCTTACCAAGGATGCCTACTAGATTTGAGGAAAACTATCTCCAGATGCTGTGTGTTCCCAGACAGTTCCCAACATAAACTGGTTTCTAGAGGTCTGACAAATAACTATAATGACTTCCGGCCAAGATGGAAGCCGTAGGTAGAAACACTGTGCCTCCTCGCACAACCAAAAGAAGGAAAACAACAATTTAAAAACAAAAAACAACCAGAATTGACAGAAAATCAAACTGTATGGAAGTCCAACAACCAAGGAGTTAGAGAAGACACATTCATCCAGACCAGTAGGAGGGGTGGAGATGGGCAGCCTGGCAGAGAAGACTCGTGACAAGGTGATGCCTGGTGGACCCAGCTAGGTGGCGGATTGTGGAGCAGGGCAGGTAAGGCTGCAGCTGGCTGCAAGGCAGCAGCTGGTGGACCCCGCAAGGTGGAGGCTGGTGGAGCAGATGGTCCCACATTTGCTCACAGATAAACCAGGAGGAACAATTGGGGAACAAAACAGACCACACAACCCAGAGCTCCAGCGCGGGGAAATAAAGCCTCAAACCTCTGACTGAAAACACCTGTGGGGGTTGAGGTGCCAGCATGAGAAACCCCCAGCCTCACAGGAGAGTTTGTTGGAGAGACCCACAGGGTCCTAGAGCGTGCACAAACCCACCCACCCGGGAATCAGCAGCAGAAGGGCCCACTTTGCTTGTGGGTAGTGGGGGAAGTGACTGAAAGCTGGCAGAGAGCAGAGCAAGTGCCATTGTTCCCTCTTGGACCCCTCCCCCACATACAGTGTCACAGTGCAGCTACGAGCGTCACCCCGCCCTGGTGAACACCTAAGGCTTCGCCCCTTACTGCGTAACAGGTACATAGAGATAAAAAAAAAAAATGACCCAAGTGAAAGAATGGATCAAAGAAACTATACAACTAAGCAATGAACAGATAGCCAACTGAACACATGCACAGTTCAAAACACTGGTAATCAGGGTGCTCACAGAATTGGTTGAATTTGGTCACAAATTACATGAAAAAATGAAGGGTATGCTAAGTGAAATAAAGGAAAATGTACAGGGAACCAATAGTGATGGGAAGAAAACCAGGACTCAAATCAACAGTGTGTACCAGAAGGAAGAAAGAAACATTCAACCAGAAAAGAATGAAGAATTCAAAAAAATAAGGAGAGGCTTAGGAACCTCCAGGACATCTTTAAATGTTCCAACATCTGAATTATAGGGGTACCAGAAGAAGAGGAAGAACAAAAAATTGAAAACTTATTTGAACAAATAATGAAGGAGAACTTCCCCAACCTGGTAAAGGAAATAGACTTCCAGGAAGTCCAGGAAACTCAGAGAGTCCCAAAGAAGCTGGACCCAAGGAGGCACACACCAAGGCACATCATAATTACATTAGCCAAGATGAAACAGAAGGAGAGAATCTTAGAAGCAGCAAGAGAAAAGGAGACAGTTACCTACAAAGGGGTTCCCATAGACTGTCAGCTGATTTCTCCAAAGAGACCTTACAGGCAAGAAGGGCCTGGAAAGAAGTATTCCAAGTCATGAAAGGCAAGGACCTATATCCAAGATTGCTCTATCCAGCAAAGCTTTCATTTAGAATGGAAGGGCAGGTAAAGTGCTTCCCAGATAAGGTCAAGTTAAAGGAGTTCATCATTACCAAGCTCTTATTACATAAAATGTTACAGGGATTTATCTAAGAAAAAGAAGATAAAAAAATATGTACAGTAAAATGACAGCAAACCCACAGTTATTAACAACCACACCTAAAACAAAAACAAAAGCAAACTAAGCAAATAACTAGGACAGGAACAGAACCACAGAAATGGAGATCACATGGAGGGTTATCATTGGGGGAGTGGGAGGGGGAGAAAGGGGGAAAAGGTACAGGGAATAAGAAACATAAATGATAGGTAGAAAATAGACAGAGGGAGGGTAAGAATAGTATAGAAAATGTAGAAGCCAAAGAATTTACATGTATGACCCATGGACATGAACTAAAGGGAGGGGGATGTGGGTGAGAGGGGGTATGCAGGGTGGAGGGGAATAAAGGGGGGGAAGTGGGACAACTGTAATAGCATAATCAATAAAATATATTTAACAAATTAAATAAATAAATAACTTGAATGACCATCAAGAAATAAAAACTCAAAAAAAGCAACACCTCTAATAAAGCATAAGTGTTGGGACATGTATACCAATCCTAGGTTATCTGAAGATTTGAAAATATGTTACTTTCTTAAATTTATATTTTCTCTCTGTCTCTAAATTTTAGGTATTGAATTAAACTAATTAAATAATAGTAATAATGATAATTATACTGTCGCTATAACTTTTACAAATAATGATGACCAATTATGGAGAACTCACTGTGAGCAAGACACTGTGTTAAGTGCTCTATTAGTTGATTTACTTAATCCCACAATAGTCCTCATAGAGAGTTATCCTCACTGTACAGATTAGAGAACTGATGTAGAGAAAGGCTAGGTGAGTTTCCCAAGTAACACAGCTGGCAGTGGCTGGCTGGAGGTGTCCCCAGCAGTCTTAGCTACTCTGCTGTATTCCCTGGCTTTCAGGCCAAGGCACCGCAGTCGGGTCTGCAGTTGCAGACTGCCAGGAACTAGGAAACCAAACTTTCACAGATTCCTGAGCAGTGGGTGTAAGTCTAGTAAAGTACCGTATCTCAGAGTCATTGAGGAATTGATTAATATCTCTGGAGGGTATGTGGGTATGTGTGTGTTGAGGGTAGGGGAGAAAAAGGACATTGCAGAAAGAAAGAAAAGTAGAGGAGTGCTGCCCCAAAAGTTGTTTTCTTTTTTTTTTTTTTTGCTTTAGAATTTCAGAATATATTTATAACTTCTTAGTCTCTCTGCTACTCTAAACAAACATGTGTGCATTTCACTTTTATATTCCCGTGACTGCTATAAAGATCAAGTGTTAAGAGGAGATTCCCTGCCTGACCAGAAACCAGTGTGCTCAGGGCGGTGGAAATCCTTCCCCTCCCTGCTGTAGCTCATGCTCTACTCCCGTCTTTGTAGAACCAGCTCTAGGTCCAGGGGCCCCACCTGTGAGAAGCTGCCTGGACTGACCAGGAAAGTGCACAGTGCACACCCCTCCCCCCGGGAGAGAACGTACCCGGTCCGTTTTCCCTTCGGTCTGAATGCTTGTGTGACTGTGGACCTCATGATCCTCCTCCAGGTCTGAAACATCCTCCAGTTCCTCTGGGGTCTATAAAAACAAAGCAAAACCTTGCTGTTGGGAATGCAAAATGGAGAAGAGTCTGGCAGCACCTGGAAAAGGAAGTGCAGAGACCAATAGGACCCTGCAATTCCGCCCCTAGGCACACACCCAAGAGAAATAAAAACATACGTCCCCCCAAAAACTTGTAAACAAATGTTCATAGCAGCATCAATCATATTAGCCAAGAAGGGGGAACAAGTCAAACACATATCTACTGATAAATGGATAAACAAAATGTAGTAAATTCAATTGATGGGATATTTTTTGGCCATAAAAGGAATGCAGTACTGATACATGCTGCAACATGGGTGAGACTTGAAATATTATGCTAAGGGAAAGAAGTCAGTCACAAAAGACTACATGTTGTATGACTTCAGTTACATGGTATGTGTAGAATAGGCACATTTATAGAGACAGAAATGTGATGAGTGGCTCTCAGAGGTAGGAGTGGGTGAAGAGGGAGCAGGCACCACTGCTAACGGGTATGTGGCTTCTCCCTGGGATGACAATGTGCAGGAACGAGGTGGTGGCAGTGGTCGCACAATGCTGTGGATACACCAAAAATACCGAAGTTACCATTTAAAATGTTGAAATTCATGGTGTATGAATTATATCCTAACAAAGTTCTAACTACATTTATTGGGGTGACATTGGTTAATAAAATTATATAGGTTTCAAGTGTACAGTTCTAGAATACAGCATGTATATATACTGCATTGTGTTCACCACCGAAAGTCGAATCTCCTTTTTTACCATACTTGTCCCCTTTCACCCTTTAGTATCCTAACCCCCACCTCCCTTTCTCTGTACTGTTGTCTGCGTCCATGTGTTTTGGCTTGTTTACCCTGTTTGTTCATTTGTTACTTTCATATTCATGTTGTAATACATTTTAAAAGGAAAAGAAAGCAAAACTGATGAGAAGGAATTTTTTTTTCTAAGTAAGTAGCAATTTCATTAAACAGTATGTGGTTATCACAAACCAAAATGTTTATAGGTGAATGGAATAATCATCAAAGCCATATAACATCAAAATGGCACTAAAGTTATTGAGAAATGAAATTTTCTAAGAATTTAATAAATAATTGAACATGAACTCCAGTATCTATTATAAAGAGTTAACTTCCTTCCATTCCCTTTTTCACTTTCACTGTAAATGCCTCTTCCTTCGGAGGTATCTTGCTCAGGGACTCCCCAGGTTGGGATGAGCTCCCTGCCACGCCTTTCCTGATTCCCCTGCTTTCACTATCGTGATGCTCACCATACTTCCCTGTGTCATTGTTCATTGAACTAGGCAGCCAGGCATTGAACTGTCTACTCTGTGAGGTAAGGGCTGGGTCTGTCCTGCTGCCTATCATGTCACCACAACCTAGCACGTACATGCTTTTGAATGAATGAAGCAAAATTATCAGTGATTCCCAAAAAGACAGGTGGATATGAGCAAAAGAAAATGTAGAACAGCAACAACAAATACTTGTTCTTACTGTACCTCTGCTGTTCTTCCATCTTCTGTATTCCAAAGTAAACCGTTTGTTTTATGGTGTTATTTCTAGTTCAAGGTTTTTATTCCCTTCATCTCAGGGGGGAAATAATTTAAAGATATCAGTCCTTATTGCAAAAGCAAGTAAAAGTACTTAAGAAGAATTAACTTAATATTTGTCTTAGTTTACACAGTCTCAACTTTAAACAGTGATTCCTTTGCTACAAAGCCCTAGTAAGAAATCTGAAATACAAACATTAATTTCATGAAAAACAAAAGCAAAGTGGAAGATCTTTTATATATCCCTGACTGCTAAAGACTTGGAGAGAGGCCGTGCCTGCCTTCTTAGACCAGCTCTGGCTTCCCTCAAACCTTGCACTGCACACGGGGTGTTTGTGGGTTTCCGGAGCAGAGAAGAGCTTTCTTTTCCCAGAGATGGAAACACAATGATCAGTTCACACTGTGCAGCAACACTACCGATTTCTAACCACTAACGGTCTGAGATGTTGTTCTCATCTCATAGATTTTGAACTAGCACATTCTTTGTTTTCTAATACTTGCCCTGAGCATCATCCACCTCTTTGCATTTATTTCAATTTACTCCTGTAGGATATTAACACCCCTCTTTTGCCAAGGCCTCCAATATGCTGAGTAATTGTTACATGCATATTGATCTCTATATGCAGTCCTTCTTTATTGCCACTAAATGTAGTTTCAATTAAATGGAGCTAGGATCACAGGGCAATTTACTGTCTCTTCCTAGGTACTAATAACATGAGTACACCACTAGGGAACTTCTACGCAGTCACTTATTTATTACTATCCATTTTTGTGTATCTGTCCCACAGTATGCTTTAGAAAGGATCTTTGCAATTTCCCTCCTCGACATGTTGCCATCCCCTGTGACATCTGAATAAATTCCGTTGATCAAATTGTCTCTCTTGGGTTCTGTTTTATAACCGAAGGCTGTCTGGTGACCCTACTGTAATCTGTTTCTTATAAATGCCTTGTATTTATTACTTGGGTCACACTCTATGATGTAGTGACATATAACTTCATCCTTGATTGCAATATTTTATTCACCCCCAACATAAAGTTATTCAAGAAACACTAAGAACAACTGCTGCTGTGAGAAGTCATGAGTCCCATTCTGGTTGGTGATACTGCAGGAAGAGAGAGCCTCCTGTTTATGCCCACAGACTTCTGTGCGTTTCTTTGTCTTTAACACTCAGTTTTCTTGCTAAGCCGCCACAACTGACCTCTTCTTTTCATGAACAAACCAGTGGGGGAGTGTTCAAAACACTTGCTGGCAGCATCCTGCATTCTGTAAGGCGAGCAGCTGGATGGCATTGAAAAAAAAAGTCAAATGTATAATATTATAGTTTAAGTAGAAACTAAGAAAGGAATACGAATACTTTATGTATGTATTAAATGATACATTAATTCCTTCAGGACTAAAGACAAATAATAATAGAAAGAACAAATACTAAAGAAAAGGAGGAGGGGGGATGGGCTACCTAACTTGCACGCTTACTGAAAAATACCGGGGGGGAGGGCCTTTGTAGAGTATATGACTACTGTTTAACTCCTATGCTGTGCCCCTGAAACTAATGCAGCATAATATTGAATGTAAACTGTAATTAAAACAAAAATTTTTTAAAGTTTGTTTTTACTCATCTGGTGGCTTCAGTAGGTTAAGTATCTGGAAGGGTGTGTGGGTGGAGGGCATCCGTGTGTTTTCATTCTGGGGGAGGGGAGACTGTCTTAGAGCCAGGGTCATGTGGTTGAAAGATGTTGGGAACCGCCCTGCCTGGTTTCAGAGGCTGTAACCCCCCATGATTAAGGCTGAGTCAGAGTTGGGACCATAAGCCACTACGGAGACAAAGCTTATCTCCCTGGCAGAAGTGCCACCTCTGCCCACTTCACCCTGCTTGGCCCTGAGCTTGGCCAGTTAGCCAATGATGGGTAAGAATCCTCAAGGGAGGATCAACCTAAGACAGGCTCCGGTCACCAGGGATAAGCTCGCAGGGAAGGACTCAGGGGGCTGTGGCAAAAGGGGGTGATGGACCCTCACACCTTGGCTTTGAAATAGCCTGAGTCCTCATTCTGTCTGCAAGAAGTCTCCTAATCTCTTGGCTGCTTTACTCCCCTATCTGACTGGAGCCTGAGGCGATAACAGAGGGTATTGCAGTCCTGTGCTGGGAGGGGCGGATTCCCTGGGGAATCAGGCCTAAGAAAAATACATACATTCCTGTGAAACCTACTTAATCTGTACCCTCAGCTTAAAAGATAAGGGTCCAGACGGGAGATGAGTCTGGCGCCTAAAGTTTTATGGCCCTCTAGCTGATTGGCTGTAGCTCAGACTAAGCCCTCGAAGTTCTCTGTAAATCCTGTATTGTTTAACCCTTACTGGCTGACAATGATTGATGAGCTTTATCTGCATTCCTATGCGAATGAACCTAATAAAAGCCCAGGGAGGGAAAGGATCAAGGCCCTTCTCCTTTGAGAGATTGGCCACCTTTCCTCCCCAAGCAGATCATGTCTTGGTAGTCTTTTTCTTCATCTGTGGCGGAACCAGGGGGCTGCGTTAAAGCCCCCTGACAGAAAGATCCTACCTATATTGTTAAGTAATGGAGACTTAAATTTGAATTCTGGCCCTTCAATTTGTCATTATGGGAGTTTGAAAATTTGTTTAACCATTTCAATTTTGGTTTACTAAGTTCCACATGTTGGACAATAAAACCGTATCCTGAAGTTTGTTTTCACATTCAATTGTACCAACATTCTTTAAGTAAGAGCCTGGCCCACAAATATAACTGGGGTTCAGAAAGTTTGTTTCTTACTGTTTACTGATTTTTCTCCTCTTTCTTTACTTTCCTGTCCTTAATCCCATCACAACATTTTATATTTTTTGATAAAAGTCTTGTGGAAATTTGGATACATTTACTATAACCCAAATTTATTTTTCTGGATTGATATGGTACTTCCTAGTTGCCCATAGTTGCATTCACCTGATTGGAGGTACATGAGGTCATTGTGCTAAACAGGGTTTAATAAAACTCCACATGCACTGTGTTCTCCTAAACCCCAAGTAAAGGTGTTCCTTGATCTGATTTAATCACATGCTAGAGTTAAATTATCTATTAAATTGGCCCCTGCAAAGATTTACTCTAACATAGATTCTCAGGAATGTGGCCAATTAACTCCTCTAAGTTGAGCTGTCTCTGAACAAGATCAAGAAAAAGATGTCCAGTTGTTTCTGGACAGAGTGTTAGTAAACTTGTTACAGAGCAGAAGGGGGGGGTGGTTCCTTCACAATAAATTATTACAGAAAGGATTCCCCCTTTCTGTCTCTGGAGGTTCCTTCCCCCACGCCCACCTGCTAGGTTCGCAATGCCCGCCGCCAGAGGAAAGATGTCTCTCAATGCCAGAGACTGGTGAAAAGGAAAGGAATTGTTTATTTAAATGTTACACAAACTTAGAGTAATGACCTAATGTCTTCAATAAGATACTAAAGTCCTCTAGAACACCCACAGATGCACAGTCCTTCCCTCTCCCTGTGCCCAGTCCAGGGTACCGTGTCTCAGGAAAAGAAGTAGAAGTCCGTGATTCAGGCTCCCGGCACCATCAGCTGTGTGGCTGCTGCAACCTCCAGTTAATCCAAAGCCGTGTGGCACCTTCTCATGGCCCACCAGCAAGAGTCCTCTCTCCCCTTTCTCTATGGCTGCAAAGTCTCTCCTGCTGCCTAAGCCGCGTGGCAAGAAGAAGCACTCCAAAACCTCGTGGTCCTCTTTACTCTCCTTCAGAACCGCGTGGTCCTTTTCCCCATTTACTTTGGAGCCGCGTGGTCTCCTCCTTCTCCCCCAAAACCTTGTGGCCCTCCTCTACTACTATGGAGCCGCATGGTCTCTTCTTTACTTCAGAGCCGCATGGTCTCTTCTCCTATGGCTGCCAGGCCTAGGTTTAAATCCCAGCACCCAGCTTCCTTTGCAGCCCTATTTCCGACTCCTCCTACAGTCAGCTACACCTGCCAGCATCCCTGTATTCTTCCAGCTTTACTGGGCTGCCATAGTAAGTCTGGGCAGGTGTGGCCCCATGGCATAGAGCCAATCATCTCCAAGCTCTCACGCAGGCCCTGTAACCAGGGGGAGTTGCTTCCCAGTCCCATCTTGGGTGGAAGTCACTCCCATCTCCCTGGCTCAAAGCAGGGCACAGCTATTTAACATATCCATGAAACCAGTTAAAGGTTATAGATATGTTAAATGACCGTGCCTGGGGTTAGCTGCAAAGCTCTTGCTACCCAAAACAGCCTCTGAATGGCCCTGTTCCATGTGTCCCATCCCCCCTGGCTCAGGCCTGTAGGGGTGAGGACATCCTATATACATTTTTCTAATATTTCCTGGACACCCCGAGTTCTGCACCCCATTACAAATCCCTTCTTGGGGCCCTCCTCTTGGCTGCACCCTGCTTCAAACTCAGTAATTACTCATTTATTTCTTATACCAGAATTCAGAAAGACTATCTTGTATTTTGCTATTTTAACTTTTATTGTGAAGCCTAGGCAGCTCAAAGTGATTTGAAATAAGCTTAGTTTCCTCACCTGTAAACTGGCAGAAATACTACTCAATTCTTAGGGTTATTGTGAAGATAAAATAGGATGGACTGGAAAATTACTCAGTAACTAGAAAATACTGATGTTTCAATATTGTTTATGATTATAATTATTAGAAGATCTCAGTTTATTTATGCAAAAGAGGCAAGAACAAGTATAGAAGTTGAAAATATTTAGTCTGAGGTTTTTATACAAGCTAGGACTTTGATAAACAGTAGTGAACATTAAACTTCAGTGTCACAGTATGTTGGTGGTTTTAATATATATAAAATATATATATTACTGAGGTAGAAATATTGTCTTTTTCCACATCAAGGAAATTGATGTTTTGTATAGGATTAAATCCTTTAGAATCCCCAGTGAGACAGGTAGGTGATATCATTACAACTAAAAATTCACTTGCACAGACTTTATAAATGTTTAATATTGAAAGCTGAAAAAAAACAGTGGTCACTACATGACAAAAAGGGAAGGGGAGGGGAGGGGAGGGGAGGGGAGGGGAGGGGAGGGGAGGGGAGGGGAGGGGAGGGGAGGGGAGGGGAGGGGAGGGGAGGGGAGGGAAGAAGGAAGGAAAGGAAAGAAAGAAATTTTAGGACACCTTAGTCATGCTTGGCATTTTCCTCTCAGAATTAGGGTTGAATTTTAGATCATACACATGATTTAATCTTAAATTATACTTCTCTGACTTAAGTATACTTCTCTATACTTCTCTGTCACTGGCTTTACTACATCAAATAACCACCATAGCAATGCCATAGAAGTCTAACACTCAGAGAAGCTGTTAGGAAGGACACTATGGAGAGTCTTCTGAAGCAGGAAGCTGGTGTCATATGCTCAGTGAGATCATCCTAGCTGAGTTGATAACACAGGATGATTTAAAATGTCAAAGTAGAGAGCCAGAATTAAAATGCTTCTAAAAATAGGGATAATTATATCAATAATACTACTTAAAATAATAGAAAATTAAGAAATGCCCCATTATAGTAGTTCCTGTAATCCCCTCTTCCCACTGTCCCCACCAAGGGGGAGGGTGGAGGTGGGGGAGGGAGGTGGGTTCAGCTGGGGTGGGGTGGAGGGATGGGGAGAAAAGGCATACAACTGTAATTGAATAACAATAAAAAATTTTTTTTAAATGGCAGATGGAGTTAAAGTGTATTTTACAATTAAAAAAAAAAAAAAGAAATGCCCCATTGAATACACATACCTCTGCCCAAGAAACTGGCATTCTGTCACTCTGAATGCTTAGAAACCCGCAGCATTCCTGACGCATTTGCCTCTCTTCTACTCCTTCAGCACGTCCTATTCTTCCTACACCAAGCTCTGGCTCTTCGTATCCACTGCTCTGCTGTACTGCATGCTCTTCCTGCAGCTTTCACACGCTGGATCCTTCTCCCCACGGGAGCTCAGCCCAATCCAGTCTTCCCTGGCCAGTCTACCTAAAGGTAACCCTCTCCCCAACTCCATTTTATTTCATCCCCTTGTATGTTTTCTTTTGGGTCTCTTATCGTGATTACAATCCAAATTATATATTTTTTCTTTTCCCTTTTTTTGAAAGAAGATATGTTTTGGTCTTGCCCCATTAGAACATAGCTTCCATAGAAGGTTGTCTGTCTTGTTTATCACTTTGAGCACCTGAGACAGCATATACTATGTGCTCAATAAAATTTCCTAACTGGATCATGAAATGAATTATTTTTGTGACCGATAAATCATAAGAAGGTCATAAGAACATTTTTGAGCTATGGGGTAATGTTTAATCCTTTGTCTTCTGACTTCAGTAGGGGTTGATGTCATCATTCCTTGTCTAAGTGAAAGTTTGAGGTAAAGATTCCTGGACCTTTTATTGGGTTGGCCAAAAAGTTCATTTAGATTTTTTCTGTATGATGGCTCTACTAGTGCTTAGTTGTCTTTAACTTCATTTGAAACAATTTTGATAGATTGTATTGTAACAGCTGTCATATCAGCATACATTAAAAAAAAATTTATCAAAATTGGTGAATTTTTGTGCAGCTATTTTAATATTGAAGTGAAAGATAATATGCAACTTTTTTTGCATATTATGTTTCATTATTTCAAGAAAAGTAAAATTGTAGCTGTAACACACAAAAAAGATTTGTGTTGTGTATGGTGAAGGTGCTGTGACTGATGGAATATGTCAAAAGTGGTTTGTGAACTTTCTTGCTACTATTGACGTTTTGGCCACATAATTCTTGCTGTGGGGCTGTCTCATGCATTGGAAGATGTTTGGCAGCACCCCTGGCCTCTACCCATGAGAAGCCAATAGCAGGAAATAGCCGACATACTCAAAATATCCAAATCAATAAAGTTATGGGTGAAAGTGAAAAATGTGTCTTTTATTTTACAGAAAAAACTAAAGAGACTTTTTTTTGGCTAATCCAATATAAAGCCTATGAAAATTAGAGATAATAGATTCTGAGCAGACATTTTTCACAAGATCAAAATTTGTAGACTTGGAAGATGAGGAAGGCATGCATATAATCCATTAGCAACACAGCGTGGATATAAAAAAAATTCAGAGAAAATGCCATCTACCAAACCCAACCAGTTTCAAGTCTCACCAAGGTCCTGTGCCCAAAGCTTCTCATGGAAACAGCAAGTAGCAAACCTTAAAGAGCTACAGTAGCATATTGTCTAAGTCCAGAAAAGTTTCTCAGCCTTGGCACTATTGAAAACTTGCTCTGAATCATTCTGGTTAAAAGAGGCTGTCTCTAATATTTTGGAAGGTTTAGCATGACCCCTAGCTTCTACCCACCACATACAGTAGGATTATCCCAAGATGTGACCATCCAAAATATCTTTAGGTATTTCCCAATGTCTCTGTTGGGGAGGGACAGAAACACTCTCTTTGAGAACCACTGCTCTAGAACTGTAGCTCACGGGTCGCAACACGGGTGGTGGGGGAAAGGAGGAGGCCCAAGAACTATGTTTGAATTTCTATGAGCAAAGATAAAACTTAGTTTCCTTAGGAAACATACAAATAAAGAATAATTTTTTTCTTGTACATCTGAATTCGTGGACAGAAATTCTGACCCCATGTAATACCATTATGGTTACTCAACAGAAGAGGGCACTCTTTAATCATTTTAGTCCTAATCAAACCTTGGAAGACAATACCAAAAGATTTATGAAAATAAAATTACAAACTTGGTTGCAGTATAAGCACCCTCATCTATTAAGCTGTTTTCATCCTGTTTTTTAAAAAAAATTACTCACCATAAAGAAATTATTATGTAGAGATATGAAGTGATAGTCCAAGTTTGCTGGATCAGTAATAAAGATGTTAGAAAAATCAAGTTAAGTCATCTCGACTTTCATATTTGAGGTCTTTTTATGTATGTAAACAGGCTATTATTATAGATACTGGACAATTTCACACAAATAGAACAATTCTTTCCCTCAAGAGAGATAAACGATAAGGCTATTAGATAGAAATAAATGACATTCTCCGGAGTTAGAAGGTTTGAGACTGAGATGAATGGTGAGATACAGAGACATTTCCTTAAAAGTGTCAGGCAGACGATGGGAATAAACATGAGGCACCCCACGGTAAACAGGGGAGGTATTCCTTATATTGCCAGAAAGTTGTTGGGTTTGTGTTAGAGAGTAGATTAGTGCAAGTTAGAATACCTGGGTTTTCATTCCAACTTTGCCACCGATTGATTTTATGTTTAGGCAAATCTAACTTTTCTATTTAAAAAGGACATCAGAATTAGATAAGATTTGATAATTTCTTCAAGTCCTTCCAGTTTTAAGATTTTATGGGTTCATGTTTTGACACAACATTAATTTGGATGAAATGTTCCTAGTACTAGGAGACCTCAATCGTAGGGAAAAGCTGGTAAAAATGTTGAGTTCAGCTGATTGAAACATAACTTATTCCAGTCTATCATATTAATTAGAAATAGGTTTAATTTTCCCAATAAACGTAACTTCTCATTCTCACAGGGAGTGAGAAGGCTTCTAGGATTGTTCCCAGCTTTGTAACTGGAGTGACTAACTCATTGCCCAGCAGACATCAGGTGCTCAGTAAAGGTAGCATTTAGTGAATGACTGCAAGAAAGAAAAGAGATAAGAAAATTTAAAAAAATGCAAACAAAGACACATATCCCTATTTGCTACAATAGATATTGATAGATTTTCTTATAATCTTTCAAAAAACAATTCAAAACTCCCTCTGGGCACCTTTATCATTGTCTGTTTCACAAGCCATTTCTTTCTTCTCTTCCAGGATGTGAGAATATAACACCATATGAATTATTCCATATGATGAAACCAAGGAGACTGGGTGAGTATTATACCCCTTACAGGCTACAGCATTTGGAATATAGTTTGACAGAGTTAAGTTGCAGAATATAAAAAATGTATATACCCTAAAGTAAAAGAAAAGAATATATCTATTATGTACAAGAGGATGTGATCAAACATGGAGTCAAAGAGGGCAACCTGAAGAGATAAATCCCGAGCCTGTAGGATATAATTGTCAGAGGAGATACAACCCAGATTCTTAGCGATTCATGTATTTTTTATAAAATAAGTCTATGTAAGTTTGCTGCTTCAAATCCTACCTAGGTGAACAGCCATCAAATAACCAATCATCTGATGCCCTATGGTTGAGTCTGGATTGTGATGTTTATCATAAGGGTGATCATTATAATCACTTAAGTTGACGTAAGGCCTTTCTAAGGACTGAAGCAATGATAGAATCACACAGGGGGGATCATATTTTAGCCACAATCCCTCTATCGGAGGGGCTGTGGGCAATCATGCCTCTGCTCCTAAGGCACTGACGAGGCTGGTGGCTTTAGAGAAGCACACAGCACCTCAGCAAGGTCACGAATGGAAGTGGCGTTTCGATATCACTGCACTCATTCACCTTTAAATGACTTGGGGATCTAGCTCAGATGCCCAGGACGGCATGTGTAATTCATGAAAACTGCCATACAAAGTGTTCCAGCTTGAGGTTTAAATAAAGACATGAAAGATTAATGAAATCATGAAGAATAGGATTTGGATGAAAGCATATTTTTGGAAAGTTCAAATATTATAAATATCCAGACCCAAATTAGGATCTTGACTTTTTTTTTAAGCATAAAAGTGAGGTAATCATTTGAAATTGGTGTCTTAATGAAATTCATGAACAACTCTGCTAGATTATTCCACATTTCTTTCCTTATTCAATGTTAACAATAAACCCGAAGATGTAAATTTTCATCATTTTAATTTCATAGCTGAGGAAACTGAGCTTTATAGAACCTGTCCCACGTCACACAGCTAATAGAGGGTTAGTGCAGGGTGGGGTCCGGCGCTCACTTCTGAACAATGTGGCTCAGCAGTGATGAATGCATGCTAAATGTGGGAGTTAAGCAGTTACAACTTACAAGTCTAGAAAGTGAGCTTCAGACAGCATGAATATAGCCATAGAGCAAGGCAGGCCAGGTATTCGGGGGCTTTGATCAGCAAGCACAACACCAGATTGGTCATTAGTTTCCTCTTTCCTATTCCAGATATAGTTCCTGGACCTCAGCAAACATGGGACCACCTACGTCGAATGATATGTTGTCTTTGAAAATCAAACTGAAAGACATCGTGCTTGTTTCATAGACTGGCACCCTGGCTTTACGTTATGCTAGGCTTGAGGTGATTTCAGTTTTGGCCTTTAGAACGAGCAAAAGTGTGCCAGTGGATCTGCAAAAAGAAACGCTCCCAAGTTATTGCTTCTCTTTTTTAAGATTCTATATGAATTAGGCTCTACTAATCAGCAAAACTATTAAATGGGTTTTGGACAGAGCTGTGAGTTTATATCCTATTTCCAAATTATAAGCAGAAAACCTAAGATAAGTAACTTGCAAAATTTCCTTCATTAAGGCAAGAACTGTGGAGGAACATAATCTAAAGATTGTTTAAAAAAAAAGATTGTGTTTCTGGATACTAGGTCAAATGCTGCCCTTAATAACTGTGATCTCATCGTGGTTTTAATTTGCATTTCTCTGACAATTAGTGACATTGAGCATCTTTTCTTATGTCTACTGGCCATGAGTATGTCCTCTTTGGAGAAGTGTCTAGTTAGGTCCTTTGCCAATTTTTAAATTGGATTGTGTGTTTTTTGGTGTTGAGTTGTATATGTTCCTTATAAATTTTGGATATTAACCCCTTATCAGATGTATCAGTGAATATGGTCTCCCATTCAGTGGGTTGTCTTTATTTTGTTAATGGTTTCTTCTGTCATGCAAAACATTTTTAGTTTGATGTAGTCCCATTTGTTTATTTTTCTTTTGTTTCCCTTGCCTGAGGAGACATATCAGAAAACATATTGCTACAAGCCATGTCTGAGATTTTACTGCCTATGTTTTCTTCTAGTAATGGTATGGTTTCAGGTATAACATTTAAGTTTTTAATCCAGTTTGAATTTATTCTTGTGTGTGGTATAAGAAGGTGGCCTAGTTTTATTTTTCTGCATGTATCTGTCCAATTTTCCTCAAACCATGTATTGACTAAACTATTGTTAGTCCATTGTATGTGTCGCCTCACACTGACCAGAATGGTCATCATCAATACATCAACAAACAAGTGCTGGCGAGGAAGTGGAGAAAGGGGAACTCTTTTGCACTGCTGGTGGGAATGCAGATTGGTGCAGCCTCTGTGGAAAGCCGTATGGAGATTCCTGAAAAAATTAAAAATGGAGCTGCCTTGTGACCCAGCGATTCCCACTTCTGGTAATTTATCTGAAGAAACCCGAAACACTAATTTGAAAGAATATAACACCCTTATGTTCAGTCAGCATTATCTGTAATCGCCAAGCTATGGAAGCAGCCCAAGTGTCCACTGGTAGACAAGTGGGTAAAATAACTATGGGATATTTACACAATGGAATACTACTCAGCCATAAAAAAGAAGAAAATGTTACCCTTTGCAACAGCATGGATGGACCTGGAGTACATTATGCTAAGTGAAATAAGCCAATCATATAAAGACAAATACCATATGATTTCACTCATATGTAGAATCTAATGAATAACCTGAACTAACAAGCCAAATAGAGACAGACTCATAGATGGAGAGCAGGCTGACAGCTATGGTGGGGGAGGTTAGGGGGTAGAGAGATTGAGCAAAAAGGAGAAAAGACTCATGGACATGGACAACAGTGTGGTGATTGCAGGAGGAGTGGAGTAAAAGGGGGATAAATGGTAATGGAAAAAATATAATTAAAAAAATAGCATGTGACCTCAAACAAATACTTCGCTTGTTCAGAACTCAGCTTCTTCAGAAGTAAATGAAAGGATTGAACTAAATGATTCATAGAATACCCTTCAATTCCCCATTCACTCTACAAGTCTATTGCAGGTTTGGATTCAATGTATGAGGAAAGATACTGTTTGTTTAAAAAAAAACCCCTTGGGATTAGTAGGACACGCTTCTTTTGAAATGCTCAACACAATCTGAGATCACAAGTCCCACTCACATTGTTAACCTCTCGTGGGTGAGAAAGGACTCTTGGCACTTGTTTTGTCAAGGACTTAGAGTAATGTGAGGGCCCTTCAGGGGCAGTAACGTAACTGATGACGCCATGGAGAATTGTGGCAGCTCAATACTGTCATTGCTCTAAGAGTGCGAGGCCCGCTGTTGCTGGAGATAATGCAATAACAACAACAACAACAACAATAAATACCAGTAGCAGTGACAGCAGTAGTAGCAGCAGCAGTGGTGATGACAGATGAGTAGTAACACACCCTGACCTTCCCCCTGTGGGTGCGCACACTGCCACCAAGAATATCAGACAAATTCTACTCTGTTCGAGTGCAGAAGTCTCACCTTCCTCACTAAAGTCTGTGTCAAATAAACTCTAAATATGTGAATTTGTGTTCTTAGAATAAACAGCTACAGAGGGTTATCTAATATTAAATATATTAAATTTTTAGAAAAGCTATTTTATAGACATTAAAATAAGAGTTTCAGAGATTTTCTAATGGCAAAAAGTGCACTTAATACACTTTTAACTGAACACATACATATATACATACACATATTCTAATGATAGAAAACATATTGCATATGTATAGGAGAGAGTTGTGGATTATTATAGCTTGTCTTCTTTTTCTTTTTTAGCTTGTCTTTGTAATTTATTTGTTTCTAAGTTTTTACAGTCTATATCTATGACTTTTATCATGGGGAGGACAAGCAATGAGTGCTACGAAAATCTTCACATGGATGAATGCGCCATTGCAAGGACATGTCAGCAGTAAAGAAAGAGCAAAAGTGCACAACTTCCTGCAGGGAAGCAAAGCTGGCCTTGGCCCATTGCAATAGGTCTATCAACGTGGCACGGTATTTGAAGCTGATGTAGACACAGACCAAAGATTTCAAAAGGTGGGGGAAATTGCAGCGTACATCTTCATTACCAGAGCAGACGCTAAAGAACACTGTGAGAGCAGGAACAGAAATTCCCCTTACACAGCCCCACGCTCATTCCCCAGGCTGCCTGGTCTCCTTTGCACTCTGTGCGTCTGTAAAAGCAGTTGCTTCATTATTTCACGTATAACATTTTCAGTGTTCTGGAAAGTGATTTTATGAAAGTGTTCTTTAACAAAGATTTTGAGGAAAAGGAAAGTTGTGTTTTGATTTCCCAGTGGGGATTATTTTTAACCTGCAGGAAATCTTTTACTTCCATAAATTGTTAGGTAGTCAGGTACATCAATGGCCCTAACCAAATTCATCTGTCTAGATTTGCAAAGTAATCTTGGGCACAATAATAAAGCAAAAAACCGCCTGCCATGTTCCAGCCACAGATATTATGTAAAGCTAAACAGGATGTCCAAACCTGACACTCCTATTTTACTGAACTAAAAATTAAAAAAAAAAAAAGAAGTCCCATAGTATTGAGGAGATGCTGGACTGTAAGACAGTAATTCAGATCTATACTAGACTTTTGCATATATTACTCAAGGTTGCTGGATTGAAGTTCACTCTATGAGACACAAAATTTGCCTACACTAGCAAAATAAACTAGCTTAAGTTGGCAGCTTATATATAAAATAGAACACTAGGATACCACAAAACAAATATTTGGGCAAACCCTAAGCAAGAATTATGTTCTCTCTATAAAGGTATTGTTAGGTCTCAAAACTAAAAGGCCTATTTGTAGAAGTAAGTGAAGGCGGCACTGTTGAAGACGCGATCAGATGGGAGTGGTTGGGAACCTGGCTCGTGGCAAGTGCGTTGTGCTGTTTCTACATGGACCTGTCCCAATGAGTGGCATTAGGACAAGTGGTAGAAGCAAACCTAGAGGGAAAATTAGATTAAAAACGTGCATGTGTTCCTTAACATGCTAAACACACACACACCATAGAATCCAGATACTTCACTCCCACGTATTCCCCATGAGAAATGAAGACACAGTCACACAAAGATGTGCACAAATGTTAGAGCAGCTGGACTTGTAATAGCCAAGGCGTGACAGTGCCTCACCAGGGGAGTTAAATAACTGTGTGTCCGCTTAAAAAATTACGGATACAAGTAACAACATGGCTGGAACTCAGAATAATTATGCTGAGTGAAAGAAGCCTAATCATACATACTGTATGATTCTATTTATAGAACATTCCAGGCAATGCCAATCAATCTTCCGCAACAGAAATCCGATTGGTAGGTATGTGGTGTTTGGGGAAAGAAATGATTATATTACAAAGGAGCACCGGTAAGTTTTGGGTTGTGATGTATGTTTCGTATCTTGATTGTAGTTTAACTTCAGGGCTATATTCACCTGTCTATAAAACATACTGAACCATATGCTTTAATATGCAGTTTATTAAATATCCATTTTACACCAATAACGCTGTCAAAAATTTGCAGTTAATGATTAAAATGCCCACATGCACACATATTAGATAAAGTAACAATTGTTTGCTATAAATGGGACCATGTGATGGGAAGTTCTGTTGAACAAGTATAGAAAATAGTATTGAAAGTTCATTTTTAATCAATTAATATTCAATGTTTTTGCTACTTAATAAAATGGACCTTAATTCATCATAACTGCATATTTGCCAAAAATGTTTAAAGTTTTCTTATCAATATTAATGTTAAGTGTTAAACTGTTATCAAAAATGAGCTTTAGTTCAGACACCAGAGGTGCTTAAAGATAAAAAAAACATTAAACTTTAGTGAGAATAATACAAACTGGAGGCTTTTCTATGTGGACATTAGTGTGAGATGACCACTGATAAGAATAGCAATGTATTATAACAGCAATGCGATTTTTCCATCATTTAACAATATTTATAAAAATACCCAACCAGACTTTATACATTTTTACTACATTCAAGGTGTGGTTTAAAAAAATTTAGTAGTAAAACCCCTTTCGAAAATGAAATTAGAGAACACTAATAGTACCAATACAAAAAGGGAATACGTAACTGTTCTGACGAAAGCATAAGGCTGTGAAGCTGGGATGTGTGCGTGTGCATCTGTGATGCGAATCGGACCGTCAGGTCGCGCCCCTGCTCACCTTTTACTGCAGTTCAGGAAATAATTTCACTCATGCTAATTAGCCAAAACCACCGTGTAAGTTCCTCTGTGCTATCACCTTGGGGAGTTTAATCCTCAGCGTTTCACCAGAAGTGGCTCCATTTCAGTAAGGAGTTGTCAAACTCCCGCTTAAAAGTGCAGAATTAAATATAATTACAAATACCTACAATTCCTCTTGCATGTGAGGATGTGACTGTATGTTCAGTCGATTTTAAAATAACACAGGAAAATAATAAATTAGCAATACCAATTCATCAGTCACCGGCTTTACTCATGTGCTGCTCTGTCCCGTCCTTTTCAGGAACTTCCCTCTCTCTCACTCCTCCCTTCTGGATTTATGAAGCAGTGGTCTCAGATGTCCCAGCTCCAAGCCCTTCACGTGTCGATAAAAATGTCATTTTCAAAAGTCCACTTAAACTCTCTTTGGGTGAACGATATTAATGTCATCTATTTACAACATGGAAGATATGTGTTAAATAAAACTAACAATAACATACTAAGACCAACAATTTCTTTTATAATCTGACCAAAATAAATTGTAAGCACTGTTCAGCCAAATTGATATTTCTTACTTTTCAATCTCACCTTTTATTCTTATCTTTCTGCTTATTCAAAGTAATTTAGTATGCCAATATTTTTTATTAACATTGTTCTGTCTTAAAATTCCCTTTTCTCTGCAGATCTTATCCATTATCCAGTAACCAGAAATAAAATGGGGTCTCTGGAAAGCAGATACTGTGTAAAGATTAGTTTTACAATGAGAGAGAGCATCTTCCGCGGAGCAGGATTGTCTCGGTGTGCAAGCTGAAAAGTGAGCCCCGTTCTGTCTGAGAGAATTTGCAGGCTTCGCCTGATTAACTTCAGTGACTGGCGTGTGTGTGTGTGCAGTTAGTCTTTTTAAATTTGGAGGTTTCCAAATTCAAATAGAAAAAATTAAAAATAGATACAGATTGTATTCAGAGGATATTTATGGAGCACTATGCATAAAATACAGCATATTTAGATATGAAATTGTCATAAATTACATGAGGAAACCATCTTTTTTAGATAAAGATAAACTTCCTTTAGTTAGAAATCTTAAGTCATTTTCTGTTTTTTCTTTCCTTATATTTTATTTTATATTGATTGTTATTAAATTTATTGGGATAACACTAGTTAATAAGATTCTATAGGCTTCAAGTGTTGTCAGGTTAATAAGAGTCTGTAGGTGTCTATGACACATGATCTGTATAATTCCACTGTGTGCCCACCACCCAAAGTCAAATCACCGTCCGTCACCACTACTTTGTCTCCCTTTACCCTTCACTGTGCCCATCTCTACCTCACCATCTTTATGAAGCTAATGCAACATAATCTAAGTTCTGAGTTTTAGTCAAAATTTAATGGATATTGAAATATATTATTCACATTCTATCAACATACACTTTTATTTGTACAATGGTAAGCTTTTTGATTCATACAAAATGTCGTGTTTTATTTGTTTGACTAGACTCTACAAGCTGTCCCTTATCATTCTCTCACTCATATTCACAGGTTGTTTTAGCTTAGTGCTAAGGTCAACAGGGCAGTGTACAAGATTTTCCAGGATAAAACTTTTTCTTTTATTCTTTATGTTGCTTACCATCCTTTGATCCTACTCTAGGGATACAGGTGTGTCCAACCTGAGCCTGTGGGCTGCATGTGATCCAGGATGGCTATGAATGCAGCTCAACACAAAATCCTAAGTTACTTAACATTATGTGATTTTTTTGTGTGATTACATGTCACAATGTATTTACAGTGTGGCAGAGAGACGCCAAAAGATTGGACAACCTGGATCTAAATATAGCTTTCACTTAAAGATGTTATTTATTTATTTACTTTCAGAGAGAGGGAAAGGGAGGGAGAAAGAGAGGGAGAGAAATATCAATTGATATGCCTCTCACACACTGCCAACTGGGTACCTGGCTGGGAATTGAACCAGTGACATTTTGGTTCACAGGCTGGCACTCAATCCACTGAGCCACACCAGCCAGGGCAATGCAGCTTTCACTTTAGACATCATCTCTGGAATCTTTGAATAATGAACATAAAAGCCTCTGTATCATATATGTTTAGCTGGGTAAGGAGCAAGTTCAATATTTGTGGGCTAGAAGTCAGAACAACTAGGTTCCCATAATTACTTTTCATTCATTCACTTTTTTATTTAAGAAGTTTTCATTAAAATGTCAGATACTTGGTAGTTGCTAATTATAGAATGACCAATAAAGAACAGATATTGTACCAAAGGTATCTCCCCATCTAATGGGAGAATGTTTATTTTTTCTGTGACTCTGAAAAAGTTACTTGGTACTTGGTCCCGTGTACCGTAAATTCAATTGCGCTGCCCCTGCCTTCTCTATGTCCCACATGTTACCTCTTCCTCACTGAGCATTATTATGGTCAACTCAGATGATAGATGTAGATTGAACTCTGCATATACATAAGGTCAGGCACACTTTCTTATTTTTATGTAAAACTAGTTTTATAAGGTCTCTTTCTCAGTTCAGGGTTCTCACTGAAATGTTCTCTTCCCTCTCTCTTTCCTCAAATGGCAGTATAGAAAATAAATTGAGACCATGCCCACTGGAGTGAAAAAAAAATTAAATTCTAATCCTGATACACCACATATTAGTGTATGGCATTGGGAAAATATATTATTAAACTCCTTCAATTTTCATATACCTATTTGGTGGGATTGTTATAAGGAATGTATGAGGGAATAATATGAAGTACTTAATCTAGTGTCAAGAACAGAGGACACACACAATTAAATATTAGCTCTCATGTTACTCTAACATATGTCAAGAAATATTAGCTATTATGTCCAATTAATACTATTCTTGGAATGTTAAACAAAAAATATCAGACCAGGAGTCAGAGAATTTATCCTGGTTCAATCACTTACTGACTAGGTGATCATATTATTTTTAATTTTTAGAGACTAGATCCCTCATTCCACAAAATGGGATTCATTCCACAAAATGGGATTCACTGTATTGAAAAGGCCTGTGAAGTCTACATGAGTAAGTTATATTAAAACTATTAAAGTGTGTTACAAATATCAATTTGAGGGCAAATGTGAATATTGTTAAGAAATTATTAAAAAGCATCACCTTTTATTTTCACTCACATTTTGTTAAATAATTAAAAACATTCAGAAGAACCAATTCTTAAAGAAGCTAAGATTGCTCAAAAAGATAAATTTTGAAATCATTTTAAAAATTAAAGGCCTCTCCTCTTTGAAAGGCATATTAAAGGTAAAATAAAAAGAGAGAGTCAGAAGAGAGGAGCGGATAGCAGCAGAGACCTGAAATGAGGTGAGAAGTGGTTCAGATGGAGACATGGCAAACATCCAGTCACCAGCTAATGCAAATGGAAGTACAAAACACAAGCTGTGCAAATGGCCCAGGTGAGCAGGCCGGTGACTTTCACACATTTTGTGCTTCTCTCTGTGGAGTACATTTGCCATATAAAACCTAACTCGGATAGCCTATATACATAACCCGGCACAGAGACACGATTCACCTGAGGCGAGGAGGTCAAAAGCCCTGCCCACTGAAGCCCTCTTTTCCACCGGCATAGAGGCCCCTGAGTAACTTCTTGGGAGGATTCAGTAAAACATATTAGCTCGAGAACTTGAGGTCAACAGTAAAATTGTGTCAAGTTTCCTAATTAAACAAAGATCTTTATTAGCCTTTGGCCTAATTTTGGTAATTCACAGTTAAACAGTAGAATTAAAAAACACCCAATTGTACTGCTTATAAATCTCTACAGCTGATTTGAAGCTCTGCTAGTTACAGCTAGATCGAGGGCATGTTTCTTCAGCACTCTGTGACTTAAAAAACTCTCTAAAGTTCTTTGCACATTTTCCTCAGTGTATTTTTATGCAATACACACACACACACAAATATACACATATGTTATATAAACTAGCTTAATATGACTGTCGCTAGGCATTTTACTTCAGAAGAAATCAATACTTTTGGAATGATCATGTGAAAAAAGTTGTTGAGGTTACAAACGCTGAAATATTTGCCCTAAGACAACCAGGGCAACTGTGTCACAAAAGAATTTCACGGCATCTGCATCTATTCACAAATTAGAATCTATTATGTAGTATAGTTTTGTTTTTATAGAATGAGCCACATAAATTATATTATCAACTTTAATATTTTTGTTGCAACAACTGCCCAGAATGAGACTTCGAATTAATGTTGAATATGGTACTATCCCCCTTTCTGTGCACTTAAATCCAATTTTATCCAATTTTTACCATGAATGAGACATGGTATCAAGAATGGAACTAGGTGTGTTCATTGAGGCTAAGCTTTCATTGTTTCAAGACTTTTTAGTAGAGTTAGAAATAAATTATTTTCAAAGATGATGACTCCATACTGATAAATACAATAGTATATTTAAAAAAACAACATGGCAAAGTGGGATTTACTTCATAAATTTAACACTCCAATGCTAGAAGTTCCAGTAAGATAACTTACCTTATTACTTGATAAAAATGAAAAACGTGATTTCTCCAGATACACTGAAAAACCTTTGACAAAATTCAATACCTTTCCATAATTAAAACATTCAACATATAGAAAACGATGGCTACTTCCTTAATGTACTACACCCACGTTGCTCTAAAGCTAGCATGCTAGTTAAAATTACCACAGGCATTCCCACTGAAGTTAGAAACAAGGTGTAATGTCAACTGTCTCCATTATCTAACACTAAGAAGTAATCATAATTATTAAGGAGATCAGAAATAAACTCTCTCTATTTGCAAGTGACATAATAATATACATGAAAACTGAGACATTTAAACAAACCAAATAAAACTAATGAGACCTCTGTTTTCAGTTGTGATATATAAAGAGCTTAGAAGTTGTCTTCACTATAAGATAAAAAATCAAACTAAAAATGAATGACTTTTCTTAGACCCATCAAAAAATTGAGGTCACAACACAAACGTCCACTCTAAAATCTGCAGTGAAAGGTAAATAATGTGAGGAGAAATGCAACAGAGATAAGCTTACCAGGAGCAGAAGTAACTAGAGCCATAAACCCTTGGAAGGCTTAAATGGTAATCTTTATAAATTGTTAAAAGCTGAGTGTTGACCACCATGAAACTGAGAAACTCTCAGGGGTCATGGCCTTAGTGAGGGACTACACTTTCAAGAGTTTGACCTCCAGAAACCCCACCTACTTCTTATGGAGAAGATTGAAAACAAACAAAAAAGCTTCAGGTCTCTAGCAAGAGATGGGAAAGAAAGAGTATTTTCAAGTATTCCAATAGCATTCTCTGCCCCATAGGTCTCCTCTCCAGGTAAAAAACACTTTACCAGGTCCTTATCCACCTCAGGGGAGGTGAAATCACTCAACTTCAGACAATTCTAGACTTCCTGTCTCACCTAAGTGGGGGTGGGGTTGGAACAAGAAACACTTGTGAAGTTCCCATCCCCGGCGAGGGCCCACTACAAGGCGTATTTAATCCCAGTAATATAAAATGTTTCCGCTCCCCCATCTTACCATCACATTAACAAAACTCCAGTATAATAACAGTGGATTAAGCTATAAAGAGCTGCAAAAGTAGGCTCTACTTATTAAAGAGCTTTTAAGGAAAAACCAAAAAAAATAGAGGAGACAAAAACAGGGACATATAGGAAACCAAAGACTCTGATACCAAAACAATAAACACGGACAAACTGCTAGGCACATTAACATAAAACTTCTCACTAAAGACTTATTTACTTCAATTCCTATTCCCCATATATTATGTCCAGTTTTCAAAAAAAGTTACAAGACACACTAGCGGTAAACCAAAAACAGTCTGAAAAGAAAGCAAGTTTCACAACCAGATTCAGATATGACCCAGATTTTAGAATTATAGACAATTTTGAAAATGACTTCTAATCTGAAAAGTAAACAAATACAAGAACTGGCAGGTATTGTAAGCAGAGAGATGAAAGCTAAAAGTTAATCAAAAGGAAATGCAATGGCTAAAGAAAACAGCACCAAATTACAAAGAGAACCAACAGTATGGGAAAACATATTTGCCAATGATACCTCAGACAAGGGCCTGATCTCCAAAATATATAAAGAACTCACACTACTGCACTCCAGGAAGACAAACAACCCAATTAAAAAATGGGAAAAGGACTTGAACAGACACTTCTCCAAGGAAGATATACAGAGGGCCCAGAGACATATGAAAAGATGCTCAGCATCACTAGCCATCAGAGAGATGCAAATTAAAACCACAATGAGGTACCATCTCACACTGGTCAGAGTGGCCAACATAAACAAATCCACAAACAAATGTTGGAGAGGATGCGGAGAAAAGGGAACCCTAGTGCACTGTTGGTGGGAATGCAGACTGGTGAGGCCACTGTGGAAAACACTATGGAATTTCCTCAGAAAACTAAAAATGGAACTGCCCTTTGACCCAGCAATTCCGCTGTTGGGATTATACCCTAAGAACCCTGAAACACCAATCCAAAAGAACCTGTGCACCCCAATGTTCATAGCAGCACAATTTACAATAGCCAAGTACTGGAAGCAACCTAAGTGCCCATCAGCAAACGAGTGGATCCAAAAACTATGGTATATTAACACAATGGAATTCTACGCAGCAGAGAGAAAGAAGGAGCTTATACCCTTTGCAACAGCATGGGTGGAACTGGAGAGCATTATGCTAAGTGAAATAAGCCAGGTGGTGAGGGACAAATACCATATGATCTCACCCTTAACTGGAACATAATCAATAGAAGAAAAAAGCAAACAAAATACAACCAGAGACATTGAGGTTGGGAACAGTCTAGCAGTGGCCAGGGGGGAGTGGGGTGGGGACAGTGGGAAGAGGGGATTGCGGGAACTATTATAAAGGACACATGGACAAAATTGGGGGGGAGGGTGGAGGTGGGGGAGGGAGGTGGGTTCAGCTGGGGTGGGGTGGACGGATGGGGAGAAAAGGCATACAACTGTAATTGAATAACAATAAAAATTTAAAAAAAAAGGAAATGCAAGAATTTAAAAACAAAAATGAAGAGCTCCTTTGATGGGCTCTATATTAGGCACAACTGAAAAAGATTAAAATCTGTGAGCTTTAAATTATGTCAATACAAACTTCCCAAATTAAAATGCAAAGAGAAAAAAATAGGAAAATTAAAAAAGAACACTTATCAACTAGGATAATTGGAAAAGAGGTAGTAAACAGGTAGTTAGAGAAAGAAAAAAACAAAATGGAGCAGAAATATCTTAATAAAGGCTATTAATTTTAAATAATTAATGAGAAACAGTAAACCACAAACATTAAAGATCAAGTAAGATATCAAAAAAGTATACCTAGGCATACCTAGACATATCATATTCAAACTGCAGAAAACCAAAAGTGAAGAAAAAGATCTTGAAAAAAGCAAGCAGAATAGTATCTCTGAAGGAGAAAGCATAAGAATTGCAGGTTACTTCTAATCAAAAACCATGCAAGGAAGAAGAGTGTAATGAAATGCTTAAAATGTTTATAGGGAAAAAAACAGCCAGTCTAGAATTCTATACACAGCACAATTTTTCTTTAAAAGTGAAGAACAAATTAAAAATTTCACAGGCAAACAAAACAAGAAATTTGTCACTAGCCAATCCACCCTTGAAGAAATGATAAAGGGAGTTCTTTAGGGAGAAGGGAAAGTCTCAAGAAAGAACGAGCTTCAGACAAAGACTGGATGAAAATAAAATAAAAACCATTTATTTTTCTTATTTTAACTTATTTAATGTATAAAATTTGTTCAAAATAATATAGTTACAATATATTGTATAAAAATAGCTTATGGGAGGAATTGGAAATACTTTGTTAAAAGATAACTCTGCTAGCTGCCATGCAGTATAGGGTTACGTGAAATTGGACTTAAATTAATTGTAAGTGTATATTGCAAACTTTAAAGCAACCACTATATTTTTTGAAAAAATATATAGTTAATATGCTGAGACAGTAAAAGGTAGGAATCATTCAAAAGACAGACAGGCTCATCTTTACAATAAAATATTATTCATAAATATAAAGAAAAGAACTCTCAACCTCTCAACCTTTGAAAGGACATGGATGGATTTTAAATGCTTGTTAGTTAAGTGAGACAATCCAATCTGAAAAGGCTACTTTCTATATGATTTCAATTGTATATTATCCTGGAGCAGCAAAATTGGAGGAACAATAAAAAGATTAGTGGTTTCCAGGAATTCTGGAGGAGAGGAAGAAGGTCAAATGGGTGAAGCACAGGGTGATTTTAGCAGAGTGAATATATTCTTTATGGCATTGTAATGGTGGGTACATGACATTATATACTTGTCAAAAGCTGTATAAATTTACAGCACAAAGACTAAAGCTTAAATATGCAGACTTTAGACAATAATTTAGTGGGTTGGGGGATCCCAGAAGGAATGCAGACTATGACAAGAGTATAGGGTGGAGCAAAAAAGGTTTACTGTTGTTTGTATGGAAAATAATACATGAATAATTAATAATACAAGAATAAACTCTGTATTTCATGTACTCACAACTGTAAACCTACCTTTGCCCCACCTTCTATTTAACTATATTAATAAGATCTCACTATAGATGGGGTTGGGAGAGGTGTTTGCCTAAGAAACTTCAGAAATAAATATAATCTATAAGAATAAAGTCAAAAGAAATTATAAGTAAGAAAATAACCATGGGCTGTTTCCCATCAGGTACAGGTTAACAATTCTGACACTGAATAATGAGGTAAATGAATGGTGGTGATGGGAGCCATGTTTTGCACTGGTAGAGTGGGAGCTTACAGATGGACAAGCGGAGGGGGCTAGAATAATCCATGTGGTAACAAACTGCAATTAGAGACTAATGTACGAACTCCTGTTTAACTAAATACAGGTATAGATGGCTACATATAGAAACACACACACACACACACACACACACCATAGGTGAGTCTACACAAATACACACCTATTTTCTTGATCTGTCAGTTGAGAATGTCTAAGAGAAATAACACTCAGTGCTTAGTAGCACTGAGCACACTTAGCACCCATTATGGTTTCTAATGATTTCTCCAGGAAAGGTAGCAGGGCTTCTTGAGAAATGGCTGATTCTAGAAATGGGAGAAAATATAAAAGAACTTGAAGCATCTTGTATTGTCAAAATATAAGAAAGGGCTAAGAAATAGTTAGAATTCCAGTTGTCAAAGGGATACAGGAACCAAATAAAAGAGTTCTGATGGCCAAGACTGGAAAATTTAAGCTGCAAAATAAGTAAAGTAGTATTAGATTATAACTCAACAAATGAAATTAATACTCATGCATCCACACTGGAAGAAATGATTTAATACTTAAATAAATTGGAGAGAATATCCATATCTCCATTGAATAATTCCAGATACATTAATTGGATAGTCTGTCCTCAAGGAAGAAAATATAATTCCCACTCTTTAAGTATGGGCTAACAGTAGCTTACTTCCAATGTGGAGCAATAAAAAGGGTAAAAATTAACTTCACTGCAAAGAAACCATGATCTCTGCCAGGTGATCAATGTCAGCATCAGTGGTGATATGTAATGTTGATTGTATGAACAATGAAAATGTTGCAGTAAAAATGGCACTTCATCTTTGTATCGCCCCAACACACATATACGGTCATAAGAAAAACCTCAGTAAAAGAGCAATAAGAGGGCATTGTACTAATACCTCATCAGTAGTTCTCAGAACTGTCAAGGTTCTCTAAAACAAGGAAAGTTTGAAGGCTGTGACAGACACGAGGAGCCTAAGAATTTATGACTACTAAATGCAATGTGATATTCTGGATAGAATCCTAAAGCAGAAAAAGGACATATGATGAAAGCTAAGGAAATCTGAATGAAGTATGGATTTTAATAATAATGAAGCAGTATCCATTCATTCATTAAAATATATGTACCATATTAATATGAGAAGTTAATAATAGAAGAAACTGGGTATAAGTTATATCTTTTCACATTTTCTGTAAATCCAGTAAGGTCTGTTTTTTTTTCAAAACCAAGATATAATAAGATAGAAAATTAAAATAAAAAAATCAGTAACCTGTATATAAGCAAACAATAACCACTTAGGCAATATAATGAAAAGAAAATGATCTAAGTGTGTTAGAAATAACTTTTAAAAATAAATTTAGTAAAAATATGCTAAATCTCTCCAAGAAAACCTTTAAAATACCACGGAAAGACACAAAATATACTTCAAAAGATAGAAAGGTGTCCCATGATCTACATAGAGAAAGATTAAATATCACAAATATATAAATTTTTTCCAGTTAATATAGTTTAACACTATTCTAAAGAAAAAACTTCCAGATACTTTCAGAAACAAAACTCATGGAGAAAACATCTAAGGAAATGTAGGAAATCCCCGAAAAAACAAAAAGATCAATAAAGGAGGACTAGTTTGATCAGGAAAAAGAAAAACATATATGCACTAAATGTTCTAAAATTGATATGCCTGGTTCTCAAATTCACAGAACAATGTAACAGAAAAGAAAATCTAAAAATAAGTCTATGTAATACAGAAACTTGGTATTTAATAAAGACGAAATTGCAAAGATCTTGGACAAAGAGGCACTTTTAAAGAAATGAAGTTAGGACAACTATACAGTCATTAGCATAGATAAAATGGATATAAACCACATACTCAACAGCAGAATAAATTTCAAATGAATCAAAAATATAATGATTAATAAAAAGAAATTACCCAAACAGTAAAAGAATACTTGGGTATGTTATTCATATCCTGGTTGTGGGTAAAGTATTTATTATGACTAAAAAATACAATAAAATGGAAAATGGAAAAATTCAGCTATAGTACAGAAATATGTTTAAAATGCTTAGAAAACATACCATAAACAAATTTCTCAAATACTGAACAGATATTTTCTTTTTCTACATTTATTAGGCATACATATCAATATAATGGCTACAGACAAACACAATTATAAATGTAATCTAAATTATTAATATTTCTTCATCCCTTTCTTGAAAATCAACATTACAATAGACAAACCTCTGGCTCAGAGCATTTGCCAGCTTCTCCCACGTCAGTACTCTCCTGTGGCCTGTTTCATGCCATCGATGTGACATGACCAAAGGTGGAGTTGAGAAGAGAGGAATGTCAAGCCAGGAGAATAAGGTTTTCAGTTAGCACCTGTTTCTACTCTCCAGGAAGAACCACCTTTCCCATTGCCCTCCCTCCATAAGTGCGGGGGCATCTTGCTTGTCCATTATTGTCTCTGTTCACGTAGTTTACTTCGGGGAGTATGTATGCTAAGGTATGTAAGATAAAATAAATGTGTCCTCTTCGGGGCATGAAGAAGATGAAAGAAAAAAAAAAAAGGAAGAGAAGAATGCCACAACAACGTGGTAGTACTTTTACAGTGATAGATGTACATGTAGTTAGGGAGTGAAAGATTCATGAATGTATCACCTTTGCTTAATATATATCACTTAATTCCAAGTTAATATAATTTAATTTTAATGATGACTGTGTCTAAATAAAACTAGCTCAGCAAACTCCTGAGATTTTAACAATCAGATCTCAGCACACCACTGCTTTGCTGTTTCCCGATGCAATTCAATGAGGGTACAATATCCTATCACATTTTTGCAAAACATGTTTAATGTAAATCTAATCACAAGTAAACAATAAGGAAAATCCAGAATGTATGACATTTAATAAGCCTTTAGAGTCTTCAAAAAACGCCATGAGAGAGACAAAAAAAAAAAAAAAAAAAAAAAGCTGGAGAACTGTTCAGATCAGAGAAAACAAAACCAGAAGACACACGATAACCAAATGCAGGGCATGAATGCCCCACAGGGGAAAGGGCGGGGCAGGAAACTAGGAATGTTCAAACAAATAGAATGGAAAGGGTATTTAGAAAAATTTGAATATGGGTCATATAGTAAATAATGTAACATTTATGTTAAATTTCTTGAGTGTGGTAATAATATTGAGATTAATTTGGGATTAAAACAGTATATTGAGAGTATACTGTTTTTATGAGATACAGGGTCAGCCAAAAAAAAGTTTGTGCATAGATGTATAGATAGGAATAAACTATATATATATGTATCTATATGCAGAGAGAGAAAACAAGGTAAAATAGCAACAACTGTTGAAACCAAGGTAAAACATTACTCCCAAGATGAAAAATAGTCCTGCAAAGTCTTAGTATATGAAAGAAAATATGTTTATGTATATGTATGTGTATATATACTTATTTCAAATTTATATTTTTAAAAGTAATGAAATTTGCAAAAAGTAAGAAAACTTTAGCCTTAGATTATTATTCTAAAATTAGAATAATAATTTTAGTTATACACTCTGTATCAGAAACCTGGCAATTCACTTTACCTATATTATCTCAAGACCCTAAGCCCCATTATGAAATAATAACTCTCAATTTACAGATAAGATAATGATCTTTAAATAATGAGTACCTTTGATCAGTAATATAATGGTTTCTGCAATCCATATGGCTAAAGAAAAGCTGTTTCCATAAAGTCAAACCTTTGTTAAGGCAGAGAAAACACTTGTGGGATTATGTATGATGACTCTTTACGTGTTTTCCCATTTAATGATCAAAAGACTTATTTCCAGGACTGATAGACAATGGTCAGACATATGGATCTTTACATATTACTCTCTCTGAATGAAAGTAATTTAAAATCAATCTTCATTTCTTTACAGTTTCTAATGTCAACACTAAATAACACTAAATTCCCCCCAGGCTCTCTGGTCATATTATTTTCCCCTGCAGTGTGTGATTTTCTCCTTCTAACTGAATGAAGGGAATTCTACAATCTGATAGATTAGCAATGCAATCTTTTACACCATTTCCTGAGATTCATCTCAGATTTATGGTTTCACACTTAGAAATAACATGATGCAGAAATGTTGAGCAGGAAATAAAACTGTATTTTCCCCTTTCTTACTTCAGTGGAGTACAATTTCCATTTATTCACACTGTATTTCCTCACACAATATGTTCTGCAGACCAAAGGCTATAAATCTGAAAATATTTATGGGCAAGACTACCCCTGATGCCATTTATACCTTGCTGGCATTTTGTTCCAGCTCCTCAGAGCCACTCATCTCTCATATGAATGGCTTACAATATATACTGAGTTAGATTTCTCCCTGTTGGATGAAAGGCCCTTCTTTAAAGGACTACAGTACTCTTAGTCTGCTTTATTATTAATAACACAAAATTGCTAATGAGTTTAAAGAAAATTTGTTATGAGTGTTCAGAGTTTTCCCAACTCCGAGTTTTCCAGGTTTAAAAGCCATTTCTTTTGACATTAAAGAATAATTAGCATACACTATTATATTAGTTTCAGGTGTATGAGACAATGCTCAGATATTGATACCAGTCAGTTTTAAATTTTGAGAGTTTTTCTCACTCTTTTCTTTTAGAAAACATTTTTTAAAGTCTCAATGAGGATATGTTTTTTTAATTTGAGAGATAAAGAGAGAAACATCAATGTGAGACAAAAATATTGATTAGTTGCCTCCTGTACATGTCCCGACCAGGGATTGAACCCACAGTCTTTTGGCGTATGGGATGATATGCCAACCAACTGAGCCACTTGGCCAGGGCGCTAGCTATGTTTCCATAAAAACATTCAATACATTTAAATTACAACATTTGTCTACTACAATAGGGAAGCATAATTGTCCCTCTCGATGTGATCATACATTTGTCAAGCAGAGGTCAGGCAGACACTGCAAACCTGGCACAGCTCCAGGTATAAAGAAGAGGCAGCAGGGCTGGGTCTCAAGTGTTCCTTGAGATGATGTTTGGATCAGACAGGGAAGGAATATCCTTGATTGAACTCCAGGAAAGGGGCTTTGTCGTTTCCCTGTTCTCATATTCCGTAGTAATTTGGTGAGGGACCAGGAGGATGGAAGGCACATGTTGCAACAGGGGTTTTTGAGTTTCTGAAAGTGGTCTTACTCCTGAGTGCAGGGATCTTGCAGTTGCACGATGGGCATCCCGGTTGTTGAGTATCAATGCTTCAAGCAGCTGTAGAACTTGGAAGAGGCTAAGATTTTGATCATTTTCTTCTTTTATATGCAGGAGATGGACCAATATTTCAGCTAACTCACTGCCAGACAAAGAGAATCTAGAAGTTCCATGACAGAGATCCTATTCGTTACTCCTCATTATTCAAGCGTTCACAAAAGCAGAGAGCTAGAGGAAGTGTGATTTTATTTAGTTCAACCCCTTCTCTTTCCATTTATTTCCAGAGAAGTATATAAAGGAACAATGAGCTCTGAGAAATAAATTTAATTTTTTAAACATAGTTCAAGGTTGTGAGTGAATAACCCAAGAGCAAAGCAGAGAAATGAAAATTCAGTCTCCTAGTATTCTAGAATATTAACTCACAATGAGCCCTATGAAGAGAGATATACAGGGGTAGGCAAAGGTAGGTTTACAGATGTGAGTACGTGAATGTTTATTCTTGTAGTATTATTTTTATTAGTTATTGCATTATTTATATGCATTACAACTGCAGACCTACTTTTACCCACCCATGTATACCACAGTTTCTATAAATTATTCTTTTTAATGATTTAAGCCTGACCCATAATATCATTAGGCATTGAGGGTTCCATTTGTCTTCACATCTGTGTCCTCTTCTGTCAATGAAATGACCCATTATTTATTGGTCAATGTGGAACAGCAAAACTGAATAGCCATTTAGGAATGTTCTGTCTTATCCCATAAACCCCCACTGAATGATTAAAACAGAAATGTTACCAACTCGTTTTTTTAACTCCTATGTAAGAAGATGTCAATAGGTATTTTAAAATAATTGATTATAACAAAAGTAAAAATTGACTTTTCAATCTATTGGATAGCTGATGGTGAGTATCTTCTCTCTTAAATCATGTTTCTTTATGTTTTTATTAATTTAAGAAACTTTGTTATTGTTGCTGTTGTTGATGGTGCTTGAGAAGTAGACTGTGGAGTAGATGATAATCTAACGGTATTTAGATAGAAAATTTTAAGAGAAAGTTTTACTTACAATATAGTTTGCTTAATGGTAACCTGTTTAATACTTAAAATTTCAGGAATTCAGTTTCCAGCCAATATGGAGACATATGTAGATATTCCACACTTCCTCGCACAACCAAAAGAAGGATAACAACCAGTTGAAAAACAAAAAACAAGCAAAACTGCCAGAAAATCAAACTGTATGGAAGTACGACAAGCAAGGAATTAAAGAAGAAACATCCATCCAGACTGGCAGGAGGGGAAGAGTCGGGCAGCCAAGGCAGATAGGATGGATGGTAAGGTAGAGGCTGGCTAACTGGGTGGGTAAGGCAGTGGCTGGAGGACTAGGTGGTATCACATTCATGTGCTAATAAACTGGGAGGAACAACTGGGGAGTGAGACAGACCACACAACCCAGGGTTCCAGCATGGGGAAATAAAGTCTCAAAAACCTCTGGCTGTAAAAACTTGTGGAGGTTGCTGTGGTGGGAGAAACTCTCAGACTCACAGGAGAGTCCTAGAATGTACTCAAACCCATCCACCCACATGGGAATCAGCACCAGAAGGTCATAATTTGCTTGTCGGTAGTGGTGGAAGTGACTGAAATCAAGGAGAGAGCTGAGTAAGTGGCATTGTTCCCTCTCTGACCCCTCCTCCACATATAGCACCACAAGGCAGTGAAGTGCATCGCTCTGCCCTGGTGAACACCTAAGGCTCCACCCCTTACTATGTAACAGGTTCATCAAGACAAAAAAAATATATATATATATGGCCCAAATGAAAGAATAGATCGAAACTCCAGAAAAAGAACTAAGTGACAAGGAGATAGCCAACCTATCAGATGCAGAGTTCAAAACACTGATAATCAGGATGCTCACAGAAATGACTGAGTATGGACACAAAATAAAGGAAGAAGTGAAGACTATACAATGTGAAATAAAGAAAAATATACAGGGAGCCAACAGTGAATGAAGGAATCTGGGACTCAAAACAATGATTTGGAAGAGAAGGAAGAAATAAACATTCAACTGGAACAGAATAAAGAAACAAGAATTCAAAAAAACTGAGAAGAGGTTTAGGAACCTCTGGGACAACTTGAACATTCCAACATCTGAATCGTAGGGGTGCTAGCAGGAGAAGAGAAAGAGCAAGAAATTGTAAACTTATTTGAAAAAATCATGAAGGAAAACATCCCCAACCTGGTAAAGGAAAAAGACATGCAAGCCCAGGAAGTTCAGAGGGTCCAAACAAAGTTGGATCCAAAGAGGAACATGCCAAGACACAACAAAATTAAATTACCCAAGATTAAAGATAAGGAAAGAATCTTAAAATCAGCAAGAGAAAAGGAGACAGTTACCTACAAAGGAGATGTCATAAGACTATCAACCAATTTCTCAAAAGAAACCTTACAGGCAAGAAGGGGCTGGAAAGAAGTATTCAAAGTCATGAAAAGCAAGGACCTACATCTAAGATTACTGTATCCAGCAAAGCTATCATTTAGAATGGAAGGGCAGATAAAGTGCTTCCCAGATAAGGTCAAGTTAAAGGAGTTCATCATCACCAAGTCCTCATTATATGAAATGTTAAAGGGAATTTTATAAGAAAAAGAAAATGATCAAAACTATGAACAGCAAAATGACAACAATCTCACAACTATCAACAACTGAACCTAAAACAAAAACAAATGCAGACAACTGTAATTGAATAACAATAAAACCTAAAAAAAATAAAAACAAACTAAGCAAACAACTAGAACAGGAACAGAATCACAGAAATGGAGATCACATGGAAGATTATTAATGGGGAGGGAGAAGAAGAGGAGAAAATGAGGGAGAAGGTACAGGGAATAAGTAGCATAAATGGTAGGTACAAAATAGACAGGGGGAGGTTAAGAATGTTACAGGAAATGGAGAAGTCAAGGAACTTACATGTACAACCATGAACATGAACTAAAGGGTATGGATGCTGGAGGGAGAAGGTTGCAGGGTGGAGGAGGATAAAGGGGAGAAAAAAATAGGACAACTGTAATAGCATAATCAATAAAGTATTCTTTAAAATTTCAGGAATTTATGAGATTATAAATTTACATAAATAATACTTTAACTGATAAAAAGAACAGCCTAGAGATGATTCCCCGGAATTTGAGAGTTAACAAAAAGAAAACAATGGCCTCAGACAATTTAAGAGATAGTTAAAATGTACAAAATCAATGCATAATTGCTATGATCAGAGACATAGGAAATTGTCAGTTATGGAGAAAATCTCAAGCCTAAAACAAACTTAGCTTTATTTGATTCAGACACATGTAAAGTAAGGTTTTAGGGAATAGGTATAGTTAAATATGTGCTAAAGTTTTATTATTATATTTTATTATTTTTTCTTGCATTCCAGTGTATTGATTATACAATCCTTGGGACCATTTACTTATAGTGATATTGTAATATATCCAAAAATGCCAAATATAAGAAAAGTAGTCCTAAAATTAAGCAGAAAAATTTCTATTCCCATTCAATTACTACCTAGAATTTGACTATTATGTGTATTTTAAGGGAGATGGTTTCTTATATGGAGGTCCCTGGTTATTAAAGCTGATATAATTAATAAAATCCACATTACATTCATTGCTCTTAATGTAATTCTGTGTTTATAAAATAATCTTCTGATAATTTGGTTTCTTATGTAATTATCCTGTGGTTTGAAACCACATAGGCAAAAGTTGTAGAGACTTGTAAGTCTTCTTGAGAGTTACATTGTAATAAATTAAAATGTAAAAATTATAGCTTATGTCCTCTGTTTTTCCATGAGTTTAATAATCATGACTCAATACTCCTTTTGCTAAAGCAATGTCCAACACTTGGTAGATTAATTAACAAGATTTTTTTCTGAATGTTCAAAATGCTGCCTCTTAATGGGGTTTCTACAATGTTTTTAAGTTGACAGTGTCATTAATTTGTCCTGTGACTTCTTTCAAATATATATGAACTACACCATAGGAAATGTTACCTTTTAATTGTACAGTACAATGACTATGTTATTCACACAGCTGTCTAAATACTTAGCTCTCCTTGCCAAAGTCAACCAGTGCTTATATACTACTGTGCTGGTTTTAACAAACATCGTGCACACAATCCAACAGTGTCTAGACAATTATCAGTTTATTAAAATATTGAGAAGACTGGCCAAAAAAACCCCTGTTGATTCTCCATTATGTACCAGTCATTGGTAGCATTATTTACATATACAGACTAACAAGAAACTGAAGATCAAAGAATTTATCCTGTTATTCTGCTCAAAAGGATTTATACAAGATCTGTCTGACTCCAGCATGTAACTCTTTATATGACAATGTGATAGTAACTCAACTACCATAAATCATAGGTAGAAAGTTGTACATTTCAAAGACATTATAAGGATTAAGGATCTGACAACAATGTGTAATATGTTGTTGTTTTTTTTGTTTGTTTTTTTCATACTATGTTTCCCTTTTCAGTTGTAATCTATATCCTACTGGCAGAAATTGTTTAGAAAAAGAGGGAATACAAAAATAATAAATAAAATGAGCATATGGTAAGAAAAACTGACTTGCAGAGAAGAGATAGAAAAAAGTTTGTAAGATGGCGATGACACTCAGCGTTTTTGATTACTGGTTTTATTGCCAGAATGGCAAGCCAAGTTAGGCAATTAAACCACCTGCATTTCCAATAGCGTAATATATTAGATTTTGTGTATTTTTATTTGGAAAAAATTTTAATACATCAGTGCTCATTTTTTCCTAATAGAATATAAAACATTGTATGGAACTTGGTTGTAAAAATATAAATCATTTAACAGAGATTTGCGGCCCTAAAAATTAGAATATACAAGCATCATTAATTAAACTAGGCCTATAGTATCAATAATACAGATCTATTTCAGTGTTTTAAAAGCCTGATATAAAGATATTAAGTAATAGCTGCTGAAATAAAGAGATGGATATACATTTTTTATTAAAACCATGTTTTCTATTTTGTTCAGACAGACAACAGATCCATAATTTTTTTTTAAGTTTCTTTCTGAAAAGTTGAAATAAGCCCCAGGAAAAAAAAATTATGGCACTGATGAAGTAAAACTGTCACTTTTTTATTTGGTAATTAAATATATCATCCCTCTGTCTATTAACCACAGCAGTTCTGTCACAAATCTTGTTTCTACTTATAATTAATTAAGCAAAACTAAAATGTCTAAATCTACTACAAATCAAACTTAATTTAAATGGCTACAATAACTTAAACAAAGATAAATGAAATGGCTTTCTTATGCTTCATTACTTCCTCTAATTCTTTTGAAACATTTCTGTAGAAGTTCTGAGGATGGGGAGAAAGGGCTGGACTACAGACACACAAATTAAACTACCCAAATAACACCTGACCCCCAGGTGGTTCCAGGACTGTTTTTTTTCCCACTGTTCCATTCCCTGTGTCACCTCAACCTTTTAATATGAATTTGAAAATATATATGATACAACTATCACAGTCTGATTTATCTTCAACTTTCAACCATATGTCAGTTCTAATGTGCAAATGTTATCTTCATTTAGATGTCTAATTAAAGAGATGTCAAAATTATAAATTAATTGTTTAATTACAAATTTAAAATGTCATAGAGCATGTTCCAAGATTGTACTGTTTTACCAGCATAGACACATTTGAACATATACAAAAGAACTCTACACCCTGACAAAATCATATGTTTTTTATTTTGGTGATGTATTTTTATTATTTCATGACTTCACTCCATTTTATTGCATTCCTGTGATTTTTTTATATGACATCCCTAAAAGATGTTCTTAAAGTTCATGCATAAAGAACAAAATAAAATTTATAACAACTACGTGAATCCATCTTTAAAAACACAGATGGTCTTGTCTGTTTCCATGATTATGCATGAAAATACCTTTTTCAATCAATTATACACCTTTATATGACTTATTTATTGCTTTTTAACAATATTTTTGTTGTATCCAAATGAACATATTAAAATACATTACTGACTTCTGAAACTATTAGCAATTTAATAATTCCTTTGTTTTTTCAGCCTAGAATAGCATTTAAAAAAGAAAATGTACCATTGGTTGGTTAGCATTTAATTTACTTTCAGTAGGTCCATCATGTAAATAATGTATCAGTTGAAGCCACGTTGAACAGTGCACACAGGGAAATCCCACTACCGCTATGGACACATACCCCGCATTCCTCGCCCCGCCCCTGGTCCTGACACACACACAGGCTTGTAGGGAACTCCATCTCCTCCTGTCCTTTTTTCAGCGTTTTGTTTATAAAAATGCAAGGAAATGCATATATGTACCATTTTCCCACTTCTATGTAATGCATATATGTACCACTTCCCATTTCTTTTCCTTGCTTTTTTAAATTTATTAGTATATCCTTGTAAAATATAGATATCTTCCTAATTTATAACTGAGAACTTCACCAACACTCAGTATTTACTGTTTGTCACCAGGAATAAAATAGCTTTTCACCGTGTTCCTGCAGTCTATCTGTGTGCTGTTTAAAATCTAACACGTTCAGTTCTGCTCTGTAGTTCTAGCACTTATCTTCTCCTTCAAAAGGCCATTTCCCCACAACGATAATAGGGAATCCAGATTAGCAGCACACCACGGAAAGGTAAATAAACTAGGCTGGGATCAGGAAGACCTAGACACACGGAAGCAGCAGATAACAGACATGATTGATTGTGAAGGTGCCATTGGACCACAGAGAGGTCTGCTGAAGCTGGGCGGATGTAGCTGCGTGGAAGGCATTATTGAAAGGGCTCCAAAGAAAGACCCAGGGCCCCATATCCCTCTCTGTGCTATTTATAGGGAAAATGGGGCAAGTGTTCTCAAATGACTACAACACAGTGGGTACTTCCTGGTGGAGGAAATGGTGTTATAAAGAGAAGTGACTTCTGGGTCGCAAAGGCTCCTATCAGAAGGTTTTTTTCATTGTGCTAGCTCAGATCTCCTGGGCCAGCTATTGCTAGGCTACTAAAACAGGGAAGGGATAAGCCTCCTAAACCATCTGAGTTAGTCTCTCTTCAGGAAGTGTTTCATTTTTCCATGAGCATCGTAGCTAATTTACAGATATGAAGAAAAATACGGAGTCAAAATGAAACACGGATGCTGGTCAAACGAAATCGTTGAAGCCTGTTACACCAGGAGTAGCAACCGTCACTACTGAACGAAATTATTTTAGGAATCTATTACATAATCATATATATCTCTCCTTTAATTTGTTTTTATAAATTATACTATTGATTTTCCTCATGTATAAGCTTCCTTACATTTTGGAATGAAGTATATTTAATCACAAATATTATTCTTATTGCACTGTTAAATTTGATGTACTTTCATCTTTAGTCAAAAGAGAAACAAGTTTATAGTTCCCATTTTTATATATTTTTAACAGATTACTATTTTTAAGGTTATTTATAAAATGCATTGATTTTGTTGTCTCCTATTCTCATAGTCTTGCATTTTAATAGCAGTGGAATAATCCATTTCACCTAATGTCCAAAAATATAAGCCACAAAAATTACAGACCCTTGTATTTATTTGCAATGGTAAAATTTTAATGTTTTTTTTCCCAAACTGTGTTATGAACTTTTTTCATCTTCATAGTTTCTAAATCTTCTTGGATTAACACTAGGATAACATCACTTTTCATAAACGTTCTAATCCATAATGTAGTTTTCCTTAATAATGTTTGCACAATTGCATATATACTGATGTTTTTAAAATGTTGAGTTTTATTCATCTTTATTAATTCAGTTTTCATACTTCCTTTATTACAATTCCGTATTTTTCTTTTTAATCTAATTTCTCTAAATATAAGCTTATTTTAACACCTTTAATAAGGTATAAATTTATATCCTATAATTCACCATTACAAAATGTATTATTCAATTATTTAAAATATGTTCACAGAGTTGTACAACCACATCAGTGTAGTTTTAGAAGTGTCCATCATCCCCCCAAATTCCATCCCAGCATCCAATCCCAGGTCTAGATAAACATCGATCTGCCTGTCTTCTTTATCTATAAGTTTTTCTTTTTATAAACATTTTATATACATGAAATCATACAATATCTAATATTTGGTCCTGGCTTCTTTCATTTTGCATGTTTTTGAAATTAATCCATGTTGGAACATGTATTGAATTCTATTCTTTCATTGCTGAATAGTATTCTATTGTTAGTGTGTATACTATGTTTGTTTATCCATAACCCAGTTAATGGATATTTGCTTTCCTCCTAGTTTCAACTAGTATGGTTGAACTCCTAGGGTCAACATAGTACGCTACTATGTAATTTTTGTATAAGGCTTTGTATTGATGTATGTTTTTATTTATCTTCTGTAGATACCTAGGAGTATAATTGCAGGGTTTACGGTAGCTGATATTTAACTTTTTAAGAAACTGTCAAATTTTATTCAAATTAGCTTTACAATTTTACATTCACAATAGTAATGTATGAGGGTTCAGTTTCTTTATTTCCTCCTCAAACATTTGGCATTGTATATCTTTTAGATTATAGCCATTTCAGTAGGTGAGTAATGGTCTCATTATTATTTTAATTTGCATTTCTCTAGTAGCTAATGATGGTGAGTAACCTTTCGTATGCTTCTCATTGGTTTTCACTTTTGTTGGTGAAATATCTGTTAAAGCACTTGGCTCTTTTTTATATTGGATTATTTGTCTTATTAAATTATGAGTTCTAACTTTTTCTTGATACTTTTTTTCAAAGTCAGGTATATGACGTAAAAGTATTTTCTCTAAGTCTTTGGTTTGTCATTTTTTAATGACGTCTTCCAATGCATAGAAGTTGTTCATTTTAATTAAGTCCAATTTATCTTTTTTACTTTACGTTTGTACTTTTGGTGTATTATCTCAGGAATCTTTGCATAAAAGATAATTTTGAAAATTTTCTCCTTCATTTTCTTCCAAGTTTTATAATTTTAGATCTTACATTTAGGTCTATAATCTATTTTGAATTTATTTTTGCACAAGAACTTACTTTCATATGTACCTACAATTATCCCAGTTATCCTAGTACCATTTGTTGGGGAGGATAAAAATCCTTTCTCCATCACATTGTCTTGGCAACTTGTCAAAAATCAATTGATCATAGTGAAGGCCTGGATTCTCAATTGTGTTTCATTAATTTATATGCCTATCTAAGGCAATGCCACACTATCTTCAATATTGTAGTCATATAGTAGTAGTTTTTCTTTTCTTCAATTTTATTTTATAAACACAAATGCTTTTTTTACAAGTTAGTTGAATTTTCAAATTAAGATCATCTCATTTTCACCCATGTTCTTATCTTTAAAATCTACATTATACAGTAGTATGCAGATATAACACTTCTTTTTTCTTCATGGATACTTTTTTAAGTAAAAAAGAATAAGTTATAGCACAGTGATACTATTCTTTCTGAACTTATTTGTCTTTTGTTCTCCAGATATTGCAAGTGGAACTTCATTTTTCTTTCATTTTATTTCACACTTCAGTATTAAATAAAAATGGAATGCAGAGAGGGTATTCTTACAGGATTAAATGTACTCCTTCTAACTACTTAAGCCAGAGGTTTGGAATTCAGTTCTCTTTAATCAAGACTGAAAGTCACTAGAAGATTTAAAATCATTTTAATAATAAGCAGAGTCATGTATGGAAATAAGCCCCTTGCATAATTCTTTACATTCATAATCTTAAATTTTAACTGCCCAAAATAAATTATAAAATATATTTAGGATCTGCCATTGAGGAAAATATCTCCATCCTTAATTACGATACCTTACTTCAACTGAAGTCCTTTTCAATGTTTAAAAAAACCCCAAAAACCTGACTTGCGTGGCTCAGTGGATTGAGCGCCAGCCTGTGAACCAAATGGTCACCAGTTCTATTCCCTGTCAGGGCACATACATGACTGAGTTGCAAGCCATGTCCCCAGTTGGGGGCCTGTGTGAGCAACCAATCAAGGTATCTCTCACACATTGATTTTCCTTTCCCTCTCTTTCTCTCTTTCTTCCCTTCTCTCTAAAAAAAAGTAAATAAATAAAATCTTTAAAAAAATATTTTGATAAAAAGGTACTCCTGGGAGAGTCATAAGCACTGAAATCAGAGATGTCATCCTTGCTGTATATTAGTTTCTCTTTCTGAGGAATTATTTTGTGTTCTCGTATTATGACATTAACATCATATTGTTTGATTTATTCAAGGGTTCAGATTCTCTGGACTCAGACTTACTCATTTTCTTCTTTGCTTCTTGCAACTTCTTTCTTTTGCAAGCAGTCCATAATTTATAGCATTACTAATGAGAACCCACACATTTGATAAGAACACAAGAGCTCCACAGGCCATGTACACATATTTATATCCTCTGGTTTCATCCAACAGTTTATCATCAAGAAGAGGGTGAAGAAGAACTGGACAACACTCTGCAAATGTGATGAGTCCCACAGCACTGGAAAATCTTTGAGCACCAAAAAGTCCATGAGAGTTTCAAAGAGGATACCACTAACACTTCCAAATCCAAGGCCAAGAAAAATGGCATAAAACACCGGGCTTATGTAGTTGTCTGCCAGTGGGCACAGAAGATAACATATGCTGGAGAACATAACTGCAAAACTTAAGTACCAGATTTGAGGTCAAACAAGTTTGGAGTTTTCAATTAATCCTACAGAAGGCCTAGCAAACATATCAACAAAAGCCATAACTGACAGAAAGAGGGCTGCAGAATACTCATCAATCCCCTTGTCTTTAGCATATGGAGCCAAGAATAAATAGGGGCAAAAACTCCTAGAAACATTATGGCATTTACAGATAAGTATAACAGAAATCCCCTATGCTTAAAAAGGGAGAAATCTAAATACTTATTTTTCCCATATTGATTTCTTCTTATGGTTTTTCTTCATACCTAACTTGTACACTCTGAAGCCAATCATATTTTCATATTTTATTTTTATTTTTTAAATTTATATTTTATTACTTATGCTATTACAGTTGTTCCAAACTTCCCCCTTCACTCTCCCCCAAGCAGCACCCCCCCACTCCCTCAGGCAATTCCATACCATTGTCCACGTCAATGGATCATGAATATGTTCTTTGGCTACTCTGTTCCTTATGCTGTATTTTACATCCCCATGACTATTCCATAACTACCAGTTGCACTTAATCACTTCATCTTTTTTGCCCACCCCTCTGACTCTCTTCCCATTTGGCAACCATCAAAACATTCTCTGTATCTATACTTCTTTTTCCATTCTACTTGTTTGTTTTCATTTTTTAGATTCAATTGTTGATGGATATGTATTTGTTGTCATTTTATTGTTCATATTTTTTAACTTATTCATATTCTTAAAGAAGACCCTTTAACATTTCATATACTATTGGTTTGGTGGTAATGAACTCCTTTAGCTTTTTCTTGTCTGGGAAACGCTTTATTCCTTTGATTCTAAATGATAGCATTGCTGGAATAATCTTGGTTATAGGTACTTGCTTTTCATCACTTTGAATATTTATTGCCAATCCCTTCTAGCCTGCAAGTTTCTTTTGAGGAATCAGTTGACAGTCTTATGGGAGCTCCTTATAGGTAAATAACTGCTTTTCTCACTGCTTTTAAGATTCCCTCTTTGTATTTAACCTTTGGCATTTTAATTTTGATGTTTCTTGGTGTAGACCTCTTTGGGCTCATGGTTGACAATCATATTTTTAGACTTACTTGTTATTTGGGTCCAACAGTTCTCATGAGGGACTTAGCCACACAAGCATTCAACAATTTATTTCCCAAATTAAGAAGGTTCCCTACCAACTATAAGTATTAAATGGAACTGATTGAAACAAGCTAATATACTTAAGAAATTAAGACCCTGCCATGGTGAGTCCATTTGCCACGGGCTGTTTCTTAGAGAGGTATTTTTCAATAATTGTTATGTTGGGTTGCAGGTTGAAGACTAGACCTAAACCTCCAATGTACCTGACAGTGAGGTAAAGCTCTATTACACTGGTACCATAAGACACTGCAACCATTCCCTCACAGCACAATGTTACCCCTCCTACCATCATTACTGGCTGTTATCATATCTATTCACCAAAACACTGTATATGGGACTTCCTGCATACATAACAGCCACTATAATAGATGATATCTATGCTACTTTACTTAGGTAATATTGAATATTCACTGAATTTCTTAGAAGAATAGTGTGATAGCTTTGGAGAACATGTATAAAAACCCAGTGGAGATAAAAGATGGTCCAACAGCTAGCTACCCAGCCCCATCTTCTATCAGGAGGTGGGTGGGGTGGTAGAATTTCTGCTCTCCTATTTAAAATTCAAATTCAAATTGGCAGATTCCCTCTTGAACAGACTTCTTTGGTTTACATGTGGAATTGTTAAGCCCCATTACTAGTCCTCAAAGTGTGATATTTGAAGGTGATACAGAGGAAGAGATGGAGAATATTCTCTAGATTATCTGGTCCTCTGTCAAAAAATTTAGTCTACTCTAGACTTAATTGGCTATTTTTACTTTGAATTACATATAATGTGCACTTAATAAAACTCTTATATATGTCTTTTGGAATCATCTTGCATCTTCACAAAAAGTAAGCCTGAAAATTTGTTTTCTGCTCCAGAATGTTTTTATTTCAGTGGCTCCAAGAAATATCCCTAAAAATTTATTTTCAAGGCTTGCTTTTTATATAAGTTGTGGATATTATTGGCAAACAATTATTAATGGCAACATTTTCCCATTTATCAGCAGCTAATCCTAAGGAAAGTGGTCCCCACCTACAATTTCTATCAGTGGCAGGTCATAGGGGATCCCATTGTTAGAAACTCTGAGTAGCTCTGGGCACTAATCTTGTCTCAATTACTTTTCAAAGTTTTCTACTATATCCTTTGCCATGAACATTTTTTATGAAGCCAATATTATCCTAATTCTAAAACCAGATAAAACACTACATAAACAGAGAAAATGATAAGCCAATATCACTGATGAACATATTTTCCAAAGTCCTCAACAAAATATTAGCAAATCAAATACAGCAATGCATCAAAAAGATCATACACCATGATCAAGTGGGATTTATTCCAGGAATGCAAGGTTGGTACAACATTTACAAATCTATCAATATGATTCACCTCATAAACGAAATGAAGGATAAAAACCACATGATCATGTCAACAGATACAGAAAAAGCATTTGATATAATCCATCATCCATTATGATAAAAACTTGCAGCAAAGTGGGAATAGAAGGAACATATCTAAATATAATAAAGGCCATAAATGACAAACCCACTGCCAGAATCATATGCAATGGGCAAAAACTACAGGTGTTCCCATTAAGATCAAGAGCAAGACAGGGATGTCCCCTATTACCTCTTTTATCAGCATAGTACTGGAAGTCCTAGCCACAGCAATCAGACAAAAAGACAAAATATAATGCATCCAGATTGCAAAGGAAGATGTAAAACTGTCTTTATCTGCAGATGACATATTACCATACATAGAGAACCCCAAAGATTCTACCAAGAAACTACTAGAATGGATATATGAATCCAACAAAGTAGTAGCATACAAAATTAATATCCAGAAATTAACTGTATTTTATATGCCAATAACAAACTAACAGAAAGATAAATTAAGAAAATAATTCCATTCACAATTTCTTCAAAAAGAGTAAAATACTTAGGAATAAACCTAACCAAGGATGTAAAAGACCTGTACTCAGAAAATTATAAGACACTGAAGAAACTGAAGAAAATACAAATAAGTGGAAGCATATACTGCATTCATACATAGGAAGAATTAACATCATTAAAATGTCCCTACTACCAAAAGCAATCTATAGATTCAATGCAACTCCTATCAGGATTCTAATGATGTATTTCATAGAACTAGAATAAATACTTTTTAAAAAGTATATGGAATCAGAAAAGGCCCTGCATAGCAAGAGTGATCTTGAGAAACAACAAATTTGGAGAAATCACACTACCTAATATCAAACTATCTTTAAGGTCATAGTAATCAAAACAGTATGGTACTGGCATAAAAACAGACACATAGATCAATGGAACAGAATAGAGAGCTCAGAAATAAACCAACACTTTTATAGTCTACTAATATTCAACAAAGGAAGCAAATGCATACAATGAGCTAAAGACAGTTTATTCAATAAATGGTGTTGAGAAAATTGGACAGATAGGTGCAGCAAAATGAAAGTAGACCACCTTCTGACACCACACACAAGAATATATTAAAAATAGATTAAAGACTTAAATGTTGGACCTGAAACCATAACATTTCTAGAAGAAAACTTAGGCAGTAAAATCTTGGACATGACAATATTGTGTCAGATACATATCCCCAGTCAAGGGATACAAAAGAAAAAAATAAACAAATGGGATTACATCAAACTAAAAAGTTTTCACACAGGAAGGGAAAACATCAACAAAATAAAAAGACAACACACAGAAGGGGAGAACATATTCACCAATACATTTGAGAAGGGGTTAATATCCAAAATTTATTACAAATTTTAAAAATTCAATACCAGATAAACAAACAATCCAATTAAAAAATGGGCAAAGGACTTGAATAGACACTTCTCCAAAGAGGACCAATAGACATATGAAAAGATGCTCAATGTCATTAATCGCCAGAAAAATGAAAACTAAAAGCACAATGAGATAACATCTCACATCTGTCAATGCGGCTATCATCTACACATCAACAAACAAGTGTTAGCGAGGATGTGGAGAAAGGGGAAGATTTCTGCACTGTTGGTAGGAATACAGATTGGTGCAGCCACTGTGGAAAGCAGTATGGAGATATCTCAAAAAATGATTAATGGAATTGCCTTATGACTCAGTGATTCTACTTCTAGGAATATATCTGAAGGAACCCAAAACTCTGATTTGAAAGAACATAACAGCCCTATGTTCACTGCAGCATTATTTACAATCACTATGGTATATGTATTTCGATGTTAGAAAAACTCCATATTAATTTTCCAACACCACGTCTAGGAAGCAGTAAAGCAATATCGGCTAAGTTCCTGGTACAGCTCTCATACAAAACAGTTCTTCCAGGGGAACACGTACAGCGTTTCTACAGCAGGAGCTGACCGACAGCTTCTGTAAAGAGCCAGATAGTAACTATTGAGATCAGTGGGACATAGAATTTTTTCACAACTATTCAACTCTATCATTGTAGCATAAAAATAGTCAATAGAACTTTATTTAAAAAAAGATAGTAGGCAAGATGTAGCCTATGGGCTATATGTTGTCAACATATAGCTCTATGTTCTAGAGTTGCAGTACAAAATAACGCCAAGTTGCCTGTGAATTTCTTCAGTGTTCTATTACTGTAACCTAAAGTGAGACCCAAGTCTGTAAACTCATACACCTCAGGATGACAGCAAATTAAAATCATGAGATACCATTATGTATTCACCAAAGTGATTAAGGTGACTAAGAAAAAAGGAAACTCACATGGCTGGGAAGTGCTAGGGTAACTGGTATTCTCAGACACCACTGGTTGGCATATGAATTCAAGCAAACATTTGGGGGAAAAAATGCACAGTTTATGTGAAAGCTGAACATAAACATCCCTATGACCCAGCCAATCTGATTTTGTATGTGTGCATGTGTGTATGTCCAACAGAAAAACCTATGCTAATCAACCAAAGACAGGTATTAGAATATTCGCAGCAGCACTACTAGAAGTAACCTAACACCTAACACTTTCCAAGTCTCCATCAAGGGTTTTGTGTGTAAATAAAGTGTGTTGTGCTTATACAATGTCACAATAGAATGATCATCTATAGCTACACAACAGTGGGAACCCACCTCACAAACTTGAGCTTCAATAAAACAAGCCATAATTTATAAGTATGCACACACGCACATAATTACATACACACAAACATTATAGGTGTCCAAAGTAATTCCTTTGTTTTAACTTTGGAGACCTAATAAAGTGGTTTTGCAAGCCTACTGTAAACAGGTGGTTTATTATAAATGGTGTCCTATTACAAAGAGCAAGCCTATTATAAACAGATTGTTTATTATAAACGGTGTCCCTCAAACCACAGTATTTATACTACTGTAGTTATTTGAGCTCTATAGGTCTCTGCTCATAGAACAATTCAATAGAATGCACACGTGGAGATTTGTAGTTTCCAATAGTGATGAATGTGCGTCATAGGAATGAATGGAGAGCTACCAGCAGTGACATGTCTGCAACCTGCACACCAAAGATGGATCGGTTGACCCATGAAGCACCTTTTCCACGTGTTTACAGCCTCAGGAGACTGAGCATGTCTATCAAACAGCAGTTAATCAGGGGAAAGATAATGCCATAAAATGAAGATACAAAACAACTTGAAAACACTAAAGCTTTTTTGATTTTGTTTTTTTTTGTGTGTGTCCTGGAGTTTTCCTGTTCTATTCCCCCCACCCCATTATGGATTAGAAAAAGATAACCAAAACTAAGAATTTGTAAGAAAGATATGCACATAACACTTGCATTGGAGTTTAGATACATTTGGAATTATAGTCCAATAAACATTTTTTTTATTTTTTTATTTTTCTTAATTTTTATTCTTTATTCAGTTACAACTGTCTGCATTTTCTCCCCAACCCTCCACCCCACCCCAGCCAGTCCCATCTCCCTCCCCCACCTCTACCTTTCCCCTTGATTTTGTCCTTGTGTCCTTTATAGTAGCTCCTATAGAGCTACAATAAACATTTTTATAAAGCAAAGTAAAAATATAATTTATTATACATTGACATATAAGTATTGTTTCAATAATGAAGCATATGTTTATCCTTTAAGACAACCTCGATAATTAGGGGTATATGAAATACTCATATATGGCTCTGATGGCACACGAACTTTTTGAAGTTGAAAAAGAAAATTCTATTTTTAATGTGAGTACTAATCTTTAGTTGGTGGCTATTGAGATGTCTCATCTTTATCTTCGAGGGCAACAAAACATAAAAGTACCTATTTTATACATGTACACATGAAGACATAGGTGAATAGGATTTCAGTGCCAGACACTGTTCTAATCCCTTTATAAATATTTACTCATTTAAACATGGCAACTGCATGATGAGGTTGATGATGATGATGATGATGATCATTAGTGTCATTATTATAATGAAAAGGTAAAAAATTGAGGCACAGAGAAGAAATTAGTTATGGAAATTCCCCAAGGACACAAAAATAGTAAAAGGTAGGGTTGGACTTTAAAACCACGCAGTATGCTTTGAACCCCTACCCTGTGCTGTCTCTTATAATGGCTACCAGAGGCGTGTGCCCACTATTGTTTAGAAATTGTATCAATGGAGCAATAACAATACAGTCTAGGACAGGTGTGTCAAATTCATTTTCACCGGAGGCCACATCAGCCTCGCGGGTGCCTTCATAAGGCCAAATTTAATTTCAACTCACTAACAGTTAAGGAGTAGTTACATTTATACAGTCCTAAAATTGTTTCAGTCCTTTGAAGGCAACTGAGAGGCTGATGTGGCCACCGGTGAAAATGAGTTTAACACCCTTGGTCTAGGGAAAACATATTTGACTTGAAATATTTAGCCACATTTTATTAAGACCTTTATATTTGGAATGTGAAATTTTATGTACCAAAGAAAAACAAAGCTATTCAAAATATTCTAAAAATTCAATCTGTAGAATGTACTGGTCTCTTTAGGGACAAGCAGGATTCATATTTGTAAATTACACCAACCTAATTTAGGAGTGAAGGTAGCATAAAAGCAAGATTTTCATTAATCTCTTGTTAAAAATGAACCCAAATTTGGTTCAAAATTATGAATGAAAAAGCTTTAATACTTATTTATTCTAAATATATTTATTGGGGGGCATCTGATTCTAGTAGACAAAGTAAACATATTATTCCCTACTCATTCTTTTAAGAAAAACTAAAAACCTTGGGTATTATACAAGGTCTGTCCAGAAGGTATTCAGCCATGTACTATGAAAAAGAGACATTTCTGAAGAATATACAAGATACAAGAAAGATTGTACACAGGACAATGATGCCTCAGTCCCCTTCCAAGTAGGCACCTTGGGACCTCACACAGTTCTTCCAATTGCCATCACCTGCCCCATTGTATTTTCCTGAATGCCATTGATGGTCTGAAATATCATCCCTTTCAAGGGAGATGTTAGTTTGGGGAAAAGGCAGAAGTCACATGGTGCCAAATCTGGGCTGTAGGGGGATTGAGTCACTTGGGTGATTTGATGTTTCACCAAAAAACTCTGCATGAGATGTGACGCATGAGTGGGCACGTTGTTGTGATGAAGCTGCCAATCATCAGTTGCCCAGAGCTGCAGCCTTCTGAATCACCCAAATAGTTTCCATGGAGAAATGTTCAAGCTTAATGTAAAATCTGATGCAGATTCATTGCTCTACTCATTCAGTCATTTTGAATGTGACGGCCACACATTTCACATGCTCACTCAACAGCATCAACCGCCCCCACTGACTAGTATGATGAAGTCATCATTATTCACGCATGCGCATTCTACTCTACTCTCCTTGGTTGTCAGATCACATTGATGTCGTGAAACCCATTCTTGTTCTATTAGCAATGGTTGGACTTTTTCCAGATTGACCTCGTATGTACAACAAATATTAAAATGCTTTGAAAGGTAGAGAGATAAAGGCCAGCTGGCTAGTCATCTTGGGACCCAAGAAAGAACATGGTGGTGAGTTGACCTAGCTTTTAATTCTGCCTCATAACCCAGACATAGAGCTGAAGAAGCTGGCAACAGGTCTAAACATTCTGGCCACTGTTCGAAAGGGCAATAAGTAGAATCCTCATGATGAGGGAAATGTTCTATATCCTGACTGTGTTGTTTTGCAAAATGTTACCATTGGAAAAACCAATAAAGGGTACATGGGATCTCTCTTTATCATTTCTTACAATTGCATGCAAACTTACAGTTACCTCCAAATTAAATGATTACTTTAAAATATTTATCAAATGCCCACCCTGTGTCAAATATAATTAATTATATGTGCTAGGAAATAGCAGCAATTAGCAAGAACAATAAAATAGCCTCTCCTCTAGAATCTGCAAGCCAGTAAGAGAAACAAACAATAACCAAAGAAACATAAGAAGTATGTAACATGTCAAGAGGCAAAATAAAGATAAAGGCAGTAGTGAGCATAAAGAAAGAAGGAAATGGTGTTATTTATATATGGCATTCAACGATCCTATCTTCCAGAAAGTGGTATTTAAGCAAAAAAATAAAGCCACACAGGGTTCTAGAAAAACAGCAAACCAGAAAGAAATTGACCCAAAGGCCCTGAGTTGGGAGTGGTGCTGGCATGTTCACCAAATACTAAGTAACTAGGCCATTACATCTGGAGTGTGGTTAGTGAGGTAGAGAGTGGTAGGTTTTGTGTTAGTGTGTTGACAGATACCATAGGTCTTTAGGTCATAATTAGAACTATCAATTTTCCTTGAATTTTATGCTGGGGGTAGGAGTAGTACAAGATTTTGACTAGAGTATTGACATGTTCTGACTTACACTTTAAAAGGTTACTATGGCAGTGATCTTGAGAATAGACCGATGGGGAGGAAAGCAAGTAGTGAGTAGGAAGACTGGTTAGAAAGCCACTAACTGATTTTCAGTTCTGTATCTTATTTGTAATTAAGTTTTGGTTTTATAATTATATAAAACTGTATGCATAAGGAGCTTATATTTATTGCCAGGGCTGGATTGTATTTAAGAACATGGATTCTAGAGAGAGCCAGACTGCTAGTCACTAGTCGCATGCCCTTGTTCAAGATACTTGGCCTCTCTGTTTCTCAGCATTAACCGTCTGTAATACAGGGCAATAAAAACACTCAACTCAGAAAGCTCCTATCTTTCAATTGAAAGTGTTATTGTATGAAAAGCTCTTAAAGCCTGAGACATGGCAAACACTATAGAAGTATTTGCTATGTCATTTTTGTGTTGGTACATATTGAGTAATACTGTAACAAAAAACAATTAAAATCAACCTGTGAGAGGGCATGGAAATTATTTTCCTGAAGATGGTTCATACATTAGTGATTTTGAAAAACAATGTTAGCTATCATTCCAGTGTTGATTTAGCTGATATGTGTGCTGTTTACAGATGTGTAGCCACTGTAGATACAAGAAATTACAAAAATTGTTATAAAAAATTAAATAACATCAGTATGACTTTCAGGCTAATCATATTTTATTATAATTTGATTTAAAATTAAAAACACAAATATGACATATTTGGTAACTACTGATCACCCAAATACCTTGTGAAGGAAAACTATCATTCTCCAATTTTTTTAAATGGTAATTATTATAGTGGACATATTCTGCCTTCTGTCCTGTTTGTACCTTTGGTGAATTTCTCCTTTCCCTGTATTATTCTGATGAAAGTATAAATCATAGATTTCCAAAGCATCCAGTTTTCCTGGCCAAAATGATTGGTTCATAAATAGGAGAATATCCAAGGAGAGCCAATCAGAATTTCTTCTTGGAATTGTATGCGTGACCAAGGTTTTCCAAATACCATTATAAGAGCAAATGGGACAACAATGTGGGTAAGCCTGTCTTCACATTAAGTTAAAGAAACAGAAGTTCAGGTAAGAAAAAGAGATTCTTTGTATGTACTCTTTAACTGGAACAGCTAATAAAATAGCTAAAAATTTGGGTGTGTTCTATTTCAAATTTAAGTTTTTCTTGTAGAGTAATGACTTTAACCACAAGAGAGATTCTTGGTATAATACTGTCAATCAATCAAATTCATCACACTGAAACATAACTCTATATTCAAACTTCCAAACCTGGTCCTATTTCCATGTAATTGTGTTATTTTAGAGAGGGACAAATGCAACTTGCCATCTTTGTAAATATTCTGTGGATCACATTTAATTCATTGTTAGTCTCTAAATTATTCAAAGAGAGTAAAGAAAAGGGGAAAATGCAATACCTGTTTCTATATGGTACATGGTATATTAGTCAAAGTCAAATGCAAAATGAAATATGCCAAATGAAATAATATATGATAAGTCTTTATGTATTATTGGATAATGATAATTTTTAAGAACTCAAAAAGCCACAATCCCAGTCTTTTCTAAGGCTCATATGTAGATAGAAGAAAAACAGTGAAATAAGTATATGTCACTTATTTATAAATATATATCACTGTAGAAAATGTGTTGTAGGGGAAATGGAGTCAGTCAAGCTCCCTCACCCAGATGTCTAGGTAACTATGATAAGCAGTATTCCCATAGCCTTCAGAATGGGCCCCCATGCACAGAATCATGCTTTGTTATATTATATCTTGGCACCCTGCCGGCTTTGTGTGCATTTAGTATATATGGGAGTTGGGACTCCCTACCAGTGCGACACACAGCTGGTGGAGTGCAGGGATTGCCCCACTCTAGAATAAAGGCATATTGGGCATTCCCACCGCTCGGCAAATTTTTTTCTCTCTCCCCAAATCCCAAGTGAGCCTGCTTTGCCTTGAAAGGCTGCAAGACATGTGTTTATGCTAATTCTCATTTGAACCTCAAACAAAACCTTAAAGGAAGTAACTTCATTATTTTATGAGAAAATGGAAGATCAGAGAGACTAAGTAACTCATGCAAGGTCAAACAAACAGTAAATAATAGAGGTAGAATCCAGTTCTGATGCTTCTTAAAATCCATGTTGCACACAGCACATTAGATAAGCTTGCATATCCACAGTGTGGGAGGCATGACCAAAACATAAAAAAAACATGAAATAATTCATAAACTAGTGAAGTCATCACATTATACAATATTATATAAGTATGTTATTATAATAATATATTGATATTACTATATTATTATATTAATGCATAACACATTTTATAATTATGAAGGCAAATCAAGGTAATGGATGATTGAAATGGAAAAGTGAGTGAAGGCACCCATGATCAGAGTTAGTTCCATGGGGAAAAAGAATGTGAACTGCGTCTGTCCTGAAGGATACACGAAATGTGGATATATGTTGATAAAGTTAATATAATGGTAAGAAACACACGATGAAGCCTAGGTTTGATGACTGTATTGGGAAGAGCAGAGAAGTGGGATTTGAGAGAATCTTTGGGGACACAAGGGGTGCGTCACTTTTTAAAGAAAGTCTGGAAGTTCAGCAGAGAAGTTAAGATCTGATGGAATTTCATTTCTGTATAAAACATTAAGTATCATAGCAGGTAATATGCCCTACCACAAACAAGATGGTCACATTTCTCTTAGAAAAAAAGATACAATGAATCAAGAGAAAGGGACATAAGGCTCTCTCATAAGCGAAAATAATAGTTTTAATTTCTACTTTTAAAGTGAAAAATTCCACATTCTTGCCAAAATTTTTATTATAAAAGAAGCTACTAAGGAAAAACTATTCCATATGTTAGATTACTAAATTATTCACCAATTATGATTATAAGAATTATAAGAATTCTTATAATTGAAATTTGTAAGATTTGGAATCAGATAAATAGAATACTTTAAAATGTGACAGCAAAGTTTTATTTATTTTATTTGTTTTTTTGCTTAACAAAAAATTTTAGCTCCCTGTGTGAATGCCAAGTATCTTTGCACCTGCCCTAGAGGTCACTGGGATTTGATGAACCATCAAGCACAAAAGAGTACTGTATTTTGCCACATATAATATGCACTTTGTTGCTCAAATTTTTGAGGGAAAGATAGGTATGCACATTATACATGGGTAGTACTAATTCTGTGTCTATATAAATGTTTTTAATTCTTTTATTTATGCTTATGCATTCAAAGTATGACTCTAGAAAGCCATAATGATAACTGTATGCAAAATAATACTCTGAAATATGATAATTGGTTTTGTTTCTAAATATAAATAAGTAAATAATTGAATTAAAAATTAAAGTGAAAGGTTTCTTTCCTGAAAGCTTCAGCCAAAAGTGTGGGTGCACATTATGCATGGCAAAATATGGAAGTTGTAAAAGATTTCTTAGATAAGAACTTTAATTGACTAAGTAATTGTATTAAATCAAAATCACTGAAAATAAGAACATTTATTATATTATTTTTTTAGTATTTTATTTATTTATTTTTAGAGAGGGGAAGGGAGGGAGAAAGAGAGGGGGAGAAACATCAATGTGTGGTTGCCTCTCACGTGCCCCCTGCTGCGGATCAGGCCTAGAACCCAGGTATATGCCTTGACTGGGAATTGAACCAGCAACCCTTTAGTTCACAGGTCATTACTCAATCCACTGAGCCACACCAGCCAAGACTGTTTATTATATTATTTTTACTTAGTTCTTGGCAAGACAGGAGAACTGAGATGTCACAGCAAATTGATCTACTTTATCACTTTTAGTCTGGGTCTTCTGAGAAGTAGACACTTAAATGGGATTAAATGTGCAAAGATTTATTAGGAAAAATGCTTGTGAGAGAAAATCAGGAGGAAGCTGGAAAAGGCTGAGAGAGTTGTCTGGCCATGGTAAAATTATGACTCTGAGTGAAGGACAGAAGGAAGATAGAAAGTGAAAGCTTTCTAGACTGCTATGCATTTTAAGGAAAATGAGGTAAAGTCAATGGGGAGTCCTCAGGCCACAGGTAGACATCAGAGGCATTGAGTGTCTCCAGCAATGGGCTTGCCTTGGTATATCAGAGGCACTAAGGCATTGATTAGGCACAGTCCACTGGGCACCTAGACACAGTCTCAGCATGGAGGCAATAATGGATTTCGGGACACAGCTGGAGCCCTTGGTCAATTTCCCTCCCCACAGTTGGAGGTCTGAGAGGGGCATTCCCATGGGCACCATGGGCACTTTACTTAAAGGTTTCATATGCCATTAAAAGAAGTTCCTGGGGGTTTTATTTTTATGGACAAAATATAGCCATGAGCTGTGTACTGTAGTGGAATCTAACTAATTTGATCATTTTATGGTTTCTTATATTGCATCTTAAATGAAGACTCTTCATGCCACATTGTCAAATCACATTTTAAAAGACAGTGAGATCCACAGCTGTAGGCAGGGAGCCACTGCTTCTGGTAGGCCTCTGTATCATCCATGCATCATTGATTTAATCTATCTACTTATTGCATTAAAAAAACCTCTGGCCCCTGCCTAACTCCCCAACCTCATCTTTGACCCTATGCCCATTGCTGACTACACCATATGGTTCCTTGATGTTGTTCTGTTCTTAGACCAAGTCAAAGACTTTCCAACCTCAGAACATTAGCCACTGTGGTCTTCTTTGCCTGGAACGTTCTTCCCTCCAATTTTCACACACATGGTGGCTTCATTCATACTATCGTTATTTTGTCATGTATAATGCACACCCATGTTTTTGGCCCAAACTTTTAATAAAAAAACTTTTGTTTTAATTTTTTTATCATATTCCAGGGTGTTATTTTGCATACAGTTATCATTATTGCTTTCTAGGGTTACACTTTTAATGCATAACCAAATAAAATAATCAAAAACATTTATATAGATACAGAATCAGTACTACCCATGTATAATGGGCATCTTTATTTTTCCATCAAAAATTTGGACAAAAAAGTATGCATTATACATGGCAACATAGGGTATTTACAATTCAATGCAAGTATCACCACCTCAGTGAGGTCTTAGTTGATTATCTCACGTCAGCTAGGACCTTGTCACCTGACAATAACTATCCTGTAGTTTTATTTACTTGATGGTATTTACCAGTAACTGCAATAATCTTGTTTTTGTTGTTATACAGTCTTTGTAGATCTGTGTTCCCATAAAATCAAATGACTAATGTCCTCTATTTTGTCATCAATATATAAAATAGTACTTAATGCATAAAACTCAGTGAGCATTTGTTGAATAATTAATTGACCAGAAGAAGTCTTCTATATTTAAGGTGCAGTAATGGGTCTGGGGACTCAAAGGTATGGTTCTTTCTGATTGAGATTATAGTTGAGTAAGACAAAATGATCTTTCCATCACCTCCTTATGAGTTTACCTTTTTTTTATTATTGATCCTTATATTCTCTTCATGGACCAGTTCATTAACTTCTTTTGTGGTGTTGGGATATCTCTGAACAACATACTCTTTGGAACATTAGAAACTTAACATTCAACAAGGCTATTTCTCTAAAACTTCTACAAATTTGTGAATAATAAAGCATTAGATTTCATGCTGCTGAAAAAGTATGTTTTGTATATCAATATCCTTTAGAATTTTCTTGGAGAGATTATTGATACATGTGGTCAGAAAATATCTTTTAAATGTCAAGCAGTGTTTTGAAATAATTAAGATAAAATGGAGATCCAAAGAGATAACACCCTCACAAACCTTAGAATTTGTTAGGAAAGGGAGATGTACACAGTAGTCAAAGAAATAAGCATCAACAACTGAAATAGGGGCTTTGAAAGAAAACTCAGAGAGGACTGCACATAGGCTTTATCTACTTGTGCCTGTCAGTGAAGCCGTCTCATAGGGAGCGATGTTCACCCTGTGATTCAGAAAATGAAGAGGAGTTAATTAGGCAAAATGGAAGGACAGTTAAGAAAGGGTGGCAGCAAGAGCCTTCTAGCAGAGGGAACAGCAAGCATGAAAAGGCTGAAATAAATGTAACTCTTTAGTACTTGAAAGAATATAGGGCCAAATGAACTGATAGGAACCACATTACACAGTGCTTACAAACCATGGTAAGCTTTATTTAAAAACAAACAAAAAACTTTAATCTATCAAGAGTGGCATAAATTAAATTACAACTTCCAAGGCTGTTCAGCATGTGCTCTTTATGGCATCCTAATTAGAAGTGCTCTGGAGAAAATTGTCCTTTAGTTAGATTCACTCGGGGTTGGATTGGCCTAGTATAGAAAAAAACTAGTAGTACCGTCTCTCATGATTGAATTAGCTGAAACTTGGAGCCCTGATTTTGCAGGTGGTGTGATGGAGAATGGTGGGCCCTGGATTTAATAAAATCTAATTACATACTTAATACAATTAAACCATGAAATCATGAAGGAACATAAAAATTAAAAATATATAATCTGTGCTGCTAGGCTGCTAGAAACATTTTTACATTACAGACCTAACTTCTATTATCACTGTCGATATCTACATCATGCTCTAATATTTCATATGGATTCTACTCATGGAATTGGGAACACAGGTGGCTGAGCAAGAAAACTCCCTTATAAGTAAGATACTTTGGCACAGTCATTCTCTTCTCCACAGTAGAGGAGAATGTGCTTGTCCTTCACTGGCCTGAATTATATGCATTCCTTCTGAGATAAAAAGCTAATTTACATGATTAATGCTACATGTGTCCTGAAAGTTTAAAGATATGACCAAACAGGTGGTAGCAGCAAAAGCACACAATTTTCCTTTAAAATAATTATGAAATAAATGATTAAAAATAGATTTGGAGTACCTATATTTGGTACAGAGTACAAATTTAATAATCATTTCAACAGTTTGGCAAAATCTTTGTTTTTCTGCCATAAATATATAATTTTGAAACCTAATTTAGTATTTGGCTCAATTAACTCTCACTGTTAGTTACGGCGCTTTTGGAACTTGAACTACTACACAGAAGTAAAAGAACAACAATGGAAATTTTATACCTCGTTTAGACAAAACATTGCAATACTCATCTTGGCGTATGAAATGTTAAATCAGACAAAATCTCAGCTGTAGCATAATGCACACTGTAAAGAAGAGTAAATGAATAGCACAACCAGTGCAGTCTAGAATAAGGATGTCGAGAGAGAATACACAAACTATGGAAATGCAGAGGTGGTAGATTAAAGGGTAGTCACTTTAGTTGAAGAGAAATAACAGAATTTTATTTAAAAGCATAATATTTTTTCACCTATGTATTCTAAAAAATTAGAAGTCTTTTTCTAAATGAAAAACTATATTCATTTCAACATCTGCCATGACAACTGAATTATAGAACCTTGGAGGAAGTCTATGTATGAATCCAGAAAAAAATCAGGGCAAAAACAGAAATAGGGGTAAGACATTTTACAGACAACCAAGAAGCAACAGAAGCCAATTGATGAGAATTTAATAGAGAAGAAGATAGCTAATAATGTCACATTTTTAAGATGCTCAATGAAGATTTAAATGTAAAATAAATTACTTAATATGATAAAAATATTGAGTTAACTTCAAAAGGGTTTCAGATATATTGAGGATATAGAAGCTGTAACAGAAGGACTTATAAATTTGGAGATATGCACACACATTTTAAATTTAATATTTAAATAGCATGAAAATAGCTATCACTAATTCATGGCTTCAATATTGAGCACCTACTATGTTCTAGGCTCTCTTATAAGAGTCGAAGAAACAACAAGAAACTAACACTGAGGCACAAAATTTTAAACAACATGCTCAGCTGAGAAGTAAAAATGCCGGGATTGGAAGCCAAGCAGTCTGGCTTCAGAATTCACAACAACAAAGTACAGCCCCCTGCCCTGCACTAAACACTCTTCAGGTGCTTCATGTACACTGTTCTCGTCATTACTTACTGAAGCCTTGTGACATATTGTTGTGACATCCAGTGTTTAGAGAAATAAACTGAGGTTTAGCCACAATACATAACTTCCCCAAGTCCACACAGCTAAAAAAAAAAATGCAGAACCATAAATTCAATCCAAGGAAGTCTGATTCCAGAACCCAAGCTATAGTTTATTATACTAGGTTCAGTATTTAGAAACATTTTGAAGAAATGTTGGTAAATACTAAATAAATAATAAACATTCTTCCCAGAAAAAAACTAATATCAGTATTTTATCATATATCCTTGCACTAGTATTATGCATTTTTACAATGCTGAAAAATTTATATATATATCTAATTTTAGAACATATCATTTGCCATTAAATCGCGAATCTTTTTGCAGATCTTTAAGCCCTCTTGGTAAACATAGGATTGGTTGCCTCCCATACACTCCCTGACCTGGGATCCAATCTGTGACCTAGGTATGTGCTCTGACCAGGAATCAAACCCCCAGCCTTTTAGTTATAGGATGACACTCCAACCAACTGAGCCACATGGCCAAGGTTCAAAATGTATGTAATTTCTGGCAACATATTGGGCATAAAATCTGTAACTTTTGATTGTTATAAGCAATGTGGTAAATTACATAATGGGTCACAACTTTGTAAAGCCCTTGATATGTACTTGTAGATAATTCCAAAACAAGGTATAAGATTGTACCTTTCACTTATCCCTACCAGCACTGTATACTATCATCATCATCATCATCTTAAAGTACCATTCTTCATGATAAGTAATGGTAAGAAATGATATCTAGATTTATCCCCCCAGTAGATGTGCCTGACACAGTTATTGAGCACACTCAATAAATATTTGTTGATTCAATTACTTCTCCTTTTTAATACAGATCCAGAGTTTGAACATTTTGATAACCAGAAAGATGCAATCACAGGGGTAACACATGTGTATGACTATCGTGCTAAGAAAGACCGATAGCCAAGGAACACACACATTACTCCTGACGGAGTAACATTCACAGGGAAGAACTCACAGAAACAAAGAACCTGCAAGTGTGTAGGCCCACTGTTACCCACTGCATTCTAGGGTGTTGTTGAGATCTGGATTTGTTGGAAAGGACTCTGACTCTGAGACTCTAAAGCTTTTAAGTAGCATGGTTAAGGGAGAACCAGGGCAGAATACAATAGCAATGAGACCTGGAAAATCCAGCCCTCTCCTGGGAGCTCAGCATTTGTGGTTGGTATTAATTTTCTAGGTATCATATACATTTCTGCACATCTTCCTACTGAGCTGCTGACTGCCCTTTCTTCAGGGTTACCTTTTCAAGGATGTCAGTAGAGCAAACCACCTTGAGAGAGGATGTTGTGTGTCCCTCAGGAACAAAGGAAGTTCGCTAACAGCCATGGGAAATAGAATAGTGTCTCCTTCTGAAACAAAGGGCAGTGTCTCCTTCTGAAATAAAGATATGTCTCCCTCGAGAGTGAAAAATGTGCACGTTTATCTCTCATTATAAAAGACTCTGGTTTCCTAGCATATCGTTTCCTGTATCACAACTTGCTATGTGTGCAGGTGCCATCTGCCCCTTTTCATGTTCCCATGTAGGAAATGAGGCGGGGGTAGCTGGTGCAAAATTGCTGTTACTTTGGCCTCTGCTATTGCTCTAAGTCACAAAATGGTCTTCATCTCTGACTTAGTATTTATCTCATGTCATTTGCTAGGATCCGTGAAATTGTGGTAACTACACTGCTAGCTTGCAAGTAGGGTAAAATCTCAGACCCTTTAGAGTCCTCAGCAGTTGGGAGGTTCACCAGCCTCTCTCCTGGCTGGAGATGAAGCCTGGTTGCTAACCAGCAGCAGTTTCTACCACATCATTATTGGTGGGTGATGAAGAGAAGAGGGGCTGAGTCTGAGATTTGTGGATAATCTGCCAGAGTTCTATAGGAAGCCAGGCTGAAGGGGGCCTGTATGAGACAAATTAAACCCTCAGCGCCAGAAATAATGGAAGAGTTTATTTTCAGAATCACAAATAAGTGAGGCTCTGGTACATAAATGAACAGAAGCCAGTGAGAAACCCGTGATCAAAGATGCTAGAACAAGTGGGAATGTTGGATCACACAATCCTCCAGTAGTCAGGAGTAACTGTTGAGAGCATATGAGGTTGAAGTTGGTTGCAAATAAAACAAGATACACATTTTCCTCTACATTTTAAGGGAAGTATGACAGATAGGTGATGAAGTAGAGAAACTTTGATATGTATAAAAGGAAGGGTGTTAGGGCTCATATTGAGATTACTTTGGGTATAAAAGTGAAAAAAAAAGGTAGAGGGAGCAGGTGGAATCGGGGCTTGGTGTAAGTGAAAGAACTCTGAATCCTCATATGGAGAGCGTAGTAGAGAATCAATCGGCAACTGACAAAAGGATTGCATATAAATGAGAGCATGCTGATATGAATGCAATGCGGAACCAGGTGTGTTCTAAACATCTCTATTATAAGATGCCATTGAAGTTAGAGTGAATGTTGAGCTCTTTGCAGGTAAGAACATTGTTTGAAATAGTTTTAGTTTCTTAGTGTTACATCATTTCTGGGACATAGGTACTCATTACCTTGAGTGAATTGGTACTGAACTTTCTTCAGAAAAGCTGAGTAAATTTAAGAAAGTAGTAATTTAAGAGAGTGGTTAATTTTGTGTAGCAAAATTCAAGGTGTAAAGGAGTCTAAGCACAGAGAGGCACCAGTAATTCCCAAAACTGTGTGAGAAAATAAATTGTTACTTTAAGCCAGTAAATTTCATGATGGCTTGTTACATAGTAACTGGGAAACAAACAAGTTGAGATTAAAGTTCATGTATGCAAAACACCAGCACCACATCTAACACAGAGAAGATATTCCATAGAAGTGGGTGAAATTATATCACACTTTTATAATTTTAATTATATTTACACATGTATATAGTGCTTTGTATTTTGAAAAGTACATTCATGTATATTATTTCATTTGCTTTTCAATGAAGTCCTAATAAAATTTGAATTTTGTTATATTTCATTTAACACATGAGAAGTTAAAGCTGTGAATTTAGGAGATTTAGTTAAAGTTATGCAAACGGGCAGTAGCAGTGCTTGGCCTAGAACATGGAGGCATATAAAATATATGTAAGTGGTGATCAGAGTACCATACTTCTTGAGAGCTCATTGTGTAAGTCTCCACTCCTTGTGCTGGACGGTACACACTCTCTTCTTTTCCTCCCACAACGACTCATGTGACAGCTGTTATTGCAGTCCCACAGAGTCAACACACACCCCGCGGCTAAGACTCTGAGGCTGTGACTTGCTCGTTCCCATGCTTCTTCCAGAACATCATGCAAGGAGTGTGCATACTTCCTTTCCTCTAGAACAGTGTTCCCCAACCTTTTTGGCACCAGGGACCAGTTTCATGTAAGACAATTTTTTCACAGATAGAGGGTGGGGGGATAGAATAGCTTTATAGCCTGCCAGCAGATGAAGCTTACTTGTCACTTGCCACTCACTGATAGGGTTTTGATATGAGTCTACAAGCAGTTGATTTGTTGTGGTCTCTGTGTATTCACACCTCTCTGCTAATGATGATCTGTATTCACAGCCGCTCCTGAGCACTAGCATCACCGCCTCAGCTCCACCGCAGATCACCAGGCATTAGATCCTCATAAGGAGCAGGCAACCTAGATCCCTCACATGCGCAGTTCACAGCAGGGTTCACGCTCCAATGGGAATCTAATGTTGCTGCTGATCTGACAGGAGGCAAAGCTCAGGCAGTAATACAGATGATGGGGAGCAACTGTAAATACAGATAAAGCTTTGCTTGCTTACCTGCCAGTCACCTTCTGCTATGCAGCCTGGTTCCTAATAGGCCATAGACCCATAGCACTCCATGCCCTAGGAGTTGGGGACCCCTGCTCTAGAACTAAGGTAAGGCTACGCAGAATAACATGAGAAAAAATGCTGAATATGAAGACTAGAATGAGCACCTTCCCTTAAGAGAACAGGTCATGTCAAGAAAATAAGGTCAAGTTCAGGTAGTTAAATGCAGTATAGAGATATGCACTTAGAGCATAGGGGTATCATCAGACACTGGACAGGTAGGGGTGGGTGGATAGTAGTATGGGGCTCTCCAAAAAGGCAGGGTGAAGGGTTGCTTTTAGAATAATAAACAGAAAACCAAGAAGAGATGCTTGAGTGATCTCCTGAAGACATAAGCCATCAGTAGAAGGAGGGTGCTATGAATGGCCAGGTTTGTGTTTTGTCTGAGTTATCCTGAACTGACCAGCCACACTGGGGTCTACACAGTTTTGTGGGTAATCTCTCTGCCATTCTTTAAATTATCTGTTAGCCTATAGCTGATGATAACACTCAGGATTCATTAGCAATATCTGTTTAAAGAACTGCAAAAATGCCATTACTCAGAAATTGCTTCTGAAAATGCCTACTAACAAAAGAATTAGCTTGGGTTAAATCTATGATGACAGTGACCTCAAGGGAGAGTAGATTTTCAAATTATCTATGCTGACAACTCTACAGTAGGAGAGTTCCATTCACTGTTTCTAATTAGGTGATTTCTCTATCACAATCAGCTAGAGATTAATCATAAAATGTGAACAGTTTCATTTCTCTGAACCTCAGGAAACTTAATTGGTAATAATCATGATCATTTAAACAAATCTGCAGAGATGGTTCATTGTGGCTGTTGTAACATTGGCTGTAATACTACAAGTCATTAGCTGTGTGTGGGTGAGGGAGTGTGTATAGAAGTGGCTGAAGAAGAAAAGAGATTTTCAAGGGAATGTGGCAGATAATGGTCTGAAAGAAAGGACAAGGGTGATGCTTCTGAAAATAATCATTTAGTTGCAAAACTGAAGGCTTACATAAACCCTGTTCTGACCTATGTATATGAAATATTTTTAAATCACCGAAGCTTTCAGAAACTGCAAATAGCTTCTTATAAAAAAAAATGCTCTTACTAAAAAGGAACTCTTGAACTTAGAGAACTGAACAAAGGAGAGATCAGACAGTAACTTCTAATTCTCTAAAAGTCTTAAATCCATATAAATCTCACAGTGCAGAATAAATATTCACCCACGCACAACCTACATCTCACCAGTTACTGCTTAAAAACTGAATATCTCTAGGAAGTATACCAGAAAGTTCTAAAGGTTGTTAACTTTACCCAAGCTATTTCTCATTGAAATACAAAAATATTAAAAGTAATCTGCTTATATAAACTGAAGAAAAATAAATCTATATAAATTTTCCAAATTTCCTATATTACTTTGACAGCAGGAGGAAAAGGGAGAGAAAAGATAATATTGAAAAAATTAATAAAGAACTATATTTATATATTAGATTCAATAAGTAAGTAGAAGTGTATATCTAAAGCACAAAAGAAACAGAACTTTTTTTAAAAATAGTTCCTTATTTTAAGAATAACACTTTATTTTTGGAGAAAATTATTTTTCAGGGAAGAAAATATCAAATTAGGGGCAGAAAGTTAAACCATTATAATTTCTCTTTTTGAATTCTAGCCAAATTATAAAAGCAATGATTCCTTTAGATGATTTTTTTAAAAATGAGTTTTGTAATTTATTGCTACAAGAGCTGGACTGCAGAATATTATCATTCCAATTATAAACTATAGCAATTATTTTATACTGAAAACCTTACCATACAAAGAAATAACTAGACATTTTATATAAATATAAATTATGTCTACTGACTGCTTACATACATATTTTAGATTTTCCATGATTTAACAACGATCTAGTCAGAAATAGGTCATTTTGATTAAAAAAGAGTCTTTAACACACAGATAGATATTTTGAAATCTATGCATAATCTAAACAGCTCATTCTTCCAATGCAATTATAAATAAGGACAAAACACTTTCCATTATTAATTTATTTTAAATGCATTAAGTTTGATTGCTGATGAACTTTCAGCCCTGACTGGTGGCTCAGTAGGGTGGGCACCGTGCTGCCCAACGAAAGGTCTCTGGTCTGGTTGCTGGTCAGGGCCATGTCTGGGTTGCGGCTCACACCCGGGTCGGGGTGTGAACAAGAGACAGCTGATTGATGTTCCTCTCTCACACTGATGTTTCTCTCCCTCTCTTTCTCCCTCCCTTCCCCTCTCTCTAAAAGTGGATTAATTACACATTTTTAAACAATTTAATTTGAGGCAAGCGTATTTCAGTGAAGAAATGTATATGTTTAGGTATACATTTAGGTATACACTTGTCTATTTACATATATAATACTGGAAATCCGGGTCGGGGTGTGAACAAGAGACAGCTGATTGATGTTCCTCTCTCACACTGATGTTTCTCTCCCTCTCTTTCTCCCTCCCTTCCCCTCTCTCTAAAAGTGGATTAATTACACATTTTTAAACAATTTAATTTGAGGCAAGCGTATTTCAGTGAAGAAATGTATATGTTTAGGTATACATTTAGGTATACACTTGTCTATTTACATATATAATACTGGAAATATTGATGCAAAGATCCTACACTTTTATTTTGTCACCTTCTTTGCATTTGTACTTTGAATCCTTTTCTTCAATATATCTTTTCTAGATATGCATGTAAACATAATCCTAGAGAAAGCTAAACATAAATTAGCTCCCATTTTGTAAAACAAAATTTAATTTTCAAGACTTCTGCTTCTGGGACATCAGATGGCGTAGGCACACTTTTCCCTTAACTTCCTACTAATTACAATGTACAATTAAAAACCTTGGACTATAGGTATATACATATAACACATTCTAAAAGTCAGAGAGAAGAATAAAAAAGGTCTTTCTAATATCTACTAAAGGACTAGTATCTACAATATCTAAAGAACTCTTGAAATCCAACATTGAGAACAAATACTCCAATTTAAAAATACGTAAAAGACATGAGCCGAAATTTCACTTACAAATGACAAATAAACACATAAAAATATGGTCACCATCTCCAGCAATTAGGAAAGTGCCAGTAAAAGCACAGTGGAGTGTTACCCCTTACCTATGAGGACGGCTAAAATAAACAAGAGCAACAACATCAAGCGTCGGTGAGGGCACAGAGGAACGGTCTTTCACACGTGGCTACCAGGAATGTGAAATGTACAGCCACTCTGGAAAAGACTTAGGCACTGCTTTTATCTTTTTAAATATAACTGACTTAGCTATGGGCTAAATATTATAGTAACAAATGGGTACAAATATCTGGGTATGCAGGGACAAATAGGTATAAGCAGCGAGGTGTTTTTTGTTAATTTTTTATTGTTATTCTATTACAGTTGTCCCAGTTTTTCCCCCTTTGCCCTCCCCTGCCCGTCCCATCCCCCGCTCCCACAGTCAGCGGTGGAAGGAGGGGAAGGGGCTCCTTAAGGAGCGTGCATGCGTGACATGTGGACGTGGACAACGGTGTGGACACTGCACCTAAAAAACCAAACACACAGCCACCACATGACCCAGGATTGCACTTCTTGGAATTTGTCCCAGAGAAATGTAAAATTATGTTCCCATAAGACCCTACATATGAATGTTTATAGCCGCTAATTCATGATGGCCCCAAAATGGAAACTCCCAGAAGCACTTTAATGGGTGAATAGTTAAACAAACCTGTTATATCCATACCATAAAATCCCACTTAGCAATAAAAAGGACTGAATTACTGATGAATGCAAGAATCTGGAAGACTCTCCAGAGAATTATGCTGAATGAAAAAAAAAAAAAAAAGAAACAATCCCAAAGAGTCATATACTGTATGGTTTCATTTGTATAATATTCTTTGAATGGCTTAGTTTTAGAAATAGAGGAGAGATTCGCGCTTGTCACTGGTTAAGGAGGGGATGGGGGTGGGCGGGCGGTACGTGAGGCTATAAAAGGGCAACAGGAGGAATCTGCGTGGTGATGGCTGTGTTCTGTACTTTGACTGTATAAATGTCAGCACCCGGCTTGTGCCATTGTACTCTGTCAGATGTTACAACTGGGTGAAACCGGCAAAGGGCATGTGGGATCTCACTGTATTATTTCTTGCAGAAAAGCATGTGAAGCTACAATTCTTTCAAATAAAATGTTCCCCATAAATTTAAATAAATATCAAAGTTGCAAGCTCTGAGAATATATATTCACAAAGTTGGTCACAGAGGGAATCTCTAAGTTTTGGACATTGTTTTTCTATTTTTTATTTGTATTTTTTTCTCCGGTGAACTCATATTGCTTTTTTAATAAGGAAGAGGAAATGAACTGCTCACATAATCTAAACATTTACATATAAGTACATACATCTGTTCACATTATTATAAGGTTCTCGTATGAAAGGTAACTTTTAAATTTGCCTAAATCTATAATCGAGAATGTAACCTGTGGCCAGGGTGTTTTATGATGAGAGTACAAACTTCTAATTTGAATATAGAGAATTAGTTCAGTAGTGGAACTTCTGGCCTAACATATTTTCCCCTATCTTAGGTGCTCTTAAGTCTGTTAACCTTTATCAAAATTAAACATTCTTTCAGAAGTTAAAAGCATTAGTTCTGAATTGTAGACATTCTGACCTAATGGTTTCATATTACCGCTTTGTGCTGCCAGTTAGGAAAAGCGCCCTTGGAAATCATCTCCTGCCACTTTTGCTTGGTTGGAAGAAGGGTATGTGGGCACATGGATGTACACAAGCTTCTAATTTCTGCAAAGAATTCCTATTAGTTGTTTAGAAAACTGCTGGCCTACTTTCAAAAGCTGAAAATGAGCCGGAGTCCAGTGCTCAATATCAGAAATCAAGAGAGTATTTTGGGCCCTAGCTGGGTAGCTCGGTTGATTAGAGCATGGTCTGGACATGTCAAGGTTGAGGGTTCAATCCCCAGTCAGGGCACATATAAGAAGCAACCAATGAATACATAAATAAGTGGAACAACAAATCAATGTTCTCTCTCTCTCTCTCTCTCTCTCTCAAAATCAGTAAGTAATAATTAAAGAGAGGCTATTTAAAGTGATGCTGAAGAAAGGGCTCAATGAACACAAAAGATGAAATAAAATGAAGCTAGATACAGTTCATTGTGTTTCAGAATCCAAAGGGCAAGAGAAACGTTGAGAAGTTAGAGGTCAGTATCACTGAGGAGGGAATGGTTTTGTAGCCAAACTGATTCTACAGTCTCCTAGAGGGATTGCTCTTCTTTTGGAAATATGAAGGTGCAGGGCATAAGCAGAAAATGTGCCTCAGACAGAGATACAATAGTCACCTCAGAACCCTCTCGAGCAGTATAATTACCTTTTGGATCCTCAGCAAATCCTTCCAGGTTGTCTCCTTGTAGCTCTCTAAGGAAGTAATCTTTGTCACATGCCCTGGGAAGCCCATGTTTTCACCTACAAGATGGCAGTGTTCACCAGTCTTAACTTAAAAGATGATTTGAGAACTAGATTATAAACAACTGAAATATTACATAAATGTAAAACTATTAGGCTACCTCTATTATGACCCACTCCCCCAAAAAAGATATAGATAGCTTAAGCTGAGAAGGTAAGCTAGGCTTGAAATAAAATACCTGCTCTGTGTGATTCAAGTTAACTTGGGGAATTTACCTTGTGCCTAAGTTCTGCATAGTGTTAGGTCTGCCATCCAGTGGCCGCTTATATAAGTACAAGCTGTCATAATGGAACATCATGTGAAAATATTAAGTCATGCAAATGGACCATTTTCAGTCCAAGTGTAAATGGTAAAAAGAATTTGATGGTAAGGATGTTTTTACTCAGGTTGTTCATTCAACATACATATATTGATTTAAAACACTGTGAGTATAAAAACAAATTATAAACAACTATTTTTTACATTTAGACTGACTTCAAAATAAGAAATTTAAACTCATAAATTTTCATTCAGTTTAAAGGAAAGTAAGAGTTACATTAACTTAATTACTTTTTACCTAATGATCTTTTATTTTAGCCACATTTTTAGATTTTCTACTTCTCAATTTAAACAATGAAATAAAATTTTTCTCAGTACTTGGATTTGTACTACTTGACAATTTGCCAAAGAATCAACAATTATTAGATGAAACATAAACACCATTTCAGAATTTAAACTCTCAAGTGTGGAAATATGATATTCTTCATCTTCAAATGACATAAGAACTCTTTGAACATTTAAACAACTTGTATTGTTTTATTGTTAATGGAAATGGCAGGTAATATAGGCGCTTATGCTCACTTTCTGGCACAATTTTAACAGCTGTTTGTCCCATCCTGCACACGGCCTCCTCCGTTTCCTTCCAGAGACTAATATGATGGCATGTATTTCTAAAAGCCCTAATATTTTAACAAAAAGGCTTATTTTATGACAGAAAAAGACACTTGCGTGGTGACTAAGAAGTATACTGAACATATTCTGAGAAGTATTTATAAGCTAAATTCATCAGACAAGTGTACAATATTCACATTTCAATCTTTCAATTGTTCTCTGAATTTGTTTTCTTGGTTGGTATGCCTATGCAAATTATAGTTTTTTGACATTCTAATTAGTTATAGTAAAGCCACCAAAATAAATAATGTAAAAAAATCTACTAACCATTAGCCATACTTTTCATTATTGTTGAATCCAGTTCATTTTCCCTCAGGCTTATTATTGCTTGAGATAACAAGTTGGCATCCCATTGTTCAAACTGAAAATACAGGTAATTTTGCAATTGCTAATGCTGTGTAAAAACGTGCTGTGACCATCCCCTAACCCATATCCCATGTCGTTGACATCATAACAAGTAGTTTTCAAATACAGTCAAAATAATAAAACAATATCCCCAAATTGCTTAATTCTTGATCTTGTGGAGTCTACATTTATTTTTAATTCATAAATATAACCTTTAGCAGTCATGTGAAAGCAGTCACTCAGAATAACAAGTAAGCTGCAATTTAAGACATGATTGTTGAAATAAGTGTTAGTGGTTACACTTGTTGCTAACTAGAAATATCTTGTGTGATTACTAAGACTGATGCCGCCAAGACTCACTCTGTGTTAGAAGGCAGCACCCCAGCGTGTGGGCCTTTTCTCCCCACTCAGTCTCTGCACTTTCTGACAACATGGCCAAAATCCCAGGATATTATGCCAAACATAAGGAAAAAATGATTTAACAGAAGGAATATTTTCAGACTTCTAAATGAAAGCAGAAGTCACAAGTTTAACACCACAGTCTCTAATAATCTAAAGTCCTTTACTTATTACTGTACTGTGTATCAGAGACTTATCCTGGGTCAAGATCATTTAGGGTAATATAATATTAAATGTGTCATCTTAAAAAACTAAATTGTGGCAAATAAGTTCTCACTAGGAAGTCTGGGTCCAGAAGCCTCCCACAAAGGGTCCACACAGCCGCTGCTGACTTTTGTAGCAATTTCATCAGGGAGAAATCCATCAAGGAAGGGGATTTATTTTCCAAAAGGTAAGATGGATACCATATCTCATAGAGAAGGAAATACTTAGAGATGAGGGGAAAAAAATCACAAATCTTTAGACAGTCTGTAGCCTAGCACAGGACTGAGGCATTACAACCCAGGAGCCAAATGCAGCCCTCCATCTGTTTTCATAAATAATGTTTTTTTTTCTTTTTTTTAACCATGCCCATTTGTTTACATATGACATATAACTTTTTTTGCAGGACAACAGTAGAGTTGAAGCCACAGAGTCCCTATAACTCAGAAAGCCTAAAGTATTCACTATCTACCTTTTCACCAAAAAAAAGTTGTGAAACCCTGCCAAGATAATAACTGCATTTATCACTCCCCAAACATGCCTCATACTTTTCTTTCTTTGCTCACAGTTCTGTTCATATGAAATGCTCATTTTTCCTACTCAACTTAAAAAAAAAATCCAACCTATCCTACAAGGTAGAATTTGACATAAAAGGAAATCAAATTGCTTATATCATTTGAAGGCTTGTTTTTACATATAACATTAAGTTTTCAAGATTTATTAATGTTGCTCAATGTAAGTTTACTTTCCTAATTAAAATTTTTAACTTGTACTCTGTTATATGGATAAATCACAATTAATGCCAATGGACTTTAGGGTTGGGTCTACACTTTGATTTCTGCTCAGTAGTGTTTCTATGAGTACTCTTATACCTGTATCCTGACTCACAAGTGAAACAGTTTCTCTACAGTATACATCTCAGTTCCAGCATTGTGGGCAAACACTTACTATAGTTGCTTTTTTCTTTCTTTCGGATAGGTAGCACATAAATCTTTTGCAGATTTAGATTTCACTTTTGTGATTACAAATGATACCGGGTATCTCTTCATAACCTTAATCACTATTATAGTTTCTTCTTCTATAAAAAGGTTATTTACATTTTTGGCTTGTTCTCTCTCTGTTTGTTTTTTGTTTTGTTTTGTTTTGTTTTTTGCTTTTCTGCTCTATTAAATTGAAGCATTTTTTTAAAATACATACTCTGGATATGAGTTCTTTGTCAATTGTATACCATAAATATCTTATTTTATAACATGCATGAGGTCTTTTATGAAAGAAAATTTTAATTTGATGTAGTCGAGCTTACCTATATTTTCCATATGCAATTTCATATATCATTTATTAAAGCTTTTATTTAAAAATAATAAGACATACAAGGAAGAAGAAAAGAACAATGCACTAAAGAAAAAAACAGCCAACAGGATCTGTCACTAAGCAAGCCCATACATGGAACTAACCAGACAAAGACTTTCAATAAGTAATTTCAAGTATGTTCACAGAAAGAAGTAAAGGAATTATGTCTAACCAATAGAGGTTATAAATAAGGAGATAGAAATTATTTAAAAAATGATAAAATAGAAATTTTGGAGTTGAAAAGTACTACCACTAAAGTAAAATATTCACTCGAAGGCCCCAATAGCAGATTTAAATAAGCAGGAAAAATGTCAACAAACTTGAAAATAAATCTATTGAGATTATCTGGTGTGAGAAGCAGAAATAAAAAACAATAAAGTAAAACTAACAGAAACTTAGAAATCCATGAGACACCACCAACTGTAACAACATACTTTTCATAAAACATGACTCACACTCCTCAGCCGTGTGTTGCACAGAGTAACTTCATCCCAGAGAATACAGTGTGGGAGGGGGTGGGGGGCAGAGTAACTTCACAGCAGAAAAACCCGATGAGCAGCACCTGAGCCAGGTGATCAGGGTTAACATCCACAGTGGTAAGTCATGTCCACAGTATGTGCTGTTAACAGGATGTGCTGAAAATGTCACTTCACCTCTATGGTCTTCCTCCCCAATACATAGAACTCACATCTAATCATGTGAAAAACATCACACGAATTCCAATTTAAAGAAATTCTAAAAAATGCTTGACAAGTACCCCTCAAAATTGCCAAGATCATAAGAAACAAGGGAAGTCCTATAAACTGTCATAGCCAGGAGGAGCCTGAGGAGACATGACTTCCTGCTAAATGTAACATGATATCCTACACGGGACCCTAGAACATCAAAGGGACATTAATATTACATGACATAGGTAGTTAATATTAATGAGGAAATCTGAATAAAGAATGGACTTTAATGAATAATTGGGTAGCAGTACTGGCTCTTTAACTGTAGCAAGCGAACTATGCTGGTGTAAGATACTAATAGTAGAAGGAACTGGTCGGAGGCATATAGGAAATATGCATCTATCTACCCAGGTTTCCGTACATGACTTTGTGTAAATCTGAATCGATTACAAAAGGCTGTTTTAAATGTTAACGCCTGCTAGAAACTGGCAATCTCATTATTTTTCATAATTTTTTAGACATACAGGTTGTGGCAAAAGTAGGTTTACAGCTGTTTGTATGGAAAATAATATAATAATTAAAAAAAATAATGATACAAAAATAAATGCTGTGTTTCACATACTCACAACTGTAAACCTACTTTTTTACAACCCTGTATTTTTGCTCTTATCTTTATTACCCATAATAATGCTGCTCTCTTTTATATTCTTGAACGTACAAATATACTGATTTTACATCCTGTATCTGATCATTTCAGCATCTCAGGTCTTTACCTAGGTGATCCACCTGACTTTTTTTCAGTCAATCACATTACTTCATGTCCTAGTATTTTGCACTTTATTTACATGAATTCTTTAATGTCTAGGCTGAAGATTGGTTCCTTCAGATAGAATCTGTATTTTCTTCTACCGGGGACTATCTATCTTCCAAGCACTACGTACTGAAGCTGCGAAGCAAACAGTGCAGCAGTTCTTCCACCAGTTCTAAGGTTCCCAACAGGCAATTTCCCTTGAGGACTCCACAGACGGAAGGAGTGGGCCCAATAGGAATTTATCTCTACTTCAGTAAAAGTCACTCTTACTTATTGTGCACAGTCCTTTGGCATACACTCGTATCTGTGATCAGCTGTTGGACTGGTCAACTCAGGCAAGCCCAGGGCTTGCTTTTCTGTCTATGAACTATAAAAACTGATGTTCATTAGGTTGGGCAGATGTTAGAGACCAGGGTACTTCCTTGAGCTTCCATTACCATTTATATCAGGATTCAGGGCATTGCTTATATTTTGAATTGTTCATGATTATTCTAAAAGTTAGTTTCTATCTCAGCTCATAATGTAAATCATTCTAAGAATAGTTTATCTGAGTGTTCAGTCTGCCATAATGGCTGAAACAAAAAAAAAGTTCATTAACAGTTTTTAATTAAATTAAATGCTATATTGGTAATTCTCAATAAACAACATAAATACATTTGTAACCACCTTCTTATATATTAGAAACCCTCTATTCTGATGTATCAACAGGAATAGTTCTATAGTAAATGAAAGCATTTACTTAAAATGAGTACATAAAGTTTCAAACATAAGTGTATATTCACTTGAAAAAAATCAGATTTAGGACTCAAAATGTTTATTTTATTATATAATTCCTATTTGGAGCCTCACTCTCTTCTTGCATAAGACACATCTGTAGCATGTAGTCCAATATCTCCATTTGTTTCCTTAGAGAATAGACAGAGTAAAAAAATAATGTGAAAAAATGAGGGCACATGCCTAGAGGCTTTTAATCCTTTTCTCCTAATATTTTATTGTTATCTCACCCTCAGCAAATATAACTGCACTCATTCTATTGACTTTCCTTTATGGAGTCTTCCCAGATAATTCAATTAGTTGAAGTAGCTGCTTGTTTTTGCATTCTTATTTCACTGTTTAACATAATATATTTCTAAATTACAATAACAGATGTCAATAGGTATAAGTAGTTTTAGGAAAAGTGTTAATTCTTAGTAGACATATAGCTCAAATGGTAGATCGTGAAGCGCGTGCCCTATGGAAAGGTGGTCTTCCGGGTCTGGAGTACCGTCTCCTAGCTGCGGAGTGCTGGGGCCATCAGCCTGGCGGTTTTACGGACTGAATGGACTACATCGTTAATCTGGGTAATAAAGGTCAGTTGGGAGGGATTTTATTGTACTATACATAATCTCGTGTCACAGAGCCTGTGGTACAAATCTTGCCCAGTCATGTTTTACCCTTTAGCCACTCTGCTCACCAACACCTAAGTCTGCCAGTGTTCCCTGGACAGGACTCATTAGGAATATCTGGTGAGTCATCTTCCTGATTATGCACACCCAGCACCGGAGCTATAGTTCCTTTCTCCATCAGCAAAACTTTCCTCAGCTCTTATGGTTATTTTGTTTCAAGGTTTCTATCTCTCATGATCTCCTTTCTACATCATCTAATCCCATAATTTCTTTCCTAAAATTTAGGAGGGTTATGAGCAGTTTGACATAGTTAGGTGACTGGTCCATCATCCTCTGTCTGTGGTTCGAGAACACAGAGAATTGAGGGAGTAAATCAAGTTAAACTTTCCCAAAGATCTGCCTACCAGCTAGTAGGTTTTCCTGGAGGACAGGTGCCCTTCACTTTCATAGGCTGGGTGTAAACAGCAAAGCATGTTGGCGTCAGACCTTCAGAAGTCTACCCAGCAAGACCTCTAGCAATTGTATTCCTGAGGGCTATGGTCATTGATGAACTTTCAATATCCACGTTTATTCATATTACATTGAAAGCAAAGGGTGGGACTTCTAGATCAAATCAGAATATTATACATTTTGGGGACAATGCAATGACAGCTGGCCAGTCAAGACAGTGCGTACAAAAGGGGGCATTCCATCACTACAGAAGAATAGCTGCTGAATCAGAGTGTGTGTGCCTAGTATGGTCCCACTTCTTCCCTGAGAGAAGGGGAAAGATACATGCTTCCTCTCGTAAACAGATTATCTTAGAGGAGTTCCAGGTCTTCGTGTTCTTACACTTTGGGATGGAAATAAATGTCTCCAGAGGACAAATAAGACACAGATCTCTGAGTTTACTGCCTTTGAAAGGTCTCCATGGCCCACAGTTTCATCCTTCTTGAAACGTATCATATATGTCAGGACAGGTAAATCTCTTCAGATAGTCTCTCCCTATTTAATCGTTCTGTAACTTCCAAAAGTTATCCTTTAACTCAGTTAGCAGGGTTTGTTTTGTTTGTTTGTTTGTTATTTTTTTAGTTTGGTTCGGATAACTCAAAGCATGCAAAATCATGAAAATGTGTTCTCCGCAGCCCCACAGTTACACTTTACCCAACATCGGCACTCCCTGCCCTGCAGTGCTGCCCAGGCATCAGCTCTGCTTTGTATTTGTATCTCGGTGTGGCCGTAGGACTTAACTTCTGTCCTCCTGTGACATCCATACAGTTCTCTGTTCTTGCCATAGACTAGATGCTCAGCTTCCAAGGCAATAATGCATTATTCCCTAACTTTGGATTTGTATCCCATCTTCTGCCTACTGAAAATGTCTCTTTTGGGGACACAGACTGTACATAATAAACCTGAACATGAAAGTTTCCAGAGTGGTCAAGTTCTGAGATGGCTATGCATTGCAGCTGGCTCACAGGGATGGACGGGGCAGGGTCATGTTGAGGTTATCAGAGGCATCTCACCTTTCTCTTGTCTCATTTTAGAATATAAAAACATCCAGTTATTTCTGAGGTATCAAGTACTTCACTATTCCACCAGGAATCTCATTTGCCTCACTTGACCATCAAGAAAGTATATCCCTTCATTGAAATCCTTCCAAAAAGCAGGCAGTGAAGTCCTTTAGTAAACCAAAGACAGCTTCCTTTTGAGCTTTTTAATTTAATTAATATTAAATTCTTCTAAACTCTGCCAGTTAAGTACCTCTAACTACATTATGATTTTTGGGAGAGAATGATCCACATTTTAGTAATATGTCTACTCCTCTCAACAGAACTACACCCTACATATACCCGCACACATATGTACCCTCAGTAATTAAATGTCGCCTATGGACTCATTGCATGTAGAAAATAGTTTACAACAAAGAAAGGCGTTTTGTGCCCTATCTACACATCCAGCAAATGCTGCGGTGATACAGAATAGGAAAAAATTGAGAATGATCATCCCGAAGTTTTACCCTGTATATTTTAATATCCCAGTGATTTTAAGTTGATAAGGAATTCTGCAGTAAGCTGATAACTCTACAAATTTATACTTTCAGTACTTTTAGAGAATAAGCAAGCATAAGTATAATAACCACAAGCAAACAATGTAAAACTAATTTTGTCAGTATTTTTTAAATAAATACTAAAATGCTGAACAGGAACAACAAAAACCCTAGATGACCTGACCCTTGACTTCATTTCTAGCCTTGCTGCCCTTGAGTTTTGAACTCCAGCCAAACCAGCCTGCCTTTGTTTCCGCAAGGATAACACTTTCTCCCACCTTAGGGCGTTTTCAGTTCCTCTGCCCCTTACACGACACACCTTTTACATCTTCCAGCTCCCACCTTCCATCTTTAAATATTAAAAAAAAGTTGGATATTTTGATACTGTCATAGTTTCTTTGCATAAAAGTTGCCTTACGATTGTGTTCCTTTCACTTCAAATGGTTAACTCTGATTGTAATTACACTGTTTTTGTGGTGAGTCTGTTGAGTGCACCCCCTCTGCCAGGCGCTGGTTCTCTGAGAACAGGGGCCGCCTGTTGTTGTTTCCTGTTGCACTCTAGCGTTTAGCACCACGCCTTACAAAGAACAGGCATCAGTACTTTTTGTGAATAAAGTCAGCAAATAAGTCAGAGAAGGATTTCTTTAAGAAAAATGAAGGTGTATGTCTCTATTTATTGGCAAACGAAAGCCATGACCTTTTACCAGGTCTATTGGGAAAAAGTAGAGTGAGAGAGGGTCGAGGAGTTAACCTTGAAAAACTCAATACATAAATGCTGGACAGAGGAGGATGCTCCCACAACATAGTAGGGAAAGAAGCAGAGGTTGGATAAAACCTGTAAGATTGTGGTGGTGTTAGGGAAACAGGGAGGAGTCCATCTGAAGAGCAATAATGGCTGTGGAAAGATAGAGTAAGGCAAATACTCAAAATCCCCATTGAATTTGGCAAGGTCACTAGTGGCCACAGTGAGAGTTGGTATGATGGCTTGATCAGAATGGAAGTACTATCACATCAGCAAATCTCAGGGTCATTGCACAAGCTGAAGGAATTATCATCTTAGAAATTATTCATAAAAATAACACCATATTGTCTAAAAGCAGAGGTGAATCCGATAGAAGCCTCTCAATGTAATTGCATATTGGTAATTCATATAATTATCCTTATTTCTTGAATCTCTGCTTCATTTATCTCAGTATGAAAGCACAATTCATAGCAGATTTCTTTCCAAAAAGCAGAGCAACATCTACTAGGCTATCCTGTGTTTGCAAATGATCCATCTCATAGCTCTCATGTGTGCCTATATTCATTGAAAGCAATAAGAATTATGAGCACAGAAGTGCTGCAAGACTATCTTTAATACTCAAGAATATATTGCCCATAAGCAGCCAAATAGCACTTGGGTAGTCTGTGAATATAATTATAATAAAACCCATTATGTCTTTTCTTTCTGGCAGAAAGGAAAAATGATGTAAATTTAGATATGGCATATTCTGGAAACAGTGTGCTTATGGAACAGCCAGAGGGATTTTCAAAAGTTAATAATCTAAATGTAGACAACTGTTTTAATGCACTTATAATATATGAAGGGGGCATAGTGTGAGATTACAGGTATGACCTTGAGATACTTTTTTAAGTGGAAAGTTAACATTTTCTTAGTCAAATAGTTCAATAAGATAATTAGGACTACATTTCTCACTGCAGATGTGATGGGACAAAATAAAAAATAACTTACTATTGAATGGAATTTACATGTGCCAAAAATTTGAAACAGACGTGAGAAGGAACAGCCAAACCCACTTCATTTATTCTCTCAGATTTACAACAAACACACCTCCTAGTCTCTGTCCTTTTGCAATGGTCCACATGGCCTGACTCTGAAGAACACCTCATTACTCACCCAATGAAGTCTACTTATGCTAGACTAGCACTGGGAGGACCAGGGTAAGTAAATTTATGTTTGAAATCAGGCCCAGCTCTGCCTTTTCCCATCACAAAGATGAAGAGAATTCCTGAGCATATTTTATATGTTATTCAAGTGACTCCAAGGAATGCACTCTGTTCTAGGAGCAAAATTAAATTAATTTTCTGTATGAAGTACAACCAACCTTTTTGTGGCTTGTCCACACACACCCTGTAAAAATGCCATTCAATCACTTAGGTAGACTCCTATGTATAAATGCTTACTTTATACCTAAAAAAACCCCAAAACTGAAAAGAACTTTATCATATTGGCCACTGATAAATGGCATCTATAGATTTCACTGCCATTTGGTATCACTGAGAATTAGAGAATACATCAAGAGCTTTCCGATTATCATTTTTTTCCACATGACCCTTTATTTCCTCTGTAGATAACACTGCTGAAAAATAGGTTCATTAAGACATTTCCATCAATCAGAAATATCTAAAATTCAATCTTTGAGTTGTTATGTAATATGCCACTGGTGGCTAAAAAAGGGAGGGGCAATGTTTAGACTTGGCTAGTATTGTAATGGGTCTGATATAATTGAGAATGTAATTATTATTAAGAAAGACATTACTGCAAGTGAATTCATCTGTATGGTTGTGATTAAGTCACTTTGGCAGTTGTGTATACAACCTGGTCTCTGTTATCGATACAGTACATCTATTCCATTCCAGTAATACACCAGGTGCTGCAGAAGAAGCAAACCCGGTGATCCGGAGTTTCCACATAGGAAAGTTAACTCGGGCAAGTCTTTGAGTGCATTTTAGTAAATCTTTCCTACTTGCCATGGAAAACTGCCAACTGGAGCAAGTCATTGTGCTGTCTAAGGCAGAATGAAATTAATGGAACATTATCAATATCTCTAATTTTTATTGCCTGTGCTGCCTTAGGCAACAGATCTATTTTTATAGTGAGATGAACATATATACAGAATGTTAACAGATTCTGAGAAAAGCAAAGTCCTGCTGGGTGAACACATGTTAGCTGCTATGGCCACAATAATGAACTATAAATTTTAAGGTTTTTAGAGCATTGTCGTCAGAGTGTAAAAATATCTACCTTTAGCTGTTGCCTACCTCCACACACACACACACACACACACACACATACACACTTAGCCAAAGGGCATCTTTAGCAAGAATATTTGTGACATTCAAAGCATTCTAAATGTTTCACAAAAGGAAATTATTAAAAGAAAATTATACCATGTTTATATAAAATAATTCTATGTAAATATTTAAAAATGTTATCTTCAGTTTTTGAATTGGAAGTATATATATAAGATATTGTTAAATAACAAAAAGAAAGAATGAAGGAAACTGTAAGGAAATACAGGCCAGGAATTAAAATTTTTAAGTCTATATAGGCCAGCCAGATAACAAAGGAAAGAGTGTCAAGTCCAGACACCCTAGAACACAGGATCTGAGGCAAAGCTTAGAGGCTAATACTTCACTGAGAGCTGCAACTTATTTTTTAAGACTTATTTATTTTGACAGAGAGGGGAAGGGAGGGAGAAAGAGAGGGAGAGAAACATCAATGTGTGGTTGCTCCTTGTGTGTCTCCAACTGGGGACCTGACCTGAAACCCAGACATGTGCCTTAGACTGAGAATCGACCTGGCCACCCTTTGGTTTGTGGGCCGGACTCAATCCACTGAGCCACACCAGCCAGGGTGAGAGCTGTAATTTAAAGCGGCAAGCACAGGAAAGAGAGAGACATTAAAAGGTAGGTGACGGCCAGAGGGAAGGGGGTGAGACTGGGTGGAGGTGAGCAAAGAAGGGAAAAAGGGGGATATCTGTAATAACGTCAACAATAAAAATAAAGTTAATTAAAAACGTTAGGCAATGTCAAGGTATAGTTTTACCAAGCTGGCCATGAGTTCCTGAAAGGACCCTGTTGGTTGCTTGGCAAAAGATGGCATCTCCAGGGCAGCATACAGAACCTCCACACCTCTGTACATCAGATGAAGAAAAGGAGAGGGATTTATTTGCTACTCCTCAAGCTCTCCTACCCCTCACTGATTCACACTTGCATTAACTACAGGCATTAATTCCCTTGTTTCCAGGTTGTATCACTTGGCCTCTTGGGTGGCTCCTGAGGAAGCCATATCTTGTATGGAGGGGACTGCACGTGAGTCTAGAAGTAGTGGGAGGAGTCTGAACCTCTTCAGTAGGATTAGGCTTAGCATCTGGCCAGAGCTGAGGTGGCTCTTCCCAGGCAGGGAAAAGCAATGAAGGCCATACCATAATTCATTTCAGAGGCAGCCAAGACCCACGTATAGTAAAAGTGATGTCAGAAGCTGAGGCAGATTCAGCTGCAGTGGTGGCAGCAGCAAATGGGATCCCGCACCAACTAGTAACTAGTAGACAGGTGAAGCTGAGAGAAAATGAGCAGAATCATAAGTTGGTCCTGGTATTCCAGGCAGGACAAACTACAACTAACACACATCTCCAGTGTTGGGGGTATAATAAGGAGCGGTAGAGACTGTGGAGAGTACAAGAGAGCCTGCTGCTGTGTGACTCTAGGAAACAGCTACCATGCAAGGGTGTTGGTCCAATGTACAATATTCTGTATTATTTGTAATTTAAATCAGTATGTGGACAAGATGCAAAATGACTATTCTCCCTCAAGTCCAGAAGACCAATGACAGCCAAGAAGGATAACCGTAAGGAGAAATTCTTGAAAAATGGTACAAGATACATTTTGCATCTTGTCCACAATTTTAGTTACATTTGAGATACAGGAATTATGGAAACAAATGCAAGCCTAGCAATGACCTGCAGTTCTGTGGTGTGTTTTTCTTCCTAAAACAAATACCAAATTCTTGTAAGCTCCTAACGTATAGTAAAAGAAAACAAGTTAATGTTTATCAACTGGAGAGGATGCGGATTTGGTTCACAGATGACTGGAACAGGTAACATATGAGGCAACTATGCGGGGAAAATAACTCTAAGGACACAAAGGTGAATAAAAATTATTCCTAACAGATTTTTTTTATAGGAGGATGAAAATTGGGTTGACAATAAAGGCTTTTTAGAATCCCTTAGATCTGGACTGGGTGTGTATCTAATTCCTAAGACTTCCTGGACATGGAAAGGCACATTTTTCTAACTCCTTGTTTGTGTGCCTCTTTAAAGATAATTAAATTTCAGTATATTTCTCTCTACAAAGTCCAGCACTGCTTAACAATGTTCCAATATGATAAAACTTTATTGGCATTTCTCATCTGAGGCAACCTCATTTCCTGAATTCTGTCCTCTTGTGTTTATATCTTTTTTCTGAGCATTCTTAATGAGATCTGGAAAAAGGGCAGAGTGTAATGTGCATATAACCCGTCATCTAACTAGAAGAACAATCCCTATGTTGTGTGAATTCTTTTATGAAAGATTATAAAAAGGATAACTACCTGACTTATTTAGTGAATCAGTATAACGTTGGCAGCAAAACCAGACAAGAAGAGAATAAGAATATAAAATCATAGATGACTATGACAAAAAATATTAAATAAAATACTACTACCAAATTGAATCTGCCAGATACTCCCAGGAAAGTTAAGATTGTCCAACATCAAGAAACTTTATCACACATATTAAAGAAAAACATCTATATATTCTCAACAGTATTCAACAAAATTCAGCATTCACTAATGATACAATGGTAAAGTAAATGTGAAATGGAAGGAAACATCCTTAATCTAATGAAAAGTATTCTTCCAAAAACCTACAGCACATATACATATATAGAGTGTATAGACATGCCAAAAATTGCATGAGGTCCATACCTATTGCATTGCCTTCATCACTTTAGCAATAATAAAGAATATTGCTGGGTCATTTTCTTCTTTTGAAGATTTTAAAGGAAGTGTTTTCATTCACCTGGGCTTCTAGATAAATAAGACCACAGAAACTAGTTTTTCAGCTGCTCTAGGAATGTGTTAGTAACCAACACTTGAAGATGAAATCTTCCTTTTATCCCGCCCAACACAAGATTCCCTTTTGTTGCTGAAGGGCTGTTTTCATTATGAGAATACTGTCCCTTGCTGCTAACAAGATGCAGTACTTTGTTTCCCAGACTGAATTTGAAAATGGGCACCACGTCCTCGATTCCCTCCTCTGAGGAGCTGGAATTCAAAGGTGAGCTTAGGTGCTCTTACTAACTCATCTACCAGGAAGCTAGTATAAGCGGCATTAGTAATCAATAAAATATTCAAAGACTGACTGTATTTAAAACTTTACAATGTAACATATTACATTGTTATTAACCTAATAGCAAGAAATGCTAACTACCCAATGAACATATTTCCCTGCTGGTAACTGACTCTAATTTTTTAGCCATACAAAGAGAATCAATTTTTACAGACTAATTAAAAGGCCCTTACCCTAAGAAATATTTTAATGAGTCAAAAAAATCTCAGCGTTATATGTAGTGTTCTACTAACACTTCAAGATCAAAAAACTATCACCACCACATACTACCTCACTGTACTATAATCAGTTTCCTTTTTAATAAAATACTCATAGATCCCAAATAAATAAGAAGTTGGGTCACAAAAAAGGAATTATTAATTTATTTTATTTAAAAAATTTTTAAATTATATTTTATTGATTATGCCATTACAGTTGTCCCAATTTTTCCCTTTTCCCCCTCCACCCAGCACCCACCACTCCCTCAGGCAATCCCCACACCATTGTTCATGTCCATGGGTCATGCATGCAAGTTCTTTGGCTACTCCATTTCTTATACTGTACTTAACATCCCCATGGCTATTCTGTAACTACCTATTTGTACTTCTTAATCCCCTCACTCTTCACCCATTCTCCCCCATGACCCTCCCATCTAGCAACCATCAGAACACTCTCCGTATCCATTCTGTCTCTATTCTTATTTGCTTACTTTGATTTTAGAGTCAGTTGTTGATAGGTACGTATTTATTGCCATTTTATAGTTCATAGTTTCAATCTTTTTTTTCTTAAGTAAGTCCTTTAACATTTCATATAATAATGATTTGGTGATGATGAACTCCTTTAGTTTTATCTTGTCTGGGATGCTCTTTATCTGACCTTTGATTCTAAATGATATCTTTCCTGGGTAGAACAATCTTGGCTGTAGGTCCCTGCTTTTCATGACTGAATATTTCTTGCCAATCCCTTCTAGCCTGCAAAGTTTCTTTTGAGATATTAACTGACAGTCTTGTGGGAACTCCCTTGTAAGAAACTAATTTCTTTTCTCTAGCTGCTTTTAAGATTCTCTCTTTATCTTTAATGTTTGGCATTTTAATTATGAAGTTTCTGGGACTGGGCCTCTTGTTTGGGATTCTCTGCGCTTCCTGGACTTGCATGTCTATTTTCTTCACCAAATTAGGGAATTTGTCTTCCATTATTTTTTCAAATAGATTTCCAATTTTCTGCTTTTTCTCTTCTCTTTATGGCACTCTCATGATGCAAATGTTAGACTGCTAAAAGTTGTCCTAGAGGCTGCTTAAACTATCCTCATTTTTTAATTCTTTTTTTCTTTTTATTGTTCTAATTGCTTGATTTTTGCTTCCTTATATTCCAAGTCATTGATTTGATTCTCAGCTTCATCCACTCTACTGTTGTTTCCCTGTAAATTGTTCTTTATTTCAATTAGTGCATAATTCATTTCTGACTGCATCTTTTTTATGCTATTGGGATCCTCATTGAGTTCCTTGAGCATCATAACTTGTGTTTTGAACTCTGCATCTGATAGGTTGCTCATCTCCTTATTGTTTAGTTCTTTTTTGGGAGTTTTGATCTGTTCTTTTATTTGGGCCATGTTTCTTTGTCTCTTCATTTTGGTAGCCTCCTTATGTTTGTTTCTATGTATTAGGTAGAGCTGCTATGACTTCCTGTCTTGGTGGTGTGGCTTGATGTAGTAGGTGTCCTGTAGGGTTCAAGTGGCACAGCATCCCCTATCACCCAAGCTGGGCACTTGGGGTGTGCCCTTCATGTGGGCTGAGTACACCCTCCTCTTTCAGTTGAGTCTTGATTGCTGTCGGCAGGTCAATGGGAGTCATTTACCCAGGCCAGTCAGCTGCAAGGACTGGCTGTGACCACTGACCAACAACCACTGCCCTCCATGAAGGATCAGCTGTGTGGGGGCAGGGTTGAGGTGTTCTGATGTGGTCTGTAGCTGTCCACTGGTGTTCAGGCTCTGGGGTAACCCAGGTCATACAAGCCAAGCTTAGCCCCAACCTGTGTTTTGCCCAGGGCCCCTGTACCTGAGCTATAAAGCAATAGAGATGGCTGCTACTCGTGCTGGGCTTGGAGATTCCCAGGTGAAGCTAAGTAGTGAATCTCAGCTGGTTATTGCTAGTGCCAGTCCTGGGACCACTTAGCAAGAAGTATAGAGGCTGGGGGTTACTGAGGCTGGCTGTTGCATGTTTGAGGAAATTTAAGAAATTGTGAAGCATGAGCCAAGATCAGCCATTCCTATATAAAAGCAGCTTGGGTGAGCCCATAAATTGGGTAGGACAGAGCCTCAGAGGATCTCCAGGGTGGGGCAAACAGAGTTAGCCAGGTTGATGGAGTCTCAGATATGGCACCAGCCTGCTGGCTCTGTAGCTCTGTTGGGGGAGGGTTCAGAAAGGGGATATTGGCCTGAGCCCACCTTCCTGTCTGGGAGAAAGTTTTCCCCCAGCTCTTGCTTTGACGCCAGACACTTCAGTTCCTCGATGTATGCCACTGGTGCCTTCCAAGCTGCTTTCCTAGTGCTGGAGCTCAGAGAGAGTGAGTTGGAGTAAGTATGTGTTGTGTTATTAAGGAACTGCTTGGGACTCTAGAAGTTTCTTCCACTGACTCAATCCCTGAAGGTTTTTACAACCAGAAGTTATGGAGACTTACATTCATGGCACTGCTACCCTGTTGGGGGGTGTGGTGTGGGGCTGGACTCCTTGCTCTTGAGATATCCCTCCCTAATTTTTATCCACCACATGTGGATGTGGGACAGCCTGTTCCACATCTCCGTCCCCCACTACTAGTCTGGATGAATGTGGTTTCTTCAATTCCATAGTTGTCAGAATTCCATTCAACTTGACTTCTGATGGCTCCAAGTGATGACTGTTCTATATTTCAGTTGTAATTTTGATGTGGTTGTGCAAGGAGGTGAGCACTGTTTACCTATGCCCCATTCTTAATTTATTTTAAATGCCTTTCTACCAAATGATCCAGGCATTCCTCTTCTGGGTATAATCTAAATGAATTAAAATCTAGATCTCAAAGAGATACCTGCTCTCCTGTGTTCACTGTTGTGTTTTTCACAATAACCAAGATAAGGAAACAGCCTGTCTGTCTGTATGTCTATCTGTGGACAAATGGATAAAGAAAATGTGGCATTTATACTGATATACATATATATATCAACAGATGGATATATATATATATATATATATATATATATATGTATATATAAGTTAAATGGATATATATATATATATAAGTTACATATATACATTTATATATATTTAGCTTTAAAAAAGAAGGAAATCTTGCCTTATGGAACTATTGGTATGGACCTGGAGGTTATTATGCTAAGTGAAATAAGCCAGTCACAGAAGGGGAGATACTACATTTTCAACTCATACTAGGTGTCTAAAATAGTCAAAATCACAGAAGCAGAGAGTAGAATTGTTGCCAGGGGATGAGGTGAGGGAAAAATGGGAGGTGGTTGTTCAATGGGAATATTTGTTTCACTTATTCAAGATGAGTAAGTTCTGAAGATCCGCAATAAAACACAGCATCTGTAGTTAACAATATTGTATTGTACATTTAAAAACCTGCTAAGAGAGTAGATCACATATTAAGTGTTTTATCAAAACAAAATTTTAAACAACTCCTTTGCACTGATTTTAAATAAGCTCGCCCCAACCAGAAGCAAGAGCAGGTGTGCATGCGCACACACGTGTGTGTGCACGCACAAGCACACTCATCTTGTCTTAGAGTTAGTTAGGGCTGAGTTCCCAAGCACCAGACTGAGGGTAGTTTCAAATGAGAAGAAAAGATATTATAAAGATAGGTCTAAGAATCAATGGGACAATGTAGCACATCAAATTCAATGGGTATGTGCAGCAAGACAAGAATAAAATTACAAGCAAAGCAATCTGTAACCAAAGTCACCAGAATAAAGTGAACAGTTTCTGAAGCATGAACAAAAGTAAAATGACCTGAAGTTATTATCTGACCACCAGTTCTTACAATGATTATAGAAGTTTTGAGATAAGAATAGCACTATTAAATGCATAAGCAGTGTGAATAAATACTAGCTAGTTTCTGAATGATAATTGAAGCTCTATGATGAAGTTCAGTATAAAATATAGATGAGAGTATCACAATGACTGGATCTCTCTTTAGAATTATCTTATAAATGTGTCCAGTAAAATTTTCTTGATGTAACTTCTAATTTATGATCATGGGCAGTTCTTTATATTTCTGTGCAATCCTCCCCTTGCATATGAATCATATCCTTGTGGGTATAGTATTTTACTGAAATCTTGTAGGAAACATTATTCAGCATATAAAATCTTAATAGCTGAAGTTTAGGCAGTATTTTCATTATAAGGCAAAATTACTTTAGGCTGTACTTTGTAGAAAAAAATTTCATCTATCATGATCGAGATATCCAGACTACCCCATCTTCCTCATGAACACAACATTCGGATTAGGGTTTGTACTATTATCCATTGTTACCGACACCTTTGAAACCAGTGTTGCCAGCTCACGTGGAGCCTTGAAACTGTTTGTTTGGCATATTTACTCCACTGCCTGACTTCTAACACTGAATTTATCACCTAGTATTCCTCCGTCTTCAAAATCTAGAACCTTCTTAGATGGTGTCAATCCCATTATCATTAAACTATTAAACTTCCACATCAGCCCACATCAAAATTCTGTATCACTGATTCCTGTTGTCGTTGACTTCTCTAGCTTACTTCTGACCACATTTTATTCACTACCCACAATAAGACTCGTTGGTGCTCTCCCTGCTGCCTTCACTAATAGCCTGTCTTCCTGGCATCATCACTGCGTCCTCTGTCCCTGTAACTACCCACAATCTTTTTTGGGTGGCTAATGTTTGATTCTAAATTATTCCTACCACCTTTTTGGTTAGTATTAAAATTTTTGGCAAAAAGCAGGAGTACTGCCCTGTTGCAAAGTTTGATCATTTTAACTGAACTTTTAGTAGCAATTTTTATTCCTTTATACACTTTGTACTGGTGTCTGGTGAATTCTCTACACAGCCCATGTTCAAATCTCTGTCTTCCATAAGCCAAAATGCCCATTTTATTTTCTCTAAAGCCGATGTTGCTAGAAAAACTGAAACATGTGGCAGTACTTACACCATCTACTTTCTCCATATTTAAAATATTTGTCACTCTAATACCCTTTCAAAATGGTCTGTATTTCACAGTGCTACACATCTTTCATTAGCCCTTATAACATAAATTTAAATTTCCAGCAGATTAACTGATCGAACTTTCCTTAAGTTTTTGTTAAACCATTGATATGTTTCAATCTTTTGAGTTTTTGAACTCTTTATCTTGTTGTATCTTTCTTCTTGAAACTCTCTCTTTTAACATAACTTTGCTCTTTAGTCTCTTCTTCTGTGAGAACTTCCAAGGCTCAAGTCTTAGTCTTCTCGGCGAGAATGTTAGCTCTTTCAAGGTGGTGTAAATTAATTAGCAATAAGTCATGTACTAAATATGTATTAAATTTTAGATTTTCTCAGATGAATAAAATTGTACAAGGTTTTTGCCCTTCAGTGAGGGCTTCTTTTGCACTTCCATAGACAGGAAATGTAAATATGCAAGAAGAAAACGTTTATGGAGCCTTTACTTCAGAGGTCCAGGCTACACCTCATGAGACAACTCACTCAAAATTACAAGCAATAGTTTGGAGTTTGGAGCCCATATCTTACAGGTGCACCTCCATCACTTTTTTCTAATGGAGGATTCAACCAATCATGAAAACCCAGTATTATCTCCACATTATGAATGGTCAATAAAATCTCTCAGAATGAGGAGAATAACTGTAACATTAGCAGAATTTGGAGGGACTCTGAGTCAATATTATGCATTTGGAAAACAATAAAAAGACAAAATAAATTTCAATTACACAATCAGCAAAGTTGTAAGTATAAACTAAGAACAATGAATGATGCTTTAAAATACTATTCTATTTTAGAAGATTCTACAAATGTGTTTCTGAATAATGACAAGCCCAGATTTGCTGAAATAAACTTTCTGAATTTTTAAGAAGTCCTGGGTAATGCAGGAGTAGTTCCTTTCCTATGAAAACAAAACAGTAATTTGGGGATATCAGAGAATAATCTTAGTGGATAAAAAAAGGTATGAGGGTCATAATTATGAAGTGAGCATAATCTCATTGTTAAAATATCACTAAATAAAGATGCTTGGCTTTGAACAATTCTTTAGGAAATTAATTTTTCTCCAAGGAAAGATTTTTTTTTTTTTCAGTGACTAAAATTACCTAATTTTTTAGACCATCTGAAAACATATGAAACTCTAGACTCCCTAGGCAAAACGTTATGTCCAATTAAATTTGAATTCCATATAATCAACAAATAATTTTATTACATTTTAGTAAAATTATTATTTATCTGAAATTCAAATTCAAATTGATGTCTTATTTTTTTAGTTAAATATAGCTACCCTGTAAGAAACTAACTGGTGAATATTATTTGTGTTCATATTTAATTACTGCTTGTCCATCTCTTCATCCCCACCATGCTTATAAATTTTAGTAGGGACTATAATTTTTCACACTCATTACTGTATCTTTGCAACTAAAACCCCCAATTCTAAGCCAAAGTTTGGAGGTAGGACTAGGATCAACTTCTTAATTCACTTCCATCCCTTGTTTTCTAATGAACCCACCAAGCATTAATAAAAAGCAAAAAAATCATTTCACACTCTGAAAGCTCAGTAAAAGCTGCTTTACAAAGAATAGGTCTTATAAAATGGTTATTTTAAAAGTGGAGACAATTGTACTTCAACAACAATAAAAAAAGCAAAAAATAAAAAAAAAATGAAAACGAATCACTCACATTGCTCCACCTTCCACTTCTTGGCTACTCCAAATTTTCCTTAGTTAACTATAATACTACATGGTGGCTGACATAAGCAACCAAGACTCTTAATTTCTCACTCATTGTCTCTCTCTCTCTCCCCCTCTCCCTTCTTGTTATATAAAACCATGACCCAGTTGGTAAATCACAAAATTTGGAGCAGAAAGGGATAAAAAACATTGTTAATTTTATTTATTTTACAGACTAAAAAACTGAACCTCACATAATTACAAGAGAGTCATCCTGATAAAAACCTTTCAATAGCTCCGTGTTGCTTATCAGGTAAACTTTTTACAGTCTTGGTATGTTGTCGTGTCCCCCAGGATTCTGCTCCAGCCTCATTTCTACGTGTGTATCTCATTACAGTAATGAGTACTGTCTCCTGGAACCTATGACTAGTGTCCCTGTGCTCTCAGAAGCCTATAGGTGACTGCTTTCCCATTGTATGCCCCCTGTTCATGCTTCTATGATAGCACTCTTAACACTATGGAATTTATCAGTTTAAACATCTGTCTCCTCCTATTAGTCTGAGTTATGTGCGCACAGAGCCCATATCTTATCCGTGCTGCAATTATTGAATGCTAATGCCTATTCAAGGGCCAGGGCACAGAGCAAAAGCCCAAAAAGCGTTTGACAAATGAAGAAACACAAATTAATGGCGTACATATACCAGAATTTAAGTACTGTACTTTTTTTAATTAACCAAGCCACAGAACTGAGCTAAGGCTCTATCAATATCGATGTAAAAAAGGCAATAAATTTTGAGATGAAGTTTGTCATAAAAACCAGTGTCAGCAATCTCTCAAGCCTACACACATGCTGAGATGCTCCAGAACATTCACAGAATTTTGTTTCCCACTTCCCTGTTCACTAATTAAGCTTGATTTTCTTCAACCACAATTTTAAACAAGAGTATCTGTTTCTTATTCCATTGTGTCTAATTTCTACACTGCTGTATTCTGTCATTTTCACCACACACACAGTATTTTGATAATAATGTGAATTGGGCAGATTTTGGAAGACTTTTCTGGGTATCTAAACATCTTCAACCCCTTTGCTTCTATAATGAAAAATGCTCTAAATTCTCAACTCCTAATTTGGAAATGGATTTCCAGAATCTAATTTGTGGGAAAACTAAGACTATGGTATAATAGCAGAAAAGACCATTGTATGGTGGTAATAGCAGAAAAAAATTATACTTAACATGTAAATCAGAAATTAATATATGGTCATTTCCATTGTTTTCCCTTATAAATATGTTTTAAACAAAATTTTTTAAAGGACAAACATATTTGTTCATACATAACAGCATTATCTTTTTAATTTTGTAAATAAATGCAAAATGATAAATTTATCTTCATGGCCTGTCATCATGTGTGACTGCATTGTGTTTATGTGAACTTACTTTAACAGATCTTTTAATAATTAACATAAAGAAAAATACAATATAAACATTGGTGGTTCCTTCTGGAAATGTTAGAGGTTATTATTTATTTGTCATGTGTCAAGTACTAACTATGCACAAGGCAATAAGCTGTGCACATTGTTAATTTAAACCTAGATACTCTCCAGAAAAATTGGTATTATTATTGTCCCCTAAACTGACAAAAAAAAAAAAGGAGACATACAAATTTAATGGATACACTCAATGATGAGAAAAGGACTGTCATTACATAAATATTACTTAGATGGTCCCTTAATATTTGATTCCTTACAAACTTAGTCATTTTACTTGGTGTACACTCACTTTATTTTGATCACCCTGTTTAAGGAAGATCCAATCAGTTCTAGCTTGGACCAATTACAGAGGTAAAAAGTTTAAAAGAAAAAGTAAAAAAATATATAACATCAATTTAGTAGCTATTCCTGGAAATACTAGCTCACAATAATTAATTATTGGGTGTAAATTTGAAATAAACATTTTTTAAATCACCATATCAAAGTAAGTGCATACCTTATGGAGATTACAAATATACCACCTATAGATTACATGAAAGGATAGAAATGACCTAATTCTCTGGGACAAAGTTTGCAAAATAAATTCTCCATGGACATATGAATTTGAGTATTCAAACAGAGTGATATTCTCTGGGAAACTGTTTGGGATGAGTCAGAGACTCAAAGAAAAGGAAGCTGCTGAGGTCTCCAGATGCAAATGAAAAATGCAAAGAAATGTGTTCCATGAAATCTGAGCAAAGACCAAGTAATAATTCCAAGTTGAGATGTTTTATGTAATTTTATTACAAAATATATATACTTAAATTAATATATTATTTGAAAATATTTTTCTATTTCATACGTAGTTTTGAAAGAACTTATAGTTAGGTTGGTCAATTACAAATTTATCTTCTTTGTAAAATAAGAGATTGGCTTATATTACAGAGTGTTTCATATTCATAGGCAAGTATCAGAATGTAAGCACTCTCATACAAATAATAAAATATGCACCTGAATTTTAAGTGGAACAATAATATAAATCTAAAATCCAACTGACCAAGGTTTGCCCACCTCCACAGCCTGAGATTTTAACTACTATCAACTAAAAATATACATCTACTCTTCTTCCTCTAAAAGTTCAAATATAATTAATGAAATACAACTATACATTGACAGTCTTTAATGCTTTTTAAAGGCAGCCTCTTGGCAGATTAAGTGATGTGTATGTATATTCAGTTGCCATGCACATTTTCAGAACTCAGTAGATTTTGGTGAGTACAAATAAAAAATATCTAACCATAATTCATCTTAAAGAAAAAAGATTATAAGACTAGACAAGGAAATAATAAACATATGTTTCTAATAGATATTTTGGGATATTATTATTTAATATATTATTCTAAAAGTTGTATATTTTGATCCTTAAAGGACATACTGTGATTTATGAAACTTATTTATTATACTTCATGAAAAAATTATTTGTCCAGGCCCTCCAGGAAAGAGCTGTTTTGCTCAGTGGGGTTGGTGTGCTTTTTGTATAAGCGGCACAAAAGAGACAAGTGTGTCTTTTTCCTAAAGGAGAATATTGTTGAAACTAGATGATGTCCATATCTGAGATATCTACATATCCATGACATGTCTAGAGAATATTTTCCAAAATGTTATGCACACCTAAGTCACATACCTCACTCTTATTGTTAATTCTACTCCAAAAATGAGCCCTTAATTTATCTATTTTGTAAAAAAAAGTCTTTTACATCATGATTCTTTGATTTTTGGTTTACATCATGATTCTTTGCTTTTTAGTTTTTAATTAAAAAATGTTTTTCATCACTCTTATCCCCCCATACCATCGTCCACCTCAACCTGCCCTCCTCTCCCATGCAATTGCCACACTGTTGTCTGTGTCCATGAGTTCCTTCTCTCTCTTTTTCTTTTTTTTTTTTTTGACATACTGTTTCTTATAATGGCACAGGGGAGAAGTCGAATCAGTAAAATGCTTACTGAATACATTAATTTATTTAGATCTAGATATACTACTTTCTTTCCAAATATATGAATTCAAATTTTAAAAAGACAAGGGCTGGTGGTGATCATGTGGTTGTTATCATACTATTATACTCATTTGGATTGAAATGGTGTTGCAATGTCAAAATCATGGAGTTTAAAGTAATTTTCTGCTTGATTTATTTATTCACATTAATAAAAAATTATTTTGCTATAATCTCACAAAACAGCTGAAACAGCAAAACACAACCTGGTCCAGGAAGATCTCATTTGTACTTGCCATGGCAATGTGTCTTCCAGGCACAATCACTACTCTGTCAGCATAAGTGAGCCTCCTCTCTGTAATGTTGAATGAGAAAATGTGGAGAAAGAATATCGAAAGCATTTTTATCAGGGCTCAATTTTCCATCCCACTTATAGTTTCGAGATTCTTTGGCAGGAGATGCAGTGCAGGCAAAGGTGAAAACAGTTAATGATCTTGGTTTCTCATTTCTGGAGTAAGAACTGGGTAGATAAATAGAGAGGCAGATTGTATAGGATTTAATAATTCTGTAGCTACTCAAACACGGGAAAGAAAAATGAAAAGAATTTTAAAACTGCCTATGCCCTTCCCTTTACATATTCAAAGGCAATAAATTATAAAGAGAAAGTACAACTGCAAGTGATGTGGAACTTCTATGAGCAGTCCTAGATGGATAATATCCTAGGACAATGTGGCAAAGTTTGACTAAATCATAATACAGTTGCAACTAAATAATTATAATGAAAATAAATGGCATTGTTATAGTACTGTGCAGCTTCCAAATTACTTGAATATACACCATTCTGTGTATTTATATCATCTTTAGCAAACCTGCAAAAAACCAAACCTCCCCAGAGTGGTTTAAAAAAATAAAGGATGCACTTAAGGGATTTTAAAAGGAGATATGTGTGTGTGTATATATATATATATATATGATTTATTTGTATGTATATATGATACACATATCATATATATATCATATACATACAATTACTATAAATCAGTAAAAACTAGAGTCAGTTTACTTTGGAAAATAATTTTTTTATGGCCTTCTACTATGTTTACATATACTTTTTTGGTCAACTTTATAATTAAATACCACCACCTCCCTCACATACACTTCACACACTCCACATTCCCACATAAGCACCATGGTTTTAGTAATGTGAGGATTCTCCTCTGCCAGTACCAGAGGAGTCAATGCCCTGAGAACACAGGAGCGGCTGGTTTTAGTCTTCCCCACTCCAATGTGTGCCAGTGCCCCATGCCAAGACCATCCTGTGCAGTCTAGGAAATGCTGGCTTGCTTTTTATGCAACTGTGTCTTTTTTAATTAATCTTTATTTTATCTTTCCATTGTCATTTAGTACTTTAATAGCCCCTCCCCCCAGCAATCCCCACACTGTTGTCCATGCCCATGAGTTCTTTTTCCTTTTTGCTCAATCCCTCCACACTTAACTCCACCCCCCCCACACACACTAGTTTTCATCTGGTCTCCATCTATGAGTCTGTCCCTATTTTGTTTGTTAGTTCAGTTTGTTCATTAGACTCCACATATGAGTGAAATCATATGGTACTTGTCTTTCTCTGACTGGCCTGTTTCATTTAGCATAATGTTCTCCAGGTCCATCCATACTGCTGCAAAAGGTAAAATTTTCATCTTTCTTACAGCTGAGTAGTATTCCATTGTATAAATGTCCAGTAGTTGTTCTACACACTTATCTGTTGACAAATACATGCATATTTTCAAAAAGTTCTTCAACCGTATCCCCATCTTCCAAGAAGATGGTGGTATCTAAACTAGAGTGTAGAAGGTTTGAATATGTCAATAAGTAAGATACTCTTCCAGATGAAGTAATAATATAATATCTGCTATGTCATACATTTATTCATTCAACAAATAAATAATAAAGCTTACTTTATGCCAGGCTAAGATAATGAGATACATAAGTGGGGGGGGGGGTGCAAGGGAGGGTGAATAACAGCTCTCCTGAAGTTTACACTCTAGTAAGGAGAAGGACAAATAATATAATAAATAAGTAAATACATGGTGCTTTATAAGGAAAGAAGGGCTATTAAATTACAATAGGGTAAGAAAAATGGAAAGTCCAAAACAAGGGTCCGTTACAATTTTAAATAGTAAAGTTAAGGTACATCTCATTGATAACAGTTGGAAAAGAGCTGATGGGGGTGAGAGAGAGGTCCATGCATACATCTGGACTATCTCATGCAAAAAGTGTTGGGAACTGCCCTGCCTGGTTTCAGAAGATGTAACCCCCCCATGGCTAAGGCTGAGTCAGAGACCTTGGGACCATAAGCCATTAAGGAGACAAAGCTTATCTCCCTGGCAGGGGCACTGCCTCTGCTCCCTTTACTTTACCCTGCTTGGCCCCGAGCCTGACCAGTTAGCCAATGACGGGTAAGATTCCTCAAGGGAGGGACGACCTAAGACAGGCATGGTCATGAAGAGGCCCACAGGGAAGGACTTGGGGGGGCTATAGAAAAAAGGGTTGATGGACCCTCACCCCTCAGCTTTGACCTAGCCTGAATCCTCATTCTGTCTGCAAGAAGTCTCCTAATCTCTTGGCTGCCTTACTTCCCCTGCCTGATTTAAGCCTGAAACAATGCCAGAGGGCAGTGCAGTCCTGTGCTGGAAAGGGTGGATTCCCTGGGGCGATCAGGCCTAAGAAAGAATGCATAAAATCCTGTGAAACCTGCTTTGCTAATACCGTCAATTTAAATAATAAGGGTCCAAGCCTGAAATGAGTTTGTTTCCTAAAGTCTTATTATAGCCCTTTAGCTAACTGACCCTGACTCAGAATAAGCTCTCAGAGTTCTTTGTTTGTTATCTATTATTCGATCCTTACTGCCTGACAATGATTGATGAGCTTTACCTGTATTCCTGTGCAAATTGAACCCAATAAAAGCCCAGTGAGGAAAAGGCTCTTGGCCCTTCTCCTTTGAGAGATCGGCCACCTTTCATCCTCAAGCAGATCGTGTCTTGGTAGACTTATTCTCATCTGTGGTGGCGGGGGGCGGGGGGGGGCCTGCGGGCAGAGCCCCCCCACAAAAAAGGAAAGGTAGTTCCAGAGCCCTGGGGTCAAATCGTACCTGGTGTGTTTGGGAAACGGTAAGCTGGGTCAGTGGGGAGAAGTGAGTAGACAGACAGGCTCAAATAGAAGATTCAGTGAGTGACTACAAGGAGCCGAGAAGGCATGATGTTTTAAAAGGCACGAGAAGAGCAGAAGACTCAGGACTCAGTAAAATTATAGCATGTGTTCCTCATACTTGGGTGAAATATGTACATGAGGCTGACATTTATGCATTTTCTACATGATTATTATTAAACATTTCAGTCTATTATCCAAGAGAATAAGAGAGAGAAAGAGTGTGTATGTGTGTGAGAGAGAGAGAGAGAGAAAGAGAGAGAGTCAAATAGAAATATGTAGTAAGAATGCTTATCTTTGGCTCTCACTTCTCAAAAACATAGTCAAATATATTACTTCATTTTGGTTTGTAAGAAAATTAATTTAGCATATAACATCAAGGTGTGTTAAATTCATTTTTAATTGACCATTTAAAGCAATGGTATTACATAAACTAGCTGGAGTAAAGTAAGTGTAAATATGAGAAGGGTATATTCAGCACTGGAAACAAACCATGTCCTATGTGGAAAAAAAAAGGCTAAAGTGTCCCAGGAAGCATGGTCTCAATATACAGCTTGTTCAGGGAAAAGTGGCCGTGATCCTGAAGAATTATAGGTTTCTATAATTTAGTAAAGCAAACAAGATAAACAAGCATTGGATTCAAAATCTTGGCTCACTCAAATAATCATACTTTAGTGGGGTCAAGGGTTCTTGCATTCAAAATAAGGAAGTGCAGATTTTATATACCGATGAGAAAAAAAACAAGTTATTACATAATGTGCTTAGCAATAAAAAATTTCTTTAGAGGAAGCCCCATTTCACCATTCCAGAGCAAATATATTGCTTGACTATGAATTTCTCTCAATTGAAGTTTACAATGATGCTAATGTTTTCAGGTAGCTTTTAGCTTAAATAAATGTAAACATTTGGGAACACTTATTTTCACAGAGATTTAGATTTACATTATGTACCACTTCAAAAAACATAATTTGTGTTTTTGCAATGCAATTAAGATACGGTTATCCTGACCATAGTTAAAATTCTATGTTAAGCTGATAGGGTAAACAAACAAAAACCTAACATAGCTCTATAGGTTTCACAAAACAATTTGCGTGCAGTTTACGAAGTGTATTTAAAACATGGTCTCATTGAAAATGAGAGATTTCTAACATCTCTGTAGGACCCAGGCCACTCTGTAAATACAGGAAGCAGTAGTTCCTGGGTGGCTCACTTGCACTGAAATGTGTTCACATTTTGCACTGTAGAAAGAACACTTCCCATACTCAGAGAGCTCTCTGGGGGCACCTACAGGACTAAGTGGTAACTCTCAAGAAAGCAACATTTTGGGAACTTTGGTCATGCTGCACCATTAATGAACTGCCTGATTTATAGCCAATGTAAGTGTGGAGCTGGCTCCCTTCCCAGAATGCTTCTAAGCAGCAGTGGCCGCCTCAACAGTAACACCATCAACACAGGAAAAGACAGTGGTTTGAGGAATTGAAAAAATGAAAGTTTTGGCCAAGGCATAAAGCTATAACGGATGCTGAGTTCCAAAAGAGAAGTTCGAACTCATGCAAAATATAAAAAGTGAAGCAGTAAAAATGAATAATGTTGCACCTCAACTCTCTCCACATCAAAGCTCCAGTGGGCTCCAGACACGAGGACAGCAGATGTGGGAAACATCTGCAAAGAGATTACTTTAGGAAGAGCTGTGCTATCAGTATCCTCTCTACACCAAAAGGGAAGAATGGGAGGGTACAACCCAAGTAACCGAAGGCTAAACCTTTTAGTGGTATACTGCTGTGAAGATTTTTCATATATATTTGTATAAAATACTTATATAATTTGTTTAGCTTTATCTAGGGAAAACATGAAGAGACAATGAAAGATAAGAAATGCCCCCTTTTTTGGGCCCTGGCTGGTGTGGCTCCCTGGATGGAGTGCCAGACTGCGAACCAAAAGGGTCACTGGTTCAATTCCCAGTCAGGGCACATGCCTGCACTGCAGACCAGGTCCCCGGGAGGGGGTGCTTGAGAGGCAACCACACATTGATGTTTCCCTCTCTTTCTCCCTTCCCCTCTCTAAAAATAAATAAATAAATAAATAAAATCTTTTAAAAATATATAAAATTAAAAAAAGAATTCAAGTATAAAAAAGGACATGCCCTTTTTGCCCTGTGTTGCTTCATTAACACTATAAATGTATCATTTATCACACTTTTTTTGCAAGTTTTTCAATTAAAATAGTTTGCTTAAATTAATAATATTTTTCTTTTACTGAATTTCTACTTATAACTTCAGAGAATATTTAGATTATCTTTAAATAGACAAACATATTTATTGTAATATTAGATATCCCCATATCTGAAGATGAATATAGAAAAAATCCTCATGAATTTCAATGTCCCATGTAGTATTCCAAATGTCTTTACTTGCTTTGGTGCATCAGATATAACGTTACAGATTTAAAAATTTAAAAACAAATAGTGATTAATTCATATCTCATTCTAGCGAGATGAATTACTGATGAAGCTACATCCTTTCTATATAAGGGAGAATTTATAACATTGTATTAGTATTTAAAATATATATAAGCAAATGATTCCCAGGATAATTTCATTATTATAACACGGTATATGCTAAGCTAATGAGAAGAAATATTGAAACCCCCTTGCAAACATTAGTCTGCTAAATCAGTTCTGGACTCACCCATCACAGACCATGAACTAATTTGGGACTCTCAAACTTTTTAATTCCACAGCATTTCCAAGTGCCTACAGCTATAACACACATTTAAGGCAGAAAGAGGTGACTAAATGCCCGATTCATAATAATGGGTTTAATATGTAAGAAATGGCAGGTTATTGCTTTGCAAAGCAGATTTTCTGCTTTGGCACCTAGCCATATTCACCCAGATTTCTTAGGGGGAAAATTTTTTCTTCCCTTAGAACTACTTCATGAAAGTGGAAGTCAAGAAATTATTTTAAAAGAGTCATTTAAAATGGGAATTCAGCAGAAACTGGGGTTTTGGTTGATAGCACCCAAAAAAACATTGTACGGAGTACTGGAGGCTGTGCAGTTTTGAAAGGAATGTGCTTCTATGCATTGTATGCAGCAGTCTGCAGGAGCAGAAGTGATAAGGAAGAAAGATTTAGCAGACTCCATCGCAAGGGATGCTGGCAGTCTGCCAAATACACAGCCGAAACAACTATTTCACCTCCTTGACTGTCATCAGAATAACTTGACCCTTCCCTGCTAAACAAAAGAAAAGAGTGCCTGCTGAGATCTGCAGTGTGCAATCACACCTGCTTAAGTTATGCTTGCTTTTCCTTCATGCAACATGTTTGCGTATCTGCTAGCCGGAGTTAAATCTTCACCTAGCACATACGTTTGAGAAAAGAGCATGCTAATTTTTGTCATGATAATAAAGACATAAAATCTTAGTTAAGTGTATTTCACCATGTTGTTTGCGACTATAATTGGAATCGGCTTGTTGCATTAAATTTCTTTTTGCTACATTATTTTACATGTAATATGTGAGAGAGAGATCATAAGAGAGAGAGAGAAGCAGGCTGAGAATTGAAGAAAAGGTATTTTTCATTGTTCTTAGAGGTAAGGATTACCTCCTGTCTCTTAAAGTCCCTTATGAAAAGGCTGTTTGTTAGAAGAGCTTCTAATTTTCTATCATATGATTTATCATTTAGGTATTTCAGGAAAGAGAGAAAGAGAAATATGAATACATGTTGTCCAATTAGTGGATTTTCTAAACACATAATTAGAAGGGAAGAGAAAGAAGATAGTGCTTCCTTCTAATTTTGTAATGGGACATATTAACCTTGTCCCTTTGGAAGAGAAGTCTGTTTGAGGAAGTGAGCAACATCCTAGAAAGGAACTCATTCTGTGGGAAATAGAAGGGACCTGCATAATCTTTGTCCAGAAGTGCAGGTTGCCTGCCTGAGGGTAGAGGAGATGCTCAGCATAATAATGTGATGATTTCCCCCTAAGTAGTCCCCAGTCCAATGCCCTAAAGACTTGTCATTCCTGGGTGAGACTTAGGAAAAAATAAAGGACACTTTCTATTGTGGAATTTAAAGCAATAGTTGAAAAGACCAAGTGGAAGAATGGTTTCTTTCCAATTTGGCTTTGGTCTCCAGTGAAAACTGATTTGCACTGAGTCATGGGCAAGAAATGACAGGGATGATGGGATGTGTGGGCTGTGAAAATACTCAGAAAATGTGGGACAACTATGGACACTGGGTGACTGCAGCACAGGAAACAGAATGTCCATGAACAAATCTGAAGGCAAATAGCAGCGGGGAAGAAATAGATGCTGTCATATTGCAGTGCTATTTTATTCAGTGTTTAAGCCAACACAGGCAACGAGCTAAGCCCTTTACATCCATTATCTCATTTGATCTCCATAGATGTTAAAATCCCCATTTTGCAAATGAGGAAAAATTATTATTTAAAAACAGATGTTTAATGAAAGTACCCACTTAGGGGTATTATTCTCCTTTCACACATGAAATGACTAAATCTCTAGGAGCTCTGGAAATGAAAACATTAGATTGTAAATCAATATTAGATGAATAATAGCAAGGAGTAATGTCATTAATAAGAATTTATAAATAGGATAATACATAGCAACTGTTTATACACACACCTAAGATGATTTGGAATTAGACTATAATTTAAGATCTTAGATAAGACAAAATAAAATTATTAATAGTACTAAATAAGAATCATTGAGAGAGTGAGGGATGATGAATAACATAAAAGCTTGGACTGACAGTTTAGGTAAGTATCAAAGGCTTATGTGATGGCTACACCCAGGAAAGAGAATGAATGTATCAAGAATGCCATCCCATGGTAAGAATAGCACAAGTGATGGCTTTCACACCGACCATTAAACTCCCAATAGACCTCGCTCTTCCCTCTGCTCCTTCCACACCACCTCGCCACCCTTTTCTTGGTACAGATTTGATAAACTAAAAGGGAGGTAGAGTCTCAAGCTACGTGTGCTTTTGCTTCCAATCATTTTTTTACTAGCCTCAACATAAATGTTTGTAACTGCAAATTATCTTAATAAATTAACTGAATTTTTTAAAAAAATGGACAAACAAAAAAAAAGTTAAGCAATGTACCCTCTGTCTAGGTGGATATTTTGATCATTTCCATTTTTTGACTATTATAAATAAAGTTGCTGTGGTCCATCACGTATGTGTTTTTATGTGGACATGAATTTTCATTACTCTTGAATAAATGCCCAGGAATATGATTGCTAAGTTATATAGTCAGTATATATTTAGGGGTTTTTTAAAGAAACTAATGTTTGTTTGTTTGTTTGTTTTTGCAGAATAGGGAGCCATGTTTTAACCATCACATTTTAGTGCTTCCTAAATTTGAAAACATAGCATTCATCGTAGCTGTAAGCCAGCGCCCAATTGTCCTCACTGATCCCTGCCCCTCCCGAGATTCAGAATCTTGTGTAATCTCCTTCCACATATTACTATGATTGGAAGGTATGGCTAATAGATTATGTCAGAAGTGTTGGTATGTACTTGGTAAGATTAGGTCATCAAAGACTGGCTTCTGTCTCCCTCTCCAGCTCCCTCTCCCTCACTCCTCTCCCTCTCCTGTTTCCTTCTTACTCCTCAAGAACAATATAAAACAAAAGGGGCTGTCAGTGTGTCTGTGTCCTCATAGCACAAACCCTGAGCAGGTAATGTGAATTCACTTGGCCAGCATTTCCTTTAACCAGGGATTGCATAGAATTGATGACACAAGATCATCCCACTAACTTACCTGGCTCTAATTCTACATTCATCAAGCCACGTTATTTATAACCTGGCATAGCATGTACATTTTCCTAGCTTATGTTAGTTTCTAAGCTACTTTGTATTTGTGATCAAAATCATAAGTAAGTAAACAATCTGATTTCAATTTAAGCATTTTGTGGCTATATTACCAGAAGCTAGTTACCATAATCCTGTTCAATTCTGGATACCATGGAAAAAAATAGTTTCTTAATCTTTAAGTCCAAAGAATATGATAACTGCACTGAGAACAACTAGTGAGCTCCCCTCTGGTATCTACAAAGTCATCTCTAACTCCTCTTACTCTAAATTAAATATTGTTATTGTTAAATCTTACAGTGTCACCTATCCAATCAAATAGCACTCAGTAATAGTTTTCGGGAAATTATGAGCATCATTCCATTACGTTTTTAACTAATAAAACAACTGAATGAATGAATGATAGGTCAAGTGAATTTGTGAATCCTCAGTTCAAAGTAAGCATTTTGAATGTATTAACAAGGCAATGGAATATGCCGGGGTGGGGGGAGGAAAAATGATGGCATAATGTTTAGTGTGGTTATGTATTTCAAATTTGTCAGCAAAGCACAATTTTACAACGACCTTGCATGTAGAAGCATAGTGCTTGGAAGTAATTATTTTGCATTTTGGGATTTTCCTTAAGAGAGACAGAAAGCCAGAGCCTTCTGGATTGAGTACAAATTACAGGAGAGAGCCCTGCATTTTTTATGACCTAGGTTATTCTCCAATCAATTGGTCATTGGACTTTTATTATTTTAATTAAAATTGATTTACTTTAATGACATAAAATATGCTGATTGGGGCTACGCTCTCCAGAGTCTTGAAAGTTCTGCTGGAAAGTAGCAGTCTCCACCTTTCTGATGCTGCCCATCAATCCTGTTTAGTCTCTCTTGGCCTGATGCTTCTTTTCTTCTTTGCTTTTACTTCTCTATGATGTTTTTAATTTTTATTTGTGTTTCTGAGTAATTTTACGAAGGTGACACCCCACCCCTGAACAGTGTATAATCAAGAGTCATCAACTACTTTGTACTTGATAATTAAAGGTGCACTTCTGATCAAAATGTTTACTTATTTCCTGCATCGCTACTTATATAGCTAGACTCTTAGCTTCAATGTATTTTAATTCAAACACTGTCATTTTTTACCATCGATCCAAATAACTTTCTTAATTTACTGTCTTTCTTTCATCCACATATTTATTCATTTATTAAAAAATAATTCAGTGCTCACTGTATATTAAATGATTTAGATTTAAAGGAAGGAAGGATGGAGGGAAGGAAAAGAAAGAAGTAGGGAGAAGGAGAAAAAGAGGGAGAGGGAAGAGCCACAGGAAGGAAGGAGGAAGAGCAGAAATTGCCAATAAACCACTCTAAATGTTTATTTAATCTATTTTACACATGAGGAAAGTGAGGCTTAAAAATATAAATTACCCACCATGTCAATTATTGGCCAGACATAAACGTCTAAGATCACTACATTAATATTTAGTAGGAGGTATTCAGTTCAATAAAGATTTATCCAGTGGAGATTCAAACTCGTGCCTGCCACATTTCATAGTCCATCATGCTTTTCCACTACCCTAGTAGTGTCGGTGTCGGCTAGTACAAAGTACCTTCTCTACAAGGCTTGGTATTTGAATATGTCACATAACACATTATTACTTACTATGGCAATAGGGCAGATTACAATGATATTCTAAAACACTTGCGTTTAAGTTAGAAGTTTTTCTTCCCATTTTCTACCCATAAGATGCTTATAGCTGTGAGGCAGACACTGATGTAATTCTCACCTGCTCTGTTATGCTTAAATAATGTAATTAATAAGAAGATGATATAAAGGATTTTATCTGTAAGTTAACTAATATGTTTTTAATTAAAGTCCTAAGAAATTTTTAACTCCAAAAGGGAGGATGTGGCTCTCCTAAGACATGAGCTAACTAGAAGATGGTGCTTTATAGGAAAGCATTATGTAGCGATTAAATGGCATTATAAAGCAAAATTTATACTCCCAGAAGTTTTTTCAAGAACAGTCTCAATTTACTTCCTGTGATTTTTATTATTTTCTGAATTCATCCTCACTTCAAAAAGTGTTTCCATTTAGAATAATTTCATAATGGACAAAGTGTCAAAATTTACTGCATCATCAAGAACCTCTCTTTATTTCTGATGAAGTCATTTGAAATGTCCTAATTGCCAGGAGTCAACCCTCTGAAACATTTTATGAGAGAAGGGTATTTTCCCAAAATATGAGGTTTAAGAGTGCAACTTGATATAAGTGTTTGACTCCCTGGCTCCTGATTTGAATGCTGTTTTCCCTCATTACACATTGAGATAGTTTCATATAATATAATTACTGTTTTTAGTCACACACTCATTTCAGAGTAAAGAGCAACCAAAATGAAATATCTAGGGTGGGTGTATATTTTAAATTAATAAAGTTACTTATTTTATCCTCCCCTTTTACCAGAGAAACTCACTGGAAAAACTAAAGTAAATAAACTAGCAATTATTATCCAATTACCCACAGATATGTATATGATTTAGCTCTGTTAGTAAGGGTGCCAACAATAAGAAAGTTGAGAGGTCCCCAATTATCTGGCAAACAAAGCCCCCATTTCTCTCTCTACTCCTCCTCCTTACTCTCAGATTTCAAAAGATCAAATTAGCACTACCGAATAAATTACCTTAACGTTATATTACTGCCTCTAAGGAAGAAATTCTGTTTCACCATCTAAAGAGAAATTTCTAAACCGAGGTGAGATATCCAGGGAGATCAGAAGGAATAAAACCTGCAGTGTGTGCTAGACACTGCATCATCTGAGGTTTTCCGAAAAAAAATCCTAAAAGGAGTGATGACCTCCCCTCCACTCAAATGAGACAGCAGTCCCGGCCAACACCTCAATTTCAGCCTGTGAGACCCTAAATAGAGAAGCCAGCTAATTTCGCACCTGGACTACCAAAACATGGAAATGTGGGATTTTAAATTTGTTTTGTTTTAAACTATTAAATTCGTGGTAATTTGTAATGCAGCAATAAACAATGAATACAATTTACCAAGTTCGTTCATTAGAAGATTCAGTATTATAATGATGTCAATTCTCCTTCAGTTAGTTCAGAAACAGATCGACACACATACAGTCACTTGATTTATGACAAACTTGACCCTGAAGTGAAGTGGGAAACGATTATTAGTTTAAGGATTTGTTAACAGGTCTGTAGAATATATACCTGGGGAAGTATGTATCTTGACCTTTATCTCATAACATAGTCAAAAGTTGGTTCCAGGTGGATTGTACAACCAAATATGAAAAGAAAAACAATTAAGCTCCTCGCCAATATCATGACCTTGAGGCTTGGCAATTATTATTTAAATAGGATGGAAAAAAAAAGAAACTAGCCACAAAGAAAAAGTCTAATTGGTATATTGGATTTTATTAAAATAAAAATGTTTTTTCTCAGGTAAATCATTAAGTGAAAAGCAAGCCAAAGTAGAAGATACTCACAATGCATTTGTCTGACCAATGATAAGCATTGAGAATGTGTAAGAATCTATAAATCAATGAAAAAATCAGACCCTCATTTTAAAAATTGGAAAAAGCTTAAACAGGCACTTGACAAAGTAGGAAATTCCAGTGGCCAATGATCTCAATGTCCACATTCATCAAGGAAATAGGTATTAAAATTCCATACCACTACATACCACTAGAATGGCTAAAATTAAGAAGACTAATACTGCCAAGTATTGGATGAAATATGAACAACTTAAAAACCAACTTTAGTTTACTTCCGGTCAATATAAAGTTGGTATGAAACTTTAGAAACTGGCCCTATTTCTAGAACTGAATAAATCATACTTGGAGGCCTACAACACTAGAAACATATTCATATGTTTGCTAAAAGATATGTACAAAGAAGGTTCATAGCACCACCATTAGGAATTGCCAAAGACTTAAAATAGAATCCTTATCCAACAAGGAAAATGAAAAAATCTTGCTAAACAAAATATCAGGATCAAATCTCATAAACCATTTGGAGTAATAAGTATTACACTTTTACAACAGGCTTATTTCACTCAATTCCACTAAAATAAATTTTACGAATAAGATACAAAACTAATTCATGGTGCTTGTTATAAACTGCAATGGTATTAGGAGGTGAGGCCTTTGAAAGATAATCAGGACTCAATGAGGCATGAGAGCTGCCCTCATGAACGGCATCTTACCCTCCCAAGAGTCACAAGACAGCTTGGTGCTCCCTGCTCTCTGCCACAGAAGCAGTGAGACATTGGCATACTGCAACTCTTAAGGGAGTTCTCACCAGAATTCACCCATACTGCCCCCTAATCTCAGACTTCCAGCCTCCAGAACTTGAAAAATAAATATCTGTTGATTAGAAACCTTTCAGTCTCTGGCACTTTGTTACAGCAGCCCAAGTGCACTAAGATAGTGATAGAGGATAATGGTTACTTTTCAGAAGGTTAATGACTGAACACCGGAATATTTCTGGCATGCTGATAACATTCCATTTCTTGATTACATGGTGTTTTTACACTGTAAAAAGTCACGAAGCTGTACATTTTTTATTTTGCACTTCTTTGTATGTAGGTTGCACTTCATAAAATGATAATCGAATAAATAATTCAAAAAATATGTATTTGTGCCCTGGCTGGTGTGGCTCAGCGGATTGAGTACTGGACTGTGAACTAAAGGTCACCTACTCGATTCCCAGTCAGGGCACATGCCTGGGTTGCAGGTCAGATGCCCAGCATGGGGCACGTGAGAGGCAACCACACATTGATGTTTCTCTCCTTCTCTTTCTCCCACCCTTTCTCTCTGTCTAAAAATAAATACATAGAATCCTTATAAAAATATGTATTCATTATAAATCAGGTACAGTTCATTAACAAGAACCTCTCTCCCCTTATAAAATAGCAGGATTTCCTTTCTAGTGCCCTCTACACAGTAAAACACATGTACTTAAATACACACACACACACCTGCCAAATATTGTTCCATTGAAGATACACTTGTGAAGGAAGGCTGAGAAACACTGACCTTTGAAGAATTTTTGCTGTTGTCATTCACAACACATAATAATGCATGATCTGGGACTTCTGTCCAAGATGGAGGTGTAGTTAGACACACTGTGCCTCCTCCAACAACCAAAAGACGGACAACAACAGATTTAAAAACAAAATACAACCAGAACTGACAGGAAATCAAACTGTGTGGAAGTCTGACAACCAAGTAGTTAAAGAAGAAACACTCACCCAGACGGGTAGGAGGGGCAGTGATGGGCAGTCGAGCTGAAAGGACTCGAGGCAAGGTAGTGGCTGGCAGGCAAGGCGGCCCCACATTTGTGCGCAGATAAACCGGGAGGAACAACTGCAGAGGGTGACAGACTGTGCAACCCAGGGCTCCAGTGCAGGGAAATAAAAGCCTCAAATATCTGACTGAAAACACCCGTGGGGGTTGAGGCAGTGGGAGAAACGCCCAGCCTCACAGGAGAGTTTGTTGGAAAGACCCAGAGGGGCCTAGAGCATTCACAAGCCCACGCACCTGGGGATCAGCACCAGAAGGGCCCAATTTGCTTGTGGGTAGCAGGAAAATTGACTAAAACCGGCAGAGAGTGAAGCACGCAGCATTGTTCCCTCACAGACCCCTCCCCCACATACAGTGTCAGGAAGGCAGTGATGTGGGTTGCCCCGCCCTGGTGAACGCCTAAGCCTCTGCCCCTTACAGGTAACAGATGTGCTGAGACAAAAAAAGTGGTCCAATGAAAGAACAGATCAAAGCTCCAGAAACCATACAACTAAGCAATGAAGAGATAGCCAACTGAATCCATACACAGTTCAAAACACTGGTAATCAGGATGCTCACAGAATTGGTTGAATATGGTCACAAATTAGATGAAAAATGAAGGGTATGCTAAGTGAAATAAAGGAAAATGTACAGATAACCAACAGTGATGGGAAGGAAACTGGGACTGAAATCAATGGTGTGGACCAGAAGGAAGAAAGAAACATTCAACCAGAGAAGAATGAAGAAACAAGAATTCAAAAAAATGAGGAGAGGCTTAGGAACCTCCAGGACAACTTTAAACGTTCCAACATCTGAATCATAGGGGTACCAGAAGGAGAAGTGGAAGAGCAACAAATTGAAAACCTATTTGAACAAATAATGAAGAAGATCTTCCCCAATATGGCAAAGGAAATAGACTTCCAGGAAGCCCAGGAAGCTCAGAGAGTTCCAAAGAAGGTGGACCCAAGGAGGAACACAACAAGGCACATCATAATTACATTACCGAAGATTAAAAATAAGGAGAGATACTTAAAAGCAGCAAGAGTAAAAGAGGTAGTTACCTACAAAGGAGTTCCCATAAGACTGTCAGAGGATTTCTCCAAAGAGACCCTGCAGGCGAGAAGGGGCTGGAAAGAAATATTTGAAGTCATGAAAGGCAAGGACCTACATCCAAGATTACTCTATCCAGCAAAGCTATCATTTATAATGGAAGGGCAGATAAAGTGCTTCCCAATAAGGTCAAGTTAAAGGAGTTCATCATCACCAAGCCCTTATTATATGAGATGTAAGGGATTTATCTAAGAAAAAGAAGATAAAAAATATGACCAGTAAAATGACAACAAACTCAGTTATTAACAACTTAACCTAAAACAAAAACAGAAACAAATTAAGCAAACAACTAGAACAGGAACAGAATCACAGAAATGGAGATCACATGGGTTATCAGTTGGGGAGTGGATGGGGAGAGTAGGGGACAAGGTACAGAGAATAAGTAGCATAAATGGTAGGTAGAAGATAAACAGGGAGAAGTTAACAATAGTATAGGAAATGTAGAAGCCAAAGAACTAATATATATGACCCATGGACATGAACTAAAGGGGGGGAATGTGGGTGGGAAGGATTATGCAGGGTGGAGGGGAATAAAGGGGGAGAAAATGGGACAACTGTAATAGCATAATCAATAAAATATATTAATAACGCATAATCTGTATTTTCTTTGAGTTAAAGAGCTAGTTTTTATAAAATTACGTTAAGAGTATTTGATTGAGACTGATCTAAGTAAAGTAGAAAAAAAAGAAACCCTAAATAGTGACCTTTACCCTTGAGGCTGGTAAAAATTGTTCTGAGGAAAACTTATTATTGTGCAAGGTAAAATAATACCCTTCTAAAGTGGCCCCCAGTGATCACAGCATCCCAGTATTCACAACTGTGTGCATTCCTCTTCTCTAGAGTCTTGGCTGGATCTAGAGACTTGCTTCTTATGAATAGAGTGAGCAAAAGTGAGATGTCACTTCCAAAATTAGGTTATAATAAACTGACATTTGTTTTCCTCACATGTAGTTTCTCACCTTCTCATTTGTTTCCTTCTAATGAAGCCACCTGCCATGTCTTGAGCTGCTGTTTGGAGCAGCTCACATGATAAGAAACTGAATGTGGACTCTGTCCAACAGCCATTCTAACAATTGGAGAGAAAGTGACTCCTGCCACAACCATATGAGTAAGTTTGGGAGCAGATCCTACCCAAACTGAGACCTCAGATAGGCTGCAGTGTGAGATGATGACTGAAGGCAGTCTTGAGACAGATTCTCATTGAGAGGACAAAGATATGCCCAGACCCCTTACACACAGAAAATAAAAAGTGATAAATACTGTTGTTTACACTACTAAATTTGGGGTAATTTATTACATTGCAAAAGATAAATAAGCAATATATCAAACTACGATACTTATTTTACTCTGTAAAGTGTTTATGTCCAACTCTCACTTTTAAGATATAATTATATATACATATACATACATTTCCATACATATATGAATATATACATATATACCTACATACATACACACATGTATGTCTATATGAAATACAGTTGACCCTTGAGCAACACGGTTTGAGCAGTATGACTCCAGCTCTGTGCGGACTTTTTTTCAGTACATACATCGTTGGCCCTCCATAGCCTAGGGTTTTGCATCTAAGGATTAAACCTCCTGTAGACTGAAGACAGGAATTTTTATCGGAGGTTGGTGATCCACAGATGTGGAGGGCTAATGTTATGCATTGTTCTATGCCATTTTATATGAAGCATTTGTGCATCCACAGGTTTTGATACTCGCAGGGGATGCTGTAACCAATCCCCCCACAGATACTAAGCAACAAATGTAGTTAAGTTTGGGGGGCACTCAGTATTTACATGCAGATTTTTGACTGTGTGAGGGTCAGGGCTTCTAGTGTTCCCCCCTCCCCTGTGTTGCTCAAAGGTCAACTATCTATAATCACGCATCTAGTTTATATATACAATTACATATAATCATATATTATGTATAAGTATACATCATATATGGAAATACATATAGTAATACATAATATAATGTTAATACATGGCACAATACAAAATAATTATTTTATTTCTTATCATTTAAAATAACTAGATAGAAGCTTGGCTCAGTTATATATTTCAAAGCTACATGAAGCCTTCTTCCATTGACTGGCATAACTTTCGAGAAATAGTCAACCAATGTAAGTACATTCATAGTAACTTATTTAGATGTTTCTAAGTAGGTTCGTCACACATTCCAAGTTGGAAACAAAGAAACAAATCCACAGAAAACATATGCAAGGAGTGAAAAATGAAAGGCAGATATTCAGATGGTTACAGTAAAAATGAACAGGAGACGAATCTAGGAAAATGTAGGACTGGATTTAGAAAGGATTTCAGATTAAGTATCATTTTACTGGATTATCTATTGGAACCAAAGCTGTCTCTTATGCTTGAATAAATTAACTACCTGTTCTATTTTTTAAGGCATATTTAGCTTACAATATTTTCCTCATTGTCTACTTACTCATAGTAGTACATTTGACACACATATTTCCTATATTTTATTTTGAAATATATGATCATTGTAACTTTGAAAAAGCAAAGGAAACTTGAAGTCTCTCTCCTTGAATTGTTTATAGTCTCCTTTGTAAAAGAAGTCATTTATATGTATCTTAATTTATCTTCCCTTAATTCCTACAAATCAGGGAAAGTTATGGATGAAAAATAGATGAACAGATAGAGAAAATGAAGCACAGAAAAGCTCAATATCAGAGCTACATTCAAATTTTCATAATAATCAATTTGCCCTTTTAATTTATTTTCATTTTTTCTAGGTAAATAACTCTTACAGAATTAGGCTATCTAATACCAAAACAATCTTTAAACATATTTATAAGCATACAAATTTTTAGGAAAGCTACACATAACACTAGATATGCGCTAGTAAATCTACAGACCTAACATATTTTGAATCTGCTGTAATTGTCTCAATATTTGGTAATACTTAATCTTATAGATATTTTTATGGTGTTGAGTAAGGATGCATAAATGGGTTTTTTTTTAGATGTCACCTGGTAGCTTTGTAAAATATATAGAGTTTGGGAAATCAGAAACCAAAACCATTCATAACTTTCAATGAAAATGTAGAATTATCAGCAGTAGTTTTTAATATATTTTTCTGAAATTGTTCCCCCTTTCTCACCTTCTCTCTGACAGTTAATCTAGTAAATACAGAAAAATCACACAGCAGATACAAAGAAAAGTATTTTTCCAGTTTATCTTTCTAACATATGTGTGCTCATTAGAATTTGTTCAGCTGTTCATTTTAAAAGTTCATTTCCTCACACAAAATACTTGTTTATAGTTAACAAGAACAACAAATACCTGATCTATTTCCACAATTATAAAAACAGAATAAAGTTCTTATATCAACCAGTGGATGTGAGTATCAAGTCAGAAAGTCTTCCTATCACAACAGAAGAGTGACTTACAATACCATCAAGGGCTCACGCTTGCCCAATTTTCATTCAACATTCTATGGCTTGCTACTTAAACTTTGAAGGGAATCGCTGTATGTTGCAAGGATAAAAACACGATTGTTAAGATCAAACTGTGACTTATGTGACATAGTGGGCATATTTTGTCAGTCTATCTTTCTCTGGACAGAAAGCAAAGTACTAAATACGAACATAACTTTCTTTGTAATTTGAAGGTATTTTAGCCTCAAATGCCTTCAACATTTGCTTCATAATGTTCTTTAGTCAACAATTGTGTCATAACTTCTTCAAAGTATTATTTTCTTGGGGTCAACATTGGAGTTTTGTGAATAAAAAGGTACAAATGAATATGCAATTTTCCAATCGCAATAATGATGTACAGTACTGGTCGTCAAGAAGTTGCTCAATAGGGTTACCTAAGATGCTTCTATTTTGTTTTTTCTTCTGGAGGCGAAGAATTGATATTTTATACCAGTGTGTGGAATACTGTTACAAAACACTAATGAGATGGTTTCCGTCACTTATGCTCTAATTTGAGGATCTTTGCAAAAAAGGGGGGCCTGTAAAGGTGTTTGCCTAGTCTATACTAGCCCAAGAAGGATTATCTTCATACTACGTGTGAAATATAAAGCTAACATAGTGTGAGAAAGCTAGTTTAGAAAGCAACAATAAATCAGGCTCCGGGTGGGGAGACAAATAAAGGGGAAAGAAATAGGGGTGGGAGAAAAATGCATGCAAGCTCTCTTCAGAGGGTATCCAGCCAAGTAATATGAAAAATAGATATATTTACTGAAGAAGATACAAGATACAAGAAACATTGTACATAGGACAATGACGCCTCAGTCCCCTTCAAGGTAGGCACCTTGGAATCTCGTATAGTTCTCCCAATCACCATCAGCTACCTTGTCGTATTTTCCTGAATCTCATTAATGGTCTGAAATCTCTTCCCTTTCAAAGGTGATCTTAGTTTTGGAAAAGCCAGAAGTCACAGGGCACCAAATCTGGGCTGTAGTGGGGCTGAGTCACCTGGGTGATTTGATGTTTCAGCAAAAAACTCTGCATGAGACATGATGCATGAGTGGGCACATTGTTATGGTGAAGTTGCCATTCAGCAGTTGCCCATATCTGCAGCTTTCTGAATCATCCCAATAGTTTGTGCAGAGGAATGTTTAACCTGAACACAAAATTTGATGCAAATTTGTTGCTCTGCTTGCTCAGTCATTTTGAATGTGACGGCCACACAGGGCCCATGCTCACTTAACAGTATCTACCAACCCCACTGACTAGTACAGTGAAATCATCTTTGTTCATGCATGCACATTCTAGTCCACCCTCCTTGGCTGGCTGGTTACATCAATGACACACAAACCATTCTTGTTATATTAACAATGGTTGGACTTTTTCCAGACAGACCTCATATGATATGATTCCATTTTGGAGTACTAATACATTTAGAAACACACATATTTCATATATCTACATATAAAATGTGTTGAAAGGACATATAGTAGTTATTTCTGGGTGATAAGACAACTAATAATTTTTTCCTTCTATTATTTTTGTTCTGTTATAAGTATATATCACTCTTTATTAACCTGCATAATTAATACTTCATATTTTAAGTGACCATGAAATAAGCATTCATTTTCTTCCAGTGTGAAAATTACTGTGGTAGATGTCAGTATGACATTGGTGAGTAAGATAAATATGACCCCTATTCAGAAGGAGCTTATAGTCTAATAGAAATGAAAGGGAATCAACAAAGAATCCTAAAAACACATAGTAAGTCCAGTTATAGGTTAGATAAAGGGTTTTATAAGAGTATATATTAAAGGTATCCAATATAGTATGAGGATTAATCCATGGCATATCCCTAAATGCGGACAAATATATTGCCTTTAACTATAATACGTGTTAAAAGATAAACTGAAGTCGTTAAAATTTTGAAGAGTTTAGTGTTTGAGCAAACATTAATTTGAAATGGGAAGCACCACACCAAAAATGGCTAGGAGTCCTCCAACAACAGGGGATAAAGCAAAGGCTTTTATAAAGCAGACATGGAAGTAGCCAGAAGTTATGTAACCGGCTATAGCTTAAGAGGTTGTCCTACTAGGGGAAGCCTAGTTGGCTGTTTGTGATTCATTGTTCTTGAGTTTTGATTTTTTAACCTTGATTTAAAGGAATTAACTCTGGCTTAGGTTTCAGTTTGCTTGCACAGGTTGCAAAAGCATTAGAATTTCTTCAGTATAACGGCATATTTTTTAATTACTTATCATAGCTAATCTCTATTTCTGTATTTTTCTTACAATGTTAACTTATACATTGACATAGTTTTCACTCTAAGCTGCTTAGTAGGAAAATCTGGGTTGTAATTATCCCTTTTTGCCTTTCCGTTCTTTTAGGGAGCTCCAGGATTCTAAAAGTCACAGCTTATGGAAATGAATCATTAACATTTTAAATGAAGTACTAGAACCAGAAAATGCAAATCACAATTCTGATATCAACATTAACTTATGCATGTGGCCCATTTGCAATGATCACACTTGATTTTTCTGTTTGTAAAACACAGATATTTTACTTAAGTACTGCATCATCCATATGTGTTTCCATCTTTGGGCTTTTGAATATATACCAGCCAGGCAAGACAAATAATCCTCTTTGCAATACCTACCAATTCCTGTAAGAACCAAACAGAGAGCCTACTGGGCTACCAGATGTGCTGTAGTACAACAAAATTAAATTAACAGATGTTCTCTGTGAACCTTATTCTCTCACAAAAAAATTAAGTTTTAAAAATAGACATTGGAAGGCAACTTAGAAACCTAATGTCTCCAAATATTCAAAAGTTTGAAAGGGAGGAAAAATTGAAAATATTGTTTAAAATTATAAAGCTAAAGAAGAAGGAAACATTCTTTGATAATAAAGAAGAGAGACATCAGGGAACAAATGATAAATCTTCAGCAAAAAAATATAATTCATGGTGGTAAACATGGAATGTGTAACAAAGAACAAGATTAAGTTATCTAAAAAAACAAGAAATGGTAATATTTTAAAATACTGAAAAATAATCCTTGCTATTATATAATCCTTCGCAAACTGATTTTTTATTTAAAGAAAAGAAACTGTTCAATTCAATCAGGGTAAAAACACTTAATTTTGAGGAAATAGAAATTTAAGGAATTAAAATACAAATATAAATAAATAATTTTTTATTATTTAAAGAAAAGAAACTGTTCAGTCAGGGTAAAACCCTTAATTCTGAGAAAATACAAATTTAAAGAATTCAAATACAAATAAAGGTTTAAATGTAGTGACCAATGCAATACCTTATAAGTAAGAATAAGAAACTATTGGGAAGATGAAAAGTGAGGAGTTCTTCAAATTTACTTTTTGCACCAGATAAAACTCAAACAAATAAAACAAACCAAGAAAACCTTAAATTTTTGTCTTATTATAAAGGTTAGAAATAGAAGACATGCACACCCACAAAGGAGCACATGTAAAACTAATGAAATAAGGTCAATGAGTTACTTCACTCTCGGTTTTCTGGTTGTGATACAGTTATGCAGTTATGCGAGATGTCACAGTTGAAGGCATAATTTCTTACAACTACATGTGAATCTGTGTCTCAAAATAAAAGTTAAAAAATGGTAAAGTTAAAATAAAGAGTAATCTGTATAATCAGAGCTGTTGTTCCAATGAAAACTTAATCTTATACATTTCCTTTAAATGGTCTCACACCCTGTCTGTGGGGCTAATCCATGGCCATTACCCACCCACCCCTGCCTCCCATGACTGAGGTCTCGTCAGCAGGGCACTGGCCAGAAGGAATGTGTATTGTTTTGGGAATGGATTGTAACTCCCTCCTTATCTCCTTTTGGAAGTGGCTTCTGGTCCCGTGACTGCTCACTGGACTTTTCCATCTGCACACTGATGTAATGTAGCTCCAGGCCACTTGTATATTTGTGCAACCGGACCCATGCTGCCTTTGTCTGGGACCCCTATAACAAGCCCCAGACTGGAGGAGGTGCTGTCTCTCTTGCACTGACCCACCGCCGTAGGTGCACTCCCCTGTAATAATGTGAGTGACAAATGGCATGTCCACATCTGCTAATCAACTGGGTGGGGTTCTTTAAAGAATATTATGAACACTTAAGCAGCTCCCCAGTTTGGGGCTCCTGTGCTTCACTATCTTTAAAGATAAATTTAAGACCCCAGAGTAATATAATAGAAAATTATTTAAAATTGGTGAACTTTATCTAAAATTGATTAAGAGAATAATCAAAGGCCCTGAGCTGGACAGAATGGGAGTGTTATATGACTATGGCATGAAAAAAACAACTCAATAAATCTTAAAGATAATGAGCCACTTAAGTGAGCCATCATACACGAAAATACCAAAGGGAAAAAACCTAAGTAATTGTTTTACATTTTATCTGGATTAAAAAGCATTAGTAAAATTTAAAAGCAAATAAACAAATAAGTAGCATTTCAAAATTCAAAATATGGGAATGCTCAAAACTAATTTAAAATTGATATTAAACCCAAAAGTAAAACTCACGAGCATTCAGCTCCTAGGAGAAAATGTAGGAGAATAATACAACCATGGAGTAAACAAAGTTTTTTTTTTTTTTAATTTAATAAATTTCATTTTATTTTGTACCAGATGCATAAAATACTAGCCATGAAAAATTATATGTGATTTCACAAAATTAAAATTTCCTGATCATCAGAAGAAGCCATTAAGAAAATGGAGAAACGAGCCACAGACGCAGACTGGGGACAAAAATGTAATCACAGTGCACATATCCAGCAAAGTTCTCCTAGCAAGAATATATTTAAAAAAATAACTTCTACAAATCAATAACAAAAATATAAAACATTTGATCAATTATAATAGACAAAGAAATATAAAATATAAATTATTTTATCAAAAAAGGGTCAAAAGTACACAAATTGTAAAAAAAAAATGAAAAGACACTTAGTATTGTTTATTACCAGGAAAATTCACATTAAAAACCTTAGAAAATACCTCTTTGCATTTACTAGATTGAGGAAAATCAGAAGGACAATTGTAAATGTTGAGTAGAGCAATCAGAACTCTTATACATTGTTCGTGGAAGTATAAAATGGTATAGATATTTTTAAAGCAGTTTGGGAGTTTCTTAAAAAGTTTAACATTTATCAACTCTATTCCCTTGCAGTACTACTACTAAAAATAGAATTTGTAATGAAAAAATAAAAATTCCACAAAATAATATAAATTAAAATGTTCACAGTATCTTCTTTTGTAATAGCCCATAAAATGGGAAAAACCTAAATGTCCTTAATGCAAGAATGGAGAAACGAATTGTGGCAGTAATATAATGAATGCTATTTTCATGTACTAGAGACATAATCAACAGCATGGGCCAGTACGAAAATAGGTCGAACAAAAGAAGATAAACCCACATGCAAAACTAAATAATTCATAATATTTAAAATTCACCATGAAGTAAATTTATTAGAACTACCATATTTGCCATGTATAATGCACACTTTTTTGTGCCCAAATTTTTGAGGGAAAAATAAGGATATGCATTATACATGGGTAGTACTAATCCTGTATCTATATACATGTTTTTAATTCTTTATTTATGCTTATACATTAAAAGTATAACTCTAGAAAGCAATAATGTTATCCATATACAAAATAATACTCTGAAATATGATAATCTTTTTTTTTGAACTTGCAATGAACTTTCAACGAAAACAGTTTCGGCCAACAACTCAATGAAATGAAACGAACTGCAGCGTACTGTCATCCACAGAGTAAGACAGATGGTGCGATTTTTACCCACTTGATAAGACAGGAGATGCCGACTAAAGTCTCAGTTGAAGGGAAGGCAATTAGTGGAGAGCACCTAGAATTAAGTTCTTTTTACCATCATTTCTACTCAATTTTATTATTTTTTCCTTTTTATTTTGGAATGTAAATCTCTCTTTAATTAAAGTATAGTTGACATACAATCTTATATTGGTGTTGGGGCCATAACACAGTGAGATTTCACATTTGTACACCTTATAAATTGGGCACCACAAAAAGTCCACTATGCATTTGTCTGCTTGTAAGTTACTGTGACATTATTGACTGTATTCTCTATACTGTACTTACATCCTCATGACTTATTTATCTTATAAGTTTGTACCCCTTAATTCCCTTCATTTCTACCCAGTATTAGAACACATGTCTAATTCTACTGACCAGAGGACAACATGCCTGTTTTGACCTAGATTGCTCTCTGGATTCAGGCCTATGTCATATCACCACCTTTATTATCTAATGTAGAACTTCCTAAACTGGCTGTCCTGACAGGAGCCATCCATCATTGTCGCACCACAGCTTGCAGAACAATTTTGATCAGCCACGTGAACACCCCCTATCATTACCACCAAGTGCAAATGCACATTAGTATTGTGTGCAATGGCCAAACAGATGCAGAAAGACAATGTATCTCTTCAGAAGGCACCTGCCGGCCTCTTCCTTCTTTGCTCACCCTCCCTCTCATTTTCTAACCCATACTGATGCTCAGCAAGCTTTGCTCACGTGTTCTAATTGAGACATAAAGGTCCATCTGACCATAATACAAGGTTGCATGGTCAGGAGGCCCGCCTTGCGATGGCTCTACCCTGCTCCATTATGAATTTAGAAGGGCAATAGCCAGGGAGGACTCTGAAGGGATATCTGAGGTTACTGCTGCTGTAGCTCAGCATAGGGCAGCCACTCAGAACAGTGAAAGTGTACTCATCTAACTGCTGGTGCTCTGAAACTTGTCTTTCACAACAGTTTTTTTTTTCATTTTTGTGTGTTCCCAAAGCGTTGCTTTCTGGCACATTCTGTCTCTTTCTCTCTCTCAGTAGAAGAAAATAATTAGGTCACCTCAGTCACTAAAAGGGACTCAACTTTACAGTACATTAGTTTCAATAGGGCAACTCAAAGTCTAAAAACACCTGAAGAGTCACTTTCGTATAATCCTGCCACCATGTGGGCAGCTATCACTGAATAGCAACAGGAAGAAAGAGGGTTGCGAGTAGAAGGGACAGATCATCACTCAGGTGGTGATTGATGCTCTGCAGGGTTGGCCCTGCCCTCACACTTGGCTCCTTGGCATTGGCCACTCAAGTATTCCTCCTAGAGAGGCCACTCACATGCCCTCTCTGCTTTCCCCATGTGGCCCACGCAGGCCTGGGCCTCAGACTCCCTTTGTCACTCTGACCTCCCAAGAGAGATAAAATTACTAAATACACCTCCTAGATGGTGGAGGGATCCAGCTCTTCTTCCAGCATCTCTTAAATCTATTGATTATAGATAAACTTTACTTCCCTTCTTCAAGATTGGACTTTTGCTTTTCAAAAATCATTTCTTTTTTACTCTCAAAAGCCCTGTTCTTGCAACTAAACAGCTTTGGCTTTGAAATAATGGCTTCTTAAAGTGGGGTATGAATTCAAATTAGCAAATGGCGGACCCAGGTGAGGCCTATTTGTGTAAAATATTAACAGGCTCCTGGAGAAATAGGAAAGTTTTGTATGAGAGAGTCTATTCCTGGCTCACACTGACTCCAAGTCTTTATGTCAGGGCCAACCTGCAAGATCGGACAGTGCGAATGAAAGAATTGCCCCGCAAGTCAAAATCCTTGTGAGAGGAGCAGCTTTTCAGCTTTGACTTGTTACCTGGGCTATTAATTCCTGCTTTTATCTACTCAATTTTTTTTTTTTTTGAAGCTCCAAACAAGCATAGTTATAGGCAGGGAAGAGTGGAATAAATAGAAGACAAGAAGTTTTGCCTGGAAAACATTTGTAAAACAATGCACAATGTCTAACAAACCATTGTCTTTTTCTTCCCTTAATTTTACCTTCTTTATAATTGAGTTTAATTATGCTTTCTAAATTCCTAAGGCTAGCTCAGAAATACTAAAGTTAACCCCCCACTCCTCGGGCACTCTGGATATGACATGAAGATCATGTTCACTTTAGTGAAAGGCAGTGTGGGTCACACACTGAACGCAGGCTCTGGAGCCAGACAGAAATGCCTGCGTCTGAACCGTGTTGGACCGTCATCTGTCGGAGTGACTTTGGGACAGTAATTTTAAGTTATTTCCTCTTCTGTCAACAACATGGTTATTTAAATCTCTTCCTCGAGGGTTTCTTTAAGGGTGAACTGTATAAAGTTGCTGTCAGGTAGTGATCTAGCTACTCAACCTTCTTCCCTCAGGCTGAATTTCTTTATCAGCAGCTCAAGGGTATATAGCTTTTACCTCTACTTGATCTCCTCCGTTTCTGCAGGTAATTTTATTTAAAGTGAAGGGCACTTTCTCTTTTTTTCACTTAAGCAAATTCAACATATTTAATATTTTACTTGCTCTTCCTACCTCATCTTCTTTTGTAGAGAAGCTAATTTGACCTTTCCTCCAAGCTACTTGTCACTTCTCCCTTTGTTCAGGTCTTACATGAATCTCTTCTTGTTCTTAGCCAATGGCTTCAAATACAGTTCTTCAGTTTATTTTTTATCTTTTTTAATTGTTTTTCAATTACAGTTGTCCCCATTTTTACCTCATTGCTCTCCCCTGGGTGTTTTGTAAAATTTTATTTAGTACATACAAAGTTATAGTAAACACAATGTAGTACAATTATATTTAATTAATAAAATGTTTGCTGGTCTTTTTGTTAGTTTGAACCTTTAGTATGGTAACATCAAAAAATGCTCTGAATCTGGTGTCAGGAGAGCTGAATTTTAATCCTGCCTTTGACACTAATTAGCTATATGCACTTAACTCACTTCACCTTTATAGACTTCAAAAACCTCTAAGAAGTGTGAGCTATGTGATTTTCTTTTCACTCAAGTTATCTCTATCATTTCAGGGTTATACGATTCAACTTTTTGTAGCAATGCGATGCTCCATTAATAACATTAGTTAGCTTTCTGTATTTTTTAACCCATGGCCTCAAATGACTGCATTCATTTCTCCCTGTGTGTTGCCTCTGGCCACCTCTCCCCTTTCTTCTCTCTCATCCTGTCCTCACCTACAAGAAAAGCTTACAAAAAATATATCACCAACAGTTAGTATGGGTTCATGCTAACATTTATTTGAGGTTGGAACTTAGAGACCCTAGTGCATGACATTATAAACTATGAAAATCAAATCGTTTTATGACAGTAGGCATAGAATGGTCTATTTTTTATAAGAACAAACAAATAAATAAAATATACACAAACCAGTATATGTATTAAGATTTATGTAGAAAATGATCTGATAGGGTACACACAATATTGCTAAAAGCAATTATTTTGGGAAGAAAAAGTTTGAGACGGAGGAGTAGCAGGAAGTAGTCAGGTTTTAAATTTTTACTATAAACTGTCCTATATTGTTCAATTTATTTTCACAGCTTGTGTTACTTTTATAACAAAAACATTGTCATTGACTAATATTTATTTCAATTTATGTAACTTTCTTGTGAAGTAGCTTTATAATTCACCACATATTAGGTATAAAGTTATTAACAAGATAATGAGTTGAGGTGGAAAAACGTTCATTAGTATTACACAGGAAATGCCTTGGTATAGCCAGTGGTTGAATCTGATTTCAGCTCTGACTCAAACAGGAAGTGGTATTTTCTTCTTAAGGTGATTTATGACTGCTGTTCTTATTGCTATTCTCTATGGTAAGAAAACTAATTATGGCAATTAAAATATAATTGGAAAAGGAATCAAAGGTAGTACTAAATATTTACATTAGAGAAAGTACTGAGAGCTAAGGAAAAGCCAACACTGGAGTTAATAGTAGGGTGGCAGGATTTTGCAGAACATATTGGAGCAAAGCAAATTTTTCCAAAGATATCAATAAAGACTGAATCTAAAGATGATTCTTTCAGACAGGGCCCAGAGACTAATGACTCTGAAGATAAGAGTATTCATAAAGGCACAAGAAAGGAAGAAAGGCAATGTCTTCCAAGCAAAGATAGCACATTTCAATAGCAAAAACTCTTAAAAGAATAATGACTGTGCACGTTGGTTCAACTACTGTGGAAAGCAGTATGGAGATATCTCAAAAAATTAAAAATGGATCTGCCTTTTGACCCAGCAATCCAACTTCTGGGAATATATCCAAAGGAACCTAAAACACTAATTGGAAAGAATATAAGCACCCCTATGTTCATTGCAGCATTATTTACAATCACCAAGGTATAGAAGCAGCTCAAGTGTGGACCAGTAGATGAGTGGATAAAACAACAATAGGACATTTACACAATGGAATACTACTTGGCCATAAAAAAGAAGAAAAATTTACCCATTGCAACAGTGTGGATGGACCTGGAAACATTATGTTAAGTGAAATAAGCCACTCAGAGAAAGACAAATGCCATATGATTTCACTCATATGTGGAATCTAATGAACAAACTGAAATAACAAGGAAAATAGAGACAGACCCACACATAGAGAGCAAGGTGACAGCTAAAGGAGAGGGGAGGGTAGGGGGTAGAAGAATTGAGAAAAAGGAAAAGGGACTCAGGGACATGGACAACAGTGTGGTGATTGCAGAAGAGGAGGGGATATGAGGGACTAAATGGTAATGGGAAAAGAAAGAAAGAAAGAGAAAGAGAGGAAGGAAGGAAGGAAGGAAGGAAGGAAGGAAGGAAGGAAGGAAGGAAGGAAGGGAGGGAGGAAGGAAGGGAGGGAGGAAGGAAGGGAGGGAGGGAGGAAAAGAAAAAAGAAAAGAAATAAGAAAAAGAGAAAGAAGCAAAGAAAATGGGCCAGAATCAAGACATATTAAGAGTCATTGACAACTCTCTCATCAAAAGCCTATGTATAATGTTTACAGGTGCATGACTTTCACCTACATAAAGCATACAGTTCACTTTCAGAGTGTGTGCTCTGTCATTGCCAGGATGCCAGGTTTAGTTTGTTCTTATTGTTCCTCCATTACAGTGTGAGGACAACGTAGTGTTCTCCAAGGGCCCTCCAAAAGAGAAAGGAGAGAACTATTTAACATTTCTTTTACAGCACTACACATTTCAAAAATCTAATCTTTCTCCTTGTCCCAAAACTCCTACTCATATCTAAGCTCTATGCTGGTCCCAAGATAGGCTGAAAGTTTTCTCAACCTATAACTGGAGTATTTAGCTCCTTTTGCCAGCTGCAGCCTTACCAATCAGCTCCAGGAAAACCCGATACCAGTGCAGTGTATCTAAACCTGAATTACCTATATGATCATCTCTATCCCCAAATACAGTGAATGCATCTTCTCAGTCCTCTAAGGAACATTCTTGCAGTTGAAAAACTCTTGCCATGCTTCTGAGACAGCATTCTTGATTATTTTTTTCATCTTTTCATACATCTTGGCTGTCTCCTGTTATCTCCTCCTCTTCACATGAATTCTAAATGTGTTTGCTCCTTTATAATTTTTTTTCTTTTCTAGTATACCCACTCCAAGTGTAAGTGCTTTCTATCCTAAGGGAAATCAAATTCTTATCATAGACCAAATTTATGCTCTAAGTTCTAAATTCATATATGCAATGACTCATTGATATGTCTATAAAAAAAGTAAAGTTAATGTCTAATGAGCCCATTAAAATGGAATTAAACTTGTACCCCAAACTGATTCCTCCAAATCTCCCCTAGCTCATTATGTCATTCATATCCACACAATGGCTTAAAATAAGAAACCTAACACCCATTTTTTCACCAATTTCTTTCAATTACACATCTATTCCCAGAAAATCCAGTCAATTTTATCTCCAAAATAAATTTCAAATCTGTCTACCTGTTCTGCCAAATTTCTAGTCCAGCACTGTCCAATACAAATATAATACAAACAAATATGTAAGTTTTAAATAGCTAGTAGTCACATTAATAAAATAAATAATAATACATAATAATTTGTACATGTCAAATTGACAGTATTTTGGATATATATGGTTAAATATATTAACATCAATTTGACTGTCCAGAGATAAAAATATATAAATGAGATTTTATACATTGTTTTCTTACAAAGCCTTCAAAATTTGTTGTGGATTTTACACTTGTACAGCACATCTCAATTCACACTAGCCAAATTTCAAGTGCTCAATAGCCACATGCCACTACTGTGTTGGACAGCACAGAACTGATGTACGACAATATCACCTATTGCCTGGAAACTACAAAAAACTCATATCTGGTGTTTTCATTTCTACTCTGGCCAACCCCCGCCACCAACACACATTTGCCACGAGCTAGTGAGAACTGCAGACAACATAACTCTCTGCTTCTGTGATAAACGATAATGGGACAGGGTAGACTTGCCTATTCTTGTGTTAATAATACCAATCCAGCAAAAATAACTTTTTTATTTTCTCCAGGAAATACTTGTTCCTGAAGAGAAAACTAATCCGGCTAAACTGATCGATCCATTACCCAGACGAACAGGCTCATCTCGATTCATTTTGAGATCCTCAATTCACTATGTTCACCACCCAAATCTACTAACTTAGCAAATCCAAATAAATGCTCTCTCTTGAAAGATGCACTTTAAAATCACTTAGCACAGACCTTAAATGCTGTAAAGGGCCTTACCTAATGTCCTCAGTTTGAAACATCAGGAAGATTCTGTGCATAAGGTATTCTCTTTTACGGAACTAAGTGCAATAAACGTAGTTTTGCTAGATCAACACATTTTAGTGGCCTTTTGGAAAGTCACCATTCAACAAAAGCAAGAGAAGATTTGTTAACACGAAAGTGCGACTGTGTCACCTGTTAAAGATATTTCAATAGTCCCCAAGGCTTTGAACAAAATCCTCAATGTATCTGACAAGACCAAAATAATCTGTTTAATGTCTAGCTCTTTAAAATTATATATCATTCCCTCCCCCACTCACTAAGTTTTAGACTCTTTCCTGTTCTTTAGGTATAACTAGTATTTTCCAGTCTTGCCATCTTTGCATTTTCTCTATTCTGCCTGAAACATTCTTCTGTCTTAAAATTGCTGATTCATCCTGATTCTTATTAAGTCAAATTTGATCTCCTCAGAGAAGCTTTCTTGACTACTATATTTAAAATGTTATCTCTTATGCCAATTTTCTTTCCATCACATCATCCTACTTACTTCCTTCATATCACTCATCATAATTGCCTTGTCTATTTCTTTCTTTCTTTACTCTCTTCGCTAGAATATTAACTGCATGAGAATAAAGATCTTATATATCACATGCATTTCTATATATGCCTAAATGTCTGACAGATTTATTGGCACACAGTAGTCATTCAATAAAAAAAACTTATCTAAATAAATAAGTAATAAACAAATAAATAAAATTCAGTGAACAGATTAAAGAATGAGAGAGAGAGAATTAGAAGGAAAGAAAGAAGGAAGGACCCCCTAAAATATATGATATAAGAATGACAAAGTGTGATTATTTCCCCTTACATATTAGAACACTTTGTAAGTGTGTTAAAGGAGGAAACTAGGGTTCCACAGCTACTATGTAATGTGGCTGCAACCAGGATCAAGGTCTTCTGATTTCTAATCCAGTGTTCACCACAGCATAACACTGGCTTTCAGCCTTCTTGATTGATGTGGTTCTTTTGAAGCTAACATGCAAAACTTCAGATTTAATAACAACACAAGACATCTGAAGGTGAAAACGATGCTCTGTGCATTAATTGGTGAGTCCATATCTTTTTGCATTTACATCTCCCACTTGCATTTTGATTAGCAATTTCATCTATCAATGTAACACCAAAATTCTCTGTAATCAGTGACATGTTATGTTCTGGAACAGGCTCAATGAGTCCCTGTAGCTGATGAGACATCACTTCAATCCCTTCACCTTGGCTGCTCTAGTGGCGAGCATGCCTTACTGTCACTCAGATTTCCTAAATCTCCTCAGACGGTCAGGCAGCTAGAAATACCACTGGCATATGCTTGACTTCAACTCATTGTCAATACCAAAGTGCCTGGCTGGTTCCCAACAAAAGCCTTACTTCTTTTCTATTATTATTGTCACTGTTATTAATATAATTATATTCATCACTCTTCCAAAGTCCCTTTGGGAGGGGTTTCCTATTCTAAGGAAGAGCAATTCCTAAAAATAACACTCAATAACTATATTTAGTGAGGCATAAGCAGTAAATTAGCATTTGATTGAATTTTTTGTACTAATAATTAACTAAGTATTTTGTAAGGGATTGTCTGTTGTCTACCCAGTTGTGAATTTCTCCTTTCTCGCTTGCTGAAAGATCCTCAGTTTTCAAATACTAGGCAGCTTGAGTTAGGTGGTTGTAGTGGGTGAAGTGGAGCATTGCACCTCTACCCAAAACCTACTGAATGAATCTTGAATACTTTGTGTCAAGCGTAGTAATTCTGTTCTTCTGACCATTTGGCAAGGTCAAATCTCTTTGACATGGCATAAAACTCTTAAGAATCCAGATTCTTCTCATTGTTCCTGTCTTCTTCCACCTGTACACTAGGATTCAGGCACCCAGACCTAACTGTGATTCTCTAAACATGCCTTTATTTTCCATCCTTTCAAATGTCCTAAACCACAATTCCAACTACAAAACTCCTACTCATTCATCAAAGTCCAACTCCAATCAACGAATCTTTGCACAATTTTTGCTGTGGCAGAATTAAAATCTCTATATTTCCATGAGGATTCTATATGCCTCCATTATAGCACTTGTCATAATAAATTCCTATTATTTGCTTATGTGTCTACTCCATGAGAATCTCAGTTACTTGAGAACAAAGATCATGCTTCACATATTTTTGTTCTGAAACCTAGAACAGTGCTTGAAAGATAGTACTGAAATATTTTTCAAATGGTTGACTAAACAGACTGTATAACAGGAAATTATTCCTTAATATCATGCTCCCTCAATGCAGTGCTATCCAGTTCATGATCATTTCATATTCTACATATACTTCTCAATTTTTTTTATTTTGTAGTTTCTAGATATTACTATTTCAAAGGAATTTTTTAGAGAAAGGTATCTAAACATCTTAAGATGTCTTAAGCCATGGATACATTTATAGAAGACATTGAAATGTAGCAATTTAAAATTCTGTTAACTAGGTAATTTAATTAATAAGAACTCCTAAAACTTTGTTGTTAAAGCAATGATTACATGCAATAGCTTAAGAGTATGTCCACTGTTTTATTGTATATTTAATAAGCAGAAGGTTGTTTAAGTTATGGTTACAAAGTTAATCAGTAAAAATGTTAATGATGGTGATGATCACAGTGATAACAAAATTATTACAGCAAGTGGAGCACATTGTATTTTTCAAAGATGGGTGAAACATTATTTCCTATCCTGTAGGGGTTTTTGACCTTTACACTCCTTGCATTGAAAGTGGGGTTTATGTCCTCTGTCTTCAATCAGGGAGGCTTTTAACTGGTTTGTAACCAATAGATTGTGGCAAAAATGACAGTGCATAATTTCAGATATCAAGTGAGAAAAGGAAATACTGTGTGTGCCTATTAACTACAACACTCACTCTTGGATTCCTAAAATGCCATGCAAAAGGTTCAGCAGTCCAGAGAACGGCCATCACGCTGTGAGAGAGCCACACCATACGAGAGGCTAAATGTAGTTCCTTAGTCATCCAGGCCTCCGTGCAGATACCAGACATATGAATGAACAAACTCACATCCTTTCTGAATTTCATAGCATCTGTTAGCATAAGAATTGGGTGGTTGTGTTATGCCAGTAAATGTAGGGTAATTTTTTGCAAAGCAATAATAACTGGAATATAGAGTGTGACAAGGAATAGTTAGGAATTCAACAATCCCACTTCTTCTTAGATGTAAAAGAAGAAGACATTTACCAGCTCTTTTGCAGTTCATTTGGGTCCCCTATAACTGTTAGCCAATGGGATATAGAGGGAAGTATGCCAAACTGAGGTCTGGTTATTGAACTTCCTGTTCAATCCTGTACCATCCCTTCCATTTCTGCAGTGACAGTGGAGGCCAGATTAAAAAGATGACAGTGTCAAAAGATTCGAGATTTCTGAATCACTGAGTCATCATTACTTAACAGAGACCTATCCAGGAAAAGTGGCTAGCATCAGACCAATGCATGGATGATAAATAAACCATCATTGAGCTACTGGGATTTGGGGAGTTGTGTTATAACAGGTAGTGCCTGTTACTCTGATTAATATACATAACAAATTCATTGTATTTTGTTGCTACATTGCAGTTGGCAATACAAAGTCATTAAACACTTGCAATGTGCTAGAAAGTTTGTACAATGCTATACATGGGCTATCCCAACAAAACTCAGATTCACCATATTACTGTTCAGGTATGTTTATTTTCCGTATTTTATAAATGCAAACCCCAAATTGGAAGAGGACTTAATATACTCAGGGTTACAAAGATATTGCAGAAAAGAGGAATTTCCTTGAAGATGGAGCACTGTGAGGCAAACTTAAAGTAAGTTCGTCTTCCAAGACTTAAATTAGCACATCCGTTGGAAGAGGTCAGCCATCTATAAGTGTATTGTTGATACACATTTTTGTTAAATAGGTGCTTTGTATTTATTCCTACACTACTAATTGTAGTAATATAGATTAAATGGAAAAATCCCTGGATTTGTTTATATATTTTTAGTAAACAGACCACTATGGACTGGTTAAAGTGTATTTTACAGCCAGTTTTAAGGGTTAGAAATAATTTTTGTTATTGTATCTTTCTATATTTTATGACTTTAATTAAATTTCTGATTTCTGTTCCAAACACTGCACTATAAGACACAATTTAATCATTAAATTTGTGGATAATTTTGTGATTTTTCAGAGCATATAACACTAAGGGACTGATAATGGGAGCTAATGTACATAAAATATACTTCGGCAAGTTCCAGAAACTACATCCTCAAGGATATTTTTTTCTTCCACAACCGTAAAGCTCATGCATACACTCACGAAGTCTCATCGGGACTGTTCTACAACTGTCATCACCTTTAAAGAGGAATCTTGTCACTTGCATGGGTAAAATGGGGAGCTTTTAAAGACAATTACGTACATCAAACTTTATTGAAGCTGATACTGAGACAAATAGCATCGGTACAGACATGGATGTGCATTTGTAATCACATTACTGACCAGGAAGAACAATACTTAACAGAAAGCCTCGCTACTTTCAAAGCCGTCTTAAACCAAATATCAAGTGAATCCTAATTCTTTGTGAAAATGTTCATCAAGTTAATTTTCTATCGTCCATCACATTTTGTCATATAAAGTATAACAAGTCACATTTTTCTTGCCCTTAATTCTTTGAGGTCCAGTGACTCTACTTCAAACAAATCTGAAATTTGGCAACAAGATCAATCAAAATCAATCACTGTATTTAATTGTAGAAAACCTAACATCTGGTTTTATTTTAAAAATCCTTTTATTTTTCCACATAGCCTACAGTCTCATATAGAGAGACAGAAAACAGACAAATAAACAAGTATAAAGTACATCATTTGCCATGATAAACACTATGTAAACATGAACTTGTATGACAAGATGGAGGACAACTGAAGTGGGAGATGCTGTTTTATAGATTATCCTACATAGCATCTATGCAGTATGTTACACAAGGTAATGGTAGATTCAGTTAAAGATGTCTGCTGTGCAAATTCTTGGAGAAAGCCTATATAAGTGGAAAGACACCAAGGTGTCGGCATGACTGGGGAACTGGAGGAACAGCCAGGAGAGCTGTGTGTCTGAATTTGAAGGAACAAGGAAGAGAGTTGTAGGGCACATATTCAACAAATTGTCCCAACATTGATTCTTGGGATTTATATGTTTATAACTGGTCCATCATCAAAGTCAGTGAAATGGATGCATCCAGCTTTGTAACAACATTGGGCTGTTTCCTCCTCCTGAGGTGGAGGATGATGTCCTGACTAGGTGCCCAAGACCCAGGGTCTCATCCTGAGACTTCCCCATCAGTGTGTGACCTCAGGTGTGTCACCTCACTCACAGGCCTTTCACTGTCACACTCCAGAATAGTTCTCCCTCTGAAACACCATCATGTACTTTACAGGTACTGGAAATATAAAATTCTCCATATCTCTCCTTTTAGTCACACCAGTCTCTTTTCTAAAAGTCATCATTTCAGAAGTAGGGTTTTTCAAATATTTTTTCTCTAGAAGACATATTTAACTTTCCAAAAGTTACTTCTGAAATGTAAGCAAACACCCAAACAACTTATTTGAGGTACATGATAAGTGCACAGTAAGAATTCTGGGGATAAAAATAAAACAAAGAGTAATAAAAACATTAGATTTAATACTTAATACACATTTACTAATTTATTTAATTACTAATACAAGTCTATTTATAATTGATATAAATCATTTAATAATAGCAGAAACAAACAACAAAAAAATCCCTGAAGATTCCACAACTAAACATCTTCCCCATATTATTCTTCTATTCATAAGACGAGCCATTTCCCCTGAAGGTGTTTTCAAGGAGAGACGTCTGGTTTCTTATACTCAGCTACTTTTTGAGACAAAGTCCCCGAGCAGCACTGTGCAGAGTCCTCAGAGTACAGGACTAGTCTGCATAAAGCTCTTTTGCCCATGGCCTCTCCTGCCAGTACAGTGGCTTTGACCCTTTGGTGAAGTGCGCATCTCAGAATGACTTCCAGCGGAACACTTATTTTCCCCAGCGTGAGCAACAAAGATCACTGACCAGAGCTGCTTTGTCACTTAACCAACATTTTTCTCAATGAACACTCCTTTTCACTCTAGTCACCTCTGTTCCCTTAGTCTAAAGTCTCTTCAAATGGTGTACACAGGAGGAAGACCATTCAGTGCGCTGAGAGCATAAAATTTCAGCACTTGCTGACCAGTGCTAGCAGACAGTTCTGTTTTGCCTTACCTTAAACTGTGGTTTCAGAGAAGACAGCAAGAGCCTCACTATGGAATTATTTCCACTAAGGTTTGATTTCAATTTGCATATAAAGCTAAGGGTACTTTACTATGGGTCTTTTATTAAGCTCCCTTAAAAAGCCCACTGGTAACTGGCTTCCCTACAAACTGGTTGTGTCAGTATACAGGAGTCATACCACCTCCAAAAAACCCCCAACAAAACAGTATTTCAACTAAGATTCCCTGGCAAGAGTCCTATGAGAGAACAGTAGAGTGACTAAGATGAATTCAGAAACTCTGCTTAAGTGAAAAGAAGTAAAGTCTTTGTATGTTTAAAAACACACCATGTTTGATACGGTGCCTGAATAGATTCTCCACAGTCAAGAGAGGGTCTGCAAAGGGAGAAGACGGGAAGCTACCATTTGACAGCAGTTAGTCCTACGGAGAGAAAGCGTTCCCTGTGATTGGCAAAACAAGTTTGGTGAGCAACTGTGGTCATGAGTGGCTGGGCACTGCAGGATGTCACCCAGTGGTAGAGGTGATGCATTATGGGCCTCAAGTGGTACACTCAAGGCCCCGAGCCTACAGTGAACATAATTCATCATCCAAATTGGATACTTTTGAGAGCGAAAGGGAGTATAATCCAAATTTACCCTAAGGAAACCAAGATATGTATAGTCACCCTAATTCACTGTAGGTTAAACTTACTTAGCAAATACTTATTTTATTTTACTTTTTTAAAGATATTATTTATTTATTTTTAGAGAGCGAGGAAGGGAGAAAGAGAGGGAGAGAAACATCAATGTGTGGTTGCCTCTTGTGTGCCTCCCACTTGTGGACCTGGCTTGCAATCCAGGCATGTACCCTGATAGGGAATTGAACCAGGGACCGTTTGGTTCACAGGTCCGTGCTCAATCCACTGAGCTACACCAGTCAGGGTACAAATACTTATTTTATGAAAACTCATTCATAACCCAATAATCTTTGTACAAACTGTTATTTCTATATCATATAGAAAAGAAAAAGTAAAACGGTTGAATAAATTTGATGAATTTCAACATCATATAAACCTCAAAAATGGAATTTTAACAAGTATGATAATCAAAGTCTAGACTAAATATTAATTTTTCCTGTTGAATGAGTGATGCAAAATACCAAGGAGAATGTAAACAGTTTCTTGCAACCTTTGGAGCAGAGCGAGTCCTAGTAACTAAAGGACTTTACTTGCAAAGTAGCAGGGCATACACATATTATTTGCAAAGAAAGAAGCACAGAAAGTTTGATATACGAAAGGAGTTAGAAAATTAGATCACCAAATAAAAAGAAGCCCTCAGGTTTGAAAGGAGGATGAAGAACCTCAGGCTAGGAATAGAAAGAATTAGCAAAGAACTTGGAAGAAAAGACTATTCGAATATTCAAGTAATTTGGACAATTGGATTTATAAAGGGAAGCTAATAAAAAGGACGACTGAATCCTTGGAAAAGCCAGTCAAGTGTTTGGTAAAGAGTTGAAACAGAATATCTAAGACAAGGGTCAGGAAACATTTTCTGTGATAGTAAATGTTTTAGGCTTTGCGAGCCATTCAGTCTCTTGCCTTTACTGCACCCTGATATTGTAGCACAAAAAGGCATATGTACATATGAGTGTGGCTATATTCCGAAAGCTAGAATTTCATACAATTCAATTTGTCAGAAGATATTATTCTTCTTATAATTTTTTCCAATGATTTAAAAATTTAAAAACCATTCTTCGCCCATAGGCCATACAAAATAGACGGTAGAGGGAATTTGGTCCACAGGTCATAAGTGGGCTTCATCGAAGGTAATATATATTGATTCACAAAAATAAGAACTAAAAATCAACAAAGGGGTTCCATACATTAGAAATATTTGGCAAGCAGCCAGTAATAAAGAAGAAAGGTGTTAATTTTATAATATTTTAAATGTCAACATTTTCAGTAGCCTGTGAGCACCTTTCTAATCAGTTTTAATGAATATAGTTTGGTAGGAATTTATCTAATTAAAATTACTTATTTTTTAAGGTGTTGGCTGCTGGGTAAAACATTCTTTCAAATGAACCTTATCAATATAATTAACATGCAATTTCAGGTGCAGTTTGATGGGCTTTTACAAATGTGTACACCCATGGAACCACCTTGGATTACTGGTTTACAGAGAAGAGTTTGCTGGCAATTTGTGTGGGACAGCATTAAACCTATAAATCAATTTGGGGATAATTGACACCTTAATAAAATTGAGTCTCTCAGTCCAAGAATATGACAAATCTCTCCAAATATTTGTCTTTTTAATATTTCCTAATAATGTTTTGTAATTTTCAGAGTAAAGATTTTATATGCATTTATTAAATTTATCACTATGTTTATTTTGTTATTTTTCATACTGTGGTATATTGTATTTTTAACTTAAACTTTTTTATTATTTATCTTTATTGATTGATTTTAGAGAGAGAGGAAGGGAGAGAGATAGATGTAGAGTGTGACAGAGAAACAGACAGAGAGAGAGAGACATCTATTTTTTGTTCCACTTATTTGTGTTGCTTCTTGTGTGTGCCTTGACCGGGGATGGAACCCACAACCTTGGCTTATCAGTATGACATTCCAACCAAGTTACTAGGCCAGAGCTTGATATACTGTATTTGTAGTAGATATGTTTTCTAATTGTTACCTGCAACCATACAGATATGTGCATACTTCAAGTTTCATTGTATTTCTCCACCGTATATTTTTATTTTATTAATTTTGCCCTTAGCTCTCTTTTTCTTATTTCTATGACAGCAGGGTTTTTTGCTCTTGTAAATATTTTTTAAGATTTTCAATGTAGTTGATCTTATAATGTGAAAACAGAGACGGTTTTACTTTGTAATCTGTTACACTTCTACTTTTGTTTCTTTATTTACTATACTGGTTAGAACATCCACAACATTCCATTGCATTGGAGTGTGGGCATTCTCATTCTGGTCCTAATTGTAGGGGCAATGTCCTGTCCTTCATTTTTAAGTTCAATGATGGCTGAAAATCATAATTCAATAGTATGTTTTCATATCCCCCTGCAGTGAAGAAACTAACAATATCATGTGCAGTAACAGTATCTATGGCAACACATAAAACAGATTAGAATGCATACCTTTTGATTTAACACAATATTGTTTTTTCCTAGCTCTTCATTTCTGAACTTAATTCCACAGAATTCTAACTGTACACTACTTCTACAGTAGTTAGTGACTGACACCATCAGGGGCTTTTCCGCTACTAGTTTGATTGGAAAGTTTCAGAGAGACAAACAGCACCTCGGTCAAGAAGACATATAAAGCAAAAGGAATTTTTGCAGTCATAAGGAAAAGAAATTATGGAAGATAATGAAAGAATTTCAGAGAAATCATGGCAGTGCACATAACCTAATTTAAGAAAATTGCATGTAATTCCATGAAGGCCATGTCCATTTCTGTAGGGAGGGTAGAGTCAGACACAAAAACATTTTCTGGTGATGTAAGCAGAAGTTTTATATTGAACTATGTTCCAATTCTAGCAACCATGTAAATGACTAACATAAAAAGGGTTCATGTAAAATGAACCATTAGGGAAATTTTAATTATTTTCCTCGGTTTTTTCAAAAATTAATTTACATCAAACGAGATATCTAAAATATGTTGCCATTCCCTGAAATATAAAGTCAGAAAACTAAGAGAAAATCTAAACTCAGTGATGGTTCTGAAAATCTGCACATTTGGCATTGGACAGTGTCTCTGTTATTTTCTATGTGCTTTTGATAAGTCACACATGAAAATTCACAAACAAAATATGCAAAGTCTACATTCCGAATGATACCTCTTGCAGGGTGAGTTTTGCTCACTCTTTTTCTCTTTTTGAGGATATTACAGCCATTCATTCTCTCGAAATCCAAGTAATTTGTCCTTTTTAAATTTCCTCTATTTCTGGTTAAGCACCTTTTACCATAAAAAGATGAGCCATTGAGAGTCTTTCTTGCATGTTTCAAGGGGTCAATACAAAGAAAATGCAGAATTTTAATATTAGCTTAATGTAATGCGTGTGCAAAAGCATAATTTGCATTAAATAATCTATAATTCAGATACTCAATGTTAACAAAGGTAGAACTCCTCTTACATAAACAATATATTGAGAAAAAACATAATTCTTTGTTTAGAAACTCACTCTTCAAGTTATTCTTTTGGCTTTGACTTCGTGTTGCTCCATAAGCATCTGCCTATAGTTTCTATGGTTAACATTGTCCAAGATACAGTATAAGCAAAATAATAGGCAGCTTCAGTGAATATAATAGTATACGTGCAATGGTAATAGCAATAGTATCTATCTTCTTGTAAGAGACTACTATTTATGAAGTACTAAGTAAATTTCTATTAGCTCATTTCGTCAGCATAATAATCCTTTTTTTATTGACTGATTTGAGAGAGAGAGAGAGAGAGAAACTTTGATTTGTTATTCCACTTATTTATGCATTCCTTGGTTGCGTCTAGTATGTGCCCTGATGGGGGACCTAACCCACAACCTTTATGTATTGGGACAATGCTCTAACCAACTGAGCTAGTCTGCCAGGGCCAGCACAATAATCGTTTAAAATAGTTTTAGTCTTTTTAAGATTTTATTTATTTATTTTTAGAGAGAGGGGAAGGGAGGGAGGGAGAGAGGGAGAGAAACATTGATCGATTGCCTCTTGAATGAGCCCAAACAGGGAGGGACCTGGCCTGAAACAGAGGCATGTGCCCCAACCAGGAATTGAACCAGCAATCTTTCGGTTTGCTGAATGACACCCAAACCACTGAGCCATACCAAGTTTATTTTACAAAGGGGGAAACAGGCTCAGTAAGATATGTTACTTGCTTTAGTGTTAACCATTATATTATATGGACTCCTAATAACTGTAAAATTTACATGTAGATATGAAACACCACATGGATAAAAATATTTAATATTCCCTACGCTACAACCTCATTTTCCACCCACTGAATCCAGTGGAGAATAGTAATATTAAATGTCAAATTATTCATCTTAGTACTTTTTAAAGTATTTTTTATTCATTATACTACTAAAGTTTTCCCAACTTTTCCCCCTTTATCCCCCCTCCACAGTGTACCCCCAACCCTCCAGCATTCCCTCCCCCTTAGTTCATGTCCATGAGTTGTACATATAAGTTCTTTGAGTTCTCTGTTTCCTATGCCATTTTTTACTTCTCTCCATCTATTTAATGCCTACCAACCATGCTGCTTCTTTCCTGTACCTTTTCCCCCGCTATTCCTCCCTTCCCCCTCCACACTGAAATCCCTCCATGTGATGTCCATTTCTCTGATTCTGTTCCTGTTCTAGTTATTTGCTTAGCTTTTGTTTTCATCATTTTTCTTTTCTTTTAGGTTCATTTGTTGATAGTTGTGAGTTTGTTGTCATTTTATTGTTCATATTTTTTATCTTCTTTTTCTTAGATAAGTCCCTTTAACATTTCATATAATAAGGGCTTGGTGGTGATGAACTCCTTTAACTTGACCTTATCTGGGAAGTACTTTATCTGCTCTTCTGTTCTAAATGAAAGCTTTGCTAGATAGATTAATCTTGGATGTAGGACCTTGCCTTTCATGACTTGGAATACTTCTTTCCAGCCCCTTCTTGCCTGCAAGGTTTGTTTTGAGAAATCAGCTGATAGTCTAATGGGAACTCCTTTATAGGTAACTGTCTCATTTTCTCTTCCTGCATTTAGTATTCTCTCTTTGTCTTTAATCTTGGGTAACTTAATGATGATGTGCCTTGGTGTGTTCCTCTTTGGGTCCAAATTCTTTGGGACTCTAGGCTTCCTGGACTTCCTGGAAGTCTATTTCCTTCATTAGATTGGGGAAGTTTTCCTTCATTATTTGTTCAGAAAAGTTTTCAGTTTCTTGCTCTTGTTCTTCTCCTTCTGGAACCCTTACAATTTGAATATTGGAATGTTTTAGGCTGTCCCAGAGGTTTGTAAGTCTCTCTTCACTTTTCTGAATTCTTGTTTCTTCATTCTGTTCCAGTTGGTTGTTTATTTTTCCCTTTCTTTCCAAATTGTTGCTTTGAGTCCTGGTTTCCTTCCTGTCACTGTTGGTTCCCTGAATATTTTGCTTTATTTCATTCTGGGTATCTTTTAGTTGTTTTTTTCATTTTTCAACCAAGCTCAATCAGTTCTGTGAGCATTTTGAGTTCCAGGGCTTTAAATTCTCCATCAGCTAGGTTGGCTATCTCCTCATCACTTAGCTCTTTTTCTGAAGTTTTGCTCTGTTTTTCATTTGGACCATATTTCTTTGTCTCAGCACACCAGTTAAGTCATAAGGGGGTGGGTCCTAGGTATTCACACAGGCCGGGCAACCCTCTTTGCAGCACTGTGGTGGCTCTGCCTGTCCGTGAGGTGCAGGGGAGGGAACAGTGCAGCTCATCTGCTCTTCTCTAGCCCACTTTTCAATGAATACTTGTGTAAGACTGGGAGTTTCTCCCACCACCGCAACCTCCATAGTCCACAGTCAGCCCTGAGTTTCAGTTCAGCTCAGTTTCCCGTTCAGCCAGCCCCACCCATGCAGTCTGCCACCTGACCATGGGTTCTTGCTGGTCTGGTTGTTCTGGTTGATTTTTGTTTGTAATTCCTTGGTTGTCAGAGTTCTATGCAGTTTGATTTTCTGGCATTTCTGGTTGTTTATTGATTTTAGATTGGTTGTTATCCTTCTTTTGGTTGTGCGAGGAAATGAAGGGTTTCTACCCATGCTTCCATCTTGGCTGGAACTTCTTATTTTAGAACTTTAAAAAAATTACCTGAACAATTGCTAAAATAACTATTCAACTAAATAAATATCAAAGGCAGATATAATCACATTTTATAACATTACCTATAAAATACCAGGTTCTGATTATAAGTGAGTGTTTTATTGTCTCAAGGGCACTGAAGAGCATTCATGAAAATTCAGACATGGGATAGGATGTTGCAGCACTCACAGACGTCTTCAAGATCATAGCCTACCCTTCCCTGAAGTTGCATAATTATAAATATGTTGCCTTAATGTTGATACTCCTCAGATCCCCTCCTCAAATGCTTTTCATTTCTAAGGTCAGGATATTGGTCAGCATTAAATCTGATCTTAAAAAGAGATGGTTATACTGGATCAATTTTACCTTCTATGATAAAGGGACAGTCCCCAAAGAGGGAAAAAGTGATTTTCTTTTTTTAATATATTTTATTGATTATGCTATTACAGTGGTCCCATCCCCCCCTCCCCCTTTATTATCCTCTGCCCTGCATTCTACCTCCCACCTGAATTCCCCTCCTTAGTTCATGTCCATGGGTGGTGCACCTGAGTTAGACTTCTATTCTCATCCTCTAATTCAATTAGCAATTATGTAGAGTTGTATGAGTCATCCTTTACTGAATTCCTGTAGAGTTTCTGTTGAGATTCCCTTAGAGGGTCATAAATTTGTCTCACAAAATTTATGCATTCCCTTTCCAACCATTCTTCCAGTGTATAAAGTACACCCCTGTTTTTGGCCCAAACTTTCAGGAAAAAAATCTTTCATTTTAATTTTTTAATTCAATTTTGTATTTATTTATATTTAGAAATAAAAACTGATTATTGTATCCCAGGATATTATTTTGCATACAGATATTGTTATTGCTTCCTAGAGTTGTACTTTAATGTATAAGCATAAATAAAAGAATTAAAAACATTTATATAGATATGGAATTAGCACTACCCATATGTAATGCATATCCTTATTTTTCCCTCAAAAACTTGGGTGAAATAGTGTGCATTATGCATGGCAAAATATGGCACTTCGGGATATGATCTCAGCTGGACAGAATGTGAGATTCTAAGTTCTGTTGATATTAGTGCCCTTAACTGGAGCTATCTAGCCGAGATCCCAGTCAGATGAAGGGCTAGTGTAGTATAACATTTTTATTGGTAATCTAGATGAAGGAACTAAAATTATAATATCATGTTTCTAACTGATGCTAATTTAGGTATGTTCAATAATCAAATTCAATAGCAACCTGATAAATTATATGAGAATCATTTAGAAATACAATGAAGTTTAATTGGGTTACAATTTAGGACCAAGAACAAACACATCAAATCAAAATGGATAAGAAATATACCTGCAAAAACGGGGGAAAATATAGAAATAAAAGAAAGTCAACGTCCACCCCACACACTCATGGTGTTTAAGAGGGAAAGCAGGCTAACAGCAGCTGACTGTATTGATTGCAGTAACATAAAGAACAAGTGTTCCTCTTTACTTAGCAGGTCCTGAAAATATTATACTTTTTGATAGTTTCATTTGAGAAGTTTGTTGAAAAATTAAGTAAGGACTAGCAAAGAAGACAAATACTAAATTATTCTTATGAGGAAGTGCTAATAGAAATGGAAGTATTTAACTTAAAAAAGATTTGACTACAAAGAAAAATCATTGTCCTCTAAGGCTATTAACAATTACAAGAAATTGTTATTCTGTCCTACAGAGGACTGCTGAATGTGAGGGATATATAGAAATAATGGCAAAATAACTTGATTCACTGTAAGTAAGCTATCTTGATAATAAGGAAATTTTAAAATAATGGAACATCCAAATGGGAAATATTTATAAAACATTTTTCTGTATTCCTTTTTCAGGAAAAAAAATGCATTTCTAACACTGGTTCACTTATGCTATTTCATTTCTCAGATATCCACACAGGTTACTGGAAATGTAGGGGTGTCTTTTTCACCCTTTCAGTGTTTATGTTCTAGTTCTTCCTATCGTCCCAACCTTGGGTTATTACTAGTCCACTAGTGCACACAGATAAGGTATAGAGACCTTTGTTGGAAGAATGTATTTGGTAAAGGAACTTTGCAGTTCAGATATAGCACTGGCACACAGCCACACTTCCCAATCACGTATGAACAAATACTTCCAGGCTGCTCACAAATACATATCCTGAGGTTTCTCTCTTCTGTTTATAATTGGCTTGATTTCAGGTTTTCTCAAGCCCTGAAGCACTAGATCCTATATCTTGACACCTCTACTTTTTCTCTACAATTTTTCTTTAAGCCTGCCAGGCTCCTTGACTTTTGTTGACCCCTTTTCTTACAAGGTCCTTAAATGACTCCATTTTTACAGACTGCTCAGTGTAACCTACTATGGCATTCAGGCCCATTGCATACTATCGATGATCCTCCTATAGCTCCACAGCACTTCTAGTTCCATCTTGTAGTCCTAAGAACAGTCAAATCCACAGGCTTTCAAACTTAACTCTACTCATAATTAATTTCACTCTCCAGTGTTACACTAAATCTTCTTACGGCAAGCATCTGCCACCCTCTCTGAAGGTTGTATATTTGGGCCACATGGGCTTGATTGGCTGAGGCAGGAGGCTCTGGTAACACCTCTGAAGAGGAATAGCCTTTAACCAAGAATGAACAGGTAGATAAACTGGATTTTGTGAGATAATTCTGAGGAGTGCTCCACAGTAACCCCCACCCAAGTTGGCCAGCAGTATCAAGCCCCAGTTGCCTATAGTGACTCATAAATACACGTTATCAGTTTCCTTTTCTTTCCTGCCTCACATTTTCTGTCTCACTTTTTCCTAAGTAGACTAATGGTAACACACATCTTTATGACAGTGTCTACTTCCAGGTAAACCTATCCTAAGATAAGGTATCTCTATATAATTACCTGTACATTTTCCAAAGAATGTCCCTTGTTTTTTAAATAACATTGAAACAAGAGTGCACATTAACATTTGAGTAAAACCAAAAAATCCTGGTCTCTGTAGATGTGCTGTGCCCACAACCAGTGGCTCACCCTTGGGAAGCAAACTTATCCTTGGGAAGATGACACATATTCCCTCAAAGAGACAAATCCCAGACTGAGGCAGTTGCTCCTGGCAGCTGGAAGTGACATTTGTTACAGAACACTGTGATTCTCAATACAATATGAGAAAGATTGGCCATAGAAATAACTTGTTGTGAAGACCTTTTCCTACTAATTTCAGTACAGTGATCAGAAAAATCCTTTACTTTCTTTCCAAGAAAAGAAAGGAAATCACTTTATGTATTTTTCTTTGGCTGCTGATCATGCTGTGTGACAGCTCAACAAATTCTGCATACAACGAATCTTATTTCTGCACGCAGGGCAGTTAAAGGTGCTCATTTACATAAATTATAACCAAATACACAAGTAAAAGTATTGTTTGTGACAGTAGATCTGACTTTGGGGATGCATATGAATTTCTAAACTTCTAATGGATTTCAACATTGACATTATGGCAGAGAAATAAAACATTTCTTGTAACCATTCCAGGTATTCTAGATGGTAAAGAGTGTCGCAATAATTCAATGGAAGGTAAAGTGAACTTACCCGAATCATCATGACTGAACATCTGATATCATGAATTGTGTCATAGATCTTCTTTGAGATGTCCACAAATTGATTATCGTCAAACACATCCAAAGAGTTTTTATTTAGGGCTTCCAAGGCGACATTCACTTGTGTTACAAACTCAGGAATTGCTGTTAAAATTGGTAAGAAAGAGAAGATTGTCCTGTTTATATTTTCTGATTTCTGGACTTCCCAGGAAATTGAGAATCATATTTTAAACAAATATTTGATTAATAGAATTTTAATTATATTTTTAATATAGAGAAACAAAACATTCTGACGGGATAATCTTTAATCTCTGAAAAGTAAAAGGAATGACAAAAGAGACATTTTTATGGAAGTATTTTAAAAGATTATATTTCTCCTTTATATCATTTTTGTTTTCAACCACACCTGGAACCATATAATAATTTCTTATCCTATCCAGCATGAGCCCCAAGAAGTTCCAAAAAGAACTGATATGGATAACAGTTGAAGTTGTAAATATAAACATATTTAAAGAAACATATCATGGAAGTTGCTAAATAAAAGAAAATTTAATTAAAGGTACTAATTATGTGTAATAGAAATAATAAAAATACTATACACTTTCTTTGGTTAAATACTTTATTAAAATACAATCAAATAAATTATTAATTTTATATGCATAATGTTTCTAAAATAACACAACTTTGAATGAGTGTAGGGATGCATATATCAGTAAGGCCAATCTACAATTGTCTTTTTAAATTAAGATTTCAATAGAGAACCAAGATGGCGGCGTAGGTAGACACACTGCGCCTCCTCGCACAACCAGAACTGACAGAGAATCGAACAGCAAGGGGGACCAACACCAAGAAAATAGAAAATAACCATTCATCCAGACTGGTAGGAGGTGCGGAGACGGGCACCGGGGTGGAGAGGACTCGCGTGGCTGTGGCGGGACTGAGACTGGCGGAGTGTGGGACAAATGGCGCAGGCAGTCCGAGCACTAGCAGACCCTGCGGTCCCACATTTGCACAGATAAACCCAGAGGGCCGGACTCGGAGTGGCGGAGAACGGGGCAGGCAGAGCAGCGGGTAGCACCCCGCGGCACCACATTCGCCCACAGGTAAACCGGATGAACGGCGGGGAGCAAAGCAGACTTCGCAACCCAGGGCTCCAGCTCAGGGAAATAAAGCCTCAAACCTCTGATTGAAAACGCCCGTGGGGGTTGGGGCGACAGCGGGAGAGACTCCCAGCCTCACAGGAGAGGTCATTGGAGAGACCCACAGGGGCCGAGAATGTGCACAGGCCCACTTACTCGGGAACCAGCACCAGAGTGGCCCAGTTTGATTGTGGGTAGCGGAGTGAAAGATTGAAAGCCGGAGGAGAGTGAGGCGGGCGCCATTGCTCCCGCTCGGCCCCTCCCCCACGTATAGCGTCACAGCGCAGCGGACCAGCATTACCCCACCCCGGTGAACACCTAGGGCTCCGCCCCTTAAAGTAACAGACGCGCCAAGACAAACAAACAAAAAAAAATGGCCCAAATGACAGAACACTTCAAAGCTCCAGAAAAAATACAACTAAGCGACGAAGAGATAGCCAACCTATCGGATGCACAGTTCAAAGCACTGGTTATCAATATGCTCACAGACTTGGTTGAATCTATTCGAAAAACAGATGAAAAAATGAAGCCTATGCTAAGAGAAACAAAGGAAAATGTACAGGGAACCAATAGTGATGAGAAGGAAACTGGGACTCAAATCAATGGTGTGGACCAGAAGGAAGAAACAAACATCCAACCAGAAAAGAATGAAGAAACAAGAACTTGGAAAAATGAGGAGAGGCTTAGGAACCTCCCGGACGCCTTGAAACGTTCCAACATCCGAATTATAGGGGTGCCAGAAGGAGAAGAGGAAGAACAAAAACTTGAAAACTTATTTGAACAAATAATGAAGGAGAACTTCCCTAATCTGGCAAAGGAAATAGACTTCTGGGAAGTCCAGGAAGCTCAGAGAGTCCCAAAGAAGTTGGACCCAAGGAGGAACATGCCAAGGCACATCATAATTACATTACCCAAGATTAAACGCAAGGACCTACATCCAAGATTACTGTATCCAGCAAAGCTATCACTTAGAATGGAAGGGAAGATAAAGTGCTTCTCAGATAAGGTCAAGTTAAAGAAGCTCATCATCACCAAGCCCTTATTATATGAAATGTTAAAGGGAGTTACCTAAGAAAAATAAGATCAAAAATTGGAACAGTAAAAATGACAGCAAACTCACAGTTATTAACGGCCACACATAAAACAAAAACGAGAGCAAACTAGGCAAACAACTAGAACATGAGGGTTGTCATTAAGGGAGTGGGAGGGGGAGAGAGGGGTAAAGGTACAGAGAATAAGTAGCATAGATGATAGGTGGAAAATAGACAGGGGGAGGGTAAAAATAGTTTAGGAAATGTAGAAGCCAAAGAACTTATAAGTATGACCTATGGACATGAACTATAGGGGGGGAATGTGGGAGGGAGGGGGGTGGGCAGGATGGAGTGGAGTGGGGGGGGAATGGGACAACTGTAATAGCATAATCAATAAATATATTAAAAAAAGAAAAAAAAATTAAGATTTCAAAATAGTCTCAATTTAAAAATCTTCTCCAAGCTTACTTTTAAGGTTAATGATAATAACATTCATAGACTCTCCACTAGATTTAAGTCACCTTTCTAAGATTAAATCTTAAAATAACCGAAGTATTAATCTGGGCTTAAGAGTTGAACAACAAAGACAAAGGGAACTCAATGATCCTGCCCAGGATCATTCTGCCAATATACAGCACAACACAGGTTAAACTCACACTGCCAGAACACAGAGTCCACATTCAACTATTATACTATATCATAATATACTGAAGAAACCTCTGCCCCGTGTGAAGGTGGATAAAAACACATGAAAGCAGTAATTCTAAACTTAAAGATAGAATTATTTTATCTGGTACAAAATATTAATAAATATTAGTTTTTGGTCCAGAAGATGGTAGCAAGATGGGTGGGAGCTGAACTCACTTGCTCATGCACTCAACTGGGACTCCTAGCTGATCTTTTGAGGAACAGAGTGGCCAGCAGGAAGAGACACACAGCTGGCCACATACCCTGGCTGGAATTGTGGTCAGCAGCTGATACAGTAACAGAGAAATTGGGGAGCCAGGTGACACCTGGAGATGGGAGAAGAGAAGGGCCACAACTGGCTGTGACCCAGATACTCTCTGGACTGGTCAGAGAGTTGGTCTGTGTGGAAAGCTGGGTGCTTGTTAGGAATGGCCTGCCACAAATAAGGGGAATTCACTCAAAAAAGACTCTCAGCCCCTGTGCAAGAACCTCTAGCTCACAGTAGCAGGGCCCAGAGAAGAAGGAAGGGGCACAGTTTGTTCCCACGAAGGGCACCTCATGGGCTGATCAGAGGGGGTCAGCAGGGGCTCAGAGAGGTAGCAGCACCCACAGAGACTTAATTCAATGGGGGGAACTTAACTACCCTGAAGGGACATTGAGCATGCACAGGCACAGGCCAACACAGAGGGAGAAGGAGGGATAAGATTTGGTCCCACTCCATGCACCTCATGGACTAATCAAAGGTTTACTCAATGAGGTGGATTAGAGGCAGCAGCCTGCTGCATAAATGCAGTGGACAGTGTGCACCATACAACGATCTGAGGGCGTGGGCCTGAAACTGATCACTCGTGAATATTATTATAGCCCAGACCGAGCCCCATCCTTAAAGAACCACTGGAAAGGGAAAATAAATTGGAGCCCAGCCCTCCTGCCTCCCCCTCCAACCCCTGCAGCAAGCAGGAAGAAGAGCAAAACCAGCTTGGCAGGTCTAAAGTCAGCTGGAGGGTTTTTTTTTTCAAGTTTAAGACAAAAAGACCTAGAGCTGTGAGAATACCAAAGACAGATCCTGACGCCAACACAGGAGACAAATTTCACTAGAACTTGCATTTTATTTTTATTTGTATTATTATTTTTTTTATTTATCTTCTCTCCATTTAGCTTTTTTTTGGTCCTGTTTGTTTGAGTTCATTGTTTGGTTTTCTTTACTATTCCTTTCATAGTGCACTTTAATTTTTCTTCTTTCACTTTACTCATATTCTAATAACAAACTACTCCTTTTTAAAAATTTTTATTCAATTAGAGTTGTCTGCATTTTCTCCCCATGCTTCCACCCCACTCCATCCAAACCCATCTCCCTCCCCCGCCTCCACCCTCCTGCTTGCTTTTGTCCATGTGTCCTTTATAGTAGTTCCTGTAAATCCCTCTCCCCACTATCCCCTCTCCACTCCCCTCTGGCTATTTTTAGATTGTTCTTAACTTCGATTTATGTGGTTATATTTTGTTTGCTTTTTTCTTTTGTTGATTATGTTCCAGTTAAAGGTGAGATCATATGGTATTTGTCCCTCACTGCCTGGCTTATTTCACTTAGCATAACGCTCTCCAGTTCCATGCTGTTGCAACACACTACTCTTGATCTTTTACTTTTTATTCTTTTTATTCAGATTATATATTTCTAATCATATTGTTGTTATTCCAAATCCCACACAGCACCCTTTCCTGGTCTTAATCCATTTCACCATCTTTATTACTGAGCTTTTTCACCTGAGCTATTTCACCTGAGCTTTATTACTGTAGTGGTTAACTTTATTCTCTCACATACTATGCCAAGTTTCTAACCCTTACTGTCACTATATCTCACCATCTAACTTTGCATAAGTGCTCTCCTTTCTAAAGTCAGCTCACATTCTTTTTTTCCCTTCTAATAAGAGTCTTACCTCTTTTTCACCTTTTATAAAAAGGGTGAAATATCACCCTTATCGCTGTACTTTTCCAAAGGACTTCCTATTTGTTCTCTACTTGTTATTACTTTAAATCCCATAGAATAACCTCCCACCGTCTTACTCCATTTTGCCTTTGCCTTGCCCCTGAACACTTGTAAGACAATGTGGGAGTTGTGAGTACCAGTAAACCTGCTGGAGGGGAGAACCCATCAACAAAGAAGCCACCAACAGGTAAAGCCCAACTAAAACAAAAGAACCCACATAAACGGAAGAAAGGACAACCCTAGAGCATCTAGACAAGGAGATCAAAGAGACTGCACCACTGAGTCCTACAGAACTCCTACCACAGAAGTTCACCCCAGAAAGAGAGCTGGCAAAGCAGAGCATCAGGAATCACAGAAACAAAAAGAGTTACCTAAAATGGGGAGACAAAGAAAGAACCCATAATCAAAAGGAATGGAAGACTCTCTGGTAAAAGAAATAAATGAAATTGAGGCAAGCAAACTATCAGATACAGAATTCAAAAGAAAAGTGTTCAAGGAACTCACAGACAACTACAAAAAACTGAGTGGGAACTACAATAGTATGAAAAATGAAACAGAAACTATAAACAAGAACCAGGAAGAAATGAAGAATACAAATCCTGAAATAAAAAATACAAGAGAAGGAATAACAAGCAGGCTTGATGAAGCAGAAGACCAAATTGGAGAGCTGGAAGACAAAATACAAAGAAACACCCAGGTAGAGCAGCTGCACCAAAAAGACTAAAAAAATAAGAGGATAGCTTTAGGGAACTACAAGACAAGATGAAATGCAACAACATTCAAACCATGGGAATACCAGAGGAAGAAGAAAAGGGAGAAGGGATAGTAACCCTGTTTGAAAAATAATGACAGAAAACTTCCCGAACCTGGAGAGGAGGAAATACACACAAGTTCAGGAAGCTCGGGGGGTCCCAGTCAAGATGAACCCAAAGAGGATTACTCCAAGACACAGTGTAATTAAAATGCCAAGGTTTAAGGACAAAGAGAGATGCTTAAAGGCAGCGAGGGAAAAACAGGAAGTAACATACAAAGGAGCTCCAATAAGGCTAGCAGCTGATTTCTCCACAGAAATACTACAAGCCAGAAAGTAATGGCAAAAAATATTCCAAGTAATGAAAAGCAAAGGCCTGCAAACAAGAGTAGTGTACCCAGTAAAGCTCTCAATTAAAATGGAAGGTGAAATAAAGAGTTACAAAGACAAAGGTAGGCTGAAAGAATATACCTACACCAAACCAATACTGCAAGATATGCTAAAGGGATTGCTCAGGAAAAAAAAAAAAGTGAGAGAGACAGGAACACAGGTACAAAGGGGGAGAAATGAATAAGTACCTATCAATAATAACCTTAAACATAAATGGATTAAATGCCCCAATCAAAAGACATAGAATAGCTGAATGGATAAGAAATCATGACCCACACAAATACTGCCTACAAGAGACCCTCCTCAGAACAAAAGACCTACACAGACTGAAAGTGAAGGGTTGGAGAAAAATATTCCAAGCAAATGGTCAGGAAAACAAAAGCCAGGGTAGCAATACTCATATCAGATGAAATAGACTTCAAAACAAAGGCTATAAAAAAAGACACAGAAAGACACTTCATAATACTTAAGGGAAGAATGTATCAAGGAGACATAAACATTATAAACATATATGCACCTAACATAGGAAATATGTAGAGAAAATATATAAAGAAAATATATATAAAGAATATATATAAAGAAAATCTTGGAGGACTTTGAAGAAAGATATTGACAACAACATACTTATACATGGGGATTTTAACACCCTACTGTCAAAAATGGATAGATCTTCCAGACAAAATATCAACAAGGATATTGTGACATTGAACAATTCCCTAGATCAAATGGACTTAACTGTATGTATAGAACATCTCATCCCAAAGAAGCAAAATACACATTCTTTTCAAATGCACATAGAACATTTTCAAAGATAGACCACATGATAGAACAAAAAACAAGCCTCAACAAATTCAAGAAAATTGAAATCATATCAAGTATTTCTCAGACCACAAGGGCCTGAAACTAGAAACCAACCTCAAGGAAAGAACTCAAAACAATAAAATTCATGTAGATTGAATAGCACGATATTAAACAATGAATGGGCTAATAATGAGATCAAAGAAGAAATCAAAAGTTTCTTGAAACAAATGGAAATGAACACACAACAATTTAAAACTTATGGGACACAGCAAAGGCAGTCCTGAGAGGGAGTTCATAGCGATACAGGCCTACCTAAAGAAGATAGAAACATTTCAGATAAACAACCTAACCCCATATCCACAAGAACTGGAGCAATAACAACAAACAAAGCCCAGGGTGAGTAGAAGGAAGGAAATAACCAAAATCAGAGGAGAATTAAATGACATAGAGACTAAAAGAACAATCCAAAGGATCAATAAATCCAGGACCTGGATCTTTGAAAACATAAACAAAATTGACAAGCCTTTTAAGCAAGCTCATTAAGAAAAAAAGAGAGAGCACCCAAATAAACACAATCAGAAATGAAAGAGGAGAGATTACAACTGATACCACAGAAATACAAAGGATTGTAAGAAATTACTACGAACCACTATGTGCCAAGAAATTTGAAAACCTGGGTGAAATGGACAAATTTCTAGAAAAATATAACCTTCTAAAACTGAAACAAGAAGCAGCAAAAAACTGGAACAGACCAATAACAGTTAGTGAAATTGAAGCACTAATCAAAAACTCCTGGCACACAAAAGCCCTGGACTGGATGGTTTCACAGGAACATTTTATAAAATATTTAAGGAAGAGCTAACCCCTATCCTTCACAGACTATTCCAAAAAATCCAATATGAGGGAAGATTCCCAAACTCTTTTTTATGAAGCCAGCATCATCCTAATCTCAAAACCAGATAAAGACACAACAAAGAGGGAAAACCATAGACCAATATCACTGATGAACATAATCACTAAAATCCTCAACAAAATATGAGCAATCCACATCCAGCAATACATTATCGATCTTTTTAATATATTTGAATCCCACTTGATACACCATGATCAAGTGGGATTCATCCCAGGGATGCAAGGATGGTACAATATTTGCAAATCAATAAACATAATACATCACCTAAACAAAAGGAAAGACAAAAATCACAAAATAGGAGGGATCACAAATCCTGATATCAAACTATATTACAAGGTCACAGTAATCAAAACAGTCTTGAACTGACATAAAAACAGACACATAAATCAATGGAACAGAATTAAGAGCCCAGAAATGAACACAAGTCTCTATAGTCAATTAATATTTGACAAAGGGGCAAAAAACATAAAATGGAGTAAAAATAGCCTCTTCAACAAATGGTATTGGGAGACCTGGACAGCTACATGCAAAAAAATAAAACTTGAGCACCAACTTACACCATACACAAAAATAAACTCAAGGTGGATAAAAGACTTAAATATAAGTCATAATACCATAAAAGTCCTAGAGAAGAACATAGGCAGGGAATCTCGGATATCCCACACAGCAATATTTTTCACCAATATGTCCCCTACAGCAAGGGACATAAAAAAAAGAATAAACAACTGGGACTTCATCAAAATAAAAAGTTTCTGCATGGCTAGAGAACACATCAGCAAAATGAAAAAGGAAGCAACCCTATGGGAAAATATATTTCCAAATGCTATCTTGGACAACAGTTTGATATCCAAAATATATAAAGAACTCACATGACTCCACTTCAAGAAGACAAACAACCAAATTAAAAAATGGGCAAAGGACCTGAACAGACACTTCTCCAAGGAGGACAGACAGAGGGCCCAGAGACATATGAAAAGATGCTCAGCATCACTAGCTATCAGAGAGATGCAGATTAAAACCACAATTAGGTACCAATTCAAACAGATCAGAAAGGCCATCAGAACCAAATCAACAAACAAGTGCTGGCAAGGCTGTGGAGGAAAGGGAACCCTAGCACACTGTTGATGGGAATGCAGACTGGTGCACCCCCTCTGGAAAACAGTATGGAATTTCCTCAAAAAACTACAAATGGAACTGCTTTTTGATCCAGTAATCCCACTACTGAGATTGTACCTGAAGAATCCCGAAACACCAATTCAAAAGAACCTGTGCACCCTAATGTTCACAGCGGCACAATTTACAATAGCCAAGTCCTAAAAGCAACCTAAGTGCCCAACAGTAAATGAGTGGATCAAAAAACTATTATATATTTACATAATTGGAATACAATATAGCAGAAAGAAAGAAGGAGCTCCTACACTTTGCAACACCATGGATGGATCTAGGGAGCATTATGCTAAGTGAAATAAGAAAGACGGTAAAAGAAAAATACCATATGATCTTACCTATAAGCAGAACCTGATCAACAAAACCAAGAAGAAAGCAAAATATAAACAGAGGCATTGAAATAAAGAACAGACTGACAGTAACCAGAGGGGCGGGGGGAGAGGGATAATGGGGAAAATAGGGGAAGGGTCATCAAGGAACATGTACAATGGACACATGGACAGAGCCAAAGAGGGGGAGGATAAAGGGTGGGAGGCAGGAATGGGTGGGGGAGGTGGAGGTGGGAAAATGGAGACAACTGTAGTTGGAAAATAATAAAAATTAAAATTAAAATTAAAATTAAATAAATAAGCATTATTTTTCTACATCCAGATCTCTATATGTATGTGTGGTATATCATCTCTGTGAATCGTACCTGCCATGTTCTGGATATGGGGAAACATTGGTGATATACATGGAAACTTATATGTAATTTAGTCCCCTCTTTTCCCACCTAGTAAAATGTATCATCTATATGCTACTTCTAGCCACTATACCCACTAGAATTATCCACTGTGCTCTTCCCCCATGCCCATTCTCTAGGTACTGTTCAACCAAAATTAAATTTCTTAAATGAAATTTAAAATTAAGTTCCTCAATCACACAACATTTCAAGTGCTCAGTAGACATATGGCTATTGATTATTGTTTTGAGAGTGGAGATAAGTGACATTTCGATCATCACAGAGACTTCTATTAGATAATTCTACTCTATAGTGAGATTCCGTCAAATAGTGTCTTTCAGTGGATGAGATAAAAAAGCCAAGGAGGAAGCTAAATCACACCACTTTGCCTAGAAAAAGTATCCTTAAACTACAAACCCCATTTACACGAAAGCGATTCCCAAACAAATCTTTTCTTGATCACTTTTCCTGAATTTCAGAATTGTATATCCAGCTGTTCATTGAAAAATTCTATATGAATTTTTCATGACACTTTTCATCTAAACCTAAACACATTTTTGTTCTACCCGGAAAACCTGATTTTCTTCTACTATTTTCTATATTGGTGCCCAGTCATCCTTGAAAATATCAAGGTATTGTCTTTGACCTCCCACCTTCTTCACCTTCTCTATTTCCAAAGTCTACCAAGTGTAATCTCCTCTATCATATAAATATCTTTATGTTCATTTCCAATTCTAGCCACTGCCTTTAGCCATCATTATGTCTTGCTTCAGTTCTCACCATAGTCTTTCTGCTTAAGTTCTCATCCTTTATATTCTTTTAAAATATAACTTTATTAACAAAACCTACCCATCATTAGTGCAACACTGTCTACCATAAATAGATGCTTGATAAATTGTTTATGAATGAGTCATGTCACAACACTGTTTATAAATTTTTGCAATGGTTTCTTGAAACATTTTCCTTTTTGTATCCCAGTGTCAGGCCTAGTGCATAGTAGATCATTGAATGAAAAGAGTAACTGAACAAATGAATAAATGAATGAATATAATATAATATGTAAAATCCAGACAAAAATGCATGTACAATGCAACCATTCAACTTGTATTTCAATGTGTTTTAGGTTTGGTTCACATTTGGGAATCTCCAAAAACATATTTGTGTGGGCTTATGAGAATATTCAATATATTTAATGAGTTTATCTTTACTTTTTTATGATGTTGAGACAGGAGGGAACTCTTAAGAAAACATGTCCAATCATTTCACATTCCTTCAGGTGTTAGAGGTGAACAGCCAACCCCTCACCAAAACTGCTGCTCCAAAGAATTGGACAAAGTGGCTCCTAACCACTTTGACAACCTCTATTAATCCTAAAAACATAGCTAAGTGCAGAGAGGTGGTCTCAAAACCTGTGATGACATGTGGTTAACAAAACTTTATTCATAATCTCCCCCACTAAAACAAATTTTTTTCCTCACCTACTAAACAAGTGTGCCATTCAACAATTTAACTCTATCGACACCTTCAATCTGTACCTACATTTCTACAATAATGAAACTGTTCCACCATCTTCCTATGTAGATTTTGGCAAAAAAAGACAAACATAAAATTAAGTAAAGGTGTAGCTTTCATTGTCCTGTGAGATAATGTGAGAAAGATTTAGGGTATTTTAAGGAAAATAGCTTTTTCATTATTACAACATGATTTCATTTGAACTCCTCTTGGGGCTTTTTTACTAATAAACTAATATTAGCTCGCATTAAAATAAAATCTTTCAGAAGCAAATGTTTAATTTCTGAAGTACAGATGGAAACTACTACTTTTTCACTCTAACAGCATAAATGAACTATTCAGAGCTGATATGTGATACATTTCTCATTAGCTTAAACATCAGCTGTGGGTGTGCTTTGCTCATACTATGGACATATGGTCTGTCTGGATCAGACCAGGAGTAAATTTTTTAATGCTTTCAAGAAAATATAAAGTGAATATAATTAAGTAGCCACTTAATGGCAATTTAGAAGGAATAACAAGTTGAGAAACCTGTCTTGAATCTGTAATCTACCTAAGTTTCAAGAAAATAAGGTTCATACATAACATACCTTCATATTATACAATTATTGATCCAAAGAGGAATACCTTCAACAAATGCACTTTAATCAATTGAAACATCAGGTAGGATACACTGTTCTGAACTTTGGTGCACAGGCTTTGGGTCGATACATTGTCAGCTTTAAATTTAAGGTATCTCATCTATTTTATACTGCCAAATTCGAAGTTAGTTCTGAACTCTTTATAGATCTGTATGTTCCCTCTCGACTGTATCCAGAATACAAAGAATAGCTAATATTCGCTCACTCATCTTGCACCATGCTAAGCATTTTACATGCATTCTCATTCACAACAGCCGCGAAAGGCAGGGAATATTACTAACCTGATTTTACAGATGAGAAAACTGAGGTCACACTGCTAATAATTGGTGAGCTGGTATTTGGAACTCCAGAGCCTGTTTCTGAATGCCACAGCCACACTGTTTCCTTTTGATAAGTAAAATTCTTGCGGTTTCTAAATTGCAGTGCACCTGGGGCAATTAATGTTAATTGCCTGGCAATGAGGTTAACAAACCTGTAGAGCCAACTTTGTCAAAGACTTGAGTCTCACTCTGGTAGCAACCCAAGAATATTTTCCCCTTCTTAATCCTTGCTATATTTATTACATGCATTTGAAAGTAGGTGACTGTACATAATTTTAGGATTTAGTAGTTCAAAAAAATAATTCAGATTTTTTATAGGTTATCATCTCAAATGACATCTCCAAATTATGTTTTCTATCATGAATAAAAGGCAGATTAATATAGTATTTCTAAATACACTATTATCTTTGAAAAATGCTAATGATAAGTGGAATTTGGTTTTGCAAGTTTACAATGTGGTCGTCGCTTCTTTACATTATGTTAAATAAATGGGAAGGGAGCAATGGTAGCAGAAAGTGCAATTAAGCATACACATGACATCTCCAAATGCCTTACACTCTCCATTTAAAAAAATTATTGAACCAACGTTGTTGTGGTTTATATTTTTTAATATTTAGGAAGCCAATATTAGGCATGATAAATGTGTTTTGTCCCTCATGGATTATATATCATAAAATGCAACGACCTGTGAGAATTTTGCCAATTTTCAAGTGATAAAGAATCACGGATCTGAGTGACTGAGTGCTTTAAGAAACATTACACAGTTAACAAAAGCAGTACTTCCAGCCTCACTAATCTGCTCTATTCCTATTTTTCGAACCTTTGGAATATCTAGAAAAATAACAACTGAAAAATGAAAGAACAAAGAGAAATGACTTTGTCATGACTTCATAATACTGATACATTTTTTCCCTCTGGCAGAGGTCATTTTTCTACATATGACACTCTGGATTATTTAACTAGCCTGTGTCTCCAGCGTGGGGCTGGACATCTCCAGTGACAGAGACTTAGCTGTGTTCTATAGAGTTAACTTTAAAATCTTGATGTTCATAAATAATGTTAATATTAGTAAATATTATTCCTTGCTTTAAATGTTTAAGAAAGTAGTCAAGGATGTAGCTCTTTTAGACTTTTCCTCATATTATTTTCAAATTTGTCACAATACTGATAAATGATGATGTCAGTATTGTAGCATAATGACATAATGTCACTATGTCATTATGTCATTATTGGTTAAATGATTATGAATATTTAAGAATTTAAAATTGGACATGGACCAAGTAATGTTCTATAATGACCTTTGCTCCCTTTCGTACCACTGTATATTAATGGAGTAATAAATTGCCTCTTTAAATTTGTTTGATTAGTTTTCTTGTATTTCTCAGTACAAATTCTCAAATATTTTAATCTTTGATGCAATTTCCTACATTTTCAAACTCTTTTAACCAGGCGTAATAGCCAGCTTTCAGTGTGGCCCACAATGACCCCAGTTTCCTGGTGTTCATGTCATTGTATGCTCCTTTCCACACAGATTAGCATGTCAGAAGAACATAGCATAAGTGATGGTATGCTGTTTCTTAGACTATGTTAAAAAATACATCAAAGGTTTCATCTTGGTCATTTTCTCATATTGCTTGCTCTGGGAACTTCGGTCGTTATGTTATGAACAGTTCTATAGAAAGGGCCACATAACAAGGAACTTACATCATTTCTAGAGAATAGCTAGAAATGACGTCAGACCTTGGGCCAACAGTCATATGAGTAAATTTGGAGGTGGATCCTCTAAAACAAAAGATGAATCAAAAAGAGAAAGACATGGGGTTGAGAGAATGGAGTCAGAAGAGAAATGTCCTGGAGGTATTTATGCATGTTGTAACGATGAGACAGTAAGTAAGCATGTAGATGTTTTTGGGATCCAGGGTTCTCACTATGGAATACGGGAGCTAGTACTATGGAATGAGATAAGACAAAGAAGAGCCCAATGGGATGGGATTGCACTGGAGATGTCAGTATGAACTCACGGTTTCATATACTATAGTAAGATATTAATTACTATATGAACATATATGTTCGTTATTACTATATGAACAAATGAATTTGTTTTGAATTTTTAAGCTGTATAATATTGAGTTGCTTACACTTGATTGCTTTCTAAAATTGTGTTGAGCAATGTAGCAGCCACTTGAAATACGTTGCTATTTAACTTTACATTAAATGAATACCAATTGAATACATTTACAAATTCACTTCCTCAGTAAGTCTAGCCCACTACATATGGCTACCATTTTAGTGTAGGTATAGCTCAGTTCCTTCACTGCAAAAACTTTGTTGGGAAGCAGTGCTTCAAATACTTACAATTAATTATAAGTTGAGCGCTTGCCCTCTGTGGGACGCTGGTTCTGGAAGAGTGAAATGGATGTCATCTGTGTAGTTTTTCTGTGTATGTTTCACCAATATGAGTTATAAACCTTTGAAAAAACCATCTTTGGCACTTGAAAATGTTCCAGGCCATAGCAAACTTGTATATTAGATTTTATCTACTAATACTATTCTCAGCTTTGTTAGTCAACATGTATCCATGTTGGTATGAATATAGGTTATTACCTAAATAAGAAAATATATTCTAATGTGTGCTTTGAGAAATTATAGATATATTTTCATATTAATTGTTTTAATCCCACAAGTGTTATAGGATTCCATATATATGTTGAAATTGTACTAGCTGTAATATATGTTAAGAATATATGTCTGGGGTTTCTGTTCCAAATTGATTTTACTCTAACAGAATTATAACTATTTAGAGTATAGACTCGATTCCATTGATGGAGTCACTTTACTTTCCCTATAGTAGCTGAATACAGCAGGGCTTGTATGAGCTTCCTATGTACAAGGTGTACATGATTAAGACTTTTAAAGAACAAATTTACTTTTCCTATGTCTGCAATCATTTATCTTGAAACTTTCTACTATTATAATTAATTTCTTAAACTTCAGAGAGCCCAAGTTAATATAGTTTAAATATATAAATATATTTAATTCATTCAATAGGTATTTTTCTAGAAAGCTAAACAGAAACTGTGAACTTCTTGGGTGAGAGAGCCTATTTTATTGAATTACTCTTTTTACTAATATTTCAACTATTGTTGAAAGAATGAAGAAAACTCATTTTAAATGCAGTTGGGAAACATTATTCGAGGCAACTAAAATGACTTCTTGTGAAGTCAGATGATAAATATTTACCATCTGATATATATATACATATATATATTTTTTTGTAAAGCTGGACTCATGTACCTTGGTTTACAAATGCTGTTCTAGGTAAGTCTACTAAAGCAAATCACAATTTATACCTATGCTAAAATTTATAAAAATAGCCACAGAAATCCAGAAACATGTGCATCAGTGTAAGCTAGGACTGTGAAATGTCAGCCAAAAAGTAAAAAAGTAGTTAAAGTTCTGTTGAAAAATGATTCATGGGTCTGTCACAATCATGTATCCACTGTGTTTACTTTTTCTGGCTGTGTTTATTTACAAGCAGAAGAACGTTTGAAAGAAAATGAATGGATGGGTGAGAGAATGGGTAGATGAAAGAGATATGAGTAGATCAAAGGAAAAGTGGAAAAGGCATAGACGTAGGATGTATGAGTGGATGATAGGAAAGATTAATTTTTGTAACTTTCCTACTTTGAAAACAAGTTGAAGGCTGCTTAGAAGAGAGGCAAGGGTACAATAAACTTTTAAAACAAGCCCAATATATCAGAAGCCATGTAATGAAAGTTGGGTAATAGAAGCATAATTACATAGAAGATTCTAGCATTAAGGTACAGCAAGCAATTCTGTATAAAACTGATCTCTTGTAAACTAGGCAAAAGTGAAGCAATGAGTTCCATGATTCATATTATCTATAAAAATGAAACTGAGCACTTAGAAATTTTAAAAGAGTTTCTCCTCAACATTGTGTGCTAAGAGGAATGAATGCATCACTTAAACATTTATTTTTTTTATTATATAACATAATGAACGACAGTCGTCACAAACAGTGTTACAGAAAATGAAAAAGCATTTTTTCTTTTTTTTTTTTTTTTTTTTTTTTTTTTTTATTGTTATGCAATTACAGTTGTATGCCTTTTCTCCCCATCCCTCTACCCCACCCCAGGTGAACCCACCTCCCTCCCCCCTCTCCACCCTCCCCCTTGGTTTTGTCCATGTGTCCTTTATAGTAGTTCCTGTAATACCCTCTTCCCACTATCCCCGCCCCCATCCCCCACCCCCGCCCTGGCTATTGTTAGATTGTTCTTAACTTCAATGTCTCTGGTTATATTTTGTTTGCTTTTTTCTTCTATTGCTTATTTTCCAGTTAAAGGTGAGATCATATGGTACTTGTCCCTCACTTCCTGGCTTATTTCACTTAGCATAATGCTCTCCAGTTTCATCCATGCTGTTGCAAAGGGTATAAGCTCCTTCTTTCTCTCTGCTGCGTAGAATTCCATTGTGTAAATATACCATAGTTTTTGGATCCACTCGTTTGCTATACAACGCTGGCATCATCTTCTTCAGGAAGTTTAAGTACCAGAATTTTTGGTTTGCACCTTTTGGTTTTCTAATACGATACAGAAATAGGACTTAGAGAATTTTGATTATAAAAATTTAATACATAAGTAAATAAATTATCTCAGCATGACTTTTGACAGGAGTGAATCATAAATTATTTGAAGTTGATGTCAACAGTGAGTTAGTTCTTGAAGAATGGACATTTACGATTATCAGACAAAAAAAACCCTTCCATTTGTTTTTGATACTAAGTGTTAATGGTGTAAATTGACATTTTTTTGTGAAAATGGAAGTGACTTGTATTCTTGCTGTAGGAAGCCTCAGATCTGAAATCCAAATTATGATAATCTATCAGAAAGTAATCACCACAATATTGGATGCATAATATTGTTCTAGGATAAGAGGAACTAAACATTGATTGATTACTTACTAAGTATCAGTGACTTTACACATCTTGGAGGCAGTAGAGCATGGTGGTGGTATGTCTAGGTTTGCAGTCAAACTTCCTACTTGGGAGTCACTTTCTTGCACTTTATATGCATTGTGTTCCCTAGAGTTATGCGAAGTTATAACTCAGAGCAAATAGTAAATTAACGACTAGGTAAACTTGATTGAGACACAATGGTTTTTGAACTTTACCCTGCATTCAAATCACCAGAAAGACCCATTAAAACACAGATGGCTGGGCCCCACCCACAGAGTTCCTGTTTAGTAGATTTAATATGGAGGCAAAAGAATTTAAATTTTGACAAGTAATGCTACTACACACCCAGGGATCACACTTTGAGAATTACACATTGCAGATATAATGAATTGGCTCCCCAACACTCATTACCAACATTCTCACTAAAAGGACCATGAATTTGTTCAGGTATCCAAACAGCAGGAAAGTGATATAGTTCTCAGCTCAGAGGTAAGCCCTGATTATTATCCAATCATTTCTCTTGTCAGTGATTGGTTTAAAGAGACAGACACCCTGTTCTGGCCCATGAGAGTTAGGGAAGTGTACAAAGGGAAGGTTTCTGGGGAAGGCTTTCTTACTCAAAGGGAAATATCAGAGAGATGATCCCTTTGCTTTCTCTGGACATTTTTCTGTCTGGATGTGACACCTAGAACTAAACCACTGTGGCCATCTTGCAACAAAGAAAAAAGCTGTCATATCAAAATGGCAGAGAAAAAACATATGTATCTTCGTTAATGTTGAATTAAACATCCCTGGACTTCTTGATATATGAGTATAAACCTGTAAAACTTTCTGTTACTCAGAGTTGAAAGAAGTATCACTGATTGAATGATGGTATAATTTAATCCAAAATTATACCTACTTTAAAGATAAAAAAAAGTGAGACTTAGAGGATCATCCACAATACTATTAATAATTAATAAAGCCAACTGTTATACATGTTTCTGATGGCTCCAAAGCCTGTGTTCTTTCCACAGCTCTTCATGCTCATGATGTTTCTGACATTTTTTAATTTGAATTGTTGTCCACATCAGAGTAAATTTTTGACAATCAAGCAGGACTGAAAAAAAAGTCTTTAAACTCAAATTATTTCTCAGATATCACACAAATATTTGATAGCACTCTGTATTTTTCAAACTTTTTAGATTATTTTAGAGAGAGAAGAATGGAGGGAGAGAGAAAGAGAAACCTCAGTTTGTTTTTCTACTTATTTATGCATTCATTGGTTGATTCTTGTATGTATCCTGACTGGGGATTGAACCTGCAACCTTGGCATATTGGGATGATGCTCTAACCAACTAAGCTACCTGGCCAGGGTTCCATATATCATAAATACAAGTGCTAGTAGGAAAAAAGTGAGAAAGTTACAGTATTATATTTAGCAATGACCACAGAAAGTGCCTCATTAACAATAAAGGGTTCTCTTTCACTTAAGTGTCTTAAACTCAAAAGATATTTTATGGATTGTGATTTTAACTTAATAATAAGAACACCCTCCAGGATGACTACATTTAAAAAAAAAAACTAAAAGAATCTTCATAAAATAAACATCCAAGTTAAAACTGAAGGTATAAAATGCTAGAGATTTTGGAACTGAGATTAATCAAGCACCATTCCCTTTGTCTTTTGAGAACAGAAAATATGTACTTATACTTGCTTTCATTAATAAATCTTTATTGAGTTCTCTAATTGAACCCACTGTGTGAATGTTTTTTATCTTGATTCTGTGTTGCATAAGAGTAGAATTACGTATTTTGTATATTTTAACCCAGGTTACATTGTTCTTTGTGATAACTGAAATGCTAATTGCCAGCTATCCTATTGGTAAAATGAAGTATTTGAATTAGGTACTTCCATCATTCCTTGCACCTTCCATTTACTGCTTATACAAATGGAACCCCCAAATCACTACATCTGTCTCTCATTTCATTTCACATCACCTTTGATGTGTCTATATTGCATAAACTATAAACACCTTTCAATGCAACATATACAAAATTAAAGTCATTGGCTCTTTTACCAAATTTGCCATCATTTTTATATTCCCATCTTAGTAAATATAATTACCCCCTAAAGAAGACAGCTGTGAGTCATTCTTGCCTCCTTACCTCTACTTCTAACCCTCTCTCTCATCATTGGTTACTTTTTGCATCCTATATACCATATTTTTTGGACAATAAGATGCACCTAGGTTTTAAAGGAGGAAAATAGGAAAAAAATTTCGAAGCAAAAAATGTGGTAAAATATTTAATAACATAAATAACATAATATTTCATCAATGCAAATGTAAGCTACATTCAGACTATAAGATGCACCCCCATTTTCCTCCCAAATCTGGGGGTGGGAAACATGCGTCTTATAGTCCAAAAATACAGTAATTCTGAAATCCTAATTCATTTGAAAACTTCATTATCATTGCTGTAGTTCAGGTCTTCCTCACCGTATCTCACACTGAGATGATAGCCTCTCTAACTCATCTGCATTATATAGTCCTCCAGCCTACCCATCTCGCCATCACAGTAATTGTTCTATCAGCGTTCACCATTTCCCTGACATGATGAAACCCTTTGGCAGATACCTAATTGTTGAAAGCATGAAAACCAAGCTTTTAATCATTGTATTCATTGCCTTCATTTTACTCATTGCTCCCCTTCAGCCCCGTCTCCAGTAATTTCACATCTGTCATTTTATGGCCCAACCATTCAAAACAGCTTACAGCTTCCCCCAACATGTCATCTTATTTACACTTCCCTATCTTTGCTCATTACTTCTTAAGGTATGCTCTTCTTCATTACAGTAATTTCTGCCTCTTTTAAAAGTCAGTACAGATTAACAACTGTTCAGGGAGTCTTTTACGACTTTTCCCTTTTCCCAACCCACATCTCAGACTGGGTAAGTATTCTGCTGTTCTGCTCCACAATCTATTATTTGTCACCCTATTTTATGCTCTACAAATGTAAGGTACTTAGAGAAGGGACATTTGCATAAATTGTTTGTGTGTCTCCTAAGTGTCTGGTGTTATCTCATCAGCTTCTGTCACCAAATTAACTCCTCCCTCCCCTCAGGCACCTTCCACCATCTAGTCAGTTGCTCAGTCAATCAATATAAGCCTGCAGATTTAGCCTCCTAAATATGTTTCTGGCACATAGTAGTTGTTCATTGAGCGATTGTGCAGTAATTGTGCATTGAGCGAATATGTTTTTCTAGTTCAAGTTCTTATAATTCAATAATCTACTTCTGTGTATTCGTGGACTGGGAAAGTACTTCATGAGTTGCCCAATTTTATAACTAGAACTCAATAAATTTATTTAAAGTAATGTACTTACTAACTTTACCATTAGTTAAGGGATTATTGAATGAATTGCAGAACATTTAATTTGGGTCTCTCCCTATGGAAAAGTTCACTCTTCAAATCTGTCCTGTTCTTATTCCTTAAAGCTCTGCCACTGCAATGCTTGCTTTGCCTCTGTAGTGCATGCACAGTACATCTAGTTTGTTACAGATGGACAAAGCTCCTGAAGTTAAGAGGATTAATTAGGATCAAACCTGAAATACCCGAAGCTAACACCAAGTCCATGGGTCAGCAAAAATACTCTGAAAAACTTTCATTTGTGGCAAGAAAATCCTCCCACATATTTTATTTTTCTACCTTTAGAATTCTCCAAGTCATCAGGAGTCTGCCTGGAAAAGTAAAGAAAGAAACTATATATAAGCATTTTTGTTGTTTTTATTCTTAATAGTCTTAGATTTATCTGTTCCTTTCACCTTAGAGGACCTCATTACTATGCCAGGTGCCCATTGTCCTCAAGATCCTTGGAGATGTTCAGTAAACTCTCAGATCTCAGGCTATTTCCTATGTCCTTCAGTGCATTGCTGTTTTTCCTCTACCATGGGAAAAAATTATTTCCATAGATATCTATTTATCTATACATGTGATTAGCTCTATTTCAGGAATGTAAAATCAAAGTTCAGTGAAATTAAGTGCTTATGCTTAGAATTGCTTAACTAGCAAAAGATGATCCCCAAAATAATTCTAATGATGAAACTTTATCCTTTATGCTTTTGTTTATTATTATTATTTTTTATTGTTGTTCAAGTACAGTTGTCTACATTTTTCCCCCTTCACTCCCCACCACCCCAGCCATCCCCACCTCCCACCCTTGATCCTATCCCCCTTTGGCTTTGCCCATGTGTCCTTTATACATGTTCCTTGACAACCCTCCCCCCTAATCCCCCCAATACCCCTCCTGCCTCCCTTCTGGTTACTGTTAGTTTGTTCTTAATTTCAATGTCTCTGGTTATATTTTGCTTGCTTATTGGTTTTGTTGATTAGGTTCCACTTATAGGTAAGATTATATGGTATTTGTCTCTCACTGCCTGGCTTATTTCACTTAGCTTAATGCTCTCCAGTTCCACCCATGCTGTTGCAAAGGGTAGGAGCTCATTCTTTCTTTCTGCTGCATAGTATTCCATCATGTAAATGTACCACAGTTTTTTGATCCACTCATTTACTGTTGGGCACTTAGGTTGCTTCCAGGACTTGGCTACTGTAAATTGTACTGCTGTGAACATTGGGGTGCATAGGTTCTTTTGGATTGGTGTTTCAGGATTCTTTGGGTACATTCCCAGCAATGGAATTGCTAGGTCAAAAGGCAGTTCCATTTCAGTTTTCTGGGGAAATTCCATACTGTGTATCCTTTATGTTTTTGAAAGTTTACCTTGAAAAGTTTAACAATCTGTTTAGAGATGCAACAAGTACAAAGTGAACCTCGTGGTGGCTACAAATGTAGGTGTTATCATGTATCATAATACAACCTCACAAAATCATCTGTTATATGTTTATCTGTGTTTCTTTACCATTGCCTGTAGAAAAAAAGGCAGAAAAAGGTAGTTGTCATAAGAGAAACACATAAAGCTCTAGAGATATTAAAAGAATAGTGAGATCATATCCATTAAAAAAAGATGAGGGAAAATCCTCATAGAACAAGTAACATGGAAAATCTTGGGCCTTGTGAAATGGTTAAGATACAAATGAGCAAAGGAAGAAGGTAAGTTGGGACAGAAGTATATTGCCTAAGTAATAGAGCACGAGAAGCTACAGAGAAACATGTGGTATGGTTAAGAAATTAGAAAAATATACAGTTTATACTGTAATAAATATAGTAAATATCAATATCAATATAGTAAAATGGCAAAAAGGCTAACAGTTTGAGATCACACCAGGTTGTAATTTTAATTCCAAGCCGAAGAATCTGTACTTACTTTTGGTACATAATTAATGGCCTATGAAAATGTTGTAAGATTCTAACATGACTAGCAGTGAGAAAGAAAATTATGTCATACTTGATGGAGAAGAAAACATTTTGTACTATGTAGTTTTTTTACTTTTTTCAGGGGAGTAATCAACAGTCCTGGTAAAACAAGCAGCATAATTTTCTGACTTTCATATTTTTTCCAGCTTCTAGGAAGTTAGTCTTGCCTCAACTGTCATGCTGAGAGGCTGATGCATTTTTGGTGTGGTTGTGAATAAACTAATAATGCTTATCTAACTATCTCCTTTCTCCCACTGAATGGCCTCTACTAGGATGCTTTGTTTAAATGTATTTTTCGAAAACTACCTCTCTTGCAGCATATTTGAATATAATTAATTTGCCTGGGAAGATATTTGGGGTGAGGGGGAAGAGGCAGAATGATGGAGGCAGGAGGAAAGAGGAGAGAGAGAGGAGAGAGAGGGAAAAGAGAGATTTTTGCATCTGCACAGCGATGATGGTTGGAGCTGGGACAGTAGGCCAAATCACAGAACTTTGGGGAAGCACCTCATTTTGGAGGAAAAAATGTAGAAGTGCAGTTTGTCAAAGTGACAGAGGTAAGCAGAGAATTAGAAGGAGAATCAGAACCTCAAGTTTAAAAATGTACATTAAGAGAGATGTGCTTGGTGTCATACTAATTTTCTTATAATTTCAAAGGGAAACTTGGCCATCAAAATTACATGTATCTTTGCTAATGGTATTTCACAATTTTGATAAAGAAGAAGCTTTTATTCTTTGAGGGATTACCTGTTCACACTGCAGGAACATCTGCATCGTAAGCGAAAAAGCCATGGAAATCAGAATGACTGCTCAGACACAAAAGAGGAAAGTCGTTTTTGACACTCTTGTTATCACTAGTACATTATGATAGAGGCTCATCAATCTAAGACTTCTTTCTGCTTTTTGTTTTTCAGCATTCGTTAAGGAAACTGCATTTTCTAACACATTGTAGGGAAAAAAATGTCCTACGCAATCAATCTAAGACTAGGTTAAAGTGCATAGTCATTAGAAACCTCTTTACAGAGAATGGTACTAGAGCCAACTCTCCCTCCAGAGAGCTTAGCGACACTGACCCTATCTGCATTTGGAATGGTGCTCACTGAATTTCACCGATAAGAGGACGGGAAAATGGCGCCAGAATTGAAAGGTTAGTATTGAAGAACACGGGAGGCTGGATGTGTAGAGGGCAACGACAGAGGGATTGCCTGCAGAGACCGTTTGTAACAATGCAGTGTCAACCAGTCACCAAGACAAGCCAGAAGCCAGGATAACATGCCAGCCAGAAGGAATCAGAAACAGAGTCTGCTGACCCAAAGGTGACAAGGCCACGCATGTCAAGCTCTTCCCTTAGCTCTTCCCTGTCAACTACCAAACAGGCTCTCTCTAATGCAAGGGCCGCAGCGCATATGTCTCGGTTATTGCTGAGGAAATAACCTGTCAGCACAACATCGCTGAACACAAGGACAAGATAACCGTCCCAAGCTCTGTCAGGCGAGTCCCCAGTCATCTGAGGAAGTAGTAATATGGAAAATTGTGCATTCTTATCAATATTGTCTTCTACTAGTGCTTGCATTATTAGAAAGCATTTTGGAAGTAGAAATACCAATTTATTGCATTTGGGTGTTTTTCAAAATCTTTCTTAATGCAGGGGATTTATTTCTGACCAATACAGGTAATAAGTCAAGAATGTCTATGTTGAAAGATTAACGATAATCAATACTGATTTTTTCCCCATTCTGTTTTCAACCAACATGGAATAAACAGAGGAATAAGTTCCAAATCCATTAAAAGTATGCTTGGTTTATGTACTAGGGAAATTAGCCAATTATTAAAATAGATTTTTAAAGATTTATAGGAAGAGTCAAGCAAACGAAATTGCCCTGTCAAGGTATTTCATGACTTTTGTGGGATAAAGGTAAAACTATATGGTTTCTATTATACTGTCTCAGCTGTTACTCAAATTGATTATGACCATAAAGGAATCTCATATTCAGATTCATCACCATGTTAAATGACTATGACTCTTCCAAATAAAAGCTTAAAACTCTGCTGCTTCTTCCTAGTAGTACATCCATCCAACAAGGTCTCTTTAAGGATGGTCATCATATTTTCTATTTATCTCTAAATGCATTTTAAAAATAGCTAAAGTTGAATTAAGGAAAAAAAGTAATCATGTTCCTTAATTGATTTTGGAAACTAGAGGGAATTATATAATGCTTAGAATCCCAGGGAGGATTATCTGTATGGATTTCAAAAAAAGATCCTACCTCCCTAAATGTTGTGGCATTTTAGAAAGTGTTGCTTAAGTGTCATGTTGTCCTCCCAGCTTTAAAGTCATAATCCAAGAGATTTTGAAAGCTTAATTAGCAAACACAAACAACAAATAGAAAAGTAGAAGTACTCAGAGAGAAATGTGTTTTAGAAAAATCTGGAAGTGTAAAATTAAAATCAAAGAAAGAACCAGGCATGTCTTTCTTGCTCCACTGAAAATTCATGCCAAAAATACTAATGAGTGTTTTTCTTTTTCTTGTCTGCTCTCTTTAGGAAATTGACACTCCCGATTTTGTTTGTTGTGTACAAAACTCAGAGCATTACATCATATCAGTGAACTGAAAACCTTAATGAAATATAACATGCAAGCAGACCGGTTCTGTGAATTTATGTGTGAACTTACGCAAGACAGACAATTATGGCAGCAGATGTGGGGGTGGAGGGAATCTAGTCCTATGTACACATTAGAGAAAAAAATAGGATCCTTCCTTTTAGATTCATCCTCGAAATAGAAAACAAAATGTTAAATAATTTCTGGAGAAATGATGCAGCATGCACTTGGAAAGAAATATCCTGAAAAGCAGGTTCAGAATACATTTAATCCTATATTTTAAAGAAGGAATTTTATGTATTAAAAGGTAGATTTTGCATCTGTATCTAAATTACCCTTGTCTCTTGTTCACTTTGCTAAAAGAATCATTCCACTTTCCTGCAGTCTCGTCCCTCCCCATGCCCTCTACTAGAAAACATTATCCAGATACATGTGACTTTAGAAAAAGATATTTCTTATTGTCCTATCTAATCATTGCAGAGCTGAGCAATCACTGTGAATTCAGCAGCTCAACCATATCATCAAGGATCAGGCTCTCTTGTGCTCACTCTGCAGTCCTCAATGTGTTGGGTTTTGCCCTCAAGCTTACACCATGTGTCTACAACAGGAAGCAGCTGAGCGTCATGTCTGCACATAACCAAAGGCAGCAAGAAAGGAGGCTGGGAGTAGAGCACCCAGTCTCAATACCACCCATTATTTGTCTGGGAGGGGAAGTTCCCCAGAGCTTAGCTTTATGTCTTCTTGTCCAGACATGGGTGACATGCCCATGACCAGCAGCCAGAAAAGCAGGCCTACCAAAGTTCAGGCATTTTGTAGTTAAATAGGTTGGGCATAAGATTGGGTTAGGGACACAGACTGGCAACGCTCCTTTGGACTCAAAATGAAAGTCACATATTTCTTTTTTAATTTTTTAAAAATTTAATTGTTGTTCAAGTGCAGTTGTCTCCATTTTACTCCCCCTACTCTCCCCCACCCCAGCCATCCATACTTCCCACACTTGATCCTACCCCCTTTGGTTTTGTCCATGTGTCCTTTATACATGTTCCTGAAAACCCTCTCCCCCTTCCCCCCATTATCCCCACCCACCTCCCCTCTGGATACTATCAGATTGTTCTTAATTTCAATGTCTCTGGTTATATTTTGCTTGCTTATTTGTTTTGTTGATTATTTTCTACTTATAGGTGAGATCATATGGTATTTGTCTTTCACTGCCTGGCTTATTTCACTTAGCATAATAAGTCACATACTTAAAGTACTTTAAAAAATGGTTATCAAGAAATAAGCCAGAAAATAACAGTGGTAGAAATTCAAGAGCAAGGTAGTATTTGGACAACAGAACATCAGCCAACCATGAGGCATGTGTTGTAGCCATCTGACCTGGCGTGGCCGTGTAAAGCAGGGGTTTAGATGACACAATGACATTCCTGTTGCTACAGTTGCTATTTTTAAGATGAGATTGAACATGGAGTGAAAGTTAAGGCTCTATAATTTCATGAGCTAGGGATAATGAGATAGATGAAGAAAACTATGAATAGTTGTTCATAAAACAGACAATTGTTAAAATTTCTAAAACCCTTTTAAAAATGCAAAATAATCTTACAAAGCTCAAGAAAGATGAGGGACATCATTCAACAGCATTAAGATGAATGTTTTTGGGTCCCTTTACTAATTATTTCACCAAGTGAATAATAGTTATTCTCCTGAAGTACAATTATTTCAATGTCAGCTGCCAGCGTAGAAAGCTTCATCCTGACAGCCCACGCAGGGACAGAAAACTCAGAGGTGGCAACTAATACACAGCGAGGACACTGCTCTAAAATCTGCCTTTACTCTTATAAGACCCCAAGAACCTATATGGTTCTTTCTATTGCACTTTTCACCATTTTCTGCTGATAGATTTTAGGAAATAGGCAAAGAAAGGGTGAGTTTCAAAAACCACGTGGTGTAAGGGGAGTCCCAGACTTATGTGACAAAGGCATCGTGATTCTCATCCAGCCTCCTGCCAAGTTCGCTAAGAGATCCAGATGCAAGAATGTTCAACAATTAAGAATAGGAAAATAAAAATAATATATACTCAGGAAAAGGAATAAAGAAACATAAATAATAAAATAAAGAATAAGAAAAATAAAAAAATCACCATTAGAATATCACAATAATAGTTGTTATTAATGAAAGCTAAAATCAGTGGGCAAAATATTAAGAGAAACAGGATATTTGCATGTCCTCAAAAACCCCCCTCCCCAAACACTTATTAAAGAGCATGATGAAAGTTCTTTGATTCTCATGCTTCCCGGAAGTGAAGCTTTATTCTCCTTCCCTTGAGTAGGAGCTGGACTTGGTAACTCATGTCCAATGAGCAGAACACAGAGGGAAAACTGGTGATTTTATTGTGGAGAAACATGATGGATACTACTATCGTAACCAAGTGATTGAGGTCAACATTACCAGTTATAACTCAGGTTGATATCATAGACCCCTAAATTAGGTGATAATAACCACATTTTATGTGTGGTATTCTTCCTCCAAATCCATGGCCCCCACATCATCATGAAACTTTGGACATACCTGAAGTGAGGGTCATTTTACAAAATACCTGACCAGTGCTCTTAAAAAGAAACAAAGTAATGTATGTATTAGAAAAAAATCTATAATTGATAACTTAACCTTCTAATTTAGGAAACTGTAAAGGAAAAATTAGATCCAAAGTAAGCAGAAGAAAACAAATAATAAAAATTAGAGAAGAAACCAATGAATTTGAAAAAAAAAATCAATAGAATTAAAGGTTTTCATACAGATGGCCAAGAGACATATGAAAAGACACTCAACCTCACTAATCATCAGAAATGCAAATTTAAAACAGAAGGAGATATCACCTCACACCTGTCAGGGTGGCTACCATCAATAAATCAACAAATAAGCATTGGTGCAGTGGGGGAGAAAAGGGAAGACTCGTGTACTTTTGGTGGGATTACAAATTGGTTCAGTCACTATAAAAAACAGTATGGTATTTTTCTCAAAAAATTAAAGATAGAGCTATCATATAACCCAGCAATCTCACAAAAAGAAATATGCACCCCTATGCTCATTGCAGCACTATCTACAATAACCACAATATGGAAACAATGTAAGTGTCCACTGACAGATGAATGGATAAAGAAGATGTGGTACATAGAGACAATGGAATATTATTTGGCCATAAACAAGAATGACATTGCCTCTTAAATCCGAACTTTTGTCCAGTCCTTTGCTCTTGAATGTGTATTCTAGAAAACTTTTGCACCAGGTGCACCAGAATTAAAACATTCATAGCAGCTTTATGTACAATAAAAAAAGAAAAAAAGAAAGACTAGAAGAAAAAGAAATGTCTAAATAATCCATATGCTCCTCAGCAGCATAGTAAGTACATTTTGATATATTTTATAATGATGAATTAATGCATCTGTGTTTCAAAAACAAAGTGAAGCAAAGAAAGTTGCAGGAGATATCAAAAGTGAACTTTGATCCTACAATACAATAAAACGGAAGTGTATCCATACACACACCACTTGCACATAACCACAAATATATCTAAGTATTACATTATTATATTATTATATTGTTTTAATTGTGTACAATTATAAGAACATGTATGAAAACGATCAATACAAAATTCAGGCCAGTGATTAACTCTGAGAGGAGAGGTCATACAGTATAGGTAAGTACAGATATTTGCTTGATTTACTATTAGGATTATTTTAAGTAATATATATGTTATATTTACTCTGGTATGTGAGATAGACTGCATATTTTCCCATAGTGAAAAACAAGAACTTCAGTCATCTGACCTTTTTGTGGTTTTCGCCAGCCCCCCTTCTGCCTCCTCCTGGCCCTCGCCTGTCCTGGCATCGGGTCCTCACCTCCTGCCTGCTCCCTGAGACCTAGTGTGAGGTACCATTCAAGATCCTGCCTGAACCATGACATAAAAATAAAATTTCAACTTAGAATGACAAATATTATTCCCCTAGGATTTAGTTATCATTGTTTTTATTAATTTTATTGCATACATGTTAATTTCAAAGTGCTTCTGCAGATTTCAGTAAAATAATTTGTAACAAAACACTGATGGTGATAAAGTGTTGATAACACAAAGACAAAAAAAGTAAAAAGAAAAAGCAAAACAAGGTAAAGCAGTCAGCCTCTTTTCTCAAGTGAACGACACTTTTGGTTAACTATCATTAATAAACCATTAACCCTACATTGTGTTCCTCCTGTCATCCTATGTGAAATCAGAGAGTGTAATTTAAAATTGACTTAAGCAAAAGATAACTATCACAAAGAATCAACTGAAAACAAACCATGTGACTTTCCATTCTGATGGTGCCTTATACCTTTCTACAACTTCCACAGCGGAAGTCTTCAGTTGATTAAGTAGTCACTGTAAGCACGGCCTGGTTTACAGATAAGAAACCTAAGCTCCAGGCAGGTTAAAAACTCACCCGAGTTTATAGAGCAGTCACTGACAACTCTGACACTGATGCTACACAACAGAGAGAACTGTCTCCCTCCTTAAAAGGGACAATTTATATAAAACACTTGGTCCAGTGGTGAACACACAGTAAGTGCTCGATGACAAAGGTGAATTCTCTCTCCTATCCCCTCCGTTTTGCCTCATTTACCAGTTCCATGTGGCTGACGGATCTGAGCTATGGATGCCAAGTCTCAGCAGTGAGGCAGATTTGACAGTATCCAAAATCATACTGTGGCTCTTCCCATCCTGACCCAACCAAATATATCTTTGCTAACGTGTCACTTGTCAATTATTACTACACTTAGGATTTCTCATGATCTGAAATTTCAGATAAAAAATAAAAGTATCTAGAGGATTAGAAAAACTCCACATTTTAAGCAATATATAGATACAGTGTCTAGATACTTAACTAATTTTTTTCCAACTTCCATCTGGTATCACACATAGTGGACAGACCACAAAACTGGCCATCAGCCACCTGAACTTTGTTTTCTGTTGTTTGACCTTTGGCAAACCATGTGATTTCCCTGAATCTCATCCTCCTCATCTAAAAACTACTAAATATCTAATAGTTTAACTAGACCTTCAGCAAGGTCCCTTCCTGTTCCAAGTCCTCTTCTTCTTTTTTTAACTATCACAATGTACAGTATCTTCTGGCTACTGCCAATACAGAAAGCCAAATGACAGCTTCAGCCACTAGAGATTCTCAATAACGCACTTCAGGCGACAGCACAGAAGGGCTCAGTGAATCAGCGTCGACGCCAGAATTAAAATGTACAGTCGTGCCTAATTCAATCTGCTGTTTTTCTACTGAGCCATACTGCCTCATACAGACTCCACTTAATAATAAAACAAGATTTAAAGGGCAGAGCTCCATGATTTCACCCCAACGTATGCAAGGATAAAAATGAAAGACGCTACTATAAAATCATCTCACTGTCATGACTGTTGACTAGTTACATGGCTGCAAATAATGTGTACTTATATGTTCTTGTCTGACAGATGGCGATATTTGGTTCAAAGAATTATGGTGAAGTTTAAAAAAAAATTATAGACCATTACCCATATGCCTCAAACTCTGCATACAAAGGTGCATTTAAATAGTTCTTCCTAATAAAACTTCTAAAGTAGATGTTTTGTACTTCACGATATTGTACTGAAAGGATTAAAGCAATGAACTTAAAACTCAGGCCTGAAAAAATAACACTCATTGAATAGCCAGCCTTAGCTATTGTGGGACTCCAAATTACTAAAAAATATTTTTCTTGGTAACAGTTACTGAGCACGCATCCTTCAGGCACAGTTCGAAGCATTTGTCAGATTACTAAAGTTATATAACTAGGATGGGAAAGAACAAGAAGCAAGAAAAGTCTCTGGTGAAAATGTGACCATCTTGCTGTATGGAAAATGGCCATGTTAACGACTACGAGTGGCTCGTAAAGGAGCACGTACTGAAGTGTGCACTCTTCTATGAGGTAAAATAGAAAATATTAGAAGCTAAAATTTTTACCATTATACTATCTCAAAAATTTTACACATTAGTTGTTTAGGTGAAGTTAACTGTTGTAAATAGAGGTATACTGAAGCTTAAAAAATTAGGCTTGTTTCACAAATAAGAACAAGTAAAGTTTTAGGTTCTACAAATGCTTTTATTATTGTAACTTTATCCTAAAATACATAAGCAGCTCCAAGTATCTCCAAAACTTACTAATTCAGGAGTAATGCTTGATACTTTAAATCCTGGTTTATTTTCCCATTAACTGTTTTTTTTCCCTTAAACTACAAAAGCATATTGTAATTTGAGTTAGAATGAAAATAAATGGCCTATTTGTTGATTTTCATTGGCAAACTGTGCCACTTATGTTGAAGTCCGTAAAACGCTCAGACACTATGTAATCTATTGGACTGAAGACCTGAGTTTCATTTTCAGTTTATTTCCTGAGAATTTATTTTGTGACATTGCCTGAAGCATATCCTTGGCAAATAAGCAAATGGATAATATTAGTTTCCTAAATAAGGTTCACTAGCTGAGACTGAACTTCCTTGACAAATGCAGCGAGAAAGGCAGGCTCCATTAGGCAGTCATTGTCTGCTGGGTTAAATGTTCTCCTTAGCGAGCCCTGCTCCCAGACACTCCTGAAACAGAGGGTGATAGGGTCGCCGAGCCGCCTGCCTGATTTGCAGGACTGAAGTCTCAGCGGACCGTGCTTTTCATCGAAGCGCATGTCCACAGCATACCTTTATTTATACTGTAGGTGGCAGAAGTTTTATGCTTTAAACATTTTGCTATAACCCTATATTTTCTAGCAAATAAAAAATTAAGGTGCCTCATCCATCAGATCTTGTTTTATAAAAATGTTCACATGATTCCAGGAAGAGCCAGGCCCTAAAGGTGGTGCCTTTTTTGTTGTTGTTTTGCTTATAAACTAATATGTATTAGTTGATCTGATCAAACTTTATATATGCTTAATTTTTTTCCATTTTTTTATTTTATTGCTGTTCAAGTACAGTCGTCTACCTTTTTCCCCCACCCTCCCCGCTCCCCAACCATCCCCATCTCCCTCCCCAGATTCCACACCCCCCTTGGTTTTGTCCATGTGTCCTTTATAGTTGCTCCTGAAAACTCTTCATTCTTTTCCCCCCATTATCCCCTCCCATCTTAAGGTTTTACAATGATTATATCTGCACTGAAACAATTATTCCAATAAATTTTACTTCAAAGACAATTTAAGTATATTTACTCCTAAAAGGAGGTGTAATTTTAGCAACTCATAATGGGAAAATACAGCTATTTGAAAACACAAAAGTTTACCATATCTTTTTAAGCTTATAAAACTGAGTTTTAAAATCCTTATATAGACTTCCAATAATAAAAACTACTGCCATTCACATTTTTGTGATATTTCTATATATTTATGTATATATTTAAAATTACTATTTTTCAGTGTGTATTAAAACATGTTCATCATTTGTCCTTTTAAAAGCAAATTATGTCAATGAAAAAGAATTTCTTGGCTAGTCATTGTAAAGACTAATTTGTTTATATGTTAAACATTCACAAAAGGTCATATTTTATTAAATATTTCAAATGATCTAAGACAGAATTAATCAGGATGGCTTGGAGTTCACCAAAAAAATTTGCCTTCTTAACTTAAAGTCAACATATGCTCTAAGTCAATGGTTACTTCCTCTACTAATGGGAAATCTAAAGGTTAAACAGCCCAAAGAGTTTGATATTCTTTTTCAGCATCTTTACATTTCTGCTGCTTGGTCCATAGACTCAACTAACCGGAAGAAAAATCTCTGTGCAAATCCCTGCACTTGCCAACAGTATGATGGCTATCACTCATGTCCGCTTCAGAACCGCAGAAGGTACACTTTGTGCAAATGTGCTCATGCAGGCATTTTAAAAAGAGTTTAGCTTTTTGTGTAGGTGTAAGTTATAAATATTTATTGGGTAAAGAAGAGAGAACTAGGTCTATTCTCTACTGTCATTTGAAATTTTTTATGACTTTCCACCAAATGATTGCTTGTGTTTGAAATACTTAAGTGTGAGATCATGATAGTCACTCCAGCCACACGCGCGCGCACACACACACACACACACAACACGTGCTAATAACACCTTTTTTGTTTCTGGAGCTGAAGATTCTGTCATCAAGGCCAGATTCCAAGCTTATATAGATGGGAAGATTAGGGACAAAAAAAGTCTTCTAACATATTTTCAATAGACTATATAGACTTTCTAAAAAAACATATAACTTATTTTTTCTCTTGCGGACATCAGACCATAAACCGTTGATGGTATCTGTCATGAGTTTACCACTTTCTAGTCTACAAAAGACTTACATCTTCTGAGCATCACCCGAGCTTCACAGTCTGTGATTTCAGCACAGAGATGTCATCCCCATTTAATAGGAGAGAAAAAATCTGAGGTCCAAAAAGACTGATTTGCTCAACATCATACAGACTGAATGCGGGTCTTTTAACTCTGAATTTAGTTCGGCAGCTCAGCACTACTCATCTCTGTATTGTAAGCTAGTCTTCTAAATTGCTTTTCTTTGCCCTGGCTTGTGTGGCTCAGTGGATTGAGTGCCAGCCTGCAAATTGGAAGGTCTCAAGTTTGGTTCCCAATCAGGGCACATGCCTGTGTTGTGGGCCAGGTCCCCAGTTGGGGGGTGGTGCGAAAGGCAAACTACTGATGTTTCTCTCCCTCTCTTGCTCCTTCACACCCTTCTCTAAAAATAAATAAATAAAATATTTTTAAAATAAACAAAAAAAATAAATTGTTTTTCTTTGGGCAATGGCGCATAGTAATTCTTCTGGAAAACTGGGTACCTTCCATCATGTGTATCTTTAAAATTTGGCATGGTTTCCTTAGAAACCAGTGCTATGATAAATTCAGTTTCTAAGTGTTCTATTATATGGTCATCACGGTCTCTCCTACCATGGCCTGAAGAGGGAAACACAAAAAGTAAACATTCATGCCCAATTACCCCAGGCCATATTCCAGTTGGTCAACCACATTGGATGATGTTTAACTAACTCTCTCTTGTGAAGCTAGCATTGATTTACTTTCTCTTAGATTATTGTCCCAAATGTAATGATATTCCACATCCCATCACAGAGTACACACGGCCTATCCTAGCATCATTAGCATGAAATAAGCATATGCCCACCTCATGCAGAATATTTTATGCACTGATGCACAGAGAAGGCTGATGCTCTTCAGATCTGGTTAGAGGATTGGTTAGGGACTGAGAACCCAAGTGCATGCATAGCTACATTCAAAATTTTCTTGGTTAAAAGAAAGGCAAATATCAACAAGTCTATTGCTCCTATTGTCATTTTAAGTTTTAAGCATTATTCCTCTGTGGCAAGTTGCACTACCTACCTAAAGATGGCACGGGTAGAATCATGTCCAGTTGTACAGCAAAGCTGAGCAGCTGAGCTTCTAAAGTCTTTGTGGCTAAATTCCTCACTTTTAGGATGTAGTGGTTAGAGCAGGGATCAGAGGATGAAACCATCTGCCACTATCAGGTGCTTTGGCTCAGCCATCCAGAGACAGAACACACAGCAGTGATCCGGAAGAATAAGAATACCTAATGCGGAGGTGCCTTATTTCACTTTCAAGCTTTGACCTGAAAGCTCTAGCAGACCCCCACTCTGTGTCTGATGTGTATTCACCCTGCAGTGGTGACATACAGCTGTGGATTAGACAGATGGCAACACCAAGAGTTTCCTTAATAGATCAGGAAGACTGCTATAAATGGACATTTCTACACCGGGCCTACAAGCATGGAATTCTTGGAGTTGGAGAAGTAACAAAGGAAAGTCAGTCCTTCCCTTTGGTCTCCAACAGTTATCCTAACGAGGACTTTTAACCTCTTCCAACCCCTGGGCCTTATTTAAATATACAAGGAGAGTTTTAAAAGTTATATTCTATCTACTAAATTTTAACTTTTGGTAGCTGACTTGCTATTTGAGCTGTAGAAGTGGGAGCATAGCTGAATATAGTTTAATGTTGTAATTATAAAAAACTTACAGTTATAACAAAGCTGCTATATATCACTGTTTAGGGCATGCCTAAGAGATTTTGTATATAAGATAATTAGCCACATATTGGTCATTTTAATAATGGTTGCAATTATAATTGCCTTCATCTAATTAATTCAAATGAAGTTTTCTCTTAATTCTCTAGTATCTACAAAGTATCTGTTTAATATCCATAATACACTCTCCTGATTCATTAGCTTGCATAATTAGTATCTTTTCAGAACCCTCACCTCCATTCAGTAAAAAGCTAATCTTCTGAATCCTAAAATTCCCTGCACTGTACCGTGTACTAAAGCCTGGGGTACTCTGTGCCCTCCCTGTCTGTAACAACCTGCCTCAGACATTTTTGAGCAGCATTTGCACATGCTCCATGATTCCCATTCCAATGTAGAAATGTGTGTGCACGCATTGTGTGTGCTAAATATGAAGGCTCCTGTAAGAATCGAAGGGTTAAAACCTCAGAAACTTTGAGCCTGTGGATTGCAGACCCTTTAATGGCCAACAATAGCTTGATACGTGAAGAAAGGGATAAGAATCAATGTTAGAAGTGAGAAGAAGTGAGAAGGGAGCTTAGATACATTGCCTTCCCAAGTTTGTAGAGACAGGCTGAACCAAGATGAACTTTAAAATGATATCACACAAACTCTAAATTTACTGTTATCAGATGAAAGAAGGGGAAGGGTGTAGCGTAGCTTAAGGAAGGAGGGAGGACACGTTTTGTCTGCTGTATTTGAAATAGTAACAGCTGGCACTTACGAGGCTCTTCTATGGGCTGCACACTCTGCATAGCATATTTCATTTACTCGCGATGGCAGGTCCGTGATGTGTCTATCATCTCTGAAGCTCATAGAGGGCACAAACCGGACTCATCATTAGACAGTTAGTAAGTGACAGACCTGCCTGGTTTTTAGTTTTAAGATTTGCTCCTGTTTCGTGGGGCTTTGGGGAGGATTAAATGAGAGTTCCTAATGAATTTAGAATAAATCCTCACCTCCCACCATGGCATACCCACCTCTTCCTTTTACTCACCTATGCGGCAATTACATTAATCTCCCCATTAGATACTAACACTGGGAAACAACTCTTTAGCCTAAAGGCCTTGATAACTTTAGGCTAAAGGTGACCTTGTTGGTCCCTTTGCCTAGAGTTCTTTTCTCAGCTAGTCCAGTCAGTGTCTGGCTCCTTCCCATTTTAATTCTTAATTCAAATGTCATTAACTCTGAGACCTTCTCTGATGAGCCTATCCAAAGGCCTTATAGTACTTTGCATGAATACTTACTTTACATTAATTTACATTAAAGCATTTTGCATGCTTTATTCACTTGATTACTTATTTACTATTTGTTTCCTTTATAAGCCTTAGTCCATGAGGGTAGATAGAGCTGCATCTACAGAATCTGAAATAATTTTGATATAAAGGCATTCAATATATAGATGAATAAACAAATAAAACAAAAAGGTCTCATTTAGAGTGTGGCTTACATCTCAGCCATCTTAATCTCCTCCATTATCTCATCTCTACAAGAAAGCAAATAGAGGTCAGCAAAATAATGAATAATCAAATTATTCCCCTTATCTATAAAGCATGATTTGTTAAAATAAGAGGCACTCGAATTTTTGTCCTTTACTTAATCCTTGAGTGAGTCTCGTGCAAACACTTTTCCTCTCAGCTCCAGACTTTAGATCTAAAGAAGAATTTAATCAAAAATAACTGAATAAATATAGGTTTACCAGTCTCTACGGGCGACTCAGGCACCATCTGTCATGGGAAACATTCCTTTGGGGGTCTCTTTTCAGCCCTAGCTGGTGTGGTGTAATGTCTGCTGGAGGTGCCCAGGCAACATGCACAAGTGAAGCTCTCCCAGGGAGAGCACTGAGCCGGGGGTGCACATGCCCCTCATAAGGGGTGAGGACGCCATGGTTAAATATTCTATGTTGCCAAATATTCTGGTTTTTTTTTCTTAAAGAGAGGCTAGAAATTAGATTTTATGCACACTGTTTCTAATTCTAGGCAGTAAAAATTAATTTTAAAATGTTATTACATCTTATGTAAAAAAATCTATAGAGCTATAGTCTCACTAACCACCAGTTCTGCTAATCATCATGATCTGATATTAATTTTCCTCCTTCTCTACCCTTGAGAACATGTTCTTAAACTATGGAGAAAGAGCTAATTCAAATACACTTTGGACAACATCTCGATTTCTTCCAGTTATAATATGGGCTTTTCAATAAATTTCTCAACTTCTCTAAACTTCAATTTCTTATAAAAGATGAGATGTTGATTGAACACAATAATTAGGGTCAACCTTTCTCACAGGGAATAAAATCTCAATAATGATGTATTATATAAAAAAGCAATTAATTTAATGTTCAAACTGCCTTTTTCGGGATTGAAAACAATATTTATACATAAATTCCAAAAAATTTTGGCAGTTCTTGGATAAAAATAAGAATAAAAGGCTGTAAAACTCCAATTAAAAAATCATATTATAATCAAGCATCTGCTCTTGCTACCAATTATGTATGTATGTGCAAAAATGAGACCCCGTTAAAAAGAGAAGGGAAGCAATAGTTCTCAGGAAGAAACGTATGATTAGTAATGTGTTGTTTTATTCACTTTTTCATGGATTGTACTTTCATCTCAAGATATAGAAAGAATTAAAAACAGGAAATTTTTTCTAAGGTTATTAATAGTGCATTAGGGTGATTTATTGATGTAATCCCCCAAATTAGTGTATTGTTCCTTTCTTTTCATTAGAAAGAAGTAATTTCTCCCTGAACTACACATCATTTTTAAGTAAATGATGGATTCAGGAATGTTTTAGGAATCCCAATTCTAACATCACAACCTCTGATGACTATCATTTAAAGAATGTATCTTTTATCCTGTTCCCATTTCATTATTTGTAACAACAGTCACATGACACTAGGCACAAAATATGGGTCCAAGCTACACAAGGGGGTTTGTATCCTAACTCTAATTTCCACCACCACCTTGCAAGGTAGGCCATTTCCTCATTGTACGGACGTAGTGACAAAGGAGGTGAGTGGCGAATACTAGAAGAATCTGTACTTGAACCAACCCAGAAATGAGAGGCTCCAGATGACTTATTTCTTCCAGTGTGTGTGTGTGCATGTGTGTGCACGCACATGTGCATGGGCACATGTACTTGTGCTAGGATTTGAAAACTGATAATAATCAGATCTGTGTTTATATACAGCTTGGTAATTATTTCTATTACTTCAGATATATCCCACAAAGCTTATTACTAACCTGCTTACATCTCAGACCAGATGTTATAGAACAGACTGAAGCTGATCAAAGGCAACTTGTTAAGGATTTCTTACTAGCTGACATTTTGACACACCAGAGAAAATTATTCTGTAATGTTTTGCCCTCAAAACAAAGGTTACGAGTTTATTTTTCTAAGTACTGGAAGAGCTAAAGCCCATAACCCAACAACATGATAAAAGCCTAAAACATAAGAGCCAATAAATGATATCCGCAGGCCAGTCTTTGAAGATTTTAAAGTCAGTCACCCCTTTGCTCCCCTCATCTTATAACCTATTTAACTTTAAATACTCAATTCAGATTTCAATTGTCCAGTCAATAAATAGGTGGTTTTTTAAAAATTGCACACAAACTCGCTTTGTTGTCTGGATCGCCAAAATCTTAAGTTTTCTCATAAAATGGTGACTACATAATAAACCCAATTACATATAACCTTTACTTAAACAGAATTAAATAACACAGTGATTAGTAGTTGTAAAGTAGTAATGAGACAGATAAAACTATATAAGATGCATACATTATTAAAAGCAAAAAAGGTCAATTTTGCATTACTCTCAAAACAGAATTTTATTTCTTTCAAATACTCATGTGTAAATGCAGATAACTGTAATTGAACAATAATAAAATAATTTGAAAATTAAAAAAAAAAAACAAAAACAAATACTCATGTGAATGTAGTAGCAAAATGTTACCCATAGAGCCTAATCATCAGTTTGACGGTAAAATAAAATTTACACACTGCATTTCTAGTATGAAAAGACCATTAAATACATTTTCTGAAAAAGAGAAAAGAATGATGCTTCTGAGAAGTATTTAACATTTCAATATCTGATGTCAAACACATGTCTTTGAGTAACAATTTTTTTCTCAAGATCAACGGATAGTGAAGCTTTGCAATTCCTACTTACTCCCCAGGGTATTGGTTGTTCATTGTACACTTTTTGTAGAAATAGTTATAAGCATTGTTAAATTCCATTTTAATTTACTTTTACTTTGGTTTACTGTCAATGACAGGAACAGTCTTGAAATGCAGAGTGATCCATTTTTAAGGTGTTTTATAGGAAAGGACATTTAAATTTTCCACATGCCAAGGTTACGAAAGTGATCTCCAAAATCTCCCAACAATTTTCATCAAATAATGCAATAGAAAGGCCACTTAATTTCATTCATTAGTAGGTTCTTCCTTTATTTCAGAAAGTTTGATATTAATTAAATACATTTCCAGAACTGAAGGGCCATGCACTAAGATAAATGTAAAAGAGGTAGAAAGCATGTGGAATGTACTTGGAAATTGTCTTTGGGAAAATTTTAAACTCACCAACAACCCCCTCTTTATATGGAGGTCATTATTTCTTTGGCCCCTGAAGCTGCTTTTGCACTGCAATACTGGGATATTGGGACTTCACCTCACCCTTTGTTCCTGACCCAAGTCACCACTGACTGGGAATCAGCTGAGTAAGGTCATTTGCACATGCAGTTGCTGGGTTAAAAAAGTAATTACAATATATATGTGTGAATGTGTGTGTGTGCTAACTTGGTATATGAGTTTATTCTAAACTAACGCATATTCCTCATTCCTAGTGGTCAGCCATGAACTTGACACCTATGTAGGGGTCTTTAAGTCCAATGCACTTGGCTTTCTTTGCATCCTGCCCTTGTGATCATTGAAACATATTTTTCCTTATTTTTGCTCAAACCACTCTCTCCCAGTGAACTTTTATTTCCATGCTTCTAATTCTTCCATAATCTCAAAAACCTACCTAAACACCTTCTCCAAATATGTGTCCATGATTAGATGGAAGTAATCTCATCCTCAATGAGTGGTTTTCAAGCTTTAGCATGCACATATGAATGCTCTTTGGAACCTATATGCATTTGCCAGGCTCGATTCCTAGGTATTTGGTGAAATGATACATGCAGTCCAATAACATATTTTGAAAACAAATCAATAGCTTAAAACTTCTCTAAGCCCCAACAGTATTTTGAGTTCATATCACTGCACCTCAAAGGAAGAACTATTTTTCTTGGTTCGATATATCCTCTCCATTAACTTGTGATCTCTATGTCCTTGAGTTACTCCTGAGAAAAAGAAAAGAGGTAGCAAATGCTTAACACATTGTGTTCTTGAAAGAGTCACTTCTAGGTTTGAAGATAAACCTACTTTTTAGAAGTGTGAAATTGGGCACGTTCTTCAGCTTTTCTAAGCTTTGTAAAATGGGGATAATAATTTTAGATTTTAGAGTTCTATTTTCCTCTGCTATTGTCTTCATAAGGGAACTTCACTCCAAGAAGAAACACTAATAAAGTAACATACCCCACACAGCTACTTTCTGAGTTGATATTCATTTTCTATTAACAGAGCTCCAGTAGTACAGGGAAGCAATATACCCAGCTAAAATCTACATTCCATGCCAACCTTCCAGCTAGAGGTGACCATGTGACATTGGCCAATGAGATGATATATGTGATGGTCATTGACAAGAGATGCTGAGAAAACTCCTTACATGGGGTTGGAGGACAGGTGGATGGTGCTCGGAAAGACTAAGGGTGCTTTAACTATATTGCCCTTTGTATTTTTTTCTTCCTATGGCCTAGAATATGAACATGATTATTTAGGCAACCATATATTATTTTATAGAGGGAGTCCAAAAGAATCATAGCATCCTTTCCTCTGATATTCTAATGCCAGCCACCCACCATCTATCTCCAAATTTCTTGTCATGAGAGAAAAATAAACCAGTACATTGTGTAAGTCACTGTTTTCAGAATGTCAGTTAATAACATTCAAATGTATTTTCAAACTGAAAAACCTCTTCCACTCTTCAATCCTACTCTTAAAATGAAGAGAATATGTACCTATTTGTAAGACCGAGAAAATAGTTTATAAACACATCACCTAGTTTCTCTCGTCTCCATGGTGGGAGTAAATGTTCAGCCTGTGACTGTAGCTGGTTGGGTGAGTTTAATTCTGAGAAGACCCTGTTAAGACAGCCAGGTGAGTCAGGTTGAGTCGAGTTGATTCATAGGATTCATTGCATACTCCAATCCAGCTGCCAATAATAAAGCTAGCATTTTGACCCATCATCAAACCTACACTATATCTAACTTGTGGGGTTCTTGTAAGTTTTAAGGCAATGCTGAATATAAAATGCCTCATCTACCACTTAATGCATAAGTATTAACTAGTATGATCATCCTCTTCACCATCATCATTGTAAAGATCCTCCGTACTGGCCAGTCACAATTATCGTCCTGTTGGTTTCAGACTGTCATTTGAATGCCTCCCAGTCTCTTTCTAGTTGTGATCTTTGGCTTTGCTTCTCCTCTGCCATTCATGCACTTCTTTTTCTCATCCGCTTGATTCTAATATTTGTTTGCTTCTAGCCTGTTGGCAGTTTGGTCTTTTTGATGTGTTATCTTAGCTTTAAATAATGTTTAAGTAATATATATTAAAGTGATTGAAAGAAAAATAGGCATTCAACCAGTATAAATTAAATGTTAATCTTACAAATCCTGTCTTATCTTTGTTAGTTCCCGATCCCTTGGACTACCTCAACAATTTTCAGTCACCAGTTGCCTGTGGAGCATGAGGAATGTACAGGCTGGCCCTCTGCATGTCACCAAGACTTTGGTGCAGATCTTGTCCCCTCTTCCCTCCCTTAGCTTGAGCTTGTCTGTTCTTGATATCCCCAAACAAACAAATAACAACAACAAAAACACATATCTTTTTGCATATAGTATGCCATGTCTTTTAACACACATTTTAAAATACTTTTGACTGTATGATTTAACAGGTACTTTTAAGAACATAGAAAAGGGAGAATATTTTCGAAAGTGAACAAAGGGGGGAACAGAGAAAAATAAGAAACAATAATTCAAAATGAAGCTTCTCACATTACTGGTATGTTTATACAAAGTGTCTGAAAAAAGATTCTTTTATGCAAAGAAATGGGCTAACATAACCGTCTTTCAACCTTTCTGTCTCTTAAAATCATACTCACATTATTTATTGTTATGGCATCAAGAATATAATTAAGTAACTCTGTCTCCAAATGCAGTGGTTTGCCTTCCAGACCAAGGCCATCCCAAGGAGTTGGCCAGGCTCTTCTCAGTACAGCTACAGGAGCCTCTGTCCACATAGACTAAGATGTGAATGTGTCTCTTGGATTTGTTTTACATAGTGGCCAAATTCCAGACTCTACATCAATGACTCAATAACTTGGAGCTATCTTTATTAAAGAGATAAAAAATAAAATTTAAGTTTGAAAACAAAATCAGTGACTACATGTTGGAAGAGCTTTTTGCAAAAGGTAATCTAGGAAAGGCATGTTTTCTTTAAGAGTCAGGATTTGTCCATTTTATTAAGTATCTACATATATAAAATAATAATTATAAATAGATGTATCTATCCTTTAGAGGACTGCTCATATTTAAATGGTGATGGTGGAAGAGGGCTGAACTTGGTGGTAACCTTTTAAAGTAACTTCCTATGTATAAAGTGAAATAGAAGTAAAATCAGAAAGTGAAAACTGATAAACTCTTAGTCTGTTTTAGAGTTGCTCAAGTTGTCATCAATGATTCCATTTATTGTTTCCTCTTAATGTTGTCTTGTACTATAAGCAGTATTTATATAAAGTGTTTTTTATAACTTATAGTGAATATTCTTTTATGAGAACTACTTAAAAGCCAAATTTAAATTTCAAATATGTTTTATTATCAAAATTATATTTACATTTTTACACTCTGAAAGTGTTTTTTCTTTTATCATAGTACTTCATGTGCACAATAAAGTTTCTAAAAATTCTTTATATTTTCACATTTGTCTACTGCTACCAAAAAAGGCCCCAAATAATAACGTTTGATTATGCTGAACCAACAAAAATGTGCACATGCTACAAGTTCCTTAGTGCCTTGGCTGTGACATGTGACCTTACACTCTTGCAGCCATCTGAGCCAACCTGGATTAGATTTTCACTCTTAAAGATTTATATCTGGACTAGAGAGAAACAAATTGAAAGTCCATTATGAAGTGAAAGCTGTTGACTGAATTGTACACAAGGGAAGGTTTTCAAATCCCTAGTTATTTATCTTTCTTTAATTCTGCACATCTCTGAACTATCCTTATGATTTTAAAAATTTTAATTAAGTATATATTTATTTCCTATTGCTTGCAACTAAACTACTCTTTCTGGGGGGCTCAGAAACATTTACTGAGTAAATGAATGAATGAAGTATTCTGTTTTAAATACCTATATAGAAGAAAAATTACATTTTTGAAGTAGGCAAACTGAGGACTACCCATATTTTGAGGCATTTAAGTTTAACTTTTAATATCAGAGAAACTATGGAGAAAAATGAATTAAAAATTCATGGGATCCAAAAAGCAGAGGGCATGTCTCAAAATTCTTGTGGGATGGGGCATGGGAGGAAAACAAAATTGACATTTGGTTTTTTCCTTCCTTATGTTCCCAATCATTGATTTGATTCTCGGTTTCATCCACTCTACTCTTGTTTCCCTGCAACTGTTTCCCTAAATTGTTCTTTATTTCAATTACTGTACCCTTCATTTCTGATTGGACCTTTTTTATGCTCTTGAGGTCCTCTCTAAGTTCCTTGAGCATCCTTATAAGCAGTGTTTTGAAGTCTGCATCTGACAGTTTATCTCCATTTCATTGAGCTCTTTTTCTGGGGTTTTGATCCATTCTTTCATTTGGGCCATGTTTCTTTGTCTCCTTTTTTGGCAGCCTCCCTGTGTTTGTTTCTATGTATTAGGTAGAGCTGCTTTGACTCTGTGTCTTGGTAGTGCAACCTAATGTAGTAGGTGTCCTGTTGGTTCTAGTTGCACAGCCTCCCCTATCACCCAAGCTGAGTACTAGAGGTGTGCCCTTCATGTGGGCTGAGTACACTCTCTACTTGAAGTTGAACCTTGGTTGCTGTTAGCAGATCAATGGGAGGGATTTACCCAAGCCAGTCACCTGCAAGGATTGGCTGTGACCTTTACCACCAACCTCTGCTCTCCATGGAGGACCAGTTATGCAGAGGAAGGGTGGTGGTGCTCCGACATGGTCTGTAGCTGTCCACTGGGTATGCTGGCCCTAGGGTTTCTCCGGGGTGGGGGGTGTGGGGGGTGAAGGCCAAGGTCAGCCCGCACCTGTTTTTCCTGGGGCCACCCTTCCAGAACTATAAAGCAATCTGAGATGGCTGCTACTTGTGCTGAGCTTGGAGATTCCCAGGTGAAGCTCAGCTGTGAATCTAGGCTGGCTGCTGCTAGTGCTGACCCTGGGGCTCACTGATGCCAGGCGTTGCTTATTTGAGAGGATTTAGGAAGTTGTGTAGCAAGAGCTAAGACCAGCCATTCATATGGAAAAGCAGTTTGGGTGGGCCCATAAATCAGGTGGGACGGAGCCTCTGGGTATCTCCAAGGTGGGTCAAACAGTGTTAGCCAGGTTGATGGAATCTCAAATATGGCATCAATTTGCCAGCTCTGTGGGGGGAGGGTTTAGAAAGGGGACAATGGCCTCTGCTTGCCTTGGTGCCAGACACTTCAGTTTCTCCCAGTATGCCACTGGTGCCTTTTAAGATGCTACCCAAGTGCTTGTGCTCAGAGTGTGAGTCTAAGTAGGTCAGTCTCTGTGTGAGTCCTTTAAGAGGAACTGCTTGGGTCTCTAAAAGTGTCTTCCACTGACTCAATCCCCACTTGGTTTTGCAGCCAGAAGTTGTGCAGACCTATCTTCCTGGCAATGGAACCCTGGGCTGGGGGACATAGTGTGGGGCTGGGACTCCTCACTCCTAAGATATCCCTCCCAAATTTTTATCCAGCACACATGGGTGTGGGACTAGCCCACTACACATCTGTGCCCCTCCTACCAGTCTGGATGGATGTGGTTTCTTCAATTCTGTAGTTGTCAGACTTCCATCCAACTCCATTTCTGATGGTTCTGCGTGATGGTTGTTCCATATTTTAGATGTAATTTTGCTGTGTTTGTACGAAGAGGCAAGCCATGTCTGCCTATGCTGCCATCTTGACCAGAAGTCCAACTACTCTTCATTGATTCATGTAATAGTAGAAACAGCTTATTTTTCTCTTTATTACAGTCAAAAAAGCCAGTGTAACTGGCATATCACATCACTGCCACAATAACTTCACTAAAAATCAGCTTTGAACATTGTACTTCACTGTTCAGTTTTTATTCCCCCTAAACAAGATGACTTCTTTGAAGTATAAATTGTTTTATAAGCACTCAGCAAGGTTGAGGAACCTGTTAAATATCACATGCTTAGAAAGAGGCAGTATTTGGACCCCAAACTATCAGCCTCCAAAGCTATATTTCTTATTAAAAAGCAAACATAATTAAAATACCTGTACAGCACTTTAGCTTAAAGAGCACTTTCATGGTAATGTTTAATTTTAAATGCAAAATAACCTTGAGCGAGGATGTATACAACATTTATGTTTATTTCATTTTTTGAACAGATTTACTGACCTCTTGGTCATATTCTTATAGCTAAGAAGGAAAACAGTTCCTGATCTTATGCAGCTTACCTAACAGTGGAGAAGAATAAAAGCCATAATAACATATATTTCTAATGAGAAAAGATTATCCCAAAGGCAAAACAGTGTCAAGTACTATAAAGCATCTGAGATTTTACATGATTTGAAAGCGAAGAAGTTACTCTGTCACAGTTGCATGGATAGTGAAGGCATAAGATTTTAGGTAGAAACAAAAAGGATAGTTTATTATTCACAGCAATAGCAGTACCCAGAGTATCAGCATTACATCACTTTTTCAACCCCCAATTTCCACAGGGCAATATAAAGACGGACAGCTGACAACTGCACACACAATGCATCAGACCACAGAAAGGGAGCCTGAGTTTAGGGAAACCAAATATTTTATAATGGGCAGTAGAACTGCCTGACTTTTGCCTTGAAAGAAGCATTATCTTTGTTATACTGGTCAGGGAAAAAGAATCTGACTTTTGTCAGAAAGAGACACAAGCTCGTTCTAGTCTGTTTACTAAACAAATATCCGTGAAAATGTAGTCTGGGATCAAAGTTCATTTTGAGGGGGTGAGGTAGCTAGCTAAAATTTGTGAGGCACTGTACCAGAGAAGAGGGAACTAACTATGCAGAGACAGTTCCAGAAGTCTCCAAAGGAACCACCTTGAGTCTTTGGCTCAGAGCTAATCTTTAAGTCAAGAGAAAAGACAACACAACACCTTGCAAAGAAAAATTCTCAGAGAAAACAAATCTTAGAGAAAGAACATCTACCAGGGAATTATGAAATGTCATGGAAGGAGTCACTTTGGAAATGGACTGCCAGTCTTTAGTTCACATTGAATATTGTTAACTGTATGTCACCAGCTCTGCTTCAGTGTTGACCTTAGGAAAAGAGATTTCTGTCAAAAGTTAGACACAAGTTAAAGAGAAATTACACTGGGCACTCATCGAAATGGCAAGGCAGATTTTATTTGAGCTTCTGTGATACGGGAGAGAGACTTCAGAATAGAACTGAACTCAAATTTTCTGAAGCAAAAGAGGGAGGTTTTGTTTTTTTTTTTTAAATCCTCAACCAAAGATATGTTTATTGATTTGAGAGAGAGGGGGAGAGAGAGGAACATACATTAATGTGAGAGAAAACATCAATCAGTTGCCTCCTATATGTGCCCTGACCAGAAGTTGAATCAACAACCTTTTGTTATATGGGACAATGTTCCAACCAACCAAACCACCTGGCCAGAGCCAAATGGGAGAGTTATTAAGTGCTGGTCTGAGAGAAAGGAAAACTAGTGGAGGTTATTTGCCAATGTAATTAGGCCATCTGTGTTTGCTAATTGGTGCTGATTAAAGTGGCCCCTACCTTCCCACTGAGGGAGATAAGAGTGCTATCTTTCTTGATGATTACATTTCATGGAGATAGTTCACAGGTCTTTCAGAAAGGCATTCCTGGGTTACAAAACTGGCTGGAGGCTGAGAAAATGTACACTTCAGAGGACCAGAAACAATTTATAATGGCAAGTTTTCTAAAGTAAACGCCCTAAGAAAAGAGTGGTCAAGAGCCTGAAATCAAGAAGAACCCTACCTAGAGTTTAGTCCAGCTGAAGGGAATGCCACCATTGTCTTGGTCACTTATGCTTAGTGGTTCATCTCACTAGATGGACTTCTCCCAAGGGCATCATGAGAGAGCAGGAAGTTGCTATCTGAACCTCAAGTCTCCCACAGCCCTAGCAGCAGCCTGGCCTGAGCTCTCAAAAGCCCCCCTCCTGTCATATCACTTCCACCTCCAATAGTCCAAGCACTCACATTGTCTTTCCAAAACAGCCCATCATAATTCTGTAACTGAAGATAGACATGAATAAGCAAAAGCCAGAATTTAGTTGGCAATCGGTACCCAGTAACTTCTGCTTTCAAAACAGCAGCACAAAAGCCTCGGAGATAAGAAACCACATGACTGGGTTTCTTTTAATTTTATAAAGTGTATTTTTTATGATGCATGAGGCAAAAATAATTCTAACGGCAGTAAGAACAAAATATAAACAAATATCTCAATAAGTTAAACTGCCACATTTGGCACCTATTCTCTAAATTCGATCCAAATGTATGTAATCATCAAATGTACATTTAAGATCTTTCCAACTTGCTGTCTGCACGTTCCTCGTGTGAACGAAACACCCTGAGAAGCCATAGATTAACCTTCTGCCTGCTGCCTGAGGTCTTCAGTTTGCTTTAATTAGTTTACTAAATTATTCTTAAAACCAGATTTGAGGATTAAAAAAACTAAGGTGAAACTGAGCAGAGCCCTTATCTGACCAATTCAAATTACTGGAGACACTGAAAGAATTATATTTTAGAAAATATTTTCTAATTAAGTCAGAAATCCAGAGCTGTTACAATTTTACAAATGGAACATTGGCGGCAATTTCTGGACCTAGTCGCAGAGAGGGTAGACCCACAGGGAGCACGGAGCCTTACTCAGCTGTGGAGAGAGGTCATATTTGGAGGAAGGGAGGCAGCTGGATTTGTGGGGCACTACAGCAGGCAGGAGGAGGCTGCACAGAAAGAATTCCATAAATCTCCATCCAAGCCCTCTTGAGTCATTGGGGACAAAAACAGATAAACATTAAAATAGGGATAGGCATACAAAAGTCAGATATACACTTACAATAATCAGGAACAACTGTAGTCCCTCAGCTACACGTATCTTGTTTTTTTGTTATTTTTTAAAAATTTCGACAACGGGTTTTTTGACAATTGTGTTCAGTGAAGACAATAAAAGACGTGTTCTGCATCTACCCTGCAAGCAAACCCAAACACAATGTGTTCAGTTCAGCGCAAGTGATAAAGAATGACTTCTTGACTCTGCGGTGCTTAGCCATAAAAACCACCAAAGGGAATCCAAATAGGGTCCTTCTATTAGAGATCTTCAATCCCAGGACTGACAATAGCCTGTTTGAGATACCTAGATGCTCATTTTTAAAAAAAGGCGAAAACACAATAATTGAAGTGGTGGGAGCAAAAGAGCAAGGCAATGTCTATTATTGAAGACTTCCAGATTGCTGATTAAAGGTCTTATTTCAGTGGAGCAGAGGGATTTAACAGCCAAAATCACTCTCAGCCTTGCATGGAAATTGTCACCCTTTAAAAATGACTGCAAAAGCCAATTACTTCATTTTAAATGCCTGCATTGTTTAAATTGATTCAAACTTTGGAGAACTAAGTCAGAATTTTGTAAAATGAACCACCTCAATCCAACTCATCCAAATATAGAGTGGCCTTTAAAATTTAAAAAGACTAGGATGTGAACAACTATATTGCAATTCATGATGCTTTACCATATGTAATATAGAATATGTAAAAGATCCTTTTGATATTTAGAAGAGAACATTTCAAATGGTAGGAATGGGTAGGATGAAGGAAACTGATACTTGGTCTGCCTGCTACATTCACTGTTTTCTTACTTTGTGCTTATCATGCCTTATGTACACTCTTTACCTAGATAACCGACCGAACTCTCTCATAAAGCAGATGATGCTAGCTTGACATTAGGCACAGGCAGTACTTACAAATGCCTTACAACTTGACCTCCATCCATAGTATTAGTATATCTAAAGAGTGTACTAAGTAATGTAATATTATCTTCTGAGTTCCATTCACAGATAAATACAGGGGTATGAAGCAAGTGTCATGCAAAAAGTTAATGTAAGTGCCTCAAATGCTGTTTAAATTTTAGGAGCACAGCACATTGAAGGGCTGACAGCATAAACTATCTCTACAAATAAAAACTAACTGTGGCAGTCATTAGCTGATATCTATCTTGAATTAATAAAAATATATTTATATTTACATATCAACTCTAAATTTAGATTGTTTAAAGTTATTCTACATACAGTCATAGTATCTATTATCTCCTGTTTGGCTAACAATAATTTTAAAATATTCTTTTATACTTTGGTTCATTCAATGAATGAGTTTACAAAATAGAATAATTTTAATATGTCTTATTTCGATTCAGAGGAGACAACTGTGTAGGCAGAATTCTTCAGATTTTAATTCTGTCATAATTACTTATATGTGCAAAAACATAGAAAATTTTAGTCACACAGTTAGGCAGCTAATTGTGTTGAAAATACAATTGCATGCTCACAAAGATAATCATGCCCCTGGGGTGTGCACTTCTGTTTCAGAACTATTTTTAGGTCCCCAGGAAATTCAGACACCTCTTAACTCTCAGAAAACAATGTCAAACTCAGCTAAGCAAATGAGACCCAGCATTTATTTCAAAGCTACGAAACTAAGTTTGATTGCAAAGTAATGGTAAAAAATTAAAAGTCTGAGAGCTGGTAACTGTGAATGTGACAAATAGAAATGCTCCTGCCATTAATTCTTTAAGTACACAGTGACCAATCAGGTTGCATAAGGAACTGATGTCCTTCACAGTAGGAAAACTCCCTTCCTGCAAACCCTAAACTTGGTAGGAAAATTTACTTTCTATGCTCATATTTTTTTCAAAGAAACAATACTTGGTACATTTAAAAGGACTCTGAAATTGCAACTGCTTATCTTGCTAAAATACATATGTTAAATGGTTGAAAACCTAAAGAATTTAAGAACATTTTTCAAGGAAAAGAAAAAACCTTGAAATTTCTTTACACATATTACATATATTTCTTAATCATTCTAGTTCAAATTGTTCATTCTAGAGTTAATTATTTTATCAATTTATCAATTTCCCTTTGAAAATACTCACTCTAATCTTATTCAACCCTTGAAACGTTTTCAATTTTCAAAGTTTTT